>NC_139009.1:20664438-22009187 GCF_964374135.1 Grampus griseus | reverse complement strand
GCCTGGGTTGCTCTTCACGCAGGCCCAGTCTGTCTGTACATGACATTTTCTTTGACCAGTTTTGAAAAATCCAATTTAGATGATCACCACCTGCAGTTTCAGTCTCGCGTGCAATGCTAACTCACAGCCTCTTTTGTTACCAAAACAATTTGGTTAGACTTTGCTGAACAATCTCTCTCTCTCTCTCTGTCTCTCTCTGTCTCTGTCTCTCTCTCTCTCTCTCTCTGGCATTGCTACTTTCCAAACGTTTCTGAATCACGTCACAAATTCTCTCCCTCTTTGCCTTTTGTGACGTAAAGCCTTTCCTCCCTCTCCTTCCATCTCTCAGACCAGCTGTCTCTCTCTCTTTAGACCAGCTTCCTTCTTCCATTTCCCAAAGGTGAGCCCTTCTGGCTCACTTTTCCCTGTTTCCCAGGAAACCTCATCTACTCTTGGGGTTGGGCTATTTTAAAAGTTAATAGATATTTCCTTTATTTATTTATTCATACAGACACACACACACACACGTATATGTTTTGACAATCCTAGCCATTTTTAAGTGTACAGTTCAGTGGTGTTACGTATATTCTAAGTATATTCATACTGTACAAACTTCACCGCCATCCAGCTCCAGAGATCCTTTCACCTCGTAAAACTGAAGCTCTGTCTCCATTAAACATTGACTCCCCATTCTCACCTTCCCAGCCCCTGGCAACCATCGTGCTACTTTATGTCTCTATGAATCTGACTACTCTAGGTACCGCATGGAAGTGCAATCATACAGTATTTGTCCTTTTGTGACTGGCTTATCTCAGCATAATGTCCTCAAAATTCATCCATGTTGTAGTATGTCACCTATTACTTTTATACAAGTAATTCCTACAGATCCAGTCCTTACCTCTCTTTTCTGATTCACTTCTACACCCCCTGTTACCTTTTGGATTCTTTAACATTGAATCACTGCAGTCCCCTCAAAGACCACAAGTCTAAAATCATGCTCACCTACCTTCCCTTCAAATCAGAGGTTCCTCACTTCTATCAACAGAAATAAATTTCCATAGTCTCTTTACATCTTGGGTCCTTTTTTTTTCCTTCTCCCTTTATCTTTCCCCCTCAAGTCACTCCACAGCTTATAAACTGTCTGTAGCTCCTTATTGCCTATATGATGAAGTCCAGAGTCGTCAAGCCACTCAGAACCAGGCTTTGAATTAGTTGGGATTAGGCTCAGTTGCATGTGTCAGAAAAGCCAAAATAATAGTGGCTTAAAAATGAGATAGAAGTTTATTTACTTTCTCTCATGCAAATGAATGCTGGAGATAGGCAGCCCAGGTCTGGTACACAAAGCTGTCAGGGCCCCAGACTCCTTTCTAGTTCACTGCTCTATCATTTGAAGGACATCTCTATCCTCATGGTGTAAGATGCAGCTGGAGCTCCAGCCATCACATCTGCATTCCAGGCAACAGGATGGAGGAAGGGGTAAGCAGAAAGGGCACATGCTAATTGTTGTCTAAGGACATTTCTTAGAATTATCCCCATACCATTTGCAATTATATCTCATTGGCCAGAACTTAGTCACATAATCACACCTAGCTACCTGGGAGGATGGATACTATAATCTTTATTTGGGTGGCCCCATATGAAACTAAAAACTGGGAGTTCTGTTACTAAGGAGGATGGAAGACTAAATATTAGGTAGGAATACTAGGCCTCTCTTCTGCTTCAGAGTGCCCTCTGCACACCCTGGTATCAACACATCCCATTGGAATGGGATTATTTGACACTTGCTGTCACTCCTACTAGGCTGAGAGCTCTTTGAGGCTGAGAATCTTCTTCATTTTTGTGCTCTGGTATTTGGTGCAGTGCTTGGCAAGGAGATGGGGCTCAACAAGTGTTTGATGAACACTGGCAAAACTTATACAGGAGGGAGGGGCCAGGAAAGTGTCCCAGAACAAGGAAGAAGCTTCTTTGGGGTAAATAATCCTCTCCTAGAAAAAATAACAATAATACTAATGAAATTAAATAATGTCCTACAACATCATTATGCATTTGTGATTAGGACAGATATTTTTTTTTCCCCCTGACAGAAGAAGTAAGCTATTCAGTGATGTTGACACGATGCTTGAAGTCACATATCCATTTAGTGCTGAGGAGGCCTGGAGCCTGCATTCCTTCACTCCAAGCCCAGCGATCTCTTCCCTAGAATGGGGAGGCCAGAGCAGACTGCTGAGTCACCTACCTCCAGTGCACCAGCTCCAGATTCCTTTTGCTTTGTAAATAAATGAAGTCCTGGAGGCCTGCTTCAGAGCAAAGCAGCAGCTCCAGGGAAGGCCCAGAGAGGAGCTTCAGAATGTTCCTTCTCCAGACGGGGACACCCCAGCAGGCTGTCTGGCCTCTGTCAATCACCAGCCTTGTAAATTCATGGGAGGCCCAGGACCTGTAATCTGCAGCTGCCTGGACTTCAGTAGAAGTCTATCTTGGGGTCCATCCCACACAGTGTGCTCTGAAAGTGCCTTAAAGGTCCCATTTAATTGTTGATTCCCCCAAACAGGAACTCAAGAGCAATGTTAGAGCCGGGCCTCGCTCGGGGGAACCGTGTCTTATACTGGACGAGAGAGGAGAGCTGTTGACGTGCTTTCCTGTCTAGTTCCATCTTGGGCTCAGGACAAGTTTTGCAAGAGTGAAGCACTAGCTGTGCCTTCCACTGACTCAAAGCGCTCTCAGGCTTTCACTCACACAGTGGTTGGCTCTCCAAACATGGTCCTGGGCCCAGCAGCATCAGTTTCACCTGGGAATTGTTAGAAAGGCAAATTCTTGGACTCCCCCAGGCTAACTAAATTAGCAGCAATCTGAATTTTAAGCTCTCCAGGTGATTCTGAGAAACACTGCTCTAGTAGGCACCCAGGTGAAAGTTGAAAGTGTTGGAAGCCAGAGCTGGCGGGCTCCTTGGGCTGCAGTGAGCGTCTCGGCAGGCTGGTCAGGTATATCCTGGCCTGTTTGGGGTGTTGGCTTTGAAGAGGCACTGAGGTGTGTGTCCAGTGCGTGCTGTTTCCTGAGAGGGGAAGGCGCATCCCAAAGGAGGAACCATGGCCAGCCAGTGGCAACAAGTAAGGGAACTGGTGGGACCCCGCCATGGAGGAGGGTGGGCAGCCGGCGGGGACAGGCAGGTCCGGTTAGGCACAGCAGGGCCTAACGTGCAGGCCGGGCCAGAGTGGGTGCTGGTCTCTCGGACAGCTTTCTCTTGTGCTTTTGGGTACGGGCCAAAGATTCTAGGCTGCCTGGTTGTCAGTGAGTTATCGATTTCTGCCCTATTACTTGGTAATACTTTTTACCCCAAACTCCCTGCTCCAATAAAGTTTGAGGAGACAGAAGGAGTGCGTTTTCATTACAGAGCTGCAAACAGTGGACTGTGAGAGCCCTCTATTTTTACATTTTTTTTATTTTTTAATTTATTTTTTGCTGTGTTCGGTCTTCGTTTCTGTGCGAGGGCTTTTTCTAGCTGCGGCGAGCGGGGTCCACTCTTCGTCGCGGTGCGCGGGCCTCTCACTGTCGCGGCGTCTCGTTGCGGGGCACAGGCTCCAGATGCGCAGGCTCAGTAGTTGTGGCTCACGGGCCTAGTTGCTCCGCGGCATGTGGGGTCTTCTGGGACCAGGGCTCGAACCCGTGTCCCCTGCATTGGCAGGTGGATTCTCAACCCCTGCGCCACCAGGGAAGCCCAAGCCCTCTACTTTCAGAAGTCCTTTGGGGACTCTGTACTTCTGCTGGTGCCCCACTCTGTTCTCCCATCCCTTCGCCGATGCAGCCCTATTTAACCTTTTCCTTCATAAGCTTGTCTCCTGCTAGCCTATGCCTCCAGTCACACCTGCCATCTGAAGGCTGGTAAAGGTACTATCCTGTGGGAAGACAGTTTCCTCCCTGAGAGGAATTCTGTTACCAGACATTAGGCCAAAGTTTTTTCCACAGGCCTCAGCCCTTAAAGTGATCCCAGATGGATCAGGTGTTAAAGGCCAGCTCTCCAGAGCGACTCAAAGTGGAGGGAGCAGTTTTAAGACAGTGAAGATTCTTTACTAGAATTCTCTTCTCTCTGGGACCATGTTTTTCCCTCTTCCTGGGCATTTCCCCCAGTGTGCTGCTGCCACATTTTACCCTGCATTTCTGGGTTCCTACCATAGCGCAGAACCTGACTTCTGATTGGATGGACTCTCCATTGCACTTCATGCAGGCAGCCCTTTTACTTTGAAAATATTTACAATGGAATGGGTGCCTGGGTTGCTCTTCACGCAGGCCCAGTCTGTCTGTACATGACATTTTCTTTGACCAGTTTTGAAAAATCCAATTTAGATGATCACCACCTGCAGTTTCAGTCTCGCGTGCAATGCTAACTCACAGCCTCTTTTGTTACCAAAACAATTTGGTTAGACTTTGCTGAACAATCTCTCTCTCTCTCTCTGTCTCTCTCTGTCTCTGTCTCTCTCTCTCTCTCTCTCTGGCATTGCTACTTTCCAAACGTTTCTGAATCACGTCACAAATTCTCTCCCTCTTTGCCTTTTGTGACGTAAAGCCTTTCCTCCCTCTCCTTCCATCTCTCAGACCAGCTGTCTCTCTCTCTTTAGACCAGCTTCCTTCTTCCATTTCCCAAAGGTGAGCCCTTCTGGCTCACTTTTCCCTGTTTCCCAGGAAACCTCATCTACTCTTGGGGTTGGGCTATTTTAAAAGTTAATAGATATTTCCTTTATTTATTTATTCATACAGACACACACACACACACGTATATGTTTTGACAATCCTAGCCATTTTTAAGTGTACAGTTCAGTGGTGTTACGTATATTCTAAGTATATTCATACTGTACAAACTTCACCGCCATCCAGCTCCAGAGATCCTTTCACCTCGTAAAACTGAAGCTCTGTCTCCATTAAACATTGACTCCCCATTCTCACCTTCCCAGCCCCTGGCAACCATCGTGCTACTTTATGTCTCTATGAATCTGACTACTCTAGGTACCGCATGGAAGTGCAATCATACAGTATTTGTCCTTTTGTGACTGGCTTATCTCAGCATAATGTCCTCAAAATTCATCCATGTTGTAGTATGTCACCTATTACTTTTATACAAGTAATTCCTACAGATCCAGTCCTTACCTCTCTTTTCTGATTCACTTCTACACCCCCTGTTACCTTTTGGATTCTTTAACATTGAATCACTGCAGTCCCCTCAAAGACCACAAGTCTAAAATCATGCTCACCTACCTTCCCTTCAAATCAGAGGTTCCTCACTTCTATCAACAGAAATAAATTTCCATAGTCTCTTTACATCTTGGGTCCTTTTTTTTTCCTTCTCCCTTTATCTTTCCCCCTCAAGTCACTCCACAGCTTATAAACTGTCTGTAGCTCCTTATTGCCTATATGATGAAGTCCAGAGTCGTCAAGCCACTCAGAACCAGGCTTTGAATTAGTTGGGATTAGGCTCAGTTGCATGTGTCAGAAAAGCCAAAATAATAGTGGCTTAAAAATGAGATAGAAGTTTATTTACTTTCTCTCATGCAAATGAATGCTGGAGATAGGCAGCCCAGGTCTGGTACACAAAGCTGTCAGGGCCCCAGACTCCTTTCTAGTTCACTGCTCTATCATTTGAAGGACATCTCTATCCTCATGGTGTAAGATGCAGCTGGAGCTCCAGCCATCACATCTGCATTCCAGGCAACAGGATGGAGGAAGGGGTAAGCAGAAAGGGCACATGCTAATTGTTGTCTAAGGACATTTCTTAGAATTATCCCCATACCATTTGCAATTATATCTCATTGGCCAGAACTTAGTCACATAATCACACCTAGCTACCTGGGAGGATGGATACTATAATCTTTATTTGGGTGGCCCCATATGAAACTAAAAACTGGGAGTTCTGTTACTAAGGAGGATGGAAGACTAAATATTAGGTAGGAATACTAGGCCTCTCTTCTGCTTCAGAGTGCCCTCTGCACACCCTGGTATCAACACATCCCATTGGAATGGGATTATTTGACACTTGCTGTCACTCCTACTAGGCTGAGAGCTCTTTGAGGCTGAGAATCTTCTTCATTTTTGTGCTCTGGTATTTGGTGCAGTGCTTGGCAAGGAGATGGGGCTCAACAAGTGTTTGATGAACACTGGCAAAACTTATACAGGAGGGAGGGGCCAGGAAAGTGTCCCAGAACAAGGAAGAAGCTTCTTTGGGGTAAATAATCCTCTCCTAGAAAAAATAACAATAATACTAATGAAATTAAATAATGTCCTACAACATCATTATGCATTTGTGATTAGGACAGATATTTTTTTTTCCCCCTGACAGAAGAAGTAAGCTATTCAGTGATGTTGACACGATGCTTGAAGTCACATATCCATTTAGTGCTGAGGAGGCCTGGAGCCTGCATTCCTTCACTCCAAGCCCAGCGATCTCTTCCCTAGAATGGGGAGGCCAGAGCAGACTGCTGAGTCACCTACCTCCAGTGCACCAGCTCCAGATTCCTTTTGCTTTGTAAATAAATGAAGTCCTGGAGGCCTGCTTCAGAGCAAAGCAGCAGCTCCAGGGAAGGCCCAGAGAGGAGCTTCAGAATGTTCCTTCTCCAGACGGGGACACCCCAGCAGGCTGTCTGGCCTCTGTCAATCACCAGCCTTGTAAATTCATGGGAGGCCCAGGACCTGTAATCTGCAGCTGCCTGGACTTCAGTAGAAGTCTATCTTGGGGTCCATCCCACACAGTGTGCTCTGAAAGTGCCTTAAAGGTCCCATTTAATTGTTGATGCCCCCAAACAGGAACTCAAGAGCAATGTTAGAGCCGGGCCTCGCTCGGGGGAACCGTGTCTTATACTGGACGAGAGGGGAGGGCTGTTGACGTGCTTTCCTGTCTAGTTCCATCTTGGGCTCAGGACAAGTTTTGCAAGAGTGAAGCACTCTGTGCCTTCCACTGACTCAAAGCGCTCTCAGGCTTTCACTCACACAGTGGTTGGCTCTCCAAAGGTGGTCCTGGGCCCAGCAGCATCAGTTTCACCTGGGAATTGTTAGAAAGGCAAATTCTTGGACTCCCCCAGGCTAACTAAATTAGCAGCAATCTGAATTTTAAGCTCTCCAGGTGATTCTGAG
The DNA here is from genome assembly GCF_964374135.1 of Grampus griseus. NCBI lineage: Eukaryota > Metazoa > Chordata > Mammalia > Artiodactyla > Delphinidae > Grampus > Grampus griseus. The sequence goes on along the minus strand of NC_139009.1, from coordinate 22,002,095 downwards.
AAACACTGCTCTAGTAGGCACCCAGGTGAAAGTTGTAAGTGTTGGAAGCAAGAGCTGGCGGGCTCCTTGGGCTGCAGTGAGCGTCTCGGCAGGCTGGTCAGGTATATCCTGGCCTGTTTGGGGTGTTGGCTTTGAAGAGGCACTGAGGTGTGTGTCCAGTGCGTGCTGCTTCCTGAGAGGGGAAGGCGCATCCCAAAGGAGGAACCATGGCCAGCCAGTGGCAACAAGTAAGGGAACTGGTGGGACCCCGCCATGGAGGAGGGTGGGCAGCCGGCGGGGACAGGCAGGTCCGGTTAGGCACAGCAGGGCCTAACGTGCAGGCCGGGCCAGAGTGGGTGCTGGTCTCTCGGACAGCTTTCTCTTGTGCTTTTGGGTACGGGCCAAAGATTCTAGGCTGCCTGGTTGTCAGTGAGTTATCGATTTCTGCCCTATTACTTGGTAATACTTTTTACCCCAAACTCCCTACTCCAATAAAGTTTGAGGAGACAGAAGGAGTGCGTTTTCATTACAGAGCTGCAAACAGTGGACTGTGAGAGCCCTCTATTTTTACATTTTTTTTATTTTTTAATTTATTTTTTGCTGTGTTCAGTCTTCGTTTCTGTGCGAGGGCTTTTTCTAGCTGCGGCGAGCGGGGTCCACTCTTCGTCGCGGTGCGCGGGCCTCTCACTGTCGCGGCGTCTCGTTGCGGGGCACAGGCTCCAGATGCGGAGGCTCAGTAGTTGTGGCTCACGGGCCTAGTTGCTCCGCGGCATGTGGGGTCTTCTGGGACCAGGGCTCGAACCCGTGTCCCCTGCATTGGCAGGTGGATTCTCAACCCCTGCGCCACCAGGGAAGCCCAAGCCCTCTACTTTTAGAAGTCCTTTGGGGACTCTGTACTTCTGCTGGTGCCCCACTCTGTTCTCCCATCCCTTCACCGATGCAGCCCTATTTAACCTTTTCCTTCATAAGCTTGTCTCCTGCTAGCCTATGCCTCCAGTCACACCTGCCATCTGAAGGCTGGTAAAGGTACTATCCTGTGGGAAGACAGTTTCCTCCCTGAGAGGAATTCTGTTACCAGACATTAGGCCAAAGTTTTTTCCACAGGCCTCAGCCCTTAAAGTGATCCCAGATGGATCAGGTGTTAAAGGCCAGCTCTCCAGAGCGACTCAAAGTGGAGGGAGCAGTTTTAAGACAGTGAAGATTCTTTACTAGAATTCTCTTCTCTCTGGGACCATGTTTTTCCCTCTTCCTGGGCATTTCCCGCGGTGTGCTGCTGCCACATTTTACCCTGCATTTCTGGGTTCCTACCATAGCTCAGAAACTGACTTCTGATTGGATGGATTCTCCATTGAACTTCATGCAGGCAGCCCTTTTACTTTGAAAAGAATTACAATGGAATGGGTGCCTGGGTTGCTCTTCACGCAGGCCCAGTCTGTCTGTACATGACATTTTCTTTGACCAGCTTTGAAAAATCCAATTTAGATGATCACCACCTGCAGTTTCAGTCTCGCATGCAATGCTAACTCACAGCCTCTTTTGTTACCAAAACAATTTGGTTAGACTTTGCTGAACAATCTCTCTGTCTCTCTCTGTCTCTGTCTCTGTCTCTCTCTCTCTCTGGCATTGCTACTTTCCAAACGTTTCTGAATCACGTCACAAATTCTCTCCCTCTTTGCCTTTTGTGACGTAAAGCCTTTCCTCCCTCTCCTTCCATCTCTCAGACCAGCTGTCTCTCTCTCTTTAGACCAGCTTCCTTCTTCCGTTTCCCAAAGGTGAGCCCTTCTGGCTCACTTTTCCCTGTTTCCCAGGAAACCTCATCTACTCTTGGGGTTGGGCTATTTTAAAAGTTAATAGATATTTCCTTTATTTATTTATTCATACAGACACACACACACACACACACACGTATATGTTTTGACAATCCTAGCCATTTTTAAGTGTACAGTTCAGTGGTGTTACGTATATTCTAAGTATATTCATACTGTACAAACTTCACCGCCATCCAGCTCCAGAGATCCTTTCACCTCGTAAAACTGAAGCTCTGTCTCCATTAAACATTGACTCCCCATTCTCACCTTCCCAGCCCCTGGCAACCATCGTGCTACTTTATGTCTCTATGAATCTGACTACTCTAGGTACCGCATGGAAGTGCAATCATACAGTATTTGTCCTTTTGTGACTGGCTTATCTCAGCATAATGTCCTCAAAATTCATCCATGTTGTAGTATGTCACCTATTACTTTTATACAAGTAATTCCTACAGATCCAGTCCTTACCTCTCTTTTCTGATTCACTTCTACACCCCCTGTTACCTTTTGGATTCTTTAACATTGAATCACTGCAGTCCCCTCAAAGACCACAAGTCTAAAATCATGCTCACCTACCTTCCCTTCAAATCAGAGGTTCCTCACTTCTATCAACAGAAATAAATTTCCATAGTCTCTTTACTCTTGGGTCCTTTTTTTTTCCTTCTCCCTTTATCTTTCCCCCTCAAGTCACTCCACAGCTTATAAACTGTCTGTAGCTCCTTATTGCCTATATAATGAAGTCCAGAGTCGTCAAGCCACTCAGAACCAGGCTTTGAATTAGTTGGGATTAGGCTCAGTTGCATGTGTCAGAAAAGCCAAAATAATAGTGGCTTAAAAATGAGATAGAAGTTTATTTACTTTCTCTCATGCAAATGAATGCTGGAGATAGGCAGCCCAGGTCTGGTACACAAAGCTGTCAGGGCCCCAGACTCCTTTCTAGTTCACTGCTCTATCATTTGAAGGACATCTCTATCCTCATGGTGTAAGATGCAGCTGGAGCTCCAGCCATCACATCTGCATTCCAGGCAACAGGATGGAGGAAGGGGTAAGCAGAAAGGGCACATGCTAATTGTTGTCTAAGGACATTTCTTAGAATTATCCCCATACCATTTGCAATTATATCTCATTGGCCAGAACTTAGTCACATAATCACACCTAGCTACCTGGGAGGATGGATACTATAATCTTTATTTGGGTGGCCCCATATGAAACTAAAAACTGGGAGTTCTGTTACTAAGGAGGATGGAAGACTAAATATTAGGTAGGAATACTAGGCCTCTCTTCTGCTTCAGAGTGCCCTCTGCACACCCTGGTATCAACACATCCCATTGGAATGGGATTATTTGACACTTGCTGTCACTCCTACTAGGCTGAGAGCTCTTTGAGGCTGAGAATCTTCTTCATTTTTGTGCTCTGGTATTTGGTGCAGTGCTTGGCAAGGAGATGGGGCTCAACAAGTGTTTGATGAACACTGGCAAAACTTATACAGGAGGGAGGGGCCAGGAAAGTGTCCCAGAACAAGGAAGAAGCTTCTTTGGGGTAAATAATCCTCTCCTAGAAAAAATAACAATAATACTAATGAAATTAAATAATGTCCTACAACATCATTATGCATTTGTGATTAGGACAGATATTTTTTTTTCCCCCTGACAGAAGAAGTAAGCTATTCAGTGATGTTGACACGATGCTTGAAGTCACATATCCATTTAGTGCTGAGGAGGCCTGGAGCCTGCATTCCTTCACTCCAAGCCCAGCGATCTCTTCCCTAGAATGGGGAGGCCAGAGCAGACTGCTGAATCACCTACCTCCAGTGCACCAGCTCCAGATTCCTTTTGCTTTGTAAATAAATGAAGTCCTGGAGGCCTGCTTCAGAGCGAAGCAGCAACTCCAGGGAAGGCCCAGAGAGGAGCTTCAGAATGTTCCTTCTCCAGACGGGGACACCCCAGCAGGCTGTCTGGCCTCTGTCAATCACCAGCCTTGTAAATTCATGGGAGGCCCAGGACCTGTAATCTGCAGCTGCCTGGACTTCAGTAGAAGTCTATCTTGGGGTCCATCCCACACAGTGTGCTCTGAAAGTGCCTTAAAGGTCCCATTTAATTGTTGATGCCCCCAAACAGGAACTCAAGAGCAATGTTAGAGCCGGGCCTCGCTCGGGGGAACCGTGTCTTATACTGGACGAGAGAGGAGAGCTGTTGACGTGCTTTCCTGTCTAGTTCCATCCTGGGCTCAGGACAAGTTTTGCAAGAGTGAAGCACTAGCTGTACCTTACACTGATTCAAAGCACTCTCAAGTTTTCACTCACACAGTGGTTGGCTCTCCAAAGGTGGTCCTGGGCCCAGCAGCATCAGTTTCACCTGGGAATTGTTAGAAAGGCAAATTCTTGGACTCCCCCAGGCTAACTAAATTAGCAGCAATCTGAATTTTAAGCTCTCCAGGTGATTCTGAGAAACACTGCTCTAGTAGGCACCCAGGTGAAAGTTGTAAGTGTTGGAAGCAAGAGCTGGCGGGCTCCTTGGGCTGCAGTGAGCGTCTCGGCAGGCTGGTCAGGTATATCCTGGCCTGTTTGGGGTGTTGGCTTTGAAGAGGCACTGAGGTGTGTGTCCAGTGCGTGCTGCTTCCTGAGAGGGGAAGGCGCATCCCAAAGGAGGAACCATGGCCAGCCAGTGGCAACAAGTAAGGGAACTGGTGGGACCCCGCCATGGAGGAGGGTGGGCAGCCGGCGGGGACAGGCAGGTCCGGTTAGGCACAGCAGGGCCTAACATGCAGGCCGGGCCAGAGTGGGTGCTGGTCTCTCGGACAGCTTTCTCTTGTGCTTTTGGGTACGGGCCAAAGATTCTAGGCTGCCTGGTTGTCAGTGAGTTATCAATTTCTGCCCTATTACTTGGTAATACCCTTCCTAGTTGCCTTGCGTGAGCAAACACTGTCAATGAGCAATTTGCATTCTCCGCAGTTCACAATATGCCCGGCACCTCCCATTCTTCTCATTACCCGTCTCCCTGTAGCTCCTTGCCATGATGATGTGTGGCAGCACCTCCCTCGGAAGGGGTGCACTTGGATGTTATGCCATGAGTACTGTCGGCTTGATTGGGCTTTCAGGCTTTTGTTTCACATCTCCACCTGCCAGTGCTTTGTCATTCCAGGGACGGGAAGATGAATGGGATATCAGTATTACATGCAGTCAGGAACTGGTGTGCCTGAGTTAGTTGTGTCATGTTAAAATCAATAAATCATATTATGAAAAGTTATTGGTAATAATCAATTGTCCCAGTGCTGTAATTAAATCCTGTAACTCCATGTTTACTAGCAGGCAGTGAAAGTTCTAGCCTATGTGTTTTAAACATTGATGCTAAATAACGCACCAGTCCTCACAGTCACATCACCATCATTGTGTCTGCACCTGTGAAGGTGGTGGCTCAGGTGGGCGGGGCTGGAAGGAATGCCAGGATCTTAACGCTGGGGATGGGGAAGGGGTAGGCACACATTTGGGGATTTGGATTCTGAGGGAGGTGACCAAAAACTTACTGTGTCCACCTCAGTAATTGGGTTTGACAAATGACAAGGGTTTGCTAGTGTCCAAGTGTGGGGCACGGAACGGGGAGTGTCTTGGTCTTGGGGTGAAGCAAGAGTAGACAGGTAGCCACTGAAAGTCTATTGGGCTTAGAGCTGGGTGGGCCAAGGGCAAGGCTTCATAGCAGGGACCAGCCAAAGGGGCAGGGACTCCAGGCCTAGAAACAGGAGCTACCCAAGAACTCGGTGGTGACTGGACGGTTTAGAGAAGGTAAGTGGACATGTGAGTGTCTGTTGCAACAGCTGTGTGCCTGGAAAGGTGACTCCAGTACACACGGCTGGTGGGTGAGAGGCTGTACACCTGCCAGGATTGGCTCCAGACGAGAAAAGGTGCTCGGGGGGGTGCTGAGGGAGGTGGGACTGTTGATGCCTGAGCCCCAGTTCCACTGCTGGGAAACAACGTGGGGCGAATGATCAGTTAGATAGTTTCCAGGGAGGTCATGGATTTTCCGAGCTTTAATTACAAGTCTTCCTTCCACGTGTGCGCCCCGCCCCTGCCCTCCCTGGGGGAGGTTTCTGGAGTGAATGCAGAGGGTTGTAGAGGAAAGCACTTTGGAATCGGGCCAACCAGCCTCTGAACCGTGGTTTTGTTCTGTGAATCTGGGTATTTTGAGGGAATTTCTCTTCATCCTGCTGAGTTTCAGTTTTCTCATCTCTGAAATGGAATCCCTCATGCCTACTTCACAAATAGTGCAGTTGTGAGGGTGAAGGAGGTCAAGCACCTACTTCATCACGAAGGCCCCTTCTCCCCCCTCCCAGCCCACATCCTGTACAGGGGACTTGAGCCCTCTGTATTTTGCAAACCCGAGTGACTGCCTTGAATAAATACACATTAGCTCTCTGCGTCAGCTTTGCTGTAAACAGGGGCTTGGGGAGAGGGAATCTATTTCTTTCACTTGGAAAGCCAGAGGCAATTTTCTTTCCTTTTCTTTCCTTTTCGTTAGAGAGGATCTATGCTGGATATTCTATCCCAGAGATCAAGTTCAGTCCTCTGGGCAAGGAGTCACACAATATCCATCGAAATTACAGGGAAGGCCGAGGTCTGGGCCTCACCCACAATGTTGATTGTGGATGTGGAGTCTAGCTCTGGTTGCATGTTGGTGAGAACCAGGATGGGGTGTGGGCTCAGGCACTTAGGCCACCTACTCTAAGCTACCACTTTGGAACAACCCAATACTTCATTCCCCTCTGGAGGAATGAATTTCTAAATTCCTGCCTCATAGCCAGGGTGTGAGTTTGGATTATACCACTTCAAGCAGCCCTGTTTGCTGTGTGCCCCGCCTGTGCCCCATGCTGCCTTGGGTTTGAGCTGTGTTTGCTGCTATTAGCCAAAAAGGGGAGGTCCCTTGGCCCTTCAAAATATTATCCAGTGGCAGGGCCGCCTGGCATATCAGAGCCTTACAGCTGCATCTAATCTTCCTGGAGTGGGCAGCTGAGGCACCCCAGCGTCCTGGCGCCTGTGGGCGGGTGATTGGCTTGCCCCAACTATGCATTTGAATTGAAGAGCCTTCAAAAGGAAGAGTCACGTTACAAAGCTATAGATGTTCCTAAGTGCTGTGCGTCAGGGGTACGTGATATGTGTATGTCATCCTGGCTTAAAACAAACTCTTGAGAGCCATTGGATCCCCAGCTGTTTTTGCTACACAGATTGGTAAAATGCACATGGAGATTTTTGGAAGAGGTAGGGGAAAATGGTAGGAAAGAATAAAGGAGGCCTTTTGGGGGACAATTCTGGAGGAGGAGGAAGGAAAGGGATGGAGGGGATGAAGAAAAGGGGAGAAGAGAGAAGGCTGGCGGAGGAGAGGCAGTCAGCCGTAAGTGAGTGATCCAGTTCTGTGTGCATACAGTATGTCCCAACTGTATGCCAGGTACGAATGGCAGCACCTGCAGCCATCAACACTCACTGTGCTCTGCTGTCAACAGCAAGGTGAGGTTTCCACAGGGGGATGTGTCACAGTGAATGTCCAGTGTTCTGGACATCTCCCTGAATGCAGCCAGGGAAGCATCTGCCCTGGAGGACTGGCTATGGCCATGGCCTTGGTTTCCATTCCTTTGGTAGGCATCACCACAGGCTCTTCAGGACCTAGACTGGTGTTGTTTACTGCCCTGTCCCTAGGGTCTGGTGCAATTCTTGGCACAAGGTAGATGCATAGTAAATATCTATTGAATGAACAGGGATGAATATTTGATTGAATACTGTGAAAAATGACACCAGAGACTGAGGAAGGACTTCAGTCCAGACAGAGCTCACTATATGAGTGCTTCTTAAATTTTTTTTGAATATTGTATTGTTGTCTTTGAAGATGGAGTAAGGGGTCTTACAGCGAAGGAATACAGGTGGCCTGTACAAGCTGGAAAATGAAAAGAAATGGATTCTCCCCCTAGAGCCTCCAGAAGGAATACAGTTTTGCTCACACACACACACACACACACAATTACTCTCCCAAGAATCTTGTTTAAATGTTGATTAAGTAGGTCTGGAGCAGGGCCTGAGCCTCTGCATTTCTAACAAGCTCCCAAATGATGCCGATACTGCTGGTCCGTGGGCCACTCTTTGAGCAGAGATCTTCATCTTTCCTAAAAGCTGGTCAGTCATCTACTGATTTGATCTAGCGTCCCCCTGACCTCAGAAGTGAGGCCCACATGGGCCTCACTGAGAAGTGGTTAGAAAGGCTGAAGTCTCCTTCACCAGAAAGTAGAAGATTATAGTTTGGAATTCAAAAAGAACTTAGTTCCCAGCCTTGTCTGCAACTTGCTGAATTCTGTGGTCCAGTGACCCAGGACCAGACAGAAAGAGAATGCAAGCATTTCCCCTCTTCCCACGGCTGGCCCCCTGGGACATCCCTGCGGTGGAGAGCTTTGTGTCCTGCAGCCTCACCGAGCACCCCTTGTGACCAAAGCCTTCCTAAACTCCAGGGAGGTGGTTGTTAGGATCCCATGGGTATGTTAGGGGTCTTTTCTCTGTTCTGGGATCTTTTTTTTTGTTTTTTAAACATCTTTATTGGAGTATAATTGCTTTACAATGGTGTGTTAGTTTCTGCTTTATAACGAAGTGAATCAGCTATACATATATCCCCATATCTCCTCCCTCTTGCATCTCCCTCCCACCCTCTCTATCCCATCCCTCTAGGTGGTCGCAAAGCACGGAGCTGATCTCCCTGTGCTATGCGGCTGCTTCCCACTAGCTATCTATTTTACATCTGGTAGTGTATATATGTCTATGCCACTCTCTCACTTTGTCTGTTCTGGGATCTCTGAGGCTCTCTTTCTAGGATGGACGTTACTCCCGGAGATTTTGGACAGACCCGTTTCTCCTCTGGAATCCAATCCAGCTATACACAACCACCATCACTTCCGTTTCCGCCAACTTGTTACTTCCACCACTGCCTCTGCCACTTCTGCTGCTGCCTCTCCACCACTGGCACCATGGCACCAACTCCATCATCTCCACCTCCACTGCCTCTAGCTTCCACTCATAGAGCTTTTTAAAAAATTTTTTATTTATTTTTGGCTGCATTGGGTCTTCGTTGCTGCACACAGGCTTTCTCTAGTTGCGGCGAGCGGGGGCTACTCTTCATTGTGGTGCACGGGCTTCTCATTGCGGTGGCTTCTCTTGTTACGGAGCACGGGCTCTAGGTGTGTGGGCTTCAGTAGCTGTGGCATCTGGGCTCAGCAGTTGTGGCTTGCGGGCTCTAGAGCGCAGGCTCAGTAGTTGTAGAGCACTGGCTTAGTTGCTCCGCGGCATGTGGGATCCTCCCGGACCAGGGCTCAAACCCGTGTCCCTTGCATTGGCAGGTGGATTCTCAACCACTGTGCTATCACAGAAACCCTCACACAGAGCTTTGGTAGTTTTCACAGTGTTGTCCTATCAACCTGTGTGGTAGGCACTGTTACCTCCATTTAAAAGAAGTATAAGGGCAAAAGAAATGAAACTCTATGTCTGAGGTCTCAGAGCTAGTAAGTGGCAGGGTTGGAACACAAATCAGTGTCACCTGATTCCAGAGCAAGTGTCATCGCCCACTGTTCCAGTGTCTCCTGGAAGGGGCCGTACCATCTATTCCAGTCTCATCAGTGGTTTTGCCCTGCTCCGTGGAGAGGGGCAGATTCATCCCCCCTGGGCATGTTGCTTATCCAGGCAGAGAGGGAACTCAAATCTCCCTGAGTCCAGTGGCCAACCCCATTCATTTATGGCCATGTTTCTGTGCCAAATCTGCAGGCTGAATGGTCACTCCGTTGAAACTTTTAATTCAGTGGGGTGGATAGGGGGAAGTGGTCAGCAATGTCACTGTCACTTCATGACTGCTTGTAGAGCCAACCTTTGAAAGACATTTATTTGTACCTAAAAAAAAAAAAAAAAAAGCAACAACCCCCTTCACGCTGCTCCCATCCTGAGCCTGTGATGTGGGCAGAAGACGCTAAATTGTAAAACACTGGTAAGAATGACTTACATTGTTATGGCAATGTACACCTTCTAATTAGCCCGTAAGACTTTGTTTCATCTTACTCCCCCTGATGCCTCCTTTTAAGCTAGGCAGGACAGGTATTATTAACCTCATTTTATAGATGGGAGAACTGAGGCTCAGAGAGGTTAACGGACTTGCTCAAGGTCACAGATCTAGGTCCATAATGCAAATTGTCTGCCCCCAGTTCTGGTGCTCTTTGGTCACATGCACATGCTATGGTGGTCACCTGCCTTGAATGCACAGTGTCACCAACCAGCAGAGAACCTTCAGAGGGGCATTCCATCCAAGCCCTGGCAGATTTATTACCAGTAGCTGTCATGCCTTATTTTATTACCCCCAAATGCAACTCTTTAGAAAAACACCTGCAAATTAACCAAAGTGCTCTGGGAGCTGAGTTGGCATCTGAATGAGAACAGGACATGGAACACCCAGGGGAGGGGCAGGAATGCTTCTAGAGGGAGGGGTATAGGTACTAGAAAAGAGCAGGTCCAAGGTCATGCCCAGAGACAGCTGATGTAGGGAGCAGCAGGCAGGGGTGTGCCACCCAGCAGGCCAGGCTCAGGTCTGGAAGAGCTGGGGCAGGAGGCACGTCAGGCCCAGAGTCTGGGTTTTCAGAGCCCAGGCTCAGAATTCTGAAGAATTGTCAAGGACTCATGTCTGGCAACAAACAGCCTGGTCAAAAAAAAAAAAAAATGTGTCTAGGCAAGAGACCAAGAATACCAAGCATGGAGACTGACACTAACTAGGGTTGCATAAAGCAGAGGCCGTTTTTAGACTTCCTGTCCAAGACAAAACTAGGTTTAAGTGTTTAGGTTGGTCTGAATCCACGGCGGAAGGCAAGCAGGCCGATAGACTGCAGTAAGAGAAGCAGGAGGTGGAGTGCAAAGGATGTCTCTGACAATTTTTGTAGCCCTGTGTTTCCCAAGCTGACAGTCTGCAGAACACTGCTGCATAGGATGCTCTGAGTGTGTCAAGACAGAAGGGTCTGTGCTCTATAAAGACGGGAAATGCTGGATTAAATGAAGCCATACAGGTTCCTTTATTACAGGAGTCCTCAGTACCTTTAATATGCAAATATGCAATGTGAATTTCCAGCTGAGAACTATTAAAAGCAGAATTTTCCAAACTTCTTTGACCCCTCCCCCTTTTATTTTTGCCTTGACACACTTGTTAACATCTCCTGGAACACTGTTTGGGAAACTCAGTCCAACCCTCGCTCACCTGGGCCAATGGCAACACCTGCAGCGCTTTCTGCTTCCATATTGGGACCCTGGCCTTCTCCCTCCTCATGAGTGTGCTGGAGGAAGGGGTGGTTAGCTTTAGAAACCTGAACAAAACAGAACTGTGATTTTAAGATTAGTCCACCCTTTCATCTCTAATTTGGCATGTTTCCTTCCAGTCTTCTTTTCAATGCCTTTTTAAAGCTCGGTTATCACAGTCTAACACATTTTAAACTCGTGTTTGGGGTCTTGTATCTGGGGGTTGGCAGCCTGTCTCAATCAATGTGCCAAACTATACTGAAATTCAGAATAGAAGATCAGCAAAGCCGGGGGACCCCAGCCTTTCTCTGCTTACCAGGACGTAAGCTGCCCACCTTGTTCACCCAGCGAGCAGGACCCAGAGGGACAGAGTGGAGTAGGTGACAGTCAGTCCTTATTGTATTTTTGGATCAAGCAGAGTCCTATGTGTGACTATAGCCATCGGGGCTGGAACCAGCAACACTTCCTGATTTTTCTTTATGGATCTGTTCCCTTGCTGTTTCTCCTGCTCTGGCCTCAGCCCCTCTGTGTTGGGAAGTCCTTGATGGTCATTGATGACTACAGTGGTTCTCAAACTTGGATATTGATCAGAATTACCTGGAGGGCTTTTCAAAGCAGAGTGCTGGGTCCCACCCCCAGAACTTCTGATGGGATAGACCTGGGATGGAAACTGAGAGTTTGCATTTCTGTTATGTTCTCTTGTGATGCTGATGCTAGTGGTCAGAGGACCACATTTTTAGAACTATTAGTCTGTAGTTCCCAGACCTGAGTATTAGAATCAGCTCGGGAGATTGGTTACTTGGAGATTCCTGGAGCTCACCTCAGCCCTACTGAACTGGAATCGCCAAGGGTCAATATCTTGTGTGCCTGGCCTGGCCTCTGGTGGCCGGTTTCCCTCTCTCCTGTGCCAAATAGGAATACTGGGATACTGGCCCCTCCTGTAGTGAACTTCCTCAATTGCCCATTGGCACAGAAACCCATCATCTCTAGTGTGGCTAGGAAAGTTGACAAAGAGGATTTGTATTTGCCATTTGATTAGTTTTAAGAAGGTCCCTATCTGGATGTAATCTTTTTTTTTTTTCTCTCTAGTGGAAGTAAAACTATCATTTGCGTAGCCCTTACAGTTTGTCAAATGCTGATCTTTGACAGTAATACTATGTCATAAGAATCATAAACCCCATTTCACACATGAAAAGTCTGTGGCTCAGAAGGTTTAAGAAATTGGCTAATGACTCCAAGTCGCATTATTTTTCTGCTATCCACTGCTGGAGAGAAAGCTCTAGGAGAGTGTGTTTACACCTGATTTGGAGGGTAAGCTCCTCCCCTGTCTATCTTGGGGCAGCTGTGAAGGCAGACCTAATAGCTCTCCCTGATCCCTGTGGTGAGCCCATGGCATCAGGCTGCACTTTATTTCAGGTAATTTTTTTTTTTTTTTTTGCGGTACGCGGGCCTCTCACTGTTGGGGCCTCTCCCGTTGCGGAGCACAGGCTCCGGACGCGCAGGCTCAGCGGCCATGGCTCACGGGCCCAGCCGCTCCGCGGCACGTGGGATCCTCCCGGACCGGGGCACGAACCCGTGTGCCCTGCATTGGCAGGCGGACTCTCAACCACTGCGCCACCAGGGAAGCCCTATTTCAGGTAATTTTTATACAAAGACATCTTGATAGGGCTCTTAAATTTGAACCTCAGACAAACTAGTCTTCAGAATTGAGACTAACTGAATAAATACAAGGTGGAAGTAATTAGATGTGCTAAACAATTGAACACAGTTTTCATTTTCACTTGCCACATAAAATTTCATTGTATGAATATTATGCTTATTTTTAAAATGAGGAAACTAGATTCAGTAAAACCAGATGGCTTATCCAAGGTTATGGGGGTAGCAAGTGGCAGAACTAGAATTTGAAGTCTGTTTGACTTCAAAACCTGTGCTCTTGAAATTAAAATGATCAACAATAACACGTGTTGGTGAGGATGTGGAAAACATGGAACCCTTCTACAGTGCTGATGGCCATGCAGAATGGTACCAGCACTTTGGAAAGAAGCTTGGCAGCTTCTAGAGTTAAATGGACCCTTACTTATCATGTGACCCAGCAGTCTCACTGCTAGATATTTACCCAATAGGAATGAAACATACATACGTGCAAAGACTTGTATTTGATAGTTTTGTTCACAGTAATCCCAAATCGGAAACTACCAAAATATCCAACAACAGGTAAATGGGATAAATACATTGTGGTATATCCATATAGGGGAATACTAGTCAGCAATGAAAGAATAACAACATGGATGAATTTTAAAAAATTGAAGAAGCCAGACATCAAAGAACATATTCTCTATAATTACATTTATACAAAATTCTGGAAAAGGTAAAACAAATCTATAGTGGTACATGGGCCAGAGTTAGGGTATAAAACCCTGTTTTTTAATCTCCATTTTACAGCTGAGAAAATGAGGCTCAGCAAGGTTAAATAGCTTGTCCAGGATACACAGCCAGCAAGCTGCCCTTCTCTTCTTGATCTCAGGCTGTCTTGCCTGACCACACTCTTTTTGCTGGCTCCCTCCTCTATTCGAAAGAGTGTCAGCTTATTTTGCTCAGAGCTGAAGCCTGGGCTTACTGCTTCCCTCTGCAAGTGACCCAATACCCTGTAAGGCTGGCATCACTTGGACTTTTCTGCCCCTGTTTTACATCTTTAATCTCACGTTATTATTTTTTCTTTTCCTGCCTCTTCTGTTCTCTCTCCAATCTCTTAATACTCCTGCTTACTCCCTTCAAATCCTCTTTCCTTTGCTTCCTTCTGTTTGCACTGTGTCTACACCCATATCTCACTGTTGGGGTGGGCGCTTTCTGCCAAGGTGTGATTCTCAAACAAACAGTTTCTTTGGTGAGAAATTAATTATCTGCCCCTCCTAAGGTTAACAGGTTTAGGATGGCAGGATGCCCAGTTAAATTTGAATTTCAACTAAGTGAGGAATATTTTTTCAATATAAGTATGTCCCAAATATTGCATAGGACACACTTATACTAAAGCATTATTTGCTGCTTATCTGAAATTCAAATTTAACTGAGTGTCCTGTATGTTACCTGGCAATTCTAACCCCTCTTGATAGCCCATCATTTTGCTAAGAACAGACAGGTTTTTGGCAGAACCTCTAAGAACACAGTCTCCCTGGGGAGCAAAATAAGACTGGCCCTTCAGGGTTTCTCCACCTGTGTATCTACCACCCAAGCTCATCTTGTTTAAGCCTCCATCCCCAAGAGGCTGCTGGGATTTCCCTCACTCCCTGCTCTGTCCTTCACCTCTTTAGGTCTGGATGCCTTGCCTGTCTCCGACTTACCCACTCACTGTTGTCCTTGCCCTGTTGTGGATCCACGTTCTCTAGCCTTGTCTGTCTGTCTGTCTGTCTGTCTGTCTGTCTGTCTGTCTGTCTCTCTCTCTCTCTTCTTCTTCTTCTTTTTGGGCCATGCAGCATGCAGGATCTTAGTTCCCCGACCAGAAATTGAACCCGTGCCCCTAGAGTGGAAGCGTGGTTAACCACTGGACCACCAGGGAAGTCCCCCTTGTCTCTTTTCAATACCAACTTGCCCTTGCCCTGCCCTATCTGGCCAGGCTCAGGACTCTATATGCCAGGGTCAAAGCCACAGTACATTGAAGATATCAGTCCATTGCAGACCCCAACTGGGGTCACAGCAAAAACCACTAACTAGGAGCCTTGGCTCGTCCATCCATCTCTACCCATTATGTGTAAGTTACACCAGCAGACTCATTCATTGCCAGGGTTGAAACTGGGCAGGCCTCTGATTCACTAGGCTGTTTGCAAGTGGTTGCTGGGTAAAAAGACTTAGAAATACATCCTCAGTTGACAAAGGGCAAAAAGGGCCTATATTTAGTTTATGTCAATAAAATTCAGGTGATTTGTTCCCGGAAAGAAACAAGGAAATCTTATATTAAGCTACCTGTTGAGATTATTTTGCAGTTCTTTCTATTCCCTTTGGGATTTTGCAGGCACAAAGCACATGCAAACTCTTTGGTCTGAGGAAAACTAAATGAGAAGCTGTCTGTGGGAGCGGTTGGTTGGTTTATGGTTATAGTAGTTTTTTTAATTTATTTTTTTCAGACTTATTGAGGTATAATTGACAAAAAATTGCAAAATATTTAAAGTGTACAGTGTGATGATTTGATATACATGTGCATTTTGAAAGGATTCCCCCCATGGAATTAATTAACACATCCATCACCTCACATATCCACCTTTTTTAGTGTGAGAACATTTAAGTTCTACTCACTTAGCAAATTTCAATTAAGCAATACAGTCTTATCAACTATAGTCACCATCCTATACATTAGATCATCAGCTCTTTTTCGTTTTGTAGCTGACAGTTTGTAACCTTTTTCCAACTTCTCCCGATTTCCCCCACCCTCAGCAGCTGACAACCACTTTTCTACTCCCTGTTGCTATAGTTTGACCTTAATTTTTAAAAATTTTTTCTAGATTCTCTATATAAGTGATACCGTGCAGTATTTGTCTTTCTCTGTCTGGCTTATTTTACTTAGCATAATGCCCTCCCATTTCATCCATGTTGTTGCAAATGACAGGATACTCTTCCTTTTTTAAGGCTGAATAATATTCAGTGTGTATATAAACTACATTTTCTTGATCCATTCATCCATCAGTGGGCACTTAAGTTGTTTCCATACCTTGGCTATTGTGAGTAATGTTGCAATGAATACAGGCGTATAGATACCTCTTCTAGATAATGGTTTCATTTCCTTTGGATATATATCCAGAAGAGGGATTGTTGGATCATATGGTAGTTCTATTTCTAATTTCTTAAAGAACCTCCATACTTTTTTCCTTAGTGGCTGTACTTTAGTTTACATTTCCACCAACAGTGTACAAGTGTTCCCTTTTCTCCATATTCTAGGCAGCTCCTGTTATCAGTTGTCTTTTTGATAACAGCTGTCCTAACAGATGTGAAGTGACATCTTAGAGTTTGTTAAAATTTATTTTAAAATTTTCTTGGAGTAGAGTTGATTTACAATGTGTGAATTTCAGGTGTACAATAAAGTGATTCAGTTATATATATTCATATATTCATTCTTTTTCAGATTATTTACCCATATAGGTTATTACAGAATATTGATTAGAGTTCCCTGTGCTATACAGTAGGTCCTTGTTGGTTATCTATTTTTTTAAAAAAATATTTATCTTTGGCTGCATTGGGTCTTTTTTTTAAATTAATTAATTAATTAATTTATTTTTGGCTGCGTTGGGTCTTCATTGCTGCACGCGGGTTTTCTCTGGTTGCCTCGAGCGGGGGATACTCTTTGTTGCGGTGCGCGGGCTTCTCATTGCAGTGGCTTCTCTTGTTGCAGAGCACGGGCTCTAGGTCCATGGGCTTCAGTAGTTGCAGCATGCGGGCTCAGTAGTTGTGGCTCGTGGCCTCTAGAGCATAGGTTCTGTAGTGGTGGCTCACGGGCTCTAGAGCACAGGCTCAGTAGTTGTGGTGCACGGGCTTAGTTGCTCCGTGGCATGTGGGGTCTTCCCGGACCAGGGCTCGAACCTGTGTCCCCTGCATTGGCAGGTGGATTCTTAACCACTGTGCCACCAGGGAAGCCCCCGGAAGCCCCCTCGATATGTATATTCTTAGTGCCATTTTGTTAATTGTTTTGGTTAAATTCTTTGCTAAGTATTTTTTGATGCTATTGTAAATAAAATTTTTTTTCTTAATTTCTCTTTCTGATAGTTCATTGCTGGCATATAGAAATGCAACTGATTTTTTAATATTGATTTTGTATCCTGCAACTGTACTAAATTTGTTTATGAATTCCAACAGGTTTTTGGTGGAGTCTTTAGGGTTTTGTACATATAATATCATATCATTTGCAAAAAAGGACAGTCTTACTTCTTCCTTCTCAATTTGGAGGATTTTATTTCTTTTTTTCTTGCCTGATTGTTCTGGCTAGGACTTCCAGTATTATGTTGAATAAAAGTGGTGAGAGTGGGCATCCTTGTCTTGTTTCTTATCTTAGAGGAAAAGCCTTCAGCTTTTCACTATTGAGTCTGATGTTAGCTGTGGGCTTGTCATATGTGACATTTACTATTTTGATGTATGTTCCATCTATACCCAGGTTGAGAGTTTTTATCATGAAATGATTAATTTTGTCAAATACTTTTTTCACATCTATTGAAATGATCATACGATCTATTTTTAAAATTTTTTTAAAATATTAAGGTATGAGGTTTTTTAAAAATTTATTTATTTTTTGGCTGCCTTGGGCCTTCGTTGCTGTGCACGGGTTTTCTCTAGTTGCTGTGAGCAGGGGCTACTCTTTGTGGCAGTGTGTGCGCTTCTCATTGCGGTGGCTTCTCTGGTTGCGGAGCACGGGCTCTAGGCACGCAGGCTTCAGTAGTTGCAGCATGCGGGCTCAGTAGTTGTAGCATGCGGGCCCTAGAGCACGTGGACTTCAGTAGTTGCAGTGTGCAGGCCCTAGGGCGCGCGGGCTTTCAGTAGTTGTGGTGCGCGGGTTCGGTAGTTGTGGCTCACGGGCTCTAGACTGTAGGCTCAGTAGTGGTGGCGCATGGGCTTAGTTGTTCCACGGCATGTGGGATCTTCTGGATCAGGGATCGAACCCATGTCCCCTGCATTGGCAGATGGATTCTTAACCACTGTGCCACCAGGGAGTCCGATCATATGATTTTTATCCTTCATTTTATTAATGTGGTTTGTCACATTGCTTTTGTGGTTGTTTGCATCCCTGGAGTAAATTCCACTTGATCATGGTGTATGATCATTTCAACTTATTCTTGGATTCAGCTTGCTAATACTTTGCTGAGGATTTTTGCATCTCTGGTAAGCAGGGATGTTGGCCTGTAATTTTTCCTATAGTGTCCTTGTCTGGCTTTGGTATCGTGGTGATGCTGGCCTCATGAGTTTGGAAGTATCCCCTCTTCTTCTGTTTTTCAGAAGAGTTTCAAAAGGATTGGTAATAGTTTTTTTTTAAAAATGTTTGTTGATTTCACCAGTGAAGTCATCTGGTCTTGGACTTTTGTTCATTGGAAGGTTTTTGATTACTGATTCAATCTCTTCTACACTAGTAATTGGTCTATTCAGATTTTCTATTTCTTCATATTCAGCCTTGGTAAGTTTTATATTTCTAGAAATTTATCCCTTTCTTCTAGATTGTCTAATTTGTTGGCAGGTAATTGTTCGTAGTAGTCTCTTATGGTCCTTTATATTTCTGTGGTATGGCTACAGCATTTTAGAGGGGGCAAAGCATGGGATTTATTTTTGGCATTGGTCCAGCAGTAAAGATGGAATCAGTCAATCAGTCCATCAGTGCAGCACCACTGCCTTGTGAGAACCGCTGTAAAAAACTGTTTTCTCAGAGACATTAAGGAAGACACACAAAGCAATGAGCACGCAGGACAGTGTCATGTGCAGTATAATTAAGCTGTTCATGAGGAGGCAAGGTAATAAGCGGGTTCAGAGGCTAGAAGGGGAGTAGTGGTCCTGGCAGGGAGAAGTTGGAGAAGGAGTCAAGGAGAAGGTGCTACATGGAGTTCCATCTAGATGGCTGAAAATGTTGAGTTCCAGGGAATGGAGGAGATGCCCTCCTTCTTCTTCCAGAAGCCCCTTCTCAGTGTGGGAGGCGCTTGGAAGGAGGCCAGGGTAGGTGACAGCTTTGCCATTGTTCCTGGCTTGGGCTCCCACTAGGTTTCTTGGTGGTGCCTGGGGAGGGGCACGGAAGTACTTCTCTCCATGGTGGTGCCTTTCTAGCTCAGTGTGGAGAAGTTTCCAGGGGTCCCTGCCTTTTGGTTCCCTAGCACAGATAACAAGGAAAACGAAAGCTGCCCCCTACTGGATGGGGGCTCAGGCTAAACTACACTTAGAGCTCAGTAAAGGAATAAACTTGGGCGTGATATTGCACCCAAATCACACTTGGTCACCAGGGGCAGCTGTGCAGCCTCCCAGGCCTCCATTGCAGACGCCACAGCACGTTACACCATTCCCTTGGTCTGTGGGCAGGGTGTGTGATTTAGGGTAGAGCCAGGGAAAGAGGCAGTGTGGTTTCGTGGGAAGAGCGCAAGTTGTTTTTTTAAAAATCTACTTTATTGAGCTATAACATATATGGTATAATCACCCATTTTCAGTGTACAGTTTAATGAGTTGTGACCAATGTAACCCTACCACAGTCAAGATATAAAGCAGTCCCACCACCAAGAATTCCCTCCCTCATCCCCTTTTGCACTCACTGCTCCTGCCGCAGCCCAGGGAGTCCACTTATCTGCTTTCTGTCATTATAGATCTGTTTTAACCTCTTCTAGAATTTCATATAAATGGAATCACAGAGTATGTACTCCTACATATTTGGCTTCTTTATGTTTTTGGGGTCCATCCATGTTGTGGGGATTGGTAGTTCATTCTTTTTCGTTGCTGAGTAGTATTCCATTGTATGGATATACGGCAATTTGTTTATCCCATTCTCCTGTTGTTGGGCAGTTTGACAGTTTCCAGTGTTGGACTATTATGAACAAAACTGCTGTCAACATTTTTTTTTTTTAAAGAAGATGTTGGGGGTAGGAGTTTATTAATTTATTTATTTTTGCTGTGTTGGGTCTTCGTTTCTGTGAGAGGGCTTTCTCTAGTTGTGGCAAGCGGGGGCCACTCTTCATCGCGGTGCGTGGGCCTCTCACTATCGCGGCCTCTCTTGTCGCGGAGCACAGGCTCCAGACGCGCAGGCTCAGTGGTTGTGGCCCACGGGCTTAGTTGCTCCGTGGCGTGTGGGATCTTCCTGGACCAGGGCTCGAACCCGTGTCCCTTGCATTAGCAGGCAGATTCTTAACCACTGCGCCACCAGGGAAGCCCTGCTGTCAACATTTTTGTACAACTTTTTGTATAGATGTGTGTTTCTTTTCTTTGGGGGCAAATATAGGAATATATTACTGGGTCATGTGATAAGGGTACATTTAACCTCAGGAGAAACTGGCAAACTGTTTTCCAAGGTGGTTGGAGGATTTTGCACTGTGTGGGGAATTCCAGTTCTTCCACATCCTCTCCAACACTTGTTGTTAGTGTTTAAAATTTCAGCAGCACAGCTTTTGAAGTCAGACAGATTTCAGATTCTAGTTCTGTTACTTGCTAACCCTGTAACTGTGGATGAGTTATCTGTTCTTATAGAGTCCAGCTTCCAGTCTCATGTTAAGAATGAGAATCCTAATACCTTCTTCATGAAGTTGTTGTAAGGATAAAATGTTTAAAGGTAAAGCACCTGGCCTTGGCTACGTGATTTATGTAAAACTTGGGAACCAGGAAAAGGAGAGGGATACAAGTTTGGGAGGGGGGAAGAGTTAGACACTTTAATAACAGCAGACTTAAAGTTGAAAAGGAATGAACATAGAATTTCAAGTTTGAACCTAAGAGTAGCTTAGGTAACTATCAGATAGAAGCATAATAACTTGCTGACATATTCTATCTCAGAAACCAACCACACAGTTATCTCCTAAAATCAGTAACGTATTTGTTCTCAATTTTTTAAATTCTTAAAAAAAATTTTTCTATTAGTTTTTGGTCTCAATTTTTAATGTGCACCTGAACTGTTCTAGGTGGAGGTGAGGCAGTAGGGTGATAGATTAATGCAAGAAAAAAATTAGCTAGAGAGTTTTGAAATACAACTTGCTGTCTGTATGCATCCCTGGAAATTCTGATTCTCATGATTTGGGGCAGGGCCCAGTCATCTGCATTTTTTTACAAGCTCTCCAGGTGATTCTGTTATCAGTGGAACTTGTCCTGTATTTAAGCATGTTTTCAAGAGTGCTGTGGAAGGTATCTAATCATACCATGCCTCTACTTAAAACAAATCCTTCCCTTCTGCCTCTAACGTACTGTCAAATGCATCCTGGACAAAGTCCAGCTCCTTAGCATGGCTTCCAAGTTTCTTCACAATTTCCCAGGCTCAGGTACTAAGGAGGATAACGCTAGGAGACACTGTTTCTCATCAGGGAAGAAAATAAATCTCCCATTCTCTTTTAAGAAAACACTGCACAGTGCTAATGTGAGGAGGGCACATCATAGGTCCTTAACAGAAACCAGTTTCACTACCTGTTTCTTCTGATCAGCTATGAGTATTTCCACATTCCCCAAACATTTTGCCACTCATCCCATAACTCAGATGCTTTTCCTTCCTCCCACTGAAATCCTACCCTTCTTTCATAACTTATTCAAAAGTTCCATTACCTCTAGTCTGAAATCTTCCTGAATTTCTCCTCATTCTGTCTCATGAGGGTCCTTGTATTGTATGCAATTTTACTCAACATTCACTACATGTGTTTACTTGTCTGTTTCTCCATCTAGCACAGTAGTTCTTAATTGTTCACGCCCACTACCCAGGACAGATAACACAACCCCACCC
Organism: Grampus griseus; assembly: GCF_964374135.1. Taxonomy (NCBI): domain Eukaryota; kingdom Metazoa; phylum Chordata; class Mammalia; order Artiodactyla; family Delphinidae; genus Grampus; species Grampus griseus. The sequence goes on along the minus strand of NC_139009.1, from coordinate 21,980,605 downwards.
CTCAGGGATCACTCCATGCTCAGGTCCTATTAGGCAGGAGTCCAGAGACCAGCTTTATCTTCAGACCATTCTCTCTCTCTTAGGAAAGCACGTTGGGTTGCAAGAGTGTTAGAATGATGGGTTGTAGTGATAACTGTGATTTCAGTTGAGGACTTGTCCCCAAAGAAAATTATATAGGTTGACCCATTAGGATGTGGAAGAAAATATTGCATTTTCTACTTATTTGCCATTTTAACCTAAAAATAAAGAAGAAGCTGGTCTTCCTAATATTTTCTTTGTGGATTGACCCTGGCATTCTCATGCAAGTGTAACATGTATGGGTGGTTTCCTGGGTGTGGCAGTGTGAACCCAGCACAGAGGGATTTAAAGTGGTCCTTTGCTGAATTGTCTGCTTTCAACATGCTGTGATGACTGTCCTCCCAGGTCATAGAGTTAGAGAGTAACAGAACCAGAGTTGAAATCTGTCTGACAACAAGCTGTCAGACAAATTAAAGCAACAAGAGAAATGGCAAAGCTGACAGCCCTGAGAGTAAGGGCTCATTCAAAGCCACATTGAGAAAGTAAAACAACGATGATCTAAGCCGACCTAACAAGGAGACCAAAAAAAAAAACAAAAAAACCCCATAACCTTACAACCAAAATCCCCAAAACGTTGACATTGATGTTATCAAGAAGTCAAGAAGTCTATATGGAATATGAATTTATAAGCACCTCTTCCTAGTACTAGTAAACCCCTGCCTAAGCGCATTATTGTACATTCAGATTTAAGCTAATGAAATGAAACCACATGATTCGCAAGACATTTAAAAACTAAGCATTTTGTAACATGTCAGCAAACCACTATATTTTTTAAAAGCAATGTTTGAAATCATAGGGTTTTGAATTCAACACCTCACAAAATTCACTAACTTACTGATAAATGTTTAGAGGTAATTTTTTTCCTTTTTTTTTTTAGTTTTCTTACTAGCAGAGGCAAAGAGCCACATGCCATAATGACTAAAATAAAACAAGGGAAACCACACAGTGCAAAAAGAATAGGTACATGCTTGTCTGTGTCCATTGTTGGAAGATGCATAGAAAATATTGCCAAGTGTTAGAACAGATTATGAGGCTTTGGGCATCTGGATAAAAAACCCAATATAACTTAGCCTATGTTGTTTGTTGAATTGTTTCAGTTATGAAATATAGATACAGTTGCTCTTTCTCTTTCTGTGTGTACCATTAAAAAAAGGAATATGTACCAGTGAAGACATATACTCAACAGAAAATTACTTCTTAAAAAAAAAAAACCCTGGGGCTTCCCTGGTGGCGCAGTGGTTGAGAGTCCGCCTGCCGATGCAGGGGACACGGGTTCATGTCCTGGTCCGGGAAGATCCCACATGCCGCGGAGTGGCTGGGCCCGTGAGCCATGGCCGCTGAGCCTGCGCGTCCGGAGCCTGTGCTCCGCAACGGGAGAGGCCACAACAGTGAGAGGCCCGCGTACCTCAAAAAAAAAAAAACCAAAAAAAAACAACAAAAAAAAAAACGCTGGAAGCATTTTCACTAATAGAGTTACTCCATTGACTAGAATAAAAAGATTTCCAGGTAAGAGTAAAAACACAGCACCGTCAATGAAATTCTTTCACTGTATCATTTATTGGCAAGCTATTGCAGCAAAGCCAAAAGCGTACAGAATGAGATAGGATATCATCAATGTGGTTATTGTTACTGGAGCCGGAATCTTAAGTGTAATAGAATCTTTGTAACATTTTGTAATGAGATGGGGAGTCACCGTGAAACTATTTTGGCAATGTGCTCGTAAAAACCATCAAGCCTGAAGATGAATTATGCATTTTAAAAATCAATAGACAACTGTTTCAAACTTGCTGACCTTTTCTTTGATGACAGCTGGTTGTTGGTAACATGTCACCTAGCAAATATTAAAAACAAACAAACAGAAACACCCACCTCACTTCATGGAAAAGGAGAGGAAGTAATTGCTTTCTGAAAGTAAGTTGTAGAGTGTTGTAGAGTGTGGTGTGTGAAAATACTCTTTAAAAACAAAGGCAGGGGAGTGGGAGAGGGATGCACTGGGAATTTGGGATTAGAAGATGCAAACTATTATATAGATAATGGATAAACAACAAGGTCTTACTGTATAGCACAGGGAACTATATTCAGTATCCTGTGATAAATCATAATGGAAAAGAATATGAAAAAGAATGTATATATATGTATAACGGAATCACTGCTGTACAGAAGCAATTAACACAACATTTAAAATCAACTATAATTCAGTAAAATAAATTAAAAAAATAAAATTCAACACAATGACAACAACAAAACAAACAAAATAGGTGGTGTTGGAAGCTGGCTTTGAAAACACATGTTTGGAAATGTTGCTACTATTATGTGATTCCACTGCTGACATGATGAGCTCCCTCCATAAACTCTCATATCTGTGTACATTAAAAATATCTGGGAAGTAAACTTTTTAAACCTGCTTTTAAATTTCAAAATGACTTCATCAGTGGGGTGTGAACCCATCTGTGACAAATCGGATAGCTTCCAGTTAGTTTGCTAAAAAATAAAGATTAACATCAGGAAGAAGCGTATTTCATGAGTGACATTCAACAAAAATCTGTACAATTGAATGAGAATCATGACTTAGCACAACCAACCAGGTACATCTTCTGTTTGGAACAATCCATCTTTGTGAGGAATCTTTTTTCAGCCATGGTTTTTTTTTTTTTTTTTTCCTTTGGCCATGCCATGTGGCTTGTGGGAACCTAGTTCCTGACCACGGATTGAACCCGGGCCCCAGCAGTGAAAGCACTAAGTCCTAACCACTGGACCGCCAGGGAATTCCCAAGCCATGACTATCTTTGAAAGCCAGTTCAGAAAGAAAATTAAACTGAAACAAGGCCTTTGAATAGTCATATCACAAAGCTCTAAATCAAGAGTCTAAAAATAGTGAAACATATTCAATCAAAACGCTGTCCTCCCCCCCAAATATTACTATTTTAGCAAGAGCAAAACCTTTACTTCACCTTTATCTTGTTCTTTACAAATGCCTATTTTTGTGAGTTTTGTGATTGATATATTAGTATAGTTATATACCTATATAGTTTGTAAGTAAACATCGCTATATTGTGGTTCACGTGCTGACATTTTTTGCAGGTACATAATCGAAATAGTGTGGCAATCCCTACAGCAGAATGTAAATCCCTTGAAGGTGACCCGAGTCTTCCTCATCCAAGTTTACTTCTCGCCCACACAGAGCACGTGATAAGGAGCCTCCGTTCCGTAGGCCGCCTGGCGGGCTGGCTGAATGAAGACATCAATCGGTAAAAACGTTTCCATCATAGGAACAACATAAACATCAACTCGCGGAGGGGGGCGGGGGTACTGAATACATAAATAAGCATTTGGCAGAGGAACAAAAACCATCAAATGTGAATCCTGAGGTGCGTCTATAAATAACACTAATAGGAGCTAAATTCACTGAGTGTTCACTCTGTGCTAGGTGTGTTCCATATTCAGCCCTCGGACCCTCCCCGAACTTTCACAACAGCCTTGTGAGATATGCCAGCAGCAGGCTGGTGTCACAGGTACCTGTGCCGCCTTCTAGAAGGAGGGCTGCCCCGGGGACAATTCTGGAAACTGTTTCCTTGTCTCCTCAGGGGATTTCAGACCCAAAGAGATCCCGATCATGTGCTCTCCTGTGTAAAATGAGTTACAGAAAGAACTGGAAAAGAAAGGTCGACAGGGAGCCTTCATATATAATGATGTTATCATCGGTCTGCAGGGCACAGGAGATAAGCTCTGAGCTATTTTTCCAGCAAGTGGAAAAAACCAAGCTGCCCTGTAGGCCTCCCTGTGGGTAGGGCAACCTCGGGTCTGCCCCAGGGTCCAGCACTTCCTCTCTAGGGGGTTGACACTCCTTGGCCTCCTCCTTCCTCTCCCCACAGACAGGGGACAGGGGTGCAGGGAGGTCCTGTCTCACTCTGGCTTTTGAGAGCGCAGAGCACTAAATGGTCTAAGGCAGGGCTAGCTTTTCTATTTCTAAGCCTAGACAGGTTTAGAAATCAACTAAAACCAGACTTTGTAACATTACAGAGTCCCCTGGCCGAGTGAGCACAGGAAACGGCTGCCTCCCAGGTGATTTGGGGACTGGAAGGTGAGAGCCTGCCCTCCTTTGTATCCTGGATCCTGAGATATTCCCCCAGTTAGCGGAACCAAGATGATAACACTTGGAAGGCTGTACTGTCAACTTCTTTCATAGTCCTTTTGGGATCTCAGCAATTCAGACAATTCCGAATTGAATTCATTGATGCTCAGAAAGGAACCGTCAGAGGCACCTGAGGCCACCCTGTTCACCTCTGAGTGTGGGACCCAGGGCTGCTGCCTCAATTGTCCTATCCAAGGGAGAGGCCTCTTCTTAGATAACCGGGGGGGGAGGCTGAGCTTCTGCTGGAAGGCCAATCACTTTATTCTAGGCTTAGGTTGAAAATGTTTGGAGGACCAGAGTGGACAACGCACTGCCGAGGGTGGGGAGAGCAGGATTCATGGACACGCTTTCGGCCCAGTTTGCACACAGGAGAGGAGAATAACTACAGCTGCCATGTTTTCAAGCTCCTCCTCTGCCAGGCCCTTGTCATACATTTTTTTCTCGTTGAATCTGCTGATAGCCTCTTAAGGTAGACATGATCCCTGCGTTATTACAGTTGAAGAAATCAGGTCACTCCTAATCATTCAGGACTGGAATCCCTTTTTGCTCCCGTCTGATCCCCAGCTCCCCTACTCCCGGAGCCTGCTTGTGCTTGAGACTTTATTTAATCAGAAAGAATGAAGTTCAACTGACTGAAACGCCATCTGGGTGAATGTATTTAGGAGAAGCCTCTGTTTCCTCCCCTCCTTCTCCCATCGTCCTCACTTCCTGCTCACCCAGCACTATGTGACAGTGTCCTGATGGCAGCACTCTGGGTAATGCATGGCGTAGCCAGGGCCCAGGAGGGGTGGACTCTGGGCCTCCAGGAAGGCACATGTTCCCTTGGCCCTTGGTGTATCACAGTGCCAGCTGTCAGAACAGTGGGACAAGCTTATAGTGACAAGTCTTCTAGACTTTGCATGGAACACAGGGGGGACACACCTGAGTGGCCTCCTATTGCTGAAGCCTGGTGAGCCCTGGCTACCACCCAACATCGCCATGCTGCTCAGGAGCTGGGCCCACACTGGCCTGCTGCAGGGAGGCTGATTCCTCACCAGCTGGATGTGGGATCTCTTTTTCTTTGCCCGATCACCTTTGACTTATGTTTACTTCACTTGAGTGACTTTGAACACTCACCAAATTTCTGTAGGTGGCCCTTGGGTAAAGAAACTCCTCCAGGGGCTTCCCTGGTGGCGCAGTGGTTGAGAGTCCGCCTGCCGATGCAGGGCACGCGGATTCGTGCCCCAGTCCGGGAGGATCCCACATGCCATGGAGCGGCTAGGCCCGTGAGCCATGGCTGCTGGGCCTGCGCATCCGGAGCCTGTGCTCCATGGCGGGAGAGGCCACAGCACTGAGAGGCCCACGTACCGCAAAAAAAAAAAAAAAGAAGAAACTCTTCCAACTGGTCACTGAATGAATAAGCAGCTTAATTTAGCTTGGTTCTTTTATAAAACATCTTCCTCCTTCATTCTTTTAACTTAAAAAATATGAAATACACATACAGAAAAAGCCTGAAATATATATATATATATACATTCAATTATAAGAATAGTTATCAAGCAAGATCTTGTGAAACTACCACCCACGTTTAGAAATTGCCATTCCAGTATCTGAGAAGCCTTCTGTATATCCCTCCTCAATCACCAACCCCTCCTCCTCTCAAAAGTAGCATTATGGTTTTTCTGATAATGGTTACACTGATTTCCTTTTCTACTTTTACCGCCTGTCTCCATGTTTAAATGGAGTCGTCTTACATGTGTTCTTTGTAATACTTTCTTCTTTTCGCTCAGCGTTATATGTAAGAGTCACCCAAGCTGATGAATGCAGCTGTAGTTATTTTCACGGATGCATAATTACTCCGTTATATTAATACACCATGAGCTGTTTTCCCAGTCCATTATTGATGGACATTGACCTCATTGTTTCTGGCTTTATTGTTTTTATGAACAACACTGCCATAAATATTCTCCTACACATCTCCCAAGAGAGACACATTTGCAAATGTTTCTTTGAGAGCCATCACCTAGGGATGGAATTACTGGGTTGTTGGTTTCCACTTGTTCAGATTTACTAGGGTTTTATAATATATCCTGTGGTTTTATATACTTTCGTATAATTTTTAAAAATTAGTTTTCCCCTTAGGTATTTTTAATTTTATTATTTGACTGCGTTGGGTCTTAGTTGTGGCTCACGGGCTCAGTGGCCCCACAGCATGTGGGATCATAGTTCCCCGACCAGGGATCGAACCCACGTCCCCTGCATTGGAAGGTAGATTCTTAACCACTGGACCACCAGGGAAGTCCCCCCTTAGGTATTTTTAAAAAGTCATTTCTTTCTAAAAAGTTTAAAGTATGATTCTCATACAAATATAGGATGAATGTATGTCAAGACTAACTCAGTGATTAATAAGGGAATTATTAAGATGGTCAAGTCTGATTCAAAGGAGAATTTGAGGAATGGAGATTTATGTTGTTAGCTGGTCAAAGGAATACTGAAATGATGTTGCTAATGGAAAACTAGTTAATGTTCTATAGGGTGATAAAATCATAACCTTGATTTTATCTTTTCTACCAGTCAGAAATCCATTAGTCAACATAACTTCGTAATATCTGAGCTCTAATCAAATAGTAAATAGCAAAGTCAAACACAAGTGTATTCTAGGTAACTAAATATTTCTTAGATGAGCTTTGTTCAACAGTGACATTAATAGGACACGTGGTCACTCTCCTGCCTTCTTTCCAAGTTTGGGATATTTTTTCTTAATAATACTGCACTTTGCTTCCAAGTTTGTGGTGAGGATCAAATGAGAACATATAAAAGTGCTTTGTAAACTGTAAGGTACCAAATGTATTTTCATTATTATGGTTGTTTCACAAAGCCCTCCTACGTAATCTATTGGATTTAAAATGGGATATGGGAAGGGATATGGGAATTATTGAATACCTATTTTTTAAACTATTGTTTTTATCTAATTTAATTCTTACAAAAAGACTGAAAAGACCCCGAATCTGCTTTCGTTTTTCTGTCTGTAAGATTGGGATAATAGTAGTACCTATCTCATTGGGCTGTTGTGAGAATTAATGAGTAATATAGACTTACTGTTAAAAACAGTGCCTGATACATAGTAAATACACAAGACATGTTGTTTCATTGAGTGTCAAATCTGTTATTTGAACAAATCTACTGAAGATTATTTTTAATAATATATTTTTAGAATTTCCATTTGGTTCTTATATAAATCTGCCTTCATTAAAAAATTACCTTAGTCTTATCTCATGTTTTAAGTTCCTGTTTTTACTAATATACTTTATTTTTAGAGCAGTTTTAAGTTTACAGAAAAATTGCACAGAAAATACAGAGTTCCCAAATACCCGCTCTCTACCCCTGTACAGTTTCTCCTATTATCAACATCTCGCATTAGTGGAGTACATTGTTACAATTGATGAACCAATATTGATGCACTAGTAAAGTCCATGGTTTCCTTTAGGGTTCATTCTTTGTGTTGTACAGTGTTTTTGGTTTTGAAGGATGCATAGTGTCATGTATCCAGCACTACAGCATCATACAGAATAGTTCCTTTTGTCTTTAATCTTTCAAAATCTGCTGACATATAGTCTGTCTTCAATACTATTATGTAAAATGTGGGTCTAATCCTGTCATTCGTTGTGTCTACTAATTCTCACTGGGATTGCTTCTTCATTTTTTTTCCTAATTAAAAGATTTGCTAGCTGCTATATAACTCCACATATACTCTAGCAAAATAAATCTTAGCCCCTATAGTTAATTTTTAAAACCACAGCTTACTAACTAGAGACGGCTGAGTTCTTCAGACCAATTGGAGGCGCAGGAACTCGTGGTGCCGTCATAGCCTTGTGAGGATAATGTGTATCCCTCCTTTCTAGGTTTTTATTTTATATCCCATTTATTTGCAGTTCAGCCCAATTTACTGCTAGAATCATCTGTTTTGTATTTTGGGGTTATTCCCCTACCCTGGAAACCAGTATTCATTTTGATGGATGTCCCATTATGTAATGAAAGTGTAACTCTGGGCCAATTAACTCTTCTGAGTCTTGGTTTTCTCTTCTGTAAAAAGGGGATGATAAACAGGGATGTGGAAGCTTAATTATTCTGTACCATGTTGCCTGTCATAGTGGAAGCACTCTAAGTCAACTCTTATTGATATTATTTTTCTTTGTACCAATCTTTTCCCAATAGCATTTTAGTCCCAAATCAAATGCAGCCTGGTATTACAACCATTGTAACAATACAATCACTATGAATTCCTTGTCCTTTCCATAGTGTGTCCCTAATCTGACTGTATCTGGCTCATCCATCCTCATCGTTTCTGGATAACATCTTTCTTGTTGTCCCTATATACACACCATGCTCATTCACCTCTCCACTTAGATGGAGTTCTCCCAGTCTCCATGACCCCATTCTCTTCAGCCTCTAACCAAATCACCTCTCCATTCTTCAGAGCTCAATTAAAGCTCTATGTCCTTTGTGAAGTCTTTTGACCAAGTTTAATCCACACTAATCTTTCTCGAACTCGAAAGCCTCTATGGAGAGTATCTCAGAGCGTAGCTTTCTCAGGATTTGGTGGTTTTGTTCCTGGGGTGGCTGTGATTGGCTTCCTAACTAGATTGAACATTTTCCTATAGGAAAAGGACATGTTTTCGTGTATATATAATACCACCAGGTTCAAGTACGTGCTCTCATGTATTTTTAAATTTTGTCTTTTTAGTGTGTCTTTGGTGGGAATTTGGGGCCTGGTTTGCGGTTGTGTCCCTCCAAAGAGGATTTCTCTTTATTTCTGCGAAGTGTTCCTTGGTGACCAGCCTGGGAACCACCCCTTTCATTAACTTTTCAGACTGGGGGCTCCTGGATGACTCAGGTAGTATAAATTGCAACCCCCAACCCGAGTGAGGGGAGACTTGTGGTTATCAATTCCATGGTTCTTTGAAGTAGGAGCTACTGGAAGGGAAACTTATTAAAAAAAAAAAAAAAGTCGAACTCTTCGACTTAATGAGTTATCTTGGTTGTCACACGGTGTTAAGTCAGGAACACAAGCTGGGATTGCTGGTTCTTTAGGGTATGTGATATTGTTTTTCGTCCACAGGAAGAAGTGGGGCAGGTATGCTGTTCCCTTTGTACAGAAGCAGAAATTGAAACCAGCCGAAACCTGGGACTGGTTAGGTCCTCTGCAGACTCTATGTTTGCCAAAGAGAAACAATATGATGACCCTTCATGAGAGGAAGGTGGGCAGTCTTCACTCGTACATTACCCCCAGTTCCTAAACCCATCTCTGGACCCCTCCACATCCCCAGCAGCCTAGACCCTAGCTCAACTCTTCACAGAGGAGAAGACAACCCACTTTCGTGGGTGCAGTATTTTAGAGTTACAGAGCGCTTTTCTACGGCATCTTGTTTTTTAGCAGTGCTGGGAGACAGGCAAAATGGGTACTCTCATTCGAATTGTATAGATGAGGTGTCTGAGAAACTGGGACCTAGGCTGGTGATGGGGTTTGCTGTGAAAGCCACACATTCAAATGGTACATCTGGGATTCTAACTCACATTCTTTGTCATCTCAGGCTTTGGGGTCAGAGAGGTACTTAGATCCTGATGATAATGGATTTTTGTTTGCTTTTTATTGAGGTGAAATTCCCATGACATACAATTAGCCATTTGAAAGTGAACAATTCATGGCATTTTGTACATTCACAGTGTTGTGCAGCCACTATTTCTGTCTTCAGAAATGACCATCAACCCCGCCCTGGGTTTTTGTGCTGAATAAAAGAGCTTATCTGTGTAAGACATCCAGCTCAGGGCCTTGCCCCTGCTAGGGGCTGAATGGAGGGAGCTTGTGTTATCAGACTCTCTTTAGCTCTCTCATAAACCTGGTAATGTAGAAAGAGGAATTCTTTTCTAAATTTAGCACCTTGAGAAAATCAGGTTGAGGATATGTGAAGCATTCATGTCCCAATCCTTTTTTTAAAATGACATTTCAAGATTGCTCTCTTCCAGGAACCCTTTCCCAAGGAACTCCTATTCTTGAAAGCAGACGCATTTTCCTGCCACTGCCCCAGGACTGAACCACACGCTGTCACAGAGCATCTTGTATTTTTGAAAGAGTTCGTCTCTTGGCCAGGCCGTGACATGCACAACCTTGGAGGTACCACAATGCTCTACCTTGTCCTGGGTACAGAAAAGATGTTGGATGGTACTGAGTGATGGCAGGCGAGCTCCAAAATTCCAGCCAAACCCTGGTGACCAAGGTTTTTCCCACATTTGAAATAGTGGTTTTGGTGACTGAGGATATGCCTGTTGGGTGCCAGTCTGGGCTCAGGTTGGCCATCCCTGGCTGAGACAAGGTCCCAGCTCCCACCTCTGCGCCACACGACAGGTTGGAAGGCGAGAGCTTCAAGCAGGCAAACCCAAGAATAGAACGGCTTTGGCCTTTATTTAGATGTGCCGATTCCAGGATCATAGGTCCCAGGCCCCAAGGAGTTGTGACTGTCCCTTTGGCTTCCTACATTACCAGGTGTTGAAGCGAGTGACCTCCGTAGTGGCCAGGGGTGGCCAAGGGAGAGGGCTGGTGAGGAACGTGGCTGGGGAATTCAGGATGAGAGCCCGCACAGGGCTGGCGGGCCTACAAGCTCACAGTGTTCAGACTTATGGGAGGATTTTCCCTCTGGCGACCCCTTAGGGCTCTCCAGGCCATCACTGTGCCGACACCAACCGCAAGGCCGCCTCCCGCTGCCACTGGCACGGCCCAGGAGAGCATTGGGGGGTCTGCTTTAGCCCGGTCTTGGAGCAGCCGACTGTTCCTCAGGGTGCAGATGTAGGGGCGCCCCTGTGGAGGAGGAGAGGGTCAGGGCTCAGGGCCTGAAAACCACCCATCTGAGGCTTGTGTAGTCCCCATCCCAGAGATGGTGCAATAACCTTGTTTCCACAGCTCATCCCTGTTTGTAAAGCTCCTTCATCCACACTGTGCCCCAACCCCCTGGATAAGGAGGGGTATCCAAAGTGGTCAACACCCAGCTATAACCTCCTTTCCTGTCAACTCAGTTTTGAGAGATCGGGAACTGATAGGTGACCCGTGGAAGAGAGTCCTGAGGAGCTTGCAGAGTGCCCACCTCTGTTTCCTCTAGGCCGCCCCGGACAGCTGTTCCCATCCTCCCATCCCAGGAGTGCCCGCGAGCGGGGAAGGTCGGTGTGGAAGGACAGCTGGTTCTGTAGTAGGTTAAGAACCCAAATGTGAAGGGCCTGCCTCCCTGGATCCTTTCCTTCCCCCCGGTGAATGCTGGTGGCATGGTGGCTGTGTGGAGCCCTGTGCTAGGAACTGGGAGAGGGCCTGAGGGTTCAGGTGTGACATCACTCGCTCGGTCCAGTGGGAGATAAGACATGTTCAGAAACAATCCCATCACAGAGGAGCCTGGGTCAGTGCTTGTGAGAGGTGCGCGCAGAAAAGAGAGACCAGTGCTGATGTGTGTCTGGGGTGGGAGTGGTAGGGTGAGATAAGGTGGACGGTAGCCCAGAGAGGGCAACATCTGGGCCTTGCAGGATGTGAAAATTTCCCACAGGTAGAGATGGGGGTTGAGCCTCCAGAAGGAGCAGCTGGCAGAAGCAGATGCACAGACGGGGGCTGTCGTGGGGCTGCTCTGGGAAGCCGCTCCGTTTTCCAGGAGCGGAGTGTGTGCCTAAGGTGAGAGGGGAAGGTGGGCCTCTTGTCTGGACTCTGCTCCGTGGGCGCGGGGACCGGGGAAGGGTTTTGACAGCCTTGACGAGACTGGAATTCCTTCCAGGTGGGCCACTCTGGGTCTGGCAGCGATTACAGGACGGACAGAGAAGGGAGAAAGGAGAGCTGGGGAGACAAGGTTGGGGCTTCGTCCCTGGTCCGGGCGAGGGCGGTGAGGGCCTGGACACTGGTGGTGCTGGAGGGCCAGGAAGATGACGTGGGCACCCAGAACAGACACGGCCTCTTATTTCTCTTTTCCTCCCAACCCCCAGCTCCCAGGAGCATGCCTGGCATGGGAGGGCTCCTCGACGCGTGTTTAAGACAGAGGATGCCACAGACCCTCCAGGGTCACGGGGGTAACGAGGTTCTGGCCAGTGCTCGCTCATCTGCCTTGCCGGGCCTCTTCCTGATTCGGTGAACCCATCCCTTTGTCCCTCCCCTCACTCCTGGCTGCGGCTCTCTGAGGACCTGAGAAGTGTCGGGGCAGCCAGGAGAGGTGAGATTTGAGAATGGTGGTCGTGAACGAACGTGCATGATGGTGAAGCCTCCCAGGGGACTTTTGTGCCTCCAGATGGCCAGGACCTCCCCCCTCCCCCAACCCAGGCACCTGTTCCACTCTAGACAGGCAGGACCTTACTCACAGGGGAGGGGCACTTGAGTTTGGTTCGGCTATAGGTGAAGTTGTTGGAGGTTGTCTTTTGACCCACGGGTTCCAGCTGAAAAGAGAAAAGGAAACCTTGGTTCCCTCCAAAGCTGGGAGAGACCTCCCTGTCCGAGGGAGGAGAATCTCACACCAGATTCCCTCCCTTTGCAAGGCTGAAACCAGCCAAAGGGGCAAGACCTGGGGCAGACACTAGCGGCCCTGGGGCCAGAGCTAGACCTGACTTCTGACTCACAGACTGACAGGTCAGAGTCCATCAGAGGAGGGGGCAACCCTGAGTCTGTGTCCTGGATTTACTGCGGAGGACACTGAGGCCCAGGAGAGACTGACCGGTCCAGAGGCTGCAGCGAGAGTGGGAGGGCAGAGCCCAGGACCTCCACCTCCTGCTTTCCTGCTGGGTGGTTGTGACTGCAGCCACTCTGCACTTTCAACTTTATAAAATGGTGATCATCATATTTACCAACTCCTTGAAGTGTCTGGGGATAGTCAATTTCAGGAAAATTTTGAACACATACTGGTTACCATGACGTCATTATTATGCTTGGCTTGTCAACCTTAAGAAATTGGCATTTTCTCACTTGAGCTTTCGTGTGTTTTCCGCATAGATGAAAAGATTTACTTGAAACCTCCTGGGGAGCAGCTGTGGTTCAGGGAGGTTCTGCTTCATGCTTTTGATCCTGGGACCCTCTGAGAATGAGCTGGAAGCTGCTGTGACTCCCTCCCCAGCATCTTAAGCCAGTAGCCTGCCCCCTGGCAGCACGTGGCCAGCACCAAGGAGAATGGATCCCTGGCACTCACTTATCCAGACTCTGTCCTGAATGTCTAGCGTCCACCCATCATATGATCTGCTTCCCTGCCTGTTCTGACCTCATCAGCTCCTGACCCCCAGGTACTGCCCAGGAGGGAGGGGGGAAAGTCCACTCTGCCGGCTAATGACCACACCTGGCCCGTGACCTTGCTTTTTGTTGTCTTACAGCCTTTTCCACCTGTCTGTTAGTAACAATTAGAGGAGGAAGGGCTGCTCTGGTCTTGGGAGAGTCACCACGGTGACTGGACAGAGCATGGTGGGCACATCCACTGGGGTCCTGGCTCTGCTGATAATGAGCTGTGTGGTGCTAGGTGGGCTCCTGAACTGCCCCTAGCATTTTTCCTGCGTAGCAGAACCACCTAGTGACAGAACAAATGCTACAGATCAGTTGGCTGAGCCCCAGTGATACTCCAGGAACCCAGGAACTGGCGTCGAGGAAGGTAATGATCATATGGATTTGATGACTGTATCAGTTTCTCCCTTTCTACTGGTTCCTCGGCATCGGTGCACAGCCTACTCTATTTCCCAGCCTTGAAGCCCCATCCCCATCCCCCCTCCCCTCCAGCTGCCTTCACCATTACTCCTCATAACTCTAGAAGAGTTGTTTGTAGCCCCTGGTTGCACTTCCCAACCTCCCGTTCTCTCTAACACCCATTCAGTAGGTCTTCAGTCTCCACCACTTGACTCAGCTCTGGTCAAGGTCACCAAGGACCTTGCTAGATTCAGTGGTCACTTATTTTGGATTCATCTTGCTTGACTTTTCAGCAGAATTTGTCAAAGTTGATGCCTCCCTTTCACAACACTTCTCGTTTCCCTCCCACCTCCCCCTTCTCTCCTTCTCATCGGTCGGTCGTTGGGTCAAAAGTTGGAAGAAAGCCCCAGGCTTGGTGGTTGGTCCTTTGCTCTCTTCCACCTATTCTTTCTCTAGGAGATCTCAGAAAACCCCATGGTCTTGAATACGACTTCTATGCTAATAACCCGCACATTTTTTCCCCTAAATCTCCATTTCTGACTCTCTCTGAGCTCCAGAATCATACATTTAACACCATACCTGATACCTCTGGGTGGATTTCTGGAAGGCAGCTTACACTGACCATGTCCAAAATAAGAACTTTTGATTTTCCCCTCCCAACTCTATTTCTCTCTACACACCTCAGCTGTCCACCCAGTTTCCTTGACCTCAAACTGAAGAATCACCCCTGTTCCTCTTCTGCCTCATCCACCAGCCAGTCCAAAACACATCCCAAATCTGACCACTTCCCTCCGCCCCCACTGCCATCCCCTGGTCCCGGCCACCTTCACCTCTCACCTGGACTTCCAGCAGCTTCCTAATGGTCTTTCCAACTCCTCTCTTGCTTCCTTCTAGTCTGTCTCTATGCAGCAGCCGGAGGGCAAACCAGATCACGTGGCTCTCCCGACGAAAGCCATCCAAGGACCCGGCCCCTGCTCTCGCCCACCTCTGACCTTGCTCCCCTCCCTCCGGGCACACTGGCCTTTACGCTCCTCACACGCTTCAAGCTCCTTCCTGACTCTGGCCCGCACAGGTCGTTTCCTCTTCCTGCAACACTGTGGCCCCAGACCTCTGCGTGCCCAGCAGCCTCTCCACGTTCGGTTCTCAGTTCACACGTCACTCTCCGGTGAGCCCTCCCTCTCTCCACTGTTACTCTCTGTCACATGACCCTGCCTTTTTTTTTTTTAAGCCATGAATGTGGTCAGAAATTACCTCATTGATTTATTCACTTTTTTTTTTTTTTTTTTTTTTTGCGGTACACGGGCCTCTCACTGTTGTGGCCTCTCCCGTCGCGCAGCACAGGCTCCGGATGCGCAGGCTCAGCGGCCATGGCTCATGGGCCCAGCCACTCCGCGGCATGTGGGATCTTCCCGGACCGGGGCACAAACCCGTGTCCCCTGCATCGGCAGGCGGACTCCCAACCACTGCGCCACCAGGGAAGCCCGATTTATTTACTTTTTATCTCTTTCCCATTAGACTGGCAGCTCCCCAAGAGCAGGGACGCTCTTTTCCCCAGCACCTGAGGCAGTCCCCACCACATAGTGGAGCTCAGGAAATAGTGGTTGAGGGGATGGATGGAAGAACTGGACTCATAAGGGCCTGAGGCTGGCCACAAGAAAGGCAATTGTTTTTCCTAGAACCTACCTTTCCTAAGGCAGACACTGTGGATACCAACGATGTGGCAAATGACAGGACTGAGACAAGGTAGGGTGCCATGGGGCCAGCTCTGGGGACTCGGAGAGGGCTTCTTGTAGAAGCTGACACCTGAGTTGAGTGTTGAGGTGGGTCAGAGTTAGCCGGGGAAGGAGGCTGAAAGGGCAGCCCGAGATAAGGGGAGGAGCGAGGGCAAACACACAGAGGCAGGAGACAGCATGGGTGGTGCAGGAAACTTCACTCCTTGCTGGATTGCTAAATGCAAATCAGGGAGATGGGTGCGGCTGCCGAGAGGTTAATTGGGGCCAAGTCCGGAAGGCCTGGTGTGCTGCGCTAAGGGGCCTGGCCTTTCTTCCTCAGGGAGGGGCCAGCCTTGGAAGTTTGAGAGCAGGGGCATGACTTGGTCAGATTTCATTTTTGCAGACTACGTGGTTGCCCTGGGGTGAGGAGATCTAAGGCAGTGGTTTGCAAGCCCTATGCAGTAATATCACCTGGGGAGTGTCTAAAACGTATTGAACCCAGGTGCTACCCCAGACAAAGTCAGAATTTCTGGGGATGAGGCCCAGGCACTGGGTTTTTGTTTTGTTTTGGGGTTATTTTTTCTGGTTTTTCTTTTAAATAATTTTTTAACCGAAGCTCACATACATCTAGAAACAAGTACAAATCATAAGTGAGCTGCTGATACATTATGACAAAATGAGCATACCCACATAGCATCCAGGTAAGGAACAGAATATAATCAGTACTCAGAGGCTCCCTCCTACCCTCTTCCAGTTCTATCCACTCCCCAGTAAGACCATGGATTTATTTGCTTGTTTTTGAAATTTATATATATGGTTGCATGTTGTTGAAATTTTATTCTCATTGCTGTGAGGTATTCTATTTTAGGTATTCTATTTTATGAATGTGCTGTTTGTTTATCCCTTCTGCTTTTGGTAGACATTTGGGGAGTTTCCTGTTTGGGGGCTATGAATAGTGCTGCTATGAAAATTCTTGTTGTATCCATCTTTTGGTGAACCTTCTGTATACCTTTCTGTTGGGGAGATATACGTAGGAGTAGAATTTTGGGGCCATAGGCAATACATGTGTTCAGCTTTAGTAGATATACCAAGGTTTCCCAAAGTGGTTGTAGGTATTAATTGTTCTTAAGAGTCCCCAGATAACTGTAATACACAGCCAGAGCTATTCTAATGGCTGTAAGCCTGGTGACAGGGAAACCAGTTAGGAGGCTAGCGTTGTTACTCAGCGCCCAGGGAGATGCTAATGTTAGCTGAGAGTAAGATTTCCACAGAAGAGGGAGCGGGCAGCAGTAGAGGAATAGGCGTCAGAAAAGAGGAGAAAAAACTGTTCATAAGAAGACAAAAGAAAAAGGAAGAGTGGACTTCCCTGGTGGTCCAGTGGCTAAGACTCTGAGCTCCCAGTGCAGGGGGCCCGGGTTCAATCCCTGGTCAGGGAACTAGATCCTGCGTGCCGCAACTAAGGCCCGGCACAGCCAGATAGATAGATGGATAGATAGGTAAATAAATATTTGAAGAAAAGAAAAGAAAAGAAAAAAAGGAAGAGAAAAAATTCCCTAGTGCCGTTGGTATTTCTGGCTTTGCGGAAGTCTCTGGAGAAGGATGCATAAACTGTTCAGAGAGGAGGGGCAGGAGATGCAACAGTTTCAAGTGTGTTTGTTGCCACAGTGGGGTACTCAGGGTGTGAGCCAAAGCCTGCAGACACTATGTCATAGGACTCTAATTATGAGACATGAATTCACTGGTTACGCATGTGCTTATCAGGCTGGGAGCAGGGAGGCAGCGTGGCGCTGTGGCCAGGATGCTTGGCAATTAGACCCGTGTTCTAATCCTTGTTCTGCCACTAGCTGGCTGTGTGATCTTGGGCAGATTGTTCCATGTCTCTGTATTTTAGTTACAGAGCATTCTGGCTAGATGACCTCTAAGAGCCAAGGTCTATCGGTTCGTCATTTATTTTATGTCACTTTAGGGGTGAGATTCCAGGAAGAAGACGACCTGAAAAGTTGGCATGATGCTATAGCTTTATATCTGAGATGGTTTTGGAGGAAAACACTGGACCCTGTAATTATTTCCACAAATCACATAGCACAGGATAACATACTCATAGATGATTTTAGGTTTGTTTTGCTTTGCGTTGCTTTGTTTTTTAAATTTGGGTTATGGCTGGGACAGAGTGGTTGGGGGGCCGTGGACAGTCTTGTAGTATTAATAATATGACAGTGTTCATCTTTTGTTTTCAGATCTAAATCCCTTCTGCTCGCTTTTATGAAATAGAAGCCTCTCACCTGTGTGAATGGGAAGACCTACCGAGCTGTTTTGGAAGAGAAAGGCCAGAACTACATTAAATCATGCAGAATGCGACAAATGGGCCCTGTAATGTTCAAGTCATCAATACGGCCATCGACCCCCAGGAGACTTGTGGAGGGTCCTGGCACTGAGCAGGCTCAGAACTGCCCTGAGGTAGGAAGACCATGCCCTGAAGGGGATGCTGGGAGGGAAAGGCTAGGGCTCAGCATTCCTGCCCCTCCTTGGAGTCTGTGGATTCCCCCGAGGTCACAGGGGGAGAAATGGACCAGGCAGAGAGATCCAGTCTTTGTGGGGGTGTGGGGAGGGGATTTTAAAAGGAATGAAATTGAGTGACTCAGCCACTGAAAGACACCTGGACTTCAAAGCAAAAAAGTCTTCAAAAGAAACATAACTGCTCTCAGGAATTGTTTTAACTTTGATTTAAAAAACTACCGTGGAGGTAGGGTTGGGAGGGAACTCAAAGGTATTCTGATTGCAATTCTGAGTCCTGGACTGACAGGAGATCAGGAGGGGGCAGAATGTGGTGTCAACAGGAGGAAAGCACCAGGAAAACAAAAGCAGAGGAAGGCTGAGTCTACAATTAAGGAGGCCAAGGAGAAAACCTCCTTACGTGCTGTTCTGAGAAGAGGAGGAGGTGGTGTAGCTAAGGAGAAAGACAATATTGTGAGTCAGCCGAGTAGGATACCGGCCACGCTGGCGGAGCTGACAGGTGTGGGAATGTTTGCACAGCGGTGCCTGGCAGAGCCGCAGCAGGCCTGAAACTGCAATGAGAGGAGCAGGCGTGTGGATTGTTTAGTCACCATGGGAGAGATGAGGGAGCAGGCAGGTTGGCGTGGGGATTGGGTTACCCGCAGAGCCTAGATCAAAAGAAGCCAGTGGGTTGGAAAGGCATTCACTTGCTCCGTGCAAGAGGATACAGCGCTCAGGGTTACCCGTCGAGCTCTGTGCAAACACAGCTGACTGTCCAGTCATGAGTGGCCAGTTGTAAAGGGCAGAGCAAGCCACAAGGCCGGGTTGTCCCTGTGGCCTCTGGGCTGTATGTTCATTTCGTAAGGTCCCCTTTTTCCCCATTAGGGCTAGAATAGGTGGCAGCCTGGGAAAACAGGTTGAGTGGCTCTTTTCTTTTTGATGTTTAAAGAAATAATAGTTGGGACCGAGTGGATTATTGTACTGGGTGCGGTACACACATTATCTCAGTCTTCTAAGACCTGTGTCATTTTTGTTGTTTTTGTAGCTATTGATAGAAATGGCCAGAGAGAGATCATTGGCCCGAGGTCACACAGTAAGGGGTTCATGCTGATATTTTCATCCAGTCTATCTGATGACAAAATTATCCCCCGACAGCACTGGGGCATTACCGAAAGAATAGAATCTGTCTGGGCAAATACGTGAGCTGCCATTTGGAGCTCTGGGGAGAAGGGAGCCACATCAGCCAGTAGGTTTTTCGTTGTGGGAAAGAGTCAGCTTCCTCGGGTTTCCCCTTGACCCAAACCCACTCGACCCTCAGGCACTGACCATGTTATTCCAGAGAGCGATGGCCATCTCAGCATGCCCGCGTTCTGAGAAGTGGAAACAGTCCTTGGAGAAGAAGGTGAGGTCAGCGCCTCCTCGCTGTGACCAAAGGCAAGGGGATTATCTTCCTGGAACGAGGGCACTGCTACCCCCCCATCCCGCGGCATCCTGGGCATTTCAACTTTCATCCTTTCAACTCTGCTGCCAGTTGGCTCAGATGTTGATGGAGAAATTCCCTGGTTTTGGAATTTTTACTTTTTAAAAATTATAGCCCCCTACAGTCCGCATCCCTTTTCCTTCAGCATCCCTGCTCTAATGGTTGAAAAAGAATAATAATATTTTTAGGAAGCTTTCCATTTTATCCCAACCCAGCAAATAGCAGGGCCATGTCTGGGGAGCTTGGTCACTGTTAATTTTCACCTTTTCTTTCCAAGTACATCTAAGTTCAAGTTATACTCAGAAAAGGTGGGTGCAGGGGAAAGGAGGAAAAGCAGAAACAGCAACCCTTTGGGAGTGCTCTTGGAGAGAGATGGTCCAAAAAAGCCCATGTAGAAAAGGAAGTACATTGCCTAAGATACGGCCTCTGCACACGCACCTCCCAGACACGCCCGCAACTTACGTCATTCAGGGGGACAAGAGTGTTTTGGAAGAAAGGCTGCACAACCACGGCGAAGTCCTCACGCTGCAGGTACTGGTAGGAGAGCCTGGAGAGGCGACTCTGGGGATGGGGAGAGAGGCTGCTTAACCGCCCGCAAGACGGGCAGACGGTCTGTTCCTGTGGGCTTGGGTGGGTCACGGCAGGGGCAAGGGACTCAAAGGAGCTGCTCTAGCGCCTGAGCATCTATTTAGTCTGCACCAGGTGGGGGCGCCACCCGGCTCTGCCCTGACGTCTGCTTGGGCCCAAGGCCGCCTCTGCTCTCACTTCATGAAGAGGTGAATTAGAACACGGGGCCTCAGTTCAAACGGGGAGCATTTCAACACCAGCTCCTCAAAATGCCTGTGACGTTGGGGGTGAGTATCCACGGTCTTTGCATCTTAAGTGCCAAAAGGTGGACTATAAAAGGGATAGACGAGCTGTGCTCATCCTCCAGAAATGTATTCATCTGGGAGATGGAAAAATCAAAACCAGGTAGGGCTTGAGGGGCAGTGAAGTGCTGACTGAAACTGCCGGGGGTGCTTCGTGGGGGGAAGCTTCTCAGAAGAGGTAAGAAGACAAGCCCTGTGCATGAGATGGATACACTGCGGAAAGGCCCAGGGCACGGCAGGTCAAGGGAAGGCATAGACAGACGTGAGTAAAGGAGGGAGGAGCCCCAGGGTAGTGAGCACAGCCCCTCTCCCCTCTGGGAGCTGAGACGTGGGCGTTCTCCCCAGCTTCCCTTCTGAGCTTCTCACGCCCCGCCCCTGCCTTGGTGTCTATTTCACCTGGACACGTATTTCAGGGGCTGTGATCTCAGTAGAGCCCTCACTCCAGGAGTAAAGATGGGGGGGTGGTAGGGAGAAGAGGTGGGGGACAGGGTCACCTGGAAGTCCCAGTTCACTGTCTTCAGTTCTTGCAGCATCTCCAGGGAGTTCTCCTGGGAGCCTCGGAGGCAGGTGCAGTTATTCCTGTGAGACAAGGAGTCCTGAGGCTCAGTGCCCCCAGGAGGCTGCCCCCGCCCCACGGAGGTGTCCCCAAACACAGCCTTGCTTCCTCTTGGGCCCGGGTCACAGAACCATAGTGCTTGTTGGGAGAGAAGGTGGACGGGCTGCCTGTTCCCCTGGCCGCCTGACTGCTCCTTCCCAAGAGTGCAGCTCCTGCCTGGGGTTTCTCCACGAGGGCTGGGGTTGGGGGAAGACGGCCAAGGTGGCCCAGCCTTTCTTCCTCATGCTCCTGAGGCCTCCCTTCTCTACCTTTGGCTGCTTGGGACTCTCCCACAGGGCTCCGGAGTGAGGGGTCTCTTGGGCAGCAGTGGCCACTCTGAGAATAGGAACCAGCTGGTCACCTTCCCAGCGAATCCATTTGACCCCAGATAGGACAGGACTCCTCAGCTCCCTGTAGAATCTGCTCCCCCCTAACAATGGTCACAGGAACTCTGGGCGAACCTCTGGCCTCAGAAGATGGCAACTTCCTGCAGGGTCACAGCTGAGCTTTAATAAATTCCAGCCCCAGCAGAAATTCTTGCACATTGTACCTTAGCTCCAAGCCTGGCCTTCATGGACAGTCCTATCGAGCACGTTAAAAAAGGTACTATTTCCTGAGCACCTGCCCCACAGCGACCAGGTACTTTATTTGCTCTTCCGCTAGACCTCACCTCTACCTCCCAAGTGAGGAGTAAGAGGCCCAGAGAGGTTGCATGGTTTGTACAGGGTCCCACAGCTCCTAAGATGGCAGAGCCAGGATTTGAGGCCTGACAGAGCTGTCCTGAAAGCGCATTGCCTTGTGTTGCCTCTCAAACAGGAACAAACAACTTGCTGAAGTTGGGGTTTGGCATCACAGACAATGTCAGGGGCCCTCACGGGTTATCTGACTGTCTGCCTCACTTTCCAGAAAAGCAAACTGGGGTCCAGGGAAATAAAGTGACTTGCGTACAGTAGGCATTCAATAAGGTAGCAGCATTTCTGAATGGTTTTCCAAGCCCCTGGCTAATTGCTGATGTCTGCTCCCCAGACAAGAAGGTCTGGGTCCACCTTTATCAATCTCACCCACTGACATCTAAGCCCTGTTCTCCCCAGGTGCCCTCCCCCTGGGCCCACGTACGTCTACTTACTGGGCTGCCAGTGGCATGACACATTTCCCACCTTGGCCCTGGTGCAGGCCAGCCAGCTCCATGACCTCTACCACGTTGATGAAAGCCCTTGGCAGCTGTGGGCAGAGGGGTGGGCTTCAGTAGTCCCCAGGCACTTGTGGGGGGGCACTGGTTACTGCTGGAAAGAGCTTGGGGGATCCTCTACAATCTACTTCCTCCTCTCCAACTTTACCAATAAACTGAGGCCCAGAGAGGGAACGTGCCTTATATTATCCCGTGGAATCTCCCTTATTGGCCCCGCTTTATAGACTGGGAAACCGAGACACAAGGCACTTGCCCAAAGCCACATCTCTAAGCCACAGTACCTGGCTACAAATCAGGCCGACTGGCTCCAGAAGCCAGCTCGCTCTTTGCCACCAAACAGATGCAGTCGGATCCAGTTAGAATCTTCCCCGCAGAGGAGCTACGCAGCTGCCTACCCCCCCCCACCCCGCCCATCCCATCCAGGGACCTGCTCACGGAGGAGCGGGGTGGGGGGCTCTGCTTGGCGTGCATCTCACTGGACACATCTAGATGCACACGGGTCACAGCCCCTGGGGAGCAGCCTGGTTGCCACCAGGAAATGGGACCCAGGATTGTGCTGCCCCTGTGCTGTCTTACCTCCTCATAGAAGATGCCCAGGGCCTGCTGGATGTGCCGAACATACTCGCTGGCTGAGTGGGCCTCCTGTGAAGAAGCAAGGGGCTCTCCTCAGCTCCTGGCAGGAGGAGGAGAGTGGCCTGAGGCCAGCACAGGAGGGCACTGCATGGGCTGGGAAGCCCAGCCCTTACTGCTGGTGGACACAGTCTCTTGTAAGAAGTCATCCCTTGACCCCTACTAGGTACCATGAACAATCCCCACCCCACCCTGCTCCCAGCTCCTCTAACCCAGAGCCTGTCAGTGCTGGACCCCACTGCCGCTCCAGTCCCATCCGTTCCCCCGCCTCTCCTTCTCCAACCAGGACAGAGCCCCTGGTGGCCATGCTGTCTCTTTCCTCTGGGCTTTGGCCCGTGCTGGCCCCACTGCCTGGGGCCCTCTGCACTGCCTCCCCCTCACTCCCATCCCTGTAATTCAGGTCAAGGGTCCTCCTCTGGCCCATCTCCCAACTGGAAGCTGATTTAGCCCCTTCCTAAAACATAGCTGGCGTTAATCCTGATGGAGGCCCCAGGTCTTTCCACAGAAAGCTGCTCTCAGGATCATAAACCTGACTGTTTGCATGAGGACAGGTATTCTGGGGTCACTTCTGGCTCCCTGGACCCCAACGAGTGCAGGACACAATAGCATTTAAAACCCCACGGGACTAGGTCGCTTCTGCCTCTGGAGTCTGGGCAGGGAGGGAGAAAGCCCCTGGGTGGGAGGAGGCCAGTTCTCATCCAGAATTTGGTCACTGTGAGCCAAAGGAATGATAAATGCCTTCTCCTCGCTGCCTGTGACTGTCAAATATTCTACCACAACCTCTGAATTATGGAAGCTGCTTTTTTTTTTTCTTCTGGCCAAATAAAATATAGCACACCCTCAACTTAGAACAAGATGTATTCCAAAAGTTATTACTTTCCACAGTTTGTAAGTCTGGACATATTTCCCCTTAGAAACGACATTAGGAGTGGGTTGGGTTCCCGGGCCGGCAGAGTTTGTTAACGCGTGTTGTCCTTGAAGGAGCAGTAAGCCATCGATCAGGAATAGTTCAACTGAATCGACCCTATTTATGGCATTGTTTCATCCTCCCCCTGCATTATGGCATTGTTTCATCCTCCCCACCACCAAGAGATGCCCAAAAAAGTGGGCAGGGACTCTAAGCAAGTGAGGGTGGGGCTCCCTAGTTATCCACTGGATACCAGAGAACAGTATTTGTGTGCATAAGAGAGGCCGCCTTGGCAGTGCCTGAAGAGTGGGGACATCCAGACACTTCTGGAATCAGGGGACCAATGCAGCTGCCACTCAGCAGTGGGAAAGGCAGGCCTCTCCTGGCATGTGTGAGCTGGGGCTTCCTGGGCAGACTCAGGTGCCTAGGAGAGTCGGCCCATGTGCCTCCCGTGAGGGAGGTCCCGGCCCTGGGCCTGGATGGTGACCCTGGCCAGCAGCTCCCCTCTCAGGGCCCCCAGGGGGCTGCTCGGGGGCCTACCGGATTCTCGCAGTAATGGCACAAATCGTTGCTCCCAATGAACAGCGTGATGAGCTTCCAGTCCTTCTGTAGGTTGATTTCCTGAGGGGACAGAAGATCCCAGTTAGGCCTTGGTGGGGGGCACGTGCATGTGCCAGACGGCCCCCCAAGTGCCTTTTCCTCTCTTTGTATCACAGTGGCGAGAAGATGCCGAGTGCAGGCTCTCCTGCCCTCACCTTGGTGCTGGGGCAAGGACTCCGCCAGAGGGGGGAGGGAGGGAGGGGGGGAGGGAGGGAGAGAGAGAGAGAGAGAGACAGAGAGAGAGAGAGAGAGAGAGAGACAGAGAGAGAGAGAGTGTGTGTGTGTGTGTGTGTGTGTGTGTGCGTGTGTGTGCGTGCGCGCGCGCGCACGCGTGTGCTCCCTCAGTACAGAGGACCTTTTTCCCTTTGAGATCCTCTTAAGAAAGTTGCGGTCCAGGAGGAGGTGGTGTGTATTAACCCACCCCTAAAATGGGATCGAAAGGCCTTCAGAGGAGCCGAGGGCACAAGACACATCTAGAAGCAAAAGCCCAGAGCTGGCCTCTCTTCAGGCCTGGGTCCAGGGAGGGTGGTGGAGGAGGAGCCCCTCGTGGACGGAGAGTTGGGAGGGGGACGGGGCGGCCCCCGGAGGAGCCTGCTTTCCACTCAGCGCCGCCATAATAGGAGTGCTCCCAGACACTGAGTGCCAAGGCATAAACACAGAGTGTTTAAAAAAGTGCTGGTGGGGAGGTTTAGAGGGGCCGGGTTAGCGGGAAGGAGGAAGGGTTGGAATGAGCTGCCTAATTTTAGAAGCCAAAGTTTACATAATAGGGCTCTGGAAGCCAGCTCCTGGGTAAAGTGGAAAGCCGCCAGAGGCCGAGGCCTGCCACCTCCGGCCACCCTCTGCCCCTCTCACCTCCTGCAGCCGGCCCTGGGGGGAGGGGGGCGGCAGAGACGGGCGGCGTCTGGGTGGCAAGGCCTGCTCCTCGTGGCTCGTTTGGCCCCTCTTAAGGACGAGCCAAGAGCGCTGCAGTGATACAGAGGGGGCTCTTTTAGGGCGGCTTGCGCCCACCCCAGCTACGGGCAGAGCGCCTTCCAGGGGCGGCCCGGGGTCCTGTACTCACAGGGCTGTTCTTCATTCGCTCCATGAGGTCCCGGGCCTGGGCCGGCATGTCACTGGAGGGGGGAAGAGAAGGGGACATTAGGGCTGGCTCACGAGGGAGGGCTCAAGCTGTCGGATTTGGGCCTGGCAAGGAGACGTTTCAGGAAGAAAAATGTTATATAAAGTTCACTCTTTCATAGCATTGCAAGGCTTTCCATTCTCAAGAAATCTCAACCTGTTTAGAAAAATCAAAGATCTGCCCTGGACCTTGGAGCCGTAATTGATCCTGACCCTGCCAAGGGCTAATCTGCATCTCCCCACCCCCTTCTGCAGGCCTGGTCCTCTGAAGCCACTTCAGGGGGATTTGCTCGACCTTCCCATCAGGGACATTCCCTTATACTTCATCCAGCTCTTTCGCTGCAGGATGAAACTGAACTGAGCCTGTTCAGTTCTTATTTGGCTGCCTGTTTTAAAAATAACCTTTTGTATATTTGAAAAAATTCATCGTCCCAAATGATCCCTCAGCTTTTTCCTTTCCAGGCTTCACGACTCCTTTAACCTTTACCTCTAAGTCTCACTCTCCATTCCTTTAATCCTTTTGTTATTCTCCTTGTAGTTCCTTTGGATTTCCACACCATTCCCCATCTCCTCACTTCTCCCACTTGCAACAAAACAGGACGGGGGAGACAAATACGGACAGGACTAGTTCTTCCTTCACCTCCTGGATACCTGCCATGAACGAGGAATTGAATGCTTCTGGATGAGAGACAGGTATGTCAATGGAAGCTTACCCAGCAATAAAGGGGAATGAACTAGTGATACACAAAACAATGGGGATGTACCTCAAAATAATTTTGCTGGGTGGAAGAAGTCAGACAAGAAAAGAGTACACAGTCTATGGTTCTGTTTCTGTAAACTTCTAGAAAATTAAAACTAATCTATAGTGACAAGAAAGCAGGTCAGTGGTTACCTGGGGCCCAGGGAGTGGGGTAGAGACAGGAAGGGGCGGGAGGGAGAGATTGATTACAAAGAAATACAGGGAAACTTTTGGAGGTGATGGATATATTTATCATCTTGATTGTGGTAATGGTTTCACAGGTATATGCATATAACAAACTGATCAAATTGTACACTTTTAATATGTACAGTGTACTCGTCAATTACACCTCAATAAACTGTTATTTAAAAAAAGATATGTATGTGAGAAGGGATACAGCCAATGGAGGCTTCCATGGAAGAAATCATAAAAGCAGTAACTGGTACAGAATGGGCATTTTAAATCTTTGCATGTCCACAGTGAGCTGGGCATGTGGCCAAGCATACGTGGTACCATCCCTGCCATGTTTCTCATTAATACATTCAGGACCGTATCTCACACGCTACTGCTATTGATGCGTGTGTCAGAAAGCTATAAAGAAAGCCTGTCCTGGTTAAAGGGGACCACAGAAATCCCTGTAACCTTTTAATAGGTTCAAGCTATGAACAGGGGAATCCACGGGTGATAAGCCCTCGAGGGCACTAGGGGAAGTCAGGCTTTAAAGAAGCTGCATGTCTCGGCTACTTCCCCTGCCACTCCTCCCCAGGTACTCTTGCTGCCTGATGGAGACACCAAGCAGCAGTGAAATAGAAAAAGCAGTTTAAGAGAAATGAAGCAGGAACGGGGAAAGGGGCTTGAATGTCAACAGACTAAGGAATCAATTCCTGGTTAATAAAGCCTGGGCTCTAAAAAAAATAATAATGGTAATACCAGCAACTAGAGGTTGATATGATGGCCCCATGAAGCCCAATTTTTTGCAGAAAATAATTCTTCCTGCTTATGATGTTGAGGACCTGACATCGCTTCCTGTGGCTCAGAGGCTCAAAGCGAGCGTGGGGCCCTCCTTACCGCGTCTGAAAGGAACTTTCCCTGTAAACAGGGTGAGTCAAGCGGGTTCTGTTTCCCTGGTGATCTGAGTGCAGCAACCCTTCTACAAAGCAAAGACCCAGCACGCTCTGTGCAGAAAATCAATGAACTCCATCAGGCATTTCAACTTTAATTATCTGGGTTGTTGTCAACCACAGAAATCCAAGTGCAAACAGACAACCGCCATGTTGTTTCGAGGCTCTACCATCTAACTCCCGAGTGTCAATGCCATCTAACTCCCGAGTGCCAACATACGGCTTTTTCAGAGTCAAGGGCTGGAGGTTCAGAGGCGAGAGAAGGGAGGAGGGAAGGGCCGCCAGCCGTGAGGTCCTGCTCTGTGTCCCCAAGGTGCTGAGAGTTGTCACCTGCACATTCGACCCCAGCCTCCTCTGGGCTGGGAGACCAGCTGGAGTCGGCAGGAGGGCACCCTGCGCCCTGGCCGCATGCTTCCTGTCCGGCCACCCTCAAGGGCTTCTCCCTGCTGCCCTGAGAGGTGCTAACAGCTCAGCGGGCAGAGCGAAGGCTCTGACTCAGCCTGGTCTGATCCTGGCTCCTCTGGTCCCTCGCTCTGATAAGCTTGGGCCATTCAGGAAACGGTCTAAGCCTCTGTGTCCTCACGCTAGTCCCCATCTTGAAGGGTGTAAGGATTACAGGAGATGATCCACGTGAGGGGGCAGCTCAGGGCCGGGCAGCAGAGATGCTCCGTGCACCACGGCTCTTACGGCCCATCTGTGGGCCCGGGTCCCAGACACCACCCTTCTCTCGTCCCCGATCTCTCGGCCTTGCCCTCCTCTGTCCCTCCAGTACCCACGTCTACTCACCGAGCTCTGGCCCCTCCCACTGCTGCATTCAGCCCGGCCGTCTCCTCCCGGGTGCCGGTGGAGAAGCCAAAGATTTTGGGGTTGAACTTCTTCAGAATGTCTTTGAAGAGGGAAGGAGCAGAGAGCACAGGTGAGAGGGAGATGGACGTGCAGTGTTGGGGCACAGGTGTGGGCAGGACGCTTCTGGGTCTTTTCAGGGCAGGCTGACTTCTCTCCTTACAGACAACCTTCTCTTCCCTCGCTCAGTGGAAGGGCCCTGGCCTCAGGGAGGGGTTGCTACGGCCACAGTGATGGTGCCTCTCCGTGCTGCTACTTACTGGGCAGTGTGGTGTGGGTCCCCAAGTCGCCGTCCCCTCCAATGCTGGGGAAGCGAAAGCACATTTGTTAAAATCACAGGTCATCATATTTCTGAGTCAGAACCAGACAGTCTGCCCTGGGGCAGGATTCCCATCTCCCTTAGGAACAACAGAAGCATCGGGGCATCGCCTTGCATCCCAGCACCGGGCCTTGAGTACCCGGCCTCATCTCTGGAGGGGTGACAGGGAAACACACCACCCATGCTTCTGTGGGGAGCGTCATCAACAGAGATGAGTGGAGAGCACCCTCACCTCCAGGAGAGTCCCCTCCAGGCTGTGGAGAGGTCACTGGAGTTGCTGGGTCGGGCTCCCACCGCTGTCTGAAAGGCAAAGAGAAGGCTCTAGAGCTGGGCTGGGTCGGGTGCAGCCTGGGGGCACTGGGGAGGGGCCCTCTTGCCCTGGTGTAGCAGCTGGGACCTGGATTTACCTTTTCTGAAAATGGTACCAGCTTTTCCCCAGGCCACTTAATCTCAGAGTCGTCCTGACTTCCCAATCTTCCACACGCAACCAGTAACCAAGTTGTGGAAGAAGCAAGATTCTTCCTCCCCAACCTCTCTGGCTTCCGTCCCTTTCTTCGTGTTCCCTTTGCCATATTTGCAGGTGAGACTCTCATCTCCTCACCATGGACAGCTCTGGCGTCCACCTGACCCCACGGTCTCCAGTGTCTCTTCCCATCTCACGGGGCTGCCCACCTGCTCTGCCAAGCACACCTGTTCCTTCACGCCTCCCTCTGACTCTGACCTTCCAGTGGGTGTCTCTTACTCACAGGGTCAGAGCCAAACCCCTTCACCAACATTCAGAGCTCACCATGACCTGGTTTCCACTTTCCTTTCCTTGTTCACCACCTCCTTTCCCGTCCACACAAACCTTCAGGTCTAAACAAGTTGATCTGAAGCATGAGGGCCTTGGACCGGCCTACTAACAGCCACTCCATCCTTTCTGGGAATGCTAAAACTCCTCCTTTCCAGCCATTATGTCTCCAGTTCATTCTCTAACACCTTTGTCAATTTCTGCCTCCTCCATAATGCTTTTTTAAAGGCCCTATTTTTTAAATTAATGGAGTATAGTTGCTTTCTAAAGGCCCTATCTTAAAAAAAGAGAGTATTCCTCTTTGAAAATTACAAAATTAGTATGCATTCACTATAACCAGTGAAATGATACAAGGATGTTTTAATTACTAATTTACCCCTACTTTAATAACCTGCCCCCTGCTCCAGGGTCTACACCCCCTCCCTCCTCACCCCTTACCCTCACATACACACTACCAGGATCAATTAATGGTTAAGAGCCTGGTGTGTATCCTTCCTTCCACAGCTTTCCCCACGTTCATACCAAAATTAAAACACACTCAAACCCATCTGGAGAAGTTGTTCTTTACTGAAATGAATACCTGATTTCACAAGTCCGGTTTGTCCCCTATATGATTACGTACCTCCTTCTGTGTAAGTGTTTTTTATTTCCCCAGCTGGACAAGTTTCTAGAGGGTTAAGACTACATCTCACACTGATTTTCCCTCTGAATTGCTAGCAGAGTGTCTCACACACAGACAATAGCTAAATAGTTGGCCCTTAAAATTCCTTTAGTGAAACTGTGCTATGTGCAGGTATTGGGCCCCCTCTGCCCCCACAAACACATCTTTAAATGGGGTGAGCGGGTGCTGGGCGGTGTGTGGGTAAGACCCACCATCCTGGGAGTCTGGGTGAAGGAGATGAGTTCCCTGGTAAAGGCAGGCAGACTTGGATAAGTACCTTAACACAGGGGTCCCCAACCCCCGGGCCTCGGACCACTACTGGTCCGAAGCCTGTTAGGAGCTGGGCCGCACTGCCGGAGGTGAGTGGCGGGTAAGCGAGCGGAGCTTCACCTGCGATTCCCCACCGCTACTCATCGCTCACTTTACCACCTGAACCCCTCCCCTGCCCCCCTCCCCTGTCCGTGGAAAAACTGTCTTCCACGAAACCTGTCCCTGGTGCCAGAAAGGTTGGGGACCGCTGCCTTAACACACACAGATGAAACGCTTGGGCACAGTGGGGAAGGGGGATGGACGGCTTCTATCAGGGGATGGAGGGGAGGCCCCGTGGAGGAGGTGGTATTGAGCCAGGCTGTGGAAGGGAGGAGGGGAGGGCATTCTCGATCGCCTGCCGGTGTTTTGCGGCTGCCTGGCTATGTCTCATTGCCGGACACAGGTACGTTCTCGGCTAAATGCTGAACACAGAGCTGATGTGGAGGAAGAGGTGATTCCGCACAGGGCCTGGCCCAGCTCAGTACTCACAGTCAGCGAGTCACCCAGGGCAGCTACCACTTTGATATCCGCTGGCCGGAGCTCATGGACTAGGGAGACAGGAAAAAAGATGGATGGTCAGTGGAGGTCTTCCTTGGAAACTATTAACTTGGCTAGGAGTCTGAGATTCTGTTCTTATCCCACAGGTTCCCATTAAACTTATTTCCAGCCTAAGGCTTTAGCAAATTTGTATTTTCCATCTATTCAGAGCAACTAAGGCACTGAAGGTGATGGGCTTGATGGCTCTCATCCATCCTGAGAGGAGCCCAATTCACACTGGAGTGGTCCAGGAAAGCTCCAGCTGGGTGGGGGGCGGGGGGGTCATGAGCACAGGTAGAGAGGACCCCAATCCCTGACTATACCTACCTCACCGGGCAGGGAGGTCTGAAAGGCTGCCATCGGGACTAAGCCAAGAGGAGAAGTGTGGTTTGTGGAGAGCCCGGGAGCCCAGCAGTGCTGCAGCCTAGCTTGTCATGGGCTACCCGGGATCAAGGTCTGCACTGCACGGGAATCAGCAAGACCTGCTCAAGGCTCCAAGGTGTGTGTGTAGGTTGACTGAAGGGGGCCCTTGACTGAAGGGGGTGATGATGTTTATACTAACCTGATGTGGGGACACTGTTGGAAGGATTCCACTCCTCACACAGGAAGTCACTGCCCCAGTTCTAAATCAACAGGAGGAAAGACACAACACCCGACACTCACTGTGCAGGAAGGTTAGCTTCAGCCCAGGAAGAACTAGCTAAGGAATTCTTGGTGGAGGCTGGAATTATGTTACTGTAGGGGATCATGTGAGGCTAGAGCTGTGAGTTGTGGATGGAGCGAGAGGGGAATCAGAGAGGAGAAAATAGGTCTCTCCCCACCCGCCATGCACAAAACACATGATGTGTGGACACAGTCATGCACACCCACAGTCTTTCCCACCTCAACTTATCTACACACTTAAATGGAGCCCACAGTCATGCAAAGTAGGGGAGAAAACAGTGAAGGTGTGCAACAGGTGGTCTCCCAAAGGAACACAGACCTGGATGCCTCATAAGAGGTTCCATGTGGGTTTTGGTGGTGTCGTTTAACATGAAACTAATGTACACTAATTACAATGCTAGGACCAAAACAATAATTACAATATATTTAGGACAGTAATGTGAAATTTTTACAACTGCAAAGTTTCTGGTTTCTGCATATCTTTTCTGAATATGTGCATATCATTTCTTTTGGTGTATTTAACTTAATAGCCAAACAATTCCTTGTATGTATATAAATTAACGTCTATAACCTGGATACCTTCAGTCCAATTCTCTTGTCTCTGGAATATAGGGCACACTTGCCAGGTGCTGGAGGAGGGGATGGGGAGGGAAGCAGAGGGCGCAGAAGTTGGGGGAAAGATAGAGTTCCTTCCCTAGTGCAGACGCTTGCATATGCCCAGAGGGGCCTGAGGGACAAGCCCAGTAGGGCTGAGTGCACAGTAGGGCTCCACACACAGCTGTTGTCCGGTTGACTGATTCTCTAGGCGTGTGGTTGCCAAAGGCTTTGGAAGCTTGTCTCTTTCATTTGGTCAGATGATGAGGCAGACATGCCTTGTTAAAACACTCCTCTCACAAGGGAGCAAAAATGAAACTTCCTTTAAATATTAGTTGCTTAATCTGATGTAATTTAGTTTATTCCAGGGAACTGCTCAATTCATCACACGGATGGAGTCCTTCTTCTGTGTGGGAGTTCTACTGAAATCAAGAACACAGATGTTCTTGAAGCGCAGATGACAAATATCTGGGGAAGATGCAATTAAAAAAAAATTCTATAGCCGTGAGCACTTTAGAAACATCTCAGAGAACTGGTGAGTCAGAGACAAGCCCATCCCATGCAGATGAACAGACCCAGGTTGGAAATGGAGCACTCTCGTCTGTTCCAAGGGAAGAACTGTACTTGGCACCCTATGCCAGGGCACCCGGATCCCCTGTGGGTCTTGTTAAATGCAGATCCTGAGACAGCAGGACTGGTGTGCTGCCTAAGACTCTGCATTTCTAACAAGTTCTCAAGTAATGTTGCTGTTGCCTGTCTGTGGCTAATTTAAATAGCAAGGTATTTTAAAAAAAGAAACAAATCCCACCACTTTCTAGGCCTGGGTTTTTAACTCTTCCGGCAACAGAAGCAAAGACACATGAGACTAAGATCCAAGAGGACAGAACCAGAACCACTGTTTTCACCAGTGTATACCCAGCACTTTGCACAGTGCCTGCGCCATTTAGGCATCCAATAAATATACGCATGTTAGATAAATCAATCAATGCCCAACTGACAAGATGTAGCTGACATTTCAATTCTAATGGATTTTGTCCGTGGTTGGCCTGGGACACGCCTCTGTTGGGCTAACATGAGCCTAAGAGAATTCAGAGAGGCTGGATGGTGGCATTACCACATGGCTTGCATCCCAGCGCTTAGCACCTAACGGTTCTTCAATAATTTCAGGTGAGTTAGTCTCAGTGCTTCAGCTGGCTTATAAAACGTCTTTCCTCAATCACTCCTGCTGCTCCCGAATCCATTTTCCACACTAGTCAGGGGGTCTTTAAAAAGGTGAAATAGATTACATCACCTTCTCCTAGAACCTCCGACAATTTCCCACAGCGCTCCACCTGAAGTCCAACCTTCTTTCTTAGGGATTCAGATTCTGTGTGATCGGTCCCTCAATAAACCCTCTGGTCTCATGACCTACTCTCTACCTCATTCACACACCCACAGCCACACTGACTTCTTTCTCTCATCAAATACACCCGACTCAGCCCCACTTCTGAGCCTTTGCACTCCCTGGTCCTGTCTGGGACTCTGGCTCTCCAGATAGCCGGCGTCTTTTCATCATACACATCCCAGCTCAAATCTCTCCTCCTCAGAGAGGCCTGACGTGGTCTGCACGGCTCATCAGAACATGCCACCCTCCCTGCCCCATCTCACTTTCCTGCATCACCTTCCTCAGAGCTGTCTTCACTCTATGAAATGATTGTGTTTAGCTGTCTACTGGATGCCTCCTCCGGTAGATTGTAAGCTCCATGAGGGGTGGGACCCATCTGTCTGGTCCACTGCTCTATCTTCCTGAGTCAGTGTCTGACACATCGTAGGTGCCCAGTCTGGAACGACCTCTAACTCCTGAGGGCAGGACCACGCGGACGCTTCTCTGAACGCCCTCCAGCCCCTCGCACAAGACTGGACAAACCATAGGTGCTCATCCGACACTGGTGGTTGATCCCTCGATCTGGTGGCCGACACATGTGGTCTGGACCAGGCCGGTCCTGCAAGGCCGGGTGTGGTTCAGGATCCTTCAGGCCATCTTTGCAGTAGCTGCCCCTAAAGTCATGGGCCCTGAATCCTCAGAGCTAGAATGATTGACTTGAACCAAGCAAGCCCTGGAGACCCACCTGCATATGTGTCAGCTTCCTGTTGGGCCCAGCCCCCGGAATTGAGGTTCTTCCCACTCAACGACAGGAAATTGACAGTGCATCATACCCACCGCCTCCCCCTCATCTCTTCTTGAAAGGCTGAGCTGCCTGATCAGAAATGATGTTTGTGCAAAGGTCAGAGACAACTGCTCCACAGGCACTTCCTCTAGTTGGTTGCTGACATCAGGTAAACACTTGAGAACATGTTAGGACAATCCTGGGACTTTGTGGTTCAGGAGCCTTTTCTTCACATTCCAATTTCCAGTATGTAAGCGGGGAACGTTTCTGATTAAGCTAACTCTCGGAAACCCACACCACGCCCCGAGTCGCCGGGAGGTGGAAATGGTTTGTCCCTGAGAGAGGCAGACGTGCGTCGGGGGTTACCTCAATGGACGGCTTGGTGGGGTATGTGTAGTTACTGTTCCGGGGGGTTCTCAGGAAGGGTTCATTCTAGGAGAGAAAAGAAACCACAGGGAGAGCTTATCTGACAGCCTGGAAGATTGCTTAGGAAACATTAAGTACTAACAATCCTGTCCTGTAGATTTATTTAACATGATCTTCTGCATTTAAATAGAAAGAACCGTACAAACATAATTTCATTCATTCCCTAGAGGGTTTTACATAACAGCTTTGACAAGGGATGCACAATAAAAGGCCTAAAAAGGGTTCCATACACGTTCTAGTCAGGGTTCTGCGCTTTTGTTTTCACCCTGACAATTGAACATCTCCCTAATCCTCAGAATGATTTTTCTTTCCTTTGTCATTTCTCTGGCAAGAGATTCACATTATAGCACTTTTTTCTTCACCAAAAAGTGTTATGATCATCAATGTATTTTAATATCTGCTGCTATTAGTATGATTTTGCCTCCTTTGAATTATGTATCTTACCCCCTTCGGGTTGGCTGCACATACTCTGGTTGTGTTTTTTTCTCGTGAAACAGCCTCGTCTTTCCCTGCTCACCTATTTATTTTACAGTCAGTTTCACACACGCCCAGTCAAGAATCCAGGTCTATTCAGTTGTGGGTGATAAGTTGGTCGAAGAAGGAAGTAGACAAAGGAGAAAAGGGGGAAAGCAGGTAATGAGAAAATGTGAAAATGACAGTGAAGCAATAAGAAGTTCATAAGCCAGAGATCAGGCCAAACAGCCCAGGGCTGTCAACACCTTCACAAGACGTGCTGAGTGGGGTAGAAGGGCCATGGTCTGAAAATTTGGGAATAACATGGGAGTAAGTAGGAAGAACCGGAATGTTGGAGAAGAGGTCATTGGAGATCCGAACCAGGGGTTGAAAGCTGACTGCCCATCTGCTCTATTTTGGCCTGAAAGGTGCTTAAAAAGTTAGAGGAGGAAAGGAAGGGAGAGGAGAGAAGACCAACTCTGAATGCTTCCCGAAGAGGCGTGTGCCCTTCAGTTCTGGCCCTACCACCTCCTCTTGTCCCAGACCTGATCCCATCCACACGGTTGTGTTCCTGCCTGGCACTGCATCTGAGTCTGCAACCCCTGAATGCCCCCGCTTTACAGATGAGGAGCAACTGGGGGGCAGAGTGGAGGAGGGACCTGCTCCAGGTGGACAGCAGGAAGTGAGTGCAGAGCCGGCCCCACCCGCCAAGCCTCCTGACCAGCAGTGGCCTCCTGCCATTCCTCACGGGGAATTCCTCCTGATCACGGGGGTCAGGTCCGAGAAAGACCCTGCTGGTCAGACAGAGGGATGAGGAAGAGAAGGTCTCAGCAGTCACCTTGGAGGATGAAATCTAGGTACATGAAAGCCCTAGCCCTCAGCACAGACCTTGGCTCCCTGGGCAGTGCACGTCTCTCCTAGCCTCCGAGTCTCGGCATTCCTAGCTGCAACATGATTCAGAGGGGGCACTCGGGGCCAAGGGCAGGAAGTGTGCCCTGGACCATCTGCAACACTGCAAGGAGACAGAGCTTACAATGGCGCGTCGCCCCGGCTAACGAGGCTTGTCTCTGGCCAATGCTGTTGTGCCCCCTGAGCTTCACCATCAGACGAGGGCGCTCTGGGAGCATCCTATAAATAAATGCCCCACCTTTGTAGAGCCCCATGTGTTCAGAGCTCTGTTCTAGGTGCCAGAATGAGGGGAGGATACAGAGGCTTACAACCCGGTCAGGCAGAGAACATGAGAAGCATCAGGTAGCGAAGCATCAGAGGATAGCGCATCCGGTAAGTGCAGTAATTGCTGAGGAACGGTTGCAAGATCTGGGAATGTGTGGTCCTCAAAGACGAGACTCGCTGGGAGGGGGGTCACTCGTTATCATTCTCTCCCCACTTCACGGGAGCCCCGATGGGGCACAGGGCCTGGGGGCTGGAGCTAGTCTCAGAGTGGTTACCACAGGAAGAACCGGAGAGCAAAGACGCTCCCTGCCCTTCCAGACATGCTTAAAATCAAACTGGAGAGCCTATTCCATCTCATGATCCAACGGTAGAGGGAGGGGCCAGAGAGGGGAGACTGAACTAAGGCGTCAGGGAGACACTGGAATGCGGTGGGGAGTGAGGCCAGAACGGGAACAATGAGAACAGGTCCAAGACAGTGGCAGACAGGCGGCCTGGGTGCCCTGGGCCCGTTGACCGCACTGTGTCTGCATGAGTCAGACTGGGTTAAAGGCCTGGAGCTGAGCAGAGGGAAGAGGGAGCCCATTTAGTCCGCTGGCTCTCCTAGGCGAGGTTGCTAACACCAGTAAGTAGAAAGCTAAGCCCATTGAAGGCCAGCACAAGGAAATGTTCTCCTAGTTAGAGCTGTGCAAAGATGGTGTGGCCTGCTGGTGGGCACAGCCCCGACAGCCACCTGATGTGAGTCAGCAACGTGAGTCAGTGGTTTCGGGAAAAGGTCTTGTTCATCTTGGCAGTGTTACTAGGTGTAAAGTTCCGTGAAGGAGAGCTGGTTTTCTTCTGTTCTGTGCTGCTCGGACCAAACCAGGTGTGTACTGTCAGGGCCGGGCACCAACTTAAGGGGGGGCCACGTTCCAAGGAGACATACCTACTACGTGAGGCAGGGTTTGGGACACTTGTCTGCGATAAATAGTTGAGGAAACTGAGGAGAAGACCCAGGGGAGGGTGGTAGTGGTAGAAGAGAGGAGGACGTAACAGCGGTGCATGGAACACCCTCTGACATTTCTGTCCCACCTCATCCCAACCTCCCATCCTATCCCATCCCATCATCCCATCCCAAACGCGACCTACTAGGCTGATTTTACAACATATTAACAGGTAGCCACTTGGCTGTTAGAAAAGCACTGCCTTGAGCGTGTGGAAGTGTAAGTAGAAGCCATAGCCTCTAGCTGCCTTGGGAGGGATGTGGTAGAATAATTCAATTATTATATGAGAGACTGCCTCAACAGGACTCCAAGGCCCTCTGCACTGAGATCCTAAGGTTATAAAATTCTCTGTTGCTCTGTGATGGGAAGCATCAGGTGACCTTTAACACACAAAGTGTTGAGGACCTGAACTGGGGTGGTGGCAGTGGGAACGGAAAGGATGCCAGCGGGAAAAGCACTAGGAAGGATCCTATCAGATAGCGTGCCTGGCGTTTCACACCTGCAGAACTGTGACAGCCACAACAACGTGGACAGAAATAGGAAGTCCTAAGGATCAGAGAGTTTGGGAAGACAGCTATTTCGTTCCTATGGACGTTGTTACTCAAACATCATTTTTTGAATGAATATGAGTGAGTTTGAGATGATGAGGAGGTCCGGGCAGGAATGGGAGATTTAGAAGTCCAAAGCATTCAAAAGACAATAGACCCCATATGTAATTCAAAAGAGAAACACTGCTAAATAATAAAGGAAGTATAAGGGAATCCAAGAAACCTCGGCTTTTTCTCAAGATGAAAGACTGGATGAAATAGCACTCGAAATTATTTCACTTTGTCTCTCCGTGTTTCCCCTTGGTTCCCCCATTCTGTGGGTACCCTGATCATATATTTAATCTGCCTTCTGGGTAAGCTTACACCATAGAGGGCAACCAAGGGGGAAAGATCTCTTAAGGGTTAGAAATAGAGCTCAAGTTTGGGGAAAAAAGTAAGAAATGATGACACAGGTTGGGGGATCCTAGGCAAAGACATTTAACGGGAAACCCTGGTAATGGACAGATCTCAGAGTGAGGGGACCTAAAGAAAGAGAAAAGAGAATAGGGCTGAGACATGGAAGTTGGAGAATGTCCACATTTTCGATGCTGGGAGAAAGGAAGGAGGGTTATTAAAAGAGATGAGAAGGGGCAGACGCTAGAAAAACAGAACAATCGAGGTGGCTTTACATCCACGAATGCAAGGAGGAATAAATTCACGGAGGAGGTGGCTAACTCTGACAAACGCGTCTAGAGAGGGCAAGAAAAAGACCTGAAAAAGGACTCCGCTCACCTTCGGCCGATTTCTTCAAAGCTTGAGGAGGAGCCACAGCCAGCAGCCCTGGGTTAGGGAAGGAGTGGGCAGAGGCCATGAAGGCAGGAAGGGGACAACAGTCACAGTCCACAGAGCAACTGATCAAAAGTTGGCCACAGGGCTTCCCTGGTGGCGCAGTGGTTGAGAGTCCGCCTGCCGATGCAGGGAACACGGGTTCGTGCCCCAGTCCGGGAGGATCCCACATGCCGCGGAGCGGCTGGACCCGTGAGTCATGGCCGCTGAGCCTGTGCATCCGGAGCCTGTGCTCCGCAACGGGAGAGGCCACGACAGTGAGAGGCCCACGTACCGCAAGAAAAAAAAAAAAAAAAAAAAGTTGGCCATAAAATCCTGTGTGCAACCTTAAAGTCTAACAGAAATCCATGGAATACTGTTAAGTGCCCGACCTGGCTGGGCAGAATGCACTTGCAGTTGATTGGGGCTGGGGGAGGAGCAGGCAGGAAGCTGAGAGAGCTCCCCAGTGCTTGCATCCGTCCCTGCCCCCTCCTCCCTGCTGGGTCCTGCCTGTGGCCTCTATGTTTAGACTCAGCTAGGATTAAAATATGTGCTGCCTGGCCCCTGTCAGCTCACACTGAGTTGCTGGTGGACTTTTATATAGCTCCAAGGCACATGGGAGGGAGCAGATGGGACCTGAGGAATGCAGAATTCTACGTTGCCTGGTGCGGTGAGGTTGGGCTGGCCAACAGATGGATCCTTTTGGAATGTGCTCTGGGGTTGCCTGGCAACCGCTTCTCCCAGGCTGGGCTTCTACGTTCCAGGAGGCTGGATTTGCTCTCCTCTGCTCACCAATGGCTCATTCAGGTTCTGTCCAGGAGGAGAAGCGGAGCCCAATGTGGCTTGAGATTCTGGGTGAAGCAGCAGCCTTTTGGGGCTCCGTGCCTGATCTGGGACTTTGAAGCCCATGGTGACAGGGCTCTACCTGCCCCAGTGCCTAGGCTCCAACCTGGTACTTAACAGATATTTGTGAGGAGGAGAGCAAATGACGGCTCCCTGGAATGGGCTGTGATTACTTTTACTATTTAATGGAAGGGGAATTGGCAGATTGGAGAGGGTTTTCCATGGCTGATGTTCAGAATGGCCATATGGGTTCTGAAAATATTGAAATACTTACCCCCGTATGGCTTACAGCCACTGCTCTGAGTCCCCGAATGCCCCCACTACCCAGGTTGCCTGGTCCCTCCCCTAGAACCCGCTGTACGTGGATCTAGCAATTAAAGGGTTAACACCTGGCACAGAAGGGCCCTCTAGGACCTTGCCCGCATTGCACTGATTATTACATCTTTTGACCATCTCCTTCGCTCCAAGCCCTGGACCCGGCATCTGAGCCCTCTGCTACCACTGCCTTCACTCCTGCATCCCTTCTTCCCACCCTCCTGATGAAGCTGATGGTACAAAGGCTGAGCCTGGGCCTGAGACTGGGGTGGGGAAGGCAGCAGACAGGGAGGGGTATACCAGGCAGGGCTGCCCACTGTCTCTGGAGCCCTGGCAGACACACGGGGGAGCTGCAGGTCCTCTCCCTGCTCAGCTGGGAGGGTGGGAGAGGGCGAAGCAGCCCAACCCAGGTGGGAAACCCAGCCTCCCAGACCGGGTCACGCTCTCCTGCTTTCACTGCCTCTGAGGGCTCTCTGCCCTCAGCCTTATTTGGTTAAAGAGCCATAAGACAGGGGCTAGAAGAGGGGGTTGAAGGCAATGGGCACGTGTACCTGCCCCACTCCTGGGCCTGAAATCAGGTTTAACAACCACTTAGATCTTCCTCCTTAAAAGGAGCCCAGCCAGCCTCACCCCAGTCATGGCAAGGCTGGGCCTGCTTGTCCCTCCCCCACCCAGCTCCAGGGCTCTCCTCCCTGACCCTCTCCCTGCCGGACATTCCCGATCCAGGCTCGACGACCACTAACCACAGCTTCTGAGCCCAGCTGGCTTCTTGCTAGGCCTCCAACCTGCAGCCGGACCTTCCCAACTGCCCCACGTACCGCTGCTGAAATGAGTGGTCTTCCCACCTTCTGGCTTATTAACGCCACTTCTCAAGAATCCACATCCGTCACCCTACTCGTCTCCCTCTACTGGGGCCAGGCCTCCTCTCCCACCTGCCTCTCCTAGAGACACAGGTGCTTCTGTACCCTCTTCTACCCCTCTCTGTTCTCCTCCACTTCCCTCCATCCTCCGAAGTCCGTCCTCTCCCAGTCAGGGGGCAAGATGGGCAAAGGGGAAGCTGTGGTGCGGGGTGAAGGGGATGGGTGGGGTCTGAGCTCTGGGTTTCTGGAGAGCAGCACAGCAGGCCCTCCCTCATTACCTGAGCAGGGCAGGGGAGGGGTATAGCTGCCATCAGGTCCAGGGTATCCGTTTTCTTTCCTAGTGGTTCAAGCTGATTGAGGAAGAAAAGAGAGACGTGCATGTACTAATTTGTTTCCCCTGAAGTGAACATTCCCTGGCAGGGCTTCCTGCAGTGGGGAGAGCTCAGATTTGCTTTCAGGGGGCCTGGCTTCCACTCCTGGCACTGCCACTTGCCAGCTGTGGGATACTGGGCCAGTTTCTTAGCTTCTGTAGGATTCAGCTTCCTCAGAAACTCCTAAGACTTTTCTTGCAGGGCTGTTGAGAAGCTTAAATGAGATAACATGGCTTAAACTGCCTAGAACAGCTGCTGACACATAGAAAATACTGAATAAACGTGAGGGTTCTGCCTTGCATTCATGTAAAGAGTCCCGCACCGCAGTTCAAAGCCCATGAGAGGGGAGGCAGTTGATCCCGGAATCAGAAGGACTCCGTATTTTCAGTTCTATACAGACTTCCACAGATGCGCTGGCCACTGCTCCTCTGTATCTTGCTTGCAAAGGGAGGCCAGGAACAAGCTCCATTCTAGGGGGCTTTGCTCTAGACTAGAACCCCAGAGAACCAGGGACATCCCATGTATTTTACCATATTGACCCAAAGGGCTCTGGAGAGCTGGGAGTGGAATTTCTGATTTGGATGGAGGCAGTCTGGGGCGAAGAAGGACACATCCGGGCGCCCATCCTGAAGGAGAGAAACAGACGTCCTTAAGATCCCGTTGGCGCAGAGGGTGGATAGTGGGCCACAGCTGGTGGGCCTGACCCCTGGGGTTGACCTCTCAATGCCCTCCTCCCCCGAGGATGCTCCCCGCCTGTGGCTTCCTAAGGCCCTGCTCACCTCGAGAGGGAGATCAGAGCGGTCCCACAGATCAATAGCCTTGAGTGACCCCAAACTCCTAATCTGCTTTCCGGTCCCACAATTCCCCTTATTTAATTAAAAAAGTGCTATATGTATTTTTAGGCACATGTACGTAACCCATGCCATGGTTGAGGGAATGAGATACTAGTCCCTGAGGAAGTCTTGGTCAGCCAGCTGGGAAAAGCTACTTCCCATCCCTTGGCCAGCTGGTCCCAGTGACCTTGGTGGGGAGAAGAGGCCAAGCCTTGGGGCAGGCCTGGGCAAAGCCTAGGTGCTCAAAGCTTCCTCCGGCTGCCCTCCAGGTAGGCCAGGCCCTTGGGATGGAGGCCCAGGTAGAGAGAACTGAGTCCCCACCCTGGTCCATTCACAGAGCTCTTCTGCTCAGAGTGGAAGTGTCAAGTGGAGAGCAGAGCCAGGGGCGGAAATGGTACCCTCCGTTATAACTGCAGTGTTGGCTGTGGGGCAGAAAGTAAATAGTCTGGAATTGGACGTGTTCAAATCTCACCTCTGTGCCTTATTTCCTGTATGATTTTAGGGAAGATACTTCAAGTCTCTGAGCCTCTGTTATGTGGGGATGATAAAACTCACCTCAAAAGGCAGTTGTGGAGATTTGATGCGTGGTGCGCACAGTGCCTGGCACATAGTAGGTGCTCAATAAAATGGAGGCTGTGATGAGTAGTAATGAGAACATCTCACGTGGGACTCCCTCTGGGAATGCAGCTCTGATGTTCGGGGAAGCTGTACCCGCCAGACCAGCAGCTGGAGAGCTGCCCGGGTCTGCCCCATTTATTTTCACTCTCACGGAAGGACTTGGCATTTCTGCCTTGAATTTTCTCCTCCCTTTGGCAGCCCTGTCAGGGAGGGCAGGGAGCCTACCGCCAGGATGGGGAGCTGGATGTTGTAGAAGAAGGGCTGCAGCACCACGGAGAAGTCCTCCCGCGTGTCGTAGCGACCTGACTCCACCAGCTCACGCATGCTGCTCTGGGGACACACACATGGGTGCCTTCTGCACAGGCCCTGGGGCTCCAGGTGCCCATTAGGGCAGGGGTGGGGGTGGGTGGGTAGTGTCCTTGTCCCCGTCTCCCTCAACAGGTGGGCTGACTCAGTTCTTCCCTTGAGAACACAGACACACCTGATGGTAAATCTCTTTCCAGAGTATTGGATACGGGTTGTGCCACCTTTTGGTTTTGGTTTTAAGTGGACCGCAAGTTCTGAAGGGCCGGGCAGGAAGTCCCACAAGGAACGGAAAAACCTAGGGAGAGTCTCCAGAGGGCCCCCAGGCTCGGGACCTGCAACTCCCCATTCGTGCGTGGCCTGCCTGTTGGGGAGGTGGGAGGTTGGGGGGACAGCTGGGCCTCTAGGGTGCAGTGGAGGGAAAGGTAGTCCGATGGGGCACCTAGGGCTGCCGCCCTCTTCAGGCCAAGTGTCAGGGCTGAGCCACCAAGGACAGCTCAGCCACGAGGACTCTGCCACCTGGGTTCCTTTGGGATGACTCCA
This sequence comes from Grampus griseus, assembly GCF_964374135.1. Lineage (NCBI taxonomy): Eukaryota > Metazoa > Chordata > Mammalia > Artiodactyla > Delphinidae > Grampus > Grampus griseus. The sequence goes on along the minus strand of NC_139009.1, from coordinate 21,937,353 downwards.
ACTGGGCTGCCTGAGACACCTCAGCCAGGAAGTGGCCTGGAGGGCGATGTTACCCCTCAAAGCCTGAACAGCTCTTCCCTTCCCCGTGTGCCTCCCCTGGGGGGCTCTGGACTGGCGTGTTCATCGAGGGGGAGGAGAGACTTTCTTGGTCTTACCTGGTAGGCTCGGGTGACAGCCTCCAACCTGGCCAGCTCTTGGGAGCTCTCCCGCGGGGTCAGAACGCAGTTACACAAAATGCTGCACAGAGAGGGGGAGGCAGGGGGACCCAGAGCAGAAGCTTAGGTCAGAGACTGACTCTGCTGCGTGGGGCGGGGTGAGGCGCTCACCGGAGCCCTGGCTTAGGAGGCTCTGACGTGCGTGCTCAGGGCAGGTTTCAGGCCTGACAGGGGGATGGACAAAGCCCCAAGGGTGTATGGGGCAGGTCCAAGTGTTGGACCACAGGCCCTGGGCCTGCAGCAAATTACGCTGAACACGTGAATTTGGACAATGAAAAGCCAACGTTCAGTGTTTAGAAATAAAGTACAAGTGCCTGCTCTGGCGCTGGAGCTGGTATTTCGGGGCCTCTGATGCTCACGCCTCAGACACCTCCTGAGTTCACACTAGTGCCCCACCGTGTCCCCTTTTGTTTTGTTATGGATTATTTCACATCCATAAAATACACTTAATGTTAAAAAAGATATCTCTAGAGCACTCAGAATAGTACCTGGTGCACAGCAAAATTTTAAAAAGTATTTGTTAAATGAGTATATGGATATATAATGTAGGAAGAATAATAAAACACACGCCTTGCACCTCTCACGCAGCTTAAGAAACAAAACACTCCCAGCTGGAAGCTCCCTGTGTCCTTCCCCAATTCGCTTCTTCCCCACAAAGGTAAGGGAATCTTGGGGACCATTCCCTTGCTTTCCATTACGCTTCCACTACCCGTGGACACGTCCCTATATGTTTCTCCTTCTCACAGGCTGGGCTGCACCGTCTCTGAGAACTAGTGTTTGTCCCAGCCCTAACCTCTTCCCTGTGGCTTCCCCGTGGCTTCCCCGTATCACAGAGGTTCTCGCTGATACCCTGAGGCTGGTAAGCGGGGGCCCTGGCTCCAACTTCCCAGAAGGAGGTGGTCCTGGCACAGACTCTGTTACAGACTTGCACACATGGACGGACCAAGTCACAGAGACCCCGAGGAGTCCCCACCGCATGAGCCAGACCAGCAAGCACCCGCCTACCTGGCCTGCTGCACCGGGCACTTGTCGGGGTTCCCCAGGAACACGCGCCGCATGACGCGGGGGCTCATGAAGTCCACGAGGTTGACCAGCGCCCGGGGTACCTACGGGAGAGGCTTCAGATGAGAGAGGGGCTGAGGGGCTTCTTTCACAAGCTGCCTTAGGGCCCCAAGAAGTGGGATCTGGCTCCGGAGTCCCCGAGTTGGGTTCTGGGAGGTGTCGACACAAGGTGACCACCTAGGGCCCTGCAGGCTGTGCCACCCACGTTGGCAGCAGCGTGAATGGGCCTCCTGGAGCAGGACAACATGGCAGACCCAAGTCTAAATGCTGAGGGCTCAGCTCGTTCAGCCATCAGTCAGTGAACCCAAATCCATTAGCTTTCTTTTTTTAAATTTGTTAGTATTTTTTTTAATCTTTTTTAAAAATTTATTTATTTATTTTTGGCTGCGTTGGGTCTTCGTTGCTGCGTGTGGGCTTTCTCTAGTTGCGGCGAGTGGAGGCTACTCTTCGTTGCAGTGCACAGGCTTCTCATCGTGGTGGCTTCTCTTGTTGCGGAGCATGGGCTCTACTTGCGCGGGCTTCAGTAGCTGCGGCACGTGGGCTCAGTAGTCGTGGCGCATGGGCTTAGCTGCTCCACGGCATGTGGGATCTTCCCAGACCAGGGCTTGAACCTGTGTCTCCCGCACTGGCAGGTGGATTCTTAACCACTGCACCACCAGGGAAGCCCCAAATCCGTTAGCTTTCAATTTGGTGAGGTAGGTGCCCCGTTTGCCAGGACATTAGCCCTTGACTCTCTCCTTCCAGCCCGACCTGGGCTAACTCTGCTGAGCAGGCCCAGAGTCTTGGCAACCCATAGAAGCATCTGGGAGTCAGAGCGCCCCCTCCTGGGCATCTGGAAAGGCTTGTCCATGCCAGGGGGTGGGGAGACCAGAGAGGGGCCTACTGTAGACACTGCCTGCCACTCAGAGAGCGGTGCCCAGCCTGGGAGCCGCCCAGCTGCCTCCACCAGGGAATGTCCCAGGTAGAGGTGGGGGGACTGCCTTCCCTTCTTCAAGCCTGAGACCCTCGGGGCTGATTCCAAATAGAATGAGGCTTCCTTGGGGGGAAGCCCCAAACTCTGGAAAGGGCAGGAGCCCACGTCCTTGTCTGTTTCCTTCAGGGGAGGGGGCATTTCACCCTCTTGCCCCCAACACGCTTGAGCTGTGTCCAGCTTGTGGGAGCCCGCCACTCACCTCTCTGTGCAGGATGTCCAGGGCATTTCGGAGATGGTCAAAAAAGTTGGCTGCAGAATACAGATTCTGGGAAGAGACAGGATGGAGAGGAGGAGCTGGTTAGGGGGAGAGGGCAGTCTCCCCACCCGGCTCCAGCCCCAAGGCCTCGTTCTCCCTCGGCATCCAACTGTGACCAGCTCGTCATGTCAGAATCTGAGATGAACGGTTGGCTACTCGCTGTTGCCAAAGATGGGCCAGACGAAGACTGGAACCTTCAGCCAGAGCTGTAGCTCAGGAGCAGAAGGTGTCTAGTACCCCTTTCACGGGCTTGGGCTTTACTGCTTCTTCTCTTTCGGAATTCTCCGGAGTTGTAGGAAACGGGAATAGAAGCACTGTATATCTGTCACTTGCTGCCTCATGCCAGCTAGGACATGGGGGGGAGCCAGAAATGCGAGGGTTCGGGGGGCAAGAAGTGTGTGCGTGCACCTGTGTGAATTGCGTGTGCATGTGCGTGTGTGCGTGCACACACACACAGGTGTAGATGGACAATCCTAGGGCTGATTCTAGGGACTGTTCTCAGATAGGATCTCCAAGGCTTACAGGTCAAATCAAGGGCGATGAGTAGGCCTGGCCCGCCCCCATTACCGAATCCGTGCAGTAGTCACATAAGTCACTGCCTCCAATCAACACCGTGATGACCTTCCAGTCCTCGTGGAAATTTACTCTCTACACAGAGGGAGGAAAATGCCTGATGATTTCCACCAAATAAAAACACCACAGCTAGGAAATCCATTCAACCCTCTAAAACTTCCTTGCCCTCTTGAAATAACAGCATCAGAATCTCAGAGCTGACAGAACTTCAGAGGTTTGTTTATAGACCACAGATTCTTAGCATCAGGAGGGATTTTCAAGGTCATTGTGATCAGCAACAAACCTCCCCCCAGCTGACGTAATCTCCTGAGGGCCTTCGACAGGGGCTGCCCTACTGCTGCTTGAATGCCTCTAGTGACAGGAGGCTCACTGGTTTCATGGCAGACGATTCCATTTGGGGACTTTAGTGGGTCAGAAAGTTAGTGTTTAAAAATAACCATAGGGCTTCGTTGGTGACACAGTGGTTAAGAATCTGCCTGCCAGTGCAGGGGACACGGGTTCGAGCCCTGGTCCAGGAAGATCCCACATGCTGCGGAGCAACGAAGCCCTCACGCCACAACTACTGAGCCTGCTCTCTAGAGCCCGCGAGCCACAACTACGGAAGCCCACGTGCCTAGAGCCTGTGCTCTGCAACAAGAGAAGCCACCACCATGAGAATCCCATGCACCGCGGAGAAGAGTAGCCCCCGCCACTCACCACAACTAGAGAGAGCGGGTGCACAGCAACGAAGACCCGAGGCAGCCAAAAAGAAAAAAGAAGAAAAAGCAATGTAAAAGTAACCAAAAATCTGACTCACATGGTCATCTTTCATCTTCTGTATCAGAGTCTGGACTTGGCTTGAAAGTTCCCTGAGGAGGAGAAGAAATCAGTCCTGTTGAGGAACAGCGCCCAGACCTTTCATCCTAAAGGGCTTGAACTGGAGGTTTCTATGGCATTAACCCCTCCCCCCCACCACGAGCTGGCAGAGACCCTGAGGCTCAGGACAAGAAGCTACTTGCCTCTCCTGGAGAGTTCTTACAACAAATAACCGTTTGCAAAGCCTGTCGTGTGTTTGTCCTAAAGCAACAGTCAAGGGTACTGACAATTATATTTGTTACGCATGGTCTCCTTTCTAGGACTCCACATGCAAAGGGTCTTTAAGGTTCCATGCTAGGAAACCGTTCATCTCCTTTGAAGGACTGGTGTAGATTCTGAAATTAGATCTAGGAAAGTTTTGGCATGCTTCCTCTTTTTACCCTGGCTGCCAGGAAGCTGAGTGTTTGATGCTTAGACACAAGAATCGTAAGAAGGCTCATACTGACACAGTTGCTTCTTCCCCTCCTCCCCCCACCAGAAGCTGTGATTTTTCTCTCTCATGTATATGTTGTGTCATTTTTGGCAAACTTAGCTACATGTTTCTTTTAGAAAGAGGTGGGGGAATAAATATACACCATACAAACACTCGGGTTTAGAATTCATGGAAAGACCAGACCTCAGGCATCCCCAGCTCCTCACTAGTTTAGGTCCCTGTTATAGTGTGAGATGGAGCCACAGAACGTTCATCTCCTGGCGCCTGGTGGTGGGTCCATCTGTCCCCAGCCGTTTCTACTACTAAGAAGGGTCTTCCCAGGCTGGGCCAGGAGCAAGGAGACTCAGGCGGCTGAGGCTTCTAGGAGCAGGGTGAGGGGCCTCCTTGGACGAGCAGCCCGGGAGGCTGAGCAGTTGGTTCCAGCTGCCTCTGGCTTCTCAGCTGCATTTCCTGCAGCTCCAGAGCAGGAGCAGGGACAGGACAAGACTTACTGCCCCTCTAAGTAGCCTCTGAGGCTGGAGATCCTGGCTTGCCCATCCATTTGCTTGGTACTCCCTGATCTTTTGGGGGTGTTGCCACTTGTGAGGTGCTGTAGAGAGTACCACTATGCCATGGTTAAGTTTTAAAAATTGGCTAAGGTGGGTCGTTAGTTGAATGATTAGAACATGCTGCACAGGAAAGCAAGGCCAGGAGTTCAGGCTCTAGGAGCATGGCCTCTGTCCAAGATCCAGCCCTCCAGCCTCCCTGCGGCCTTGGTCACGGGGCAGCCACAGAAGAGGGTGGCCAAGAACTTCTCAAATCATTGCTGCAAATGGATAAATGTCCCCTTGGCACTCAGAGGTCAGAATTACAACCTTAAAGGGGACTACGTGCCTCCCCCTCCCTACCTGACAGGCCCCCTCCCCTCCCCAAATGCCATACTTAGCCTTTGTTCCAGGAACAGCCTGATTGAGGAAGGCATTTGTGTCACTGGCGTTGCCTGTGCCCACCGCATAGCCTGTGAGATTTCCGTTGAACTTCCGAAGGATATCTGGAAGGGGAAGGGTGCACAGGACACAGAGGGCTTAGGATGGAAGGCAGAGTGTGCTCCTGAGAGGAGTTGGGGCCTCAAACGACTTGGTGACAGGCTGGGCCAAGACAACAAGAGCCTCTCAGTTTTTCTTTTCTTTCTATCTTTTCTTTTTTTTTTTTTTGCGGTACGCGGGCCTCTCACTGTTGTGGCCTCTCCTGTTGCGGAGCATAGGCTCCGGACGCGCAGGCTCAGTGCCCATGGCTCATGGGCCCAGCCGCTCCGCGGCATGTGGGATCTTCCCGGATCGGGGCACGAACCCGTGTCCCCTGCATCGACAGGTGGACTCTCAACCACTGCGCCACCAGGGAAGCCCTCTTTCTTTCTTTTTTTATAGTTTACAGTGCAGCAAATACTCACTGTCCCATTAGACTATCTCCACACTCTCTGGGCCAGTTGAGGAGATCTGAGGCTCAGAATGTTTAGTAACTTGGCCCAGGTCACCCGGCCAGCACACAGAAGGGTCAGGGCTCGTACCCAGGTCTCCGGAATCCAAACACAGAGTTTATTCCATCCCCTTCAGCCACCTGTCCACAGGCCTCTCGTCTCATTTCAATGACAGTCCACAAGGAAGATGTTATTCCCTCCTTTCTTAGCTGAGAGGCACTTTCAGGAAGCCTGGGGGTCAGATGGACCCAGAGGGCAACCTCAAGCCACCGGTGGTTACTTACTCGGTAAGGTGGTCACATTCTCCAGGTAGCCGTCCCCTCCTGAACTGTACAGAGTGAACAAAGCCAATGAGAGAGACTGAATCAATACACAGGCTTTACAAAAAAGCGCCCCCAGCTTTTAACAATGCCCATGCCATCAGTACCTGCCAGGTGTGCCAGAGACATCTCTCTGTGTTTGAGGGATTCTGAGAATATTTGAATTCCCCGAGGAGTTGGTTCCCCCAAATTCAGGATTTGAAGCTGAAAGGTGGCTGCTTCTTTTCTTCAGCAAATCAGGAGGGAGCGCACTTAGCTGAGTATATACTACGAGCTCAGCCGCGAACCAGATGCTCTACATCAGTTATCTCAAATCTACAGACAAGCTTGTGATGAGGATGAACTATCTCTAGTTTACAGAGTAGGAAGCTGAGGCACACAGGGGTTAAGCAACTTTCTAAAGGAAACTAAAAACCATAAAGGTAACTAAAAACCAGCTTGAGCTGGAAACCTTTAGAAAATGGATAAGCTCTTCTTTGCCCAGTGGTCAGGCAAATCCCGCTGGAAGGTTCGGGGGATGGCCTCTCACTGCCTTCCAATGCCCGATCTCATTTCATCTCATCTCATCTAGTTTTATGGCCCTCAATCTAACTTGAAGAGACACAAAGTTTCATTGCCTTTCATGCATTTAAACTGAATACATGGGGGAGGCAAGGAGAAAAGTATTTCTATTTGAAAAAAGTCCAATGTTCAGATGTATTGTATCTACTGTTATTTTTCTTCTGTGTCTCCTCCTTTCTTCCCTCCTCAGTCCCAGCATATTATCCCAGGCCAAGAGATTTTGAGAACACAGTGTTAGCCTTCAGCCCACCAGTAGAACCTTCCAAAGGACAGGCCACGAATCAAAGTCTTGGCTATTCTTCATTCAAGGGAAGGCTTGGAATGAACTTGACTATTTCACACTATGGTGGTCAGAGGCTTAAGTCAAAGGTTCAAGAACCTCAAGTGGTGGAGAGAAAAAGAAGCCAGGTAAGCCCTACCTTTCTATCTCACTCAGGAATCTCTCTCCTACCTCCACCCAATGTCTGAACTTAACTTGGCCTTTGGTTGGGCTTTTTTTTTTACGCTTCTGATCCTTCCCAACTCTGTATAAAGCTACTACTTTAGCTGCTTCCTGATCCTTCCTTCTCTGGACTAAAAGCACTTAATCAGAACACTTTTCACTTGGCAGGAAATTACAAAGCCATATACCTCCTCCAGTCACTGTGTTCTAACTCTGCCTCCTTTTCTCCTTCAGTCAACATATAAACACAGAGATATACGTAAACACACACACATCAAGTACATTCTATTGTAATTTCTTGTCTAAAACTATCTTTGTTCCAAAACAAGTGAGGTAGCTGATCAAGACCAATAGGCTACAGAAATCTCTCTGAGCCCGTTTCCAGGAGAAAAGAGAGAATTATACAAATAAATATGGAGGAGCAAAAATAGGAAAGCCTTCGCTCTGATCAGAACTGTGTGGAACATGAAAGAAAACAGACCCATATGAAACAGCTAGTTTACACGAGACCCTTCAGATTAATGTAAGTTGTATGACACCATAAGCTCGAAGGCTGGGCTTTGTTCTCTAGTCACCCATAGTGTGCGGAGAGATGCAGAGAAGATGCTTGATAACATCTATTGGAGGAGTTTCAATAACATGAGACTGACCTCCTAATTAATAAGACAAAGAAATGCATTTTTTGATAAATATTATTTTTGTCCTTTGAATGAGTTCAATCAAGCAAACATTTCAATTGGAAAGGCAATTCTCTAAAGACCTCTGGGCCTACCACACCGTTAAGCTACCCAGAGCTGGGGCCTTTGACTGCTGTGTGATCCTTACAGGTCAAGGGGCCTTGCAAATATTCACAGCCAAACCTCTTCTTGCAGGCCCTGCTCACAGCCGCCCACCCACCAAAGATCCTTCTCCCCCATCTGACTCTGTGAGGTCCGCTCTCTCCACTTCCTTTCCTTGGAGGAAGAGGCTCGATTTGCATTCTTAATTTACCTATAATCAATTAATTGCCTCATATTTCCCATCCGGAAGTTTTAATGGCTTCAGAAAATTGCTTTTTCTCAGATCAGTCTACTGCATGGACATTTCCCAGGGGATGCTAATGGGCATCTACAGAGAAAGAGTTATGAACAAAGAAAGAGTTCTGGGATTAAGGGAAACACTGGATTCAACAGACACAATTTAAACAGATCTCTTCAACGTAGGGCGGCTTCTCAGAGCCTTCAGTATGCTAACATGTATGTGAATTCCCCCGAGGAAGGGTATAGTAGGAAATATTTTCCCCAAAATAAAAGACTGGGGCTAGTGTTCTATGGAACGCACTTTGAGAAACCCTAGTCTACGCGCTTTATCAAGTGTCAAACTGTCTCTCAGACTCTGACCAAGAAGAGCTCCTATCTTTAACGCACATGGGTCTTGGGGCAGGTCTTTGAAACATTTAGAATAAAGGGTTTAAAGGGACAGCAGCCACTGAGCACACAAGGCCTCGGAATTGGAACCAGAAGATTGAAACATCAGGCCTTACTGGACCTCACTCATAGGAAGAAACAAAGAGCAATGGCTGAATTTTTCCACAGCTGCAGAGAGAGACCTTTAGCAGAAGATTGTCTCTATCGGAATCCCAGGAATCCGAGCAGTTGAACTGTTTGCGGAGCTGGGCAGATCACCTCACTCCCCTGACTACACCAGCGTCATCGCTGGCTGGCTTGTCTGCTGTATTTTCTGTTTTCCCACACTAGGATGTGAGGCCACGGCCTTCTTTAGCTCAGACTAAGTAAAGCGGCCACAACCTCATGCTTTTTCAACTGTAATAAGCTCTGCTTTCCTGCTCTCCCTCTGGCTTTTCTCTCTGCTGCAGCCTCAGTAAAGCCTGGGGCCCAGTGGTCAGGAGGCAACCTCCACTCTGTCCCTCGGCAGCCCGGTAGAGACCCCCCACCTGGCGGAGGGTGTGTGGGACCTCGGGAGCTGCGAGGCCTTTGGCTCAGCTCTAGGCAGGGTGATGTCCTCACGTTACCCACGCCCTGGATCCTCTCTGTGGGTGGCTCCTGGCTGAGTGAGGATGCCTTTCTCTCACCCGGGAAAAACTTTCTCTCTGGCACTGTCCTCGTCGTCCCCACTCCGTTCCCTCTCGCTTTCTTAGAAGAAACCTTTCATTTGAACCTCTCGGAAGGAAAGGGAGGGGGCCGGCCTGAGCTGTCCTGCCTCTCATCAGCGCTCTGCCCTCTTGTGGTAGGCCGTGTTCTAGTGGTTTTGAATCCTGAGCTAATCGCCAATGACTGTGAAGGGTTCGTAAACAAGAACTTTATCAGGAAAGAAAGAAACTTTAGAATATCCACATCCAACCACTTTCCTGACACGTCTTAAGCTTTCTTACCTCCTGCCTGGAATGCCCTTTCTCGCCTACCAAATTGCTAATCTCTCAAGGCGCAACTGGCTACCACCTTCTCTGGGAAGCCCTCCTATCCCAACTGGCAGGGCTGGGTGTTCCCTCTTCTATAGTCCTGTGGCACTCAGGCATCTTTTATTTTTAAATAACACTTGCCAACTGGGCATAAGCATCTGCCTGTGCTTCCCATATATTCCTCTCACCCACCCGCCTCCATCATACGGGCACATGGGAGGGGCTCGGCAACGCCTATTGGTTGTGATTTTTGTCTCGGTTGTTTCTGCCTGAAGCGGGCGCTGCGTTTCGGAGTTTTCTGTACAGACGTGTGCACGTACATAAAGGCAGAGGTGTGGCTACAGAACATGAATAAACAACATGAATCGATACATACAGACAGTAAACAAGAGACATGGGAGAATCTACGTGTGCACATATACACGCAAACGGGCAGGTGAAGACTCAGAGATTCGGTGCTTTTCTGGTGCATTTCATGTTGGATCTGTTGACCCAGAAGTCTGATAAGTACCCTGATGTGCTCCTTCTGCACAATTAAAAGGAAAGGGTTATTAGCAGTAAAATACCCTCTCTACTCACCAAATTGTTACATTTGGCAGAAATATATAGGTTTTCCTTCTGAAAGCCCCCTCCAGACCTGGTCCTTGCTCTTTGGTATTTATGCATTTATAGGAGACAAACCCCCGGCCGATCTCTGCGGGTGAGCATGGGGTGGGAGGGGGTCATGGGTTAACATTACCTATATGACAGCCCCCGGTACTGAGTAGTGACGTCAGATAGGTCATTCGGTTTGGAGCCAATCCCATTGCCAGCCTTTGAAAACACATCAAAATCCACCGGAAAATCAGCAAGTCAAGAGAAAAGGGAGGCTGTGTATATGCAGGGCTTCCCAAGGTGTTCTCCGCGCACGCAACGTAGCGTGAGCAGAACGCTGCCCTGGGAGCCAGAACGCCCGGGTTTGCTGCTTCCCCGGCTGCGTGGCTTCCTCGAATCTCAGCTGCCTCCTTACGGAGCTGAGGCCGTGCCCTGCTCATCTCACAGGATTGCTTTGATGAGCAAATTGGATCATAGCTGCAAACACAGTTTTGAAGCCTCTGAAGTGCTTTATAAATGTGAGACACTTACAATATTATTAGCGGCATTCGGCTCCTAAGCCCTTCACACGCAGGAAGGAAGAGCCCATAGCCTGCGCGGGCCCCAGCGGGCAGATTTCTCATACACTTCGCACTTCTCCTCTTTCCCTCTGGGACGTTCTGTGGGCCAATCTCACGGCCTTGGCCGTGCTGCCAGAAAGTGCTGTCTGGGGATGGTACAATGGCCCCATTTCTTGGAGCTTAAGAGCAGAGCTTTTGCCACAGCTGTGGAGCCTTTCCTGCTTTGGGGCAGAGGCAAAGAGGAAATGGATGTGAAGGCTGGAGCTGCTCGTAAGGTATAATCCCAAGGGAAAAGAGCAGCCACATTAGGTTTAGGAGAGTTTTTGAGTCAAAATGACATATTTTTGCAATGGTTCAAAAGGTGACATTAGGTGTTCCAAACCTCTACTGCCTGAGACAATTCAGTTCGCTCCTGAAAAAGAGTCCCCCTCGCACACCTGATGGAGAAAGTGGCTGCCAAATCAAACCACTGTCCTGCACTCAGACTGACAGAGTCAGGAAGGAGGGGTGGGATAATGCAGAGGCCAGGAGCGCAGGCCCTGGGGTCAGGAGGACGGGGACCCGGAGCCGACACAGCCATCCCCAGCCACGTGGGGCCCACGTGTCCTTACGGTCAGAGAATCCCCCAGAGCGGCCACAACTTGGATGTCTGCAGGTCTCAGGGTGTGCACTGGAAAGACAAACAGACACACTTGAGTCTGTGCGAAGGAAGCTGCAGTCAGAGTCCAGGGCTTCTTGCTTTAAGCAAGACCAGAAACACGACCCGCGTGTGTGTTCCGCTGTGCAGGACTGAGCGTCCATGGCGCCACAGAGGCAGAGCTTAGATGAAAACAGTTTCCCCATCAGAGGCACAATAAACGATCCTGGGCCTATGGGAAGGGAGAGGTGCTGAGAGAGAGGGGGAGGAGGAAAGGGATGCTAGGGCACAGTGGGATCCCACCACTTTGGTGCCAGCAGTCACGTGGGACACCAGCTGTGACCTGAGTGCGTGACCAAATGGCCGCTGGCCCATCCGAGATGCGGTGCAGAGCCCGACGCACGGCCCATTTAGAGCTGGGTTCCGGATTTCCACCAAGAATCTGAGGAATAGTCATGTTGGGTCTTTCCCTGCCCCCAAGTCTCTTCCAAAGACTCCAGGGAACTTTCCAGCCCTATGGCAGGCAGCAGCAGTGATTGCAGAGCCTGGGGCCGCAGGGCAACCCGCAGAGCTGGCTCCCTCTGGGGCCTTCCTGGGCACCACACACCCCGCCTCCGGGCCCGGGCAAGGTCACACCCCAGGCCGGGCCACTGAGGGCGGCGCTCCTGTGGCTACTCCGCATGTGCTCCCAACGGCGGGCTGAATCGGAAGGACCCTGGCCGCCTTGGGTCCTGCTGGGTCAGACTTCACTACAGAAGACAGGGACAAAGCAGGGACTCGTCCCAGGCGACCAGCCAGACAGGAAGCAAGCCCTGGCCACAAGTGAGCTCTTGTGGAGGGGCCCTGGGTCCTGCCGTGCCACAGGGGGCTTACCTGAGGTGGGCGGCGAGGCAGAAGGGGCTCTGTCACTGCACAGCAGCTGGCTCCCGTGACCCTAGGGGTGTAGAATGAATCCCAGAATCTCAGGGTTGCCAGGGGCCAGAGAGGCTGGCTTGGCATCAGACTCACCAGAGAGCTTTAACAAACACAGATCCCTGGGCCCTACCCCGGGGACGGCCTAGCAGGACATCTGAAAAAGGCTCCCTGGGTGATTCTGAGAATCTGGCTGGGCTCCATCTGCTAACCTAGCTCAGACCCCCGCACACGGCCCCCACCATCCAGTGTAAAAATCAGGGCATCAACGAAACGACCCAGCCCACCACATGCCAGCCCTGCTTCTGCAGCAGCCTTGTGAGAGGGATGCTTCTCTTGACTTACGTCTGGAGAGGCTGAGAGTTGACCGGCTGGCCCCCTATCTGTGCTGTTATCAATGGCTCCTCCCCTGCCCTCCCCACTGTCTGAAGGTGTAGGTGGATGGACTTCACAGAAGAGTGTGAATCCCCCCGACGGCCCATCGGGAGCACCTGCCCACATTCCCACCCTGCCTTGCAGGGCTGGTCCCAGCTCGGGGGCCGCCCACTGCATTGGCGGCTGAGCCGAAAGGAAGCAACAAGCAGGTACCTGCACAGCGTTCTTGTAGCTGCTCAGAAATGGCCGGACCTGTGAGGGGAAGCGGGAGGGTGAGCCACCGCAGCAAGCTGACTTGCCTCTTGCTCTGCTCCGGTGCGCAGAAACACTTTCCACGTTCCCAAGCCCCCTGCCACCAGGCTGACCCCTGGGCTCCCTCCCAGGACGTACCCGGCCGTCTCTGCAAACCTCTTGAACAACCAGAATAAACCCTGCACGGCTCCCAGGAAGGAGCACCTCTGCTCTTTGCCTCCCACCCAACTGGCTGAGGTGGCTGGGTCACCTCTCTTTCCCCACGCTGCCCCTTCCCAGCAGAGCCTCCCTTTCTGCTAATACAAGAGCATGTCCCCTACTCGCAGGACCCCTTCCCACACCATGCCACTCCCGCCCTGCAGCAGCCTGGGCGCCTCCCGCCCAGACAAGAAAAGCCAGGCGCTTTGAGGTCCTGCCCCCTGCAAACCCCAGATCAGTGGGTTCCCGTGCCGGGCCTGGGACCCCTCTGGGAATCTAGGGGAACTGACAGAGGTGAGGGAGCAGCTGCAAAGGTCCAAGAATCTCTCTGATCATTTGTGAATGAACTCGGAGATCTGCTTTGCCTTTCTGCTGAATGTCTGCTTTCTTAGCTCCGGCTTCCAATGGACCTCCCACCCCCAAACCCCACCTCCATCCTAGAAGATATTCTTCTAGGTCTCAGCCCCTCACTCTTTCCATCCTACCATGGGGACAGTGGCTCTGTGGAGATGGGGTATCCTCTGTCCCTTCCCGCCCTTGAGGTCCTCCCCACCCCTGGCCTTCAAAATGAGATCTGGCTGGTCCTGCCATGTCCCTCTGCCCAGCTGGAGACAGCCGTGTGCAGACTTATGCCAGGGCTTGCTGGGACATGGAGAGACAGAGGCGAGCTCTAGGGTCTCCCGGCCACTGGCTATCACCCTTCACGGCCCAATCAGATGGGGCATTGTGGATGGCTAACTGGAGTCTGGAATGGGTGGGTAGGTGAACAGAGCTGGGGGTGGGGGTGAGAAGCTGGGATGGAAGGAACTGAGAAACGTTAATGAGAGACTTCGAAAGGCTGGGAAAGAGGCTTTAGGTAGACCCCTGGCAAGGCTGCGCTCTTCACTGTACCTGGTCGGGACATGTGATATTGATCTTGTCTTCAAACCTATGCCTTCTTGTCTTCTGGCCGACAGGTTCCAGCTAAACCAAGAAGCAGGAGGATGCAGAGTGAGAAAGGGGTGGCAAGAATGGAAAAGCCAGGATGCAGGGTGAGGCCGGAGAAGGGAGGGCGGGACGGAGGACATGGGCTTTATCGTCATCGCTGTGCAGGGAATCACACAGCCTGAGTGATGGGCCTCTGAAAGCTTCCTGGAATCTTTTTCCTATCAGAAGGAGAATAATTTTTCCTACCTCGGTCCTCTTACCATGTTGTTCCACAGGGCCTGGGCTGCGCGGGCATGAGCCTTGCTACTGAAGTGGAAACAGTCAGGAGCGAAGAAAGAGCTGTCAGGCAACCCCTCCTGGTCACAGGACAGAATAGAGGGGCTGTGTTATAGGGACGTCGCATAACACAAATGGTGCTCAGACAGCTGGGCACACCTGTGGCTCCCACTTATACATGAGGCCCTACCGGGGTCTTTGGCATCGCCACGTTTTCAAAGAACGGCTGCACGACCACTGTAAAATCTTCCCTTGTGTCATATCGCCCACTCTCGACCAGCTGGTGAGTCCCCTCCTGCAGGAGGAAGGGGGACAGGGGTCAGGAGACTCTCTCTGCATCTGCCCGGTCTTTGGGAACTCTTTCTCCACTGCAGAATTAAACAGTCTGACTTTTGAGTGAAATCAACCTGCAGCAAAATCCCAACTGATCAGGCAGGAGCCAGCTACTTTTCAGATCAGGCTTTATCTCAACCCCTGCCCCTAACCTCTGCTGCCTTTGCATCTATTTGACCTAGGCTGGGAAAAAAGAAAAATCCAAGTCCATCAGTTTGATCCTCTTTTAAAGCTTCTGATTAAAGACTAGGGTGGAAGTGGGGTGAGTACAAATTTGATTAAATGACTTTTTTGGAGAACACTTACATTTATTTCTGTCCTACATGTGTTCAGAAAATCAAAGGTGAATCAACAATGACGTTTAATGCCTATTTATATCACTCACGCATGAAGTGAGTGTGAGCACGTGTGCTCCTGTGTGTGCACACTTGAGATTCTCAGATCCGTCTAGGAGGTAACAGAGCTGTTACTTTCATAGCTTCCACCTGGGCTCAGTTCCAGAAGGACGAGTTACCCCAGTTCTGGCTCCCACTTCTCCCAGACTCTGCCATTTCACTGCTTGCCGGGTTTCCATCATTTGGACCAGGACCTTGGCTGGCGGGGGGAAGTCAGGCTTCCACACCCAGAACATTACAGCAGTCACTTCAGAAGACATCATGACATCAAGAACACCGTCTTTTTCCAGGGTCAGCCAGAAAAAGAGTCCACATGCTGGGGATACCTCACCTCTGACCTCCTGGGGGGAGTCTCTTCCAGTTACACGCAGAGCCTTGAGGAAGGCAGAAGGTGCAATACCGCTAACTAGGTGTGTGACTTTCAGCAAGATGCTTTCCCTCTCTGGACCTCTATTTCCTCATCTGTAAGTGGAGGATGTTCACCGAGGCCTGGGCCATCCCTAAGTCCCTTTCAGGGCTGCTAGTGCCTCCGTGGGTCAGCCATAATGGCTCACAGTGGAGCCTCGCACCTCTTGAGAAATAAAGGAAATAGTGTGGAGAATGCCTAGCACACGGTGGTTATTAACAGCAATGAGCACCTCCAAGGAGAAGGATGGAATGATAGCTTCAGCAGGAAGTAGAGAGTCAGAGGATTCAGAGAGAGGGCATGACGGCGTCATGTGGCTGAGCTGTGAGCTTGTCCAGGATGCTAGATCAGGGTCTCCATGGTAACCAAGATCAGACCTGGGAACAACAGCTGGCCAATCTACAGAGGTCAGTGAAGGCCATTTTTGTGAACAGTCCTCCTTCTCTTTAGTTGCCCAGCATCTGGACCCACTTCCTATATTAAAAAAAAAAAAATCCACTGTGTGAAGACCAGCCTGACTTGCACTGCAGAAGGTGAGAAACCCAGATGCTGGCTTTCCCAATGCCCTTCACACGTGCCCACGTGTCCCCCAGTAGATGCTCCCGCTTCAGGCTTTGGTTTGGAAGCTAGCGATAGAAAGGCAGAGTGACAGCACAGAATCCATTCTGCTGGGGGTGGCAGCTGCATCCAGGTCCTAGAAGAGCAGTGACAGTGGTGTCCAGGGTGTCTCCACTGGACTAGTTCCTTGGCCTGACTTTTATTCTCATGGCTTGGCTCCTAGAATTCCAAGACTTGCCATTTCTGGTGGCTTGGCCTCTGACCTTAGCTCTTCCAGGCATTCTGCTTAAATAATACATCTGGATTAATAATAAATAATAAATTAACCAGAATCGCATAAGCGCTTGTTGCTTGTACCCAAACCGCACCTGGAAAAGGTCTGCTTTCGTGGCCATAACCTCGGCTGCCTTCCCTCTCCTGGTGAGGCATGGGCTTCCTCACCTGAGACAGAGGCACCTGCTCACGGCAGAAGGAAGTGCAGCTGGGGAGTCACCCACAGGGCTGGGGGATGGCCTCAGAGGACGATGAACAGAGGTTCATTCCCCTGAGCCCTGACACTGCTGGCAGATACGGCTGCCTTGAAAGAGGCTGCAGGGAAGGGTTCTGCTCCAGGGAGTCCATGGACTTGAAGGATGGATGCACCCTGGAAGCTGTCTGCAGCCCCCTTCAGAAGAGCTGGGAGACTACCACTGCTCTCTCGAGTGACTGGATGATTATTTGGGGGAGAACTCAAGAAAGTCAAGGGAGTCAGCTGCTCTGGTCAAAGATTTGATGGAGGAAGGCCTAAAAGGAACACCCCACAGGATGTTGGGAGAGCATCTGCTGACTTTCTTTCTCCCTGTGCACCCCAATAACACCTGTTCCCCCCCGAAGGGGAGGGCAGAGGGAATGCATGTTCTCTCACTGAATCCTCCAGACTCTCTTGGGCGGCAAGAGTTCCCCCAACCCCGTCCCCAGGAGTCAGAGCCTCATACTCATTCTCCGTGGACAATTGGAAATACTCATTTTCGTGTAAGGCCGGGAACTGAGATTTGGTGACGTGTGTTCAGTGACTCGGCTCTGTAACTTGAATCAAATACATTGAACCTGCTGTCTTGCGGCGGGGGTCAGGGGGAAGTATTAAAATCTGCAAACTGGTCAGTGGTAACATCACACACAGTCGGGGTCAACATAACCTAAGTGTCTGTTGGTTTTCTAAGCAGAGGGATGAAACCACACAGCAGTTGCTGTGCAGTCTTGGAACCCTTTCCCGGCTTACCTGATACTTCTTGTTCACTTTGATGAGGGAGGCAAGTTCTGTTGAGTTATCATCAAACTTCAAGACACAGGGACACAGTTTCCTGCAGGCCAAACCAAAGAGATGCCCCATCCACCAGGACCCCCGGCTGAGTGCACGATGCAGAAGCGTTGGCTTGAGATTCAGAATATATTTAACTCGGAGGTACCAGAAGCCTGTGCTAACAGGGCCCTGGCTGGCTAACCTGTCAACTGTACCAGATGGAAGTGAAGAAAATTTCCCAGACCTGGATTTGCCCATGAAAATGAAGTAGTTACATCGTCTGACACCTGCAGGAGTGACTTTTACGGAGCTGCGTTACCTTATGAATGCTCGATAACAGTGTGGTACAGATGAGGCATGCCTCCTTTAAATAACAGTGACAACAATAATAACAATGCTAACACACACTGAATGTTTACTGTGCGAAGAGCTTTATGGGTATTCACTTGGTTAATCCTCTTAGCAATTCTAGAAGATGTATTTTCATCATCCCCATCTTATAGATGAGAAAACTGAGGTTCAGCATGGTTAAGTAGTTTCTCAAGGTCACACGGATGCTGAGTGTGGGAGCCAGGACTTGAACTCAAGTCTGCCTGGTCTGAACCTGAGCTCTTAATCCCTAGTTGAGCTGCTTCTGTCCAGTCCGCATCTCTGCCCTGACTAGCCAACCTGCAGATCTGGGCTTTTGGTCCAGGGGGAGGAGGTGATAATAGTGAGGATGGCTCAGCATAGACTCAGGGCCACCAAGGAAAGCACAGCCACTGAGGCAGGACAGCTGAGAGCCAGGGAGTGCGGGGCACTGGAGAGGTGGCAGGACAAGGTGACCCTGAGTCTTCCTAACCCCACAGCCAGGGACTTGGCCATTCCAGGTTGGACTCTGAACCTTTAGCTTTAATTGTCTAAAGACCTTGCAGTGATGGGCAGCCACAGACTTTTGGGTGAGCTGCTCTGAAACGGAATGAACAAGCTGAACCCCCCGTGGGGCCCAGTGACTGGAGAGAGTGGGAGTAGGGGATGAGTCAGCAGCCGAAAATAGCACGCCTGACACCAGCTGTGCTAACAGGCATGTGTCACCCTGCAGTCATCCTCCCGCTGCCCACAGCATCCCCAGGCCTTCCGCAGGGGACCTGTCAGTCAAGGCCCCCAGGGCTGGTTTGGCATGGATCTCCAGGGAACAGCCCAGATACCCCTTCACTTCCCAGAGCAAATCTGGCCCTTGTGAATTATTCATTCAGTCATTCAGCAAACAGCCACAGAGCCCCTACACCGTGCTGGCAGTGACTCGGACACAGAGTTCAGGGCTTGGGGGGAGAGGCACACGGGCCATTATCCCGTGATGCGCTCAGGGCAGTGGTGGAGGCCTCTACAGAGCTGGGGAAGGGAGAAAGGGGGTGGGGGGCACAGCCACTGTGATCTGGGCTAATGGTCCGGAGGCGACCTTGCAGGAAGGAACGGTTCACGCTTGGGGTAGAAGGACGTCTTATTCCTGAGGCTCCTGGGTAACATTAGCAGGGGAGCCATCTTTGGCTCTGAAGGCTGGGCATGAAGGCGGCCTCTCGGGGCCAGGGCTCGGGCTCTTGCTGGCGGGGGATAAGACCGTCCTCTAGACCATGCTGATTCTGACTTGACCACCCTGTCTTTTAGAAAGTGACAATAGCCCTATCTTTTTGAATGCCCAGCCTGGAGCACCCATGCTGAACAGAGGCCCCTTCTGTCCTGGAGCTGGGCCTCTGGGAGGGGGCAGGGCACACTTAGAAGGAGGCCCTATCGGTGGCCAGTGAGACTGGCCCACAGAGGCTCGTTCCATCCGTCATGTTTTATTCTTCCCTCCCTGGAGGACCGAAGGGTGTCCTGAGCTGTCTGGCAATAGCAGCACGTTGGGTTGCAAACGCATGAACTCCGAGGGTACGGGAAGGCTGTCCTGGGGTGTCTCCTCCAGGCTAGACCACGGGGTCTTAGCACTCCTCACACTCCTGCCCTCGGTTTTTCTAACTAACCAGAGTCACTCTCTGCTGAGGGTCCCATGGCTTTTTCAGGAATAGGTGGAGAGCTTCCAACTCACCGGAGGACCAGCCGCGGGCAGCTGACATGCTTCTCCTGGTACAGCTCCCTCAGGCTGATGGTCTCCAGGTTCACAAACGCCCGAGGCGCCTGAGCAAAGGCAAGGTCCGTCCCCAAGAGGATCGAGGCCAGGCTGCTCCAGCCTCTCACCTGGGGCTGGGGCCGGTGTCTCCTGCTGGGTTTCAGGTCTGTGGCCTTTCATCTGGCCCCAGCCACAGCCTTCACCCCTCTCCCCCCCGACCCCCAGCTCCCTGTTGACGCATATGTTCAGGCTGCTGGGGCCAGGACTGACAGCACGGTCTGCGCTGGTCTCCAGGAGAAGCGGACCTGGCAGGGAGGTCTCCGCAGGAAGCCAGAGCTGCCTCCAGGCTAAGACTGAGGCCCAAGGAGGAAGCCTGCGGCTGAGCTGCCCAGAGGCCGTGTGGCCTGGCCTCTGTACCTCGGCATGGAGGATATCCAGAGCCTTCCCGATGTTGTCCACGAACTTCTGTGGAGAATAGCGGACCTGCAGGAAGAGGAAATGTCTCTAGCCCCATTCATCGCCCCACCTCTCGGTAGACCAGGACCACTTCCTCTCCTGGGTCCCCTCCTCCCTGTATTTCAGGCAGAATGGGCAACACTGAAACACAGGCTATCTTTTGGGGCCCTCGCCTCCACCCTCACCCCACGGTCCTCAGGCTTGAGGTGAAGGCTGTGACCCTCAGGGAAACACTCTTTCTTCTGCATGGAGCTACGGAAAGCTCTGGATCCACTTCACGTCAACTAGATGTGGGGCCTTCGCCACAGCACATCACACCTCTGGGCCCCTCTAAACTGGGGTGTCGGAGCAGGGGACCTCTAAGATCTCCTACAGCTTGAACACTGTTTGGTCCTAGGGGCTGATCACTTCTGATGGAACCTCAAGTGCCTGGGAAGCGAAAGCTCGATCAAATCACGTAAGGAGATTACGAGAGGGGAAGAGGGTCCTGCAAACCCCCCCACCAAGCATAAATACATTTTAATGGTGATTTCCCCTGATCTCGATACTTGTGGTCTTCAAACTTTTTAAAAGAGCAGTGGAACCCAGTGTCTGAATGAAATTTAGCCAAGAGCCTGCTCTACCAACTGGATCAAAGCCTCAAGGGAAGTGGGGGAGGGACCCATGGTCCCACCTCCCGCCCCGCCCCACCCTGGCAGCCAGCAGCCCCCAGGCCCCACTGTGGGCCCTTCGCATTGTAGCTTGAAACCCCCAGACCCTGGTGACTTTGATGCCAGGAAGACAGGCCTTGAGGGGTCTGGCGGGCAGGGTCACCCCTTGGGACAGGTGCTCCCAGGCCACAGCTAGACCCACCACCGACAAAGCTTCTCATGTGTCTGGCCCAACTGGAAAGTCTCCTGCTCTCTGTAAACCTCTGACGCCGCCCCTCCCTCCCCCAGCCCCCCAAATCCCACGGCAGTTCTGACCCCAGACCAGCTCTAGAAACACCTCAGGATGGTGAGTTGTCTGTACCTCCCTGCCCTGGCAGTGTGAGTTCATCACAGACAGAGCCTGTGTTTCGGTGTCTGTGTGGCCCCGGATACACTGCCCAGGCTGGGTCCATGCCCGACTGCCAGCCGAGTTCCAACCCAGCTGCACTGCTCCAGCGACCCGGGGTGGAAATCCTTCCCAGAGGAGTCCTGGGTGAGGGCCTGGAGACCTACCGGGTCTTTGCAGACATTACAGAGGTCGTTGCCTCCTATAAACAGGGTTATTATCTTCCAATCTTCCTGAAAATTTATATCCTGAGATGAACAGGAAACAAACAAGTAAAAGCCTTGCTCCAGAGTCAAGTCCAGGAAAATACAAAGAGCTGAATGCTGTAGGGATGGGTCCTCACACACAGGAGGGTTTAGTGGGGACATTAATCATTTCTGCTCTTTGGTTTGTGGGTCCTGAGGTCAGAGGTCACAGATGCTAAA
This sequence comes from Grampus griseus, assembly GCF_964374135.1. NCBI lineage: Eukaryota > Metazoa > Chordata > Mammalia > Artiodactyla > Delphinidae > Grampus > Grampus griseus. The sequence continues at coordinate 21,916,108 of NC_139009.1, read as the reverse complement.
TCATTTGTTGTTGTTTTAAAGGTGGCCTCTCTGGATTCCCATGTGCCTTGTCCCCCCCACCCCCACCCCAGAGCTGACCCTCTCTGTCTCTATGATCCTCCCACCCACTCCCTCCTCTGGGCATCCTACCTCAAGTGGTCTCAGGTGCCACCTCCCCTAGACTTACCTCGTAATTCTTCATCAGATCCACCAGCCTCCTGGCCTGAACAGGTAAATCCCTGCAGGCACACACAGGAAGAAGTCATGTGACCAGCGGGGGCTGTGAAGCCGGGGTCGGGAGGGGACTTAGCAGAGAAATCGGGAATATGTAGCAGGAAAACTGGACTGAAGACCATGCCCTGTCACACAGCTCCTTCCCCACTCAGTCTCTGCTGGGGGTGGGAGTCGTGAGTGTGCCTTGGGAAGGGCAGAGCACCCTACATATGAGGGGGTGACTGTTAGCGGGACTGTTTTCTGATTGGTGTATTGGAGTTCATAGTTTTCTTTCTCTTCCAAGCCAGGCTCATTCAAGACAAACAGAGGGCTGCCTATGAGTGTTCCATGCCACACATGGCTATCTCTGCAGGTGCCAAGACCTCAGCCGCAAGGGTGCCCTCACTTTCAACGTGACATGGTTGAGTCAGACACACCTGGGTGTGACATTTAGTTGCCCCTTGCTAACTGTGGGAATGTGACTTAAATTCTCATCCAAAAGATAGGAGATAACCGCCCCCCCCATCTTAATGGGTCTTAGTAGAGACGAGCCAAGCAGCCCCGTGGGGTAAGAGCCACTCCTGGTGCCAGGCAGCATATGGGTTTGAATCCTGCTTCCACCCCTGACCAGCTGTGAGACCTCGGCAAAGTACTTAACCTTGCAAACCTTCAGTTTCTTCCTTTGGAAGATGGGGATGACAAGCATACCTTCTTCACAGAGATGTTGGGTGAATTAAATAAGGTGCCCAGAAAGAACTTAAAAGAGCACACGGTAAACATCCATATTAGAAACAACCCATTGAATTATTTCTACCATCGTCACCATCACCACCATCACCATCACTAAAGTCCCTGGCACAGGACTCAGCAGGAAACATTAGTTGTCACCCTCTTCCTCTCTTAAGTATTAGCCCAACTGGCCTGCTCTTAGTCATAATAGGCTAGGAATCAGATCACCTGGGTGGAGACTCTGGGTAAACCCTTTCACCTCTCTGAGCCTCAGTTTCCTCATCTATCGCTCTGAAGTTAGCAGGGCTGCTGTTCTTTCTACGGACCAGAGTTTTGGATGATTACTTGGCCGCTCTGAGCCTCAAGATCATCATTCAGAAAACATGGGCATCTGAGCCTCTGCTCTGTCCATCTCACAGTCACTGTTCAGAACACAAGAGATAACAAACGTGAGGGTACTATGTAACTGCACACGGCTATATACACATGAAGGGTCATTAGTGGACCTGTGGTAAAGCCTGGGGGCACAAAGATGACAGACCACGTGGTCGAGATAAGGCATTTGTTCAGGCCACTTCATCTCTCTGGGCTACAGGTTCTTCATCTTTAAGGGGAATAGTAATAATAATCTGGAATAATAATCCCCAACTCTTCCCTACAACACAGGACATGCTTGGACAAATAAATGACTCACACGAACGAGCCCCAAGGCCTTGGGGAAATCAGGGAAGAAATCGGGGCCATGTGAATCACACTCCATTTTTCATTACATTTATGCTTTCAGCTAAGCTTTCATTCTTGGATGCCTTCCTGACCTAATCATGCTTAGAACTGCCTCTCCTCTTACACCACCAGCTGAAATACGCTTGGAAAAAAGCAAGATTAAGGTAATATTAACGTAAGCCTAAAATTTTAAGCAGTAACTCTGTAGCCTTTCACCCCCGCCCCACCAAAAGGAAAATGAAGCCACCGAATTCATTATAAAACCTATTAGGTTTCGCATGATCTCTGCTTCAGATAATCTGTCCCCTTTCCTGTCCTGAATAAATAAGATTTACTCTAGTCAGGGACTCGTAGATTCAGGATGGTGTTGAGAGCTGGGAGAATGATGTCGGGGATCTAGGAACCTAAACATAGGAATCCCTAGGAACTACACAGTAAAGTTCGTGATTGTTCTGGAAAAATAGAGGACTAAGAAACAAAAAGGACCTTTCCATTTATTTTTCCTACATTGGATGTGGCACTCACTGGTTCTCTGACTGGCAGCAAACCCAAAGAAGTACTCAGGGTTCTGGGATGGTGGGGAGAAATGGAGCTGTAGGACCCAGGAAAGCTGACCCCGCTCTCTGGAACCCTCCATCCAGTGCCTCTGGCCCACGACTCAGTGGTCCTGTTGCTCGCTAACAGTTTACCCCAGGTGGGTCCTGCAGCCCTGCTGCACTGTTGCTGGGACCACCACCCTGTCTGTGCTATTTACAGCTCACCAGAACTTTCACTTTCAGCATGGCACTGAGGGCTTCCCTGGTGGCGCAGTGGTTAAGAATCTGCCTGCCAATGCAGGGGACACGGGTTCGAGCCCTGGTCCGGGAGGATCCCACATGCCGCGGAGCAACTAAGCCCATGCGCCACCACTACTGAGCCTGCGCTCTAGAGCCCGTGTGCCACAACTACTGAGCCCTTGTGCCACAACTACGGAAGCCTGCGGGCCTAGAGCCCGTGCTCCACGACAAGAGAAGCCACCGCAATGAGAAACCCGCACACTGCAACCAAGAGTAGCTCCCGCTCGCCGCAACTAGAGAAAGCCCGTGCACAGCAACGAAGACCCAACGCAGCCAATAAATAAACAGATAGATACAACATTAAAGAAATAAAAGATGTTTAAAAAAACACACCGAAAAACACGGCATTGAGCCCCCCAGCCGGCGCATGGGAGAGGTTCAGCCCCATCTCTTAGAGGCTAAGGCTTAGAGAGGCCAGGGGAGAAACCAGGGCTCAGACTCACACACTCCCCCACTCCCGCTGGCCCCAGGACTGGTGCTCTTCCCATGAACCAGGAAGGATGCAAAGCATGGAGCCTGAAAAAGCCTCCTGCAAAGCAAGTCTGAGGAAGAGGGAGAAGGTGACACGACAGACGGAGCATTAACAGAGTGGTGAGACTTGGGGCTCCGTGAGTCCACCTACGGCTGCTGTCTTATGTGAACATAAGGTTTACAGACGAGGCAAAGGAATTTGCTCAAAGCATGTACCTGGCATCAGAATCAACGGTGACTAGCTCCTGGGGGCATGGTTGGTGGGTGAGCCAGCAGGCTTCCGCGTCCCACGGCAGAGGACACCCCCAAGAGAGCCCGTCCAGTCCAGCCTTTGACCCTCAGATCCTCCCCCTGGACCAAATCCGGAGCCTTTAGCCATACACCCTGGTCTAGGCTAAGCCCCCGACCAAGTTCCCGGGGACCCGTGTGGTTCACCCGCAAGGCTCCACTGCTCACTCAGCTCGGGCTCCTGCCACGGCCTGGTTTAGGAAGGCCCCAGGACTGTTTTCTCTTCCAGTGCCAACAGAGAAACCCTTCAGGGAAGGGTTGAATTCCCGGAGGATGTCTGGAAATATAAGGAAAAGATGTTCGTCATCACTGCCCCAAGGCAATCTTCAGATTCCTTTGGTAAGTGCCGGGGGTGCTGGCGACAAAGCAGAGCGCCCGCCCCACAGCCCTCACCCTTACTGTTCGCTTGGCCCCCAAAACAAAACGTCCAGCAGGCTGATGCCGGACCACGTGTGCGGCACACAAGGGCGCTCGATGAATTAGTGCTGGATAAATGCCAGTCTGGTTAAGGTGCTGCTCTCGGGTGCTTTGCTTTTTTCTCTAAATATGTAATCGCTTTACTGAGATATAAGTCACATAACATAGAATTCACCAATTTAAAGTACAATTCAATAGCTTTTAGTACATTCATACAGTTGTGCCACCATCACCCCATAAACTTTAGAACATTTTCATCACCCCCAGAAGAGACTCCGTAGCCACTAGTGGTCCCTCCCCATTTCTTCCAGCCCCATGGCAACCACTAATCTACCTTCTATCTCTATGGGTTTCCTTATTCTGGACATTCATATAAATGGAACCATACAATACAACACGTCCTTTGTGACTGGCTTCCTTCACTTAGCAAGTTATCAATGTTCATCCATGTTTAGCATGTATCAGTACTTCATTCTTTTTTACTGGCAAATAATATTCCATTGTATGGCTACAACTGTTCAACGTATTCTCTCATAATCCTTTTTATTTCTATACTTATGTCTCCTCTTTCATTTCCGAGTTTTAGGCTCTCTTCCCACCATCCACCTTGGTCAGTCTAATTGCTCGCTGATTTGGTCCATCTTTTCAATCTCACACATTCTAATGCCTTTACCATGCTGGAGCTACACTTTTCACTCTGCAGCCCCCCCCCAGCTTGGCTGAAAACTCCTGAGAGCAGGGTCTGTATACAGCCCTGAGCCTCGCATGGGCTCAATAAACGTTTATGCACTGAATTAAGAAGAACTTAAAGTTCAGAAAGGTTAGGAGAACTGTTAAAAGTCATACATTATTAAGAATAGAATCCTAGGCTAGAACCTGATCTCTCAGCTCGTGTTAGAGGGTACTTTCCCCAGACCTACAATCTACTAGGATGTGGGAAAGGAACTGGCTAGGTATCAGTCAGGACTTTCAGGCATCATGCCATCCAGCAGAGCACTCTCTCCAACCAAGCACTGCTACAGGGCCTACACAACACAGATGGATTGAACTCATTCCTTGTGGCTCTGGGGACATTGTACCAATGGATGGCAATTACTCTGATCTACTCAATAGAAGGAAGAGCTGCGAGATCACTCGAGCTATCTGAAAACGGAAGGGATTGTCCCAGACTCCCCATTACTGGAAGCATCCAGCATTGGCTAGCTAGGTACCTATCAGGAATGTCACAGAAGGCACTGCTCATTGGACAGGACAAGAACTTGCTGGTGCACACAGTTACCTCTGCCAGGAACATTCAATCCCCTTTTCTTATCCGATGAATTCCAGTTCTTAAAGCCCTCTTTCAAAAGGCAGGGTAACAGCCTTCTTATTTATTTTCCCCTAAACTTTGTACATGGCTATAATTATTGGTACACATGTCTGTCTTTAGGGAGACGTGTCCCTAAAGAGACTTCAGTGATGTCATCAGGGCAGGGACCTCACCTCATTCTCCTGTTTCCCAAGCACCCAGCACGGCTGTATTTGCTGGATTACATTGAATAGGGAGTTGAACCGAGGTTCTGTTCTGACCCTATGTTCTCATAAGCTTTCCAACACATTGCCACGTGATTATTTCTCCATGAATTATCCAGTCCCTACAGCCAATCTGTCTTCACAACTCTGGTAAGGAAGTCTGAACAGGCAATGTTCCACCGCTGGGCTAAGCGTGTCAGGGCGTCCACCCAGATGACGCTGTCTTAATATTTTATAAATCATTTTAGTGAAAGATCTTGAGTCAGATGATTTCCAATCATGTTATCAACCACAATAGCATGGGAATCAGAAAGCCCAGCAAGTTGTGTATGCTGGCCCAGCTCATAGCCCAATTACATTCACAAACGCAACCCAAATCGTCTGCTAGAGATGGCGGAGCTTATTCCTAGCTCTTGTGTGTGGACCTAGAAATAAGGAAGATGGGAAGTACTCGTGCCACAGAACTGTACCTACTTAAAATCAACAGGATTTGCAAATAGCAAGAACAGATAACACGCATGAAATCCAACCAGTTCTGCCCATGTGGCGATCAAACCACCTTTATCATCAAAGTCTCGGTGACTTAAAGCTCAAATAATTTCTTAGCTGCTAAAGATATATTACAGAGGGATAATTACGAGAAAAGTAAATGAGAATGGGACCGATTAAATTCCTCTCAGGCAAAATCGTTAGCCAGAAGATTTTAAGGGAAAATAATTCAATTGTAACATTTTTTTGTACGCGTACTTTAAGAACAAGCACTGTGCATGCACTAAGGAGAATAAAAAGATGAATAAGACCATTCAAAGAATGTAGTCAGGCTTAAAAAAAATCATTCCGAACAGGTTGTTGATGAAGTAATTTAAAGAAAAGGTTGCACCCCAAATATGGCTGTGTTTGCAGAGCCTGAACAAGGTAATTTCATCATCACTGCTGCAATAGCAGCGTTTCCTAAACCAACACCAGGAATTCAACGTCTTTGTATGCAGTGGTGCGTAATACAGCCCAAGCCTAGATCAACGCCTCCCCGAAAGGTGTTCTGCTCTGAATGACAGGCAAAGCAAACATGGGTTTCCTTTATTTCCTTCTTCAATCATTTCTTAATAATAACTTGCACTAAGGGTTGGCCTGAGCATTCTTTCCCTCTTACTCTCTTCCTTCCTCGGACAAATACAATTTCTCTTAAAAAAAAAAAAAAAAAAAGGCTTTAATCGCTCTCAAGCAACAGAGCAGGGCGACCGCCTCGGGGAAGCAGCGACCCCTGCCGAACGCTGCTGTTTCCTGCCACCCTTCCCTGCCAAGCCCGCGGCCGCCGCCAGGGAGAGCTGCAGAAACGCGCAGGGCGGCGGCGAGCCCGCCTCGGACCCCCGGGAGCGCGTACTTACTGGGCAAGGTGGTGACGCTGCTGAGGTTCTGATCGCCGCCAGCGCTGCGTCGTCGTGGGGACAAAAAAGAAAATGAAGGTTAAAACGGCCAGCGACGCTGAAACACCTCAGACACCACCAAGACAGACCTTGCTCCTTCTGAGAAACACCCTGGGGGCTTGGGGCTTGCCCTTTCCTCATTATTTTTGTATAAAAACTGAAAAACCAGAATACAGCAACTTCTCTCTCCTTTGCCCCACAAACCAGAACGTCCAAACAAAAAACTGGCTTAAACCGTCATGGCTGACTTTGAGCTTTGACCTTGAGGCAGGGGAATTAAGTGGGCCTCTTCAGCCCCATCTTCCAAAGGGGAAATGGCCCTTCCCTGGATGCAGAGCCCAGCCCAGCGCCGACTAGCCACTGCAGCTGTGCATTATTATTATTAAAAAAAAAAAGTTTGCCTTCATGTTTCTCGTCCTGTTTGGCTTGGGGAAAACCCGGTTTTTAAAGGGTATCTTTTAGAGAGCAACCCATCTTCTGAGCCGCTTCTAAAATTCCAAGGAAATCAAAGTTGGATGGGTTTCTAGGCATGACAATAAGCAGCATTCCAGAGTTGATTGGATTCCCTACTTTTCCATATCCCCTCATTCTCTGCCAAGTATGTCTGGGAACATTTCAAAGGTTCTCAAAACGTCTGGGGTTTAACTCTGTGTAGCATCGCCAGGGAGGATGCCAGGGATTCAACGCTCAGGTTCAAGCTGGTGCCAGAGATGCTGGATTCCAGGTTGAGGGAACACCGAACCTGCCCTCTCCCGCTTGGCATGAGCTGGGCTTTCATAGCAGAGGTGAAGCAGGAGCGCTGCTCCCCGCAGCCTGGGGCTGCCTGGGTTTGACTACAGGCAGAGCAAGAACAAGCCTGCACAAAATACACATGATGGGGGGTGTGCTGCATTAGGGGTCAGGAGCCATCTACTCTACCTTTTGCTCTTTTACCATCTGACTGTGTGACCTTGGACAGGTTACTTGCCCTCTCTGAGCCGTGCTTCATCATCTGTAAAATGAAGGCCCTTTAATAGTGATCCCAGCTACCATTTACACCTACCTTTGTGTCAGGCACTGTGCTGGGCATTTAAATTCTCTGTAAGCCTCGCGGCAATGCTAAGGCAGTATTATTGTCTCTGTGTCAAAGATGAGACCAGCTCAGAGAGGTTGAATAACTTACCCAAGGTCACACAGAGAGGGCAGCTGGGGCTCCTACACAACCCGGGTTCTGAAGGCTGCTGCCTCCTGCTGAGGTGACTGCCCAGAGGGAGAAAGGCAAGCCCAAACTTTTCCAACCCAAACGTCTGAGTAGTTTTTCTCCTAAACTCCTGCTCAGGTCCTGGCTTGTTTTGGGGGAATATCTGGTTTGGGGAAGCTGATAAATACCTTCCTTAAATTAAACCTAGAAATTTCTCATGGAAAAGCACTAGGTTGACTCATCCTTCTGCTAGAGAACTTGTTTTCTACATGCTCAGGGGTCCTCCCCTGCCCTGCGACGGGGCGTCTCTGGGCCTTGCCACGCCTGCACTTACCTCCAGGACAGACCTCGATACTGAGTAAAGACGTCCAGGACGTTCCCAGGCTTGGATCCAGCCCCATTACCTGCCTGAAAGGGAACCACAAGGGGGTGATTTCCTTGCCTGCTCACCAGAGGGTCTGTGTTCTCGTCCTGGCTGGGCCGGAATGTCCGGCACTTTAGAATCTAGCGTCTTGAGAGCACCACGTCTTGACCTGCATCCTGCCTCGTCAGAAACGAGTGCTACTTCCCACTGGGAATTCTGGGGCCCTCCAAGGGCAGCCTCACCCTAAGAAACCCTGCCCGGACCCTAGCCTGGCAGAAGCGCTCTGAAAATTATACTGCAGTGTACAGTTTTCCAGAGGACACATTTCAGGGCCCCATTTTCCTCATTTTTTAAGTCGTGAACTGTATCAGAAAGAGAAGTATCCTGTAATCCTTTGATGTGAATAGGTCTCACATATGTACAATTGGAAAAATTAAAATGAAACGCCACGTACCTACTCCTCAGCTAAAGAAAGAGCGGGGTCTTTTAAAACCACACCCTGACACACTCTGCAGGTGCACGTCCGTTGCCTAAAGCACGTTATTTCCCAGCAGAGCCATTCCAAAGGTCATGCCAAGGGCTAGCCTCCCAGGCAGCCTGTGGGGGAGGCTGGCCTCCAGGAGAGGAGCCTTGCTGCCTCCCCAGGTAGTCCTGAACAGCTGGGCTGATTCTGTTTCTTGTGTTTTTTTTTTTTTTTTGGCCATGCCTCGGCTCCTGGGATCTTAGTTCCCCAACCAGGGATAGAACCTGGGCCACAGTGGTGAAAGCGCTGAGTCCTAACCACTGGACAGCCAGGGCATTTCCAGCTGCGTCAGGCCACACCCAGCAGGAAGTGGCTGGGATGAGCTGTGCTGCCTGTCCTTCCCAGAAGGTTAGGAGCTATAGGGCCTTCGGGGTGAAGAGTACCTGAGGGGTCATGGAGGAGACGGCTACAGGGCAGGGAAAGAATTCTAGCCTCAGAGTCAGGACCTGGGAGTCCTGTCCTCACCCAGCAGTTACAAGCTATTGGCTGCGGTACTCACTTCGCTTCAACCGGCTTCACCTCCTTTGTTGGTTTCAGTTTGAGGAGAGTCATATGGCCCAGGATTTCGTTGAGGATATTGAGTGAGATCATATCAATGTGAAGAGGCCACAGACATGAAAGGTGTCAGCTGGTATTTGAGGGAAAATTCTACTGATCCAGAGAACAGCAGCTGGACTCCTCTGTAATGAGTCACTGTGGACCTGAAGTTCGAGAGCTTCAGAGCCCCCCTACCCTGGCTCTCTAAGGACCTGATTCTGCTTTTTCTGGATAGCTTTTTGCTGGGCCTGGGAGGTCACCACAGCCACCTGCAGACATAGGCTGGGTCATCGTTAGTACCTCTGTCTTTTCCACGGACCCCAGTTTTCTCACCCCTCCCCCATTAGTACTCGTTCCTGTCCCATCATCCCATTGCCCTTGGGACCTTCCCTTCGCTTTCCTACATGGACAAAACAAAGCACCGGGTCTTTGAAGGGGCCCTACACCCCACCACCGACAGGCTGTGCGGTTTGGGCTAGGTTACTTTCATTTCAGGGGCTCCTTCTGGGGTCCCCCCACTTCCTGCTCTCTCCTTCATTCCCATGTTAGGAGAGGAAGGATGAGGTTAGAATGGAGGTGGGAAAACACGATGGGCCAGGGAATGCCGGATTCCAGGGTGGGCATGGAGGTGGGGAGGGACTGAGGTTGGGACCAGAGACGGCAACGCTTAAGGTCCAGGAGTGAGATTCTCCTATTAACCAAGATCATCTCCTCTCCTGCCCCTTCCTTCCACCGTCAGTAACTCACCGTGAGCGAATCACCCAGGGCTCCGATGACCTTGATGTCAGCCAGCTTCAGCCTGTGAACTGAAAACAAAGATGAACAGACGGTGGGCTTCTTGTCTCCTCTGAAAGCAAAGGAGCGTCTTCCAGGAAAACTGAGACAAAGTAGAACAATTCAGCTTGGACAAAGATATTAAAAGGCCATCCTTGCCCTAAACCTCAGCAGTAGGAGCCGTGGAGCCTGACTGCCAGTCTCCTCCGTGGGGCGCCTGGACACAGGGCTCGGGAGCTGGAAGGTGGCCCCACTTTCGGAGAGGTGTCTGCTGCTGTTGGGTGAACCTGATGCCACAGGTGGGCAGTTACTCTCAGGGCGTGAAACAGCCCCTGGCGACATGATCTGGGAGTAAGGAGGGGATTGTGGTGGAGGTGAAACCCATACTTCATCCATTCTAGGATCTGTTGATAGTTGGGATAAAATATTATACCATCGTATTAGAAAAAAATCAGCTCGGTTTTTATGAAGGGAAAAGGGAAACGCCTTTATACTACTGTTTTTTAAAAACACTATGACAACCACTATCAAGGTGACGTTCACATCACATAAAAGGAAGCATTTTAAAGTCCACAATTCAGTGGCACTTCGTACATTCTCAGTGTTGTCCAACCATGACCTCTATCTAGTTCCAAAACGTTTTCATCACCCCCAGAAGAGACCTGTACCCACTAAGCAGTCATCCCTCACTCCCGCCAGCCCATGGCAACCACTATCTGCTTCCTCTCCATGGATTTACCTATACTGGATATTTCACGTAAATGGAATCATAAAATGTGACCTGTGTGTCTGGCTTCCTCCACTTTGCCTAATATTTTCAAGATTCACCCATGCTGTAGCAGGTGCAAATACTTCAGTCTTTCTTATGGCTGACTAATACTCCATTGTGTGGATATACCACATTTTCCTATTCCTTCATCTGTTGATGGACATTTGGGTTGGTCCCATCTTTTGGGTACTGTATATAGTGCTGCTATGAACATTCATATACAAGTCTTTATTTGAATGCCTGTTTTGAATTATTTTGGGTATATACCAAGGAGTGGAACTTGGTGGGCCATAGGATAATCCTATGTTTAGCTTTCTGAGGAAACCCCAAACTGTTTTCCATAGCCTGCTACTATTTTATCTCTTGAGTTTAGGCATGTGCTATGATGTGGCTAAGCAGCTACTTACTTGTATGACAAACGTATTGGCCACCGAGCAGTGGCTGGGGGCCCTGGGGACAAAACCGTGGTCAGAAATGGAGAATGTGCTCAGGAAGCTCGCAGGATAAGCAGGGAATGAGAAACATCCATAGTTATAATAACTTATAGGCTGATGAATTCTATGGGAGGTAATAAAGTGATAAGAGGTTCAGGAGCTGGAGGAATGATTTACCCTCAGAGGTGTGTGTGTGGTGGGGGAGGAGAGTTTAGAGCAGGCCACATGGAGAAGGTCATGTCTGAACTCAGGATATGATGAGATAAGGATGCGGTGTGGTAAATCGTGTGACGTCCATAAAGAACGGATAGTTGTACAGTTTGACTTAAGTGAAGGGCATGGGAAGGAGACTAACAAGAAATAACACTGGAACCATAAACAAAATGAAAAAACAACCTACAGAATGGAAGAAAATATTTGCAAACGATGCATCCAACAAGGACTTAATTTCCAAAATATACAATATACAAACAGTTCATACAACTCAACAACAACAAAACAAACAACCCAGATCGAAAAAATGGGCATAAAACCTAAATAGACATTTCTCCAAAGAAGAAATACAAATGGCCAATAGGCACATGAAAAGATGCTCAATATCGCTAATTATTAGAGAAATGCCAAATCAAATGGTACAATGAGGTACCAACTCACACCGGTCAGAACGGCCACCATTAAAAAGTCTACAAATAACAAATGCTGGAGAGGATGTGGAGAAAAGGGAACCCTCCTATACATACGGTGGGAATGTAAGTTGGTGTAGCCACTATGGAAAACAGTATGGAGGTTCCTCAGAAAAAAAATTACCATATGATCCAGCAATCCCACTCCTGGGCATATATCCAGACAAAACTCTAATTTGAAAAGATACATGCACCCCCATGTTCATAGCAGCACTATTCACAATAGCCAAGACATGGAAACAAACTAAATGTCCTTCGATAGATGAATGGATAAAGAAGATGTGGTACATATATACAATGGAATATTACTCAGCCATAAAAAAGAATGAAATAATGCCATTTGCAGCAACATGGATGCAACCAGAGATTATCATACCAAGTGAAGTAAGTCAGAAAGAGAAAGACAAATACCATATGATATCACTTACATGTGGAATCTAGAATATGACACAAATGAACCTATCTACGAAACAGAAACAGCCTTGTGGACATAGAGAACAGACTTGTGGTTGCGAAGAGGGCAGGCGTTGGTGGAGGGATGGAGTGGGAGGTTGGGGGTTAGCAGATGTAAGCTATTATACAATATATGGAATGGATAAACAAAAATGTCCTACTGTATAACACAGAGGACCATTCAATAACTTATGATAAACCATAATGGAAAAGAATATTAAAAAAAGAATGTATCTATATATATATATGTATAACTGAATCACTTTGCTGTATAGCAGACATTAACACAATACTGTAAATCAACTATACTTCAATTAAAAAAAAAATAACATTGGAAATGTATGTTAGGGCCAAAGGCCTTTTATGCCTGGCTAACAATTTAGGAGCTTAACATGAATATTACACATATATACACACACATACACACATACATATACATATATATATTTACTTGCATATATACGCCTGTCCTATATCTATCTACCCCTTTACCTTATATACATACGGACTTGAATCCAAGTGCATTTTGGGAATCACACTTAAATTCCTTCTGCCATATGTGGCTCTGTCCCCTCAAATCACAAGTTCACCTCCCACTCCCCCAGGGCACCTCCTCCCATAGTCACTCCAACTTTGACACAGCTCCATCTTTCCTCAGATGTGCCTTTCATGGTCTCTAGCAGCGCGATGTTGCAGTAACTTGTCAATTAGCTTTCAGCCTTGGAAGAAGCCTAATAGAGCATTTGTACCACAGGGTGACCCACTACTTCAGTGGGGAAAGAAACCCATCATTTCAGTGGACCACTGCTTAAGATGGATAAACTGAAATCTGTCTGCCAGGAGGCTCTCTCGACAGCCCTTCTTTACCAAGTAACTCTATAACGAGGGCAGTAAAACACAGAGAACAAGATGCTTTCGACACCAGCAGGCTACATATAGCCTGCTTCACTCATCAACATCCAAATCATGGTGTATAATCACACCTGCATGGGAAGCTGTGTTAACAGTCAGTGGGATCAATGTTCAAAGAGATCTCTAGGTCTTGCCTCCTTCCACGGAGACGTCTTGTCTACCTGACTTCCATGCTGTCTGCAGATGTGGAACTGCTGGTCCCACTGAGGATTTCCTCTCATTGGAAAAGGAAAAGTCCCTGCCTCTTCCCTATGACAGCATGCAAAGTAACACATGCATAGCTGTGAATGTGTGTATGCAAAATATAGAGATTAGTGGTCTTCAAATTCGAGCATGCATCAGAATCATCTGAGAGCTTGTTAAAACACAGATGGTTGGTTGCCACCCTCGGAGTTTCTGATTTAGTAGGTCTGGGGTGGGCCCAATCCTATGTGGTTAGAAGAACATTATCAAATCACAAAGCCAGCTGCACACATTAGCACACATCGACGGGGCCAAGCCTGAGAACTTTCAAATGACCTCTTCTCAAAGAAATGAGGCTCTGGGTAAAAAAGGCAACAAAATGGAAAATAAGACCTCCTCCCTTCAACTCTAGACGGTTTATTTTAGCTCCTGATGGCGACAGTCAATCACCGTATTCTTGTTGCCATGATGTGTAATACAGTGAATTCTGTGAACACTAACTGGTGTGTCAAGGCTAGGGGACATCTTTGAGGCTGGTAAAATGTGGAAGAGATGGATAGATTTGCTTTGAAAGCACATTGCAGTTTGCTAAAGGGGCAGCTGAAACTGGCCATTCCTGTCTCCTAAATTTGTAGCAGGCAGAAAGGAAACACACATATATGCGCGCACTCGTGTACGTCCACATCTACGCGTGTGTGTATACACGTGTAGATTGGTGGGTATGTTGGGAGGGGTGGTTTTCTGTTGGTCATTCTGTAAGGAACGGCCTGTAAGAGATAATAAACCAAATGAACCAAGTCTAGATGGGAGGAGTTTGACTCAGCTGGGATCTTATTCAAATAGAACCCAACACACATTTCATTGGTTTGACATTCTGGAGACCTTGATTTGAGCTTTGTTAATATTATGTATATGATAAAGACACAGCCTGGAACCACAGCAAAGCACTTTAGCAATTGCTCTCCTTGGGGACAGAACTCTTTAGAGATAAGATTACATTTGTGTGGCTGATTAGCTAAACATTTTCTGGTACAAACTGTCCACCACCTTGAAAGCAGTTGATAAACACATCATTCACTCATCAAGATCTTTACAGAAGGGGCCTCTTATCAGAAGGCCATCCAAACTAAGATAAAAGATCATGAATAGACAGAAAATGGTTGACTAGAGTAGAGAAAGGGGAAACTGCCCGTTGGACATGAAAAGGAACAGCAGACTTGACGCTTGGGAGTTTTGTCTTGTGTAACCCAACAGCTTAAACCTGGGGCCATAACCTGAAAAACCAACTTTCTCTCGACTATCAGCTACGGCTGCCCAACCCTTTTGCTCTCAGATTTTAGGGACTTATATAAGGACTTCTGCAATGGTGGTAAACTGCTGGCACAGGTTGGGCCTTGTTTCTGTCTTTGAAGTGCGTTGGCATAAGTTTATGTGAAGAAATATGTGCCTCGCACACAGTAGGAGCTCAAGAAATGTGTTCAGTTGAATTAAAGGCTAAGGAAGAGGCTCTGTGTCAGAGACTACAGCTCTCAATGCTTTAAATGGTGGGAACTGCAGGGAAGGGAAATACATTCATCTGAGTGTCTTGAGGGTGAGTTTGAACTTGTCCAGTAGGCTGGTCACGCCGAGGGGACAGGCAGGCTGTTATATTCCCTGTGGGGCGTCACTACTTCCTAGTCACAGGCTAGGTTAGGCCACAAGACTCATGAGCAGGTGGTGACTATAGAGACGGTTTCAGGACGTACACTGGACAGTACACAGCTGATTCACAATGAAGTGAAACTCCTAGTGGTCACCCAGTGCCTGTAACCTGGGCATTTTTCATAGCAGCGCTTGAATAGCTCATTTTAGCCAAATGGGTAAAATAAATCACATCAGGGACTTAGAAAGGAATCAATAGCTTAAAATAAGTGAACTGTTCTAATTGATACTACTGGTGACAGTGGCACAGAATTAGCTTGGTGGACTCCTATTTTCTAATACTATGAATTTTCCCCTCTGCAAGGAAGGAGCAGCTTGACTTCAAGAGAGCCAGCTTCAATGGACAGGCGATGAGCCCTGTGCCCTCTGGCTCTTTATGGCCACTCTTCTGTTTACAAAATGCTACTCCTTTTCTCACTGGGAAAACCTTAAGTCATCTACCAGGCCCAGCATGTTATTCTTAGTTATCCCAACTATGTTAGGGACAGGGCCGTGAAGTAATATAAAATGATGTAAGTACTTATGAAGTTATAAAGTTCACAGGAGGTAGCACTCAGTAAATTGCATGTATGCACTGACCAGAAGGGAAAAATTGGAAGCACGCACGTGTGCATTCATTTATTCATGCTACCAAATAGCGACTGGTAATAACAATTACTTACATCAGCTCTATATATCCCATCCCAAGCCCCATAGATCAGTAGGAGAGGTTCATCACCTGTGGGCTCTGAATGGTGTGAGGGTGGGGCACCCGGGCTGCCAGGGGCTGGGACCTGTTGATGGAAGCAGTATCTTATTTTGAAATTATCACTTCTCCTTAGCTAGGTGTAGCTGTGGGTTGGTTTGAGAGAGACACTAGAAAAGGGGACTACAAAGAAGATTTTTGAAAACAACTCTGAAGATAAAACAGTTATTTTATAAGAGAGTCTTAGTGAAAAGTTGTCTTAACGGAAGGCATTTTGGTCCACTTGGTTTTTAAGATCGTTTTCAACTCTGGGAATTTCTGATTTGCGGAAGTAGGAATACTCCATAATTAAGATGAGTTCACCAACCATCATCAGGCTCCTACCATGTGCTGAGTCACTGCGGTTGTAAAGATAAGATGACCTGCTCTTACAAGTACGTATCAGAGGCCTTCATCTCAATTAGAAATTGCCAACATGATCTCCAGAAGAGTGAACGACCTCACCAGTACAACGATCATCAAGGGTAATAATGACGTGACCCTGTGCTAAGTCTTTTTCCCACCCTGACAGCCACAAGTATGATTAAAATGTCCAACCATAGATCAAGCGCAGTAGTGAAATGTGTTTTTTGTTTTTGTCCAGTTAGTTGTTGCCATTTTTCTAAAGACACTTTTCAGAGGGACTCAGAGGCGCAGGCCCAACGTTAGCCCACGAGGGCTGCCACCCAGTTGGCCAATGCTCATGTTTTGGTCCCAGGCCCGCTTGGTTAGATCAAGGAGGCATAAATCTATCCATCTGCTTATCCAAACAGCTTCTGTCACCAGAGTGTCTAAGATCTCAAGGCCTTGAGATTTCTTGTGCTTACATACTCAAGTGCCACTAAACAAGATAACCTTCAGGGTCAAGGAATAAAGAAGAGATTCACATTTTATTTGGCTTTCAGATGTTCAGATATGCTCTGATGGATTGGTTGGTTATCACTGTCATGATGGGAACATAATCTAGACAAGACTGCAAAATCTTTACACATCATCCTTTCGGAATGATAAGATTAAAAGAGGATGGATATCATTTCACTGTAAAGAGTACGGCTATTAAAACATTCAAATTCCCCCCTTCCTCTCTCTATACATACATACATCTTTGAGGTTTTGCTGTTGGAGGGCCTACATATGAAGCTAACAATTTGTTTCTGCTACTGAAGTTCTGCCAATACGAAGGGGCTGTCACTAAGTACGGGGGGAAAAAGTCTAAAGACTAAGTGTGTGTGTGTAAGACTTTTTTTAAAAAGACTTTTACCTTATTTATTTATTTTTTGGCTGCGTTGGGTCTTTGTTGCTACGTGCGGGCCTTCTCTAGTTGAGGTGTGTGGGCTTCTCATTGTGGTGGCTTCTCTTGTTTTGAAGCACAGGCTCTAGGCACGTGGGCTTCAGTAGCTGTGGCACACAGCCTCACGGGCTCTAGAGCACAGGCTCAGTAGTTGTGGCACACGGGCTTAGTTGGTCTGTGGCATGTGGGATCTTCCTGGACCAGGACTCAAACCCATGTCCCCTGCATTGGCAGGGGGATTCTTTTTTTTTCTTTTTTCTTTTTCTTTTTTTTTTTTTTTTTTTTGCGATACGCGGGCCTCTCATTGTTGTGGCTTCTCCTGTTGCGGAGCACAGGCTCCAGACACGCAGGCTCAGCGGCCATGGCTCACGGGCCCAGCCGCTCCACGGCATGTGGGATCTTCCCAGACCGGGGCACGAACCCATGTCCCCTACATCGGCAGGCAGACTCTCAACCACTGCGCCACCAGGGAAGACCTGTAAGACTTTTATCACCTATTCCATTATTCTGCAACTTAGTCAAGAACACCGAAGTTTTGGTGAGAAGATTTTTAACTTACTTGCCTGTCATTTGACTAGACTTGAGCGTGTAGAGCTAAGACAGGCATGAAGGGCGGGCTGACACTTAAACTTGTTCTACTAATACTCAGCAAAAGGAGACAAAGTGACTACAAAGATTTGCACACTGCGACATCTTCAAACTTCACTTTCCATCCTGGCAGGCACATGAGAGGCATTCAACAATCATCTAATAGATGAGTGAACAAGTGAACGAATCAATGAACAAATGAGTCACCCTCCAGGACCAAGCATGAGAACCTATCGCATTGTTGCAGAAACGCTCCTGGGTTGAGGTTGTGAGTCACGTGGGCCACCACACGGCTCTCCCGTGACCTCCCATGATCACGTGCACAGAGCCATCACTCAGAGGTTGGCTCACCTGGAGGAAAAGTTTCAGCCCTTAGGCAGCCCCTCTTTGGGAAGGTCTCTGCCTAGAATGTTCCATGAGCCTCATTTTCATGGCCCAGCACCAGTCATCTTGGAAACACAGAGAAGTAGTGAAAATGGCACGTTTGTAAGATGGCTTTCCAGTGTTTGAGTGCACTCTGCATATGGCTCTGACCGGGAGCTTGGACTGGTTATTTTTGCTTCCTGCTTAAAGGTAGTTTTATGTTTCAGAGAATAAGTTCACCTCATCGAGGCTTCCCAGCAGGGACAATGACATCAGCTCACTCACCTGACACTGGGCCCTTTGCAGAGCATGGCCTGGCACACAGTTAATGCTCAATAAATGCTTTCGATAATGTTATCATATTTTAGTTAAAGAATAATCAAACACAGGCATGAACTTACAAGTATACATACAGAGCTGTATGGCCTTGAAAACTTCTCAGGTGTATCTCAGATTGTGTACAAAGCCCTGTCATCTTAAGGCTGCTCTTACATTGATGGTTTTAGACCTCAGATGACTTTAAAAATCACTTGACTCAAGCCGTGTACCTGATGTGGGAATCGTGTCAGAGGGATCCTTGTCAGGACACCTGATTTCCGTTCCATCTCTCACCTAAAATGAGACACATGGAGAAATAAGAAGAAATGGATCTTGCAACCTAAGAAACTGGGTGAGAAGTGGGCCTCTATTTTGGAAGATATCACTTAGTACAGAAACCTAAGCATCATGTAGGATTTCTCCCTCTCCTTCAACACTCACATCTGAGCGTCCACAACACCCTTTCCAGATGTTCCCAAGCCGGCCCCCCTTTCCTAGTCCCTCAGCCTCAGGCTAGGTTCAGGCCTTGTCCCTTCTTCCTGGAACATGGCCCTGTTCACCATCATCACTGCTGCCGGCCTGTGGGCTTCCTCCCCAGCCTTCTGAATCCATTCAGAGGACTCTTTCTCTCTCAATATAAAAATCACTCCCTTGCCCAAATTCTCAGTGAAAGCAGGAATTTTCATCCATTTTGCTTCTTGTATGTCCAGAGCCTAGAAGGCTGCACAGTAGATGCTCAATAAACACTTGTTGGTTGAATAAGCATATTTCCACTCTGTGCTAACATCAGCATAAAGTCCACCCTCCTCAGCACGGGGTAGGAAGCCCCCAACATTCCAGACCTGACTCTCTGTCCCTCCACATCTTCGTCCGAACACCTACGTCTGCTCTTTCTTTCCCTTTCCCTCCCTCTGTTTCCCTCACTCCCACCCACCTGGCTTGACTTTTGTCATCCTCAGGCTGAGGTCATGGGTACTCTTGGGGAAGGCTTCTCAACTCTCTCCTGCCTGTCATTTGTTCTTCCGCTGTGTTCCCAGAATACCCCGTGGAAACCTTACGGCACTTTTTACATTGTGCTATCACTGCTGGTTGACTCCACTAGACTGAGTTCCTTGGGACAAGCAACGTATTTGTGTTTGTATCTCCTATGCCTGGTCCCCGTCCACCCACCCACCTGCCCACCCATTTGGTTATTCGGCTAATAGTGACTAGGTACCTGCTCTGAGTCACTGCCCCCATGGAGCATGCATCCTAATGGTACACAGCTAGTATTCAGTAAACGTATCCTGAAGATATGCATTGCTCCCTCTACTATAAAACTCATGGCATGTCAGATACTGTTATATGTGCCTTATACTTAATAACTTATTACAATTTAATAGCTCTATTAGGTAGCACTATGACCTATCACCATTTCCCAGATTTGAAAAACTAAGGCACAGAGAGGTTAAGTCCCCCTGACACAGAGCCAGTAAGTGCAAGAGTCTGGATTTGAACCCCGAGCCAGCGCTCTCAAATTGCGGCACCACGGTGCCTCTCAGATGTATCCTTACTGCTGTGATATTAGTTAGAAAGCACGGGACAAGCTGATACATCAAGTCTTTTACGCCGTATCTCTTGGGCTTTGTGGTGCAGGCCCAGGCCATCAGCTTTGCCTACACCCCTGGGAGTAAACCGCACCCTCTTTTATCCAATAGGGAGGCAGGGGCGGTGCTGGGACCACCACCAAATTTGTCTCAACCCATATTGGTCCCCAGTCCTCTGAGAAGGAGACAACCTTCAAGTGTTTCTTGCATCCTCAGAGGAGTGTGGAGTGCCCTATCTAACCTTGACAGGAAGTATCAGGAAGAGACTCGTGAGATACGTCATAAGCAAGACGTGTGTGAGGCAGGCCCCGGAGGTGTGGCCGCAGCGGAGGCCTTCCGGTCTCCATGCGACAGCTTTCAGGCTTCACCCCATTTCCCTGGCTTTTCTGGACTTTCTCTTCAGATTAAGGGCTCAGATGAGTTTTCAAAGACTTGTCAGAGATTTGGGGAGGGCCTGAAATTCTTGTCTCGCATCAAAATAGACGGGGAACAGGTAGTGCTGAGCCCCCCAACACACCCCGTGAAGCCATGGGATGCTGGTTGCCGAGGCCGTTTTAAAGACGGAGCTGGAGGGCAGCCCTGCGTCAAGCACCAAGGGGACAGCCACGCATGTGCTCCTTCACTCTTCTCCAACCTACCCATGGGGTCCAGGACACAAAGAACTGCCCTGGAAGACTTCAAAAAGACTCAGCAAGGTACGGCCCCTGGTTCATTTGCATGTTTGTCAATCACAGAAAAACCTCCCCGTACCTCAAACTTCGCCTGGGATTTCTGCAACCTGGGCGGGTAGTTGCTGTTCCTGTAGGTGAACAGATAGGGATTCTCCTGCAGAGAAAGGCATGCGTTGTAACCACGATCCGTATCCTGTAATCATCAGCTTTCATCACCCAGCAATGCCTTTGGCCAATCTGAAACATTCATACCATCCTTTAAAGGATGGGAGAAACATTCTCTGGCTTTTCTTCTCTGGACTGCTCATTAGTTCCCTGAGGGAGTTCATTAACATTTTGAAATTTCCCATTTGCAGCAGTCAGCATCTTTTGCTCTCTACCCGAGGTCCATGCCAACAGGCAAAGTAGGTATATTTCCATGAAAAGAGAACCTAATCTTAAGTTTCCCGAGAGCCAAGGCAAAGAGGAAAAGAGGGTGAATTATACGGTTCTTACAGCCTGGTAACAAAAACGTACCAATTCATCAATAAAGCCAAAAATCTGACTAGCATTAAGTGATAAAAAAGAATTCTGTTCATTTACATTCAGCTATTTTTTCATTAATTTATTCAGCAACGTTAATTCTACACCTACTATATATTAGGCACATATTTAAGATACCCGTCTTAGCATTTGGGGCCGTGTGAGCTGTGCCTTTGTTCCTAGGCCCTCTACAAGCACGGAAGGGGCCTCACTTCTGTTAAAACAGCTCTCCTGGCCCACAGGTATAAACCTTAGGTGTGCCCAGGCCCAGAAGAACAGACCCGAGACTCTAACGGGCTAATGTCTCAACCAGGTAAGACCCACGTCGCAGCAAAGCCCCCTGCTTTGTGACCCCGTCTTTCTCCCCAGCTCAGCAGGAGGTGCCGCCCCCCGGCCCCCCGCCCCCTCCAGTCCTCGCCTACCTGAGACGGACATTTCACTGGCCGCCTCTCTTTGGCACCGAATGGCTCATCTTTCTGTCCTGCTGGCTCCATCTAGGAAAGAAGGTGATGTTCAGAACAGAAAAGTCTTACACGGGTGGCAGCATCCTAGGGTACTACCACTGAGAAAGGCTCATTAGCTCAGTGTTTCTCAGAGTGTGACCCTGGGCGGGCAGCATCAGCGTCACCTGGGAACACGTTAGAAATGGCAAATTCCCAGCCCGCAACTCTGGGGTGGGGTCCAGCTCCCTGTGCTTTATCAAGCCCTCCAGGGATTCTGACGCGCGCTCAAGGTGAGGGCCCACTGCGGGAGAGGAACCACTGATTCCCAGCCCACCCCTCCTGCTACAGGGGAAAGTGAACACCAGGGAGGTTGAGCTGACACAAGGACATGGATGTCCAGATTCAACCAAATCGCTCTCACGGGGTCACCGGCTACCTGATCACCAGGAGCCGGTTATTAGCTTGATGTCGCATCCCCCTCCTTGCTGCCCTGCTGCTGGCCGGCTCCCTGATTAAATTTCCCTCAGGGAGGAGAGTAGGAATGGGAAGGAAGGGCAAATAAATGGCTCTCGTGTAAACCAGCAGGGAATGAATGAAACCCTCTGTCACCTGGCAAGCCCCATGTCTTTACCTGGGACACAGAGGTACAGTGACATGGGACATAGCACGGCTCCACGCTAACAACTAGAGTGTCTAGCCATTCAGGAACAGTGATAGTGGTACCAGTGGCTGATAGAGGCAGCTACTTAAATGATAACTGAAGCCTATCTAACAACATAGACGAAAAGTGTATGGTGTACCCGCCAGAGAAAGCAGCAGAGGATCGGCTCAGGTAAAGACATCGGAGGGGAGATAGAAAAATGAAGGCAGTTGGAGAATTCAACGGAGCAAGGATTTTAAGTTCCTTCTGTTATTTTTAAATGTTCATTATACATTTGTAAACACTTAACAGAAAAATACAGTGGTTTTGAGAGATCACAGATTTTCTCTTGCACGCACCGTCTTCTACTGTTTGGGGACCTCGTGTTTGCTGTCAGCCCTGCTGCCCAGAGGAGCTGGGCTCCTAGGTCACCCGGTCCCTCCTCTCCCCTCCGCTCCCCTCCCACAGACCTTGACGGGGGACAAAAGTGCAGGAGGCTACAGGATGGAGCCCCCCTATCTGGCTCAGTCACGGGCTCTGCCATCTTCCACGAGCCCTTTAGATTCCTCAGCAATATCTTGCCCCGGCATCTGTGCCCAGCAAACAAGAAGCAGGGGAAGAACTTTATCTTCTCAGGTAAACTTCCTTCACCCAAACGGACAGGGTCAGATAAGAGGGTGTAAATAACCTTCTGTAAAACGAGTGGCAGCCTTTTGCTCAGGGGCTGGAGGAGGAACTGCACTCCCCATCTCCTTTCAGTTTTATTCTGATGGTGGACACTCCTAAGTATGGGATTCCAACCCAGAACTTTCAGGGCCGCCCTGAAAGGGAGTGTTCAGTGGGCCTGAGTCGGTGGCCCAATGTCGAAGTGGCCTGAGTTCTCTTCTCCAATCTTTCAAGAATTTAATCAATAATAGAATCTGGAAAGAAATGTTGAGAAAGCCACGTTGTGATAATTTTAGTCGAATGGATATAACAGAACCTAATTTTTTAAGGACGCCAAAGGAAAATTCATAGGTTTTCCCAATAAATCCATTTGCACTAAGAACCTTGTCCTAAATGTCTCTTTATCAGTCACCTACGTCCTTCCTGCTGCCATTAATCCCCTTTACACACGCTCTGACCCTCCATCCTCAGGATGGAAAATGACTCGGCTAGATCAAATGACCCTTTGCGTGTCCCTCCATCCACCGCCCTGCACCGCACGTGCCCGTACACACCCTGGGGACGCTGGTCCTGTTCTCTTACTCCACCCTTCAGCCCTTTAATTGCTCGCATCTCTTCTGCACAGCCTCCCTGTCCCCGAGATGAACTGGAGCGTGGCAGGGGTGGCGGGATGACCTTAGACGTGCTCTCAAGAGTCCCGCTTGACTGTGAGCCCTTCTCACCTCGCCCTGCGCCTCTGGCGCTAGCGCAGGGCTGGGAATAAGGTGGGGGGCCGTGACTGCTAGACCTGGCAATTGAGTCCCCACAGGTGGGTCTCATCAACACTACTGTTACATAAGAATCATCAGAAGTTATTGAGGAGGCAGGATGGGCCCAGGGAATTAATTACATCCCAAACACAAAACCCTCCTCTGCTCCATGCCAGGAGCTCCGTTTCCGTCTGGGTGGCTCATGCAGCCAGGCGTGTTTCCGAAGCAGGGCCGCTCACGATGACTGCGTGCGTGTGTGTGGGGTTTTCCTTCACTGGCCCTCAGAGCTTACGCGCACCTCGGGACTTGGCCCGGGGAGCAGACACTGTGTAGCCCTGCACAGTCGCCACCATCGCTGTGTCCTAGGTCGAGGCCAAGCAGAGAAGCGGTAGAAGCTGGGCCCCTCTGGTCACAGCGATTCTGCTGGTCCCTCTCTGCTCCCCATGTAAGAGGGTGGCCCTCACTCGGGGCTCTTGTGTGTCTGCAAATGTGGGCATGACGGACGTAGCTGTCTTTTACCTCTGTAGTTGCAGTTAAGCCCAACACCACAGAGGCACACAGAGGTGGAGGCAGGGAGGCTCCTGGACTCCCCATGTCCCTGGGAGGACACAGGAGGGAACCCAAGGGTGAACTGCTCCTATATTTCCCAAGGTCCTCTGAGGCTGGCAAATAGAGAAAATGGGGCCCAGAAAGACCACGTGACTCACCTCAAGAAACAACCAAATGCACAGCTGGACTCAGAACCCAGGTTTTCTGGCTCCTCACCCAGTGCCCTTTCCCCTAACCTGTTACCTTCGTAATTTCTCATAAATTAACCTGCAGGAGCTGTCCATGCGCTCGGGAGCCATGGGATGGTCTGGCATTTTGCCAGAGAGGAAGCCAGGGGACGCGCTTCCCTCCTTGTTGGCTCGGCTACAGGGACCTCGAGGCCTCTCCCTGGGAAAGGACTGCCGGTTCGTTGGGCAGGTAACTGCCCACCTAGGAAAGCTGCCTCCTCCCCAAAGCCCCTGGGACACCTACTGGGTCCCAGACCTTTGGCCTTGAGCGTGAGACCTTCTGCTCCCCTCTGGGCACCTGCCCATCCTCGCCCTCGAGCGGGTTTCAGGGCGCTGTGCGCGCCGTGCGCCTGTCTGATTGCACAGGGCACTTCATTCATTCGTGGGGCCTCCTTATCCCGTTCCTCTCCCACCACCCCTTGCTAGTGCATTTTATTCTGTTCACACAGCTCCTCTCGCCTGGGAATGCCAGCCCCACCTCCTCTGACATATTTCCCCCCAACCCATGCCGACAAAGCCAATTCCAGTCCCACCCTCGGGGGGCCGTCCTGGCCTCTTGCCCATATCCCTTTTGGGTGCTCTGTCCAGGGCATGACCCTGTTCCTGCTGTGCCCTTCCAGCTATTCGCTGGGCCATTTGGTGTGTCTCCTGTATCTTCCCTGGACCCAGCATAGGGTAGGCACCCTCTAGGCTTTCTTTCATTGCTTGGGAGAAAGGTAACAGAGGAGGAGAGAGGTTTGGCCGAGCTGGAAGAATGAGCCCTCCTCCCCCAGAGAGAGGGTGGAGGGAGATGAACAGCAAAGTGGTTTTCTGGGGCCTGACCGCTCAGGGGTCAGGCCCACCAACAAGGGTCCTCGTTCAAAGAAATCAAATGGCTTCTCCGAAGGCTAGTGTGACTCCGTCAGTCCGGGCTGCCTGGGCTGGCCCCTGCCCTCCCTGCTGTCTCACTGGCCACTGCGCACCCAACTACAGCTGCTCACAGGACTCAGCACAGCACCTCAGTCTGAGGAGATGGAGAGAAATTTTTCTAATGCAAGGAAGAAGAAAACCAGGTTGCCGTCCCTGGAATTCTAGGACAGTTTGGATGGGAAAAAAATAAATGGCAAAATCAGGTCTCTGTCTGGTGCTCTGGAGAGGTTCAAAGTTTAATGGAACATTCCATCCATTGACTAATCCCAGATAGCCCCGGGGGACCTTCAGAGTCTGGGGGAAGCCCGTCACAGTCAGAGTAAGAAGGGCCACCCAGGGTGAATACTCGCTGTGGGCCGGGAGGGAGCTGTACACTCTCCACGTGTTGGCTCGGGGGTTTTGCAGAAAGGGAGCTGAGACCCTAAGTTCACACAGCTCGTGAGAGCTTTGAACCCAGGTCTTCATCACTCCACACTCACCCCAGGCACCACCCTGGGCATTGGAAACTTAAGTGTAAAATGAGGGAGAGCTGGGCCAGGTTGCTACGTGAGCCTTCTCCCTAGTGCCCCACTCCAAGTGAGGTCTCCCAGACAGATGCCAAGGAAACGTTCCTGCATCCGGAAAGAGCAGGACTGAGGCTGCCCAGGGAGCCGTGCTCACTGTCAGGGCTGCAGCCCAGCTTCCAGGAAGAGGAGGTGAAACTCCCAGGTGGTCCCAGATGGGCTGTCACTGGATGTGGGAGGGACCCCTGATGGCCCAGAATCATCATCTTGGGGTCCTGCTGGTGTCCCTCAACCCCTCCATCAGAGCGGTGAGCAGATGGGGCACGACGGCAGAGGCCCTGCTTCTCCTTCCATAGACTAAACCCCAGGCTGGCAGGGCGGCGCCCCGGGACCCCCAGCCACTCACCATGCTGTTCCAGAGAGTCAAGGCGAGGATGGTGGGATCCTGGAGTGGTCGCTCCCCCTGAAAGAGAACCAAATGAGAGGTCCCGTGTGCCCCCGGGGCTGGGACAGCCCTGCCGCGCACTCTGAAGCTCTCCCGGCAGAGATGGGGGTCCTGATGCGCTCAGATTCTATCTCTCAGTCCCTCCCCATCAATAATGGCAGGGACTTACAGGCTAGGAGGTGAGGGCCTGTAGGGGCGCGTCTCACGTCTGGCTGCTCCTCCGCATTGTGGGGTTGTACACACTGAACTCAACAGCAGAAGGAGGTGACAGGGAAGTGATTCAGGTATGGTCTGAGTAGGAGGGGGGGACGGGAACTAATATTCCTCCTCCTACTAAACCACTATTTAAACATCACTGAAGTCCCGGAGGGACACAATGACTCCAATGGCAGGAGCCAGGAGCCTGGAGGGAGGGGCTGTCCCAGATGTACAGTGCTGAAGCCCCACAGGTGTAGAGACCTTGCTGAGCTGAGCACGTGTGCACCCACCACAGCGCTTGTGGTCTGCAGGACCCCCAGGGGGAAGGGGCGTTTGCCCAGTGACCTGGGTGAGGAAACAACTCAAAGTGCCCTCCCTTGCAGGGATAGATGTGGAGGAGCCTTCAGGGGGAGGAGTGCAGTGTGGGGCCTGGAAATTCCATCCTGAATAGTCACCATAGCTGAGAGACACTGCGGGCTTCCCAGAGCCAGGCGCTGCTCTAAGTTCCTCACATGTATTTAATCACCCTGACAACCACTCTAGCAGGCGGAATGTTAATAATGGCCCTGATTTCACAGATGAGAAACAAGACACAGAGAGTTCAAACAACTTGCCCAAGGTCACACAGCCGGCCCATTCCAAAGCCAGAAGCCGTCTGGCTGGAGCCCATGCTCTTTACCTCTGGGCGGCTCTGCCTCTCGGAACCTTCCTCACGGGGCTATCCAACCTCACGGGGAAGTTGTCCAAAAAGTATAAGAGAACACTGCAGCATTTCCCCCTGAGACTACACATCCTGGGCTCGGTGAAGCTCAACTGTGTTGGGGCATCTGCAGAGGAGAGGGCAGGGGAGGGAGAGGGAGAGGGTGTGGGCCAGGCCCTCACTCACCGAGGGTGGTGGCAGGGTTCCCTCGTAGAAGAAAGGCTGGAAAACCACTGCGAAGGACGTCTGCTCGTTGTACTTGCTGGAGGCCAGGAGCTGTTCCCAGGTTTCCTGAAGAAAGGAGTACCAGCGAGGCTCAGCCTGCCCCATCCTCACACCAGGGAGTTCCCAGCAGCCCCCCGGTCAGAATCACCCACCCATGCTATTCTGAATCACATGCTATTGGGAAGCTCCCTCTCATCTCACACTTCAGGGCCCTTTGATTAACTAAACCAGGTTTTCATTTTCCTCTGACGTCCAGCATCAGGTAAGACCCGAGAACTGTTCTCTGGGAGCTCGAGAAGTATACGCCAGCCCAGTATGTAGCTAGGGTCCCCACTCTCTCTTCAAGGGCTGAGTTCTGTACAGGGATGTGCTATTAACCACTCAAAAAATGTCATTTCCAAAGCAAGAGAAATGACATACAGCTTCATATGGAAAACTTCTTATACAAAACTGCCTCTTAAATAAAAATCATCATGTTAACGCATGTCAGTGGGAACCGTGCTTTGCACGGTTTGCTGGTGGGGATGGAGGCTTCCGCTGAGCCACGCACACTGTCTTGGGATCTCTCCTGTAAACTAGATGCACATCTTCAGGAGCCAGACCGTAGTCCAGGCTGCAGTCTGTGCAAGCCTAGTCCAGGCAAACCCGTCCACCAGCCACAGATGCAGTGGCAGAAGGGGGATGATGACCAAAAGCATCTTGGAACGACCTGCAAAATCCTTCAGCATCTTTTACCGTAGGTACCACCACCACCCTCCACTTGCATCCACTCTCCCCGCAACCAGTACGGCAGTTCCCACTTTACGTGCTGGAAGATCAAGTCAGCACCTGGAAGCGACGCAAGAGTAGCTGCTGTCGTTCGCTCCTGACTCAGTTCTGACTTCAGCTGGTGGGGTCCTACGTCAGCAAACGTGCACCCTAATTGTTCCCACCATCCCTGTTCTCATGACCACCTGCCCCTGTGAGCCAACAGGCAGTGTCCCAGAGTGCACTCACCTGATAGGCCCACTGGGTCGCAACCCTGGACAGCCGCGAGGTCTCCCCTGAGCACCTGCAGGGCTCGGCCGTGGGACTGCAGGTTAAAACAAGCAGGAAGTGAGCATGGATGCCGTGTGGGGCCGTTTAGACTCCCTCTTGGAGGAAGGTGGGGCTGGGGGCACTGGGAGTTGCTTTGGGAGCTGGGGGAAGGGGAAGCTGGAAGTCTTAGATGGCCCAGGAGAAGGAAGGAAGGAAGTACACATTGGGGAGAAAAAAGGGTACGTTATGGAGCTTCCCTGGTGGCGCAGTGGTTGAGAGTCCGCCTGCCGATGCAGGGGACACGGGTTCGTGCCCCGATCCGGGAAGATCCCACATGTCACGGAGTGGCTGGGCCTGTGAGCCATGGCCGCTGGGCCTGCGCGTCCAGAGCCTGTGCTCCGCAACGGCAGAGGCCACAACAGTGAGAGGCCCGCGTACCGCAAAAAAAAAAAAAAAAAAAAAAAAAAGGGTATGTTATGGAGACGCTGCCTCTCACTTCATCTCCTGATGCACCGCTTCCCTCACTGCTCCTCCCCCAGAAACCCACCTCCTGTTCTCCCCTCCCCTACTCTGAGCCACCGTTCCTTCAGCTTTCTTCCTCTTCAAACCCCCCTATCCTCTCTGCACTGTCCTCTCCTTTCCGTTGCCACCACCTACAACGCCCCTGATCTGACTTTATCCAGCCAGAAATCTCAGGATCTGGGCTCAGAAAGTTTAAATTATCTGAAAAATCTCAGAAATACATGGGAATCAAGTTGTGTGAAAATAAAATACAATTAGACTAAATTGTCTTTCCAATTTCTGGAAATAATACTTCTTGGCTAATAGCTGTTTTGCCCAAGCTGGTTTTTAAACTCTCAAGTCACCCTGGTGGGGCTGGGGCACCTGTCACTACGTCAACCAGGCTGCATATTTCATCCTTTAACTCAGTCCCCAAAACAATGCGGCAGAGGGCCCCTTCCGCAGCCTGACTCTGCCCCCGCTGGCTGTGGAATCTCACACACGTCGCTTTGTCTCTCTCTCACTCCACGCCTTGGATCAGCTGATGCACGTGAAGTGTCCCACGCGGTGCCTGGCGCGTGGCACCAGTCGACCAATGCTGGTCCCTTTTCACTTCCCTTTTTACCTGAGCGGAGTCCCCTGATGCCAGTGCGAGCCCCTCAGAACCCCGGAGAGATCCACCAGGTTCACAAACGCTTTGGGGACCTAGGGGGATACGAGGGGCAAGATGAGCATTTGCAAAGTCGCTGCCGCTGCCCTGCGGCCTCTCTGGAACCCCTGGTTTGAGCCTAGTTTGGGGTCTGGTTGAGCACGATGGGACTCTCCTTGGTTAAACAGGCAGGCCCTCTGGGACGTGGTTGGCTGGGGTCAGTTCAAAGCTGTCAGCTCTGTCGGCTGCGCCATCCAGAAATGGGTCATTCACCGCCCCTCACGGTGGGCAGGGCACCTCCCCAACACAGGGCAGCAGGACCCAGTGGTAATGGGACTGGGGACCCTCTTCCTCCCTAGGGAAAGGCGGGGAAGGTGAGAACCCAGAGCTCCCCTGGGATTTCCAGGACCTGCCGTGCTCACACTAATCACTTAGGGAAGCCTTGAGAGTTCTCAAGGTCCCTGCAGGCTCCAGGCCATCACTGCCCCAGACACAGTCAGAAACGGGCCTCAGGAAGGAGCGGGTCACAGAGACCCCAGGGGGGAACAGGACTGTATCCTCCCTCCTCCTTAGGGGGCGCTCTTAGTAATATCCTTTGCAAGAGTGAAGAGGTCT
The DNA here is from genome assembly GCF_964374135.1 of Grampus griseus. Taxonomy (NCBI): domain Eukaryota; kingdom Metazoa; phylum Chordata; class Mammalia; order Artiodactyla; family Delphinidae; genus Grampus; species Grampus griseus. Next base: position 21,885,904 of record NC_139009.1, on the reverse strand, counting down.
ATCTGTGACCCGTGTTTTCATCAAAAGCACTCCAGAGCCTTCCCTTTCCCTGGGGTCTTGGTCTCCCTCCTGGGAGTCCATTTTCCCGTCCTGGTGGAGGCCATTCGAAAGAAACCAGAACCTGTCCCCCCATCCCACGGAAGGGCAGCTTCTCCTGGCTGCTGCAGGTGCCCGTGAGGGAGCTCCGGGCGCGTGGTCCCACCAAGCTGAGGGAGCTGCCAACCTCACCTCCTGATGCAGGCAGTCCAGCATTCTCGTCAGCTGGTCCATGCTGCTCGTCACGTGTCTTTGCTGTGGAAGGAGAAATGTTCTGAGTGTGGGTGGGGACAGGGGACACGGGGCAGAGAGGCCCAGGCTCACGCTGGCCTGTCCCTTCCCCTCCCCAACCCCCCATCCCCCCTCGACAGAGATGATAGTAACAAAAGCCCCATCTAGACCCCAGTATCCCACACACAAGTGTAGAGTTCCCAGAGCTTCCTGGGATTTTTGTCCATTCTCTGACTTCCCCAACACATCACCCACCAGGAAAAAAGTAAACTCTCCCAAATGAGAAGTTCTGTGTCAGGGAAGGGCAAACCCAAGGCCAAGGCAATTCTAAGGCTCACATGAGGGACATGAGACCAGATTTATTCCCAAAGACTGATGGAACCACTTTGACCTGAAGAAAATCAGGTCCAAAGGGGGAACGCTTGGATTTAAGGACCCAGATGAACCTCAAAACTTCCACATGGCACTCTTATCAGACCTTTCCCTGCCACATCTGCCCTAAGAAAAGGGCTCCTGTCACTGAGTATTTAAAGACACCTTCTTCCCACCCAATTCCTTGCAGGTAATGAAAATAAACAAATGAGAGCACTTCAAAAAACAACCCGGGTTTACCTTTTCAGTGTAAAAACAAAACAAAACAAAAATAAACTTTGCAACAAGACAGATTCCTAAGCTGCTTGCAAACCTGCTGTCCCCTGAGGCGACTTGGCTCAGACAGGAAGACAAAGCAGGCCTAGCAGCCGTTCTGTTTCCTGGGGGGGACACAGGTGGTGACTCTGGAGACAGCTGCCCATCAGTCGGGCTGGGACCGCGTGGAGGGCGGCCTCCCGCTCCTGTGTCCCCACTTTGGTGCCAGGCTGTCCTCTGGAAGCCAGTCCAGCCCAATCTGCTGCCGTAGCCAGCAACAAAGCCTCCTGTCTCATTTTTTCTCTCCCTGAGCAAGACATTAAGCATCACACTTTCCCTTCTTAGGAGTCATAGGAACTTCGGTCCAGAAAGGTCCTCACTGCCTGAATCATATGCAGGGCATCCCTCTTTCCTCGGGGAATCCCTGTATGCGTCTCCTCAGACTGCAAACCCTGATTTAGAAACCTCTTAGTCAAGGTGCTGATTCACTGCTACAGAGTGAATCAGGGCCCACCTAGGCTTTCCAGGTATTGAATGGTTGTCCTTGGGGCACCAACTGTCCCTGATCCTTAGTGGAAGACATGATGCTCCTATAAAATGTCCCCTGCCTAGAAGGTCACACGTGATAAACTCCTCCATAACTCGAAGTCAGGAAAAAGCTTATTTCTTCAAAGGAACTTACACATTTCCATATTTTGCCCCCAGAATCAGAAGAATGCTCTGTTATCAAACATGTGCCTGCAACCAGACTTAACTTTTTCTACCAAGTTATTTATCTGGGATTTATTCCAAGAAGTAAGATTATTCAGTCAAAAGACACAAACACTTTTAGGTTTCTTGAGTCATACTGCCAGCGTGTCCTCCAAAATGTTGGCACCTGTTTCTAAAGGCATCTGCAAGGAATGAATGGGTATATTTTTGAAACCAAGTGTCATCCATTAGATACCTTAAACTACAACTTGCTTAATAAATAATGAACTGTAACCTGCCTTCACTGATCAAGTTCCCTTAATTGTTTTTATAAAAACTTGCATGTTCTCCAAGCATTCCATGGCCTAAATAAGATGTTTGCCCTAGTTGTGTTTCAGGAACTTGGAGTCGGCTGTTCACTGGCTCAAGCTCCAACTGGACAAGACTGGTTGAGGCCTCCAACTGGGCATGTGTTGAGTGTCCCATCAGTGACCTTCTGATGTCAGAGGGCCCAGAACTCCACCTTCAGAACATGCTAACGCTACCATTTTCTGAACATGCATCCCATGAAGAAGCATGTGTCCCCCTGAAGAAGCATGTAGCTTAGCTGCACCTGCTCAGAACGATTACCTCACCTTTTTCTTCTCTCCAATCACCTATCCCCCACATTCCCCATGCCTCGGACTGCCCTGCTTCTTTATCCCATAAATATCCCGAGGCGGATTTGAGATTTGTTCTCGCATCTCCTCACTTGGCTGCCTGGTGAATAAATCCTTTCTTTCTGCAAACCTCAGTGTCCCAGCATTTGGCCTGTCATGCATGGGGCAGAGAAACTTGATTCAGTAACAGATTTTTGCAGTGTTAGGTTTTTTGTTTTTCTTTTCCTTTATTTTTTCTCTTCTTGCAATTTTGTTCTCACTCCATATAACTAGACTTTAACTGGAGAGCAGTAAGCAAGAGTCCAGACCCTAAAAGCATCCCTGTGTCACTGCTATGAGCCAGGTTACTAGTTAGCTCTGAAGCACCTGCCTTTGAATTGCTGCATCCACCATAGCAGCCCTGAAGAAGCACCATCACTGCCTAATGAATGGTTCCTGGTCTTACTCTCTTATGGCTTTGGTCTTAAGAAATCCCTAAAGAACACATGTGGACACAAGCCCTTGTCTATTCCCCATGAAAGGAGCCCAAAGGTCTCTTAGGGGAGGAAAATTCCAGGTCCTAAGTAGGGCAGGACCGGAGTTTAACATTTCTTCTTAACAATAAAATACCTTTTTCTCACATGAACTGTTTCAGGAAACCTGCCATATGTATGCCACAGTTAAAGGCAGAGCTGCTCTGTGAGGTCGGGTGGAAGCCTGGAGCCCACAGTCTCAGAGCACCTCCTGCAGCCCCTGGGACTCTGCAGAGCAACCCCTGAGGGAGAGGCCATGCCTGGGATGTGCTTTGGGGATGCAGAAGTGCTGTGTAAGAGCTTCTCAGATGGGGGATCCTGGTTAGCTGTGGCCAGAAGCGCCACCAGGGAGACTAGGAGGTGAGGGCTGGGTCTGGGCTGCAGAAGCAAGAGTGCAAGAGTGAAGGGAGGAACCAGCCAGCCCAGGCCAAGGAGGTCGAGAGCCAGAACCATGAGCCACAATGTCCTTTGGGGGAAATGGAAGTGCAGGTGGGATTTATTCTAGGCTCCAAAGCCTCGGTGGTCTTTGGGCAAAAGGAAAATCAAGACGGAAGGAAAAACGCAATACAGTGGGAATACGAGTGGATGATAGTAAACATCGCTTCAGTGAGTTCAGTTTACAGAGATTAAGTCACTGGTATGTAGCCATTTAGAAATCAGGAGTGGAGCATGGCTACTTTTGTCATATGTTTACAACCAATTAAAAGTGTGAGGTTCTAAGTGTGAATAAACTTAATCCACATGTATCAACATGACTAGATCCTGAGGGAATTTCACATGCTGACAAAAAATCATTGGCTTTGATAACAACAAGTGTTGGAAAGGTTGTAGGTAATGGGTGCACTCAGACACTGGTGAGAATTATGTGATATTGTCATTTGTAATACGAGGTATATATTTGGTTTTTGTCCCCTTTTGCGGCACAGAGCTCATAAACCATTGGAATTTCCTAAGTGATGAGAGCATAAAAGTGTATTTTGCTGTGTTAATGAGGTGACTTTGGAACTACACCTAAGGATGGGGGCTGGTTGCCAGGAGAACCAACCCTGGGATCAGAGAGTTGGAATTTTCAGTCCCCCTGCCCACGACCGCCACCCAACCTGGGGCTGGAAGTTGAATCAGTTGCTGTTGGCCAATGATTTAGTCAATCCTGACTATGTAACGAAGCTCCATAAAAGCGCAGAAGGATGGGTTCAGAGAGCTCCCCTGCTGGTGGCCACCTGCAGGTGCTGGGAGAGTGGCCCACCTGGAGAGAGCACGGAAGCTTCTCGCTCTTTCCCCATACCTTGCACTATACATTTCTTCCATCTGGCTGTTCCTGAATTATATCCTTTTATAATCAACCAAGAACCTAGTAAGTAAAATGTCTCCCTGGGTTCTGTGAGCCACTCTAGAAAATTAATTGAACTCAAGGAGGGGCTTGTTGGAACCTCCAATCTATAGCCAGTTGGGCAGAAGCTCAGGTGACAACCTGGACTTGGGATTGGCAACTGAAATGGGGGCTGGGGACAATCTTGCAGGACTGAGCTCCTAACCTGTGGGATCTGATACTGTCTGCAGGCAGATCGTGTCAGAATTGAGCTGAATTGTAGGACACCCAGCCGGTGTCTGAGAATTGCTTGGTGGCGTGGAAAAGCCCCTTATATGTGGGGACTGGTCCCAGGATATTAGCATATAAAGGTGTTCAGCTCCTTTGGAGGGCAATTAGGCAGCCCTTTAAGACTTAAAGTGTATGTATCTGATGACCAGCAATTCTGTGTTTACGAATGTACTCAAGGCACTTTCTTCAAACTGCTTTGATCATGACCCACAGTGTGAGATATGTTTCACATCACAACCCGGTACACACATATCTATATATAAATGAAGCAAAAATAATCACGAACCAACACTTACCTTACTACATGCAATGAACTCTAATATTTTATAGTTGATCCTAGTCTAGTTCTTTTTTTATAATTTTTGGTTGTAATCTTTTAAACTGATTTTTGACCCACTAATATACTTCAATCTATAATCTGAAATATAATAAATTACACTGTAATTGAATACAATGAAATATAATCACTGTATTTAGAAAACCACCATGTTCAAGTAAATGAACAAGATTGTTTATATTAGTGGAAAACTAGAAACACCTAAATGGCCATCAATACAGAAATAGTGAAATAAAATGTAGTAAATGTACACGTGGGATACTATTTAGCAAGTAACAGGAATAAACTCAATCCATATGTATCAACATGACTGGATCTCAAAAACACTTGATTAGTGAAAAAAACTGTTCAGTGGTACATACGATATAATACTATTTATGTTAAATCTCTCTCTTATATACACACACATAAAGGAATACTAGGATTTACAAATATGCAAAAAGTTTGGAAATAAAAAGAGAGAGGATTGGAGGTGGTGGCTAAAGGGTATTTTCGCTTTAACTATAATGTTTCATTTTTTAAAAGAAGAAAGCATCTGTGCATTGCTTGTGTAACTAAAATTTAATAAAAATAGTGCATAAATGGACACGCACACAGGAATACATCATGCATGTATTCAAGAATGCATGTAATGTACTGAAGGAATAAATACACGAAAGAATGCAAGAATTCACATAGGAATGCTCGAACACAAGATAAAATACATGGAAGAAATCATGAATGAGTGTAAGTATCAATGAATACATTCAAATATTAAAAAAATCAAACAAATGCTAGCATGAACAAACTCATCATAAGTACAATAATGTGTGCCTGCATGTAAGAAGAGAGAATGAATTGATGCACGAATAGATAACTTATGGATGGATGGATGGATGGTTGCGTGGATATATAGAGGAATGCAGCCATGCCTAAATGCTTGTTTGAGCATTTCAATGCATGAATGTGTAAATTCACGAGTAAATGTTGGTGTGCAAAATGGCCAAAGTGCAGGGGGTGGTGCAGACAATAAACAGGGCATGGAAATTTCCCTTGGTATGGGAGAAAACAGACGTGAAGTAGAATAAGCTTCAAGATCTATATGCCACAAACCCAGGAGATCTGCAGGAACATTGTTTAACAAGAGCTGATTAGGGAAGGTGGGCTTCTGTCAGCATTCTCCCAGCGCCTAACATCACTAAAGGGAGGGGATTTTGGTGGTGGAGCAGGGGTCATGGGGCATTTGGAGGAAGGCAAGAGTACGTATTTGGGAGAGGGGCACAGAAAAGAAGAGGACAGCATCTCAAGAAACTTCACCCTTGCCTGTGCCATGGCCTGGTGGAGGCCCTGGAAGGCTGCTGAAAGGACAGTGGGCAGGTGTTTGAACTGCCGTAAGTGGCAGGGCCAGCTGGGTGGCAATGAGGCTTCAGGCTCCAGAAGGGTCACCTGTATGCCATTTACGTCACCATGGCCTAGGCCTCTAAGCCACCCTCTCACTTTCAGTTGATCCTAACCTGGACACTTGTCAATAAAGACTTAAGTCATAGTCAGTCACCCACCTAAATATCTTAAAAGTCACATGTTTCATATCTCATTCCTGGCAACGCCAAAGAGCCTGGAAGATACAGTCTACCTAATAAACAACTAGACAACTTCCCACTAAAACTAGGGTTCACGGTGAGCTAGAGTTCAAGAGGTGTTATCAAAAGTACTGCTTTATTTCCTAAGTTCAGCATTCAAATGAAATCAGAGTTAAAAGAGGCAAAATGATTTTTGAACTAGGAAGCGGATTTTCCTCAGGTGCAGAATGACCATTGACTCAGCTTATCTATACCATGGTTTCCTTTTCCTGAATGGTAAGGATGGTAAGTTAAAAATACCTCTCCCTCAATATGTTTCCTTGAGCCCTTAGATATCTGTCTGTCTCTCTACCTGCCTGCCTGCCCTAACTCTGAAACAGGTGCTATCAGGCCCAGCCTTCCAGATGTAATCAGGCAGGTTTAGTTCCTTCTGCACCCACCCCAGCATCTGCAATCCCTCTGCCTCCCAGCCTGTGGTTTACCTGTTGGGCGGAGGGACACAGGTGACACTGGCTAGTGTTACTGAAGAACACGGTGATGAGCTTCCAGTCATTCTGAAAGTCAAGTTGCTGGAAGAGAGGACAATAGCATCAAAAAGAGACGGTGGTGAAACCTGAAGCCAAGAGAACTGCTTTCTTTGCGTGTCTTTCCATTTCATACACCACCCCCATAAAACCATATGTATGGATTTTTTTCCCCCAAAAGGAGGTGTATATGGTGGGAATTTAAAGTGGTATAAACTGCTCTACGAGGCAGTTTGGCAAAACTTATCAAAACCTTTTTTTTTTTTTAAAGGGCTTACCATTCGATCCAAGCCTTGTTCGTAAGAGTCAAAAATTGGAAACAATGTAAATGTCTAAAACAGAGGACTGCTGTGTAAGTTGTGGAATGCTCATAAGACAAAACACCATGCAGTTGTTAAAACGATGCTGGAAAACGTAATTATTGTCATGGGAAATAGGATACCGAGAAAAGCAGATTATAAAAAGTCTCTACATCTAGTAACGTCCCTATTTTATAAAAACAGATAAACGTGCTTGGAAAAAATGTGGAAGGGAGTGTACACCAAGCTGGGAACAGTAACTCTCTCTGGGCATCATGTTTAAGGATGATTTTAATATTCTTCTGTTTGTGTTTTCTGATCTTTCTCTAATGAACACGGGTTACGTGGAACAAAAAATAAACTTCTGTTTTTTAAGAGGCAGCATGGTGTACTTGAGGGGAGTTGGATAAGAATGAGGCACTTTAGATTTTAGCTTTTAACCTGCTGAGTGAACTCAGACGGGTCACAAGACTTTTTGGGACTTCAGTTTCCTCATCTGTAAAATGACAGGATTGGATTCAAGACCTCCTAGCCATTTTCCAGAATGTTACGACCATTCCAGAAATTCAGGAAGTCTCTTGGGAGGAGGAAACCAACGTTTTACAGCATCACTCCTGTAATTGTCCCTGTCCTTGTATAACCTGGAATGACCTGGCTTGAACACCTGAACTCTTTAATGAATGCGTGACTGGCCTTCAAAGTGGTTTCCCTTGGTTCCAGGGGTCCAGGCTGAGACCCTGGTTAGAGCCAGCTTGGTAGCAAGGCTTGCCTTGATTTGATACTTGTTCATAAGGAGAGCACAAAAGATTAGAGCTGGCTAATTACGAGTCCATATGTGAGTTTCTGAGTAAAGAGTGTCTGAACTGCTAGAAGAGTGGAGACCAGGGCCCCAGCATGTATGTTACAGAAACCTCCACCCAAGAACTAAAATGGGTATCGTAATTAATAACGACAGCAGTGGCCACTTCAGTGACCATGACAGCTGCAGGCTTGCACTGAGCACTGCCTCTGTGTGTGCCAGGCACATCCAACACCTCATTGAATCCACCCTAAGCCCTGTGCTGCAGGTCATTTTATTACTCGCATTTCTTAAGTGGGAAAACTGAGGCTAAGAGAGGTTAAGCGCCTTACCCAACGTCACACAGCTAATAGGTGGAAATTCAGGATTCCCACTCAAACTGGTCTCCCTCTGGAACCCAAGCTGTCAACCATCTTGCTGAGCAGGAAGTTACTTAGCCCACCTGCTGACTTTCGGCAGGACCACATTGGGAACATGAGAAGTAGCCCTGGATTTTGCTGGCCTCCAGAGAATCACCAGGGGAAAGGCAGTCTTGGAGGGCCCAGGCCACACTGGTTGCCTAGTTCAGGGCATGATAACCCGGGGGCGTCAGCTGCCTGATTGCCTCTCAGCAAACACAAATGGCCCCCAACAGAGCCGGATGGATTCTTACCTGGTTCTCTTTCATGTTCCTCACCAGCTCTTTTGCCTGAATCCACAAGTCTCTGCACAGAGGGAGGGAAGCAGAGAGAAAACTCAGTTAAATACCACTTTGTTGAGGGCCGGAAGCTTGCCCCTTGCCTCAGCCCACAGGCCAGTCTCTGAGTTGGAAGCTGCACTACACCACTCCTGGGCTCTGGAGGGCAGACATTGACCTGATTTTTTAAGTTAGGCCCATCAAACAGACTAAAATCAGCGCAGGAGATAAGCTCCGGCTTTAACACAGATCTCTAGTTTTAAGCCTCTGACTCTTCCAGCCCGCCACCCCAAATCCTCCCATCTAGAAACCCAGGACTGACGGGAGTGCACAACCCTGCAAAGTGTCAGAAAAAGAGCTTACTCGGCACCGTTATGGGGTACCACTCCCTTCCCAGGGCTGCAGATGGGCCTCAGGACAGATGGATTGAAGTGTCTGATGACATCTGAAAGGACTAAAGAGAGAGCTGGTTTGAGGCTGTGGTCTCGGCATGCGGAGGTCACCTGTAAAGAGTGACCCCCTTTGGGGTGAGGTACCAGGGTCATTGCCCCTGTTCCGAAGCATGACCTGCCTTGGGCTGTGAGGTCAACCTCGTAGCAGGGCCCTAGAAGTAAAGGGAGCTGAAAAAAGAGAGCATTGGTCAGGTGCTAGGCCAGGCCAAGCGCTAAGCACTTAGGTGTGTGTGAAGGAATCCTGAGGCTGGGGGAAGCCAAGCTAGCTCCCCGAGGTCTCAGGGCTGCCTGAGGCGGCTGGGATCTGAGCCTGAGCTCTCGGATACCAAAGCTCTTCACTGTCCTGTGCTACTGACTCGTTCAGGAAAGTGTACTGGGACAGGGACCCGGGCAGGCTGCCTTCCCGCCACCCTCCCTCCTCCTGAGAGCGACAGCAGGGTGGGAGATCTCCGGGGAACACGCAGAAAACTCGTCCCAGAGCTGACAGCCAGAGGACCGCTAAAAATAGTGCTGTCAGGAGCAGCTAGGCTGCGTCTTGCTCCCCAGAGAGGAGAGGGCAGAGTGGGGAGAGTGTCACGGCAGGGAGGTTGCACTGCCCCGCCCCAGTCCCCCTTGCTTTTTGCCCCCGTCCGCGAGTGCCTGGGGCTCTGTGGGAGGGGAATCCAGGAGGCGGCTTTAGAGGGGCCGCCTTTGAAGGGAGCTGACACGGTGCAGGCAGCAGATGGGGACCCTCCCACCACCTGGGCCATCAGTACCCTCTCACCTGTCAATCAGATCCTGGAGGGCTGCATAGCAGGCCTCAGCCTCTCCTGCTGGATGGTGAGGGCTGAAGGCAGGACGAGTCCCTTATTTATCCCAAGCCTTGCAGGGAGCCTCGTCATTCCAGGCCCTTGGTGAAATTCACTGGCTGAACTGACAGGATACCAGCTACCTCACGCGTCCTCACGCTCTGCTCGGTGTCAGCTCAGTAGAGCATCTGCATTGCTGCCCGAGTCTCCTCACTCTAATTATGGAGTGAAAAGTGGTGTCCCTGCTCTCAACCTGTGAGCACCAAGCATAGGTGACTCTATCCACCAGGCTAATTCAGCCGACGTTAAGGGACTCAGGGGTTCCAGGATGACTTAATCTACTTGCAAGGGACCTCCGATGTTAAGTGAAAAAAACCAGGTTAGAGATAGCATATTCCTAGGCACATTCATATATAAAAAGATCAAAATGTTAACAATGATTATGTCTAGATAGCAGGATTACAGTTGGTTTTCATTCTTCTCATTTCATTTCCCTGAATCCAACTGAGATATTTATTTTGTAAGGAAGGGAATTACTACAAAATGAAATAAACTGAAAATTAGAGATGGGTCTTCTCCTTGGTGTGATGGGGGGATAGGGGGTGGAGGCAGTGAATGGTGGACAGGTTCCCAAATGAAGTGCTGTAAGTCCAGTCCTGGGGTCCCGGGGGAGAAGGAGCCTCAGGACTCTGGTCCAGCCACCCCCTGACCCCTTTCCCATGTCTCCGAAGCTTAACCCAATGTCTCCTGGAGTCTCTTTGCTCAGGGACTCTCAGACACGTTTCTCATGCCCTCCTTTCAGGGAATGTGTCTTTTCATACCCTAGCTCCCTATCTGTCCTCTCAGATTGCCTCCCCCTTTCCTCAGGCTCTGCCCCGAGGTGGCCAATAGGGTACATCCTCTTCACTAACCTAAATGCTGCTGTGTCGGGAGGGACAGGGACAATCTGGATTCTGGCCATGAAAACACAGAACTCACCGGTCACCACTCCCATGCACGCCTGCGGTCCCTCGCTTTCAGTCCTGCAAGCAGAAGCAAGCACGTAAGCCTCAGACCGCATTTGTCGCCTGCCAACCTTGCCCCCAACTGCTGTGGTCTCTTTCATAACCAGCGGCGGCTTAGCATTGCCCAGGTTCTGGTTTATCCTTCCTGGAGACAGAGACACACCTCAGATGGCAATGGACTCACCAAAAGGGGGTGAGCAGGTCTGGACCCTCCTTCCCACCCCCGTTAGTCTGGTCCAAAGTTGGAAGAGGATGCAGACCCCGTGTTGAACGAGGCTGACCCTGGTCCAACCCTGCTAGCTTCCTCCAGGGCAGAGCAAGGAGACTGGAGGAAGGAAGCAAGAATCCCACATTCGGCCTTTCCCACTTTTCCTCCCTTATTCCCCTTATTCGGGGGATTCCCGGGCATGGGGAGTGTTGGCCACAGAGGCAGGAGGCTGCATCTGGTCCCCACTCTGCCGCCTGATCCTAAGCGAGACTGGAGCAGGTGTCTCCTCCCTGGCCCTCGGGTTTCCCTGCCAATGAAGCAGGGAGATGAGAGCGGATCAGCTCTGAGGCTCCTCTCAACTCTGTTGCTCTGTGGTTCCAGGACAATTACCATTCTTGCTTCTCCAGGTCATCCGTCCCTGAGTCTGGAGGCTGGAAAAGATGCAAGGTGTGAGCAGTCCAGCCAGGGATGGCTGCAGATCCTGTCCTGGGGAGGACACCCCCTCCCACCAACAAAAGGGAACCCGTGGATCCAGAAAAAGGCCAAACCCACCCATGTTCGTTTTTCAGGGAGGGAAGAAAGAAGGTTAGGTTTTCTCCAAAGCTTGTTGGTTCAAACTCAGAGCAATAAAAGGTATAAACATTTTCTTCAGAATAGAAAACTGGGTGAGAGAGCCTAGACTTAAATGCATCACTGTAGAATATTAACATCCCACATAGAAACAAAATAGATTGTTTTATTGTGATCTTCCACAATCTAAAATGTATTTGTGTATTGTTTGTCTCCCTTGCCTAGAACGTAAGCGCCATGAGGGCAGGAATTTGTGTCTGTTTTGTCCTTGATTATATTCCTTGGACCTAGAACAGTGCCTGACACATCGTAAGTACTCAATATATACTTGCTCGATACTAATTTTAGATGCTTGGGATTGTGCCCAGTACATAGGAAGTGCCCAGGACATATTAGCTGTTGTCAGTAGTATTATTTTCACAGGTTCTGACGCCAATTTTCTCTCTCAGAACTCCTAGAAGACAGTGTCTGTGGTGCTGACAGGTGATGCTGTACCCACACTACCTACACCCAGCCTGCTGTTGCTTCCCTTCAAAGGACCTGCCTATCCTTAACAACCCAGCTCCAATGACAGCCATTCAGTCTGTAGAACTGGGCCACACTTCTGGGGTCATCTTGGGAGGGCAGGCTGACCATGACCTTCCTCTACCTGGGATGGAGTCCTCTCTACTTCTCAATAAGAGGGAGCTTGAAAGGAAAATTTCCAGGGAAAGGTAACACATTAAACAGAAAATCACACACAGATGCAAGTCAGGGAGCATAAGGATGCCAGACAGGAGAAGTCCTGAGGGAGGCTAGCCTCCAGGGCCGAGGCAAGGGGGATAGCCTGTGCCCAACCGAACGGGACCTGATTGACAGCAGAGGTTTCCCTCAGGAAAGCTGGATGGGGGTGGTGAGGGGAAGGAAAGGAGAGAACAGGAGGAACAAGGTGGAGAGAGTGGGGGAGAGCTCAGGGGGAGCCACAGAGGGAAGGCTGGGACAAACCCCGCAAACTCCCATGCCACCATTTTGCCCGCTGCCGCCATTTTCTCCCCACACTCTTCATTGGCTGCCTGTACTGGAGACACACAAGTGAGACACAAGCCCTGGCTTCATGGAATTTGATAGAGTGGATTATAACCTCTCTGACGTGGAAAATGTCTGTGACTCTTAGTTAAGGGGGAAAAAAAGTCACAGCTAGTATATTGCAGTATAACCCTATTTAGGTTACACACACACACACACACACACACACACACACTCTCTCTCTCTCTCTCTCTCTCTCTCTCTCACCCTATATGTTGGAGAGTATGTGTGTGTGTGTGTTGAGGCAAGAGAATAGGAGATGTGAATGAGATCTTCCGTATTTTATACTATCTACATGTGCTTTGATTTTCTTCTTATACTGAACATGTATCACAAGTGTTAGTTTGAAAATAATTTTGATGAATCTGATCTTTAACGTTCTGTGAGGAAAAGGAAGTCCACAGCAATGAGACAAACAAGTGCTAGTCATGGATACAAGTAAGCGATCGGCCTTGGCGACACAAAGCCTCAGGAACTCGAAGCAAAAGCATGGGCCTTACAGACTTCCGTCTTTTTCATTTCACTGTCTTCCATTATTTTTCCCTGGTCTGATGTCTTTTATAAACCAGGCTAAGCTCATGACAGCTGACTCTCAGGGCAGACAGAGGAAGGTAGCCTCCTAAGAACGGTGCATTCAGGGCTCACCCTGAAGGTTGAGGTGCCCGTCAGCGTGATGATAATGATTCTGGGGCCAGGAGACCGTCATGGACTGAAACCGTCTCCCAGCGCCCTGGGCCTCGGGCTCCCAGGAGGAGAAAGGGTGAGCTGAGTGACAGCAGGAGATGTGGGGATGAATAATTCATGAGCGAAAGAACTCTCTCCGAGCTGGGACCAGACAGTGGAAACTGTTGATTGGTTTAACTTTAGAAACCTGACTCGGGGTGGAGATTTCCCTGCAGTGCATTTTCCTGCCCAAGGAAGGAGAATTTGAGTCCTCCAGCTGGTGTCACACATTCCTGGCTCTGTGACGTAGCGATCAGCACGCAGGGACACACGCAGGGACACACAGGCTCGGCGGAGTCAGTGTGCTCTGCGTGACATGAAACCTCTTTCCTCATTATTCCAATCCCTCCCTTCACATCCCTCCTACTGGGAAACCTCCACCTTCACCCTCATACACACACACACGCATACGCACAGTCACATGTGCAGTTTTAACACCACCATCACAGGTAGAACAGAACAAGGGCGGGAGCCCTGGCTGCAGATTTCACTGGGCCCTGGTCAGTTTTCTAATGTGAAGTCCCATCCTTTACACACGGCTGGCGCTGTGCGTGGGGTAGCAGGACGGGGCTTGCAGCGAGGAGGCCGGCTGGGCCCAGGGGCAGGGGCTGAAGCTGCAGGGGGTACAGAGTGCAGCAGGGACACGGAAGGACATGGGGAAGGACATGTGGTAGGTAGTGGCAGGAGGAAGGCACAGGAGGGGAGAGGCAGGGGCATCCTGGTTCTGGTGCAGGAGGTACAGCCGGGCCCCAGGGCAGAGCTGAGAACACCTGATTAATTGTCTGTTCGGCTGGGGGCTGCTAGGACTTGGGGGGGCAGCAGTGCTGAGACCAGAGCAGGTGGGACTGTGGGAAGCCAGGACTGACTGGGGAATCACACTGGAAATTCCACTCTGCTCTCCAACCCTCTTCTCTTTCTGCTCACCTCCTCTCTCCTCTCTCTTTCCATCCTTCCCTTCTTATTGCTTTCTTTCTCTGTTACCTGACCATATAGAACAATACCACTCACAACCTATTAGCAAAGAAGAGTGTATTTTTAAACATTTACCATGCAGGTAAGGACATTTTTGTTCTTCACCTCATAAAGAGAAAGTTTAAGAGATTACTTTTAAAATTCTGTGTGACCTTTGACTTAATTTATCATTAGGTTTGATTTTTTAATGAAACTCCAAAAGTTTCTTCATCCTAATGTAAAGGGAGGCATTCATTTCATTTAAGACAACAACAACATCAACTCAGAACCCTAGAGTTTAGGATGTTTTCCAACTCAGAGAATGCCCTTCTCTCCCCAGACGAAGCGTTCTGCCTGGTTACTAGGAGCTCATTCAGAAGGTCACCAGGCCCAAACCCTATACCTCCCACCTCAATCTCCTTGACAAACTCACAGTTTCCACATTGCCAATGGCTGCCACAAGTTTAATATCAGAAGGGCTCAGAGAGTGGACTGCAAAGACAAGAACGCATGTAAGAAGGTCAGATCTATATTCCCCACGATGCGGGCCAAGGGCGCCAAATGGGAGAAGCAGACCCATGTCCCCCACCCCAAGGACAGCTGCTGAGGCTGCGCGTGTTGGCCATGGGAGTGGGAAGCTGAAGATCAGGCAGTTGCTGGGAGCCCTGGAAACCTGCTCCAGAGAGGCTCACTCCTCTCTGGAGGCCACACTGCTAACTGGACTCAGTATCTCCAAATAGGTGTCCCATGGAAGGTCACTCACAGCCCTCATTCCCCTCTCACCTGGCCCTCTTTCTGCCTCTTACTTCCCTCTATCCCTTGGCTCTGCACTTCTGGGCTACCATTAATGAGTGAGAGAGCAACAAATTAAAATGAAAACCATCTGGGTTCAAAAGGGTTCATGTTAGCTTGAAGGACGCAAAGCCTGTGAACACACAGGCTTTGCATCGGATGCAAGCTGTGTGCAAATGGTACCAAGAAGCCTCCGTGACCCACCTGGGCCCCTAGCATCCTTAGAATTAAGTTTCTTTAGAAACCAACGATATATTCCTCGGTCATGTTATGGGGGCATTCAAGGTAAGCCTCCCAAAGAAGCCACTTCCTAAGAAGTACATCAATTTCTTTTTCTACCCACATTCCTTACATGACAGAATAGTGAGAATAGCATGCTTAACTGGAAACCCTGGTAAGTCAGTACAATGCAAACATAAACAAATCCATTAAACACAGTTTATAATGCAGCCACGTGATAGGATAAGGCTGGAGAAGAGGACCAGCTCAAGAGCAACGTTCAGAGCATCCAGGTATTAGATAAATGTAGCCCATTACAGGACTAATATGTCTAGAGCTGCCACTGTGGCTACATTACAGGATTGGGGAGTAATTGGTCACGTGAGTGACCAAGCTCCAAGCCACAGCTCCTGTGACTCGGTTCTACCCACCTGGAGGTGAGCTCCCAGAGGGTGCCCTCACCCAGGCAAACCACTGTGGGGTCATGCCGGTTTTATCTCTGCGTGGTGTGTTGGGCTGTGTCCCTCCACAGGAATGACTGAGGGGGCCAAAAGAGGAAGGACTAAGGATGGGAAAGAGAGAGGGCTTGAACAGCCAAAAAGTGCAAGAGGAGTAGTGCTGGAGCCTCTGCTGGCCACACCAGAGAGAAGACGCTGGCCTTCCTGGCTCAGCGGCACATACCTGAGTTAGAAGGCGCATCAGATCCTGACTTCTTTGAGTTGCATGAGAATGGAAAACCCTTCAGGCTCTGCCACTGAAACCGAACATCGGAAACATCAACTGCCTTGTATGGCAATATTACAGGTCCTGAAAACTTGGTGTAGAAATGACCAGGTACTTGTTGTACTAGGCTCAAAATCCAGAAGCAACAATTTTCCACAGTCATGGTCTTCTAACCCCTTACCCAGCTCACCTAGTAAAACGGGACACGTGCCTATTGACAGTGATTTTAGCAGATGGCAGTTAAGGATACCCCAGAACAGTGGGGTGGAGAGGGAGGGAGGATAAAGAATAAGAACAATTCTTGGAATAGCGAGAAAGTTCTGGGGATGGATAGTGGTGACAGGTGCCCAACAGTGTGAATATACTTAATGCCACTGAACTGTATACTCAAAAATGGTACATTTTATGTATATTTTACAATAAAAAAGAAATCATTAAGAAGAGACCCAGTATATCTAGACTGAAAAATGTTTAAATCTGTTCTATCCTATGATGTTTTTTTATTATCTGTTTCTTTCTTTAAATTTGATTATTTACACAAAAGTAGGTATATGAGGAATTATGCTATTTGCTGCTGGTAACTGGATAAAGTGGAAACTGGGAGACTCTCACATTCCCACTGGAACGGAATGTGTCCTAAGCCCAGAGGGGCTGCTGAGAGCACAGGAGGGACTGGGTGACCAGTGCTGGGGTCCTCAAGACCACTTGGCCTCCTCAGATGCCTGTGAAATTTCAGAGCAGCCTCTGCTTCTGTGAATCACATGGAGGGCTTTGGGAAGGGAGATTATGTGTTTTCTCCCCAGAATTGAGAGTGGAAGGGGAAATACTCCAATGGGGGAAAAATGTGCAGTAAATGAGTTGCTTGACCACATCTCTCTGTCACAAGGAGACACAAGTTAATTTCTCGTGAATTACCAATTTCGGTTAAGAGATAAAGCATTTACTCTCAACTCTTATCTTGTAGATGTTCTGGGAAGATCTCACCCAGATGCCTTCAGATAACTCACAGCATCTGCTTCAAGGTTCACAGAGATAACCAGCCCATCTATAATCTTTCCAGACACTTCTGGGAACCACCTGCTCACTCTGCAGGGATGATGAGCCCCAAATTCCAGGGGATACAGTTATGCTCTGCCAGGCAGCCCGGCTGTCCCTGGAGAAGCCGCTCATCTAGCCCATTCCCTCAAGGCCTCAGGGAGGGAACCTGCCAACTTGCATCAAGACTTAGATTCACCCTCTAGAAGGGAACTCACTCCCCCTCCCGTGAGGACAAAGCCCTGACCTCTGGCCATAGCTGCTCTTCCAGTGTGTTCTCTCCAGGGGAGGTACGGGCCTGGGTAGTTCCTAAAAGAAAGCAAAAACAGTTCAGGTTATTTAGCTGGAAATTAACTCCCGCCCAGATTTGCAGCTTTCGTGCCCTTCCTCCCTGCCCAACCTATGTGCCCTGCTCAGTGACGTCCCTTGTGTTAGGAAAGTCCAGGTTCCATTCCTCCACTATCACCTCCATTGTTTGGGACACTGTGCTTCCATTAATGCAGCCTATTAATCAGAATCCCCAGGATGAAAAGCAAAAGTGCTACCTGGGAGGGGTCAGCAATAACCCTATATCATTCATGGGCACATTACCACAGATGCCTTTATTGGTTCCTTAGCGAAGGGCAGAACTCTCCAGGAGAGTAATGTTGGACAAATAGCTGCTGCTGTTTGGGGATCCAGGACAAATGAGGGAAGGCAGAGGACATCTGGGAACAGTCTGAAGGTGATGTGAGCTTAGCCATAACTATACACAGTAGCTGGACAGCGGCTGTCTCCAGTGGGCTTACTGACGGTGAGGCAAAGAGGAAGAAAAGGCAGGTGGAGAGCTGCGAAGACACTGTCCTTGTCCCAGCTTACTTTGCGCCAGTCTTTTAAAACTTTTTTTTTACTTTTTAAAAATATAATATATGTACAATGAGAGACTCATTTTGTAAGCTCATGAGTTTTCCTATCAAACCTACCATCAAACTTTTAGCTACGGAAATGACAGTGTTGTGTACAATAACAGCACTCATTTTTCAATAAAGGAACCAAGACAACCACCCACGGTGCCACTACCCCTCTAGCCCAAGAGTGGTTTCATATGCTCACACCCTCCTGTCCACCATCAGTCTCCTGATCAGTCCCACTTTGTATTCAGTTGTAATCAATGTGGATGCAACGTTGTATCCTACAAGCTCCCTTTAATGTATCATGAGCATTTTGTTCACACTGTTACATCATCTTGATGCTTACTTCAACACCTTCAAGAAACATTTATGATACTGATATGTAATCAGAGGTCTGGCTCCCTTGCTCCCTCTGGCTTCTCCCCACCCAGTTCTCTGCCCAGAGCGCACACTCCTTGTAAGGGCATATCATGCAAGAACCCCCAGACAGCATCAGACAAGGCTGAAGGGAGGCCTGGCTTGGGGGAAAGCGCTTGATTTCTTTACCCCACCCTTCTTTTGCAGCTTTACTTTCTGACCCTGAAAAGAATTTATCTGGAGTTTCATGAGGAACAAGAGTATATTTCCATTTCACGCCCACGGTGAGATCAGGCACTGATTTCCACTTCGGAGCTCGTAACAGGAACGTTGGTTGGATCCTGCCCCCAGATCTCAGTGACCCTTTTGAAATGCCCGGAAGAAATGCTTCTGTGCAGAAAGAACTGCATGATGGGAAGGTGTTGAGGTGTGGACAAACAGGGAGAGCTTGGAAGGGCTGGAGCAGAGGGTTCATAGCTGGAGGGGAGTGCAGGGCAGGGCAGATGAGTCTGCACAGACAGATGGCAGCTGGGCTGTGGAGCTGTGAATGCCAGGCTGCTCCACAGGCAACAGGAAGCCATGACCAGTCTTTGAAGGGATGACAGGGTGTGTTTTAAGATGATCATCCCTGGGGGTAGTGAGGTGGGTGAATTCGCAGGGCAGAGATTTGAGACCATTTTGGTAACACTGTTTTTAAGCCGGGATAAAAATGTACATGGGACTCAACACATATGCAGCTTCTGGGTGCCAGGCACTGTTCTAAGCACTTACGTGAAATAATTCATTTATTCCTCACAACAACTCTATGAGATAAATGCTATCATCCCCACTTTACAGTTAAGAAACAGGCCCAGAAAGGGTAAGTGACATTTTAAAGGTGACACAGTGAACACCTGGCGATGGAAGGATTTGAAAATGGGCAGCCCGGCCCCATGGGCCGAGCTCAGAACCAAACTAAGTGTAAGTCACAGCCTAAGATTTGGACCAGGGCTCAGCAAACTTCTTCAATATAGTCAATATTTTAGATTTTGCAGACTATGCAGTCTCTGTCACAAATACTCAGCCCTGCTGTTGTACTGTGAAAGCCACCATAGATAACATGTGGACAAATTAGAGAGACATTTGAATTTCATATAATTTTCATGTGCCATTAAATACCTTTCTTTTTATTTTTCTCAACCATTTAAAAATGTAAAAACCTTTTTGGATATCAACAAACTGATTTTAAAGTTTATACGGAGAGGCAAAAGACCCAGAAGAGCTAACAGAATATCAAAGGAGAAGAACAAAGTCGGAGGACTGACGCTGCCCACATTCAAAAGTTACTATAAAGCTACAGGATGATACTGGCAGAATAGACAAACAGACCCATGGAACAAAAGCGAGGGTCCAGACACAGACCCACACAAATAGAGTCAACTGCTCTTTGACAAGACTGCATAAGGCAGCACAATGGAGAAAAGACAGTCTTTTCAACGAATGATGCTGTAATAACTAGATGTCCACGTGAAAAAAAAAAAAATCGATGTAAAAATCGTTCTTAGCTCACAGGTCATACAGAAAGCGGCAGAAGGCTGGATTTGGCCCATGGGCTGTTGTTTGTTAACCAATGTCTGATCTAGACACTATTTTTGTTTATAATTAATTTTTATTGGAGTACAGTTGCTTTACAATTTTGTGTTAGTTTCCACTGTACAGCAAAGTGAATCAGCTATACGTATACATATATCCTCTCTTTTTTGGATTTCCTTCCCATTTAGGTCACCACAGAGCACTGAGTAGAGTTCCCTGAGCTACACAGTAGGTTCTCATTAGTTATCTATTTTATACATAGTAACAATAGTGTCATTCCCAATCTCCCAATTCATCCCACCCCGCTGATCTAGACACTACTGAAAAGAGGTCATCAAAGTGAAATGGGAAGATAACATCTCTGGTGATCAGCAATATCCCTTAGCCCTGGGCATCCCCGATGGGAGCCTGGGATCCATCTCTAGATTACCATGCTGGTTGCTGCTGCCACAGCTCCTCATTGGGCTTTGCCAGCACCTTCACAAGTAGAGGAACACAGGGGCTAGAGCGACTCTCCCTGGTCTTTGAGAAATGTCCCGCTCAGCACATCTCCTGGTCCTCCAGGCTTCATGCCTGAGAAATAAAAAATTGCTCCTCAAAGAAAGCCTTTGGTTTCTGTTGAAAATAGCAGTTTTCTTAAAAAAAATTTTTTTAAAAAGATTTTTATCATCATGGATATGCTTGTACTCTATAATTTATAAATTTTAAAAATTGAATAATATAAGCAGAAGATCTAGCCCAGTGCCTGCACAAAGTGTATATTGAAATCTGTTAATTTTGATGAAAGAAGTTGTTTCATTATCAATCCAGAGATACAATCTTACAAAATCTATGGGATACAGCAAAAGCAGTTCTTAGAGGGAAGTTCATAGCAGTACAGGCCCTCCTCAAAAAACAGGAAAAATCTCAAATAAACAACCTAAACTACCACTTAAAAGAACTACAGAAAGAAGAACGAAATAATGTCATTTGCAGCAACATGGATACAACTAGAGATTATCATACTAACTGAAGTAAGTCAGAAAGAGAAAGACAAATACCATATGATATCACTTATATGTGGAATCTAGAATATGACACAAATGAACCTATCTACGAAACAGAAACAGACTCATGGACATTAGAGAACAGACTTGTGGTTGCCAAGGGGGCGGGGTTGGGGAGGGATGGAGTGGGAGGCTGGGGTTAGCAGATGTAAGCTATTATATATGGAATGGATAAACAACAAGGGCATTTAAAAAAGAAAAAGAAAAAAGAAAAAATAATCCAGAGAGACAGATGTCATTATTAGTATAATTTTATAACAATGAAAGTTAAAATTTTTCTTTAGAGAGGTGGGGCTGGGTTGAGAGACCCTATCTGCTGACTCTAAATCTAAAAGGTTTTAAAGGGGCTCAGAAGAGCTTGTTTTCGAAGAGATGGATCCCTACATCTTTCCCTGAAAACATCATAGAATCTTCTGGGCCTGA
Source organism: Grampus griseus (assembly GCF_964374135.1). NCBI lineage: Eukaryota > Metazoa > Chordata > Mammalia > Artiodactyla > Delphinidae > Grampus > Grampus griseus. Next base: position 21,864,537 of record NC_139009.1, on the reverse strand, counting down.
TTTTCTTCCTCTGCAGACATTAAGTCATGCATTTCCCCATTTTGTGTGTGTGAGTGTGTGTGTGTGTGTGTGTGTGCGCGCATATGTGTGCCCACCTGTTGAGAGTCATAAAGGCAGCAAGAACTTGAGGAGTAAAGAGCCAGAGAAAAGGACAGCAGAGAGAGTGAGTCCAACATTTGATGCTGTTTTTATCCTTGAAACACTTGCCAAATCATGGGCAACAGAAATCAGCAGGTAAGTGGCTAATATGCTGGGCAGAGCTTCAGACTGCCCATGGAGCTGGGGGGAAACACTGGAGCCCAGTGCCCATCAAGGAGGAGGTGCCCTGGTGAATGTCCCAGTCTTTTATCTGGGACTTCAAAGAGCTAGACCCTTGGAAGATGGATAAAGTGGAAATAGACCAGCCTCCAAAAAGACTGAAGCCCAGCTTTGAGTCAGATCGATTCCCAGTATTAGATTAGAGTGATCTGCCCCTACCTAACTGCTTGCCCAAAGTAAAGCCTTTATGGAAGAAGACAGCACCATCTGGAACATACAGTTATTTAATTTTTCATACACAATACCTGGCTTTCAATAAAAAAAAAAAAATTGGGACTTCCCTGGTGGCGCAGTGGTTAAGAATCCGCCTGCCAATGCAGGGGACACGGGTTTGAGCCCTGGTCCGGGAAGATCCCACATGCCACAGAGCAGCTAAGCCCGTGCGTCACAACTACTGAGCCTGCGCTCTAGAGTCCATGAGCCACAACTACTGAGCCCATGTGCTGCAACTACTGAAGCCCGCATGCCTAGAGCCCGTGCTCCTCAACAAGAGAAGCCACCGGATTGAGAAGCACACGCACTGCATCGAAGAGTACCTCCTGCTCGCCGCAAGTAGAGAAAGCCCACACAAAGCAATGAAGACCCAACACAGCCAAAAATAAAAATAAAAATGAAAAAAAATTACCAGGAGATAATACCAAATAAACAGAAACCAAGAGAGAGAAAAAAATCCCAACAGACAATAGACAGTGAAAAGTGGTGGAATAATGTGGAAATAAAGGGATAACATCTGCAGCTTTGTTAGCCTGATGTTTTGTTCCCAGTTGGGGTGAGGAGTAAACCAATGGGATATTCAACGGGGCGATCCAGGAATGAGAAGGAGGAAAAGGGAAGGGCAGAGATACACCTCACATATTCCCGGCTGGCTGGGAGTCTGCGTGCTGGGAAGACCTGCAAGAGCCCCACGTAAAATTAAAGGGAAGGAAACCTTGAAAATTGTCTGCAACTTTGTGTTCACTTCCCACCCTACACACAGACCGATAAACAGAGCCTTCCAAATTCAAGGTCTTCGGACACCACCTCTGTCCAAATCACTGATCACTAAACCATGCAGACTCAGGGGTGACTCCTAGGATGCCAGGTTAAAAAAAAAAAAGAAAGAAAAAACTGAGCAAAGACATCAGTGGCTGTCCACTGCAGGGCAACAGATTCCACAGTTTAATTCCAGGCAGGTTACTAAAACATGAACCAACAACCCTCAGAAATGGAATGTAAGATTGTTAAATGTTATCAGACATGTCCAGTTTTCAATGAAAAGTTACTAGATGTGCCATGAAATTGAAAAGCGAGACCCAGGAAAAAAAAAGAAGCCAATGAAAACGTGGCCCAAACGTTGGGTTTTCCAGGCAAGGTCTTCAAAGTAGCTATTACATATATGTTCAAAGAATTAATGAAACTATGTTCAAGGAATTAAAGAAAAATGTGAAGGTGAAAGACTCAACAAATTGAAGCTATAAAAAGAAAATTCCAGAGATGAAAAATAAAATAACTGAAAGATTTACTAGATGGGCTCAGTAACAGACTTGAGATGGCAGAAAAAAGAATCTGTAAACTTAAGGACAGATCAATAGAAAGTGCATTTCTGAAAAATACAGAGGAAAAGAGGTTGAAGAAAAACAACTAGAGCCTCAGAGGTCTGTGGATACCGTCGAGCATAGAAAGCGTACAGTTAATGAGTCCCAGAAGAAGCAGAGAGAGAAAGAGGCAGAAAAAGATTTGAAGAGATAATGGCTGAAAATTTCCCACATTTGGTGAAAAATATTGAGTCACGGATCAAAGAAGCAGGGATAAAAACAAAAGCAAACAAACAAAACAACCACTTCAGGTAAGAAAAACACAATTTTACCTAGACACATCAACTGTAATAATTGATGTGTTCAGGTGTAGTTTAAAGCCAAGGTAAAAAAAAAAAGCTCAAACAGCAGAAGAAAACCAGCTTTTCATGCATAGGAGACCAACATTACGATTAACAGTCAATTTATCGGAAACGGTGGAGGCCAGAGGCAGTGGAATGACATATTCAAAATGCTACAAGGAAGATGACCCCACATGCAAGCATAGTAATGTAAGAAGAAATGAAGTACAGAAAGTAAACATGTAGGTAAATCCAAAATAATATTGCCTGTATAAAACAGAAGCCGGCAAGCTATAGCTCATAGGTTAAATCTGCCCACAGCCTATGTCTGTACAGCTCACTAGATAGGAATGATATTTATATTTTTAAAGGGTTATAAGACAAAGAAGAATATGTGGTAGAGACCATACATGATCCACAAAACCAAATATTAACTGTTTGGCCCTTTATAGAAAAAATGTTTGCCCACCCCAATACAAAAAATAAAAAATAATAGTGTGGAGTTTAAAATATATGTAATGTATTGCTGTGGGCAGATGTGAATGGAGCAAATGGAGTTACACTGTTGTCAGGTTTTTCTTTATCTGGGGAGTGATTGATCCTCATTTATATTAGACTTTAATATAACAAGGATGCATGTTGTAATCAAATACCAAAATAACAAAAATGTATAATCAGCAAGCTAACATTGGGCAGGATACTGCAGGGACACTGAAACAACAGAAATGCTTAATCCAAAGAAGACAAGAAAGGAGGAGAAAAGATCATAGAACAGGTACGACACATTGAAGCACAGGGGGTCAGATATCATTTTTAAGCACACTTGGGATGAACGGAAAAGAGAAGCTTAGGGGGCTGCATGAGAACTTCCTTCAGTGTCTGAAAGGTCTGGATACCAAGGGGGATGGCCTTGTTCCCTGTGGCCCCCAAACCAGGACTGGACCAGTGGAGACAGGTTGTCCCTTGGTAGAATAGCTAGAGCTACCTGAATAAGAATGGAGCTAGTGGGAAGCAGCCTCATAGCACAGGGAGATCAGCTTGGTGCCCTGTGACCACCTAGAGGGGTGGGATAGGGAGGGTGGGAGGGAGGGAGATACAAAAAGGAAGAGATATGGGGATATATGTATACGTATAGCTGATTCACTTTGTTATAAAGCAGAAACTAACACACCATCGTAAAACAATTATACTCCAATAAAGATGTTAAAAAAAAAAAAAAAAAAAGAATGGGGCCGCTCAGGGCACTTGGTCCAGGCAGCAGCTGGGGACCATGGGGGGCATGTGGTACATACACCAGGCAGGTGTTAGGAGCTTGGACACCCTTGGTCTAGTCAATCTCTCCATGCCTCTGTTTCCTCACCTATAAGGTGAGGTCGATAACACCTGCCTCGTGGAGTTACTGTAAGGGTCATTCACATGTAAACATGAAGCCTGGTATCTGACACGTGCTAAGGTTCAGTAACTGGTAGTTATGATTATTATAATCAGTATAAGAGAGATGATTAAGCACAGACCATTTTTCAGATACTTCCAGTCTCAATATTCTGGGATTTCCTTATATAACTAGAGAGTTCGTGTTTATCCTGATGATCTAAATCATCCCTGATAACTGCCCTGGGGCGTCACAGAGAGGCTGTACCTGGAATCTAAGTGTCTAGACCTGAAGATCCGGATGGAAACTTAGGACCCCTGGGTCCTATCCCCACTGACTCCTGGGCCCTCACTCCAGTGCTTCCCACTCTGCTTCCCATTCTGCTTCCCACCAGCAAATGGAAGAAAAATTCTTGCCTTTCCCATAGCACCCCAAGGTATTGTGGGAGAAACTGTCAAAGCACTTGTGGCCTGACTGGACCCCAATCATGGAATCCCAAGGGAATTTTCCCATTTGGAAGGTTGTTTTAGCCTCAAGCTCATGGATCTATGAAGGGCGTAAAGCTCCCTGAAAAACTACCACCTCAGTATGGTCAATAAGGGAAAAAGACAAGTACTTTTCCACCCTGCTAGGCAGGAAACAGAATGTGTGTGCACACTCTTAAGAACAGGTTTGGCTGAGATCAATCATCGAAGCTGGAGAGAGCTGTGACCACTGGGGTCCTGGAGCCAACAAAGGGCCATCATAGTATTAGGCCTTGGCAAGGCAAAGTCACACACGGTTCTCCTCCGGGAGGCCCCTCTGAACAGTGGTTCTCAACCCACTGCCTGCTGCCCAGCCCCCAACACTGAAATTCAGATTGGATTGGCCTGGGGGTGGGGGGCCTTGGTGTGCTGGACCCCAGCAGATTTTCAAAGCCCTTTGAGTGATGTTTGTGTGCTTCTGAGGTTAACAGCTCTGACTCTTCACGGAAACCCAAAGCTTGTCAACCCAACAGCTGGCCAGGGGGAGGGAGTGTGATTTCAAAAGCAAAACTAAAACAACTCATGCGCTCTTAATTAGTAGATTTCCTTTATTTTTTTGTTATTATTTTTTACTTATACTGTGTCTAGAGCACAACTTTCCACCACCATCCCTGCCTCGAAGAAAGATGGCCATGTTGTAACCCTGATCAAGCATCAATCTCTCTGGACCTTGACTTCCCCATCTATAAAATGGGGATGAGACTGGCTTCCTTGTGAGAACAGGAAAGCGCCGTGTGAATAGGAGAGGCCACACACTTGCAAGGGAGGACTTGTCTCCCGGGATGAATGGGAGGCACATGCCCTGGGCAGTGGGAAGGACGGTCAAGGCCAACACATTTGGAATTAGGGCCACTCCTCAGTGTACATTAAATCTGGGGGCTCTTTTTAAAAGTATAATGTCCTCACAGCAACCCTAAAGGGTAAGTAGAGGCAGGATTGACAGGCTCTAGAGAGGTTAGGTAATTTTCACCAGCTCACACGAACCACACCAGCAAGGGCAGGGTCAGGCCTTGCACCAGCACCGCCATTCACTAACCAGTGAGCTATCTGGGTAAGCTGGGAAGGGGAGGGCCCAAGTCAGCCAGGGTTTGTCTTCTGTGCTGTCCTGGGCTGTAAGCAGGTCTTCTGGGCTTTGTCGGTCACCCTGTGCAGCATCTTATCCCCATTCACACTTAGGGCCTGTGGGATGCTGTTGTCGACCTGCGAGCAGGCACTGCACAGGTCATGCATGGCTGCTGCTCCTATACCAACAGTGCTCTGAGGAGCACAGGATGTTATCAGGGTGCTTGGGCAGTCACATGCCACAGTCAGTGAGGGCGACCCAAGGGCCAGAGAACCTTTCTGGGGTAGCTAGACTGACCTCTGTCTTAGAATTCTAGAATGTCTGTGGTGGGCTGAATTTTAAAACCTCAGCAAACTGAGACCCAGAGAGGTTATCAAACTTGCCAAAGACCACTCAGCAAGTTATTGAAGGCTGTGTGTGGAGCTCAGTTTTCCTTAACCTAGTCTGGCCTGCTTTCCTTGGGACCAAAGTCTGTTAAACTTACGGTTACCAAAGGGGAAAGGTGGGGAATGGGGAGGCTGGGATTAACATATATACACGGCTACATATAAGATAGATAACCAACAAGGACCTACTGGATAGCACAGGGAACTCTGCTCAATATTCTGTAATAACCTAAATGGGAGAAGAATCTGAAAAAGAATAAATATATGTATATGTATAACTGAATCACTTTGCTGTACGCCTGAAACTAACAACATCATAAATTGACTATAGTCCAATATAAAATAAAAATGTTTTAAAGGGCAATTATACAAAGGTTTTTTGTGTGTGTTCCTCTGTAGCCTGAGTTGCCAACATACGGAAATTTGTTCCTTTGCTGGGTCTACAAGAAAGGTATTTTCAGCTGCCCTTACCTTACCCAGCAGTCAATCGAAATAGATTTAACAGCAGGATGCCAAAAAATGATTTCGAATTAACACTGTTACAATGTTTGGGTAGACACAACCTTAAGTCTGATGAGATTATTAAAAAATTAGAGATAATTTGGGAAGTCCCAAACCACCGTTCTTTAAATACCCATGCCCTGTGCTGATGACCCCGAGGAGACACCCATTACAAATTCCATCCTGGACAGAGACCAACGCACCCTCCCGTCTCCATCTCTGATGCCCACCCAACACTCAACCTCAAACATCTTGTGCCCCAGGAGAGGGAAGATGGTTCTAAGAGCAGTCCTAACAGGAGAGAGCACATTCAAAGCTGACCTGACCTTTGGCCCTTGGTTCATTATATGACCTCAGACAAGGACTGCTTCCCTTTTAGATTGTATTTTCCTTAATCTCCTCATGGGGACACTTGAGGCGGGGCCACAGCCAGGAAGGAACAACCCAAAGAAGAGAGTCCCATGGTAAAGATGAACAAGTGGTCCTGGGCAGTGGCAGGTCAGAGCCCTGATCCCTCCACCATCACTCTGCTCCAGCTTTGCCTCAGCCCCAAGGGGCCAGAATTTAAAGGGACCAGGGACCCCCAAAGCCAGATGGGGGCAGAAGCAAGGATTAGTGAGCTCCAACAGGAGGGGGATCCCAGGAAACTGTGGGGGGGCCTCACGTCTCCCCCATCGGGAAGGTCTCCTCCCAGAGACAACTGGGAGGTTCTGGTCTGAAGAAGGGAGCATTGCCCGAGGACCACTGCTTCTCCCTGAGATGCAAGAGTGCAAGAGGAAATGGCTGCCTGACTCAGGACTCAGGAAGGCACTTGGCCTTCCCAGAGCCCAGCAAACTCCCTGCTGGGGCTCTTTCTAAGAGCCAGGTGAGCCTCTGGCTCACCAGTGTGTTGCCTCTTTCAGTGCATGACCTTTTATGTCTGACCAGCAGACTCATCCTGCCCAAAATACCACTTCCATTAGGCCACTCCTCTGCTGAAGAACCTTTAATAGTTTCCCCTTCCCAATACAGCAAATCCAAATTCTAGACTTGCTGCATGACCTTGAACTGGTCACTTAACCTCTGTAAGGCTTAGTTTTTTTGGGTTTAAAAAAATTTTTTTTAATTGAAGTATAGTTGATTTACAATATTATGTTAGTTTCTGGTGTACAGCAAAATGAGTCAGTTATACATATATATTTTCTATTTCATATTCTTTCCCATTATGGTTTATTACAGAATGTTGAATATAGTTCCCTGTGCTATATAGTAGGAACTTGTTTATCTATCTTATATATAGGGTTTAGTTTTTTAAAATGTAAAAATAACAGATTTGGATTAAATCACTTTAGAAGTCTCTTTAAGCAAAAAGACACTGTAATAATCTCTACTGTTCTCATCTAAGGATTTCAGAACCTCACTTTACCTAACTCATCACCTCCCCCATCACCAGCCCTGCCCTTCAGCCCAATAGGCCCACTCCCTGCTCCTCAAACCCATCACGTTGAGCCCTGACTTTGCCTTTAGGTATGTTGTTTCCCCCACTTGCATGCCCTCCCTGTTCCTCTGCCTTTATCTTAAGCCCACTCATCCTCCAGCGTGCTCAATCGAGTTTCACCTCCCACGTGAAAATTCTCCAGCCCACATTCATCTCTCAGTTTTCTGAATCCTGTTGCTTTTATTACAGCTACTTACACCTATTTTGGTACTTAATTCTTCTCCAGTGATTTTTATGCAGATCAGTTCTCTCTCCCCAGAGGGTTCCGTACATTTGGTTTATTATCTCCCTGGCAGGCTCAGCCCTACTTGGGTTCTTAGAAGGGTGCTCAGACAGTTAACTGACAGTAGCAAAAATGCAACTTGATGAAAATGATGATTGACAATAAAGTCCTCAAAATCTACAAGGTGCAGATGACATCCCAGGAAAGTAGAACTTCTGAGCCCCCAGAGAAAATCCCATACCTGTGCCCGCTACTCAGGGCAGGAATTTGGAGGCATGTGTGTGAGCTGAAGTGGGGGCTGGGAATGGGGATTCAGGCATCTGATGTAGAGGAGAGAGTCTGACACCAGAGTTCCACCATCTGCCACCAACTAGATAGGTGACTTGAACAAGTCCCCCCGACCCTTCATCAATAACTGGAAGGACGTGGGCCACCAGAAGTTCTCCAAGATTGCTTTCTACTCTTATTTGGAAAGAGTATTTCTAGAAGGCTGGGCTGGCATCCTCCAGGAAGGACTCCAGGCCCTTGTGAAACAAACGTTGACTAACTTTACTTGTTCTCATAATGAAAGAGGCATTCCTTTCCTTACACAATGAGTTCACCCAGTTCCCACCTTTGGCTTCGCAGAGACAGGCCTGGCATGGGTGTGTTACCAAGGGAAGAGTTTTCATTCACAAGCAGGACAGTCTCCTGGGGAACTTCTGACCCATGCCAGGAAAATGAAATTCTAGTGACAATAGTATTTTACTAGGCACAGGGACTTCCTTGCCAACTTGTTTTCGCCAATTGTAGTTTTGAGATAATGATGTTTCAGTTTTCTAAACCAAAACTTTCAGAGCAGGAATCTGTTTTAATATGGGTTTTGGTGAGCCCATTTTAAAGCTTAAACAAAAGCACTGGTTTGGTTTGGTTCTTTCCTCCTTTGGGCTCTATTGTAATGCAGGGAGATGGTGAAAGGCCCTGGCTCTGGACGCAGTCTCAGGACTAAATTCAGACTCCTGTGCTTATTAGCTGAATGAACTTGGGCAAGTATTTAACTTCTGGGTCTCAGTTTTCTCATCTATAAAATGGGGAGAATAGTACATCCCACTTAAAGGGAATATGTTATATATGTACAGTGCTTAGCATGGGGCTTGGCTATTCTAGGCAACCTCATACCACAAATTTAGTTTGAAGTGATCCTTCATGGTAATGTCCCAAGTGCCTGAAAGATGATGTTCATATAGTCTCTGAAGACAGCCGTCTTCATCCTAGGCCTTCATCCTAGGCCTCAAAGAATCTCACAAATAACTTTTCAAGGAGTCAAAGCACCACACACTAAAAATAACCAAGCACATAAACAAACACGGTGTCCAGGAGCAAGTATTAGCAGAAAAAAACAAAGCAGAAATAGATCAAAAACTTTGGAGACTGAAATTATCAGACAAAAATTATAAAAATACTATGTTTTAAAAAATAAAAGACAAACTAGGGCTTCCCTGGTGACACACTGGTTAAGAATCTGCCTGCCAATGTAGGGGACATGGGTTTGAGCCCTGGTCTGGGAAGATCCCACATGCCACAGAGCAACTAAGTCCGTGCACCACAACTACTGAGCCTGCACTCTAGAGCCCATGAGCCACAACTACTGAAGCCTGCTCGCCTAGAGCCCATGCTCTGCAACAAGAGAAGCCACCGCAATGAGAAGCCTGTGCACCACAATGAAAGAGTAGCCCTCACTCGCCGCAACTAGAGAAAGCCTGTGCACAGCAACAAAGACCCAATGCAGCCAAAAAAATAAATAAATTTTAAAAATAAATAAATAAAAGACAAACTTGAGGATATTTATAGGAACACAAAATTATTTTAAAAAGTAACATTGAAAATTTGGTAAAGAACTAAATGTAAATTAAATATGAAAAATAAAACCAATTTTCCAAATCTATGATCAGGTTTAACAGCAAATTAGACACAATAAGAAGAATGAATAAACTAGGATATGTGTTATAATAAATTACTTAGAATGCAGTATAGAAAGACAACAAGATGGTAAAATTGGAAGACAGGCTAAGAGACATGGCACATAAAGTGAGAAAAGCAAACAAACATTTAATTGGCACTGCAGAAAGAAAAGACAGAAATAGTGGAGTAAAAGCAATATTTCAAGAGATACTAGCTGGGAAATTTTCAAAACTGATGAAAGATATTAAGCCACAGATTCAAGATACACTACAAATGTTGAGTAAGATTAACACAAAAATGAATGAACTAGGAAACACATATACAACATAGACTGTATATTTTTCCAAAGATGGCCATGGCATTTCCTTCCATCCTGTATGCACTTTTGCAATATGACTTTTGCCACTCTTCCCCCCTTAAGAAGTGAAGTCTATTTCCTTCCCCTTGAATCTACGCTGGCCTTGAAACTTGCATTTACCAACAGAAGCAGCAGAAATTATTCTTGAGTCTATGCATTAAAAGGCCTTGTGGCTTCCAATTTTGCTCTTTTTGGACCCTGAGTCTCAAGGTAAGGAATCCCAGGCTTTTCATGTAGAGATAAAGGCTGTGTGGAGGGGCACCAAGGCACCCCAGTACCAAGTCTCCTGATATGGCATTTTAGACTCTCCAAGTCAATCCCAGACAACACTATGTGGAACAGAGACCAGATCCCTGAAGTCATCCCAAACTGCAGACTCACTGAATTGTGTGTAAGTAAATGTGAAACATAAAACTTTCCAAGACTTACTTAAGCAGAAGTAAATATGAATAATTCCATAACCATTAAAAAATTGAGTCAGTAGTCAAAAGTCCACCAAAAAATAATATTTCAGGCCTAAATGGTCTTATTGGTGAGTTCTACTACCAATTAAAGGAAAAAAAATTCCATTATTAAAAACTATTCTAGAAAAGAGAAATATAGGAACACTCCCAAATTTATTTTATGAGAATGTATAACATTGGTATCAAAATCCAGCAGTAGTGAGAGAAAGGAAAGTTATAGTTCAATCTCATTCATGAACATATAAGGGAAAAAAATCCTAAGCAAATGTTAGCAAACCAAATCCAGCAGTATATAAAAACAAAGTACACTGTGACCAACTTGATTTTATTCCAGGAATGTATGGATGATTCAACATTAGAAAACCATTCAACATAATAATAAATCTAAAAGGAAAAAAATAATACACTTATTTCCATAGATGCCGAAAAGACCTTCAACAAACTTTAAAGTTCATTCCTGATAAAAATGAAAACACAAATTTGTGGATACTTCTTTAATGTGAACACAGAAAACACACATATATGTGTGTGTATGTATGTATGATTCCCAAAATCCATCATCTAACTGAACAGGGAAAATGTGTTTCCTACTAAGATCAGGAACAAGGTGAGAATCCCCACTATCACCCTTGCTATTTAACATTGTATTGGAGTATCAGACAATGCAATCAGGAAAGAAAAGAAGTAAAGGCAGAAAAAGGAAAAATATCTCTATTCGTTGATAATGTGGGACTAACCATGAAAACTCTAGAGAATCAATGATAAAACTAATTCAAACAATGAAATAATTTAGCGAGATAGAAAGTATAAAATTAACATAGCAAAAAGTAAAAGCCTTCATATACATCAATGTATGGCCTGGCTTGGTTAGAAGATACAGTGGCCTTTTTCTCTCTATTTTGCAAATTTACGGCAATTCCAATAAAAATACCAATACCTTTTTTTTTTCTAAAGCTAGGCTAATTGTTTCTAAAATTCATATAGAAAAATAAACATGCAAAAATAGCTATGAAATCCTGGAAAACAAGTGCAATGAAGGTAGGTGAAGTACATTGCAAAATGGCCACAAATCTCTCCTATCCTTGAATGTATGTCACTTTGCAGTATAACATTGCTGTTCCTCCCCAAAAGAGGAGAAGACTATTTCTCTACCCCTTAAACCTGCAGTTGGCCATATGAATTGTTTTGGTCAATGGGACATTATCAAAGATGATGCAAGCATGAGACTTGAAAAGTGTTGATGCTTTTGGAGCTTACCCTTTTTCGTTGCATTCTGGAACCTGAGACCACATGGTCTTTAAAAAAAAAAAAAAGACAACTTCCTTTGCAAGCAGAGAATTTAAAACTAAAATACTACTTCTCATATGTGACATTTGCAAAAATTCTAAGGCCTGACAATACACTCTATTGTCAAGCTGTGGAGAAGTAGGCATTTTCATATATATTGCCAATGGGAATGTAAAATGGTATAATCCCTATGGTTGGGGGGAAATTTGGTAATATCTAACAAAACTATATGTGTTTTTATCCTTTGACCCAGAAATCCCAGTTCTAGGAACTTACCCTAAGCTCTCCCTCCAACAACATGAATAAGACATATGTACACAATTGTTCATGACAGCATTACTTAAAGTAGCAAAATATTGGAAACAATCTAGTGTGCATATTGGGAGACTGGTTGAATATATATGGTACACAATGGAATATCCTACAGCTGGAAAAAAATAAAAAAGATTTCTGAACAGATATAATGTAATTTCAGGATATATTATTAAGTGAAAAGAAATCAAGATGAAAAAGAAGTTTATAGTAGATTAACTTTGTGCAAGAAGGAAGAAAATATAAGAATATATATTTGCAAAAAGAAACATAGAAAGGATATGACAATAATGAAATTGGTTACCGACAGGGATAGGTGGATATGGGATGGATGGGATAGGGATGGGAATGACACTTCTCCGGGTATATCTTTTCACACTTTTGAACTTTTGAACCATGTTAATGCTTTATATATTCAAAAACTAAAGTAAAATCAAGAATGGGAGAAACTTTATAAGTGAATAGAAACAGAGACAAATTTAACTATATGTCAAATACATAACATAACCACACAGAGAGAACAAAAGAAAAAGAGTTAATACAAGTGATTTTGATCAAAGTATTTTGATTATATACCCTGTGTGGGACATATTCTAAGGACAAAAGAACCACAAAGAGATTTCGAACTTTGTTTGTGGTGGTGTTATTGTTGCAGTAATTCCAATATTGTGTTGGATGTACTGTAGGATTCAGCAAATGAATAAATTTATCAATATTTTTGTAACCTCAGCTTACACTGTGGGATAAGGACAATACAAATCAGGAATAGAGGAAGGAGATAAAAGCCTAATTCTAACTAAAATTAAGAGATATCTGTATAAATTCATCTCATTAAAAAGAAAACAATATTTCTTGGCTCTGTCCACTGAGAGAACTTAGACATAATGACACTCCAGAAGCAATGAACACCCCTGGCATCTCGATCTTGGTTTCTAAATAAAATCCCCTATCAATTGGCACCTTAAAGACGTTGCTAATTGCATGGTGAGATAGGGAAAATAGAAGATTAGCCTGGAATAACTTGTTCCATAAAGCTAAAAAGTGCTAAAAAATTGATGGGGAAACAGGAATCAGCTTGAAGTGGCTCTCACTGGCCAATAACTTGAGCATCAAAATGAGTAATGACAGGACTGGGTTATAACATACTGATTAATAAAAGAATCCATATGTCCATTTTATATGAGAAAGATAAAACCTTAAAAGAGTGGGGCAGAGAATTTTATTTTATGGAGGAATGCCAACTAACAATAGTAGGAGGAATGATAGCCATTTTAAAATCACCATCTTACACTTACCATGGTAATAATTCAGCCAAGAATCATCAATGGATGCTAAAAACCATTGGGTATAAGAACAGTCACTCGGTATCACAGTATCTCCCTACAGACAACTTATAAATCACATGGGGGGAGGTACCTTTACAAGGGAGAAAGCTGGCAGACACCACCTTGACCAAATTATCAAATTTAACATCACCAATGAAAATATTTGCTAATGTCACATGTATCGCTGAATGTTACACATCAAGGACACAACAATGATCTGCATTGTATTTCTACCTGAAGAGTTTAATCTGATTCTAGCAACAAAGAAACAGTTTGGACCAATCCAAACTGCAGTGGGCACAAAAAAAGCCAGCCTCAAATTTTCAAGGACACACACACACACACACACACACACAAAAGAAAGAAAGGGAAAAAAAAGGCTAAAGAACTACTCTAGATTAAAAGGGTTTAAAGAGGCAGCACAAGTAAATGCAATGTGCAGTCTTTGGTGAATTTAACAAGCAATGACTGAAAAAAATGAACAAAATAATAAAAAGTCAATTAACTTAATTCACCATATTAGCAGATTAGAGTAAATCATACAATCATCTCAATAAGTGCAGAAAAATTTATTCAGCACCCGCTTATGATTTTTTTTTAAAACCACTTAGCAAATTAGGAATAAAATAGAACTTTCTTAGTCTCATAAAGAGCGTCTACAGAAAAGCCTGTAGCAAACACCACACTTACTGACGAAACATTAAACACTTTCCTTTTGAACTTGGGAATAAGACAAGAGTGTGTCCAACCGTCACTGCTATGAACAGTTGTAGTGAAGGCACCAGCCAGCACAGTAAGGCAAAAGAAAGAAAAGGCACACAGGCTGAAAAGAGAGCAACAAGACCGTCATCACTGGCAGGATTGTGTATACAGAAAATTCAAAAGAATATACAGATAACTTACTAAAATTTATAAGAGTTTAATTGGGTACAAAATTAAAAATTTATTTCTATATACCAATAACATTTTCAAAATGACAATTTAACATTCCATTTATCATACACCAGAAGTATTAGATACCTAAGAATAAATTTAACAAAACATATGCAAGACCTCAGAGAAAACTATAAAGCATTGAGAGGCATTAAAGGTCTAATTATAAGCTCATGATTTGGAAGACTCAATATTGTAAAGATGTCTGTTTTCCCCTACTTGATCACAGAAGTAAAAGCGATTTCTATCAAAAAAAAGCCCAACAGGTTTGTTTTTTGGGGGGGTAGAAATTGACAAATAGTAAAATTGTGAAAGTTCAAAGCCAAGTCACTTCTAAAGAAGAAGAAAAGGTCTTCCCTGGTGGCGCAGTGGTTGAGAGTCCACCTGCCGATGCAGGGGACGCGGGTTCGTGCCCCGGTCTGGGAGGATCCCGCGTGCCGCGGAGCTGCTGGGCCCGTGAGCCATGGCCGCTGAGCCTGCGCGTCCAGAGCCTGTGCTCCGCAGCAGGAGAGGCCACAGCGGTGAGAGGCCCGCGTACCGCAAAAACAAAAACAAACAAACAAAAAGAATAAAAAACAGAAAGACTTGTTTCTCACAAATAATAAAGCTTAGTACAAAACTATAGAATTAAGATAATGTGCTACTGGCACAGGGATAGACAATGGGACAAATAAATCAAAACAGAGTTTTAAAACAGATGCATGCACGTATGAGTCCTTTATATATGAACAGAGGAGGCTCTTCAGAATGGTGAGGAAGCAACTGACTTTTCAATAAATGGTGCTGAGACAACCAGGTATCTTCATGAAAAAACACATAAAACTAGGTTCTCCTCTTACAGTAGTCACCAAAATCAATCCCAGATGTCTTTAAAAAGACCCAGTGAGAAAAGCAATTTATAAAGTTTTTAGAAGGAAATATAGGATAATATCTTCATGACCCTGAGGCCAGAGAGAAGTTCTTTAAGAAGACACAAAGAGCACACACCAGAAAAGATTAAAAAAACTTTAGAAATGGACAGACAGTCTACAGACAGACAATGGCCAGACCATAGATGACAATATACCTGTGACCCACACATCTGCAGTAGACGGGCAAGGAATCAGCCTAGAACAGTCAGGACTTGGCCCATGTCTGCAGCTCCCCAACTTTTGTCCCTGCTTCCAACTCAGGACCAACCAGAGAAAGCCACGTATGTTTCCCAAACGAATCATTTAAGATGCCTGGTTTCTAGTTAGCCACCTGCAGCTAGTTTCCCCCTGGCAACAGCCGCCAGTCAGAGCAGCCCTGAAGCCTTTCCCTTTTCCGTCGTCAAGCTTTCCCACTCCCCTGCCTGCCTCGGAGTCTCTGCCAAACGCAAATGATAGCAGCTTTTACCATAGCAACCTTGGAATACATGCCTCCGTTTGTTCTCATTTGGCTGGTCTCCCTTTACTTCCCCCCCAGATTAGGAAGTTTGTTCACTTAAAGTCTCCATAAAGAGAATGAAAGACAAGCTTCAGAAGATACTTGTTGGTTATACCAACAAACAGCAAGTGCTCAGCCCATATGAACAACTAAAAAGAAATCAGTGGGAAAAAGGACAACCTGTTGAAAAAAAGGGAAACACACTAGAACGGTCACTGCGTGAAAGAATTCAAATGGTCCATAAACATAAAGATTCCTAAGCCTCAGGAGTAATCAGGAAAATGCAGTCACCAGTGCAGGAAGCAGAGCAGGCACTATCGTTCTCTCTGGCCTCGCATCCCACCCAGCGACTCAGAGAGGGCGACCGACATGTCCCAGGTAGGTAGCCGAAGCAGCGCTTGGACCCCAGCCAGGCCCCGGCCTCTGTCCCCGCCTCCTCCTCTCCCTCTGCGGGCTCCAGGGCAAGAGCTTTCTGACTCTGGGCCCAGGCCTCTCATTTGGAGACAGTTAAAAAATCATCTTTAAGGGACTTGCCTGGTGGCGCAGTGGTTGAGAGTCCGCCTGCTAATGCAGGGGACGCGGGTTCGTGCCCCGGTCCGGGAGGATCCCACATGCCGCGGAGTGGCTGGGCCCGTGAGCCATGGCCGCTGGGCCTGCGCGTCCGGAGCCTGTGCTCCGCAACGGTGAGAGGCCCGCGTACCGCAAAAAAAAAAAAAAAAAAATCATCTTTAAGGCCCTCTTCGGTTTAAAAGATCCCGCCTTCCTGAACAAAGGGAGGAAGGTAGAGCCAGGGGCTGGGAGAAGAGGGACAGAGGCACTGTCTTCTACCCATTAGCTCAGAAGAAATCCAAAGCCCTGGCTTGGGCCCACTCGTCGCGGTCGGAGTCAGTAGTACTAAAGAGCGCGGTGCAATCCTGTAGGATTCATCATCCTCAAATCTGCCTTCCTCTGCCCTTTCAGCAAAAACGAACAAAGCCCACGTAATGATCAAAATGTGCTTACCATTAGTGGTCACAGTGGTACTTTTCCATGTTAAGAAGCAAGGTCCAGGGAGGTAGGACTTGCCCAAGGCCACGCAGCACAGAGCAGTAGAATCCGGGTCTTCACGACTCCTACACCTATGGCTTTTTGCTTCCCCACCACGGGGCTGTTGCCCGCCCACGCTTCTCACCTGTCCTAAGACCTGCCCATCCCCCACAGCTGTGGGCACTTAAGCTCAGCACTGCAGCCTGCTTATTCTCACCTGTGCGTTTCGTGCTCACTGAAAATTCCTCTCCCAAGCTCTGTGCCGAAGCAACATGGGACACCGGCAGGGCTGACCCATTGGTTGCCCTCTGAGCAAAAGGCAGACTTACCTCGCCCCAGCAGCAGCAGCAGCCCCAGGAGGAAAGTGCGTGCCCGCAGCCCCATGCTGGAACCCTCCAGACGTCCGCGGACCGATGGGCTATCACTCTTCCTTCTGCTTTTATGCTCCTCTGTTGTCTGATAGGACGCCCGTCATAAATTTTACTGTCTTCACCTTTGAAAGGGGCAGTGACCAGCTGTAAATGATAAATATTAACATTTAGGTAGACGACTTCTCAAGGTAGATGGGTCAAAGATGGGTGGCATGTTCTAGACAAAGGCACCAGAAGACCAGGACCACACAGCCCCCTTCGCCTGGCCTTCCAGGATGGTGAGTGCCCAGAAATTGCTAGCGTCGGGGGACTGGAAATTGCTGGCACTGGGCTGGAATCCCAGGTCGGCCACAGCCGTCAGAGCTCGGGGGGCATCCCTTAGGTTAGCCCCAGCTTTTCCGCTGTAAGCTATGGAACTAAAAGCCATGAAAGGAGAGAAAGTACTCTGTAACAACTGTAAACCAGCCACCTCCGAATGTGAGCTCTCTAGTGGGCAATGTGTCCCCACAGTGTCTCAGGAGTGCCTCTGGGTTCCCTAGCCTCCACGGCACAGAGAGGTTTTCTCCGAGCCCTGCGCCTAGAGCCGGGGTGGCTGGGAGTGTTGGGCTGAAGTGTGTGCCGCACGTTTATTGTCTGCATGTTGAACTGACAGATGTTAGCCAGAGAGGTGAGCCATGGAACTCATCCGATAGAACTAGAAGTTTCCTTTG
The DNA here is from genome assembly GCF_964374135.1 of Grampus griseus. NCBI lineage: Eukaryota > Metazoa > Chordata > Mammalia > Artiodactyla > Delphinidae > Grampus > Grampus griseus. The sequence continues at coordinate 21,846,684 of NC_139009.1, read as the reverse complement.
GGCAAACGAAGTCAGAATGCTGGGCTGCGTCCAAACTGGGCCGATGGCGCTGGAGTTTAAAGCCTGGGTGACAAGCCTTGAGGGGGTAACGTTGAATTTTTTCCCCACAAGTATCAAGGAACAATGGCCTTTAGTTAATAGAACAAATATATTTAAATCATCCTTGCATTTTGGTGACCCTTATGGCAGCAAGGCTGAGAGCCTGACTTCTGAGATCTAGCTAGGAGTCTGGAGTCGGTTTCTATCACCCAACCTCAGGTCTTGATCTGCTGACACTTTTCTCAAATGTTTAAAATCACAGTTGGGTTCTCTTAAGTATAAAGTGAAGACTAAGTGGGCGGCCCCTTGTTTCTGGCTTCCAGATATTAAGATGTCGTTTTCCTTTTTCACCTGCTCAGAAAAATGTGGCTCGTGGGTGACCACTGGTTTAGCTGTGCCTAAGGCTCGGGCTGCACGGAGGTCTCAGGTCACACCGAGAGTGTGGACGCACTGATACAACTTGACCAGCTGACCACCGGCTGGTCCTGGAGCCTGGCAGAGGGCGGCACACAAGGCAGAGAAGGAAGAAGTAAACCCAAGGCATGTGTGCAGGGGCCATTTGGACTAGATGCTTCTGAGCATCTGACGCTTGTTATCTTCACCAGACTTCCCACAAAGCTCAATGAGAGACCCAAAGCTGCTGTCCTGCTACAAGGATGTCAGGAGTCCACTCAGCTCCAGGCCACCAACAGCTTCGAGGAGCATCCCTGAACCTACTTGGACTGAATGGGTGTTCATAGGTCCCCACTCATGGTTAAGCCAGTTGGAGGTGGGGTGGGAAGCGTGATGGGAAATGGGCAGAAATAGCCTAGCTCTGCAGTCTGTGTACTCCTTTCCGTCTCTTACTGCTTCTCTCCATGACCATTATGGCCCAGCTGGACTGGCACACATACCAACTTCTCACCTCTTTTCCATTTAGAAAAATTGAGAAATGACTTAAACACATACTTAACCTGTGTGAAGCATTTTTATATAGTACAGACTGAATTCTCTCTTAGATAAAAAAATCTTTGAGTCCTGTCAGCTCATCAAGGAATTCTCATCAACTGTGAGGCAGTGGGGGAATAACATTTTTGGGGGCATTCTTGTCATCCTCTGTGGTGTGCTCGTTAGGTGTTAGCTTAATTAGCACTGATGACCTATGTGATCTATTAGCAGCTGTGAAAACAATGGACAAAGGACTTGTCAAAAGCCAGAGGCAAACTCCAAAAGCTTATAAGCTTCTCTGATTTTTGCCACTAAAATGTCCTACGAGGACATGTCCTAGAGAAGGTAAGATGCTTCACTTCAGATTTTAGCAACAATCAGCAGGTGTTCCTTTCGCGAAAGGCACAGGCCCATGAATTCAAATCTTTTAGGGATGGCAGTCCATGCCTTGGTCAGAAGGCATCTTAGTGACTAAAAAAGCTGAGAGTGTGCTGTTGTCCAAGAAACCACAAGGTGCCTGTGATTCTTTTTAATGGTTGTGAGCCGTAGTAAATAAAATTGTTCTCTTCTTTCAACAAAGGAAAACCTCATCCCTGGCTCCTGGGTGAGCTCTGCCAATGTGGTAGAATGTGTGCCGTCATTTAGGACAAGTACCCACTGGTGTCTATCTTACAAAAGACCCATGGCTAGAAGAGGAAGGGTACACACCAGAACTGTGGCAGGGGTGGAACCAGGGGTGTCAATTTCAGAATAATCTGCACGGATGCCACTCATGCCCTGAGAATTGTCTGCCCCAGTTTCAGCTTTTCTGAAGCACCTACTGGCCCTCACCATGACGGCCTCGTGTCACTCATTCCTGCATGGAACTAAGTCGCAGGATCCTGGTAGGCCTCCTGAGGGAGAAGTTGGGCCTTTCTCTTCCTGTCGTCTTGGCACCCCTGGCACCCCTCCCCACAGAGCACCTAGCTCGGTGTCCTGCACATACGAGGCCCTCAACAAATCTTCATTCATTGGTTAACTCTTCTCCAAAGGCAGAGACAACTGGTTTAACCAAGCCTGTGTTCTCCAAGCCCTTCCCAGCCACAGAAGGGAAAAGAGGCTTGGATTAGGCGTCTCCAAACCTGAATGTTACCTAGATGCCAGTGTTCCTGTGGATACAAAACACAAGCCTGGATGTACACACGTACACACACACACACACACACACACACACACGGGCAAAACACTGTCCAGTGCAAGTAACTGAGCAGATTTAGCTTCCCTGGGGAAGCGGATTTTCTTATAATCAATATACTAATGATAAGAAGAGTATAATTAAGGAATGAAAAAGTAAGAGACAAAATGAAGAAGGGACCAGCAATGCATGTCTAGAAAAAATACAATTTTCAAATATCACAGCATTAGTAATAAAAAAAAAAAAGGACAGGGCAAATCCCAGTAGAACATACACTCCATGAGACCTGTCCTCCTTGTTCTTTGCTATGTCCCCCACGGCTGGCACATTGCCTGTCATAGCAGGCATTCATTCAATGTTGGATGAATAAATAAATGAATGAAAGTCAGAATAAAAAGGAAAGAGACCGAGCCTACTATAAAAAGATCAGCTCAACAGGACAGAACAGAAAAGATGAAAGGGATACACATCATGTTTTAGGACAGAACACTGAGGAGAAAGACAGGCACAATGCTCTAATACCATGAAGCACGATGGGAAAAAATAATGGACAAGCAACATTGAAGCTCACAGCCCATGGTCTTCCCCAAGGTCACACGATTATTCTCCCAGCTCCTTGGTTCTCAAGCCTGGCTTGCACATTGGAATCACCTGGAGAGCTTTCAAGAAAAATACCTGTGCCTGGGCTTTACCCTCGGACCTTCTGAATTAATTGGCCTAGGCTGGGAGTTGGGCATCAAGTTTAATGATGGATTCCAGTTGAGCCAGGCCTGCCCAGCACTGAGGGATGAAGAGGGCTTCATCTCTCCTGTTCTGGACGAGCCAAAGGTCCCTGGGACGTGGCTTGATGCCAGAACAGGCCACGGATGCTGACAAAGTCAGACTGACCTGGCAGCCTCTCCAGAGAGGAAACCCACAGGAACCCTGGGTAAAATGCTGGAGCTTCCCTCCGAGGTCAGGGAGTAGATGGGGAAAGGGCCAGATTCTGGCGCCTGGAGAGGCCCAGTCATTGAGCACCAGGATGTGTGGGCTACAGTTCCAGAACAGCCATGGTGCCCGTTACCACCCGCAGGCTTTTCCTCTTCCTTGCATCTTGGTTTCCCGGCCTGTGAGACTGATGGCATGAATTCCATGTTCTCATGTGCAGTGTGAAGAACTGGACAACAGCCGTTGGGGAAGGGGTGAGACGAGCTGCCTACTTCAAGCATATAGGGTACCTCTCTCCCGCACAAATCTTTGTGCAGAGAAGGGCACCGTCACCAACTGGCCACCATTTACAGATGGGGAGCATGTGGCCCCCACGGCATGAGCCCTGACATCCTCCAAATCACACGCTGTTCTGCTTGTTGGTCCCTCTCTCCCCTCTCTCATCCACCATCTCCAGACTCTGAGCCCCCCAGACCCCCCAGTGCTTCCCAACCTTTATGCCTCCCAGCACACGGAAGATGGTGGTATTTGCACAACACAGAGCCTGAGCATATGGGGCGATCTGCAGCCTGAGATGATCAGCCAGACAGCCCCCAAGCCCCTTCCCACCCTCCCCCGCCCCGAGCAGGGCTTGGGGGTGTCGTCAATGCATTTCCCCATCTGTACACCTTAGTGCACCTACACCCAGGTGAAGACTTGAACAGCATTTGCTGAGCACCTACTAGGTGCCAGGCATGCTCTAATCAAACTCATAAATGAATTATCTCATTTAATATCAGCTACATTCATGAGGCTTAAAAGCCTTGACTAAGGTCACCCAACCAGTAAGTTGTAAAGAGGAGGTTCTGACCCACGTCTTCTACCTCCACAGCTGTGAGTTTCTCCCAGGCGTGACTGAGAGATGAGCCTGATGAAATGGTCTTAAACACCCTTCCGGAGGGAAACCCGGGAAGGAGTCTGATTGTGCGTTGGTGGAGGGCAGCCTCTGGCTCATGCACCCAGCTGGGCAGGAGAGTCTGGCAGTACGACCATTCCCTCCTGGGCGCTGAGTCTGAGCGGGCCACCCAGCCTGACCGCCTCACGGCCTGGGCTCCGGGTACCCACTAACCTGTGGAGGCCATCTCAGGAGGACCAGAGAACCAAACAGGGATGCTCTGCTCCATTCCAGTTGGTGGACGCCCGGCTGTGACCTCCTTTCCCCTCCTCGGGAGGATCCCACCAAGAGGCAGGAAAGCAGCAGGGACTAGGTCAGAACTGGTCAGAGAGCACCTGAACCTTAGCGGCTATCTAGTCAGTCCCCTCCACCCCCATTGCACAGAGGGGGAGACCGAGGCAGAGAAAGCCGGAGGGCCAGTCTGTGACTAAGGGTCTTGGATTCCCTGATTCAAGTCCAGGGCTCTTTCCCCATTCATCATGTAGGGCTGAATCACCCCGACCACTTGCAGCAATGGAATTTTTAGGCCAGTTTTACTGATAAGAAATGAAAACCCAGAGAGGATTAGTAACTTGCCCAATTGCTCAGCTACTCAGGGTAGAACCCAGAGTGCTTGCCCTCTCTACCACAGCCCAGGAGTGGTCAGGTTCAAGTCAGAGACACTCGACACAGACCCTGCACTAGCAGATACCAACATAAAAACCAGGGCCCGCACCTCCATTCTGGGAAGAGGGTTCCCATGGAGACAGGTCGGCCAGCATGGCCAGTAGGCACTGGAACACAGGAGAAGCTCTTCCCTGGATCTTCCAGAGCTGAGATCCCCGGGGCAGGGCCGGGGGAGTGCCCTGGGGAGAGAAGTGGTGTGAGAGTCCTCTGCCCACTGAGGGGGGTGCTCCTGAGGGAACCGTGCCATGTGGCTAAGATTTCCCTTATTCCATTTCTTTTGCATCCTTTGAGAGTTACGATCTGTTCCTCAAATCCAAAGGGAATAACCACAGTCTCCTGGCCTTTCCTGGGAACCTCGCGTGCTTAGGACCATGCCGGGAGGATCCTGGTTCCTGCAGCCCCTCGTGGCCTGACACCACATGCTTCCCTGGCCTGTGTTCAGAGTGGACCACCTGCTAGGAGGGCTTCTCCCGGACCACGGATCCGGAGACGGAAGAGCGCCTCTCTACCACCAAATCGGGGCAGCTTACCGGCTGTCGACGTCTCTCCATCCGCACTGCTGATCCAGGCTGGGGCCTCTGGGCCTTGGGCTGTGGGGCAGGAGACGGCTGTGGCCTGGCGTCACCAGCTTGCTGCGGAGCTGGGCTGTCAGCCACCCTCACACACGCTGCACGCGGTGTTGATAGCCTTAGTAATGACGACGATGCACAAGTGTGCCTGCTTGGCCGGCTCCCTGTTTACCTGTGATGGGCATCACCTGGGAAGAGGGCCGTGCAAGGGGGCTGGGAGTGGGAGGGGGCCGGCCTTCCGTCCCAGGGCGCCGATGCAGATGGGCCTGCTGGGCCAGGCGGGGCTGGGCAGGCAGATCTGCGCTGGGCTCCAGTCATCAGCGCAGCCAGGTCTAGATTAGGCACAGCCCCGCGGAGCTCTGTCACCTCAGGCTCTGTGTCCCAGGGAGCGCCTGTGTGCCTCTCTTCGGGGCACTGCTGGCTGAGGTAGGCCAGCCTGTACTCCTTTCTTCTCTCCCTGATTCTGGAAGGACCTTCTTTATAACTGCAGGGTGATAACCTGTTAGAACCCAGAAGAGAAAACCTGAGGAAAAGGAATTTTCAAATTCCCAATTTTCTCCATTCTAATCCACGTACATTTTCATACTGTAACATCTCTGAAGACAGTCTCTAAGAAACCACAGAAATGTTTAGAAGCTTGCCCAAGATCACACGGAGAGCAGGTGGTGAGACCAGATTTTTAATACTGTTTTTTCTGCCCCAAAGGCCAGTCCTCAGCCCAAGACACAATACTTCCTTACTTTTGTTCATTTCCGTTTGTTCCTTGATTGACCCTCGTAGGCCTCTTAGGGGCCAAACACGTGTGACCAGGAACACCCAGGGCTGTAGGCCTTAATCCCAGGCTCTCCAGAGAGCAGCCGGAAGCTCAGGGTGGTCTCCATGGAAACCCCGGACGCCTCCTCCTACGCCCCACTCCCTTTCATCTTTGCTCTGGGAGCCACCTGGAGCCAAGTTTCCAATTGTTCCTCTCTGCAGACATTGAGATCCAGGTTTTCTTAAGCAGAGCGAGGCGCCAGGCTCTTGACCTGTAGCATCTCTCGCCTGGATTCCTGGACCAGCCCCTGCAGGCTGGCCACCACAACCCCTCGCCCATCCCCGAGGGGTTGACCTTTTAAAACCCTTTCCCCTCGCTCATCTCCCCTGCCCTCCACTGTGGCTTCTGCTCCTGTCACTCTAGCAGACGTACTCTAAGCTCAGCAATTTGTTCAATCCAGTGGACGGTGAGGCCCTCAGACCTCGTCCTACCTGACATCTCAGCAGCATTTAACGGCTGACTGCTACCCTTCTTCTCAGAAAGTGCTGTCCTGGGCCTGCATGTCTGTAGTTTCCTGCTTTCTTCTCTCCAGTTCTTCCTTTTCAGTCTCCTTTGCCAGCTCCCCCTCTGCTTCTGGAGCTCCTCAACACTCTGGCCTGGACCTTCCTCTTTCTCTCTCTGTCTCCCAAGGTGATCTCAGCCCCCAACCACACACACACACACCCACGGCTTCATTTAAAATCTGTGCATCACTGACTCCTACCTTTCCATTTCCAGCCAGCCCTGTCTTTCAACCTTCAAACCCCATAAACTTATTGATTCATTGACTCAGCATCTCTACTTTGATGCTTCATAGGACTTCAAACTCAAGGGGTTAAGAACGGGCCGTATGCTCTTCCTGCACTCATTTGCACTCCTACAGGAAGTGGCAGCAGTGGTTGTAGACAGACCCAAGAATGATTCTTGGAAGCTTCATCTCCTCAGCCCCAACAGATCATTCATTGCTGAGTCCCATCAATTCTAGACCCTCAATCACCTCGTGAGCTCACTCATCGTTCTCTGTCTCCACCGCCCCACCCTGGGCCCATGTCACCATCTCTGCTCCCCTGAATGGCTGTAATATCTGCTCCATGTCCCCTCTTGCTTGTTCCAATCTTGTTTGGTTTTTTTTTTTCACACAGCAGCCTGAAGGATCTTTTCAAAGTGCAAATCTGATGTCACACCCTCGTATAAAAGCCTTTGACAGCTTCCCACTGCCCTTTGGACGAAGTCTAACCATCTTGGCGTGCTTTCTAAGGCCCTGCATGTCCCCCTCCTCCCTCTAGCCTTAAGCCCTCCTCTACCCTTTTGCTCGGACCCCAGGCTTGCTGGGCTCCTTTCACTTCCTTGAACGTGTCATCCTTTTTGCCACCTCAGAGCCTTAACACATGCTGTTCCCTCTGCCTGGAACTCTCAGGCCACACCAATCCCCTTCCCACCCCTTGGCCTCACTAGCTCTCCTTCCAGGCTCAGCATAAATATTTCTTCCTAAAATGCTTTCTCTGGCCCAGCGAGTGTCAGGCCCTGTCTCATGGTTCCCTGGCCTTGCTTCTCCTCCAATATTCAACACACTTGGAATTGCTCGTTCAAGGTCTATCCTGTCTTTCTGATTGCAAACTCCAGTAGGGCAAGGGCCAAATGGTTCTCTGCTGTGTCCTTAGTACTTAGCACAGGGCCTGACATCAGCAGATGCTCAACAACTGCTACATTGATGAAAATACCCAGCCTGGCTCCAGTCACCCTCCGGAGCCCCTGGTGAACAGAAGCCAGTGCTACCTCATGGCAGATTAACTGCTCCTGCCCTCTCTGTAGCTGCGTTACATCACTTACTTAATTTTGTCAGCCATCCAAACATGGGCCTATTGGAACCGCCTGCACAGTCTCTGCAAAGTCCCATTGCAGCTTTGCACACAGGAGGAAACTGTGTCCCAAGAATTGCACTCTTGGGACCAAGAACAATACATCACCACACAAAGGAAGGGAGCCCTGCTTGGTCTCTGTCTGGCCCAGGTGTCCTCCTATGCTTGAGAAATCTCTCAAAATAATCCTCCTAATAAAACCCCAGGAAAATCTGAAAATTTCCCAGTCTTGTAACTGATGGATAGTGAGCCAATCAAGGACTGGCAAATAGATTTGAAGGTCTATCAGAGTCTCCCCTGTTTCCAAGATCCCCCCGAAGAAAATGCTTGCCAATCGGAGACTGCCAGCATTTCCTCTTTCTTCCCCTATGAAACTTATTCTCCTTTCAGACACCTTTGAACCCCTGTGGAAACGAAAGTGACTGCAGACGGTACCCTGTGGCTGCAAGTTTGTAAAGAAACAGCCTTGACTAATTTTCTCTTGGGTTTTGTTTGATTTTTCTGACTGCAATCTTGGTGCCATGACTCAGCTCCAGCCTGACCTGCCTGTCACTGTGGACCGTGACTCTTGTCCAGGTGTGGTGTCCTCGAGTCTCACTGCCCGTGGACCATCGTCCATATCAACAAGTCCGTTTACGCGGGACCTCAACTCCACTCTCCTTTAGGTTCCTTGGCCGTTTTACTCACTTGTCGAATACTGGGTGTTTATACTTGGCTAGGGTTCCCCTTTAGAGCTGCGTCCTTAGTGATTTGCTTCCACCCGTCCCTTTGCTCTGTCCTGTGTGCTCGAGTGTTATTTCGTCGAGAGCAGGAGGACCACAGAGTGGAACACAGGCCTCATTCCTGTAAGCTGGCTGTTTGAACCAGCCTCACAGAACAGGGAGGTGGCAGTTCTCTGCAGATCAGCACCCTCTGAGAGCAAACTTTGCTGTAAGTCACCAATAAAGCCAGAAAAAATGTCCTCCCATCCTGGCTGTTTGTCCTGAGACCTTGATTTTGATTCGAAGAGAGCATTCTCTCTCTCTGATATATTCTACCTGCCAGGGACTCTGGTCGTTGGGTCTGTGTTCAGAGGCAGCTGACCATTAGGTCAGGGGCCCGAGACAGAAGATTGTAAGAGCAACTTCAGTTGACTGTAACTTTCAGCTGACAGTAGCCAGGAGTCTTCTCAATCCAACCTGTGTCCCCTCTAGCAGAACTTCACCAAGGATGACCTGGGCCTTCAATGGACACTTTGGGGAACACTTAAGTTTTTTCTTTAATTGAAGTATAGTCACTGCACAATATTATATAAGTTACAGGTATACAATATAGTGATTCACAGTTTTTAAAGATGATATTCCATTTATAGTTATTGTAAGATATTGGCTATCTTCCCCATGTTGTACACTTCATCCTTACAGCTTATTTTATACCTAATAGTTTTGCACTTCTTATTCCCCTACCCCTATATTGACCCTCCCTCCCTCCCTCTCCCCACTGGTAACCACTAGTTTGTTCTCTATATCTGTGAGTCTGCTTCTTTTTTGTTATATTCACTAGTTTATTGTATTTTTTAGATTCCACATATAAGTGACATCATACAGTACTTGTCTTTCTCTGTCTGACTTATTTCATTTAGCATAATGCCCTCCAAGTCCATTCATGTTGCTACAAATGGCAAAATTTCATTCTTTTTTTTTTTTTTTTTTGCAGTACGCAGTCCTCTCAGTGTTGTGGCCTCTTCCATTGCGAAGCACAGGCTCCAGACATGCAGGCTCAGCGGCCATGGCTCACGGGCCTAGCTGCTCCGTGGCATGTGGGATCTTCCTGGACCGGGGCACGAACCCGTGTCCCCTGCATCAGCAGGCGGACTCTCAACCACTGAGCCACCAGGGAAGCCCAAAATTTCATTCTTTTTAATGGTTTAGTAGTATTCCATTACATACATACCACATCTTTATTCATTCATCTGTTGGTGAACACTTAAGTCACTTCCATACCTTGGCAATTGTACATAATGCTGCTATGAACATTGGAGTGCATGTATCTTTTTTAAAAAATAAATTTATTTATTTATTTTTGGCTGTGTTGGGTCTTCGTTGCTGCACATGGGCTTTCTCTGGTTGTGGCAAGCGGGGGCTACTCTTTGTTGTGGTGAGCAGGCTTCTCATTGCGGTGGCTTCTCTTGTTGCGGACCATGGGCTCTAGGCACGTGGGCTTCAGTAGTTGCATGTGGGCTCAGCAGTTGTGGCTCGCGGCTCTAGAGCGCAGGCTCAGTAGTTGTGGCGCATGGGCTTAGTTGCTCCGCGGCATGTGGGATCTTCCTGGACCAAGGCTCGAACCTGTGTCCCCTGCATTGGCAGGCAGATTCTTAACCACTGCGCCGCCAGGGAAGCCCCTGGAGTGCATGTATCTTTTTGAATTAGGGTTTTTTTTTTTTTTCAGATATATATCCAGGAGTGAAATTGCTCGGTCATATGGTAATTCTATTTTTAGTTTTTTGGGAAACCTCCATAGTGTTTTCCACAGTGACTGCACCAATTTACATTTCTACCAACAATGTACGAGGGGGAAACACTTGATTTAAGTAGAACTGCTCATTTGAGAGGTACCTTAGAACAAGACCAGAATAAAATTCCTCAGGCCCAATGAGCAGTGTTTATTGATTGGTACCCTGACGCTTCTAAGCAGAATTCCAGTTCTTCAAATTTTTTTGGTCAAGGGTCCACAAGGAACTTGATGACTCAAAATGTAAAACATCTGGGATAAAACCGCCTCTCTCATGAACCCCCCCACTTCTAACACTCGCCGGCTCTTCATCATACACTCTCTACCACTCACACAGATCTGACCCCAACCCCTCTACCTCTTCCTTCCCCTTGTCTGGATTTCTTGCGTTTTTCTTAACGAGCCCCTTGACACTCCAAAACATCAGTTTCCTTTAAAAATACATACTGTTTGAGACTCACACATGCCACCTGCCATAGAGTTTAAACCCTGATCTCAGCACACCCAAGAACGATTGCCCAAGATTTCTCCAAATCTTGACAAGACAGACACCTCCTTTCTGAAGAATTTGGAATCTCCCAGGAGCCTATAAGCCAGGCTTGCCAGAGCTCTACCAACAAATTCGCATGTTGGTATGAAGATTAAGGGCTAAATTAGCAATGAAAAAAGCAAAATAGACCAATCCAGGGTAAGACTCAAGGAATCCCAGCATGCATGCTAAACCAGCAGCATCGAGAGAGCCCAGGAAACAGATCAGAATTTACTAAAAGTGATTTCTGGGACCGCCCCTGTCAAAATCGATTGGCATCAAGAGAATGAGAAGACAAGCCACAGACAGGAGAAAGTATCTGCAAAAGACATATCTGATGTGGGACTGTCATCCTAAATACATAAAGAAATTCTTAAAACTCAACCATAAGAATATGAACAATCTAATTAAAAAATTGGACAAAAGACCTGAAAGGATACCTCACCAGAAGACATACAAATGGAAAATGAGCATATAAAAAGATGCTTCACATCCTATTTTTAGGGAAATGCAAACTAAAATCCACCACACGCTTATTCTAGCCAAAATACAAACACTGACAACACCAAGAGCTGGTGAGAATGTGGAGCAACAGGAACTCTTATTCATGGCTGGTGGGAGTTCAAGATGGTACGGCTTCCTACAACACTAAACATACGCTTGCCCTACAATCCAGCAATCACAGCCCTTGATATTTACTCACAAGAATTAAAGATTTATGTCTACACAAAAAACAGCACATGGATGTTTATAGCAGCTTTATTCACAATGGCCCAAACTTGGAAGCAAACAAGATGTCCTTCAGTGGGTGGACTGAGAAATAAACTGTGGTACATCCATACCATGGAATATTATTCAGTGCTAAACAGAACTGAATGATCAAGCCACAAAAAGACGCGGAGAAACCTTAAATGCATATCACTAAGTGAAAGAAGCCAATATGAAAAGGCTGCATACTGTGTGATTCTAACAATGTGACATCCTGGAGAAGGCAAAACTACGGAGACGGTGAAAAGATCACTGGTTGCCGGGGGTGTCGGGGGAGAGAGGGATGAATAGGCAGAGCACAGAGGATTTCTAGGGCAGTGAAACTATTCTGTATGATGTCATGACGCTGGATACATGTTATTCCACATTTGTCTAAACCCCAGATTGTACAACACCAAGGATGAATCCTAATGTAAACTGTGGACTCTGGATGATCACGCTGTGTCAATGTTGGTTCATGGACTGTACCGGACGTACCACTCTGGGTGGGGGGGATGCTGATGGTGGCGGAAGCTGTGCGTGTGGGGTCCAGGGGATGTATGGGAACTCTCTGTACTTTCTTCTCAATTTTGCGGTGAATCTCAAACTGCTCTGAAAAATAAAGTCTATTTAAAAAATTAAAGAACATAAAAATTGATTACATCTTGATTCGGTGTAGTAAGCAGAGAAAAGATGAATCAAAAGGGAGATTTTTAGAGACAGACTAGAAATTACTTTCCAACAAGATTCAGGAGTCAGTCTCAATGCTGATATAACAGCAGTCCTCTCAAACCTGAAATCAGAGACCCAGTTTGCAAGCAAAAAGGAGAATGGGAGATAGCCCCGCTGTCTAAGCTATAGCACCTAGTGGAATACTTTGAAAGGACTTTGAAACAGAAACGATATAAAATGTAAAATAAATGCATGACTTTACAGATGAAACAATTAGATGGTCTAATTCTAATTGGCCTCAGATTGATAAAGATGCCCAGAAATACTGTAAACAGAAGGGACACTGGGACGAAAAGACCAAGCTTATGTCTTGTTAGGGGAACCCCCTTCCAGGTGTCTAATGCAGTTGCCTAGAGGCAGGCCTCCTTCTAGGTGACACTGCCTGCTCTGAATCCCTTGCAGCTTGGCTCAGGCGGCCTGACTGGAAACAGCTGCCTTCTCTTGGAGGCCCCTAGGCCAACTGTTGCCTAAATTATGGCTGAGACGGAAGCACTGGATCTGCAGCTGGACCTCACAAGCCCTGCCAACCCTCTGCCGACTGTCTTCTGGGCTCGATACACCCACGGCTGGAGTCAAGCCCCTGGGCTTCCCCAGCTGCCATGCGTGGTCCTGGGGAACCACTGTGTTTTGCATCCAAGTTTTCAGGCACACTCTATATACCAGCCTCACTTAGCCTGGCAATAGTTGGCTGAAGGTCAGTGTGTACATAGGATGGTCGAAAGGACATTAGGATGGAAAGAGGGCTTAGAGGATCTAGTTTTCCACTCAAAAAAAATACAGTCCAGGACCAGCAACCCTGGCAGCATCTGGGAGCCTGTTAGAAATCTGGGCCCTCAGGCTCACCCAGGACGTACTGAGTCAGGAAGCAGATTTTAAGGAGATCCCCAGATACTTTGTGTGCACAGTAGGATTTAAGAAGCCCTGGTCTAGAACAGTGGTTCTCAAAACTTGCTGCATATTAGAGTTGCCTGGGGCACTTTAAAAAATGACTAAGAGCCCTGTCCTAGGCCAATAGAATCAGAATCTCTAGGAGTGTGGCCCAAGCACTGTTCTTTTTGGTGTTATTGCATTGTGTTGTTGTTAGTCATGTTGTTTCCCAGGTGGTTTAGATGAGTAACCCCCAGACTGAGAACCTGGAGCATCCCAACCCTTTTATTTCAGAGAAGGGAAAACAGAGGCCCAGAGAAGGTGAGTGGGCTCAAGCCCCGGGCCCCCGACTGCTGGTGCAGAGCTCCCCTACCACCCCAACTTGTGCGCCTTCTCATTACCACGTGAGCCTTGTTGGAGCCCCTCTTGTGTACTGGGACTTGCCAGCATTGACCCCTGTAGCTTCCCAGCTCTTCTGAACAAAGCATCTGTTGTTTGAAATACTGGAAAGTCTGTAACTGTCCATCACTACGGAAGTGATTGAATAAGTTGTGGTATGGCCACGCTATGGAATACTACACAGCAATGAAAAAGAATGGGGTGGCCCACACCAACCAACAAAGCTTTGCAGGGTATAATGTTGAGTAAAGAAACTAAGAAGATAAAGGTATATATTGTGAGAGCTCTTTTTTGTGAAAAGAATAAGAAAAAACAAACAACCAACCAACAAAATACTATATTTTTCCTATAGGACTGGTGGAGCCAGAGGGACCCTGTGTGACCAGGCTGAGGAGGTGTGGCCTGTGGCAGAAAACCACAGGGAAAATAACCTCAGCGCTAGGAGAGGCTCCAAAGTGACCACAGACTCCTCCGCCAGAGAATCTGGTACCTGAAGGCAGGGCACCACGGGGAGATACAGTTGTAAAAAGTCCAGCAGGCCCTTCCCTGCCCTCCCCCGCCTTCCACCCAAGAGCACCAAGCTCTCCCAGAATGGGGAAAGGAGATGGAGACAGAAGCGGACCACTTCCCCCGTCCCACAACTTTCCCAGGCTGACTGGAAGGAAGCTGGGCATTTTGATAGCTCTCCCATGGGGCTGGATATCTTATTACATGAGAGTGACCAGAAAATCAGTAGGAGCTGCCTGGGGCTTCCCGGCAGGGAGAATGGACCCGAAGAAACATCTGCAGGGGCTGATAAGAGAATAAAGGTGCTTTCTTCATGTGCCATACGTCCAGCCCGTGCAGCACCGGGTCACCTGGGTTTCATCTGCCCCACAGCCCGGTGACCAGAACTCAGGAGCATCACCCCTGAGGGTGGCCTAAGAGCAGCACGTGCTTCGTGAGCTACTTCTACATGCGCCGTGAGGCCCTCGACCTCACGGAGCTTATATTCTAGGCAGGTAGAGAGGGAAACGTGAATTCGTTTTACAAATGCACATAAGATGATGATATGAACACATGCGGCCAGGGGACCTCTCCCAGGCTGATTTCAAGGCTCTGTGATTAGTGGGATCCTGGGAAGAGCCAGGGTGGTGACCATGCAGAGGGAAGGGAGGCTGAGGTAGGGGAGGTAGGAGGGGCTATTCAAGCCTCGTAGGCCTTGGTCCTATCTGGGTCTTTACCTTGTAGGCCTTGGTCACGTCTGGGCCTTTACCCTAAGAGAAACAAGGAGCTAATAAAGGGTCGCAAATGGGAAAGTGACAGGATCTGCCTAATATTTTAAAAAGGGGACTGATGGCTGTGTGGAGTAGGGACCATAGGGAGACAAGGAGGGGCCCAGACAGGAGGCTGTTACCCTCTGAGCAGGAGGTGGAAGAGGCTTGAAGCCAGCGGATGGTGGTGGGGATGGAGAGAAGCGGGTAGAGAGATGTTCAGGAAGTAAAGCCAATGGATTACGCGTAAGAGGGGAGAAAAAACAATGCCTCAATTTCTGCCCTGTGCACTGGCATGGACAGTGGTTCACGCACTGAGTAGGGACCACTAGGCAGGGAGGAGGTTTTTGGAGAATGCTGAGGGAGGTCATATGTTCAGGTATGGACACTCGGGAGATGCCAAAGAGGCAGCAGATAAAGGGATCGAAAACTCTGAAGAGAATTCTGGGCCAGAGTTATGCGGAAGTCAGATGGCCATTCCAGGTGTGGTGGGATGAGTCTGCCTAGGGAGAGAGGATGGGGGAAGGGGAAGAGAAACATCTAATGACTGCATCCTAAGGAACGCTGGTATTTAGTGAGCAGCTAGAGATGGAAAAACCTACAAAGGAGACAAAGAAAAACTAGCCAGAGAAGTAGAAGGTTTACGTCATGGAGAGAAGAGTGTTTCTAACATGGAGATGCTGCTGAGAAGACACGGATCTGAGACCTGGGAAACTGGGTTCTAGCAGAGGGGGCTGTTGCTGGTCTTCATGCTGTACCTTGGAGTCTTGGCTCAGCTCTGTGCCCCTGGGGACACCTATGCCCCACCTGAGACTTTTGTTTACCAGTCAATGGAGGAAGAAGTTTGGATCATCACCAAGGTCCCTTCCAGCTAAGCATCATTCCAGAGAAACATCATGGTGGAGGCACGCTTCAGCTCCTGCCTGGCCCTGCTCCCCACCTGCATCTCACCACATCCTCTGGGTATGTTTTGTGGTCACATTCCTAGAGCCACAGGGCCCATGTGTGGGTGGAAGGGAATTCCCATTCATTTGATGTTCTGTGAATGCTGGGCCTTCTATGAGCCGATCTTAGCTATTATGTGGGAGACAGAAAAGATGTAAGATGTAATCCCTACATTTAAAGATCTCATCATCTCTTTGGGGAGATAAGATGAACATACACAAAAAATGAAGCCTAGAGACTGTATAAGTAAAAGGAAAGAGCATGTAAGGGTACACAGAGCCGCCAGGCAGAGGACGAAGGGTGGGACCCTGCGGGAAAGCTACCTAGAGTAGGCAAACCTTGAGCCAGGTCTGGAAGAAGTGATGTGCGCTCATCGGAAGAGCTTGGGCAAAGGCATGGAGGAGAGCCATGAGCAGACTGATAGAGGGTTGGCAGGTCTGACGGGATGGGGTGGGGATTCCCAGAGATGGGGAGGCATGGGCGTGGCTGCTTG
Source organism: Grampus griseus (assembly GCF_964374135.1). Taxonomy (NCBI): domain Eukaryota; kingdom Metazoa; phylum Chordata; class Mammalia; order Artiodactyla; family Delphinidae; genus Grampus; species Grampus griseus. The sequence continues at coordinate 21,830,341 of NC_139009.1, read as the reverse complement.
CATCCGGGTCCAGGGCACAGAGCCTGGCCCAGGGCAGAGCCAGCACTACAGGTCCAATATGCCTCACGGGACCTGTGAAAGCAGATATCATCCCGCGGGGACCTGCTCCCCCAAGGGTGACTTCAGGCCTGAGCGAGATACATGGACTTACGGACTCACAGCACGTCACAGCCAGGGCTGGGACTGAGGAGAATATCTGAGAATTGACTGTGCTTCTCACCAGACCCTCTCCCTTCCTCATTCCCCCAACCCAGCCAACAGAGGGTCCTTTCTCACTCTGACCGTTTACAAGCCCCCTCCTCCCTCTTCTCATTGGCCTTGCACCCGGCCTCTCGCTCTCTGCCCCAGGGTGGTGGGTACTGCTGGGTTCCTCCCTGACGGCTGCCTGCTGCACCTTCAGCCCAAGACAGTGCAGCTCTTCTCCAAGAAACCCCACTGCCCACACGAGGAAGGCGACTCCTCCCCGCTTCCCCTCACCTCCAGCTCACGTGTCCCACTGCCCTCCTTTCTCCTCGGTCTTGGTTTGCTTCTTCCCTTCTCTTTATCATTGGGCCTCCTGCCTCCATCAGGGATTCCCTTCTGGTAGGGACACAAGCCCCTGGCCCAGGCCCTCAAGCCTTCCACGATGAACCCAAGCCTCCCCTTCCCCCCTTCCCCTGAGAGACTCCCTTTGAGCAAACCACACATTTCTGGCACCACAGTGACCCCCACATCTCTGTTCAGGGTGTAACTTCAGCCTGAAATACCTTCCTCCTGTTTCCATCTAACAAGTTCCTTCCTACCCTCCAGATGCAGCTCAAACCCCATCTGTCTCATCTGGCAGCCAGGCAAAATGCATACGACTATGTGCTCTGGAGCCAGAGACTTCTGACCTTAATCTCTGCTTAGCCATTTTGAAGCTGTTTGCCCCTGGGCAAGTCACTTCCTGTCTTCTGAGCCTGTTCCCCAATCTATAAAAGGAAGGGCTGGTCCATACTTCAGCGAAGCGAGGATGAAACGAAGCCAGGAGTATGAGGTGCTCCATGCAGCATGTGGTTCCCGGCAGCGAGGCAGGAATGCTTACTATTGGAGCTTGTTTCCAGTCACCTCCTACCAGCTGTGATCTCACCCTCCTTTGAAGCTCTAGCATAGTTTGCAACTCTCTTTCGGCATCCAAATCGGCTGTCTATTATAGGTGGCAAACTTCCCTAAGGCTTTTGTGTCCCTTTGGGTCCTACACAAAAGGTATTTGTTGAATGGAAATGAGGATGGACCAGTAATGACCCATCCTGGGAAGGTCAAACACTTCCCTGTGGCTGGAGATGCCCCAAAACCAACAAAGGCCAGCAGCTACCTTCTCACCTCAAAACTACCTCACCACCTGTCTCACACCTCATCCCCAGGCACTGGGCTACCTTTGCCACCTCCCAGGTCCTCCTGTCCCTCCAACACAGTGATCTTGGGCAGGAACAGGCCTGGCTGAGCAGAGAAGACCCCTGACAATGGCCGAAGAAGAAGTTGTGCCCCAGTGGTTCCCGCCTTATCAGCTTGGCCACTCCACACGGCCTCAGGTCTTTGCACTGTGCACATGGAATGCCGCACTCGGGGAGTTTCCTTCCCAAGGCCCCTGGTGTCCTCTCCTACCAGGCGACCTCATATAGAGCCACCTCCATCCAGTAGAGATGTTAGCATCGCTGGTCCCCAGGGAGCAGGCCCTTGAGGCAGCTCACAACTGCCCACCCCTTCCCAGCACCCTTCAAGCTCTGCCTACAGAGGAATATGTGCACAGCACGGCCCACACTGTCCTGTCACACCCTTCCTCACCCCAGGAAAATAGGTGTCAACTTACAGCTGTCCATATAACTCAACGCAAAGAGAATCTGTTCAGGTGGCAAAGCAGAGTCTTTCCCTATTCAATTCCCTTCCTCTGGGATGAGAGACCAAAATGATCAGATGGACCACAGGTACCATCCACACAAAGAGACGGGGTGAGCTCCTAGTCACAGGGACTGGACCCTACTGAAAAGTTGAGTGGGGGATAGGTTCATCAGCAGGCCAGCAGCCACCCCGGCCTAGCAGATTCCCTAGAGGCCCAAGATAAATTGCCATCTGTGCCCCTGAAAACTACCTTGCCATCCCCCCTGCCCTCCTCGGTGTGCCTCCTCTGGCCAGGCCTGCTGGCACCTGGTGTCTCTCCCTAGAACAGCACTTATCCCCTGCCTTTGGCTGTCTCAACACAGATACAGAGCTCCTGGAGGGATCTGCCTCTCTATAGCCCCAACTGCCAACCATGCTGGCACATAGTAGCTGCTCAATAAAAATTTATTGACACGAATGAAGCAAAGAATTAGAATGTAGATTAAGACCTAGAATTTAAGCTTCTCCCATTGGTGCAAGGAAGAAGGAAGATGAAGCCTCCTTCTTCTGACATCCCAAACTGAGAATCTCCGTTCTCCGTCTTCCAGTTACCAAACCTCCGTATCAGACTCCTTCCTCTTCTTGCCCTTATCACCACGAAGCCTTTCCTGACTCCCCAGTCCCCAGAGACCATTTCCCTTGGTTGCCTCGGCCCTTCACCTGCTATTTGACTTGTACTATCTTGGTTCTTAATAATTTGCAAGCAAGATTTCTCTCCCTATCCAGGACTGCAAACTCCAAAAAGGCAGGAAGCCTGTGTTCTGCTTTTTTGCATCCCCCAAAGCAGCAACACAGGGTGTGGCCCAAAGTCAGCATTTTGTAAATTAGTAAAATGACTGAGTGAATTGATGAATGGCTTAATTTCCAAGGGAAGGAGAGTTTCCACATTATCCCACAACTCCATACATATCTATGGGGCACAGGGAACCTCTCGTGTCCTCTCCAGAGCACACATGCACACGGCATATGCAGGAGTATCCCACACACTCCCCTCAGGGTGCACAGGACACTCTGGGTCCCCCCCAACCCCACACCTTCTGAGTGCCCTCTGCTCCCACTCCAAGAACATATGTTTCTTTCACATCTCTAGTGCAGGAGAAATAGCTCAGGGGCTAAGACAGGCAGCCCAATGTAATCCTGACTTGGTCCTGTCTTGTTGGGAGGTTTGGCCCTATATGCCTCACATTTCTGTGTCTATTCCCTTTTCTTCTTTGTCCCTTTATTGTTACCATAAAACACACGTTTCAGCCTAGCATATAGGTATTCTCTATGATTCTCTTTGCTTTCCCTCGTGGTTGCAAAATGGCTGCCACATCTCCAAGCATCCCATGTTTATATAACAATGTCCAAAGGCAGGAAGGACACATGGCTCTTCTGGTGTATGTCTATGTTTTGTCAAGAGAAATCATTCCCAGAGGTCTCTAGCTGACTCTTCCTTGGGTCTCAGTGGGCAGAACTGGGTCAATCACTGGCAAGGGAGATGGGATTACCATGTCTAGACTAGAGCAAGCATGACTCATCTCTTAGGGCTGGTACCACCCTCCTTGAGCATACTGTTGATCAATATCTAAGCAAAATTGGGATTCTACTCACAAGGTAGAAAGTAGGAATGGCTGCTGGGAAGGCAGCCAGCAATGTCTCCCACATCACCAAGAACTCTCAGACCAGAGCAGGTTTCATCCAGTTGGGAAACAATAAAATGTGTTCAGTGGAGTACCAGGCACTTCATTTCATGTGAAAAATGCATTTTGAAAACCTGCACATTTTAAAGCTCATGCAAATTAAAACCAATCCTGACAGTGTCTGGTAGTAGTTTCTGTTTACTAGCTAAATTTGTAGCACCATGTGGTAGTAGCATAAACAGTTTATAATTCACTTGGCCTGCCAGGTTTCAAATTATGCAATTTGTGAAGAATTTATAAAACTTTGGGGGACTTGCATTATTTCATGTGTTACATATAAATGAAGCCTTCATTAATACTTTTATTAATCTTTTAAAATAAAATCGTATCTTAAAATTTATTAATATTTTATGCAAATTTTCTACTTTGCACAAAATATGATACTATCGCAAAGGTAAGTTGGTCAGGCCAGCTGTGATGCGTGTGAGTGGTAGGATGGGGTGAGGGGCAGCTGGGGTTCATTTTTCCAAAGCACAGGGAGGATGACGTGAAATAAAGGAATTAGTGAACCAGCAGCAAGACTTTAGGCAAATTACTCTCTGCCTCAGTTTACCTCATTTGGCTGGCTCGCTGGTTGAAAGGCCCCTTTTTGCTCTAAAAATCTATGGTTCTGTGGATCCCATAATGAGTGGAAAATTTTAGGATAAGCAACTACATTTTAACACTGTCTTGCACGCTTTACATTTGAACCACACAAAAGCATTTTTATGTTCACTACTTCGCAAATAGTTAAGCAAATAGTCATGGGGAAGGACAGATGAGGTCACTCAGGAAGCCAAAGGCCAAGGAAAGCCTGATTCCCTCCCCCACAGAGCAGGTAATGTTGACCAGGTGGTAATGTTCCCGCCCCTTGAGGGGGACGGGGTTGGATTCCATTCAAAACCTTCTTCCACCGCATAGCAGCCTCAAATGCTCTCTCCACCTGCCCAGAAAACACTAGTGAGACTCCAGCAAGCTCCCTCTGGCTGCTCAGATAGCAGAGCCGTTTTTCCAAGTTTAGCCCTGGCTGCAGTGTGACTTGAGAACTGTCTGGCGACACTGAAGTAAGAGGAAGTCACCAGGCTCCACCCAGCCCCAGCACCCCCCTCCAAGGCCCCCTGCTCTGCAGGTAGAGAACAGAGGTCCAAAAGAAGAACTGAGGGTCACAGGGCTTTGGTCTAGCCTGGACACTGTTGCCTCATACAATAGTTTGAATGAAAACGTTGAACTAGTTGACTTTTTAAAAGTGGGATGATTCTATATTTAAAACTTCGTATTTCTGGCTTTTTGGAAAATGTGGATGACCTTGAAACATGAGGGCCCACATTCCTGCGTGGTAATAACCGCCGGAGCAGGGTAAGTGCATCCTCCCTTAGGGGGAGTGTGCGCCTCCCAAATGCATTACAGTCCCACCACTCGTTCACCTCCCTGAAGTTATTTGGGTCTGAGACTCCCTGGTGTAGCCACAGGATGTTTAGTTCTTCCTGGGTGGGCTCGCCACACTCCTGCAGGCCTCATTCTTTCCAGGACGCCAGCTGGTGCATTTCCCCCAAGGGACCGTGCTCTGGAGGGAGGGACGCCACCCCTCCCACTCCGCCATTATTTGTGGGTGCAGGCCTCCCTCTGCTCTGACGTGGGCTGTTAATAATCCTGGGCAGCATTATTAGCCACCAAGTGCTCAGGTCACAGGAGGTGAGAGTCTCTGTCCTCTGCCCTGGTACCCCACACGAGGAGTCCAGTGGCCAATTCTGAAGGCTGGTGTTTTCACAGAATTATCAATATGTCAGAGACCTGCCCGCATCAGGAGAACAGTAAGCTGGATGCGAAGGGGCAGGAAAGCACACTACAGCAAGAAGGACTGATGGAACTGCAGGTGTTTAGCAGAGAAAAGAGAAGACCCAGGCAATGTGATGCCTTCTTTTGAACACATGAAGGGCAGTCATGTGAGAAAAGGGTTAGATTAGTTACTACTGTTAATAGCGCTAACACAACCACTGCTAGCCACTAGTAACAAATCTCTATCTAGTGCTTACTATGTGCCAGGCACTGTTCCAAGAAGACACATTGACTAATTTTGACACAAAAAGTAATAAATGGAAGCATAGGAAGACAGATTTTGGTTTAGCCAATATTGTCCAAGGATGGAAGGGGCTGCCCCAGTCAGTAGTGAGCTCACTGTCTCTGGAGGAATGCAAGCAGATACTGGAGACTACTGAGGTGCATCAAAAGGGTGGTTGTATTAAATGATTCTTAAGGTCTCTTTCATCCTCGACATTCTGTAATTCAAATATTTTAACTTCGGGGACCTCCCATGGGGACTGAGTGGGAAAGACGCAGTGCTGGGTTCAAATATCAGAGAAGCAAGGAATGAAGAGGTGCACTCAGCACTGTGGCTCTAATGTCAGGAAAGTGAGTCTGTCTGAGGTCAGGTCAAGGAGGACGAAGTGTACATTCACACAAGTGCGCTCTGAAGTTCATATATGCAAATCTCTGGGAATGGACAGATATGCCAAGATACTCAGTTGTGCAAGAGACTTCTTGGGAATTTTTGTGTGGCTCGCCACCCGCTGAGAATCAGACAGACCAGAGCTGATTAGCTTATGTGGTTAGGGTGGTGTTTTCCAAACTACTGGTTCGGACCCATTGGTGGGTTATGACATCAATTTGGTTGGTCGCAACTAGCATTAAAAGAAAAAATCAGAGTGCATCACAACTAATTACTACACACTGTTTCTTTAAAGTGTAGTTTCAATAATGCATGAGTGTATGTGTGCACTGAATTATGATGTGAAATTGGTGAATAAAAGCCAACCTCCTGGACCAACCTCTGATGGACTCTGTTCCCAGTTGTTCAAGGACAGACGGAACAAAAGTGCCCACAAAACTGAGAAGGCATCTTGAGACCAAAAATTGAGGCCGGCAGCTCCGTACAGTCCATGGGTCAGTTTATTGCAGGGTAACTTACTCACAGGGGGCATCTGGACCAGGCAGACAACAATCCAACTGAACCTGCAGCTACACTCTGTGCCGCCAAGGGGCCACTGGGACAATTTTATAGTTAACCCGGGGTAGGGGGACAGGTGCTTGGAAACAGGACCCGCATTCCTAAGATTTATGATGGGTAACTAGTCTCGTGGGTGCCAGGAATATGTAGCAAAGGTCTTCATCATTGTTTGGGGACTAACAGAGCATAGAGGTTACCAGGTCCAAATGATTATTAAGCAATATCTATTAACTACAAAGCTCTTGATGACAGAGAAGTGATTCACTGCACAGTACTTTTCCTGAGTAGTGTCAGCAAAAGGACAGGAGAAATTGTATAAGGCCCAGGATGGCATCAGTTATGCTAACAGCCATACACCGGTCAAGGAGCCAGTGGCAGAAGGCACAGGCTGATCCCAGACTTTCGTCAGGAAGATGCTGTCAATCTTCTCTGATGAGGTTGTTCCCCTGAGTGTCCCGCCACTTGTAGACATCCCTCTCCGTAATACCAGCCACGGTTTCAGTGCTTTCATTGCTCACACTCCTTACCACACCTCAGGATTAAGCCAGAGCTTCTGCACCCACTGAGCCTCTGGAGTCCGCCCAATAATCAGGTCTGTTCCCTTGACCCTTCCATCTCAGCACTTTGATGCCTCTCACCCAAGATTGCCTAAGTGCCTGAATTATGGCAAGGAATTAGCTGCATAATCCCCTTCCCAGTTTCCTGAATTACTTAACCTGCTGAATAGATTGATTTACAATTATCTGCAGACTGAAGGAACTGACCAAAGGTGGGGTGGGGGGAAAGAACAATGGTGCGGTCTATGGCAAAGCTATGCTGAGCTATTCTCCTCACACTAGCTGCCTACCAGGAACAGCTGTTCCTCAAGGACCCTTCTGGAAGACAACAGGCCATCAGTATTTGTGGAGCAGAAGTACCCTGTTGGCGCTCACCTAAGGCCTGGAGCAGATTATTTAGACACCATTTCACAAGAACTGGAGCTGGGGCAGAGTTATACAACGCCTTTTGCCTTACATTGGAACAACTTCTGTCAACAATCCATTTCTACCCACTCTGATTTATGATGAGTGCCCTGAATGGGCATTAAAAGCCAGGACGCTATGACTCATGTAGCTTGAACGTAGGATGGGTTTGTTTTGAAGTTGAACGCCAATAATAAATCAGTGAATGCTTCAAAGACTTAAATTTTCTACAATTTTTGGAATAGGTAATATATGGACATATTACAAAATTCAAAGGAATGAGAGAATGTAGGCCCTTCTCACTGCAAGTGAAATGCAAGTCTCCCTCCCTCCTCTTCCCCACTCAACCAATTCCCACCCCTACCCCCAGCCCTGCACACACCATTGAAACCACTGTCATCAGTTTCTTAAGTATCCCTCCAGAGATAGAACATTCTACATATATTATCTCAAATCGCTTAGTAGTTTTCTCAAAGAAGGGCAGCAATGGTCCACAGTAGACTAGACACCTGTGTCTAAAGCCTGAATGATATTGATTGAAATAGGGAGACTCAGACCTTCAGTCTGCTGTGGGAAAACCTGGGTCCATAATACATGCTATTTGTATAAACAGAGTAGATTATATTCTGGTCCATTATGAATGAATAAACAAATATATTTCAAGCATTAGCTATGCGCTGAAAGTAACGATGGCTGATGTCTTTTGAGCACTTACTAAGCCCTCGTATACATCATTTCACTTCATCCCGGTGATAACTTGGGAGGTGCGTGTGGACTGGCTTCCTCAGCTCCCGTAGCATCCTCCTGTGTACCTTCCTACTGCAGAAGCTAGAAAGCAGCTTGCAGCTGATGCTCTGGTTCCACCAATTAGAAGGACTTGCTTCAATTTTGGAACATGGGAGGAAGGCAGACACTGTTTCTCTGCTGTTTTCTGCACTAAACTCTGATTGATATAAACATCTATGAGGTGGATACTATTATTATGTCTGTTTTACATAGAAATTGAGGCACAGTGTAGCTAAGTAACTTGCCTGGAGCCAGGATTTGAACCTGAGCAAGATGACTCCTTTATTACACATTGCTAGGTGCTTTCATAAACCTTTCCCCTTTTAATCTTGTTGGGTCAAATATGAATCACTGCTATTTACAGATGGAGAAATTGGGGCTCAAGTGAGTTTCTCATCCAAGGTTGCATGGCTAATAAATGAAAGCCAAAATGAGCCAGTAGCTTCTGACCCCTATCCTAGTTCTTATTCCACACTTCCAAATACCACCTGAGTAGTTTCTTTAGGAGAATTCAAAGTTTTCAGGAAAACTGGCAGTCCAAATGTCTGCCAGTGACTTTATCTTAGCTGAAGATGCAGACTTGAGGGTGTGGCCAAGATGGCAGGATAGGAAGACCCTGAGCTCACCTCCTCCCACTGGCACATCAAAATCACAACTATGTACAGAGAAACAATCGAGGAGAATGAACTGAAGACCAGCAGAAGAGGTTTTTCACAACTAAAGGTATAATGAAGGAACCACAACAAGACGGGTAGGAAGGGCGAGATGTGGTGTAGTCAAGACCCATACTCCTGAGTAGGTGACCCACAAGTGAGAGATAATCACCGTTGCAGAGGTTCTCCCCAAAGAGTGAGGGGTCTGAGCCACACATTGGGCTCCCCAGCCCTAGGGGGTCCTGCACTGGGAAGATGCACCCCCAGAACATCTGGCTTTGAAGGCTGGGGGCTTGCATACAGGAGAGCCAGAGGGCTGTAGGAAACAGAGACTCTGCTGTTAAAGGGTGCACAAAATCTCACCTGCTCTGAGACCCAGCACAGAGGCAGTAATTTGAAAGGAGCCTGGGTTAAACCCACTTGCTCGTCTTAGAGGTCCTCCCAGAGAGGCAGGAGGCAAATGGGACTCCCCCGAAGACAAAGATGCTGGTGGCAGCCATTTTGGGGAACTCATTCTACCACAAACACACCGGTGCTGGCAAGTGTCATGCTGGAGTCCTCCCTCTAGCCTATTAGCACCAGGGGCTCACCACCCACTAGCCAGTCAGCACCAGTCCTGAGACCCTCTCCCCCCCACAGGCAGAGCAGCCAGGTTAGTGGTGACCTGGATCCATCCACCCTGGACCAGCCCCAGCCCCAGCCCCAGCCCCAGGATCTCCTGGACCCCGTAGCCAGCTGTACCAAGATACGGTCCTACCCACCAGCAAGCAGGCAGCCTCTGCACAAAGTAGGGCCTGGCAGCCAACAGGGCTGGTGGTGAGCCCCATCTACCAGTGTGCCCGTGGTAGTCCACCTGCCACAACAAGAGGACACATGCAGCCCATATATGGGGCATCCCTAGAGCATACAGCTCTGGTGACCAAAGGAAGTAAGTGTGTTGCTGTGTCTCATAGGATGTCTCCTACATAAGGCCACTTCTCCAAGATTGTGAAATGTAACCAACCTACCTAATACATAGAAATAAAAACAGAGAATTAGGCAACATGAGGTGACAGAGGAATATCTGCAAAATGAAGGAACAAGATAAAACCCCAGAAGAAAAACTAAGCTAAGTGGAGATAATCTACCTGATAAAGCATTCAAGGTAAGTATCATAAAGATGCTCAATGAACTTGGGAGAAGAATGGATGAACACAGTGGGAAGTTGAACAAAGAGTTAGAAAATATAAAGAAGAACCAAACAGAACTAAAGAATACAATAACTGAAATAAAAATACACTAGAAGGAATCAACAGATTAGATGATACACAGGAACAGACGAGCAAACTGGAAGACAGCGTAGTGGAACTCACCCCAGCTCATCAGGGAAAAAAAAGAACTTTAAAAAATGAAGGTAGTTTAAGAGACTTCTGGGACAACATCAAGCATGCTAACATTTGCACTGTAGGGGTCCCAGAAGAAGAAGAGAGAGAAGAAGGGGCAGAGACTATATTTGAAGAGATAATAGCTGAAAACTTCCCTAACCTGGGGAAAGAAACAGACATCTAGGTCCAGGAAGCACAGAGTCCCAAACAAGATCAACCCAAAGAGATTGAAGCCAAAATACATTTGTGATTAAAATGACAAAAATTAAAGATAAAGAGAGAATCTTAAAAGTAGCAAGGGAAAAGCAACTAGTTACATACATACAAGGGAACTCCCACAAGACTACCAGCTGACTTTTTAGCAGAAGCTTTGCAGGCTAGAAGGAAGTGGCATGATATATTTAAAGTGATGAAAAGAACAAAATCCTATGACCAAGAATATTCTACCAGGCAAGGCTATCATTCAGATTTGAAGGAGAGATAAATAGTTTTATAAACAAGCAAAAGCTAAAATTGTTCAGCACCGCTAAACCAGCTTTACAAGAAGTGTTAAAGGAACTTCTCTAAGCAGAAAAGACCACAACTAGAAATTTGAAAATAAAGAAAGGAAAACATATCACTGGTAAAGGTAAATATACAGTAAACATAGTAGATCAGCCACTTATAAAGCTGGTAGGAAGGTTAAAAGACAGAAGTAGTAAAATCATCTGTATCCACAATAAGCAGTTAAGGGATACACAAAACAGAAAGATGTAAAATATGATGTCAGAAACATTAAATGTGGCGGGGGAATAAAAATGCAGGGTTTGGTAGAATGTGTACAAATTTAAGAGATCATCAACTTAATCATATATGTTATATATTTTTATACGTATATATAGTTATACTTATTATAAACCACATGGTAACCACAAACCAAAAATCTATAATAGATGTACTCACAAAAAAGAGAAAAAAATTTAAAAAATAACACTAAAGATAGTCATCAAATCACAAGGGAAGAGAGCAAAACAAGAAAGGAAAAAAAGGAACTATGAAAACAACCAGAAAACAATTAACAAAATGGCAATAAGTATATATCAATAATTATTTTAAATGTAAATGGACTAAATGTTCCAATCAAAACACACAGAGTGGCTGATTGGATAAAAAAAAGAAAACACAAGACCCATATATATATGCTGCCTATAAGAGACTCACTTCAGATCTAAAGGTACACACAGAATGAAAGTGAGAGTATGGAAAAAGGTATTCCATGCAAATGGAAACAGAAAGCCGGGGTAGCAATACAATCAGACGAGATGGAACTTAAAACAAAGACTGCAACAAGAGACAAAGAAGGACATTACATAAGGATCAAGTGATCAATCCAACAAAAAGATATAACAATTGTAAATATATATGTACCGAATATAGGAGTACCTAAATACATAAAGCAAATATTAACAAACATAAAGGTAGAAACTAACAGTAAGACAATAATACTAGGGGACTTTAACACCCCACTGACATCGATAGACAAATCATTCAGGCAGAAAGTCAGTAAGGAAACACTGGTCTTAAATGACACAGATCAGACGGGCTCCATATACATATATAAACATTCCATCCAAAAGCAGCAGAATATGTATCCTTTTCAAGTGCACACTGAATATTCTCCAGGATAGATCACATGGTAGGCCACAAAACACGTCTCAATAAATTAAATAAAATTTTGAAAAAATTAATCTATTTATTTATTTATTTTTGGCTGCATTGGGTCTTTGTTACTGCACACAGGCTTTCTCTAGTTGTGGTGAGGGGGGACTACTCTTTGCTGCAGTGCACGGGCTTCTCCTTGCAGTGGCTTCTCTTGTTGCGGAGCATGGGCTCCAGGCACACAGGCCTCAGTAGTTGTGGCACTCGGGCTCAGTCATTGCGGCTCACAGGCTCTAGAGCACAGGCTCAGTAGTTGTGGCACATGGGCTTAGTTGCTCCGCGGTATGTGGGATCTTCCCGGACCAGGGCTCAAACCCATGTCCCCTGCATTGGCAGGATGATTCTTAACCACTGCACCACCAGAGAAGTCACAAGCCTCAATAAATTTAAGAAGACTGAAATAGTATCAAGCATCTTTACTGACCACAGTGATATGAGACTAGAAATCAACTACAAAAATAAAACTGCAAAAAACACAAACACGTGTAGGTCAAACAACATGCTACTAAACAACCAATGCATCACTGAAAATATCAAAAAGAAAATTAAAAAAAAATACCTGGAGACAAGTGAAAATGGAAGCACAATGATCCAAAATCTATGGAAAGCAGGAAAAACAATTCTAAGATAGAAGTTTATAGTGATACAGGCCTACCTCAGGAAACAAGAGAAATCTCAAATAAACCATCTCACCTTACACCTAAAGGTACTAGAAAAAGAAGAACAAACCAAAAGTTAGTAGAAGGAAAAAAAGCAGAAAGTTTAGAGCAGAAATAAATGAAATAGATACTAAGAAAACAATTTAAAATATCAATGAAACTAAGAGCTGGTTCTTGGAAAAGATTTCTAAAAATTGCTAAAGCTTTTGCCAGCCTCATCAAGAAAAAGAGAGAGGGCCCAAATAAATAAAATCAGAAATGAAAGAGAAGTTACAACTGACATCACAGAAATACAAAGGATCATAAGAGATTACTACAAACAATTATACACCAGTAAAATGGACAACCTAGATGAAATGGATAAATTCCTAGAAATGTACAATGTCCCAAAACTGAATATAGAAAAAATAGAAACTGTGAACAGATCAATTACCAGTAATGAAATTGAATCAGTAATAAAATTTTTTTAAAAACCCAACAAACAAAAATCCAGGACAAGATGGCTTCACAGGTGAATTCTACCAAACATTTAAAGAAGAGCTAACACCTATCCTTCTGAAATTCTTTCCAAAAATTGCAGAGGAAGGAATGCTTCCAAACTCATTCCACTAGGCCAGCATCACCCTGACACCAAAACTGGACAAAGACACTACAAAAAAAAAAAAAAAGAGAAAACTACAGGCCAAATCACTGATGAACATAGATGCAAAAATCCTCAATAAAATAATAACAAACTGATTCAACAATACACTAAAAGGCTCATACACCATGATTAAGTGGGATTTATCTCTGGGATGCAAGGATGTTTCAATATCCACAAATCAATCAACATGACACATCACATTAACAAATTGAAGAATAAACCATATGATCATCTCAGTAGATGCAGAAAAAGCTTTTGATTCAACATCCATCTATGATTAAAAAAAAAAAACTCTCCAAAAGTGGGCATAAAGGGAACATACCTCAACATAATAAAGGCCATATATGAGAAACCCACAGCTAACATTATACTCAATGGTGAAAAGCTGAAACAATTTCCTCTAAGATCAAGAACAAAACAAGCATACCAACTCTCACTACTTTTATTCAGCATAGTATTGGTAGTCCAAGCCATAGTCCAGCCACATCAGACAAGAAAAAGATATAAAAAGAATCAAAATTGGAAAGGAAGAAGTAAAACTGTCACTGTTTGCGAATGATGTGATACTATATATAGAAAATCCTAAAGACACCACCAAAAACTATTAGAATAAATGAATTCAGTAAAGTTGCAGGATACAAAATTAATATACATAAATCTGTTGTTTCTATACACTAACAATGAACTACCAAAAAGAGAAATTAAGAAAACAATTCCATTTTACAATTCCATCAAAAAGAATAAAACACCTAGGAATAAATCTAACCAAGGAGGTAAAAGGCCTGTACTCAAAAAAGGCTCTAAGACATTGATGAAAGAAATTGAAGATGATGCAAACAAATGAAAAGATATACCGTGTTCACAGATTGGAAGACTTAATATTGTTAAAATGCCCATACTATCCAAGGTAATATACACATTCAATGCAATCCCTATCAAAAATCTAATGGCATTTTTCACAGAACTAGAACAAATAATTCTAAAATTTGTATGGAAACACAAAAGACCTTAAATAGCCATAACAGTCTTGAGAAAGAAGAACAAAGTTGGAGGTATCATGCTCTCTGATTTCAAACTATACTATGAAGCTACAGTAATCAAAACAGTATGGTACTGGCACAAAAACAGACACATATATCAATGGAACAGAATACAGAGCCCAGAAATAAACCCACACTTATATAGCCAATTAATCTAAGACAGAGGAGACAAGAGTATATAATGGAGAAAAGATAGGGACTTCCTTCATGGTCCAGTGGTTAAGAATCCACCTTCCAATGCAGGGGATGTGTGTTTGATCCCTGGCCAGGGAACTAAGATCCCACATGCTGTGGGGCAACTAAGCCCATGTGCCACAACCACTGAGCCCGTGTGCTCTGGAGCCCATGCACCACAACTAGAGAGCCTGCACGCTGCAACTACTGAGCCCGCATGCCAAAACTAGAGAGAAGCCCACGTGCCACAACTACAGAAGATCCCGCATGTCGCAACTAGGACCCGACACAGCCAAATAAACAAATAAATAAATTTTTAGAAAAGAGAGAAAAGATAGCCTCCTCAATAAATGATGTTGGGAAAACTGGACAGCTACATGCAAAAGAATCATACTGGACTACTTTCTCACACAATATACAAAAATAAATTCAAAATGGATTAAAGACTTAAATATATGACCTGAAACTATACAAGTCCTAGAAGAAAACACAGGGAGTACACTCTTTGACATCAGTCACAGCAATATTTTTTTGGACCTGTCTCCTCAGGCAAGGCAAACAAAAGCAAAAATAAACAAATGGGACCACATCAAACTAAAAGCTTTTGTACAGCAAAGGAAATTATCAACAAAACAAAAAGGCAATCTACTGAGTGGGAGAAGATATTTGCAAATGATATATCTGATAAGGGGTTAATATCCAAAATATACAAAGAACTCATACAACTCAAAAAAAACCAAACAAACAGATTAAAAAGTGGGCAGAGAACCTGAATATTTAGACATTTCTTCAAAGAAATACAGATGGCCAACAGACACATAAAAAGATGTGCAACATCACTAATCACCAGGGAAATGCAAGTCAAAACCACAATAAGATATCACCTCACATCTGTCAGAATGGCTATTATCAAAAACAAAAATAGGGCTTCCCTGGTGGTGCAGTGGTTGAGAGTCCGCCTGCCAATGCAGGGGACGCGGGTTTGTGCCCCGGTCCGGGAGGATCCCGCATGCCGCGGAGCAGCTGGGCCCGTGGGCCATGCCGCTGGGCCTGCGCGTCCGGAGCCTGTGCTCCGCGACAGGGGAGGCCACGGCAGTGAGAGGCCCGCATACCACAAAACAACAACAACAACAAAAAAAAACAACCAAAAAAACAAAAACAAAAATAATAAGTGTTGGCAAAGATGTGGAGAGAAAGGAACACTTGTGCACTGTTGGTGGGAATGGAAATTGGTACAGCCACTACGGAAAACTGTATGGAGGTTCCTCAAAAAATTAAAAATAGAACTACCATAGGATCCAGCAATTCCACTTCTGGGTATTTTTCCAAAGAAAACAAAGACCCTAATTTGAAAAGATATGTGCACCCTAATGTTCATAGCAACATTATTTACAATAGCCAAGATGTGGAAGCAACCTAAGTGTCAACTGATAGATGAATGGATGTATACATACGTATATATGTGGTGTATATATATACAGTGGAATACTACTCAGCCATAAAAAATAAAATCTTGCCATTTGTGACACCATGGATGGACCTGGAGTCAAATAAATCAGACACAGAAAGATATACACTGTATGAGTTCACTTATATGTAGAACCTAATAACCAAAACAAATCAATAAACAAAACAGACTCATAGATACAGAAAACAAACAGATGGTTGCCAGAGCAGGCGGGAAAGGGTGGATAGGTGAAACAGGTGAGGGTGATTAGAAGGTACAAACTCCCAGTTATAAAATAAATGAGTCATGTGGATGCAATGAACAGCTCGGGAAATATAGTCATCAATATTGTAATATCTTTGTATGCTGACAAGTGGTAACTGGACTTACTGCGGTGATTATTTTGTAATGTATAGAAATAACAAATCACTATTTTGTGCACCTGGAACTAACGTAGTGTTGTAGGTCAATTAGAGTTCAATAAAGAAGGGGAGGAGGGGCAGTGAGCATGAGAAAGGGGGCGAGGGAGAGAGGGAGAAAGAGAAAAAGAAAAAAAGATACAGACTCACTGTGAAAGGTAAGTGAGAAGAGGAGACCCTCCTGTGGCTCTCTTGCCTCACACACATCTGAGGATTATCCTGTCTCAAAGGAGAAAATTTACCCTCCTGCACAACAGAAATGAAGTTCACATTGGCTATTTTCCTTGACATCAGCGTATGGTGTCTGTTGAAAATATTCCACAAGGTTGAATGGTCAGGCTAACCAAGAGGGATCAAAAAGATGACTTGTTACTCCAAAAGAACAAACTCTGGACAGTGACTCTTTTCTTTCCCATACTAAGGCTCCAGGTTGCACTGGACTTTCTGTGGAAAAGGTTTTGATCTAAAAAGGTATTTGCTAGGGATTTCCTTGGCAGTCCAGTGCTTAAGATTCTGCACTCCCAATGCAGGGGATGCGGGTTCGATCCCCGGTCAGGGAACTAAGATCCTGCATGCCAGGCAGTGTGGCCAATAAAATAAAATAAAATAAAATAAAAGATATTTGCCAGACTCAACTCCAGCTAGCTTATGTATATATCCAACACCTAATCCACCAACAAAAGACCATGATTTGTCATCTTTGAGGGTATTCAAAACATGTAGCACAGATTTTTAAAGTAATTCAAAACAGAACAGAGTCAAAAGATATTTTAAGGTGTGACAATATTCTTTGGAAGTGGCTCCCAGAAGTAAGTGAAAGAATGGCAAATACCCATTTGGACTCAGAACTTCTGGTCTGTCTATTATATGAAAGTTCATTACTTTGTAGTCATTTCTTATAAATAATAACGTTCTGGTCTATGAAAATTCATTTTTGAAAGATTCATAACAACCACATCGATCATTTAGGATGATTTTGGTCCTAAGCAACACAAAATCCAACACAAACTGGTTTAAGAAATAAAGGGGATTTCTTTTTGGCCCGCTGCCTCTTTTGACTTCCCCCTATTCTGGGTCCTCTCATAATAGTCTTTCCCACCCCCATCACATCCAATACCCAACAGCTTCTCTTCTTGCCTCCAGTTGCTATGAACGAGCTGCTCATGACTTTATCTAAGACCCACTCTCCACATGTGCACAGGATCCTGTCCCCTCTCTCTCAACACACCAATGATCCCCTCTCAATTACTTCCTACTTTAGCAAACCAACATGGTATAATTTTTCCTGATGTCAAAAATCAAAACAAAACTTCTTGACTTCATAACCCCCTCCAGCTTCAATCACATCTTTCTTCCTTCTTTGATGGTAGAAGTCCCTGATGGATTTCTCCATTCTCCTGGACTATCAATTCCTCACTTCCTTTCAGTGAGTTCTGATTCCACTAGTTGAACCACACAGTTATTCTTAGGTTTACCAATGACTTTCTTGTCGCTAAATCCAGCAGTCGGTTTTTCATCTTCATCGTGATCTACCAGCAGCATTTGATACAGTTGACTACCCTGCCTTTTTTGGAAATCCTTTCTTTTCTTGGATTTCAGGATAACTCTTTCTTGGTTCTTCTCTTCCTTTGTTGTCCACTCTTTCCTGATCTGCTTTGCTAATTTCTTCCTCATCACGCTGATCTTTAAACCCTGGAGTACACCTTGGTTTGGTTCTGGGCCTGTTCCTCTTCTACAGGTATATTCACATCTTGGTTGATTTTACCCACACCCATAACTTCATACACTATCTATATTCTTTCAAATGTTGAACGATTTCTCTCCAGGACTCTAGGTGCATACCTAACTGGCTAGTGAACATTTCCACTTGGATATCTAATGGACATCTGCAACTTAACGTGTCCAAACCAAAACTACTGACAGTTCTGTTTCCAGGATAGCTCAGTAAGCTCCTATGAGACAGACTCCTGTAGATAATAACTATGAACTCTTAAAAACTACCAGTTACCTGAAGGCCTTGGAGAGTGAACAGAAGCAATCAGTTTCTGGAGAGGAATCAACACTTGGAAAAAGCAAATGCACAGGGTGTGTTTCCTGTTTCGTTTTTGTTTTTGTTTTGCCTGAAGCAGGCCACAGTAGAGTCACAACGGGCAGATAAAATGATAGAAAACCTGCAGTCCTTCTGGCCTGAAGAAGCAAAGGAGAGCGTTTAAGGCAGCCACAGCCTTTAGAAAGTGAGGGGAGGAATCCAAGAAAAGAGAGACCCAGAGAAGAAGAACCACACATTTTATGTATAAACTCTGTCCAGGTCTCTGGCCAATTCCTGAAATGTAGCACATGAGGCAGGCTTAAGAGGCCCAGATAAGAATAAAAGAACTGAACTGAGTTTTGAACTGTGGCCCAAGAGACAGTTTATAGTTTGATACAATCAAGTTGACTGCCTGCTAAAGCAAACAGTCCAGCATTTGGGGGAGCTGCAGAACAGAATCCAGAGTATGCACAAATTAATCACAATGCCCAGCATAGCCCCAAATTTCTCAACACATGAAAAAAGTGGAAAATGTGACCTATACTCAAAAGACAGTCAACAGAAACTGAGCTGACCCAGATGTTAGAATTAGCAGATCATAATTTTAAAGTAAGCTGTTATAACTATGCTTCATGAGGTAAGCCATCATATGTTTGTAAACAATGAAAAGATAGAAAACAGCAGAGAAATAAACTCTATTTTTAAAAAACTAAATGGAAATTCTAGAACTGAAAAAGATAATATTTGAAATAAAAAATTTACTGACTAGGCTTAACAACAAAATGGGGATAACAGAGGAAAGAGTCAATGACCTTGATATTAGACCAGTAGAAAGCATCCAATCTGAAGAACAAAGAGGAAAAAAGATTGAAAAAAAAAAATGAACAGAGTCTCAGAGGCTTAAGAAACACTATCAAAATGTTTAACATCAGCTTCCCTGGTGGCGCAGTGGTTGAGAGTCCGCCTGCCGATGCAGGGGACACGGGTTCGTGCCCCGGTCCGGGAGGATCCCACATGCCGCGGAGCGGCTGGGCCCGTGAGCCATGGCCGCTGAGCCTGCGCGTCCGGAGCCTGTGCTCCGCAACGGGAGAGGCCACAACAGTGAGAGGTCAGCATACCGCAAAAAAAAAAAAAAAAAAAAAAAAAATGTTTAACATATGTAACTGGAATCCCAGAAGGAAAGGGGAGAGACTACTGGACAGAAAAAAAATAAGAAATAGCCCAAATCTCCCCCAAATTTGGTGAAAAACATACATTTACAGATTCAAGAAGCCCAGTGTACCCCAAGCAAGATAAATACAAAGAAAACTTCCTCAAGGCATGCTGTAGTTAGACTGCTAAAAACCAAAGATGAAGAGAAAATTTTGAAAGTAGCCAGAGAAAAAGGATACATTACATATAGGGGGAAAAAAACCAACTCAAATGACCCTGACTTCTCACCAGAAATAATGGAGGCCAATATCCAATAAGGGGTTAACATCCAAAATATACACAAAATTTGTATAGATATCAAGGCGGGTGGGGGCATGGGATGAACTGGGTGATCGGGATTGACATATATACATTACTATGTATAAAATAGATAACTAATGAGAACCTACTGTATAGCACAGGGAACTCTACTCAGTGCTCTGTGGTGACCTGAATGGGAAGGAAATCCAAAAAAGGGGGATATATGTATATGTATAGCTGATTCACTTTGCTATACAGCAGAAATTAACACAACATTGTAATGCAACTATACTCCAATAAAAAATATATATACACAAAATTTTATACAACTCAATAGCAAACAAACATATAACCCAACTTAAAAATGAGCAAATGACCTGAATAGACATGTTTCCAAAGAAGGTATACAGATGGTCAACAGGTACATGAAAAGGTGCTCAACACCACTAATCATCAGGGAAATTATCAAAAAAGAGAGAGAGAAAAAAATGCCGATGAAGATGTGGAGAAGAGGGAACCCTGTGCACTGTTGGTGGGAATGTAAAGTGGTACAGTTGCTACAGTATGGAGGTTCTTCAAGAAATTAAAAATAGAACTACCATATGATCCAGCAATCCCACTTCTGGATATATATCCAAAGGAAATGAAACCATTATCTCAAAGAGATATCTGTACCCCCATGTTCATTGCAGCATTATTTACAATAGCCAAGGTATAGAAACAACCTAAGTGTCTGTCAAAAGATGGATGGATAAAGGAAGCGTGGTATATGTGTACAATACTATATTGCTCAGCCTTAAAAAAGAAGGAAATCCTGTCATTTGCAACAATATGGATGAACCTGGAGGGCATTGTGCTAAGTGAAATAAGTCAGACAGGGAATGACAAATACTTGATGGTATCACTTATACGTGGAATCTTAAAGAAAGGCGGTGGGAGGGAATCAAAATCATAGAAACAGAGAGCAGAAGAGTGGTGGCCACGGGCTATAGGTCAGAAAAATAGGCAGAGGTTGGTAAAAGGGTACAAACTTTCAGGTATAAGATAAATAAAGTCTGAGGATCTAATGTGTAACATGGTGACTAAAGTTGATAACACTGTATTGTATAATTGGAATTTTCTAAGAGGAAAATTTAAATGTTCTCACCCCACCACAAAAAAAGGTAAATATGGGAGGTGATGGACGTACTAATCAATTTAGATGGGAGCAATCCTTTCACCACGGATCCTACATCAAATCGTTATGTTGTGTACTTTAGATATCTTACAGTTTTATCAGTTATACCTTAATAAAGCTGAAAAAAGGTGGGGGGCCCAGGGAGAAAAGGAACAATGAAGAAGCCAGTGGACCCACATCTCTAAAGTAACTGAGAGTAAAAACTTTCGACCCGGAATTCTGCACTCGGCAAAACTATTCTTCAAAAATGAAGGTAAAATAAAGATATTTCCAGATAAAGAAAAACTAAAAAATGTCACCATTAGCAGATCTTCAGTACAGAAAATGTTAAAGTTCTCAGGCTGAAGGAAAGTAATGTAAGAAGGAAATTTGGATTATTAGAAACAAATGGAGACCACGGTAGATACTAATAACCAGATAAATACAAAAATTTGTAATTCCCACTTCGCCCCACCCACACCTGCTTCTCCTTGTAGGTTCCTCATCTTGGTGAGGAAAACACCATCTTCACATTTCCCCAGGCAAACACCTTGGCTTAGATCCTTCTCTCACTGTCCAGCAAGTAGTCTTGGCTCTACTTTCAAATCAATATATATTCAAAATCTGACCATTTTCTCTACGTCCATTTGCCTTCCTGGTCCAAGCCACTAGTGTCTCTTGCTTGGATTACTGCAATAGCCTGCTAACCAATCTCCCTATTTCTACCCTTGCTACCATGCAGTCAATGGCATAGAACACAGCAGACAAAGGATTCCTTTTAAAGCCTATGTCAGTCCTTCCACTCTTCTGCTCAACAGGCTCCAACGGCTTCCCATCTCAGCAGGGAACAAAAAGAGTCCTTGTCACAGTCTACAAAGGCCCCATGTGATGTGGTCCCTGCTACTTCTCTGTTCTTCCTCCCTCCCTCTCTCACTCATTCTGATCTGGCCACGTTGGCTGTTCCTTGCTTCTCCTCAAACCCACCAGCATGTTCCTGCCTCAGGGACTCTGCTCTTGCCCCAAAATCCTTCTCTGATATTTATGACTCACTCCTTCAATTTTCTCCCTAAATAATGCCTTATCAGTGAAATCTTTCCTAACCATCCTCCTTCATCTTTAGTTTTAGTCATAACACTTCTTGCCTTCATATTCAGTTAAATGTTTGTTGAATGAATGAACGACACAAATACCTATAACACAAGGCTGAAAGCTCAGATAAAGGGCTATGAAAGTTCAGAGGAAGGAAACTGTTATTTCTTGAGTATCCTTCATATTCTAGCACTGTTGTTTATACCATTTAATCTTCATTACTGTCCTGTTAAGTAACTCATTGCCACTAATTTACAGAGAGATGTTGAGGCTCAGAGAGGTTGTTTGCCAAGGTCACATGCATAGTAAGTGATGGCAGCAGAATTCAACCTAGGTCTTTATAATTTCATTTATACATTCATTGCAACACACAGCTCCCAAAACCCCATCTGGCTCAGATGAGGGACAGAGAGGAAGCATCTGGAAAGACTTTCTGGAGGAGGTGGCATCCTGAATCCTGTGAGATAAGAGAAAAAATATTTATATCTATTTCTCAGTTCCTGGCACAGAGTCTTAAAACCCTTATAATTCCCTAAATGATGAGAGCCCTAGGAGCATCTTTTGTTCTCATATTGGTCTTTGACCCAGTTTTTGACACAGAATTCCTAAATCCTTTGCAATTTCCTGAGTGATAGCAGTGTCTTTTGATGTAATGAAGTGGCCCTTGGTGGGTTCTTGGATGGGGGCTGGTCACTGGAAAGACCAAGCCACGATTAGAAACTTGGAAATTTTCAGCCCCACCTCATATTCTCCAGAGAGAGGAGAGGGAAAATGGAGTTAATGATCGATCATTATGTGATGAAGCCTCCATAAAAATTCCAAAAGTATGGGGCTCAGAGAGCTTCCAGGTTGGTGGACACGTGGGGAGAACAGCGTGCACGGAGAGGGTAGGAAGTTCCTCACCACCCCCCAACCCCACACACCCTGCCCATGCATCTCTTCCATCTGGCTGTCCCTAATTATATCCTTTTATAATAAACCGGTAAACAGTAAATAAAGTGTTCCTGAGGTCTGTGAGCCATTGCAGCAAATTAGTCAAACCTCCGATTTACAGCCAATCAGTCAGCAGCACAGGTGGCAACCTGGACTTGCAACTGGCATCTGAAGTGTGCAGGGGCCACTCTTGTGGGACTAAGCCCTTAACCTGTGGCATCGGACGCTATCTCCAGGTAGACAGTGTCAGAATTGGATTAAATTCCAAATTAAATTGTAAGACACCCAGCTGGTGTCACAGAATCGCTTGGTGTCGGGAGGTGGGGACGAACCCCACACATCTGGCATCAGAAGGGCTGTGAGTGTGATAGAAGTGCGAGAGCAAAGGAGACACACAGGAGAAGTGGGTTTTCCTAACACAGTTCCCAAGGGAAAAGATATAGGCAGGAGGTGAGCATCGCTCACGATATCAAGGGGTTGGGATGGAAGATGAAACTGATAAATGGAGAGGCACATCCTAAGACACATGTAAGAGGAGGCGTGATACCAAGAGCAACCTTTGCTACTTCACGATTCTGCCTGAACTTTCCAGCAATTAGAGTTGTCCCCAGATGGAGCCAACGACCTAGGGAAGCAATAAGGATGATATTGTTTATGATTCCTTATCTGTACTGAGTGCTTCAGAATTTACACGTACTTTCACATCCATAACCTCACTGATCCTGTGACAGTTCTGTGACATAGGAAAGGGCAAGTATTCTTTCCCCGTTTTATACCTGAGGAAGATGAGGCTCAGCGATTAGGCTCAAGTCCTTTCACTTGAGGTTCAAAGCTCGTTTGAGGTAGTGAGAGCTCCGTTCTTGAGCCGTAGGGTTCCATGGGTGGGAGCCGTAGGGTTCCGTGTTGGATTGTCATAGTGGGGGGTAGTGTGAACAATGGTGAAAGAACATGATGGGCTCTGTGGACTTTATGGTCCTGGTTCAGTCTTTTTTTTAAGGTTTCTTATGGTAGTAAAATATATCTAACATAAAATTTACTCTTTTAATCATTTTTAAGTGTACAGTTCAGTGGCATTAAGTACATTCACGAAGTTGTGCAACCATCGCCACCATCCGTCTCTGGAACTTTCTCGTCATCCCAAACTGAAGCTCTGATCCCATCAAACACTAACTCCCCTTCCCTCCACCCAGCCCCTGGCAACCACCATGCTACTTTCTGTCTCTATGAATTTAGCTATTCCAGATACATAATATAAGTGAAATGACACAATATTTGTCCTTTGGTGTCTGGCTTATTTCACTTGGCAAAACGTTTTCAAGGTTCATTTGTACTGTAGCATTTATCAGAATTTCATTCCTTTAGAAGGCTGAATAATATTTCACTGTATGGTATATACATACATTTTCTGTATCCATTCCCAGGTGTTGTGGTTCAATCTTGCTAACAAAAGGAGCAGCCTCTTTCTCCAGAAATAGTTCCCCCTTTACGCTGCCAGCTCCAAGGGCAGAATATACCAGCACCCTTTCTCCTTACCCCAGGGAGGCTCTCCCCATGCAAATGGGGTCATTTGCCCAAAGAACTACCTACTTGGGGGATCAGATCCCATTGTGAACACAATGGAAGTTTCTAGTCTTCTAGAAGACAGTATCGTGTGAGGGCAAGGCACCAGAACTTCTTTCCCTGAAGAACATGAATGGCAAAATGCTCCAGGTCTCCCCCTCCCCCAAACCAAGAAATGTAGCTCGGCTGCCTGAGTTGCCTGGGAAGAGGGAGAGAGAAAGAGAGGTGGCCAATGGGGGACAGCCACCACTTCTACCTCGTTCCCTCACAGTCTCCCAAGATGCCC
This sequence comes from Grampus griseus, assembly GCF_964374135.1. Taxonomy (NCBI): domain Eukaryota; kingdom Metazoa; phylum Chordata; class Mammalia; order Artiodactyla; family Delphinidae; genus Grampus; species Grampus griseus. The sequence continues at coordinate 21,805,430 of NC_139009.1, read as the reverse complement.
CTGTCCCTCTCAGTCATTACCAACTAGAGGCCGGCCAGAGCTGGGTGGTGTGGCCACCTGTTGGGGACCGGGGGTGGTGCAGCCTTGGGGCCCGGAGAGGCCCCATGCTTTCCAGCTGGACCTGCTGCAAGCACCAGGCAGCAACATCCCTGCTCCACCTCCACCACTGGGGAATGAGAGGCTGGCAGGCTGAGACTGCTGCAGGAAAAGCTAGATAGAAGCCCAGCTGAAAAACAAAAGCTGAAACAAAAGTAGCCCCTATATCCAGACAGAACTTTACTCAGCATTAAGAAGAAATGAGGGGCTTCCCTGGTGGCACAGTGGTTAAGAATCCGCCTGCCAGTGCAGGGGACACGGGTTCAAGCCCTGGTCCGGGAGGATCCCACATGCCGCAGAGCAACTACATCCGCCTGCCACAACTACTGAAGCCAGCGCCTAGAGCCCGTGCTCCGCAACAAGAGAAGCCACCGCAATGAGGAGCCCGTGCACCACGACGAAGTGTAGCCCCCTCCTCGCCGCAACTAGAGAAAGCCCGCGTGCAGCAACGAAGACCCAACGCAGGCAAAAATAAATAAATAAAATTAAAAAAAAAAAGAAGAAATGAGCTATCAAGCCATGAAAAGACATGGAGGAAATGTAAATGCAAATTACTAAAGGAAAGAAGCCAATCTCAAAAGGCTCCCTACCGTACAATTCCAACCCTATGACGTCCTGGAAAAGGCAAAACGATGGAGACAGTAAAAAGATCAGTGGTTGCCAGGGGTTTGGAGGGAGAGAGGAGTGGATAAGTAGAGCACAGGGTATTTTTAAGGCAGTGAAACTATTCTGTGTGATAGTATTATGATGGATACAGGTGTCAAAACCCATTGAGTGTACAACACTGAGAGTAAAGCCTAAGGTAATCCGTGGACTCTGGGTGATAACATGTCAGTGTAGGTTCACGGATTGTAACAGATGGACCACGCTGGTAGCGAACGTGGATGGTGGGGAGGCTGTGCATGTGTAGGGCAGGGGTACACGGGGGACCATGGGTAAATGGGAAGTCTCTGTACTTCCTGCTCAGCTTTGCTGTGAACCTCAAACTCCTCTAAAAAATAGTCTATTAAAAAAACAAAAGCAACCCTGGGTAACAGAGAGGGCCACCTCCCTCTTCAGGCCAGGAGTCACTCAGCGTTAGGCTCAGAGAGACTTGCTTGCCCCCAGGAGGGGGCAAGGCCCATTTTTCTCTTCTGATGCCATTTCTTCTTCCCAGGGGGCAGGGATGGAGAGGCACTCCTTTGCCTTTTAAGTGTAGGAAGGGGATTTCTGGAGTCCTTTAAGGCCTCTGCTTGATTCCTCAGCTCAAATCTGACACCTCACGAGGCCTCCCCTGACCTCCGTAACCCCTAGTCACTCCCCCTCCCTATCTGGAGGCCTAGTTTTCTGCCCAGCACTCTTCACCACCTGAAATTCACCTACTTGCTTTCATATGCCAAAACTAAGACAGAGCCTTGTCCCTGGTGTCCAGTGGGAGGCACAGAGTAGGAGCTCAATAAATGTTTGTTGATCAAATGAATAACTGTGTGACCAGCTGCATAACCGAGGGTGAGGCAGTTAAACCTTTCTGGACCCCAATTTCCTCATCTGTAAAATGGGCGATTAGACTTAATGACCGTGCTCTCTTCTTGCTACAATGCTCTGAGTGTTCCAGCAAGTATCAGAATGACCTTGTTTTCCCACCCAAGGGCTTCTGCCAGGCCATCAGGTGACTGCGAGGTACTTAGGAAGAGAATCCCTAGCAGCCTGATCGATGCTGTCTGCCTTCTCAGGCTAGGTCTGCAGATGCAGGAGAAAGGCCAGAGTGTGAGCTGAGCAGATTGGGGTGTGGGGAGCCCCCCGCCTAGAATGTAAGCTTTAGGTTGGCGGGGGTTCATATTTGCTTGTGTAGTCCATGTCCCTAGAACAGGGCCTGGCACACAGTGAGCTCACCAGACAGTGACCATATGAGTAAAGCAGCAGCCCTCAGAACATGTTTCCAGTCTTGGGTGAGTGTTCTGTTTGGGTTGAGTGTGGTATGAAAACAGCGACAATACTCCCTCCCATTGGTGGAGCCCTTTGCAAAGCGTTTGCACGTGCACGTTGCATTTGATTCTCATGACAGCCCCATGAGATAAGGACCATCAAGTATTATTATCCCCAGTTTACAGATGAGATAACTGAGGTTCCAAGAGTTTAGCTTGCCCGAGGCCACACAGCTGGTAAATGGCAGAGCCTGATCTCAAACCCAGGGTTTTTGTTTTTTTTGAATTTTATTTTATTTATTTTTTTTATACAGCAGGTTCTTATTAGTTATCCATTTTATACATATTAGTGTATATATGTCAATCCCAATCTCCTAAAAACTCAGGGTTTTTTGCTCCAGACCCAATGCTTGTGTGTTGCTGGTTGTGCAAAGCCCTGCAGGTGGGCTGGAGAAGGAAGCCTTATGTTAGAGCCAGGGCCCCGAGGATAGAAAAGGCGCAGAGACTGCTGCGACTGGGAGGATGAGTGAGGAGGGGATGGGGTGGGGGAGGGGGAGGACTGGGGGAGGATGAGTGAGGAGGGGATGGGGTGGGGGAGGGGAGGACTGGGGGAGGATGAGTGAGGAGGGGATGGGGTGGGGGAGGGGAGGACTGGGGGAGGATGAGTGAGGAGCACGAGGACAGCAGGCAGAGCCAGATGCTCCCTCCACTCCAGCAGTGGCTGGGACCGCTGGGTGAGAGGCTGGAGAGACCACTGGCCTCACATAGGCGCTCTGCCCCTCAGGTCCAGACATGCCCAGCTGCAAACAGGTCCTTCATGGGGCACAGATGGCAAGGATGTGGGCAAACTGGTTTGAGGAATACAAAAACCAGCTTAAAGCTTTCTTCCCTTTCCCACACAAGGCACCAGACCTGGCCCATCATCCCTATGCCAAGGAACTCTCCAGAATGGCGTCTGGCCAGCCCCCAAATCCGCCTGACTTCACCGAAGTCACTTATATGTCTCTTCAAATCATACACACACACACAGAGCCACCCCAGAGCCCTCGCCCTGGAATTCTCCAAGCTGAGCCCGCTCGGGCCCTCCCCTCACCCCCACCTGTGGAAATCCTTTGCTCCCATCCTGGTTCCCTGCGCTGGGTCCCACCTGGTGCAGGGGTCACAGATGCCGGCCGCATTGCATCAGCCCACATCGGGGAGCCCCGGGGAGCCAGCAGTTATCACAAGTCCCTGAGGCCTTCCCCAGAAACCACGAGGCAGTGATGAGGAAATGGAGGGGGACGGGTGGGTCGGGGAAGGTGGCGGCCCACCCACTGGCCTGTGTTTGTCAAGGAGGGCATGGAGCGAGCAGCAGAGTAGAGGTCATCGCGAACGCATGCGCAAGGAGGGACAGACGGGGAGACTGAGGACCCACCTGAAAACCAGCGGGAAGAGGCGCCGTGTCAAAATGTCGTCCTCTTGCTGGAGGGGTGCTTTTCTTTCCAGACGCCGCAGCAAGATCCAAAATGGCCGGAGGGGGACGTCTCGGTTAATCACTGGCCGATGTGTGGGTCTGCTCTATCGGCCCCAAGGCCCGCGCTCCTGCTGCGTGCCAGGCTCCAGAGCCAGAGTCCTCCTTCCTGCTTCACAAGGAGATTTAGATGCCGCTTCCCCGACGCCCGGCTGCAACAGGGCCCCCAGAGCTAGAGCAAACAGGTGATTACCACCACCACGTGTAGCTGGTACTTGTTTATTGATCCCACGTTTCTTGATCACCTACTCTCCCATGCCGTGTGCTAACGGGGTTCTCATTTCCTTAATAGGACGCCTCCCAGAGATGGTTCTGGCGGCCACGACGGGGAGGGTGTGCTTCTGACCTGGGTGGGGTGATCAGACGCCCCGACTTGCCTGGGACAGTCCCATTTTATGTCTGTTGTCCTAGCCTCATTGTCCGCAGAGCCCCCTCTCACTCTCAGAGGCGTCCTGGTTTGGAAGATACATGATAGGTTTGTGGGGGGCCTGGCCCGGGGACTGGCTCAGGGGAGTTGTGTGTGATGTGCCTTGTTCCCAAGAGGGGCAACTGGACTGAGAGAGGCAGACACTAGAGGGCGCCAGTTAGCTGTACTTGGCCGGCAAAGTCCCCAGGCTGTGGCCCGATTGGCTGCCAGGGGACAAGGCCTGTCTGAGGAGAGTCGCAGGCAGAGGCCGGCAGGTGGGAACCAGTGCTCAGCAGAGCCCTAGCTGAGCCCTTTCCTGGCCTACACCCAGCCTGGCCCGCCTCCCCCCACCCCCCCACCCCCGCATCCAGCCAGCAGGGTGCCAGAGCAGTGCCTACGAGGGAAGACGGGTCCTGGCACTACCTCCCCTCCTCCATTTCAGCCTGCACAGGCCCCTGCCAGCCTCTCACCCCACCCCCGGGCCCTTGGGCGTGGCATGGCCCACCCTATGGCCCACCCTTGCTGGAGACCTCAGGCCCCTGGGCCTGCTCTCCCGATGGTTTGTGGCTGGGCCTCAGATGGCCGTTCTGGAATGATAGCCAGGCCGGGTCCAAGGAAGCCTCACAGCCCTGGAGGGGTGAAGGTGGGTGGGGAGGGCAGGAGGTAGGATGTAGAAGGGACCCCGGCCACGTGGACTCAGACGCAACACTGGGGTCTGGGCATCCTCTCCTGTGGAGAGCCCAAAAGGCTTGCTGCCCATGAAGAGCCCGCTGCCCGCCGTCCTGACCTGGCCACTGCCCTGTCCACCCCACAACTGGACACAGGATTGGCCTCCAGGGAGGCAAACTCTCTGTTCCCATCTGTTCCCCAGCCCCCAGCCCCCGTGACTCCTCTCCAGCAGGTGAACCTGATGTCACCGGGCGCCAAGCAGGAGAGAGCAGGCCGCACAGAAGCTGGGTTGAGGCCTGTTAGAACCGCACGCGCCGGCATCCAGCAGGCTCGGCCCCGGGTTGCGGCTCTGATATCGGTAGCTGTGTGACGTTGGGCATGTTGTTTAACTTCACTAAGCCTCGGTTCACTCACCTAGAAAAGGTTATAAGAGCGTCTATTTCGCAAGGGTGGTGGGAGGAATAAACGTGGTAAGAACACAGAGCGCCTAGCTCAGTGCCTGGTACCCAAGCAGGCAGTGCCCACGGTGGAGGAGTCTCTGAGCAGCGCCGGCCGGGCCTTTCAGTCCCCGCCCAGCTTTCCTCCTGCAACAGGAGTCCTCGTCTGCAAGAGAACAAAGATGGACCATAAAACGTGTAATGGGGCACACGGTTCGTGTAGAGGAATTCCCTATTTGACATCACGGCTGCCTTAGTGCCAACAGCCTCAACCTCTTAAAGAATCTTTCATTCATTCGTTCATTTGTTCGTTCATGCATGAGTCCCAGGTTATAACTGTTGTCCTGACGTAATGAGTAATAGCCTCCTTTCGCTCTTGAAGTGTCCCGGTTTGGATGATCAATGATATGCATCACCCTACCTAGTGTGCCAGGTTCTGTGCCTGGCGCTAGGGATTGAGAGAGAGATGCTATATAAAGACACTGGGCCTGTAAAGCCTTATATAGGGCTCACCAGCCAGTGAGGAGACAGACAAGGAGATGACTGGAGAAGTGTGAGAAGCGTGGGGCTAGAGATGTGTGGCCAGCTGGTGCCCCTCTGCCCCATAAAACCCTCCCAAGAAGTACCCTTTGATTTATCTCTCCTTGGGTTCACTTACTTTCACTTATTTACAAACCAACTTTTTGAGGTCAGTTCATGCCATACATTTTCCACCAGATACATGAAGTAGCAGGTCCTCTTATTCATTATAATATTATTTTTCTCCAGCCTCAGAAGCTGCCTTCTATTCAGATATTTGTGGTCTTCTGTTTTAAGAGTCACAAATATCCCATCTTCTCCTTCATGATCCCATAAACATCGGTTTTCCAGAAGCAGGTACTAATTTAGTTTTTCATTCTCATGGAAAAGTACACAACTGGAAGATGGCAGTGATCTCGAGGCACACTCTGAAAGCCTAGTCCTCATAACTTAGGCCAGAAACACCTCCAAGACATTTAATGAAGTTGAGGGGAGTCTTGGGGAAAAGGAGGGAAGATGAGAGAAAAGGAGCGGGGGTGTACCCTGGGGTTGGCTGGGGGTCAGGGCTGGAGCGGTCACCTCTGGGCTCCTGCCTACTCATCTGAGTTGGGTTGGGGAAGGACAACTGCCCTCCCCAAGGGACCACAGGCAGCCAGGCATGAGTGTATGCGTGAGGGTGGTGCCCCCTCGCCACCCACACCAGAATCAGTGTTGAATGTGGAGGCTTTCAGGGTCCCAAACCTGCCAGGTTCCCACACACTGTGCCCATTCCCCTTGGCCCAGGTCTCATCAAACACCTTCCTCCTTCCCCCACCCACGCCTTTCAGGTTCCTACTCAGTTAACTCAAGGACACCAGGGTCCCACATTTGCTGCAGGGTCTCTGTGTGTGTCCAACGCGAGGTGCACCACAGGACTCATATCTGTCCCACCTTCTCACCTGGGGATGGATCTCAGGATTCTATCTCACCATTATCCAAGAGTGTAACTGGGTGAAAATCATGGCTGTACCCGGCCAGCCGCAGAGGGAGCATCACCTTATTTAGATGTGCTGCCCCCAGGGGAGGAAGGAAAGGAAGGAGGAAGAGGGAGATGAAAAGCAAATAGGACCAAAAGGAGAAGAAAGAAGAAGGCATGGGTGATTCTGAGAATCAGGGGCAACTAGTGATGTCATCACAAGGACTGTTTCACCTGGGTCAGTGGGAGGGGGCATGGTGACTCATTTATGAGACTTGCCCTCATATCCCGGAGAAGCCATTCATTTAGCAAGTCATCAAGTCTTTCAGCACATGTTTATTGAGCTGTTACCGTGTTTCAAGCACTGGACTAGGCACAGGGGAGGGAGAGAGAACTGACAAGACACAGGGAGCTTGTGGCCTAGAAGGGAAAGACAGTTCCACTGCAGAGTGTAGGTGTGCCGGGGGCAGAGGGAGATGGGGCCGGAGGCCAGGGGGCTCGGTGCCATTCAGAGGGAGTGGCAGGAAAGACTGCCCCCCAGGAGGGAAGGAGAGGGTGGGGAGGGGACTCTGTGATACGTGCTGTGGGAGGAGTAGGCAGACGCCCTATGGAGGCGGGGGAGGGGAGTTTCAGGCAGAGGAAGGAGCATCGTGCTAGAAGGCACGGAGGTTTCAGGGTGGAGGGAGATTTGGGGAACTCTAAGAGGATCCTGAAAGGGTGCAGGAGAAGGTGGCAAGAAATGAGGTTGAAGAGCTAGGGAGAGCCGATCCTGAAGGAGCTGAGATGCTCTTTCCAGGCAGTGAGGCCCCCCGAAGGTATAAACCCAGGAGAGCGTGCTCAGATCCCCTCCTGGGAGAGGAGACCCTTCGTCTAATGTGGGCAAGTAACTCTGACAGCTGGGTGACCAGCTCGCTCACAGAGAGACGGGCCCCAGTATGGAGCTCTCACGGGAGTCTGGCCTGCACTGGAGGTCTCATCACACATCGCCCCATGCCACCGTCCAGTGATCCTCGGAGGTAGATCGATTTCCCCAGTGGACGGATATAAAGGCTGAGGTGCCGTAGGCATTGAAGCTTACCCACATCACACAGCCAATAAATGGCAGAGCCAAGATCAGAAGCCAGGTTGTCTAAGCTCTTAACTGCTTCCAAAATCTACCATCCCTAGGCCTCCCTAGGACCTCCTGCTTGAACTCACTTTCCATGATTTTTCACAGCTCTTCCTCAGCCACGGCCAGTTTCATGGGATTCTCTTGAAAAAACAGCCAGGCTTCACCACGATGTGTGGCCCACCCTGGCTCGACCTTCTCACCCATGCCCCATCTTGTCCCATCATAGGACCTGGAGCCCTGGTTCCCTGAGTCAGGGGCTGAGGGGTCCTAGCTGTGTGGACCCCATACTCTCTCCCTGTCCCAAACCTCTACATCTCTGGGGAAGCTACCAGGACTCCCTCCTGGGGGAGCTGGAGCCAGGTCATCCTGTAGGCCACGGCCCACCAAGATGACTAGGGCTCCCAGGAGGGACCCTCACCCCAGAATTGCCTTTTGCAAATAGGAGACTTGGGTGAGAACCACGAGGACAGGCCCCGGCGTGACCAATAGCAACATCAGACCTCGCCCAAGCCCATGGTGGTTCCTGTTCTGCACAGAAGGAAGGAAAGACCTTTTCCACCTGGCCTAGGGTCCCAACACTGTCCATCTTTCCTGGCTGGCGATAAATTCCCAAACATGTTTTTGCCTTTCCCTCTAAAATGTAATCTTGGGTCTATTTCAAGGGAAACGCTACTCTGTCTGCTTCTGATTCATACTCACTGAGCTCATCAAAACCAGAATTATTTGGTAATCCCTGCTGGGCTTACTGGATGCCCTCTGGGATCTGTAAAAATCTCTGTTCCTCAGAAACAGGAAGTTTCAACAGAAGGACAGATGCCGGTTGCAAAAGTCAAAATTTGAATCCTCTCTGCCTACTGGAGAGGCACTTTCCTTCTTTCTGCCCATCCACAGACGTGGATTCTGTGCCTACTGTGTGCGGAACGCAGAGATGATCTTTAAAAGGGGCTCTGAATTAATTCCTTAGAGCTGCCGTAACAAAGTATTACAGATGGGGTGGCTTAAACAGAAATTTATTTTCTCACAATTCTGGAGGCAGGAAGTCCAAGATCACGGGGTCTTCAGGCTAGTTTCTTCTGAACCCTCTCGCCTTGGCTTGCAGACAGCCGCTTTCTCCCTGTGTCTTCACATGGTCTGCCCTCTGTGTGTGTCTGTGTCCCGATCTCCTCTTCTTAGAAGGACACCGGTCACATTGGATTAGAGCCCACCCGTATGACCTCATTTTAACTTAATTACCTATTTAAAGACCCTGTCTCCAAATTCAATCATGTTAGGAATTCAACATATGAATTTGGGGGACACAATTCCGCTGATAAGAGGCTCTGATCTCAAGAAGTCATTATCCTGTGACAACGGCTTTTTCTTTGATCTCGATCTGAGGTTAGGCCCTGAGATGAGGTGGTTGAGAATATATTTCCTGAGCTGTTGTAGCCTTTCTAAGGCAGGATGACTCGATAGACTAGGCACTGAGCTGTCAGATCCGGATTCAAATTTTGCCTCTTTCGCTTACTAGTTGGATAATGTAGCCCAAGTTACATAAGCTCTGAACCCTCAGTTTCTCACCCGTATAATGAGGATCATACTGCCTGCCTCACAGGGAGTTTTTGTGAGGATCCAAAAAGATAATACGTGTAAAACATAGCACAATGTCCGGGAACACAGTAGGTGCTCACCAAGGGGGAGTTCCCTTTCCAGGTGTATTTCCTGCAGGGTTTCCGCTTCCAGGGAATTAAGGATGTATTCCATCCATTCTCTGGGGAGGAGCGTGCCGGGAAACATAAGAAACTCAGGTACAGGGTTAAGATGTCAGCTTCCTCAGCCAATCCACAGCCCAAATGCCTGACCACCGTTTGGGCCAGAAGAACCCTTCCTTGGTCACCTCTTATAGTCTGGGCTGATTGGCTCACCAACTCTCCAACCTACATGTGGTCTCCTGGCTTTTCCACCTGTTACTACCTCAGAAAATATTCTACCCTGAAGGCAGCCAAGCCCCAGAGCAGGAAGAGGCAAAAGGAATCTGAACTTGAACTTCACCGGGAGCACCCACTGCCGGGACCTCTGGGAGAATGTGACGTAGGAAAGGGTGGGGATGGCTGTCGGGTCCGGGCTGAGCCCAGCTGTGGAGAGCTGGTCTGGCAGAGAAAACAAGTCCAGAGGCTGGCAAAGACCAGACCTCACAGTCCAGAGACGTAGGTGCTGGACTAGTCTAGGGACCCGGGTTCTAATGCCAGCTCTGATAGTTCCCAGTGGTGGGCAATTCACATGACCTCTCTGAGCTTCAGTTCCTCTCAGAGAGACAAATGGGATAATGTGTTAGAAAAAATCGAGTTCATATTTTATCAACAAGTCTAAAAGGTACCCTATTGGCATCTCTGGGTTACCACAATTCCCCAGCTGCCTAGGGATGAAGGGAGAAGTCCTTGTTGCTTTGGTTTCCAGTTTCCTTAAACTGCCAGCATTCTACACACACACACACACACATACACACCACTTTGCAGCAGATTAAGGATGCATTACTTCTCAAAAAGAGTAGCATTTCCAGCTCTGGAACGAGAGAGATGAGGGCTCATTCTGGGCCACATTCCCTCTTCAACATCATCCCCACCCCCACCCCTGCACAAGTGTGAGTCCTCTCCCCTTCCCCCTCCCTCCCTGAATTACTCATACTCCTGGAAACATGACTGATGACTTCGGGATGAGTAAGAGGCCCATGAGCGTCAACTGCTGGGAGGGTGAATGAGTTCAATACTCCCTCGAGCAGGGCCACTTAGACATGCGCCAGGAGTCCTGCTGGGGGAAGGGGCCACAGGACCCTGGACAGGAGCTAGCCTTTACTCAGCAATGAGCTAGAAGTCCTTTTACCCCTTCTCCCTTCTGCCAACCCCTGGGTGCCGATGGCCTTCTCAGCAGGAGGTGACAGCCCACACCCCTTTCTGGGCAGTGGGTGCAGGGCCTCTCAGTGAGCTCCAGGACACTGCATTTCTCTGACCCAAGCACCCCTGGCCTCACCCCAGCACAGCCAGGCCCAGGGCAGCCCTGAACTTGGCAGCCTAGCCTTGGTTGCTTTGAAAGGGCCCTAATCCAGGGCTCAACCTGCAGGGTGCGTATGTGGAGCGGGTGTGTGTGTTTATATGCTCCTGTCCACCCTACTCCACAGTGCCAGTTGAGCAAATAGTTTTGGTCTGTTTTCCATTTTCCACGTGTCCCATTTCTGAACATTTGGTGGAAATGAGATCCCAGCAAAGGGAGGTATTAATTCAATGTGTTTTGAAGTGTTTATTTTACATGCTTGGATAAGCAAAACAACATGCAAACTAGATTGTCCTGCACTTAATACACAGAGCTGAAGCATCAGTTTCTCCATACCTACAATGGGTGTAGTCAGGACACAGATGGCATGGAAAATAACACCAGGGCTGGGAAGCATGAGGCAGCCCTACCTCAACGTTCTCTGCAACCAGGAAAAGACAGTGCCCTCACTCTGAGTCTCAGCTCCCCAGACAGTCCCTCCGTGTAGGAAACGGGGCTCACCTCCAAGCTCGCTCCGTGAGGATCTTGAGGTGTCGGCTGGGACCCAGCATGATGTCCTTTGAATTGCTAAAGACAAGAGCAATGCATTAAGCGGAAGGACTTTATTAAGGTGTTTCGGGACAGAGGCACTAGATCGCAGAAGAACATGTTAGGAGGATCAATTGTTTGATGGCATTTTGAGATCCAAAACGCAGGGGCTGAAACATTAGTGAGGCAGGAAAATGGCCTGGCCGGGGAGCCCCCTGATTCCTCCCCACCAGCCCTTCTCCCAGCGGAAAGGAGGGCTCCTCTCCCCCATCTTCACTGTTTACTATCATTAGCCTCAGTCATTTAAATGTAGTTTGTTAGAAGTTCCATATAAAGCAGAATAAATCGTAAGCAATAAACTCAGGTGTTTTAGGATCTTTCTTTCCTTCCCTATAACTCAGCTGAAACCCCTTGCTACCAGAGTAGCAGGACATTAATCACAGTCAATTCATGATCCTTTCCCCCTTTTCTTAGGGTCAGGGCAGATCTTCTGGGAGGTTTACAGGGAACCCAAGCACCGGGGTACATGTCCATCCCTCTGTCGGGATGGCTGCTGTGCTGATCCACAGCCTGTTCAGGACACAGCTCTTCCCCAGGGCCGCAGTGAGGGTCCAGGATTCATTCTGCTGCCCTGGACCGTCAGAGACAGGGGAGGTTCTGCAAGGGTTCCCCTGCCTCCCTGAGATTCTAACCCCGACGTAGGGGAGCATGGTTGCTCTAATCCCTTCCACCCATCCTAGGGTGGGTTATCTTGTCTTAGAAGTGTTGTTGACTAGAAGCTGAGGGCGGGCTGCTCTTTATCACGTTGTGTTCCCCAAATGTTATGTCTCTATTCCTCTGAGGACTTGGGCTTTCAAAACCAAAGCAGGAAATCTCCCTTTTGTGTCTGCCCTGCATCTTGCGCTTGAGCTCGTGCTTACTTCCCCTCGGCAATCAGCACAGAACTGCCCGAGTGGTGACAAGGGCAGAGAATAAATACTGGAGGGGATTGTTGGTATTTCAAAACTGTGCTACCCCATGGAGGATTCTCACTACCTGGTTTAGGACTTGCTATAAAGCTCTAGTAATCAGGACGGTGGGTATTGACATAAGAATAGACAATGGAATCGAGGGAACAGAGTCTAGAAGTATTGAGTTCGCCAAAAAGTTCATTCGGGTTTTTTTTTTTTTTTTTTTTTTTTTTTTGCGGTACGCGGGCCTCTCACCACTGCGGCCTCTCCCGTCGTGGAGCACAGGCTCCGGACGCGCAGGCCCAGCGGCCACGGCTCACGGGCCCAGCCGCTCCGCGGCATGTGGGATCTTCCCTGACCAGGGCACGAACCCGTGTCCCCTGCATCGGCAGGTAGACTCTCAACCACTGCGCCACCAGGGAAGCCCTCATTCGGATTTTTGTAACATCTTATGGAAAAACCCGAATGAACTTTTGGCCAACCCAATGTATCCACACACACGTGGTCAACTGATTATTAGCAAATCAGCAAAGACACCAAGGTGATTCAATGGGGAAGGAAAGTCTTTCATTTTACACGGTGCTAGAACAACTGGATATTCATATATTAAAAAAATGAGCATTAACCCTTACCTCACATCATACTCAAAAATTATTTTGAGATGGATTATAGACCTAAACAGATAAGCTAAAACTATAAAGCTTCTGAAAGAAAACAGAGGAGAAAATTTTCATGATCTTGCAGAAGGCAGTTTTCTTAAACAGGTCACAAAAAGCACAAAACATTGTTTGAAAGAAAGATTTATAAATCGGACCTCATCAAGATTTTTTAAAAATCAAGAGACGTTGTTACAAAAATTGGCAAGCCAGTCTACAAAGAAATATTCACGAAACATATATCTGACGAAGTTCTGGTATCCAGCATATACAGAGAGTATCAACAGAGCAATAATAAAAAGGACTCCCCCAAATAAAGAGATAGGTAAATAAATAAAAGAGAGCAAAAGACTTGACCAGACATGTCACAAAAGAAGATTGGCCAATAAACAAATAAAGATTGCTCAACATCATTGAGTTAATCAGGAGACGCAAATAAAACCTCTGTGCGGTTTTATTTGCTACCTACTGGAAGAGCTCAACTGAAAAAGACCAGCAATTCCAAATGCTGGCGAGGACGGGGAGCAGCTGGGACTCAGACATTGTTAGCGGGGGTGTAAAATGGTCTGACCATTTTGGAAAACTGACAGTTTCTTATAAATTTAAACATACACCTGCCCTATGATTCACCAGTTCCATTCCCAAGCATTTACCAGAAAGAAATGAAAACATTATAGTCACCAAAACACTTGTCCAAAAATGTTCACAGCAGGGCTTCCCTGGTGGCGCAGTGGTTGAGAGTCCGTCTGCCGATGCAGGGGACGCGGGTTCGTGCTCCAGTCCGGGAAGATCCCACAGGCCGCGGAGCGGCTGGGCCCGTGAGCCATGGCCGCTGAGCCTGCGCGTCCGGAGCCTGTGCTCCGCAACGGGAGAGGCCATGACAGTGAGAGGCCTGCGTACCGCCAAAAAAAAAAAAAAAAAAAAAAATGTTCACAGCAGTTTTACTCGTAACAACAAGAACTGGAAACAAGCAAACATCCATCCATACGTGGATAAATGAACAAACTGTGGTATTTTTGTACACTGGAATACTACTCAGCAATAGAAATGAACAAGCTACAGGCATGCCTTGTTTTACCGTGCTTCACTTTATTGTGCTTTGAAGATATTTTGTTTTTTACAAATTAAAGGTTTATGGCAACCCTGTGTTGTCAGATGATAGGTAGCATTTTTTAGCAATAAAGTATTCTTTAATTAAGGTATGTACATTTTTTTAGACATAATGCCATTGCACACCTAATAAACTACAGTATAGTATAAACATAACTTTTATATGCACTGAGAAACCAAAAAAATTATGTGACTCGCTTTATTGCAATATTCGCTTTATTGCAGTGGTCTGCAACTGAAACTGCAAGGTCTCTGAGGTGTGCCTGTATCGATAGATGCTATATGGATGAATCTCAGCAATATTATGCTAAAAGAAATTAGCCAGCACAAAAGAGTACATATAGTATGATGACATTTATATGAAGTTCTGCAACAAGCAAAACTAATCTATAATGATAGGAATTAGAACATTGGTTGCCTCAGAGAAGGAGGTGGGGATTGACAGAAAAGTTCTGGGGATCTAATGTACAACATGGTGATTATGATTATAGTTAATAAAACTTTTTTTAAAAAAAAGAAAAAGGAAAGGAGAATAGGGCCAGTTTGTGAGGTGATGGAAAGATGCTGTATCTTGTTTGGAGACGTGGTTACACATACAGGCATCTGTCGAAACTCATCCGGTTTTACACTTAAGATCTATGCATCTCACTATATGCAGAGTATATATACCTCAATAAAAAGCAAAGAAAACAGTTTCCAGAGCCTCGGGAGATGGAGAGCTGCGGAGCTGGGTTTAATGGGTCTAGAGTTTCAGTTTTGCAAGATGAAAAACTCTGGAGATTGGTTGCATAACAATGTGAATATACTTAACACTACGGAACTGTACACCTAAAACGGTTAAGACGGTAAATTTTATGTAATGTGTATTTTACCACAATTTAAAAAAGCAAACAAAATATGCTACCACGTACAACCTAACAAACCTTACTCGTGAGGAGTCAAACACAAACAAGTTAATTTCATAATATTTATGTAGTCCTTGAACTCAAAGAAGCAAGGGAAATCGGTGGGCATGGAAGGTGGTACGGGCAGCCGTGGACAAGTAAGTGGGCACCGCCGTAGGGCTGAGGAACACGGTGGACCCTTTAAACATCCTAGGTCTCTGCCCGCTTCGGCTCCCCAGAGGACAGAGAGGATGGAGCTGGAAGATTCGGGAGACCTCTTCCATGAACCCATTTTCTGAGAACTTGGTGCAGCCAGTCCCCTGGAGGTTTGTACAGACAAGAAGGACAAGGTCCTGCCTCAGTTGTGTGCGGCAGGGCCAAAGGAAGGAGGTAGGTGAGGGGAGCGTGTTGAGTCCCTGCACCAGAGGCCTCAGCGCACTAGCCTAAGCTCCACCCCTAACACGCTATGTGGTCCTGGCCAAGTCCGTCATCTGTCACCCCCGTCGGGAGGCTAACTCAGGGCTTCCTACGCAGAGCTCCTCAGCACCCGCTGGGACTTCCCTTGGGCTCAGCTGGTCCCAAAACCAGACAGGGGCAGGCTGGGGGCCCAGGGGGCCGAGGAGCGTCGACCCCCTCCTCCCACATGTGGCTGACATCTAGGCCTGCTGCGTGGCTGACGGGTGATGCGGACGGCGGGATGGGGGTGGCGACAGTCGGGCCAAGTGGGAGGAAGGCAAGCAGAAAGGGCATCGTTGAGAAGCAGCGAATCATGAAGCATGCTGTTCATCGATTCGGGCTAATTAAGAGACCAGCATGATGGCCATAGTGCTGGTAATTTCTTAATGCCCGGTTGTCACAGTCCCTGTGGATTAGCCCCTCTACCTCCTCATCGTCCCAGAAGTGCCCTGGGGGATGTCAATGCGTTGGGGGCACCTCTAGACTCTCCTGGCCTTTGCAGTACCTGCTGCCTTGAGAGAAGGGGAAAAAGAGCTGGCGGGCACTTATTAAGCACCTCCTACGGGTCAGGTCTGTGTTAAAAATGTTCATAAGGGGTATATATCGTTTGGTCCTCCTAACACCCTGAGAGGTGGGACCCATCATTCCCATTTTGTCGATGGGAACATGGAGGCTCAGAAGGAGGAGTGGACTTGCCCAACATCTCCTGCTAAATTAGACATAGTTCCTGCCCCCTTACCTCACTCCATCACAGTGTAGAACTGTCTCATTTGTAAGACTGAAGATACTTCTAGATGTTCTACTCTGACCCCCCCCCCCCATGGCAGTCATATGCTCTAACAATTAACCTCCAGGTCTTTCCAGCGACCCTCTTCCCTTGCTTGCTGGTGATAGAAACTCCCTCCACTGAGACAGATTTTAAGGGCTTGACTGAGAATGCTCCCCAGAAGAGGGAAGGTGAGATCTTAATTTTTCTGAAATAAATTGGAAAAATGGAGGGACGGATAGCAGTTACAGTGTGCTGCAGAGGTGGATGGAAGAATGAGCTTGCCTTGTCCCAGAGCCTAAAGGAGCTGTTGTGTCTGGAGTACAGGGACTGGGGGGATGGGGGTGGGCAGAGACGAGGTTTGCATTCTCTTTTATCCCCCCGGTGTTTCTAGCAGTGTTCCCCCTGCAGCCCTGTGAAGACTGGATGAGTGGTGTCAGGTGGGCAGCTCGACAGGGTCTGGGGCTCAGCAGAGAGATCCGGGGTAGAGTGAGACCTGGAGCTGTGCCGACCAGAGACGGCTAATCTCTGGGTAACCCCAGAGCCTGCCGCGGTGCACGGCGAAGCTGCTCGATGATGGAGATGGCCGACTGGCTGAATTGCAGCAGATGCCCTCGCTGTGGCCCCAGTGCTTACGATACTGGAAAGAGATTCTAGAGGAACAGCCTGCCCCACCCCACTGGAAGTCTGGTGTCCCCAAGTTCTCCCTATGTTGCTAGACCCAGCAGCATCCACCAGCTTCCGGAACACGTTGCTACCATTGCAGTGTTCTCCTCAGGCCCCCCTGCCCTTGCCTTCCCCACAGCTCTCCCACTGAGCCCCCTGATTCCGCAGTCCCATTTCTAAGCTGGAAGCCTCCCAGCTGACAGCGGGACCCGGGATGCAAGACTCCCGGTGCTCACACACACACGTACACACACTTACACACTCACACGTACTTCAGCATCCTTCTCGACAGGCCCCATGTGTCCATCAGACTGACTCCTGCTACCGGGCAGGAGACCTGCTTCTGGAAGACAGAGAAGACACACAGAAACACACGGCATCTTGAGTCCACTTGGTCGTTACTTGGAGGACTGATTTGGTCCCGAACTCCATGAGCTGCTGAAGATCTTAGGTGACAGCCCTATCATGAAAACCAGCCAGGCCCAGGAATCCACCCTCCTGCCAGCATTTTTCAACCCAGGAAGGGATAACAGGCAGTTACGTTTGCCTGCAGAGAGCAGAGAGTAGGAAGCCCATCCTGACCGAGGTGTGGAGGATGGCCGCGGTGTGAGGCCCACCTGCCCACAATCACCCAGTGATTGCAGAAATCTTTTCCTTTTAAAATCATGGGGAAGGGGCGAGCTGAGGGAGACAAGAACCTAGGTATGTGTTTGGCGTTCTACCCTGTTTGTAATTGGGAGCAATTTTACAAACTTGCATCATCTTTCCTAATACAATAGACTTAGGGGTTCAAAAGTGCTGGCACGATGTCTTTTAAATATTTAGAAACCTTCTCCACCCCTACCACCAAAGCTGAGTATTTGTTTTTTAAAAATAAACCCTTGGCAAGGATGCCACGTGGTGTCCGCAGCACAGGTAACTGTTGTGCAAGCCGGCCCGCCCGAGGGCCGAGGGTGGGGACCTGCCCACAGCTGTCACCCTGTTCCTAACAACTCCTCGGGGCACACCCTGCTCATTAGGCCCCGGCCACGCCTGGCCGCCCAGACTCTTGGTGGAACCAGAATGCCGGGAGCGGGCGGCTCCTTGAACCCTGAACAATCGGCTGTGAGAAGTTAATCCAGACCAAGGGCCGGGGTGCCCAGAAAGCTGGGTGCTGGGAGCTCCCTCTCCCACGCCTAGGACGGGCCTGGGCAGCCTGCACACTGGCCCAGCTCCCGGGTCTCCAGGTGGCCAGGAAGCAGCAGGGGCCCCAGAGGGAGCCCAGCAGAGCTCTAGGCAGTTCAGGTGGACTTGTGTTTAGAGGCTGCCTCTCTCAGGGGAGGGCTGAGCCACGCCGACATTACCTCACTCCGGCTCAGTGACCCCCAGGCAGGTAAGGGATGGGACTTGTTTCTGCATTACAGCTGGGGAGCCCAAGCAGAGCGGATGGGCAGGCAGAGAGGGGAGGCCACCGTCAAAGCCCGGCACCTGCCCCGTCTCTGGCACCAGCTGGGCGAACGCCCATGCCGGCAGCGCTGCTGCCCCCTGGAATGGATGCTACCGTCTTGGGGTGGGGATGTGCCTCCACTGAAACAAGCTGCCTGTCCCCCACCCAGATAATCCAGGCCTGTCTCCCCTTCCCCCCGCGCGCCCCCCCCACGCCCGCATTTGCGGCCTGTGGCATGAGGAAGGATGGGGCTGCCCAGCCTGGCCCCGCCTGGGAAGTACGTCCCACTGGTGTGTCTGCCAATTCAGGATAAACCGGATTGGGGTTAGGCAGGTGGCAACACGCTGCAATTTGTGGAGGCTCCTGGCCTCTTGCTCCTGTGACACCAGGAGGGTGAGGGTGGCAGCCATCTCTGTCCATTCATGGGGCTCAGGCCTGCCAGAAGACAGGCGGGAGTCACAGGCCGCAGGCTGGAAGCACAGAATCTGCAGAGACCCAAGGAAGCTGCCGGGAAAGAGCCCTGGCTTGGGACACAGGAGTCCCCAACACAGCAAATCTAGCCCCCCACTAGTGGGCTGGGACAGCCCTCCCCTCCAGGGGCCCATCTGTCCAATGATGGATTGGATTAGATGAGATCCCCTTACTCCATACTCCTCCACTGTCATCAGGCTGGGCCCCAACTCCCAAATCCTCCATTGCTTCTCTCAATAAACCCATTCTACTGGGGAATTAGAATTAGCCTCTGTCTAAATTGAAGGCCATGCATGTGCAGCTCTGGGCGGGCAGCCCTGGGGTCTCCTGAGAAGAGAGGAGAACCAACCGAAAGACAGGGGGCCCTACCTTGTACCTCCCACCTGGCCCCCATCCCAAACCCTGACCTCGTGAGGCTTACCCGCTCTCTCCAGGTCTCCAAAGCGGGGCTGAGGCACTTGGGCCAGAACCCACTCCTGGAGACATGGGCACAGAAGCCCTGCAGGTATCATGCAGGATGGGGGGCTGTGAGCCCCGCAGTGGGGAGCCCCCCAGGGTGCCAAGGACCAGCCACAGGGCTTGAGTAGGAGTTCAAAGCCCCCCTTAAACCAACTCTGCTTCAACACTCACCCCCTAGGAAGGCCCAGAACGAAGAAAGTCCAAGCCCCACACCCCCTTTGCTAACCACTAGAATTGGTTACTCATTTGCAGAGCATGTTTTGGTCGACAACGCTTTTTCCCATATGTGATGTCATTTGATCCTCACAACAACACGATATTTCCCCATTTTACAGAGAGGGAACTAAAGCTCAGAAACTCAAGCTTCAGAAGTGGTGAAACCACAACAGGGAGCCGAGAGGTCAAGTTCCAAGGTCAGTGCTCTCTGTGGGGCGCTGTGTCCCTATCTCCAGGCCCTAGGGACCCAGAAACACGCCTCTGGGACTCAGACAGTGGGCTGAAGCCTTCCCAGCCAGCAAGGCTATGTGTCTGCAGTCCAAAGGGCCTAGAGACCCACCCACACTGTTGCTCTGGGCCCACATGCAGGTTCATAGAGAAGGTTGGTAAAGCAAAGCCATTCTGCAGTGGGCCTGAAACTCAGGGTAGACCTTCCCTGGAGACTGACAGGGCTGGATCTCTTTCCTCCTGCTGAAACCCATAGCTCTTCTCTTAGAGGAAGAGACCCATTTGCCGCCTTCAAATCTCTGAAGAGCCGTGAGGAACGGGGAATGGCCATCTTCTGTGGGGATGACGGGTGGAAGAGGCAATAAGCAGATGGGTTACAGTGCAAGGAGGGACCAATGGAAGGAAGGACCCTCCAGGCTGGGTAATCGTTCTGCCCTGGGAATGTTATATAGGAAATTCAACTCCTGTAATGCTGAGTGGGAAGAGTGGGGCTACGTGATAGTTACACCTTTTCACACCAAGAGCCTATGATGAAATGGGAACTCTCTTGGCTTCTATGGCCCTTGAATTCCCCTCTATGAGTACCATACTGGATCAAGATAAAGTTGTTGCTGAGTGTCTCTACCTCCTGCTGTTACAGACTGGGATGGAGTGGAGAGAAGAGGTCAAGAAGCAGGGATGGTGGGCTGTGTGGTGGCCCCTGGACCACAGCCAGCTGAGAGTCTGATGTGGGAAGGGTCTGCTGGAGCTCCATGCTCTGAGGGCCGAGTGCCCTGAGGCCATCTTTATCTGCTGTCCCCGAGAGGTAACTGGGGCATTCCCATTGATTTGGGCGGCCAGCCAAAGACCTGCCTGGGCCTCATGGGCAGCTGTCTCCTTTGCCACAGTGACCAGAATGAGTTGCCAGGTCAAGGCAAGCCCGGCCTCGGCCATGGGTGTTGGTCAGCCACCTGTGTCCAAGCAGCAGCTGGCCAATCACTGGCCATCCATCCTCTGCAGCTGGCCTGGATTGTCCATATCGAAGAGGAGCTCTCTTAGGACATCTGAGTAACTGAAATCTGGAATCTGGAGCTACAGGTGGAGTGATTGGACTCTAGCATCCCAACACTGTCTGCGGAACACCTCAAGCTACAAAATTGTCTGCCGCAGTTCCTTGAGGGTTAAGAGAAACCAGACCGTCCCCCTTGTCCAGAAAGCCTCCCAGGAGTGTGCTCAGTTGGTGAACAGAGGGTGGCACCATCCCTCCCCCACCACACCTCCTGGCCACCCACCTCCTGCTTGGTTCTTGGTTTTCCCCTGGAGGCATTTCCTGCCATCCTGGGGAGGTGTGGGTACAAGCAGCCTTCAGGCTCAGCCCAGCCTGGCCCATGTTCTTCTAGGAGTCCTGGGAGCTACTCCCACTCATTCATTCGTTACTCAATGCTTCCTGAGCACCCGTGCACCTGCAAACCTAAAACAGCAGATAACTCCCTCATAGAAAAATGGGCAAAGGATATGAACAGGTGATTCCCAGACCTGGCCTTGCTACTTATTTGCTGTGTAAATTTGGGGAAGTAACTTAACCACTCTGTGCCTGTTTTCTTATCTGTAAAATTGTGATAATAATGCTTCTAATTCACTGGGTTACTGTGGAAACTGAATGAGATAATCCACATGTTATGAGTAGAATTGTGTCCCCCACCAAATTCACGTGTTGAAGCCCTAACCTCCTGGTACCTCAGAATTTATTTGGAGACAGGGACTATAACGGGTGATGACGTTAAAATGAGGCCATTAGGGCCTATAAGGGGTGATGACGTTAAAATGAGGCCATTGGCCCTAATCCAATATGACTGGTATCCTTGTAAGAAGAGGAAAAGACAAAGAAATGGGCACACAGAGAAAAGACCATGTGAAGAGGTAGCAAAAGGGTGGCCAAGGAAAGAGGCTGAAGGAGAAATGAACCCTGTGGGCACCCTGATCTTGGCCGTCTAGCCTCCAGAACGCTGGGAAAATAAATGTCTGTGGTATTTTGTTATGGCAGTCCTAGCACGCTAATATACCACCCAAAGCACTAGAACAGCATCTGGCATATGGTATATACTCAATAAATACTAATTATTGCCATAAATATTATTGTTTATCTCAGCTGTATACCCACCATATTCGTTTCCTACTGCTGCTGTAGAAAATTACCCCCAAACGAACTGGCTTAAGATAACACATATTTATTTTCTTATAGTTCTGTAGGTCAGAAATCCCACTGGACTAAAATCAAGATGTCTGCACGGCTGTATTCCTTCTGGAGGCTCTAGGGAAGAACCCATTTCCTTGTCTTTTCCAGTTTCTAAAGGCCACCTCATTTCTTGGCTGGGGCCCCTTCCTTCATCTTTAAAGCCAACAGGGTAAGATGTTCCAATCGATCTTCCTCTGACCCTCCTGCCTCCCTCTTATAAAGACCCTATGATTACATGGGGCCCACCAGATGATTCAGGATCACCTTCTCATCTCAAGATCCCTAACTTAATCACACCTGCAAAGTCCCTTTTGCCATGGAAGGTCACATGTTCACAGATTTGGGGGATTAGGACATGTGCATCTTTGGGAGAAGGGCCATTTTTCTGCCCACCACACACATCATCTATGATTAAGTGAAAAAAGCGAGCCATAGAACAACACCTATAGGTTAATCTCATTTATGGAAAAAGATACTAAATCAATTTATAGAGAGAAAGAAACTCACACAACTATTAACCATGGGGAGGGAGTCGGGGCTTTTTGTGTATTGTTCTAACTTTTTCTTTTACAGTATGCACATATTCACAGATTACTTGTGTAATTTGATTTTTTTTTTTAAGTAATCCAAAGCAAGAAAGAAGAGATGTGTACCCATCCTTGGGGAGCTCAGTCTAGGGACGTCAAACAAATCAACAGCCTCAAGTCCTCTCGCTTCATGGTCTGAGAAGTGGCAGCTGGCGTGGAGGCTCCCGCCCGCCTGGGTGACACTACCTGAGGTGACACTTCTGCTGGGCTCTGAAGGATAAGAAAAAGTTTCCCAGATAGAGAGGAGGCAGAAGCGTGTTGCCAATGGCAGCGGGCCTAAAGGGGCCGCGCTTTACCGGGCGGTGTAGGAGCCATGGAGAAGAGGCCAGAGGCAGGACTGGGCTGCTTGGCTGTGGGCAGGCCCTGTGCTGAGTGGTGGTGTAGGCATTTCCTCATTAGATGTCAGTGAACTGAGGCTGTGTGTTTTGATGAGACGAGAGAAGGTCTGACTGGATGAGAAAGGGCATGAAAGCAGGTGGCAGGGCCTTGGTGCAGCTGGTGCAGACAGGGAGAGCTGGGGAAGGGGGCAGGTAGGGCAGAGCCAGAGGCAGTGCCTTCCCTCAGTCCCCACCCACCTCCCACGGCCCCATCTGCAAGCTTAGCCCCAAGGCAAGTAGCAGGAGCAGGACAAGGTCTCCGGCAGCCTCTCCTAGGGTTGTGGGAGCTTCTAGGCCTGACCTGGGACCTGCTGCCTGGGGGCTGACTGCCAGGTCTGCATGGTGTGTGCAAGGCAGCTGGCCACAGACCCGGCCAGGTCATCCTGGCAGCGAGGGGACGGCACAACACCATTTCTCTTAGTCCACTGGGGCTGCTATAACAAAATACCACTGATTGGGTGGCTTATAAACATCAGGAATGGACTTCCCTGGTGGCGCAGTGGTTAAGAAGCCGCCTGCCAATGCAGGGGACACAGGTTCGAGCCCTGGTCCGGGAAGATCCCACATGCCGCAGAGCAACTAAGCCCGTGCACCACAACTACTGAGCCTGCGCTCTAGAGCCCACGAGCCACAACTACTGAGCCCACGTGCCGCAACTACTAAAGCCTGCGCGCCTAGAGCCCGTGCTCCGCAACAAGAGAAGCCACCGCAATGAGAAGCCCACGCACCTCAACGAAGAGTAGCCCCCGCTCGCTGCAAGTAGAGAAAGCCCGCTTGCAGCAATGAAAATCAAACGCGGCCAAAAAATAAATAATTAAATAAACAAATTTATAAATAAATAAACATCAGGAATTATTTCTCACAGTTCTGCAGGCCAGAAGTCCAGGATCAGGGTACCAGCATGGTCAGGTGAGGGCCCTCCCAGGGTCTCAGGCAGCTGACTTCTTGCTGTGTCTTCACCTGGTGGAAAGGAAGCAAGGGGTGTCTCTGGGGCTGGTTTGACAAGGGTGCTCATTCCACTCATGACCTAATCACCTCCCAAAGGCCCCACTTCCTAATACCATCACCTTGGGGGTTAGGCTTCAACATTTGAATTTTGGGGGGACACAAACATTCAGATCATAGCACCCTCAAAGGGTTCCCAAGCTGGGGTGAGGCTGGGTCTGTGGGCGGGGAAAGCAGACAGAGGGCCTTCAACCCGTGGCTAGCCACCCTGTGTGCTTGTCCTGACTTGCAGAGAGAGCCCAGCCGTGTCTCGAAGATGTAACTGCAGATAACACAGAAGGCACCTGTCAGTGGCAGAGGGGAGAGGTGATTGGGTGGGTGGGATTAGCTTAGGGGGTAGCCAGTTCCCGTGTTCCAATGGCACCCTGGCCCAAATGATGGACCCACATCTCTGCTCTGCCAGTTTCAAGCTGTGTGGCATTGGACAAGTTACTTAGCCTCTCTGGGCCTCAATACACCCATCTCTAAAGTAGGGGTAATAATAGTATCTGCTTCATAGGTTACTGTCTGCTAAGTGCTTGGAACAGCCTAAGTGCTAGTGGTCATTCCTGGGGACCCTCCATGGATCTCCCAGCTCGGCCTGGCAGGCGAGGACCCCTTCAGGGTCTCCACAGCGCCTTATCCCTACCCTCAACCAGTCACCCACTCACACCTGCTCCTTGGGCCCATGGGGTGGCCCCGTCAGCAGGACCTGTGGCACAGGGAAGGGGGAGGAGTGATGGCTTATGAGGCAGTGGTTACGGGGTGCGAGGGCTCTGAAATGGTGGGAGGTGGGGACGGGAGGAAGCAGGGGTTTCAGAGTAGCAGAGACTCCCTCGGGGAGATCTGTCCAGGGCAGAGACTGCTGGTCACCGAATGCCTGGCTTTGGGGTATCAGAGCCAGCTTTGACGGGAGCCAGAGCTCCCAGCTGTGCTTCACAATGCCGAGGTGTCTGTCATTATCTGCAGGGCTGTTGCGAAATGTTCCAAGCAGAATTACATACTTTTAATTCACTTTAATTGTGTAAAAGACCTGCATGTCAGGCAGCACTTGTGAGAAGGGGATAAGGTGTCACCAAGTCAGAGAAATGCTGATGATCGGGGTCCACTCAGCAGAGTTGGGGGTGGGTGTCTGGATACTGATGTGGCTGTAGGATGAGCAGGCCAGGGGCTCTGGAATGCTAATATTGTTCTTGGAGATCTGCTGATCTGTTGGAGCCCGCAGGGAGGCCCATCTCAGATGAAGGGGGCGGAGCTCAGCACTGAGGAACTCAAGGAAATCATCCCAGTTTGCAAACTAGTGGCATAGCCGGGAAAAAGTAACAGCCTGTGGTTTTCTAATTCCATTGCCAAATGGGGGCAGGGGCCTACTGACCAGGGTGTGAAATGCAGGCTATCGATTTGTTTGATCTGTGAGGGATTCTCAGAAAAGGCCCGACCAAGGCAGGGGTGGAAATGATTGCAGAGGAAGCCCAGGCCTGCCGCAAACTGGCTGTGTAGCCTGGGACGAGCTGTTTGCACTCTCTGGGTTCCACCTCAGTCGTGTCGTAATAAGGAAGGATGGCTGCATAACGATGACACAATTATCATGCAGGGCTTACTAGGTTTGAGTCACCTTAAGTACATTATCTCACATAATCCTTCCAATAACCCTATGGAGTTATCCTCATTTTGCAGATGAGAAAATGGAAGTTCAGGGAGGTTGAGTAACTCATCCAAGTTCACTCAGCTAATGAGTGACCCAACAGGGATTTAAAGACTTGAATGGCTTTAAATGGTTGCTAGCGCCATGCTAGATCCCTCGGGGTCAGCTCTGTGCTCCATCTTGAGCGTGAAAAATAGGGAGGGGTCGCCCCCGTTCCTTTGCGCTCTACCTCACTGCTGCTTGAGGGCCGGGTCCTGGTCGATGTGCAGGCAGTGGGTTGGGATGGCCCTGGCCGCCACCAGGACCCCCGAGCACGTGGAGAGGAGGTGAGAGCCCTGGCACCTCCACAACCTATACACCTCCCGTCCCCACAGGTCTGAGAAAGGCCACGCCTTTGCTTTAAACTGAACTCTTCTCTCCAAGAGCTTATTACACATACCCTTTACACAGCAACTTAATCAAATAATAACTTCTGTGCAAACCTCTACAAAGGACCTTTTCACCCAGGGCTCATTTAATGCTCACAACCTCGCAGGTGGGGATGTTGTCATCATCACCACCATTTGGACAGTCAACTGAGGCAGAAAGGTAGCCAAGGATAGGTGCTACAGTCGCTTGTGGCTCTTCAATGACCAGCTGGGTGCCCTTGGACAAGTCACCTATCCTTCAGAGCCTGAGCGTCCTCATCTGTAACCTGGGGGTGGTTGTGAGGACTAAAGGCAGAGTGGGTGTGCAGTGCTCAGTACTCTGCTGGAACAGAGTAAGCACTCAACAGTGATAGCCTGTATGTTTTTAGGTCCCTTTTTTAAAATGGACTTAATTTTTTAGAGCAGTTTTAGGTTCACAGCAAAACTGAAAGTACAGAGAGTTCCCATACACCCTCTGGCCCCCGCCAACACACACACACACACATGGCCTCCCCACCACCAACATCCCCCACCAGCGTGGTTACAGTCCCTGAACCCACACTGACACATCATGACCACGCAGAGTCCCCAGTTTACATTAGGGTTCTTTCTCAGTGTTGTACGCTCTATGGACAAATGTATAATGCCGTTTACCCCCCATTATAATATACAGAATACTTTCACTGCCCTAGAAGTCCTCCGTGCTCTGCCCATTCATCCCTCCTTCCCCCTGAATGCTCGGCAACCACTGATCTTTTTACTATCTTCATAGTTTTGCCTTTTCCAGAATGTCATATAGTTGGAATCGCACGGTATGTAGCCTTTTTTAGACTGACTTCCTTCACTTAGCAGTATGCTTTCAAGTTTCCTCCATGTCTTTTTGTGGCTTGATCGCTCATTTCTTTTTATCACTGAAGAATATTCCATTGTCTGGATGTGCCACAGTTTCCTTCTTCATCCACCTACTGAAGGACATCTTGGTTGCTTCCAAGTTTTGGCAATTATAAATACAGCTGCTGTAAACATCCATGTACAGGGTTTTGTGTGGACATAACTTTCCAACTTGCTTGGATAAATACCTAGGAGCACCACTGTGGGTTCAAAAAGGGTATGTTTAATGTAGGCTCTTGTTTTTTTATCCAGTCGACACTATGTCTTTTGATTGGAGTATTTAGTCCATCAACATTTAAGGTAATTATTGGTAGATACATATGTATTGGAAACAACCTAAATGTCCATTGACATATGAATGGATAAAGAAGATGTGGTATGTGTGTGTGTGTATATATATATATATATGTATATATATATTACTCAGCCATAAAAAGAATGAAGTAATGCCATTTGCAGCAACATGGATGGACCTCTAGGTTATCATACTAAATGAATTAAGTCAGAAAAAGACAAATACTATATGATATCACTTAACACGTGGAATCTAAAATATGACACAAATGAACTTATCTACGAAACAGAAACAGACTCAGACATAGAGAACAGACTGGTGGTTGCCAAGGGGGAAAGGGGAGGGGGGAGGGAAGGAGTGTGAGTTTGGTATTAGCAAATGCAAGCTATTTTTTTTTAAATTTTTTTTGGCTGCATTGGGTCTTCATTGCTGCACACAGGTTTTCTCTAGTTGCAGTGAGTGGGGGCTGCTCTTCGTTGCGGTGCGCGGGCTTATTGCAGTGGCTTCTCTTGTTGTGGAGCATGGCCTCTAGGTGCACGGGCTTCAGTAGTTGCAGCACACAGGCTCAGTAGTTTGGCTCACGGGCTCTAGAGAACAGGCTCAGTAGTTGTGGCGCACGGGCTTAGTTGCTCCGTGGCACATGGGATCTTCCTGGACCAGGACTCGAACCCATGTCCCCTGCATTGGCAGGCGGATTCTTAACCTCTGTGCCACCAGGGAAGTCCATAAACTATTATATATATGTATAACTGAGTCACTTTGCTGTATACCAGAAACTAACACAACATTGTAAATCAACTATACTTCAATAAAACAAAAATTTTTTTTAAAAAGAGTATATTTAGTTTTGTAAGAAACTGCTAAACTGTCTTCCAGAGCGGCTGTACCATTCCTCTTTCCCACCAGTAATGGCTGTGGCTTTTATTTTTATTGAGAAACAAGAAGTGACTAGCTTAAGATTATACAGCCATTTGTTGGCAGAAGAAGGACCTGAGGACAGGTCCTCAGGACCTGAGGGTGGTTTCCCTTTAACCACATTGCCCCTCAGCTAGACACACCAACCTCACACCCTGACAAACACTCACACTTATTCACTATGGCTTTCAAGACCCAATTCTTGGTACAGATGTGTGTGGAGCAGTCCTCTTCTGCCCCGTCCAGGAAAGCCTGCCATCCAGTCCGTGCATCTGAGAAGATTGTGATGCTCTTGCCCCATGCCCGGGTGCATAGGGGCCAGTGTCCAGGTGTTCCAAGCTTACCTGCACCTGGAGAAGAACCAGATGTCCTGGAAGGCTCTTTCCCCTGTCAAAGCAGACCCAGCCAGCCCCACAGTCCCAGGAGTCACTGTAACTTCATCAGGGACTGGCAGAGGGAAAGAAACGGCCCCTACACTCGCCCCTTACTCCAGCTCTGAGTCCTTCCTCCCTTCCTCCCTTCTGTAGGTGAAATTCACATAATAAAATTAACCATTTTGGGGCTTCCCTGGTGGCGCAGTGGTTGAGAGTCCGCCTGCCGATGCAGGGGACACGGGTTCGTGCCCCGGTCCGGGAGGATCCCACATGCTGCGGAGCAGCTGGGCCTGTGAGCCATGGCCACTGAGCCTGCGCATCCGGAGCCTGTGCTCCACAACGGGAGAGGCCACAACAGTGAGAGGCCCACATACCGCAAAAAAAAAAAAAAAAAATTAACCATTTTTAAAGCGTACAATTCAGCGGCCTTCATAACATTTCATAATGTTGTGCAACCACCACTACCTGTTTCTAAAACATTTTTATCTCCTCAGAAGAAAAACCCTGTGCCCATTGATCTATCCCCCCCATCCTCCCTGTCCCCAGCCCCTGGCAACCACCAACTCACATGCTACCTCTTTGGGTGTACCTATTCTGTAACAGGATAAACGGAATCATATAGCCAGACCTTTGGAGTCCGGCTCCAAACACGTTTCTCGGACCACACTCTCTGTAACTCCCTGAGGAAGGAGGAGAAGCAGGGGCTTCTGCTGTTTCCTTTGCTTCCGTCCCTGCCCCCGGTCTACATTGCCCTGCACCCCCTGACCACAGCGTCTGTGGCCCACCTCATCCGTTCCATGCCATTTCCTAGTTCCTGTAACTACCCCCCAGCTGAGGACCTTGACGCTTCCTAGATTCAGTCAACAAATAGCTTCTGGGCTGGCAGGGGAGACAGACAGGTAAACAGTCATTGCAGCGGTAGGATGAGACACTGCTAGCGGGTTTTCAGAGTCAGGGGAGCCCAGAGGAGAGACACGGAACCGAGCCTCGGGCTGAGGGTGGTCAGGGAAGATAACATGGAGACTGGGGGTCCCGTCTGTCTTGTTCATGCCGTTTGTTTCCTCAGCACAGTTCCTGGCACCTAGAACAGGATGAATGACAAGTCCATCCATCAATCAAAGCAGCTCTTGGCTAAGAGCTGAAGGATGAAGTTGTTTATACCATAAATTGGGCATAACTTACCTGAAGATTGTAGGCAAAGATTCAGCGCCTATAATACCCTGAAAGACATTTCAATCTAGATCAACATGGAAGGGGACGGGGAGTCAAGTGGCAAGACGTGGGGCCAGATCACACAAGGCCTTGGAAGCGGCACAAAGGAGATTGACTTTAACCTGAGTGAAAAGAGGAAGGACTTCAAGGAGATTTGCATTTTAGGAACTCAACGTTCTAATCTAGGTTAGAGATATGATGACCTAAGGATGTGTCAGGCGGACAGAAGAGAGATCATTCTTGCCCTCCTGCAGCTGATGTTCCAGTGGGGAACAGAGATACTTAATATGCTGTTTAAAATAATTGAGTAGTCCCAAAGGTGCAAGATGATCTGAGGGATGACATGGCAGGGAAATGTTTAAATTTCAGTGACCTTTAAATTGAGTGACCTTTAAATTGAGACCTGAGAAATGAACAGGAGATGGTCAGAGAGAGAGGCAAAGAGATTTCCAGGCTACACTAAAGCTGTTATGAAGGTCCTGAGCAAAATGTGTTGAAGGAACTGAGAAAAGTCCAATGTGGCTGTTGAGAAAATGTGAGGCTGGGAGTTTGACCAGATGAGGCTGGGGAAGAAGAAGGAATCAAACCCCAAAGAATCCGCTTACACATTTTGAAATCACCCTCAGCAAAACAGGAAGTTTTTAATGATGTAAGCAGGATTCTCGTTTTCAAAATAGGATCACTTGCATTTCTCTTTTGCATTTCTGTGCATGTGACCTCCTTCCTGATCAGTGCATTCGTCTGCTTGCCTTGAAAGTGGTGTCAGAATTATCAAAGAAAAACAATTCAGAGAAGGAGATAAGTAGTATTTAGCTTCTGACGTTGAAAATAAGATTTTTCAGCCAGGCGATAGTCTTGAAAGACTCTCTATCAAGAAAAAGATGTTCTGGATGTCTTTAACTTTCTCTTTAAGATTTCAAGAAGCTAACCTGACAGAATTGATCTTAGGGCATTATCTAAAGAAGAGAGCCCAGCCAGAGGTTAGGACTCCGCGCTTCCACTGCAGGGGGCACAGGTTCGATCCCTGGTCGGGGAACTGAGATCCCGCGTGCCACACGGTGCGGCCAAATAAATAAATAAGCGTGCAAGCTACCAAAAAGAAAAAAAATGAAGAGGAGAACAGAGGAGAGAGTCTCGATCTCTAGTCTGGAGGATGTTGGGGAGGAGGTAAGAGAGGAGGCAAGTGTGGAAGGAAGTCAGGTGTGCACCCTAGTGGTCCATCCTCCAGTTGATGTCCCAGATAGCAAAGGTGTGTTAGATGAGGGAGGGAGGGGAGACTGGGAGGAGATTTCCTTAAGTATCTCTCTAGAGGTCTTCACATCAAAGTAAATTGCAGGGTGGTTAGGCACAGGGAAGGTTTGAATTTAACCTTCTGAAGCCACCCTGGGTTCCCATGCAGTGTTAAAATGATGGCTGCATTAGATCTGTAGCTGTGGGTTTTATATAAGAAATAGACAAGAAGCAGATGGATTGAAATCCTGCTAAGCATTTTTTTTAATGCATTGAACAAACAACAACAAAAAGTATTGACTATGGCCTGTCATTTAATAGTTACTTCCTTATCCAATCCCTGGGTCCCAGAACCTGCAGTCGCAGGAAGTAGACAGTGAGCACTCTGAAGGTCCCAGGGGGCCTGCTCACCAATGCCTGTTTCAGGTGTAGCCATGGGGGATAATGCACAAAGAAGGGCCTCCCAGAAGGAGAAGCCCAGAGACACAGACAGTGGACAAAGCTCCACTGCCGGGGAGGGGGCTTCCCTCCTCCAGTCTATCAGTATCTGATCGTTGCCGTGAACCAGTGTCGGATGTGTTCCCTTGATTCCCTTTTCTGAATGGGAGTCTTCACTGCAGTTATCCTATTCCTATTCCACCTGGCAAGTAAGTATGGGGTGGAGTGTTTTCACTTAGATGTGTTCAGACCATACAGAGCTTCGTCTGAAGCCCATGCAGAGGGCTGCACATCGCCTGATGATCCTGGGCCCTTGATCTGCCTGAGGCTTTGGAGTTGTCTCCCCGGGGGAGGAAAGGAAATAATAATTCAGTGTATGAGAAGAGGGAGGCATATACATTTTGGGGTGGCCAAAGGGCAGACTATGGCAGAAACCGCCCGTTGGTTACTCCAGTACCCATTCTTCCCTTCTTCCTCAATAACACAACCCCCAGTTTTATGACTAAGGCTGTGTATCACTAAGGCTCTATTTAAGATTACATTTCTCAGACTCCCTTGCAGCTAGCTCTGACCATGGGAGTAACTTCTAGCTAATAACATATAAATAGAAGTGTCATAAGGTTTTTCAGGAAACTCTCTGTAAGAGGGAAGGAGTTGAAATAAAAGAGGGGGAGGAGAAGCCTCTCTCCCATTCCACCATACTGCTTCTTGGAAAGCAAATATGATGGCTAGAGTTTGGTAGAACACAGATCATGGAAATTAGGGCCATATCTTGGGAATGGACAGGAAAGAAAAGCTAGAGGATTTTGGCCCCTGACAACTTCATGAAACCACCAGACCAGCCCTCAAGCTCTGGCTCCAGACTTTTATAGGAGAGACTAAAGCTCTGTGTGTTCAAGGTTCTGTTTATTTGGGTTTTCTGTCACCGGCAGCTGAATGTAATACTAATGGATATATCTCTACCACAGGCTTTGAGTGGGAGACTTACATAATCAATTTAGTGGTTGGGTCCCAGAACCTGCAGACTGTGAACACACAAAATGTTGGCACTATGGCTGCAGAATGGGGATTGGAGGTGACATCCCAGGTGAGGGATGACAGGGGTTTGTACGAGGATGGTGATGGTAGGGTTGGATAGCACATTCAGATCTGAAGCATATTTAGGAAGTGAGACAGGAGTTGGTGGTGGTGAGGGAGAGATGAGAGTCAAGGGCAGGAAGAGGGAAACCAAAGAAAATGGCATTGCAAGGAAGGAGCGGTGAGCAGAGCCAGCTGCCGTGCCGTGGTCAAGGAAGATGCGGGCTGAGATATATCTGTAGGATTTGGTCACAGGGAAGTAGTCTCAGGGCAGTGGAGGTGGAAGCAGACTTGAGTGGGTTGAGGAAAGAGTGGGAGGTGAAGAAGTGGGCCCAGCGAGTAAAGATAACTCCTGCGAGGCTGAAATAGGGATGGAGTCAAGGGAGGGCTCTTATCCTTTTTAAGATGGGCAAGACTGGACCTCATTTAATGGGAAGAGCCCTTAGAGAGGCAGAGGTCAACGACGGAATAAGAAGAGGTATAAGCTGCTTGAGGAAGGTCCCTGAGAAGAAGGTGGGAGGAATGAGGCTTGGGGAGCAGGAGGGACCCTTCTCTGTTAAAGCAGGCAAAGGAGGGCAGGCAGGAGACACGCTGTCTCTCTCCCGAGCTGTGGGCAGAGCCCCTGGCCTCCCTGCTCCCCGCTCCCATCTCCCCATCTTGCACATCTGCTGCCTCAATATTCCTAGTGTGTGACGGAAGCCATGTCCATACCCGCCGGGCCCCTGCCTACAGCTCCCAATACCTCAAAACAAAATTCTCATTTCTGCTTACATTTGGGGTCTCAGCTTAAATGCCACTAGTTCTGGGAAGCCCCACAGATTAGGGAAAGTCCCAGTGATAACTGCACCCATGACAGCTTTTGTGTCTTCTTTGAGATGCCCAGTGAACTTGTAATTACTTGATCGTACTCCCATTAGACGATGGCAGGGGTGTGCGTGTATGTGTATGTGTGTGTGTGCGCACGCATGTGGGTGCTTCCTTATCACCTCTATCTCCCCAGCACGGAGGACAGGGCCTGGCACGCACAGGCACTACATTGGGCTGAATGACTGACTGATGAGAAGATTCAAGCCTGTCATTGAGGCTCTCGAGATCTCAGGTTCAATTTCCAGCATCCCTTAAACCTGCCCATGCTCCAGATGTTGGGGACTACTTCCTGGTCCCCAAAGCTGTCCCACGCTTTCCTCCCGCACTGGGTCTTTGCTCAGACTGTTCCCTGTGCCAGGAATGCCTGCTCACCACTCTGTCCTGTACAGACTCCACTGCTCCTCCCAGCCCAGGGCCTCTTCCGCTGCAGAATCTTCTCTGAAACCCTCACCTGCCACAGGCTTAGCCACTTAACATCTTCCACTGTGAATGTCTGTTTTCCCTGTCCCTTTACTCCCATCAGATCGTAACCTCCTTGAGGGAAGCTTCTAGTTCATAATTGATTGTTATTTCAAATGAAAAATTTGACTGTGAGGCAAAGAGACACCTTATATAACACTTGGGTAAATAGAGTCTTATACAACTGTGTCCCCAGTGGTGGCTTTAGAGTGTCATGCACTTAGTAGGGACACAAAAATATTTTTGAATGAATATTTTCTCCCTCATACCTGCAAGACTATGATGGTGACAGTCTCCATCTGCACATTAATTTTTTTAATTAATTTAAATGTGGTTCTCCTATGTTTACAACACAGAAAAGGTGCCTGTTTTCATCCGGGAACAAAGTCTGTCTTTTCAGATTTATTCCGTCTTTACTTGAGAAACAAAGGCATGTCTTATAGAGCAGATCAAGGTGGTGACTGTCTTTGCCAGTGTACCAGATCCACCACTGCATAAGGGAAAAGGAATTTCTCCTGGAGCTGATCATTTCCAACATGTTCAGCAACATTTCTGAACAAGACCACCAGTGTAAAGGATATGAAATCTACAAAGCACTAAAGCAAGGAGGAAACTGCATCACTATTCATAGCTATTATTTTCCATGCTAATGTTTCATGATTGTTTTTTAGTTCAGAAAATAGAGTCATTGGGATTCTCAAAAATACTACCTAAATTGAAATCCATAGAGACAGAAAGCACACTGGTGGTTGCCAGGGACTGGAGGCAGGGGGGATGGGGAGTGACTGCGTAATGGGTCAGGGTTTCCTTTAGGAGTGATGAAAATGTTTTGGAACTAGATAGAAGTGGTAGTTGCACAACATTGTAAAGGTCCCAAATGCCACTGAATTGTTCACTTTAACATGGTTACTTTTATGTTATGTGAGTTTCACCTTTGGGTCAGGCCTCCAAAGGGTCCTCAGAGACATTCAGCTGAGCACCGTGACAAACCAGTTGAATGTGTGTATTTTGGTTTGTTACTCCGTTGGCTGAGTCCTTAACAAGGACTTGTTAAGGTGTTTCGTTTGATTAAGGACTTTCTAGTTCCAGAGGTGGAGCCTGAAGCAGGTTTTATTTTTTCCTTTAAACCAGGGGAACCTCCCAGAGACAACAACTCGCAGACTGTGGATGGCGCCCCAGACGCTTCTCTGGGCCGTTTGTCCGTCAGGGCCCAGTGGGGAGGAAGGAGGACAATCCTGCCCCAAAGAGCAGAGTCACAGGCTACAGTTTCTCTCCACTCCAGGCAGGTCCCACAAAGGTGAAGGCTGGTTGCAACGAATGGCGGGTGGACTTGTCCTAACAGCTCGCAGCTTCTCAGGAAGCCGTCCTTTTGTTGTCGCGTCACGGGGGGAACAGACTCCGTCAGAGAGAGCAAGGGCAGGTGCTAAAGCAACATCCTGGATCAAGTGCCAGGCTGGTGGGGACGGGCGGGGCGGCCGTCAGCCCTGCTCAGTGGGGCCTGCTGTGTGCAGGCCTGGCAGGGCCCCGGACCAGCGGCGGGGGCTGGGCTGACCACATACCAGTACCCGTCCATCTTTTAAAGACGCAGGACCCAAAGGGAAATCACACCCTTTCATTTCAAACATGGCCCGGGAGCCCAGAGCCCAGTGGCTGTGCTATAATCAAGTTGCATCAGTCAACTTTATAACCAAGTCTCCTCCTTTTTTTTTTCAGCACTTCATACCTTCTCCTATGCCTTCACATACGTGTCTCATTCAGTAACCCAAGAGACAAACACTGCTGACGGCCTTGGAAAATAGCAGCTCCAGGAGAAATTCCTTTTCCCTTATTCAGCGGCAGTCCAGTAAACAAAGAAAGCCCAGTGACAAAGTTGTGTTCACTTGGGAAACTCTAGGTCCAGCAAAAGGGGATAGTCCCAGGAGTCGCTCACCAAGTCGTCTTTCCCGAGGGAGAGAACCCCGCTTAATCTTTAGAACTCCAACTGTGTTGGATATGTAATCAATAGAGTTTACCATCAACCCAGGTCGCTGAACCAGTGACCAGTTCAAGACAGCCTAGACTCAGCAGGAATTGCAAATTCCCCAGCAGACCCTGTTAGAGCCCAGTGGAGGTGGCCCCTTATTGTTTTTCTCAATAAAAGACTAAAAAGCTGTCTGCATGTTTTGAAGGCATCGACAGCCACCCAGAGAAACAGGACTGCTTATGACTCCATCTAATAAGCGCCTGGCAACCATCAGCCTCTCTAATTGCCATGTGAGTGAAGAGGTGGGAATTTTAACAAACAAAGTCGATTTCGAAGTGTTACTGGAAGATGAAAAATGTCACAGAAGCGCCTAGCCACGAGAGGCGAGCAGAGACGCCTGCTTCTCTCAGGACAGCATAATCCCGAAAGCCGACGGAAGCCGACACGAACCCTCCCAGCACCTGCCTCCTTGACACTCACAAAGAGACACGTCAGCTGCTCAGGAAACTACAGGTACCACTGAGACACCCCAGACCCTTTCCTTGTTGTCTACTCGGGCAGAAGAGGCGGCTTGGAGGCCCGGTGCCGAGAGTTCTGAGTGCCCCGTTCCCTTATATTCCAGGCCCTCTCGAAAGGGAAAGGAGATACGGGAATCCTTCCCACGCGGGTGCTGTCACAGTATTATTGTTACCCTCACCCTCTACAGAGCGGAAACTAAGGCTCAGAGAGGTTACGAGCAGTGGGGGCAGGCCTAGGATTCAGGGCCCCTGTGACTCACAGTCCAGTGCTCTTGGGTCCTCCAGGAAACGAGGCCTACACCCTGGGCTCATCTTACGCAGATTAGGAGCAAGTGGCGTCATCTCAGGGCCCGACTCTCAGCTGGGGCCAACCATCGCGAGAGCTAACTAATGACAGGTGTGCCTCCCTACTGTTTATATTAAAGGGAACGAGCGCCCAGAATAGATGCTCCCCCATTTACCCCGGGGTTTCCTGGTCTGCAGGGCAATGGGATCTGGCTGACACTTCTCAGTGTTCCACACCCAACAAACCGGCTCTATTCAAAAAGGAAGTCCGGAGATGTGATCACCCCACTTATCTGCACACCTTGGTTGCTTCCAGAGGCCTTTCCTGTGCGTGACCTCACGTGACCACCTGGACCATCTGAGCAATACCTTAAATTGGTTTTTTGAAGATTCTTGAGTTTCCAGCAACCTTGTTGAAATATAATCCAAAGTACCCCCAGGAAGGGACAGCACTGTGAACCATTAGTGGTTTGCACTTGGCAGCCAGCTGAGAATCAGGCCCTGAGAAGTGGGAAAAAGGACTGGGAGGGTTTGGAGAGGGTCAAGAAGAGAAAGAAGCAAGAGAGAGGAGGCGGGGAAGGTCTGAGCCCCTCCCAGCAGCTCACCTCCCAGTTTTGCAGAAAGAGGTTCCCGCGGAGCCATTCCTTGCTTCCCCACTCCCACCAGAGAGACCAACTCTGCCCACGGGGCCAAAGGTAGAAAAGTCTACAAGAAAAAAGGAGACGAGACAGGAGAGATGGGAAGAAAACACAGAATAAACCAACCATCAGAGGCTCTTCAATCTTAATTCATTTTATTCTACAAAATGCTACTCAATTGAAAGTGGAGAAGCTAACCAAAAAAAAAAAAAAAAAAAAGGAAAAAAAGTTGTAATATGTTCTCTCTTCCATAGCAGCAAGCTTTTTCTAACAAGCTTTCTTTAGTGCAAATACTGTAGGCTTGTATTACAGTAAAATAACAAAACAGAACAACAACAACAAAACACCACCAGAGATGCTTTAGAGCAGAGCTACTCCTCAATTTTCAAAAGTATACAAAGATTTCTGAGATCACAGTCCTGCCTGGAGAGGCCTATTTAGCAGCCTTTCCAATGGGACCATTCCACCAATACTTAAAAAAAGAAAGAAAACAAGGTGTTCAGAAAGATAAATTCCCCATCAAGCTGTAGGAATCTTGTACAACTTTTTTTTGCCTCCAGGATCTTATAGCAGTCTTTACGCCACATCATCGACATACCTCAAATACAGATGCACAAAGCTTATGATTGTCTACTATATCCAAAATACTATATATACATCTCTCACTGCAGAAAAGACACCCTGATACCTATTCTTTATACAAAGGTGAAGATTTCCTTCCTCAATATCAAGTAACCACAAACTAAAAGAAATGGAATAAACTTTTAATCATACAGAGAAAATAATTTTTTGAGGAACAGGGCAGGTTCTCTTACAATGTAGACTTCTTGGTGACCCCTGTCCCTAGAGGAATGACAGTTCATCTTTCAAAACAGACCTTTTTTTATACAGTTTATACAGCACAAGTCACAAATCATTTTAGAAACAAAAGAAGTATCATTAGCCTAAATTTTTAAAAAAATTATAAAGAAGAAAGAGAGGGAGAGAGGAACTAAGCATTTTAATGCTATCTGTTTCTATTCAGGCTTGGTACAACACAAAGATGTAAACATTTAAAATAAATAATAAAATAAATGTCAATTTCTTCTCCCCCTCCCCTTCCCACGCCCCGCTCAAAATTTGACCCAGCTCCTCCTGAACATGTCAGCGTTAGAAAATTAAAACCCTTTTTGATGTATGACCAAAATACTAGAAGCATGAAAAGATGTCAAATAGGTAGTGGGGTGACTGGGTTTCCTTTTTAAAAGGTGCAGGAGGACATGGGCACACTTAGAAATGTACACACGAACACACACACACACACACACACACACACACACACACACACGACCTGTCAATAAATAGTGAGATGCTGGCTTTTAAGATGAATGCCAAGAAGACTCAACAAGCAGAAAATAGCAAGACCCCTTTACTTAAGTTTTTAAAAGAAAGTTACACACACCACGTATCCTATTGGTCCACAAATTCTATAAGACTCAGGTCAACCATCTGAAGAGTGCAAAGGAGCACATCCCAGGGAAAACAAGTTTAGAGGTGGAAGGATATTGTAGGGGATGGGTCTTTGAGAACAAACCTCGGACTGAAGGCAATCTTGCCTCGGATCTTTGGAGAAAGACCTTCTCACCTCCAAGTGTTTTTGTTTATTCATTACTTGTGGGCTTTTAATAAGGGAAGTCCTCATGGCTCAGTCTCACCCTAAAGAAGGTATATATATATATATATATATAAGTGCCTAACACATCGTCTGGCACATAGTAGGTGTTATTCTTTTCCTTCTTAAAGAGGCCACGTGGATGTCTCATCAGAGGAGGAAATCAACCTGAAAGTTACAAGATGAGACCGCAAGAAGCACTGGTGGTCCAT
Source organism: Grampus griseus (assembly GCF_964374135.1). NCBI lineage: Eukaryota > Metazoa > Chordata > Mammalia > Artiodactyla > Delphinidae > Grampus > Grampus griseus. The sequence goes on along the minus strand of NC_139009.1, from coordinate 21,766,740 downwards.
CAGGGAAATGGGAGAAAAGTCCCAATGCCTGGAAGTTGAGCTCATCCTTAAAGTGGAGCCATGTGGGAGCAGAGAGGAGACTCCTTTCCCCAAAGCCTGAGAAAGGGAACCAGTAGCCTCTGATGGTTCTTGGCGTTGAGATGCTTGTGTTATTGGGCACAGTGAAGACACCTGGCCTGTCTCACAGGCAGAACAATGACTTCTTTCTGGAAACGTCCTCAATGAACTCTCTGCTTTGAGTTGGCTCTGGCAATCGCCTGAACTTCACCTGGGATCTCCTCTCTTTCCTGTGTCAGCAGCTGTCCCCATCCACCCAGCCAGGAAGAGGACTATTCCCAGAGAGGCCAGCCAGGTGGCCAAGGGGACGGTGTGTTTCACACCAGCCTGTCAAGGGGTGCCTGCCCTATGCCATCCCAGAGCTGCCTGCAGCCCAACTGGAGTCCACACCAGCTGCCTCACGGCTGGGGACACAGGGGGAGCACAGGGTTCCCTGCCCGAGCACAAAGGCCTCCCCGCTGCGGCTGCTCCCTGAGGGGGAAGAGGAGGAGGCAGGCCTGGGTCTGGTGTGAACTTGGAGAACAGCCAGGAGGAAGTGACTGAGGGTACACTAGTGTGTTAGGTGTGAACATTCCGCCTTCTCCGAATAACCTCTGGCTTTGGGGAAGCCAGACTACCTCCCAGAACAAAGCTAGAGGGTCCTGAATAGAAACACGGCTCCGGAGGCCTCAAGATCCTGAGAGGCGGCTGGGCTTTTGCTTTCTGCTGGTCCCAAAGCCAACGCAGCTTGAAATCGGAACGAAAGCCAGACACTGTCTCGGGCATGTCCAGCCCGGCCCCAAGTCACATACCGGGACCTGCCTTGGGATCAGGGCTGTGCAAAGTGGGGCACAAAGGGACTTTTAGAAATAAAACACCAGAAAGCAGCTTCGTTTAAGAAATATATATATATATGCAAAAAGAAGCAAATAGCTCCCAATTGGCCACAAACACCACTTGAGATGATTAAGCCTTTCAGAGCTGAGCACACCCCAGCTCTCTTTGCCCGTCTCCTGCTACTCCTTGCTGACTTCCACGTCCTTGATTAATCTGAAGCCAGAGAAACCCAGTGGCCCAATCTTATTAGGAGCGCCCCGCCCAGAACTTCTGGGGAACTGGGAGGGCAGTGTCACAGCCAAGGAATGTGGGAAATAACATTTTTAAAGCATTTGGGGACAAAATACTTTTTCTTTTAATCTCCTCTCTCTTCACGCCCTATCTCTCCACACGTCACTCCCAGTCACAGCAGTCTGTGTATTTTAGGCATTTGGCTGTTCCATTCTGTGTGTCTAGTGCATGGCAAGTGGATAATGGACATTAAATGCCAGCCCGCGTGCCAGGCCTGGGTACGTGAAGGGAATAGGGAACAGGGAACCATGTCACTGCTCTCTTTCTCTCTCTCTCCCCGGAGTCCAACTTTGAGTTCTAACCCCCACTGGGTTGATTTAAATAATATCTATATAATTTTAAATTATCATCCAATGATCTCTAGAGCTGAATCACAATAGCGGGGTCTCCCTCAGAGCACTAGCCCAGCAGAAGCTCATTCTGGAAGATCAACCCTGGGGAGAAAAAGGCTTTGAGGGGTGGGAGGTGGGGACCACGCTGAGCTCTGCTGAGCTGTGCTCTTGGCGAGGCTGGAGGACCCCTTCCCTGCCCCCCACCCCATGGGAAGGGAGCAGCTAGCTTGCAGCGGGAAGCAACACATCTCCTGTCTGATTTCAGCAGCCCCCAAGCATGGCATGTACGCTGCAAGCCACAGTGACAGCTCTGGGCCAGCTGCTCACAACTGGCTGATGGATCTGAGGAGCACGCTGGGGTGAGGGGCAGGGGAGTGTACAAGCAAAAGCACTAGCTCCATTAGGTAGCAGACGGCCACAGGGGGTTGAACAGGCACCTGGGTGAGAGGTGAGAAGCGGGTGCTGGGGCTGCTGCGAGGCGAACCCCACTCCGACTGCCTCCCTCCTTCCTCCCCCTGCATTTCTGTCCACAGCAGAGGCGCTTTTGAGGCTTGGGGAGGGGCCAGGCCCACGCTCATTAAACCTCCGTGGGTGGCATCACCCTGAGAGGCAGGGTGGAGGAGGGCAGAGCCGGCAGGGACTTGGAGTGATTTGTGGCTCCTAGGGAGGGATGCCTCCCTGGTCCGGAGAGAAGGGTCCGGGGCAGAACGCCGAGGCAGTAATTACAGGAGACGTCCTACTCAAGACACCCATGTGGATTGTTGGCACTATTCCTGGCCCGGTAATTAGGCATTTGGCAAACCCAATCTGTGCCCCGGCTGTCTCACTCACACCCTGTCTTTTGGCCAAGCCGCTCCTCCAAAAGCCGTCTCCGAGGATGGGGAGGAAGGGTCCTCCGAGCCTCCCAGCGGTGGCGGCATCTCCTCGAGAGCTCAGGGAGCCCTGCTGGTGGTTCTGGAGATGGTGGTGGACCGGGAGTGTCAGGGGAGGAAAGGTTCTGTATTGCACATCGACTGTCCCCTTCTGGACAAGTCAGCCCCAGCAGAAGAGTCACCTGCTGCCCCATCTCCAGAAATGAAGAGCTTTAATATTCAGACCACCCAGATGAAATGTCATGGCAAATTTGATAAAAACCAAGAGGAAGTGAAATTGACACTGGGGGAAGGAAGGGGCAAATAGTGGGAAGGTGAAACCAAAAGGCACTGAGCATGCTTGGTGGGGCAGAGAAAGACACCATCACTCCAGAGACATGTCGTGACAAAGGGACGGGAACGGTCCACACCCGCTTCAGGCTCTTCAGAAGCCAGAGAGATGCCCGGGTCCGCCGAACCAAGTTGTCCAACGTTTTTCAAGAAACAGGATTTGCTTTGCAAGATGAACGAGGGAGGAGGTCCCGTGACTTCCAAGAGATCGTCCAAGTCCTCCAGCGCCTCACTTCCAAATCCCACCTGGGTCTCCCCAGAACCAGGAAGCTCTCTGGCAGGGTCCCCTTCTTACCCTCGTGGCCCTGGAGTGCTGAAAGGTGCTGGTCCCTGGGAAGGAGGCAGTGACGAGGACGCCCCTGGGAGCTGGGTTACAGAGCCAGCAGAGTCGGGGAGTTCAAGGAGTCTGACGACTGGTCCCCACTGCTACTGCTTCTGCGGTGAGCCTTGGAGCAGGACTCAGAGGGCGACGCAGGCGACTCCTGCTCCAGGACGCTGGGGTAGGTGAAGACGAGGTTCGAGGTGCCCGGGGTGATGGCAGGAGTGGAGGTCACCACTATGGGGGTGTGCAGGGGCTCCTCCCCATAGAAGCCCCCAGCGATGCTGATGGGCTTGATCACGGAGCGCTGGGCCTTGTCCAGCCCCGCCGACGAGGACGAGGGGCTGTCCTCTTCCAGGGGCTCCTGCTTCACCACCACGGCGCCTACCCCTCCACTGCCCCCACTGCGCAGGGCCTGCAGCCCGGAGGCCGGGGGTGACCGGCGCTCCTCGGGGCTGATCTTGCACACGGGCCCGTGGGCCACCAGCATGAACTCCAGCTTCTCTTTCTCCTTCTGCAGCTCAGCGATCTCCTTCTGCAGGCCCGACTTCTCCTCCTCCAGCTCCTCCGTCTCCTGCAGGGGAAGAGGGGTACGTGAGGGACGGCAGGGGCTGCGCTGGGGGGTTGTCAAATCCGGCTGAGAAAGGGAAAGCCAGCCATGTGCTCAGAGGACAGACCATGAAGGCAGCAAGCTCACAGCCCACCTGCACGTTTAAGGTTTCCTTTTGTTTCCAAAGCTCCAGACTGAGAGAAGAGGAAAGTCAGCTTGGAGGAAGGGTGAATTAACGATCGTAGCTGTCATGATCGAGCACTTACTTTGTGCCAGGCACTGTGTTAAGCATTTCACAGGCATTATCTCATTCAACCTAGCGGTTTCTTGAAGCAGGTATCAGCAACCTGCAGGTATCAGTTTGCAGATGAAACTGAGTTTCCAAGAGGTTTAATCATTTGCCCAATGCCACAGAGCAAGCAGGTAGGGTAGCCCAGATTTGACCCCAATGTAGCTGACTCCAGAGTCCACATGCTACTACGCTCTTCTGCCTTGGTGCCAGGACCGCCCCCCGGTACGCCTGAGGGGTGAGTAATAGTGAGATCCGGTGGGGGAAGGGGGCACAGCATGCAGCTCCACCCCTCTCTCCTCGTGCCTCCTCAGCCCCATCCCGCTCGCCGTGGACACATGGACACTAAATTCTAAGCTGCGTGGCAGTGCAGATTTCTGTCTGCGCACACAAGCCCAGGACAGTGCCCAGCTTATAGGAAGATCTCAATGCATCCCGTCTGGATCTTCACCGTCCCTCTTCCCTTTTTTGCTCTAAGTAGAAAGCATATGTTTCAGGACTCACAGAAGCCCGGGAGAACATTCAGTTCAGCCCCCGAGCTTTAACAGATGAGACCCCTGCCAGCCTGAGCGGGCACGTGAGGCTGGCATGGACCTCAGCCCTTCCTTTCACACAAAGCCAGAGAAGCAACAGATGCACATGCAGGGGGTCGTTATGGAATACGGAAAGGCACGTGTCACCAGCCTCTTCCCCACTTTTCCCGAACACAGATTCCTGTTTGAGAACGAGATGACATGGGCCAGAGCTTCGCTAAGCAGCCGAGTACAGCACATTCCGAAGTGAAAAAAAGTTTCCATCTGTCTCAAGGGTCTGACGAATGTCATGAGCTTATGAGAGGCTTCCTGTGGAGGATGTGGCTCAGGGCCTGGGTGGCTGGGTCGTAGGTGGGGAGGCGCGGGGGAGTTGGGTGTGAGGCTTCTAGGGAGGTGGGGGGAAAGCTGAGGGGCCTCAGGGGGGCAGGCTCTTCTGGGGCTGGTGGCAGAAGCACCTGGGGGAGACCCAGGGGGCATGGCTCCTTGCAAGGTCAGTGGTAGGGAGGGCTCTGCTGGGGGAGTCTCCCCGGGGAGTGCTGAGCACTCATGGATCCGCCTCGCGTGACATCGGAGCACCGCCACTCCTCCTCCCCGCCTCTAACGCCGCCACGGGGCACCACTACAGGCACCGCGCGATTCACGCCGTGCACGTTCAAGACCCACGAGCGAGGGCTCCAGGATGGACAAAGGGAAGCAGAAGCCGGTGAATGGTAACTGGGAGGATTAAATAAAGTAACAGGACGTGCAAGGCAATGATCTCCAAAGCACCATCCTGGCTGGTCGTTGCAAGGATTGCCGACGGAGTCTCCCTCATCTCCTCACTTTGAACACATTCCACCCAGGAGAGTCAGTCCTGGCTTTGGGCTTCCCCCACACGGCATACGGCCCATCCTGGAGGGCGGGGCTCTGGAGGGAGTTATGTGACGTTGGTCAGGTCAAGCTTTTGAGAGGGAGGGGTAGGGCCACGGGCCCCCAGGTGTGGGCAGTTAGGCAGCAGGGGAGAATGACTCACAAAGGCAGAAGGAGGTACCAAGGTGACAGCTTCAGGCTCAGGGCAGAGGCAGGGAACCCTCCCAGCCACGAAGGATATGAGAAAACCCCAAGACAGTACAACTCAGCTGCACGTGACCCATCTCCATGAGACCTAGAGAGCGTCACGACCCCTGCAGGGGTGAAGGAGCCCAGAGAGCAGTTCCCCACAATGCTCGCCCGCCCAAACTAGATGGCTGAAGCTAGGCCGGGCCACTCCTGCTGGTGGCAGGCACCCTGGGAAGAGGAGCCCCAGAGGAGGCAGGTCTGGGCTTGCCTTGGCTCCTGGGCTCGCCAATGCCAACACCCTCTGCCATCCCTCACCCAGGAGCCCCAGCAGGTCTCAGTGCAGGGATTGCACAGGTGCTGAATGAGAAAGGGTACCAGGCCCAAGAAGCCTGTCCAATTCTCTCTGGGCCCAGGCTGGTGCTAAAGGCCAGCTCCCTCTCCCCAGCCCTCTCCTTTAATCAGGGCAGTGCTGACCCATGTGCTAAAAGGAAGCAATGTTTCTGTCTGCACTGACTCACATGTCAGCCACTAGGGGCAAGGAGGAGGGGAGGGCCGGGAGCCCTGGGGTCCCTGCTCTGGCCCGCCCAGAAATGCGCCCGCCCCACGCAGAGCTCCTCACCGCCTGCAGCTTCTCGGTCAGCTCCCGGCGGCGGTTCCGGCACTTGGCCGCGGCCAGCTTGTTCCTCTCCCTCCGGATTCGACGCTTCTCCTCCTCTTCCGGGGACAGCTAGAGGCCAAGGTCAAGGATCACGGTTAGGCTCGGATAAATGGCTCACCACCTTTTCGGCTGTTAACTGCATTTGAAGTAGGGGAAGAAGCCCTTCTGGAACTGGGGAGGGGAGGGCCGAAGGCAAGAGGAGCGCGGCTCAGAGGCCCAGAACACGCGGCTCACTGCTGTGTGGACGCCTGGGAGGGCGCTTAGAGCTGAACCCCCCCTGGAAGGTGATGTCGCGTGTTTGAAGGGAGAACAGGGTAGCCATGGGTCAGGGACTCACCAGCCCAAGCATGATGGCAGCACGTGTCAGGCCAGCCCCGACTCAGTGCCAAGGCCCGAGAGAACGGGCTGGGACTGCTTCCCGCAGAGTCCCCTCGTGCCAGGCCCGCCCCACCCACTTATGCAGCTTCCTCCACTCTCCGCCTAATTACTCCTCCCCATAACCCTGCCTGCTCTGTGAGCCTCATTATCTCCACGTGATTAAGTAGCTGGGCCCAGAGTAGGAAGCACCCAGGGGGGCATGTTCTGTTGCCAGAGGGAGGGCCACCCCACTCCCAAGCCCCTCTGCCAGCCCTCGAGTGCTGGCTGCTCACACTTCAACCCCGAGGACTCACCCGTGAGCCTGGCACAGTGCCGGGCTGGACGGGACCAGCGAAAGGAGGAGGGGCCCTGAGGCAGGTTAAACCCTGCTGCCCACCACATCCACTCATTCAGCCAATGAGCCCTTCTGCACGCCAGGCACAGTGTGAGGGCTTAGAGGTTTGTCAACAGACCAAGTGAACACAAATCCCCCCGCAGCTCCTCACACTGAGGTTGGTTAGGGGCCCGCGGCTCAGGCCAGAGGGCAAGAACTCTGCCCCCACCATCGGGGCTGACACTCTGCTTACACAGAGCCCTCCTTCCAGAGGAGGGCCACCAGCCCCTCGCAGAGGTGATGTGAGGAGATGGCTGGGGGCCAAGGCAGAAAGCAGTTCAAAAGGACAGACCACCCCTTCAGTCATCAGACTGACGGCACCCCTACAAGATGCCAAGTACAGTACTTGGGGCTTAGAAGATTCTGGGGGAATAAGACCTGAGTCCTACCCTCAAGGGATACATGGGGAAAGGGCCAAAGCCACTTTTGGAGGGGCTAAGAGAGAAGCCGCCCCACTGACGGATGCTGCCTGGACCACCAGCCATCCTGTGAGGGAGGGAGCCACTGCCCAGGCTGGGCCCAGGCCAGAGTCCCCAGGACGCTCCCTGCAGCCTTGAAGGTGTGTGGCTGTGACGTCCTGAACGGGACACAGCATCACTGCAGCAGCCTCCAGGAGGTGCGCACTGACCTGAGCCCATCCAGCCAGTAGCATCTCTGTTAGTCCTCAGGCCCCTTCCAGAGACCCAGTCTTGGAGTCCACGCTGGAGTCCCGGTTCTACTTCCCTCCTTAGGCCCCTCCTCTGCCTAGGAACCCAAAGAGCCGTTGGCTCCACGGTCTCCCTTCTGAGAGGCGTCAGGCAGCTGGGAGCCAAACGCAGGTGTGGCACTTCTGGGTGGACTTGGACAGATTACTGACCCTTCTGAGCCTCAGAGCCCCATTTGTAAAATGGGGTTAATAGGACCTGCCCTGCCTTCCACAACGTTTCTGCAATGATCAGATGAGATGCAGTGTGAGAGTCCTCTCTAAACTAGAAAGTGCTAGAAAGAAGATGCAATTCAGAGGTCTCCTCTCTGATGCCTTTTCTGCACTCACTGAGCAGCAAGTCAATTGGAGACCCAGAGTCCACAGATTCAGGCACCCTGTTCTCTGTGGAGACCAGCTGAGGTCACAAGGCCACTTGGCCAAGGCCCTGAATACTGGCTACTCCTAACCCTGTCTCAACCTGAGTCCAAGAGGGTAACCCTGCTGCAGTCGTGGGTTCAGGGCTCAGCACTGAAAGGCTACCAGGGTTCCCCTTGAGGCCCAGCTAGCCCCCCTCCTCCTTCACTGATGAGGGGCAGAAAAGATGGAGAGCTGGTCCTGGTCCACTTTGGCCTCCGTTCCCCCTTGGCTGCTTCTGGACAAATTCTGACCTCCCAATTGCCCTAGAAGCCTCGCCCCTATGTGGTGAGGTGTGGGGCAACTTGTGGGAGCTCTAGGCTTAGGAAGTGTTCAGGGGCGGTGACAACACGGTTACAACTTGAGTGTGTCAGCACCACCACATACCCATCCACAAGCCACACACACCCGCCCCTCCCCGCCACTGCTGGCCTCAGAGGGAGCCTCTGGGGCAGGTTACGGAGGAGGGCAGTGAGGCACCAGGCCAGTCCCTGGTAACAGGTTCCTCCCCCTGGGGGAGGCTGGGAAGGCGGAAGTGAGCCTCTGAGAAAAGACCCTCGGGCTAGGAACCCAAAGAGCCAAGGTTCTAGGATGCCGCCACCTAGGCTTCCTCCAAGCTGCCAGACGATTATCTGAACTCCTAACTGACATGGGATAAAACACTTCTGGCTCTCTCTTTCCCTCTCAAAAAAGGAAGGAAATTCTCCAAATTGTCTTAGGGCACGCCTAGGTGGTGCGGTAGGAAAACCACAGGGCTGAAGGTCAAAAGAGGTGGATTCCAGTCCTGGCTCTGCCACTAACTCACTGTGTGAGCCTGGACAAGGCCCTTCTTTCTGGGCCTCAGTTTCCTCATCTGTAAAATAGGTGCAGAGGGAAAATTATTGAATTTTCTATAATTATTGAAAATTATAGAAAAGCTGGTCTCCAAAGTCTCTTCCAGATATAAACTTCTAGATTTGGAGTGAGCCAGGTCCAAAAAAGGATGAAGAGTATTCAGCACATCTTGCTTTGTTGTCCTGCTAACCCAAGAGTCCCTCCCAAGCCTGGCTCTTACTCAGGGGTCCCTTACATACAGGGAGAATCCAAATCGTCAGTGGCTACAAAGCTTAGCACCCTGGGCTCCCTGAAGGAGGCACATTTATAGAGGACCTTAGGATCACTGCTACTGCAATATTTATAACTACAGGTATGGAAAGCAGCAGTGAGGGGGATACTGGCCATTTGCCCCAGCAGCAGACAGCACCCGGGAGCTGTGTCTGTTACTGTCTATTACACACACCCCTCCAAGTTGCCCCTGCACAGGGCCCTGCCACTAATAGAACCAACCAACATGTAATGGATACAAGGCCCAGCTTTTTCCTCAGAGGAACGGGGCTCCTGTGAAAGCTTCCGGTTCCTCAGAGCAGTGACCCTTGTGATTCTAAGTGTCCTGGGGACTAGTGGCACTGGATCTGCAATTATCCACTGGGCACCACGTTTGAAAGGTCCTTGGATTGGAACAAGGAGTGGAGGTGGACAGTGGTTGAAATGGGGAGGGGTTCCAAAGCTGTAACTGAAGTAATTCTTCAAGCTAACATTTCATTTGAAAAAGGGATTCTACTGCCAAAGTATCTCCCTTCCCTGGACTTGTGGTGGCATGGTGCTGGAGAAAGAGCACCGCACAGGGGTCCAGGGGCCTGGTTCTAGGCCACGCTTCCCCACTCACTTGCCAAGTAGCCCCAGGTAGCTGTGTCCAGGCCTTGGCTGTGTCATCTGTGAAGGGGGACAGATGGGGCTCTTGGAAGGCTCATTCCCTCCTTTCTGGAATTATGCATGACTCTGATTTCTCTTTTGGGAAGCAGGGGGCCATCGCTGCCCTGGTAATCTGTTAATACAGACAATGGGCCTTTTGAGTGTTGGGCCCATCTAGGTAGTGAGATGCTACCTAGAGAGCAGAGGCCCCACCCTTTGCTGGCGTCTCTCTCAGCCAGGTTGACTCCTGCTCAAAGCTGAGCCCCTTGAGGAAAAAAAAGGCTGATGATATCTGACCACCTCCCCCCCCAGCCCCGGGAGCTCAAGCAGCTGAGCAGACTCCAAAGACCCCAGCGTCCCTCCACTTCCGGAATGTGCATCCCAGGCACTTGAAACGGGGTCCTGCCTTGAGTTGGAGGCCTGAACCATGGAGGGAGAATGGAAGTAGTGTGGGCAGTACTGGTCTAGAAGGGGCGGGGGCCTTTAGGACTGCTGGGTGTCTACCAGATACTGGGAGACAGTTAAGGACTCCCCAGAAAGCTCCCAGCCAGGGTTCACTGGCTGCTTGTCCTGTGGCCCCTGTACCAAGTTATCAGAGAATGATACTGCTATAGGCAGGGCCTAAGTCCTGCCCATGTGCTGACGCCTCACCACTCACTATGTGCTTTCCCACCATGATCTCATTCGGCTGGAAGCAAGTCCTGGCCAGCAAGACCCTATCTCCATTTTGCAGCTGAGGAAACTAAGACACAGATTCTAAGGGACACAGGCGAAATGCCTGACTCTCAGGTCTCTAGCTCTGCCTCCACTGGTCCTGAGCTCCTTCATCTCCCCAGCGCTCCCGGAACGTCGACCCTGCTCCCTGCCAGTCTTCAGAGAAACACTGCGTTATAAGGCCTGGAAAGCCACCAATGCGGCTCCTGATAGGAACTGTACCTGTTCATCTCTCCTCCTGCGGCCCACAGTGGTGCCAATGGTCTTGATCACGCCGGGTCTTGGGAGGGCCATGTGCCCGGGGACAGAGGCCAGGCCCGGCAGGGGGCTATAGGGGTGCGAACGGGGGTACGGGTTGGACATGGAGGTGATCACCGTGGGCTGCACCATCCACTGCAGGTCCTGGCTGGTCGTGATGGCGTTGATGGTGGGGATGAAGGCGCTGCCTGAGCCAGGCATATCTACCCGGAATTTCTGAAATGAGGAGAAAAGTAGGATTGAGCCAATAAATACTGCAGAACAGGACAAGCAGAGCCAGGAGGCCAAAACTGGCAGAAAGTAAAGTCAGAGCCTGGGAAGCCAAGGTCAAGACACTGGGTGGACTTCCTGCACATCCAAGAATCAAGGGGATCTTAACTATTCCTGGGACCCCCATGTCAGATCTGCTCCCTGACTGAGGTCCTGGAAACTCCATCCCCAACTGGCTCAGCGAGGATGTGGTCATATCTCCAATGGCTTCTAGGATACATGTGGTCCCTAGCAGCTCACACTCAGCAGGTCCTCTCTGAAGCCCTCCAGGCCAGCTAGGCCCCCATTTGCAAGAGAGCAGGCCTTCCACCCGGGGCCTCCTGAACTTCTGGGTCACTTGCCATTATTTCCGAGGGTACCAGCTTAGGATCCCTTGAGGAGATTTGCCGACCATCTGCTTTGCAGCAACGAGGATCACCAGGAAGGTTGTTATGTCTGCTTTCGTTACTTTCCAAACAGGCTCATGATGGGGTTGTGGCCCCATCAGGGTGAGACCAGGTCCATGAAAAGATAACCTCTGACCCATGAGACTGAAAGTGGTAGCGTCTGCTGCCAGACTTCCCCTTGCTGTCCTTGTCCTCCTTGACCTTCACCCCCATCTTGCTTGGGGCAGACACACTGTGTCTCTCTTTATCTATCTACATATCTATCTATCTGTGCTCACAGGCGTGTCTGTGTGAAACTTTGCTGCTAGCTCTGAGTTTTCTCCCTGTCACTTAATTTATGCCCAGACCACGTTGCAGAGCTCTGTGGAACATGCTGCAGGAAGCATTCTATTTAAAATATAAGATGATGACAGAGTACAAAAGCTAAAATGGGCCATGCTCCTCAGCAGCTGGGCTTGACCTTCCTTCAGGGCAGCTACTAGAAAGCGAGAAGGAGGGAGAAGGGAAAGATCCCCTACTTCCAGATTTTCGGGAGAAAGCTCCCCTCCTGAAACCCTCAGCCTTGGATAATTCCTGTTTCCACAAAAAGGTTCTGCACATCCTTTCTTCCCTAACTTGGTGGATGAAATATTGACAACAATAATAACTAACACTTACTGAGCACTTATTAAATGACAGGAACCATGGTAGTGTTTAACCTAGATTGTCCCATTAATTTTCCCTCTGAGGTAAGAACTACCATTATCTCCATTTTAGAGGCAGAAATTCAGGCTTAGAGAGATTAAGTAACTTATCCAAGGCCACGTTCTAATAAGCAGTGGGGTCAGGATTCAAACCCAGTTCAGCCTGACAAAGAGGCTAGGTCTCTCAAATACAGTGCAACACCAGCTTCTGTAGCATTGTTTTTTCCTGCCTCAAAATCCAGCCCCAAGTGCTGGTATCCATCCCCACTGCCCTCGGACAGAGCATCAGGGTCATCCCCACCAAGGGTCCCTACAGACCTTCCCTCACCCAGGACTCCCCACAGGTCTGGTTGACCCCAGATGAAATCCCAATGCCATTAGCATGGATGCTATAGCATCTCCCCTGTATTGGCCCAATCAGACCAACCAGGATTAGAAGTGTCAGCAGCAGCGGCAGCTACCACCACCATGGGCTTTGCCCCTGGTGACAACAGCCGGGTTGCTTTGTGTAAATACTTCACTGCAGCTGAGGGAGCTGTGGACCCTTCGCTGTGGACCCTTCCTTGCTCACTCCCCTGCCAGCTGCCTGACCCTAGTCTGGGTAGTGGAATGTGGCTGTCTCACCTCCCAGACTGCCCTGGGGCCCCAGGTCAGGGGCATTCAGTGAAGAGAGTGACCCAGTGCAATGAATTCTGGGATTCTATGAAGTTACCAGTGCAATGGATTCTGGGAGTCCGTGAGGCGAGTTGCCCAGTGCAGTGGATTCTGGGATTCTGTGAAGTTACCAGCGCAATGGATTCTGGGAGTCCGTGAGGAGAGCTGCCCAGTGCAATGAATGGATTCTGAGTCACCTCCCAAGGCAAAGACAACTGGACTTTTTATCCGGAGCTCACTGAAAAGTAATAGGTGTATCTGGGTATGTGTGTGTGAAGGAGGGCAGGATGCAGTGAACACGGAAGGATACAAGTGGGAAATGATCTTCAAGGAGGAAAAACAGACAACCAGGGCTGGCTGTGAGGAGGCAGGGCAGTGAGAACACGTGAGCGGCTGAGTTTGTGCAGAAGCACTAAAACCCAGGCAGCTATGTTTCTCTTGGGCTGCTGGATTGGGAGGGAGAATGGGGAGTAGTCTGAGTCAGGAGGCCTGGATCTGAGGCCCTGGTGGATCACTGAGGACCCGGTTTCCCTGTCTGGAAAGGGGAGTAGTAACACCAAACTCACTGCACTATCATGAGGATTAAATAGGAAGCTGCTTGTAGTCACGGGCTCTAACAGCACACCAGCGGCTCTCAACCCCGGCTGCACGTTGGAATATTCGAGGAGCTTTTTAAGAACACCAATGCCGCAGCCAGCCTCACCATTACAGGTCTAAATGCATTGCTTTGGGGTGGGGTTCTGATAAGGTGCTTTAAAAAAATGCCTGAGGAGGTTCTAACGTGCAGCCAGGGTTGAGAAACGCTGCTCCAAATAAGCGAAAGGTGGCGTCATCGTCATCACGACCACCGTTGCCACCATCACCATCCTCAACATGCATCGTCCCTGGAAGTGTCTGTGCGCTTACAGTGCAAAAGGGGTGGCCCCAGGGAGAATGCCAGCTTCTCATTCCTGGGAAGCACCCAACATTTTTATTGTTTCTCTTCCCAAGTCCGGTCCTGGGTTTGAAAGACACCCGAGGCATCCAGCAGGATGGTTTAATGTGACCTTCCACTTCTGTGGGGGAACTGTCAGCTTTCCTTTCAGGAAAGCACCCAAGAAATTCATTCCTCCTTCCAAAAAAACAAACAAAAGGGCTCCCATTTCAGGCTGGGAGAGGGAAGCCAAAAAGCTGAAGCAAAGCTGAGAGACTAAGATCCCTTAGGACTCAGTGGCTGACTCCCAGCCCCTCTTGGGGCCCTCCGGTCCACTCACTCTGTGATGGCAGGTCCACGGAAGGCCGTGCCCAGCCATCAGCCAGACTCCTTGCAGCAATGGCTTGGTCTAGACAAAACAAGACAGCAATAAAAACAAGGCAGTAGGTAATGACTGCCTCTGAATGCATGTACAACTTGTTTCAGAGGGAGGTAAAGCCATCTGGAGAACACACTGGCTCTCAACTGCAAGGAAAACACGTCCTAGCCCCTGAGGGGACTGGGGCTGTGATAAAGAAGGCTTTTGTCTGCAGGTGGAGGCTCTCTGAGACACACACAAGTTTAAGTGAGATCTGACAGATGTGTCTTGTCTCAACTCCAAAGGTATTTTTCAGAAAGCGACACTGGGGTTGGAGAGGAGAGGAGGCCTAGGAGTCTGTGAAGCCAGAAGTCAGCCTGGCATTCTTCTCTGACAACAGACCCAAGAATCAGTCAAATGTCATGCTGGGGAGAAATCACGGCTCTCTACGAACGGGTTAACACTGAACAGAAACCAAGATGGGGTTTCCCAGCTGCGGGCATTAGGGTGGTTTGATCCCTGATGCAGCACCAGGTGTGTGCTGGGAGTGGGGGGCTACAGGAGGGAACCCAGGACCCTCACTTGACTCCCCTGGGGCTCTCCAGCCCCCCGGAAGCTCCTCCTATAGGGACAGAATCGAAGATGCTGGATGGCTGTGTGGTATTCCAGCCTGGCAGAGCCTCCAAATGCTTCCTTTCACTGTGTCATCCTGTTGACTTCTGGGTGGGCAAGAATGCCTATAAAAGGACAAACTGCCCCCCACCCCCACCAACCTCCTAGAGCATCTTGGCAAACTTCCGCTGTCAAAGGCCAGATAGTAAATATTTTAGACTCTGGGGGCCATGAGGTCTCTGTTGCAGCTACTCAACTCGGCCCTACTAGCGTGAGTGCAGCCACAGACGAGATGTAAACTAACGGGCGTGCCTGTGCTCTCTTAAGCCCTATTTACAAAAACACTCGGGCCAGAGTTTGGCAGCCTCTGTCCTAGAGGATCATTCTCATCTCTCATGCTCAGGTTAGTGGAAAAAGAATAAAGAGAGGAAGTGAGAAAGCAAAAAATCACAACTGTTCTTCTAACCCAGGGAGTGAAGGGATGGACTCTCACTAGACAGGTTGAATCTCCAGAACCTGAAGCCCAAGTTTGAGCCCTTACGAGCCTTGCTGCAGGTCTTTGGGCAGCAGAACCTCCTTATCCGGAAGCATCCTGAATTTAAGGGAGCTGCGGGGCCGCTCAGTAAGTACGTGTGTCCTCCCACTGCCTATGAGAAAGACAGCTCAGAACACAGGGCCCCTAGGGCCACCCAACTTCATCAGGTCAGACAGGTCCCTGTAGCCCAGCAGTTGCTAATTTGGGAAAATGACCTTTCTGAACTCTGCAGGGCCTTGGATTCAGAAAGAAGGGTCACAACCACGGCCTTCTGTAGAAAGGTCCAGGAAGTAGGGTTTGGGTTCCTATTTTCTGCAGATGTGGATGGGGCAGGGCTTATCCCAGAAACTCCTGGGCTGGGCAGAAATGGCATTTGAGATGGAAGTCAGAGTTGGTGTTTTGGGCCCATCACCTCAGCCAGGTGTTTCTCCATCAGATTGATTCTTGACGGGGCCACAAAGCACTCGAGCCATGAACCCCATGAGTACCTGTGACCTGCCTAGGCAGGCAGAAAGGATTATCCATATCTGGGAAGAGACTGGGTTCTTTCTCTTAAGAACCCCTTTTTTTAGTTTCCCAGCACAGGAAAAGGAAAATTCCAACATCCCAGGAGACTGGCTTGGGGAAGAGGAGAAGGCAGGGCAAATGCTGCTTCAAATGCCCCAGAATAACCTTGCTGAGGTCCAGTTTGACTCAAATGCTCTGTATTTTTACCTAACGTGGGGTGTTCTCCAAAACCTTCTATATGGAATTCAACCAATTTTCACAGATTCTGCAGTGGACATCACTTTGACCTTTGACCTTTCGTTCCTCTCTGAGGAAAGCCACTTAGCTCACCATGGAAATGGTCCTAATAACTCGTGATTTCCCCAAATTTTACAAACACTATCTCAGGTGACCTGCCTCCTGTCAGGTTCACTTGAAAGAATCATGCTATCTTTCTTCACCTAACTGCCAGGGTGAAGCACAGCAAAGAAGAAAAGAAAAAAGCAAGGAAAATAAGGCGATCGACACAGAGTTTCCAGCAGGTTCCCCAGTGTCTTTCCTCCCAGGGCCCTTCTGGACAGAAATTCCACCCCAAAGCATGAGAGGACTCTCTCCACCATTCTGTGGATCCCTTTTGTACCTCCACCAATCCTGGGACAGCTCTGCACTCCACGGGAAGGGGATGCCATCTCATCTTCTCTACAACCACAGCAGGTGAGCGTGGCCAAGTCACTGCCACGTGACAGGGTGCGAGACAGCAGCGGGCAAGAGGAGTCTTACACCCTCCCTCTCCAGCCCAGTGAGTCCAAGAGGGACAGAGTTACTGAATGGAGTTACAGATATATTTGCCTCAATCAGGGCAGCTGCCGTCATTTTGAAATGCTGTGGCCATCAAAAGATACCACATACAACACAGATGAGACACATCCATTAAACACGAATTCTTTTTCTTTCTTTCAACAAACAGACCAGAAAGTTAGCCTCCCGAATTCTCAAAATCAGTACCTTTACTCCTGTATAGCAGAGTGGGGAAACCTAAGGTAGAGGTGGCAAAGGTGCCTGCTTTTGGTGTGCCTTGTCTCGGTGACTGCTGTCCCAGGAAGACTCCTGAGATGAAGACCAACAGGATTCGGGGTCACACCCTGCTTTGGACCCAGAAGATCACCCAGACCTCATACATCACACTTGGTTCTTCATATGTCAGATCTTTTGATAACTTCCAAATATCAAATTCACCCTCAAAAGACAAAGATATGTTAGGAGGGAGGGTTTTCAAAAGAATTTGCTGAAGGCAGTCCCAAAGAGGGATGTTGTAAAACCTTTCTGAATCTAATAGCCACAGCATTCAAATAAGTATTTAGTCTTCTCAAGGAACAACAATGAAGGGGACAACAGTGATTTGGATGCGTAAGTTCGGGTGTGTTTGTAATAAGACAGAAAAGAAAAAAACAGAGCCTCCTAACTTTACACTCACCTTGCATAATGAGGCAGGCAGAAATGAAGTAATGGAAATGCACTCAGGAGTTTGGATAGGAAAATTCAACTGCCACTCAGACAATACGTGACTGCGGTTTCACCCCATTCACTTTGATGAAACAGTGACACTGACTTCCACCATCAAGAATCAGCGGAACAGACAAATTCCTGGGATAACATTTCGTTTGATCCTAATCTACAACATCTGTGAGATCAAGGCAAAAAAAAAAAAAAAAAAAAAAAAAGGCACCAGACCCTTAATATACACCTCCCACCTTCCCACCAATTCTGAAGACCACCTCCCCAAATAAAATTCCCAATGTCCTAATACAAACAATATCAAGAAAACAAGCCTTGGGAATTTGAAGACATTGTGCTGACAGATGTCAAAATAGGGAAAGAAAAAAAGCACTCCCTTTTCAACTACGTTGAAAAGAAACTGCATTTCAAAGTCAAGCAGCTCCTAGTTAACCACTGTTAAATATACGGCATTTATTTGTCCTGGATTAAAAAGAAAAAAATCCTAAGAATTCCGAAAACTCACCAGGTTAACACTCTCTGGGGCTGGAAAAATACATTCCCCAGATAGTTCTTCTAAGAATGTCCCGTAGGGGGCACTAGAGAGGTATGATTGGGGCTGACTTGGGAATCACAGTCATTTCTGGTAAAAGTTCTTTGATGTGAGGAATGTCCCAGCCTGGGTACAGTTGGCAAAAGTTCACTCTGGGGAATTTTGTGTGTGTGTGTGTGTGTGTGTGTGTGTGTGTGTGTGCGCGCGCACGGGCGCGCGCGTGTGTGTGTGTGTGTGTGTATGTGTGTATCTTGGAAAAGGATGGTTGCCAAAGAAGAGAGCTAGTCTGGTATTCCTTGAACTGTCCCCCTTGATTTATTTTCACAAGTTATCTGAGGAACAGACAAATGGCAGCCTTGGAAAAGTTCTGGGTCTTGTTTTTGTTTTGTTTTTCATTAAAAGGGGGCCCAGCTGATGAAAACAAGTTATGAAATGACCTATGTTTGTGTAACTGGCTGAATTGCGTAATGCTCAGGGCCTGAAACGGTTTAAGAGTCGTGCAGCCAGGCAGGGCATATATCTGGTAGGTGTTTTCCTAGGAAAGTTAGGAGAGAGAGAGAAAACAACAACAACAACAACAATAAAAAGAAAAAGCCAGGAGGGGGAGGTGTGTGCAACTATTAGTGACAAATCAAATCACCAATGACCAACCTCTGAGATTAAAACTATAACTGGAACAGGAAATATTTTCCATGCTTCAAGTTCCTGCCATATACAAGAACAGAGGTTTCAACAGAGTTATCTGCCCCCCACCACCTTCCCCAAGTCACTGAAACTCATGGCCATGTGTTAAGATCAAGCTTTATGAAGTGAGAGAGGAGAGGAATGTTCTAGGTTGAGTAAACAGCAACAAACTTCTCAGGAATATCAGACCCCACAAACAAAGAGAGCAGAGAAAAATAATATTCACTTGCCCAGGGTGAAACCAGAGAATGCTCTTACACTGATTGGTCCGCTGAGATGCCACAAAAGGAAGAAGGACCATCACTAACTGTCAGGAAAGTCTCCCCGTAAAGGAAGCTGAGAGAAATAAAGTGACTACAGGTTTTATCTGGTATGCAATAAAGTTACCTCGAGCCAGAGTGGGGTCACAGACTTGGGAAGTAACAAAAGCTTCTCGCGTCAGTCCTTAGGACCACAGAACAGCTCTGCTCAAAGTCACAGAGATGAGAGAAAAAAACCCTGCCTCCCTCCCCCACCCCCTCCCTCAGGGGTGGATAGGCTGAGAAACTTGTCCAAAGCTACAATACCTTGCCAATCCCTCTGGTTTGAAAGGCGCCTCACTCAAGCTGCTGGGCCGAATGGGCAGGCGTATATGCAAGAACCCCGTGCACCAGTTATTACTAATTGCAAAATCCTCATGTGTTACAGCATGCTAGGAATTAGCCAACAGCTGCTTTTTGCTTCGGTAATGAGGCCCCATTACACTCTGCTGGACTGAGTTCTCTTCCTTCTTCCTAGCACTGGTTTCCTGTCTGATTTTCTTCCAAAACAGGGAATTGCCTCCGCTCACATCCTGGGCTCAAAGCCCTAGTGACACAGATTATTCAGTTGGGGCACTGATGTCCGGTCTGACTTCCCATCTAGGCCCCAGGGTCTGAGAAAAGCCAGGCGGCGAGGTTGTAACATCTCAGTGATGAGTGCCACAGAAACGGCAGCCAAAGGAGCAGATGAGAAATCAAAAGATCCCTTCCTGGTTCGGAGAGGCAGAGAGGGACTTTTTGGGGGCTGTTGAACCGGAGAATGAGGGAATGGGTTATAAATGACTCTGACCCATTGCCTAACGATAGCTGGATTCAATACAAACCACCAATGGGGCTGCAAAGCAAACAAAATCAAACACTTTGGAACAAAATTGGAAACTCATCACCTTGGTACCCATTATTAGGGGTGCACTGGCTGCACCCTCAGTGCACAGACTAGGCTCTCTACAGTGGTGCTTATGGGGACACCAGGGCAGGTAGAGGGAAGACACAGAGAAGCCGTTTTGAGGACTCACCAGGTACGGGGAGCCACTCTGGAATAAGATACCCCTCTTCAGTTACCAAAGAGCACCGTGTCTCCATTTTATTCTCCATCAGGGTCCCTCCTCCCTGGAAGCCCACCCCAACCCCTTCTGGTTGGCTGGCGTATAGAGGCCAAGGCCACTGCCTTACCAGAGCAACTCTTGCTGCAGCCAGTTTGGCTACAGACTCTGCAGATCCTGACTGAGACGGGTTTCAGGTTCTAGCGGCCTTGTTTGTTAAGCCAGCTCCCTCACAAGCCTCGGGATGGGGGGGTGGCTGCTGCCGAGGACAGGCACCCCACCAGCACCACCAACCCAGCAGCACCCTCCTGGTATTTATTTATTCTGGTATTTATAGACAGATCGCACGCACAATCCCTCCAGTGCAAACCAGTCCGCCTGCTTTAGAAACAAGTTGTTTTTCGGCTTCCAGAACCACTCAGGAGCCCAAGCGAGGTCTCTCCACCCTCCCCGCCCCCCTTCTCTCTGCAGGCGTCCTTGCCCCAAGGTACTCCCAGACCCACAAGGCGCCCCTTCTGGTGGCAGTGCAGACTCCTTCTCCGACCCTAACAGGAGATGGATGGGCGCCGGGCACCTAGGCGCAGCCGAGCCAATCAAGGCTGACCTCCTCCTTCCTTCCTGACCTTCGCACCTGATTCCCAGAGCGCCAACCCGCACCCACTCCGGATTACTTGAAGGAGCCCAACCATGTTTCCGAGTCCCCAACATTTTTCAGAAATCAAGACCGATGGGGGCCGGGGAAGAGAAGGAGAGGGTTTTTCTCAAGAATAAGGTCCCGAGATGTAGGGAGGGGCCCGTGGGTGCAAAGATTTTTTTTTTTTTTTGTCCACCACGGAAAGAGAGGAGAATGGAGGTGGATTCCTGGGAGAGGAGGTACAGGCTCCTGGGAAAGGGACCTGCAATTCCAGGAGCTGGTCTGGATAAGATGTAGTGTGAAGGATAGGGTTTGCTGGCTGTTCCAGCCCGCTCGCCGCTCCAGTTTAAAAAAAAAAAAGAAAAAGTGTTGGCGTTGGGTAGAGGGGATGAAAGGAGGTGTGGGCAGGACAAGACGAAAATCCAGAACTTACAATGGTGGCCCGTAGGAATTTTCTCGCCAAACCAAGAAACGGAAAAGAAAGCAAGAGAGGCAGTGGCGGCGAGAGGAAGGCGGGTATCCGCCCGCGCCGCCAGGTGCACCCGGGCCCCGCACCTACCTGCTGGCCGCCGCCGCCACTGGAGTAGGACTCGGCGTGCGCAGGAGAGCCGCTGCTGCCCCGGGATGAGGTATCAAAGTTCCCGGGATAATCTTGGTACATGATCCGCGGTGGGGGCCCGAGAGGAAACAGGGTGTTTTTCTTCCCCCGCCCTCGCCGAGGCCGCGCACCGGCTGCTGAACGCTGGCTCCCTGCGGGCCGCGCCTCGGGCTCTAGTCTTCGCTCCCGGGCTTCTGCCCCTCGGCGGCGACACCCCGGGAACAGTGCCCCCCGAGCGCCGAGCGCTGCACTTCTTTCCTGCTCTACGAGCGCTGCGGGTCCGGCTGTCCACCCGGTCCCTCCCACTAAAAAGTCCGCGCGTCCCTCTGTCCCTCCCCTGCGCGCGCCCTCCTGCCCCCGCGCGCAACCGGAGCTCAGCCCGGACCGCCGGCTCAATCAAAAATTGGAAAGTAAAAAAGAATAGGAGCCCGGCGAGTCAAGCCTGCCAGGTCTGGGGACCCCCGATTTCAGGCAGGGCAAAAAAAGGCGAAAAGAAAGGCTGCCCGCTTGGAGAAACTTCTATTTCCTCCTTTTAGAAAAGGAGCTGAGAATAAACTTCCTGTGGCCGACTCGCCGCCAGAGTTTCGAGCGGTTCGGACACTTGACTAGAAGAAGGCAGCCTGCGCCCGGCCCGCGGCCGGTGGGGTTCCAGTTGAGCCGGCGCGGAGAGGGACGCGGCTCCGCTCCCCGTGCCACAGCTGCGGCGCCCGGACCTGCACCCCTTCCCCGGCGCCCGCTCCCGGACGGGCCCGTGTCGCCCGTCCGCGCCTCTCTCACTCCCTCTCTCTGTCCCCGCCGAACGCCGTTCGCTTGCTCGCTGGTTTGCTCGGAGCCCCAGCGCTCTGCCCGAGATGAGTCACTACAATGGCACGAGTTCAACTCCACACTCTTTATTCTCCAGCCCCTGCACCTCACGTCAACCCCAGACTCCACCTTGCAGGGAGGAGCGCGCGGGGAGGCGGAGGGAGAAGGCCGAGGAGGAGGAGGAGGAGGAGGAGGAGGAAGAGGCGCGGGAGGAGGCGGGCGCAGCGCCACCCTCCCTGCCCCGGCTCCCGGCCGCGCTGACGCCAGCCGCACACCCAGCGCTAGGAAGGAAGGGGGTGGCGGGTGTGGGAGCGGACCGCTGGCGCGGTTTGGGGGAGCCGAGGCTCCTGGCCCTTCCCCCCCCAGCCCACCCCCGGCCCCGCGCCCTTGGTCTGCTCCACTGGCGCATGTTGCCAAAGATGGTCATTTGCGTTAGAGGACGCGAGTGCGGGTTCCCTCGCTTTCGGGTGACGTGGAGGGAGAGGGATTCCCTCGCCGGCTCCCCAGCACGCCACGGCCTCCCCCCCTTCCACCACCCTGGGAAGGGGCGCGGGGCGGGGCCCCCGAGTGCGGCCGCAGGGGCCTCGGCGCCGGGTTTTAGAAAATAATCACAGTCCCGAAGAGCGAGACGGGCGGTTCGGTGCGGCGCCACCGCGAGGCTGGGAGCCGGGCGCGCAGAGCCGCTCGCAGGGAGGGCGCGGCCGCGCATGGTCGTCGGCGTCCTCCGCGGCGCCGCCTGAAGCAGCAGGCGCCCTGGACGCGCTGGGTATCCGCACCTCCCTGAGGCCGGGCCTTGCCGGGGCGAGGCGCCGCCGGGCGGGGCCGGCCTGCCTATTTTCCCCTCCGTGGCTGGCTGCCCACTGCTTCCCGCCCCTTCCCCCCCCCCCCGCCCCGTTTTTTCGGCCCTGAAATTAATTTGTTAGGAGTAGCCTTGAAGACGAAATTAAACAGTCAAGACATTCAGGCCGCCCTCTACGCTGGGCAATTAGGACGCATCTAATAGGAGTAATCGGGCATTATAAGCAACCTTGACTGTTACGAATTTGGAAGAAAAAAAGAAAAGGGAAGAGGGAGGCCCGGGAGAGGGTGTGCCCCAACGTTGTCTTCAGCTGTTTTGGAGCGAAGTTCAGGCAGTAGGTAGTGCGGATTCCTAGGTTCTCCCGCCTCGCTGGGCGGGGTGCGGGGTAAAGAGCACAGGCCCTGGAGTATGAACGCCAGGCTATGCTGTTTACGAGCTGTGAGACTTTGGGCGACTCCCTTAACCTCTCTGGGCTTCAGTTTCTTCCTATCAAACGAAGGGGTTGAGACATGACCTTCTAAGGCCCTTGTCAGCTCTGGAACTTCAATCCTTCTGCAGAGATGATCCGGAGGAGCACTGTACTAGGAGTCAAGGAATTTGGGTTCTGGTCCAGGCTCTGCCTTAGTCTCGCTTTACCCAACTCTTACGTGTACCATCTGTACCCCCACAGGGTCCTTGTGAGGACCCAACGGGAAGATGTGTGAAGCCTTATGCACTGTAACACATCACGGTTTCGGTCCTCAGTTTCCTTATCTTTAAAGTGGGGGTGTTGCTAAGAAAGAAAAATAGAGCCGGGAACTCAAAGCTTTCCCGGGGCTCTATATAAAGCGCTGGCGTTTCCGGGACGGCTGGCGGCATCTGGCCGCCCCAATGGCCCCAAGATACGGTAATCCCAAACAATACTCGGGGTCATTGTTTACAACTATAAAACACATTCTGTCCTGAGCTCCATCCCCAAGGACGCGCGCGAAGAGGCGAGGCTGGCCGGGCTCCTCGCACCTCCGCCGCCGCCTGCCTGGCAGAGTCCCCAACTCCCCCGGTCAGGGCGAGAAGTGTCGGGCAGACGGATGCGCGCACCCAGCGCGGGGGCTTGGCGTTTTTGTTTTTGACTTTTAAATCCTGCGTCCTGCCTGCCTGGGTGTGTTTACGCTCCTCTCTCAGCAGGACTGTGTAAATGCAGTCCTTTGACGCAAAACCGTTCAGCCCTTTCCCCAGCGGCAGCGGCAAAACCCAGAAAACTGGGGGTGGGGACGGTGGGGGGCGGGTGGAGCGCAGGAGAAGAAATCGTGACACTTTCTTCCTCGCTTCTCCGTCCCATCCCGCGCCACACGGCCCCCGGCCGCCTTGGCGAGCTCTTGGGGGGCTACAAAGGGAGTCGCGGTCTGGGCGTCCAGGGCCCTCCCGGGAGCAGCCGCGTGTCGAAGCGGCGCGAACAGACGCACTTTTAGTTTTCCTTTGAGCAGCAGCGGCTGCCCGGGCCTCCCCCGCCCCGCGCTTGAAAATCCGGATGCTTCTGCGTCTCTCCCACACAGTACTTCCAGTAATTCGGGGGGAAAGAAGGAGGGGGAAAGGGAGCGGGTTCTTCCTCGGTGGCCTCCGCCGTCCCGGGCGCGTCCAGGCCCGGGCAGGCGCCGCCGGGAGCGAGCGGGCAGGCGAGCGCACCCTAGCGCCCTCACCCGCCCCCGCCCTGCTAGCTCCCCAGCCCTTTCCTTTCTTGTGGGTTCCCGTAAAGCCCAGCAGCCCCGAGACGTCTGCAGAGCATCACGGAATCTGTGCTGATGCAAGTCGCTAGCCTCCCTTTGGTGCGCCCCGGCCTGCCTCGGAGCGCTTTGATCCCGGCCTTCCCCGACTCCAGAACTTGTGTTGGCTCCCTCTGCCCGCCGGGAGGCCTGCGTTCTGCAGCCTGCCTTCGCCCCTCAGTCCTGGAGCACCAGACACAGAGCTGCGCCCGGTGCTATGGGCAGCTATGGGCTGGTGCAGCTGGTGCCTCGGACTAACTGTGAATGCCAAACCGAGAATTTACCTTCCAAGCCCAGTTCACTGCCCCCTCCGGGGGGAATCATTCCAGGATCACCCAATTAGAAGGGATCCTCTGACTCCCGGGAATAGGATACTAAGAAGAATAGGGGCCAGTCTTTCCTGAGCACTTACCAACAGTCAGGCCCCAGGCTGAATACTTTACGGGGATTGTCCCATGCAAGCCTCCGAACAAACGTTTGAGGTGGGTATTCTTCCCTGGTTGCAGATCAAGAAAGGGAGATTAAGTAACTTGACCAGGAAAATTAGTTAGAGGGTGAGTGACCCAGTTGGAAGTGCAGCTGGTCCTCTATGACTCCAGGCTCTTCCTCTTACCTAGGACATGTGTGACCTGCCTCCTACTGGAATGTCTTTGTTTCTCTCTTACTGGTCTCCAGAAAGCGTGGACTACCTCTGGTGCATGACTTTTCCTCCACTTAGAGGTTCTCCTTAATTCTCTGCCCAGCACTATCACTCAGGGTAAGGAAAGGTCATGTCATGTGAGGGAAGAGGAGGCAGTAAGCTGGGATGGGGTCTCATTGCCTCTCTGGGTCTTGGGACCTCCCTGCACTGAAGTTAGGTGTTTCCTCCTCTGTCCCTCCTGTCCAATGTTTGGCCCCGAAATGGTTGCCTGCTCTGGGCTGCAACTGGCCCGCACATCTGAGTGCTGGACAGTTCATGAAGCCCTTTCACATACATGGCCTCGTTCTTCCTCACGTTAACATCTGCGCCAGGGATGTAACAACAGCCAGGGTGACTCTGGATTGCCAAAGTGGAGGCCGAGGAGCAGAGTGGCAAGGCAGCCTCCTCAAGATCTCCCAACCCGTGGTTGCCAGAGCCCGAACTCAAGCCCATCTCACCTGACTTTACACCCAGCCTGTTATCCATGCTCCCGGGCTTGACAGGTCAGAAGCAGAGTCCATGGCTTAATAATACATGGTCCTTTATCCACCATGCCTGAGAGAATGCCATCATTTCTGTATTGTGAACCATACATGTTGATGATGTTTGAACGTTTCTGAAAGCCAGGTACATGCTATCATCAGTGACTATTTAATACGGAAGCGTTTCTGTTTGTCCCAAGATCTCTGGATCACTCAGGAGTCCATCAGAAAACAGACCTCAACCCGGATGGTTCAAAGGAAGAGGCTTTAAAAATGAAGCATCTTCATAGAGAAGTGTGAGCAGGGCTAAGAGAGCAACAAGGGATCTTGCCACACCCAGGGCCTAGTAACAGCTGGAAACGGTGACCATGCCCAGGGTTCAAAAGGGAAGAAAATAGTGTTATTAGAACCTACTGCACATGGGACCACGGAAGAAAGGCCATCCATCAGGATAAAGAGAAGCAACCCATGCCAGAAAGACACTGAAGAGGATGGAGGAAAGGATCCCAGACCATCTCTCCCGTCCCCTGTCAGCCTCCCAGGCACAGCGAAGAGCAAGGAAGGGTGAGCAGTGGATCTGGCGGGGGTGGGAAAGGCACACTCAGCAAATGAGGAATAACCAGCAAAGATGCTATTAAACCCAGATGTATCTTCTCATGGGTGACATTTCAGGATGGGGGAAATACAGTCAATCAGTAAGTCTCACATCTCACCCCGAGTCGGGGTAAACATGAGAATAACGCGCACAGCTTTTCAAGCTGCACCTCCCCTCCCTTTAAATGCCACTGATACATTCAGCCACTAATCCAGAGGGAATGTGTTATATCGTTCAGGTGTGGGGCAGAAAGAAAGGCTGGGAACCACGGATCAGAAGAGATCAGCATCTGGAGGAAAGAGCTGGATGAATAAGCAAGGTTCACTCCTCCCTGTGGCCTTACATTCCAAGAGGGGCCCACCAGCTTCAGTATTCTGAGGCATGACATGGGCCCTCACCCACCGTGATTCCCATTTCATGTATGGGGTTCACACCAAGGAGGAGATGTGAAAGCAAGGAAGTCCAGAAACTATTGCTCTAGAGGCCGACCTAATAATAATATTAAAACGGAATGTTCTGCATCTGGGTGGTGGTTACATCTGTACATATGTGAAAAACCCATCAAGTTCTACCCTCGGATTAGGACATCTATTTACTTTTAGGACATCTATGTACTTTACTGTATGTTACCTTCAATTTAAAGAATACAAGCAGACAACCACAAGCCCTTCTGATCGCCTTAGACCACATTTAGCGTTATATTGAAGTCTGCGCAAGACTTCTCAGAAAACATAGGCAAAGGAGGCCTTTCTGGTCCCCACTTACGGCCCCCAGGAGACTCTGAGTCGTGACTGCCCTAGAAAGACTCAGGCAGAAAGAAGGTGCTTCCCCAGTTGCCCACATGTGTGTGCGTGTGTGTGTGCGTGTGTGTGTGTGTGTGTTTAAGCCGGATACATTCCAGAGATAAGTTAACCAGTGCTATTATTCAGAAATATCTTTATGAGTCACAACAGAAGTTACCTCTGGTAGGAATGTTAGTTGGGTCTGGAAAGGAGGAACAGGACCGCTTTGCTCGCTTCCTCTTCTGGGTCTAAGATCTGCATGAGGAGAGGCAGCTCAGATTGGGCTTTGAGTTGAGAAGCAGAGGTCCAAGGATGGCCCTGCTATGGCCGGCTCTGTGACCTGGGCCAAGTCCCTTGATATCTCCAGGCCCCTGCTTTCTTCTCTGCCACCAAGAGGCTGGACTGAACATAGGCCCTGTCATAGGGCAAGGGATGCACAGAAGCCCTAAAGGGGGAAACTCTTTCCCTACCATTCCTCTACTGGCATGAGTCTCCTGCCAGGCATCTTCAAGTCCCACATGAAAACACATCTCTCCCACCCTCCTATCCTGAGGACCCAGAAGCCCAGCATGAGCTTCCCCACTCCTGCCCCATCCCAGGCCAGAGGCTCTAGGCAGGCTTCCTCCACTTCTAATCTGGTCAGAGCGTGGGACCCATCAGCCTGGCCCGAGGATTTGCCCAGCATGTAGAGGAAGGGGGAGGAGAAGCCTGAAGCCTGGATGGACGCTGCCTTCAGGCAGTTCACAATCTAGCTGAGAAAAATAAAGAGAACACACACAATAGTGCGGGCATGAAGCAACAACAATGGTGACACCTATAAAAACCTTTAATAGGGCTTCCCCTGTACCAGACAGTGTTTTAATTGTCGTATATATTAACTCGGTTAATATTCACAACAACTCTATGAGGTAGCTACAATCATCCCCATTCAACAGATGAGGAAAACTGACGTCAAGAGAGGTAAATTCACCCAAGATTCCAGAGCAAAAGAGAAAGAGTTGGAATTTGAACACCTGCATTCAGGCCCCAGACTCTTGGTATAGAAGGCGCTAACGAATCTTCCCCCTAGCTCTGCATGGAATCACGACAAACCATCTCTACACGCTTAGACACCCCACCCACCAGGGTGTCATCTGATCCTCTCAACAGCCTATGCAGTAGCCAGGACCCACATTATTGGCCCTATTTTCCAGATAAAGAAACTGAGGTTCAGGAAAGGTAAGCCATGGGCTGAAGATCACACCCACCTTGCATGCAGAGCCGGGTGTACCCAGGTCTTCAGACTCCCATGTGCCAGGCCTTTGCTTTTCTCCTTCACGCGCTGGGTCCATAGCGGATACAGGAGGAGCTCAGAGAATGACCAAGGGCGGGAGGCCTCGTTGCTTGATCCAGGTCTCCTTCCTGGATCTCCTCCATACTGAAAAACATGGGGATTAAATGACATAATGTTGGGCTTCCCTGGTGGCGCAGTGGTTGAGAATCTGCCTGCCAATGCTGGGGATACGGGTTCGAGCCCTGGTCTGGGAAGATCCCACATGCTGCAGAGCAACTGGGCCCGTGAGCCACAACTACTGAGCCTGCGCGTCTGGAGCCTGTGCTCCGCAACAAGAGAGGCCGCGACAGTGAGAGGCCCGCGCACCGCGATGAAGAGTGGCCCCCGCTCGCCGCAACTGGAGAAAGCCCTCGCACAGAAACGAAGGCCCAACACAGCCAATAAATAAATAAATAAATTTATAAAAAAAAAAAAAATGACATAATGTTTGCATTTTGATTTAGAATATTTAAGCAAGGGGGGAAGCATATGTATTTTTTCACACACATATATGTATATATATATACACATATATATATTAGACACATACACAAAGTTAGCAAATATAATGAACAAAAGATGCCAGACACAAAGCAATACTGATTGTGTTGTCCCATTATATAATTTTTTAAAGGCAAAATGAATCTGTGATGTTAGAAGTCATTGCAGGTCAGGCAGAGTGGAGGGCGTGAGAGCTGAGTTCTGTTTCTTGGCTGGGTCAGGCTTACAGATGTGTTCACGTTGTGAAAACCCAGTGAGTTGTGCACACAAATTTGTATACTTGACTGGATGTATGTTTTAAACGTCAATAAACTTACCCTAAAATGCCACCCGTACACACATGCCCACGCTCACGCACGTGTGCATGAGCGGGAGAGAGATCTGAATTGTGATACATGTGAGAGGGAGAATGATCTGAGCCACATATGATCCTCCACCGATAATTTCCTAGAAGAAGACGCAACGTGAGCTACGGCCTCAAGCCTGAGTTTTCCAAACAAGTTTGAATGCTACCCTCAGGGGGAAGTTGTTTTGTTTGTATTTGCCTTACTCAGGAGACACAAATCATGGGCTACAACCAGAGAATAAAAATCTAGCTTTAAGGGGCTTCCCTGGTGGCGCAGTGGTTGAGAGTCCGCCTGCCGATGCAGGGGACATGGGTTCGTGCCCCGGTCCGGGAGGATCCCACATGCCACGGGGCGGCTGGGCCCGTGAGCCATGGCCGCTGAGCCTGCACGTCCAGAGTCTGTGCTCCGCAGCGGGAGAGGCCGCAGCAGTGAGAGGCCCGCGCGTACCACAAAAAAACAAACAAACAAACAAACAAACAAACAAAATGTAGCTTTAAGCTGATCACCCTGGTAGAGGATGGAAGGGAGGGGGAAGAGCCCAGCGTGGAGACTGAGAGGAGAGAGGTGGGGGGACCGCAGTGGGCGAGGGCCTGGGAGGGCAGCGTCCACGTTCAATGCTCCCACCCCCGCCCCCGCCGGGCAGTCCCCAGCACACCAACCATCTGGGGCGTGCTCATGTGGAGGGGGCAGATGTGCACAGACTCACAGACACCCCAAGTACAACACACACAGAGGGGGCAGGCGCTGCCAGCACCCCTACTGAGCACCACCTGGGTGTCAGCACACCCCGCCCCGGCACCCCTGTGGATCAGCTACTGTGGGTCACTGAGCGCATGGGCTGCCACGGGGACCCGCACCCCTAAAGACACACAGAGCCCAAGGAGCGGTGGCCCTGTTATCTGCCCAGTGAGCACATCACGCGATTGCCTGCCTCGGACAAGGAAGCACTTGAGAGGTAGGGGATGTTCCTGGAAGGAAGGAAGGGAGGGAGGGAGGGAAAGAGGGAGGAAAGAAGGAAGGAAGAAAGGAAGGAGGCAGGGAAGAAGGGACACCACTGGTTTTTCTTTTGAGGCAACTGAGATGTTTCAACAGCCCTAGGTGTGCAGGCGAAAGACAAGGTTTGAGTTCTGGCTCTGCTACTCAGAGCTGCAAACCCTTGACAAAATCATTTCATCTCTGTACACCTCGTTCACTCATCTGCAAAGTGGGGCAGAGAATGCTGATTTGTGCACAGCTCAGTGCTCAGAAAGGGCCATGGGCTTAGATGAGAGAGGCCTGGGTTCCAATCCTGGCTCTGCTGCCTGAGAGCCAGGGGACCTTGGGCAGTTACTGAACCCCTCCAAGCCTCACTTTCCTGCCTTGTGATGTGGTGACGATGATAACACCAAGACCTCAGGGCCATGGTGAGGATTATGCATGCATGCATTCATCTAAATATCTGTCCACTGTCTATTTATTTATACTCTGCTTATTCCCAAAAGGATTTCTGTAGCTATGGGGAAGATTCAGTGAAACAACACACAGGAAGGGCCTGAGGCATGGTTGGCTGACAGCACCGCATCCCTTTCTCTGCCTACCTCACAGGGTTGGGTTGAGCCTCCAGTGGGATAATGTTTCTGAAAATGTCTTGCAAACTAGGGAATTCGATACACATGACAGCTGGAGAACGTGGAAAAGAAAGGAAGGATTTGGGGACGCTGAGGCAGGAATGGACATCCAGCCACCTCACCGAGGAAGAGCTTGGGTTCTTGGAGCACTGAGGGTGCCCACCCACCACCAGCTAGGGGCCCATGTGCTTAATACATAAAGCAACTCTAGGAGGAGCCGTGGCTACAGGGTCCTGTAATGTCAGAGCTAGAAGGAACATGAGCGATCATAGGGTACAACCCCACCTCCCTACCCCATTTTACACATGTGGGAACCGAGGCTCAGAGAGGGAAACGGGCTTGCCTCACATCATCCAGGGCAGCAGAGGCAGAGCTGGGACAAGACTCACTTCCCGATGCAAAGTGCAGAGCACCGTTTCCACTGCCCCACGAACCTGGTACGTTTCTCCTCACTCTGGTCTGGGGCACTCCGAAGCAGGTCTGCAGGAGCCTCACTTCCTGGGGTGAATTCTGGTAGCTTAAGCCAGGAAGGTTTGCTCCCTCCCCTGGTAAGTGTGCCTGGGGCCCCACCCGGATGACACACCCAGGGGCTCCTGAGCAGTGACTATAGCCAAGAGCAAACATAGAGCCTTATTGTTAGGGACATCGATTGCTGCACTGGGTTGGGCATTTATTTATTATCACAGCTATTTCTTTTCATCAACAGAAGGCAAACATTCCCCACCCCAGTAACTGGAAGGCTACTACGTGTACCAGAGGATGGCTGATGTCTCTTGAGGCCGAGTTGGGAGCAGAACGAACCTACTTACATGGTCCTTCCATCCGATCCAATTCAGGCAAGGGTAGGAGGGACTCAGGCCCGACCTACGGGAGAACTGCCCACACCATCAGGACCCAGAGGCTGCGTTACTCAATACCTTCAAAAGCTGTGGGGTGGGATTGGGAGCCAGAGCTTGTTCTATTCCTCTCTTTGCCTCCTCAACTTTTGGCAAGATACTAAACCTCCGCCTTGGTGTGATCACCTGTAAAATATTAGGGGCTGTAAGGATTAAACAGAAGACATGTGAAAGCACCTAGCATAGTGCCTGATATACGGGTGCTCAATAAACAGTCCTGGATCTGTGTCTGAGAGCATGGTGAACCCGTATCTGCAGATGAAACCGTCAGGCCACAGCGGCTCCACACATTACAAGGTGGATCTGAGCTGGGTTGCCCCTTCTGGGGGAGGATAGTAGCCTGGCCGTAATCTCGCTTGGCGCCAGGGAAATAAACCTGGTGGCCTTCTCAGTCTATGCCAGTCTCCTTATTTAACTTTCGTGCCAACGTTCCCATCTTTCTTTTGGGCCCAGAGTTGGAGCCCTGCACCTCCACCCATCCCGTCCTCAGGCTCTCTCTCTCCTCTCCCCTTGGGACACACCTTCAGTCCCTTCTCTTCCCCCACCAGCCCCGTCTTTCCCGTGGGAGGCCTAGGTTTCTTCTTGCTCCCATTTCAGAAGATCCAACTTCTCTGGGATTTTTTTCCCCCAGCAAAGGTAGGAGGGATTTCGTTGGGACCTTTAGCAGAAAGCTCTGGAAGGGCAAGTTCCCAGGTAGCTTTCTCTAACGAGGGAGGGCCGAGCAGCTGGAGTCTGAGGTGGAGGTGAAGTTTGGATCCGAGGGATGTGGTGAGCATGTCCTGTGGGGCAGAGCAGCGGAAATGCTCTTTCCTCCGTGGCTTCCTCCCAAGGGCCCCGAGCAGGCCCGGGGCCCTTGGGAGGAGGCCTTCACCCGCAGCCTCGCCCAGGCTGTCTGCGGCTTGGGGGAAGGGCTTCTCATTTTCCAGATTCTTGACTCTCATCTTGTAATGGATCATTTGTTACTTCCAGCAAAATGCCTGGCAACAGCTCTGGGGATGGGAACCAAAGACTCGAACTCAACTGTTTGGTTTGACCTCAACAGACTGTGAAAGCTGGAAAGGATGCCCAGGCAACACAGAGACCGGTCCTCCTTCCAAAGCAGCACAGGAGTTCTGCGGGGTGATAAAAGAAAATGCTAGTCGATAAAACGACTCTATTTTCAAGTAAGTTTGGAAAAGACTGACTTCAGTGGGTTTCTCTACTCAGGACTTCTCCCAGGCTTTTGTAGGCCAGTGCAAATTATGAATGTCCAGGATGCATTTTCCAAAAGCGTCCCTTGGAAATAGCGATTCAGCCAGCCCTTTGGCATTATGGTGAGGAAACCGAGGCACAAGGTTCTAGGGACAGAGCCACCAGTGAGTCAAGGTCTCACGACCTCAGGGTCTATGCACTGTCTCTGACCCCAGGATTAAGCTGGCTCACCGTTTTCTGATTTTGTTTTTGCCTTGTAATCGGGGGCAGGAGGTAGTGGGAATAGAGTTTATTTATTTAGGTGTATTTTATGTGCTCTGAAGGACAGAACTAGGGCCAGTGGGTAGAGGTTCCTGTTGAGTGGAATTTCAACTCCACCCAAGTTAAGAACTTTAAAATAATTAGACCTGTCTGGACGCGAACTGAGCCAACCCATGAGGTAATGAGTTTCCCATCACTGGAGGGGTCCAACCCACGGCTGACTGACCACTGGGTGGGGTAACAGATGGCTCCCAAAAGATACGTCCAGGTCCACATCCCTGGATCCTAGGAATGTGGGCTTATTTGGAAAAAGGGTCTTTGCAGATGTGATGAAATTAAGGATTTCAACACGAGGAGGTCATCCTAGATCATCTGGATGGACCCTAAATCCAGTGACAAGGGTCCTTATGAGAGTGGGGCAGAGGGAGCTCACACACACACAGGAGAAGCCGATGTGAAGACAGAGCAGAGACGATGCGCTAAGGCGACAGAACGCCGCAGCTGCCAGGGCCGGGAAGAGGCCCTGCCACACCTTGAGTTTGGACCTCAGGGCTCCAGGACTGTGAGAGAATAAATTTCTGTCATTTTAGGCCAGCAAGTTTGTGGCAATTTGTTACAGTAGCCACAGGATAAGGGTTAGGGATGCTGGCAAGGGCCAGATAAGCACAGATGGGCCAGGGAGGCTTCCCCGAATGGCCCTCGGGCCTCTCCTGACTCTCTGCCCAGCGGTCGTCATGCCTCCAGGACACCTGTGACTCGGGGACTGGAAAGCTGTGCCAGGATTTCCCACCTGCCCCGGGAAGGGGGAGCCATCAGGGTCTAAGGCCTGAGCTAGGAAAAGCCAGTGGGGACAGCTTAGTGGCCGAACCCTGGCTGGTGCTCCCCACGGCCCCCAGCAAAGGCCCCCACTTTGGTGTCTTCAGCAGAGTGTCCCTTCAATTCAAAGAACCTATAAGCATCTCTACTAAGTGATCAGATGGCCTGTCAGATGGGGGCCCACGGGAGCTTCTGCGTCAACCAAGCAGGGTCTGCCCTTGGGTCCCCTGCCTCAGTGACAGAAATCAGTTCCCCCAACACACACACGCACGCACGCACGCACGCACGCACGCACGGAAGGAGGGCCAGGCACGCACTCCGAGGACAGCCTGTTCCCTCACTGCTCCACGCATGCACGTCTACACGCACGCAGGGGCCCTGTGGCAACCGCCTCTCTGCTCCCGAGACAAGTGATAACACGCCTGCCGGCCCATCTCTTCTTGCTTCAGTCCCTGGCAGAGTAAGACCCAACCCAAGTTGCAGGGCACAGCAGGATAATTGCCAGGTAAAGGAGGCGGCTGAGGTTTGACTGTCTCAGCAACAATCTGGGGAGACCTGGGGACAGGAGAGAGGGGGACTGAGGCCAGTGCCCCCCCTCAAAGCACCTGACTGCCCCCAAGACCTGCAGCCGTCTGCAAAGCCAGTGTCGGCTGCTTTGTCCCTACAGCCGAGAGCCCAGCCCGCCGGGCACCTCCTGGCTGGCTGCCGCCTGCCTCCTTGGGGGGCAGGATGAGCTCTGCCCACCTGGGCGAGCCAGGCGGGGTGCTTGGCAGGAGCCCCAAGCCCGGCACACCTGTGCATGTGGCGGCCTAGCTCATGCAGAGCCCAGCTGGCCTTGGGGGTGAGGAGGGTTAACCCCTGCCCAACTGCAGTCACAAGAGGACACCCAGCTCCCCCCTAGCTCCCACCCCACACACCCAGGAACCCGGGATCTGGTCTCAGAGGCAGCCTCGCTTCACTTCCTGGTTCCCTCTTTCCACTTTCCAAATCCTCTACAGACTTACCCCAAACACAAGAGGGAACATGGCATTCTCCCCTCTCTAGGTCACAGACGCTTTGGTAACTGCGCCCGCGGGCGCTGTAAATGCTTGCAGGCTTGTTTTGCTCAGCTGGGCCAGGGGTGGGCTGAAGCCAACCCCCAGCACCCCACCCCGCCCCCGCCCTCGATTGCCTTCTACCCCTCCTGTCACCACCCTAATTTCAGGCTCAACTGTGCGCGGTTAGGGCTTAATTAAACTCTTGTCTCGCTTTCAGAAGAGACATTTTCTGCCCCAGGGAGTTGCTACCGAGCTTTGTGAGTTAGGCAGGTCTGAGCAGGCTCTCAGGTGAAGATCTGCCTGGTGGGAGAAAAAACATCGCCTCCTAGAAGCTGCGGAGCTGTGGCCAAAGGGGAACCAGCAGGGCAGGAGGTGGGAGGCAGGGATGCCCCAGCCTTGGCAGTGAGGCCGCCCCCCGGCACGGGGGGCCTCGCTGCCTCCGCAGCAGCCATTGCGTGCAGCACTCAATTATTGCAGGTCACGCTGTCCAGGTCACACTGTTCCCGTGCCCGCCCTGCCCTGCCCTGCCCAGCCAGCAGCAGCCTCCAGCGCCTCCCGCCCACTGCTGGCCGCACCCTGGACTCAGCATCCGAGATTCCTCCCTCGGGGCCAACGCCCCACCCCCAACCCAAGGGGCCTCGGGAAGAGGAAAAGGGCCCAGCGAGTGGGCTCTGTGATCCAGGCCCTCAACCCAGGTCGGGCCTGCCCAACGCTGGTTCCAGGAGGGACTCTGTGGTATGGAACTTTCTAGAGAAATGTGTCTCAGGGAGAGGCCTGGGTCTGCCCCTTACTACTTAGGTGCCTTGAGATTACTTCCTCTTTCTGAGCCTCAGTTTCCTCATCTGTAGATTGGGCGTGCTCATATACCTCTCCCACAGGTGGGGAGGGGAATTGAAAGAGACAACACGGGAGAGAAAGCATTTTGTTAACTTGGGTAAAAGGCTGGGGCTTCCCTGGTGGCGCAGTGGTTGAGAGTCCGCCTGCCGATGCAGGGGATGCGGGTTCGTGCCCCGGTCCGGGAGGATCCCACGTGCCGCGGAGCGGCTGGGCCCGTGAGCCATGGCCGCTGAGCCTGCGCGTCCGGAGCCTGTGCTCCGCAACGGGAGAGGCCACAACAGTGAAAGGCCCGCGGACCGTAAAAAAAAAAAAGACTGTACAAATATTAGGAAGTATTTCTATCAACATTAAGCAGGCAGTGAGCAAAACCACTGCTGGAGCTGCATTCCCGCCTCCACCCCCTAGCCCCGCCGAATATCACTCCACGGTCCTCTTCCCACCCCGCGCCCTGCCCCCGACCCGTTCTACCCTGTGAGCACCGTGTCCCCTGCACGGCCCCCCACCCCGCCCCCATCTCCTCCATTTCTTTCCTCCAGCCTTCAAAGCCCCCTCAGGCGTTCCCCACAGACGTTACCAACAGGGAAACTGAGGCAAGGAGCAGGAAGACCCTTGTCCAGACCACACAGCTTGCTTGTGGGGGCCAGTGGTCGGAGCCTGGTCTCCAGACACCTTGCTCGGGCCCAAAGCTCCCACCGCTGTCACTGGGATGAATCTGCTTTATAACAAACTCTTTGGGTTCCTGTGAGGCAATCATTAAAAACAGACAAGATTCTGGGGAGTGTGGCTCTGAGTCAGGGTCTCAGGGACTGTCAGAGCTGGAAGGGACCTCAGAGGTCAACCCCCTTGGAGAACTGGGCCCCAGAGAGGGGCCCTAGCTGCCCAGTCACACGCCCTGGCCTCAAACTCTCCCTGGCCTGTGCCGGTGGGAAGGGACACCCTCAGCCCTCTGTCCCAGGAAGCCCGGTCCTGCCCAGAGGGTCCCCCAGGCAGGACATGGGAGGCCGCCCTAGAGGCCTGGAGGGAAGCCCATGGGCCACCGTCCCCAGGTGATCCCAGGTGACCATGGTGTTTATATCTTCTGAGAGCTTCCTTGTGGGATGAAAAAGAGCCCAGGACAGGAGGCTTTTCATCTTCCCCTGGGAGGACCTGGGTGCTGCCTCAGAGCACTTCAAAGCCCTTCCTGCCATGGTCTCATTCAGCCTCGCCTGAGTGCTGGGGTAGGGAGGGAGTCAGGGCTGGGGAACTCTGAGGACTTGAGGGTGGTGGGGGAAGGGAGAGGTTGTCGAAGAACATGACTTGTCCAAGGTCACACCATTGAGCAAGTCACTTTTCCTCTGCGTACCTCAGTTTCCCCATCTCTAAAATGATATCTAATAATGCCTCATGCTCCCCAGATGACTTGTGGCCCATATTGTTGACAATGAGGGCACAAGCATGTTGCTCGGTCCATGGCAGGTGAGCATAAATGGTGGCTTCTTCAACAAGCCAGTTTTCTCACTTGTGAAATGGGAGCAATATGCCTATCTCACAGGTGGGGTGTGATCAACTAACACACGTGCCTCGAACAGGGCCTTGGCACATACCAGGCGCCCTGTCAATGTTACTTCTCTTCCCAAATCACTGGACCAAACTACCAAAACCCATGCCTATGGACCTCCTCCTATGTTCCCAAGTGTCCCCAGAACTCAGTGGTCCAGACTCCCCCGGCAGCCGCTCCAGGGCTCTGGCAGGTGAGAGGCTCTGCCACTGTCCCATCAGCCTCGTTGCAGGGCTGGGCTGGAGCCCACATTTTCTGAACCTTTCCCAGGGGCCGGGGGCTGTGAGTTCTAGCCCTCATGGCGCTGCCGACTTACTGTGTGGCCTCAGGCCGACCTCCTGGATTCTCTGTTTTCCCATCAGTAAAATCAGGCTAATGACCATCAGCCTCCTGCACTGGGGTGTAGTGAGAATTAATTAAGGTTTGTAAGAGGCTTTGAGATCCATGGACGAAAGGCCCTGGAGAAGGGCAGAGTGTTGTTATCCATTATTGGTACTGCTATATTGCATCCAAAGATCTCACAGTCTCTTACAGATGGTAATTAGTACCTTGCAGGGGTGTTTTGAGGGTGATTAGTCCCATTTCACATTTGGGAAAACCAAGGCACAGAGAGAAGTTAAGTCAGAGCAGGATGGAAAAGGGAAGAGCGGGCCCAGCGTTCCTAGAATCTATTGCCACCCTGGCTCTTGTATCCTCAGCCCCCAGGGTACACTTGAGCATCTTCCTTAGGACCAATCAGCCAGGGTCCACGAGAGGCTGGTGAGGTGCCTCCTCACCTGTTCCCCTGATTCTTCCCTCGGGGAAGCCCATCCCCAGTCTGGCTGGGCAGCAGGAGCTGGCGCTGAGGGGCCTGGAAGAAAAGCCGTAGCAGGATATGAAAGCAGAGGGCACGACAGGACGGGGAGAGTGGAGACCCAGGGCAGCCCACTGCTTTGGGGTGCTGGGCACAGATGCTCCCTTTCACGCTTAGCTCCCCAAACTCCTCCTGTCGCCTTGAGGGTGGGATCGTATCAAGTTCCAGTGAACCAATGCCAGTCCAGCCTTCCAAGCTCTCTCTCCAAGGGCATTCAAGAAGGTGAAGAAGCATGAGGCTCTAAGACTAACGAGGCGGGTGTTTCTGGGCTGTCAGTCCATTGAGGACTCATTGGACTAGAGAGCCCCCGCCTGCCTTTTCTGGGGGAGGCCTGTTTGTTTCCTGGAGACAATCAGGAGGCCCCGTTGCTTGGGGTTGGCTCCCTGGTGCCCTGCTATGTGGATATGGTAAATTTTTTTTCTTTTTAAAGTGTCCCAGAGCTGGTAGTTTGAAGGCAAGTTGCACTAGTTTGCAGAATAAGCCATGATTTTAAGTACATAAAGTAACATCAGTGCTTTAACGTAGCAAGCTACAGAGGTGTTCCACAGCAAACCCAGACTGAGAGCACGAATCCCCAACAGGGCTGCCATATTACACAACTGCAGGCACTTTTCCTGCTCTCAACCCCACTCCCTAGGAACCAGAGCACCGAATGAGGGACACTGATATTCAGGGACATGCTGTAAATGTTTAATAACAAGCTCTCAGAAAACAAAACAAACCCAAAAAACTTGACATGTAGTGTTTGCCAATTTCAGTGGTATAAATACTTCTGCGGACTTCAAGCTACTGACGTGACATCGACCAGCTTACCCAATTCTCCAAACTCTGACAGTCAGCTCTCTTAAGCTGGTTCACATCAGCTTAAGATGCACACTGCCATCCCTTGAGACCATTTCCCCAAGGAGAGAGGGAGCTAATTGGTACCATAGGGAAGGAACTGGGAGGTCCCTCTCACCCAAAGTCGTTCCTTCATCGATTGTTTTGTCACCAGAAATTCCTATGAAACCTTCAGTTCCAGTAGAGCCGTGACATAGATGGAGAGGAGGGGGACTGAGGTACCTGCTCCGGGGATTGTATTTCTAAGGAAATGGGCATAAGATGGGCAGATTTTGTGAAGGGATGGAATTATAAGGGGTACAGGTAATTGTCAAAGTGAGAGGCCTCAGGATAGAGGCTCTGGGGGGAACCTGAAGCACAGCAATTTTGAGACTCTCCTGCCTCCAACTAAACAATAAGGGGCACAAGAGGCCTTTTGAAATGACCTATACTATTCAAAGAAATGAGAGAAGCTACTGCATCCATGAACTAAGAACAAGATGATATTTTAAAAGGTGACACTGGAAAATAAAAGAGCTCTTTGAAATTAATCTGATAGAAAACCTTGAAAAAATCTAACAGAAAAGTCAGAAGATAAAGTCGAGAAACTTTCCCAGAAAACTGAGTAAAAAAAGGCAAAAACTTAGGAAAGAGGAAAAGTAAAAGATAAAGAGAATTAGAGAGTGGATCCAAGAGTTCCAACATTTGCTTGTAAGTAATCTCAGAAAAAGATAATGGAGAAATTTAAGGGGAGAAATAATCAAAGAAATAACAATACAAAAAAATTTCCCAGCACTGATAAAACGGGTGACCAATATGAAAGGACCTACCAAATGCCTCACATGATAGGTGAGAAAAGACCTACACCAAGGACCATCATTGTCAATTTTCAGAATGGAGAGAAATAAAAGAACCTAAAAACTTCCAGGGTGGAAAAAAAAGCAGGTCACATGCAGAGGATCAGGAATTCAAATGAAACCAGACTTCTCAACAAAGCAAAACGACAAGGGAGCTATGTTTTTAAAATTATGAAGGATAACAATCTTTAACCAATACATGGTTAAACTAAAAACTAAGTGTGAAGATAGAAAAATATATACAAAAACTAGATATGCAAAATCTTCAGACATGCAAATCTCAAAAAAAGTTTACCGCCTATGAATCCTTTCACTGGAAGCTGTTATTTGAGGTACTTTCCCCCAAAACAAGGTGAAAAGGGGAAGAGCTAGGAAACCAGGAATGGAAACAGGTGAGTGGTGAAGAGACATCTCAGATGATAGCTGTGTCACAGTCGTGGAGAACAATCTATCCAGACCAAAGCCTAAGGCCTCTAGGAGGGGTGTCCGTCCCATGGGTGATAAATGACAGACCTGACCTGTTACCCAATGCACTGTAGTGAGGGGAGTTTTACTCTCTGTCTCAAGGTTAGATGAACCATATTGCAGTGTGTTAAGAATAAACGCTAAGGATGGATGAAAAGATGTTAGGGGAATTAAGAGAGACCCTTCATGATGTCCTATAATTTCTCTGAAAAAACGGAGTTAGGTCATCTGACAAAAGGGGAGGGAGACACAGATGCGGGCCTGAGTCAATGGCGAAAGTGTAGAGATTCTGTGTCAGGAATGAAGGGGGCAGTTAACCAGGAGCAAAAGTGCTCCTGAGCGTCGGGTACCACACGTTTGCCCCTGTCAGTAGAGCCGTGTGGGAGCTGGTGTCTGCACCAGGACTGGGTGTGAGGTTTATTCCCTGATCATTTATTTTGAAAAAACTTCAAACCTATAGAAACATTCCAAGAACAATACAAAGAATATCTATATCCCCTTCTCTGATAAACATCTTACCACATTTGTGCTCTCTCTCTCCATTTGTGCATCTGTCTCTCTCTCTCCCTCTCTCTCTTTTCTTTTTTTTTTTTTTTTTTTGCGGTTCGCAGGCCTCTCACTGTTGTGGCCTCTCCCACTGCGGAGCACAAGCTCCGGACGCACAGGCTCAGCGGCCATGGCTCACAGGCCCAGCTGCTCTGCGGCATGTGGGATCTTCCCAGACCGGGACACGAACCCGTGTCCCCTGCATCGGTAGGCGGACTCTCGACCACTGCGCCACCAGGGAAGCCCTCTCCCTCTCTCTTCATACATATATATACATCTGCCTTTTTCCGCCTGAACCATTTGATAAGAACTTGTAGACAGGTTGCCCCATGACCCCAAAATACTCCAGTTTGTACTTGCCCCAAACAACACCCTCTCCTTATTACTATCATTCAACCCTCCAAATTAGGAAATCAAAATTAGTTTAAAGCTATCCTTTAATCCATGGACCCCATCCAAGTTTCTCCCACTGTCCCAACAATGCCTCATTTGCCTTTCTGGTCCAGGATCCAAGTCAGGATTCCGAGCGGCATCTAGTTGCCATGCCTCATTAGTTTCCTTCAATCTGGAACAGGTCCATCCTTCCCTGTCTTTCACGACCTTGACAGTCTTAAAGAGTACAGGCCATTCAGTCTGAGGATGTCCCCCAATGTGAATCTTTCCAGTGTTTCCTTGTGTTCACTCTCAGGATGTGCACTCTTGGCAAGAATACCACAGAAATGGGCTTCCCCGGTGGCGCAGTGGTTGAGAGTCCGCCTGATGATGCAGGGGACGCGGGCTCGTGCCCCGGTCCGGGAAGATCCCACATGCCGTGGAGCGGCTGGACCCGTGAGCCATGGCCGCTGAGCCTGCGCGTCCGGAGCCTGTGCTCCACAACAGGAGAGGCCACAACAGCGAGAGGCCTGCGTACCGCAAAAAAAAAAAAAAAAAGAATACCACAGAAATGATGCTGTGCTCATATCAGGACATCACATCTGGGCACATGTTACTGACCTGTCCCACCAACAGTGATGTTAACCTTGATCACCAGGTCAGGTTGGTGGCTGCCAGGTCTCTCCATCATCAACTCACCATCTTTTTCTTTGCCTTTGATAAGTATGTTGTGGGGAGATACTCCAAGACTACACCAATATCCTGTTCCTCATCAAATCTCCGCCCACCAGCCTTAGCATCCTTTGATGACTCCAGCCTTATTCAACAACTAGGAAGGTTGCCAAATGGTGAATATCTATTTCCATCACTCGTTCTATACATATAGTTGGCATTCTACTGTAAGGAAGAGTTTTCCGTTCTCCGTCATTTATTCATTTATTCCCTTATATCAGTATAGACTCACGGATTCTTATTTTAATCAAACGGTTGTAATCTGTTACCATCACTATTTATTTTGATGCTCAAATTGTCCCAGATTTAGCCTTCCGGCAGATTCCTGTGTCATTTTGACATGTGCCCATTATTCTTTGACTGTTTCCTTAGTTTCTGGCACAAAAAGATGTTTTAAACTCATCTTGTAGTTTTCCTGTTCTAGCCCTGGGATCAGCTATTAACTCTGGTTCCTTTTAGTGGAGAATGATATTTTTTTAAAACTAAGAAGTGGGCTCTTGACGGCTTATTGCTACTGGGTTATCATTGCCTCTAGGCAATTGCCTCTAACCAATAGCATTGATTGTTCCAGAATAATGTTAAAGAACAGTGGCAAATCCTGGCACCCTCTTCTTGCGCCTGACCTTGATAGCAATATCCCTGATGTTTCAGCATCACACGTTGCGCTGTCTATTGGTTTGACATAGATATTTTAAAACCACATTAAAGAAGGATCCTTCTATTTCAATTTTACTAGGAGTTTATTTTTTTTATTTTATTTTTTGCGGTACGCGGGCCTCTCACTGCTGTGGCCTCTCCCGTTGCGGAGCACAGGCTCCGGATGCGCAGGCTCAGCGGCCATGGCTCATGGGTCCAGCCGCTCCGCGGCATGTAGGATCTTCCCGGACCGGGGCACGAGCCCGCGTCCCCTGCATCGGCAGGTGGACTCTCAACCACTGCGCCACCAGGGAAGCCCAGGAGTTTATTTTTTTAAAGCAGGTATGGATATTGAATTTTATAAAATATATTTTTTGGCATCCATCTAAATGGCCAAGTTGTATTTCCTCTTTTGATATATTAATATGAGTTATTGTATAAAATTTAGCAGTATTAAACCACACCTCTTTCTCTGAATAAAGTCTATTTGGTCAGGATGTACTTTTTAGAATATAATGCTTGATTTAATGTGTTAATATTTTATTTCAGAATTATGTATCAGTATTCATAAGTGAGAAGAGCCTGGCATTCCCTTTTTTTCTTGTCTTGGTTGGATGTCTTGGTGGGGTGGAAACAGGATGCAGGTGAATGTGCAACAGAAATGAGGGCTCCTGGAGTTAGGGAGGAGAGGAAGGTGGGTAGGTGGGAGAAAAGAAGGTAGAGGGGGTCCCTGGAAGGCATACAGGAGACATAGATGCACAGCAAGGTGAACTGCCTTCTGAACGGGAACTTGAAAGAATGGAGCCCTTTCCAGTGAGGTCAAGTCTCAGATTTTGGCCAGGGGGTGGCTTGCTGAAGAAAAGCTGTAAGTCATGGGGCTTGGAAAAGTCAAACTGTGAGGCAAGGATCTGGACTGTGCACCTGGCTGTCGAAATCTCCCCAGGTGGAAGCCAAGAAGCTGGCTGAGTCAGTGACAAGGCCAGTGGGGTCATGACCTGGAGGCTGATGGAGATTGCCACAGTGGGGAGGGGCAGGTGGCCTGGCTGGCTGAGAAGACCCCCAAGGGGGAGGTGACTTCTTTTTCTTTTTAATAAGGGTGAAATAGCTTGACACATGGCCAGCGGTTCAGAGCTGG
This sequence comes from Grampus griseus, assembly GCF_964374135.1. NCBI lineage: Eukaryota > Metazoa > Chordata > Mammalia > Artiodactyla > Delphinidae > Grampus > Grampus griseus. The sequence continues at coordinate 21,723,263 of NC_139009.1, read as the reverse complement.
GGGGGGTGCTGTCCTGTCCTCTCCTGGGCTCAGGTAAGGAGGTGAGAGAGGGGAGTTGACAGCCTGGGAGGCCAGGCGTCAGGGCAAGCAGAATTCGGTTGGCCAGAACTGCTGTTGAGGGAGGGGCGGCTTTTCTAATCTCAACTTGAGGACCGATTCAATTGAATGAGTTAATGGATGTGCCTGGCACAAAGGAAGCCCAACAGAATCACTATCATTATTATTATTTGTATTAAGTAATTAAATGTCTTTAAGTGATGCTAAAAGGCATTTGCAGACATTGCCCAAGAAATGTGATCGACACATTCTATTTACAGGGAGAACTGGTTATCTTCCCCCCCCACACCCCTGCCCCATCCTCCCTTTCCCATTTCCAGACAGCCTTTGGCATCAGCCAGTCCCCTGACTCAAATCCCAGCAGCCCAATGGCAAGTTGCAGGGACTTGAGGAAACTCGGGCCTCATCTGGAAAATGGGTAATGACACTTCCTGAAGTTGAGACAGGGCACCAGTGCCACAGGGACCACTGAATCTTGCAGCACCCTGAGCCCAGGACTGCCTAGCACTGCAGGTTTGGTGGCTACTCAGAGGCTGAGCAGATCCCGGGTTAGAAAGGGGACGAGAGGGGGAGCCCCAGCCAGGGCCTGGATTCCTGCAGCTCAGACTGAGGAGAGAAAGGGGGGGGCGGGGATGTCAAGAACAGGTTTTCCGGTCCAGAGAGGCACTAATCTGTCAAGCCTGAGATCCAGGAACTCTGGGAACTCCGCGTCAGGAGAGCATGGATAGGCAGGGAAGGGTGCCGGTCCTTGGCCTGTGGTTCGGTGGGTAGTCTCTGCAGTTCCGCATTTAAGCTGGGAACCAAGCAACCAGCCTCTACCACACGCCTCCATCCCACCCATTTCCTGCCACGCTCCTGGTCCCGAAGTCCCCTCCTGGAGCCTGTGTGGTCACAGGCCCTTCCCAGGGTCACTGCTAGGGCTGCCTCTTTCCTGGGTAGGACCCTCGCTCCTCAAGGGACAGGGCATGCTGGAAAAGCCTGGGTGAACCTGGAGCCTTGTCCTAAAAGCACCTTATCACAGAGCCAGGGAGGGAGAGGGAAGGAGGGCAGGAAGGATGCGACTCCCTCAGCAGGACGAGCCTCTCCCGGGGGAGGGCTTCCATCCGGGGCTCTGGTTGCTGAGTAATAATGATGATGATATTAATACTCATTCAGCATGTAACACGTGCCTGAATCAGAACCCGCACTTTACAGATGAGGAAACTGAAACTCAGAAGAGAGTTTGACTTACCTAAAGTAACAGAGCTGGTCAGTGTCAGGGCAGAATTCGAACCACATCTATGGAGCGCCAGGGCCTGTACTCCCGTCCGCTCCACGGTGCAGTGCATGAGTATATAGAGAGGTGGGGGGAGCTCAGCAATCAGCCAGGAGTGGGGTCAGGTGTGAGTTACTTAATCTCTCTGGGCCCCAGGTGCCTCTGGTGGAAAATGGGCATAACGATAGCTCCCACAGAGAGGCGTGGAAAAGAGCAAATCAGAAAACGTAGCTGTAGCCCAGTCGGCTGGGGTCTCACAGGATCAGTGTGAAACCCCACACCAGGCTCCGAGGAACCCAGGGCCCTCCCCAGGATTTCTGCAGATCACCCAGAGTGGGGGTGAGATGGGGGGCTTAGGTTCAGGGTCCCTTAGCCTCTGGGCCCCACCTCTGTGTTTCTCTCTCCATGCCACCCTGTGGAAGCCCAGGCTATCTGTCCCTTCCTCTCTCTCCATCAAAAGCCAGGTCTCCCACACCCAGAGGTAGAGGTCTTCACCGGCCAGTGGACAGGGAGGACAGAGAAGCAAAGAGCTTCCAAATGAACACAGCATGCTCGGGTTCTTCAAATGCCCTTCAGTCACGAGACTTCCACCTGCCCTCTCGCTGCAGGGCCCCAAAGTCCCAGGCCTCAGCTTCTCATGGGCTCCGGCACCCCCTGCTCTCTCCCCCCACCCTCCCCTCCCTGTGTGCCCTCTCCAGTTTTCTCCCTCTGTCAGGCAGTCCACTCAGCTTCCCCATCCCCTCCTGCCTGACTCCTTCTAGACCCTTCTCAGCACGTCCAAGCCAGCCAGGTGCTCAGAGCAAAATGACCTTCATCTAATGGAGCCGCCTTCTTAGACAGCAGACTACGTTACTTAAGCAGGGCAGGGGCACACAGATGAAGTGGTTTGCCTTTCCCATCACCATCATCCTTCCCTGCTGGCAACCTGCCCTTAAGAGTTGTATGGTGTAGTCGGTGTAAAAAAACAATTCTTGTGTTCTCCGTTAAGACCATTTGGAAATAAGATAGAGTTAAGTGTTCTAAGTAAACTCAGGGAGGGGAGTAACTGTAGGGAAAACAGGACGACTCGCTGTGTGGCCTCAGGAAGGTCTCACCTCCAGACTTTCCATTCACCTATGACAGGGGAAGGGGACAGGGCAGGACAAGGTGGCCCCAGAGGGCCTTCTGGCTGCTCCCCGCGTCCTGGAGAAGCTTTGGGAGGCGTGACACCCGCTTGACCGTCAGCCAAGGCCCCGGGCTAACCCTGTGGCACGTGCAGCCTGGCAGCCCCTGTCCCTACACACTGTGCCAGGGAGGCAGCCCTGCGCACGCAGCAGCTGCAGGCAGAGGGGCTGGACGCTCCACGGACAGAGGACTGTGGCTTGAGCTGTGGTTTGCGCCGCGCACCAGGAAGGCTGAGCAGGGAGAAGTGGGTCCTGCTTCCTGTCTCAACCACTGACTGTTACTTTGAACAGCGAGCTTCCTCTCTCTGAGTCTTGGTTTCTCATCTGATAAGGAGGGCCTGGCCCAGCCAGCACAGATCACTAGGCCCTGGGCCTGTGGAGCCTGTGCGGGAGGCCACTCTTTGGGGCTGGGATTGGGGGACACCCTAGCTATAGGAAGAGCTGCCTGCGGAGGCAAGAGAGACACAAGAAAGGAAACTTTAAAGACTTAGCCAGCCTCCAGACTCTATACCCTAACACACAGAAATCAACGCAAGAAAGGAAGAGATATTGTATAGCCCCAGGAGCCTAAAGTGCTAAAGAGAAGTACTTGGAACGTTGCCCCAGCGCCCTGATCCTTCAGCACTCCCTTGACCTACTTTGCGCCAGGCAAGGCCGAACCACCAATCCTGGTCACATCCACCCTGACCACATCCTCGCCAGCCCCGTCGAGGTGTTTCCTTCAGGTCCAACCACCACCAGAGTCCCTCTCCTGAACGACTCCGTCTCAGACCACCAGGACACCTGATTTCGCCCCATCAACCTTGGGTTTGGATGAATGAAGGCATGTTTTCAACAATGACTAATTACTGGTGCCAGGCTCTGAGTTATGCCCCGAGTGTGCTGGGCATCGTGATGGCCCAGCCCAATCCCCTTTGCTGAGGACTTGTTGCCCCAGTTCCTGGGAGGGCCAGCCAGTCATCTTCTCCTTCAGGCATGGCCTCAGCTATAGGCAGCTGCCTCTCCCAAGATCTCGCCTTTCCCAGGGCAGCACAGATCGATGACGGATGGATTCGAGGGTATAAAGGGCCCATTTGGAATGACTCTGGAGAGCAGCTCTGGTTCCAGAGCTCCCATGGGGCTGTCACTGGGCATCTCTGCTCGGCTCCCCTCTGCCCAGCCCTGCTTCCTTGTCCCCTTGACCCCAGGGGTTGATCCCAAGTCCACTCCCTAAGAAACATCCCGCACACTGTCTGAGAGCCTGCTTGCAGGGAACTCAGCCAGCAACACAGACGAGAGATGCGGCCCTTGCTCTGCAGAGCGCTCAGTCTCGTTGGGAATAGAAACAACAACAACAGCGGTAATAGTAACCACACAGAGCTTCCTAACGGCCGGTCACTGCTGTGCGTTTTACATCCACTGTATATCAGCCGGGCCTCAGTTGAAAGAGACAGAAACTCAGCTGAAGCAACTTAAGTAAAATAGGGACTAAATTGACTCATGCAACTGAAAAGTCCCCTAAACTTCTGGATTCAGCTCCTGTCGGCTCCGAGTGTTGCCATGGTGTCAAGAGTGTGGGTCCGAGGCCCTGTTTCCAGGGATGGCTTCAGTCTCGGGCACAGCCTCTCATTTGGTGGCTGTATTAGTTTCCTGTGGCTGCTGTTACAAACTTGGGGGGCTTAACACACAGATAGTTACTCTCTTCCAGGTGTGGAGGTCAGAAGTCTGAAATCACGGTGTTGGCGAGGCCTGTCCCTTCTGGAGGTGCCGAGCGGAAGATCGTCCCAGGCCTCTCTCCCCGCTGCTGGTGGTTACTGGCAATCCTTGTGTTCCCTGGCTTGTAGCTGCGTCACTCCCATCTCTGCCTCTGTTGCCATGTGGCCTTTTCCCTGTGTGTCTCCAGGTCTAAATTTCTCTCTTCTTATAAAGATACAGGTCATTGGATTAGGGTCCACCCTCATCCAGAACGGCTTTATCTCAACTTGCTTACATCTGCAAAGACCCTATGTTCAAATAAGATCACCTGCAGAGGCAGTTAGGACTTGACCGTATCTTTTTGGGAGACTCCATTCAACCCTTAACAATGGCTAAAGGCTCCAGCTTTCCTTCTATAAGCCTAGTAACTTCAATGGAAATGAAGTCTCAGTAGCTCCAGCTAAAGTCCCAAGTATGATTCCCACTGGCCTGGTGTGAGTCACGTGTCCATCCCTGGGAACCTATCTCTGTGGCCAGGGCAAAGGAATATCCTTATGGGCTGGGCCTGGATCATGTGCTCACGCTGGAACCAGGAAGTAAGATCAGCCCTACCTGGACCACATAGCCAAGTACAAATCCCTGATGTCACCCAAAGAAAGAGGAATGGACCCTGGAAAGGCCGAAATAACAGATGCTTCTCGGTCTCCATACTTCCAAGTACCCTGCAGGGTGGGACTTATTCCAATTTACCGAGTGGGAGATGGAAGCTCGGAAAAGCCAAGTGACTTGCAATGAGTGAATGGGATTAGAACTGAGCCAAGACTAACCCAGGTCTATCTGGCTCCCAAACTGGCTTCTCTCCCCAAGAGGTGAACCCAAGAGCTCCTAAGCTGTTCCCCCTCAGATGGGACAGTCAGGCAAAGCCTCTCGGAGGAGGTGGATCTCGGGCTGTGCCTTGACGGGAGGGAGAGGAGAAGCAGAGGCCTGGTGCCGGAGAGCGCGAGGCCTTTGCTTGGGGCAGAGGGCTCTCTTAGAGCCGTGGGGAAGGGGCTGGAGGTGTGGCTGAGGCCCACTTCGAGGCCCTGGCACTCTTCTGTTTCCCATGGGCCGTGGGGAGCCACTGAAGATTTCGGAACCGGGAAGAGACGAGGCCCTTGATCAGCTCACAGGGCGCAGTCTCAGCGGAGCATCAGTTGTGGGGGCGAGGCTTGGGCCAGGACCATCAGGAGGCTGTCGCCACAGTTCAGGTGGGAGGCGATAAGCACCAAGTGGGGCTGGAGACGAGGCAGCTCTACCCGCGGCCGCCTCACTGGCCCCCAAAGCCGAAATGGAACCCTGTCCCAGCCCAGACCCCCACCCGCCTCTGTTGCTTTCTGCCTCTTGATACCAGCTGTAAATTATAGGAGATGACCAAGGACTGGCTGGGACTTCCCTCACACTCATGTCTAGTGTCGGCCCTCAAAAACCCCTCCGGACAAACCATGCCAGTGCAGACCTCGATGTGGGCGAATCATTTCGTACTGGATGGTTATGTCCTGGCACCAAAGGCATTTCCCCAACCAAGAGGGAGGGCGGCGAGGCCAGCTGCTGGGCCAGCTCAGGGGAACGGGGATGGGGGATGGGGGTCAGCTGCCCCCTGGGGCCCCAGGAGCCGGTGCCCTTGGCAATGGGCTCCCCTGCGGGCTCTCTGCAGGGAGCAATGCAAGCAGGGGGATTTCTCCTGCTGCACAGAGGCCCGCAGCTGAGGAAGGAAGCCCACGGGCTGCTGGCAAGCCACCCCCGGGGCCTGGCTTAAGAAGGGGAGTTGGGGGGCCGCTCAGGTGGACTCCTCGAGAGCTGAGGGCTCCGTGAATCTTTCGCAAATGAGGCAGAGCCTCACAGGACAGGAGAGAGGTTCGCATTGTCCCCAGCGCCCTCTCGTGAAGTGTGTGTGTGTGTGTGTGTGTGTGTGTGTGTGTGTGTGTGTGTGTGTGTGTGTGTGTGTGTACAACATGCGTAGAATGGGGGGTGGCAGGGGAGAGGGACGCTTCGCAGTCTCCATTCTTCCTGGTGCTAAGTCTGTGGAGATGGTCTCAGGCCACACCTATGACTGCACTTCCTCTCAGGGATCCTGGAGGAGATGGAATGAGACCCTTCCCCAGTGGGTCCCCCAGTCTTTCCAGTGACTCAGTATGGAGCGCCTTGCTCACCTTCCCCTCACCTCCTGGCATTTGAGAGAAGGGGAAGTGTGTGGGCAGCTCTGGGATTTCTCGGTGACCGTTCCCAGTCCCCCTGCCCGGGGCACTTACTGCTCCGGCTGCTGGGAAGCAGCCCACGGGAGGGGGCTCGCTCTGCATCAGAGGGAAGGCCCTTCATGTCTCACTGACTTGGCTTTTCCCAGAGCTCCCCCTGGCATCAGAAGCTGTCAGCTCCACTCCCCGAGCACCTTGTCCTGGGGCGGTTGAGGCCTTCGCTTTAGGGCAGCGGTCCTAGGCTCCCAGTTCCCCAGCTTCTAGAGGCCGGGAGCGGAATGGCATGAAAAGGAGCCCCGAGTTTCTCAAGGGTGGATTCAAAAAGGTGGGGTCGGGGAGGCCAGGGGGAGGCTCTGCCCAATACCTTGTCATTTATAACGATGAAGCAGAAAAATCTATTCTCCTGAAAAGCTGGTACACTTCTTTTTATCGGAAAAAGGAGAGCTTGACACGACAGCACAGACTTTTGGACGAGTCTGCCTGGAAGCTGTGCTCAGATGCGACAGCAGCTCAGCCCACGGTTCTGGGACAACTCTCTCCTCCTCTACCCCAGCCTTGTATTCTTTTAACCTGACTTTAAAGGCCTCTTATATTTGTGTTTTCCACTGTGAGTCATCTCTAACCTATTTGGAAACAGGACAGAATGACTGAATGCATGCATGCATGCATGAATGAATGAATGGTAATCTTGACTGAGTAAATGTGCCAGGCTCTGTACTTTATGGTATCGACTTATTTAAGCCTCCCAACAACCCTCTGAGAAGATATTTTTAGCATGCCCGTTTCACAGCCAAGGGACTAAAACACAGTGAGAATAAAAGCTTACCCCAGGTCAAGGCTGCCTGGCTCTGCATCCTGCTTCCTACTGGCACTATCCTGCCCCTGAGAATGAGTGAGTGAAAAGAGCCCGTAAGTGCTGGTGAAGGAAGGGGAAGGGGCAGGGGGAGGGCAAGTGATGGTGCTGGTGCTGGAGGGTCAGAGCTGAGGCTGGAAATGCTGGTGGTGGGAGCGATGGAGGTGGGGCTGCTGAGGAATCCTTCTCACCTGGCTGCTTCCAGCTCTCCCATGAGAGGGTTCCTTCAGGTGCAAACACAAGGCAGCTGACAGTGTGGGAAGCTGGTCCCTGGCTTGCTTGTGGCCTTGGATAAGTTCCTTACCCTCTCTTGTCCTCACTCTGCCCATTTGGGAGACAGTGGGATTCAGGGATCTGGGAGGCCTTTTAGCCAAGACACACCATGCCTCTTCCCATGGATGGAGCCAGGGCAGGGGGTGAGCTCTGAGGGTCAGGCAGCCTGGCCCCAGTGGGACCTGGAGGGCATGGGAACAGGTTGGGAGGGCTCCAAGCTCTGGCAGCTCTTGGGGGCCACAGTCCTCAAGCCCAAACCACCCTGTCCTCCCTGAAAACTTCTGGGTTCTCAGAGCTGGGAAGAAACCCAGAGACCATCTAATCTGACCTTTTATTTTACAGACAAGGAAACTGATCCTGGGGAAGGGAACTCCCGGGGGCCCCCCACTAAGCCACGGCAGATGCAGGGCTAGACCCCAGCTGCCTGTCTCTCCACCCACCTTCCAATGCCCACGGCTCTCTTTCCTTAAAGCTCCAGTCACCGGCAAGAGGGCTGCAGGCAGGAGAGACCCCAGAGCATCTGGCTGGGCCAGCGGGATCTCCAGCGGTTCCTCCGGCCTTCATGTCATCCTGGGCCATGAGTCAGGGAAGCATCACTGTGACACCAACCCAGTAAACTACGACTTTTGAGGTCGAGCAGTTGCTTATGACTAACGCTCACACTAAAGGTGCTGCGTTGGCCCTGGGAAAGTGGCAAGGGAGGCTCTATCTCTTTCCGGGAGCCCCTGGGCCCCCCGGACCCTCCCTCAGCTCCACGTCTACATGCCAGGGCTCCTCAACCCCAAGCTTGCGTCTGCTCGCAGCTGGGGGTGCCTTGGAACGAATACGATGGGTAATTCATGGTAGGACGATAACAGCTGAGACAGGGAGGGAAAACCCCACAGCAAGAGCGAGGGAAAGAGAGGGAGAGAGAACTGGGCTCTGGCTCCTGCGCTGCTGACAGCTCATCATGGGCTTGTGGACAAATCCTGTCCCCTCTCTGGTCTCAGTTTTCTCCTCTATAAAATGAGAGCTTGTGCTGGCTGTCGGTGTATCGTTCTGCACGCTGACCTGGGAGGATGATGGGGTGCTATCCCTCTCACGGGGTATCTGCATTATAAGGAAAAGAACTGAAAAGGGTGAGCTTCAGCCCAAACAGCTGCGACCCCAGCGAAGAAATGTTGGCCACCTCCCCGCACTGAGCCCTCCCGTCCCCTGCCTGACACAGTGGCCCCTGAAGCCCTCAGAGCAGGTCTAAGCGGGCGCGGGGGCGGAGCAGAGGGACTGGGCCTGGGGCCTGGGGCAGGTCAGTGCACTTGGACAGTCTTGGCTGTAGAATGAGGGATCTCACCCACCCCTGTGGGCATCACACCTACCCTTACACTCCCACCCAGATCCACCCAGGGCTACAGAAAACTCCCTTAGGCACTGCCCACCCCCAACTCATGCAGCCCTGGAGAGGGGGTGTGCAGGCCCCTCCTGGTCTCCCCGTACAGCTTTCTCCCCGTACAGCTTTCTCAGGCAAGCTGTCCACTGGACCCTACTACACAGAGGTCACTCCCTCCACCTCCACTCACCAGTCCATCAGGACCAGTGCCGGGCCTGCTCTTAGAGACAGCTTCTCCAGAGAAACCTACTCAAAGCACTGAGAAAGGAATGGAATGAGACTGAAGAGTAGCGTTTGTTTCAGGAAATCTCTTAGCTTATGAGGCAGGACGTGGAGCAAAGGAAGAAACTGAGGATCGCGGAGGGTAACTCAGTAAGTAGGTGGGGACTGTGGGGCTTGAACCCGGGAAGCCTCCACACCGGCCTCGGTGTCGTTTCAAGGTTGAAAGCACAGAGGCGCACCAGCCTCTTCTCCCTCATCTCTGCGTGGGGATTGCACCAACCTCATGGGGTGCTGCTGAGGAAGTAACAGGGTAATGGACCCACATACGTGACGTTTATTGCTGTCATTACGATTATTGTTACTCATGACGCCCACCACGGCGAGCGCGATCCTCAGGGCCTCAGGTGCCCAGTAGCCACGCCGCCCATGGGGCCCCTCCCCGCAGTGCCCCAGGAAGCCGCCCTGCCTGGCCTCTGACGTCTGTCCTGTCCGGGAGCCCTCTCCTTTCTTGTGGTTCCATGTTTGAAAATCTCCCTCTGTTTTCCCAGCTCCCCTCTAACCAGAATGGCCCAGGCTCTCTGTCCCTCTCTGCACATGAGTGACTTTTGCTGAAAAGCAAACATCATTGGGCACCCAGCCTCGTGGTTTCAGGCTGTGCGGTTTACCTCATGACGTCATCTTCCTTCCTCCAGATAAACCAGAAGAGACTTAACAGCTCAAGGTCTCGGCTGGTCCTAGAAAATGGGGCCTGCACTGACTCGTCCTTTGAAGATTCAGAGCAGAGGAAGGCGTCCCCAGGCCTGGCCCAGGGTCAGGCTGACCTGGCATGGCCGAAGGGGGTTTTCTAGCACCGAGAACCTGGGTTCCTACTGGCTTGGACAGGGCTCTCTAAATGTAGGAATCAGGCTCAGGGCAGGAGCTGGGGCCCCTGAGGCTGGTAAGGAAGGGCTGGGACCTCCTGGGCCCCAGCTGACAGAGCACCGGGCCCTGAGCCGCCATCCACAGAAGGCAGGAAGGCAGTAGCAGCCTGAACCCGGGGACCCCACACCTTCCTCAGACCAGGGCACAGCCCCCCTCCCTGTCCCCTGCCAACCACACAAAGGGTGGGGTATACTGGGGCCGCTTACATCTGTGGAATACCCACCTTATCCCAGGCTCTATGCTTTATTATCTCATTTAATGTTCTAACAGCCCTTTGAAGTAGGTAATTTATAGAGTGCTCAGTGACAGATGACAGATCCAAAGCTCAGAGAGGTTTGCCCAAGGCCCCAGTTAGCAATGGGCCTGGCACACAGTCAGTGTTCAGGAATGTTTGCTGCATAGAAAGGAGCCCAGATGCTACCTTCCCTCAGAGAAGCAGAGGTCTCCAGGGCTTCCAGGACAAGACCATTTCCCTTCCGAGGGCACTCATACCCCCGGCCAGAGGGGTCCTGGCTGAGTGGGGCCTCCTCAGAAGGAGCTTGGACCTCAGGCTGGGGCTGGGGGTGGCCAGAGCAGCCCAGATTCATCTCATGTCAGACCTGTCCACTGCTGGGGAGCATCATGGTCCTTCTGTCTTCCCAGTGGGGCCCCATCTCCTTCTACTCGATCCAAATTCTTACTGGGCCTCCACCCTGTGCCAGTCCCGCTCACTCCACAGGGTGTGACAGGGAACGTAGGGAGGGGAGAGAATACAGAAACAAAAAGACATGGTTCCGGTCCTCAGGGAGCCTACGCTCTTGGCAGGGATCGTGACAGGGACAAGGGCCAGCGCCACCGCCGCAGTGTTCGTGGTCACCGCAGTACTACGTGCCTCGCCCCACACTTAGCATGTCACACACTTGTCTCATTGAATCCCTGTTAAAAAACCACCTGTGAAGTGGCCATTATTCCCATTTTACAGATGAGGCAACTGAGCCTCGGTCTCTCGCCCAAGGTCACCCAGGTAGGAAGTGGCAGAGCTGGGATTTGAATTTGGGACCGTCAGACCGTGGGACTGTGGTCCCGATCACAACACTCCAATAACTCTGACCCGAGGCAGGACCCATGTTCCAGAAAGATATACTGAGTGTGCAGAGGAAGGGACGCAGGGGAGCCAGGGCCCCGTGAAGGGAACAGAGGAGGCAAAGGGCACTCTCAAGAGCGGCCCAGCATGAGTCAAGTTTCATGGTGCACATGCGAGCAGCAAAGAGCTCCATTAGGGCAGAGCCCCGGGCCTGGGAAGCGGGGTGCCTTTGGGAAGAGAGATCAAGGACATCTGCAGGGCAGAGCAGATGCTGGGTGATAGCCTCCACCCTGCTGCAGCCTGGGCTCCTCTCAGAAGGTTGTGTCCTTGGGGTCAATGGCCAGTCCGGGAGGGAGCTTCTCCAGGGCTGGGCCACCCTCCTCTGCTCTCCGTCAACCTGCTGCCTCACTCCCTGTGGCCCAGATGCCTTCCCGGGTCAGCTGTTCGGACTAAGCAGTCCCCAAGAGGAAAGCCTGAGCAGCTCTGAGACTGCTGGGTTTGTGGGCTGAGCTGGAGGTCTGGACAATAATGAGAGCTGATAGAGCCCACGTGGGTGGCCTCCAGGAGAGCCTGGGAGGAAAGCAGGCAGGGCGCCTCTGTCCTTGGCCTGGGCTCCCAGAGCTCATTTGGAACAGGCGTGGCCATGCTGCAGGCTGGGCTGGCCGCAGCGCCTCCGGACCCTTCGGATTCTATCCCCCAAATCACGGCTGGTCATCACGAGTCACTGCTAGGTGGCCACAGCTGCCTGCAGGCCCTGATGGCGGTGGGGAGATCTTTCCTGCACTCGGGGGTTCACTCCACAGCTGGAGCCCTGGCAGCTCCTCTCTGCCCTCTGCCCTTGGCCACGCCCTTCTCTCGTCAGCCCGTCCTCTGCTCCCCCATCAACAGGAGTCACTCTTTGGGGCCCCAGAGCAGGCAGGATCCCGGGGAGGTGGACTTGGAGGTGGGGGAGGGGCACGGCCAAGGGCAGCAAGCCCGGAGCAAAGGCCTGGGACGGCGTCTGAGCTCAGCTCCCTCTGGCTCACGCTCCTGGCAGGAGGCCCAGGCTCAGGGCCAGCCTCACAGGCTGATTCGTGACTGAGAAGCTGCCTCCTGGGCCCTGCTCCGGGTGGGAGGAGCCTGGGAAAGTCAAGTTGTCGGGTTGGCCCAGGCTGAGTGCGGCGGCTCGAGAAGCACGGAAAAACCGTTGTCTTCATTAAGCATCTGGGTGGAGATTGAAGGAATCAGCAGGAAGGCTTTTCAAATTATCCAGACCTGGGCTGGCAGCCGGACCCCGGGGGAAGCAGGTTTGCCTCTTTTGGGTCTTAGAAGGCTCCTTGCTCTCCTTCCTGCCATGGTAATTAGCTGGGGCCTCTCTGAGAGGTGAGTAGCATTTTTCCGTACTGCTCTGCCATCCAGCTGCCCAGCCGAGGCCTCTGACTCTGGAACCCGGGAGGAGCAAGGTCCCCAGGACGTAGTTGCCATCCCCACAGTGGGCCTGGTGAGGCCCACCTAAAGGCCAAGCTTGGGGGAAACAGGGAGCAGAAATGCGGCCAGCCCAGGCCCTCAGGCAGCCTTGTGCACAGTGGCGGCTGTGGCCCAGTGACCTCTGCAGATGGCCGGGATGGAGAGGGTCAGCCACCAATGACCAGCCCCTTGATCTCTCTGGCAGCCATCGGCCTAGACCTCTGATCTCAAAGAGCACGACGCCCACCCGGGCGGACCCCCATCCCTAGGCACTGCTCTCTGTTTCAACTTTGGAGGCAGAGTAAGAAGGGCCAGTGACTGGTTGGATGAGGGGATTAGAGAGAGTGGGGGGTGGTCTCTTGGGCAACTTGGGGTGCCGTCGTCTGAGTCAGAGGCCCGAGGCCCCTCTGGGCCTCCTAAGTCCAGAGGATCCCCCATCCTACCCACTTCCAAGGAGGGATGACTGAGGTCACGACTGCCCAGCTCCAGTCGCTCTGTGGAGTCAGCGTTCTGGAAACTCACACAATCTTCTCTCTACCTGTAACAAAAATCATGAAATAACCCAAATACACTCAAAAGAAGGAAAAAGGAGTAGCATGAAAACCCCCCACTCCCGTGAGCCCACCACTCAGCTTCAACGCTCATCAACACTTTCTAATCTCTTTCACTTCCCACCCCACTTTAAAAAAATATTTGAAAAGAATCCTAGACATATTATTATTTTTTAACATCTTTATTGGAGTATAATTGCTTTACAATGGTGTGTTAGTTTCTGCTGTATAACAAAGTGAATCAGCTATACATATACATATATCCCCATATCCCCTCCCTCTTGAGTCTCCCTCCCACCCTCCCTATCCCACCCTTCTAGGTGGTCACAAAGCACCCAGCTGATCTCCCTGTGCTATGCGGCTTCTTCCCACTAGCTATCTGTTTTATGTTTGGCAGTGTATATATGTCCATGCCGCTCTCTCACTTCGTCCCAGCTTACCCTTCCCCCTCCCCGTGTCCTCACGTCCATTCTCTATGCTAGACATCATATTATTACCTATAAATATTTCTTGTCTCCTGGCAGTGGCCACATGGAAGTGACCTGAGCAGTTCCCACGTCAGTCTCCTTTGGGGCGGGGCCTGCCCCTGTCACCTCTGGAGCCCAGCTCCTGGCATGGTTCTTTAGGGAGAGATCACCGAGCTGAAGTGATCCAAGGGCCATGATGTGACCTGTGTGCTGTATGACAATCTCTAGGTCATCCTCCTGTGACAATCTCTAGGTCTAATTTCTATGACCTAGAAATCATGGCCCTTGGGTCACCTCGGCTCAGTAATCTCTCCCTAAAGAACTGTGTCAGGAACTGGGTTACAGAGGTGACAGGGGCAGGCCCTGCCCCAAAGGAGACTGACGTGGAAACTGCTCCAGTCACTTCCACATGGCCACTGCCAGGAGACGAGTCTTCCTAGACCAGCCTGGATCCAGAAAGATGTGGAATCCTCTCCTGCCTCCCCAGCATCCTCAGGACCAACTCAGTGGGGTTGGGAAGCCCCTTAATGGGGCCTACACCTCCCTGCGGCCCCTTTCTCACCCTCTGTCCTCTCTATGCCCCTGTGCTGGAGTGTTCAGGCCTGTCTCCTGGCCCAGAACACCCCTTCTCCCTGCCTCCAGGCCGCTGCTCAACGTCTCCTCTGAGAAGCCCTCCCTGACCAGCCTGGGGTTGCTCCTGTGCCCGCAGCCTAAACCCCCAGCCCTGTTGTGATGACAGTTCAGCGTGTCCGGGGCTTTCTGAAAGGCAGGACTGTGTCCTGAGTGTTTCACACGCAGCCAGGCCTCCTCACCAGGGATGCTCTGTATGTTTGCTGCATGACTGTTGGTGTGCAAATAAAGGAGTGAATTTGCAGAAGAACAAGTCAGTGGAGTAGAGAAACGACTGGAAGCATGTGGCAATGGGGAAATGCTCTTCCAGATTCTCTGTCCATCTTCAGAAACTGGAAAACAGATGGAGCCAGTGGAAGTGTGGGGATGCTTCTCTGCCGGCTGGAAAGAGGGTCTCCTGCCCCTACCCGTCAGCCAAGGCCTGGCCGTCCTGTCCGGTGTCCTGTGTCACTGGATTCTTGGAAGCCCCCAGGCAGTTTCTCTGCCTGGGGCGGTCTGGGAACCGGCGTGGGGCTCAGCGCGCACCCAGACCCTGCGCCTGCTGGTGGGGTCTGTTTGCACAGGGTCATCTGGTTTCAATCCAGTGAAACCTTCAAACTTTCCATGGGAACATGTTCTATTTTAAACTCTCCCGGATGGGCTGGACAAACTCAGCCCAAGCAGGCTTTGAGCCCTTGGGCAACTGCTGGGGGACTTGCCACCGCCAGCTGGCCCCCCATCAGCAGGAGCAGGCGTGGCTGGGGGGCTCTAGGATCGACGCCCAGCTCCACTCTGGACTCCCTGGACGACCTCAAGCAAGTCCCTCTGCCTTCTGGACCGCAGTCTCCTCAACCTTACTGCACAGGGTTAACAGCAGGGAGCCCGAATGCCTGGTTTCAAATCCTGGCGCCGCCCTTAGTTAACTGTGCGAATGGCGAAGTTACAGAACCTCCCGGGCTTCAGTTTCTTCATCCATAAAATGGAAATAAGCTGAGCTGTTGGGATTACCTGAGAGAAGCGCTCAGCACAGTGTCTGGGATAAGGCAAGGCCTATACTAAGCGTTGCTTATTACAGATCTGGAATTTCTTATCTGGAACCTTTGGTCACTTGTGTTTCAGAGTTCATATGTTTTTGCATTTTTAGGAAGGTAATATAATGCATAGTCCAATACCTCACATAATCCAGTGAGGGCTGGGCAGTACCCCATCATCAAACACAGTAATATTTCCTCATGAACACCCATGAATAGTCACCCTAAGGGGGAAAATTATAGGTAGCCTCACGTTTGATCAGGCCAGGTTGTGCTGCCATATAAGTTATGAAAAAAACTTTGGGTTTTCAGAGCTTTGGGGAGTTTGGAATTTCAAACAAGGGATTGGGGAAGGTGTATTGTTATTATACTGGTCTGTTTAGGAGGAAATGCTGAAATGCTTTCCACTGATCTGGGGTGGCTCCAGGGCCATGGACGGGGAGGGCAAGGTGAGCCCGCTGTCGAGCAGGGTGGCGGGCCACCCCCTCCTGCCCAACTGGGCTGCCCACCGTGGCCTGCCCACTGTGGCCTGCCCTGGACTGGGCCCAGTCATGCAGGGCCTCCACCAGAAACTGGGCACCTTTGTGTGAATTTGAATAAAGCACCCCTCCGTGCAGGCTCAGCACTCATGGGGGTGAGACTCAGTCAGCAGACAGCGAGCTTGTATGCAGAGAACTCATCCCTCCCTCTGGGCAGGCCAGCACCACGTCAGCAAACCACACAGACCAACAGGGTGGCCCTGTACCGACGGGCGCTGGAGGGGCTGGTATCACCCTCACCTCATGTGGACGCAGTGTGACGGCTCACCTTTGTCTGAGAGTCACGAATTACAGAAGCTTCCCATGGCGTAGAGCAGTGGAAGGAGCCCCTTCGGGTCAGGACATCTATCTGGGGGCGCCTGAGGCTGATTTCTGACCCACCTCCCTCCCCTGCCCTCTGCTCTGGCCACGTGGGCCCAGGAGCACAGGCTCAGGGCTATGTGGGGAGAAGGGAACAAGCTCCTTTCATCTTAGAATCCAAGTGGAAACTAGGGCTGACATCCCCACGGGGGTCATCTCAACTGACGTATGTCCCGACGGTGGACTACACTGTCCTGGATGTCTGCCCAGAGCTGAAGCACTTACAGATCACTGTCACACACTCCGATTTATTAGCCACAAGGGTCTCATTACCCCTGTCGTATATTTCAATAAAACCAGGTTCAGAGGTGAAGTGACTGGCCCAAGGTCATACAGCAGCAGTTGGCGGAACCTAGGCTTCCCGCCTCCCCTTCTAGCGCTCTCTTTCCCACAACTCATGGCCTCTGGGGCCACCACCTCACAGCTCGTCTGGCAGTGGCCTCACAGGGACACCTTCCCTGCTGCCTGGGCGGATGCTGAGGACAGATACCCAATCAAAGGCGGGTACCGGAGAAGGAGCTGGGCAGCAGCCGGGTGGGACCTGGCCCCCGGGTTCTAGTCACGCTGGCCAGGAGGCGTCCAGTGACTGCTCCACCTTGGGCTTGAGGAATTACGCCTTACTGGGTGCCCAAGGGTTAAACGCAAAACCTCAGCTCACAATAAAATACAAAGAGCAAACGAAACAACAGCCGGGGTGGATAAAGGAGATTAATGCTTATAAAAGTGCTTTGAGCCTCTGGAAGAAAGGAGACACCAAACACAAAGCTCCCTTCCCCAGCCTTGGGTCACTGTCGGGCAGCTCTGAGCCTCACGAGGGAGAGGGAAGGCGTGGGAGACGGGTGGGAGTCCACAGCTCAGGGCATCCTGTGAGGAAGGGGGATAGACACCCGCACCCAGACTCGAGGGGACAGTCTTGCTGAGATCACGCAGCCCACAAGGCAGAGGGAGGTCAGCTCTGGCCCACGCGTGGGAGGCCTCACGAGCCTCGGGGCCCCCGGACAGAATTGACGTTCAGCACAGGTGGGGAGGCTGCCAGGCCCCTAGGGGCTCGAAGCTGGGCCAGGGGCCCTGAGGACTGAGCGCTGGCCTACTGCAGCTGGACAGGTATGGCAGTCCCCCATGCGGGGTAAGGGCAGCTCCAGTGGGGCTCTGCAGGGCCCAGGGATCGGGGTGGGAAGAGGCAGGAGCCCAAAGCAGATACCTGTGGCCCTGACAGGAATCGGCACAATGAGAACAAACAGTACCTGGAAACAGACGCAGAATCGTGGCTCCCAGACGGGGCAGGAGAAAAGAGGCAACCAGCCCAGGCCCGGGCCAGCGCTCCACGCGCCACTGCCCCCTCCTGCCCTCCCTCGAGCCAAGGGGCTCTCCAACAGGGAGTTGCAGCCACCACCTCGGCCGGCCAGGGATCCTTTCCAGAATGGGCCAGGTGACGCTAATCTGGGCTGTGGGCGGTCTCTACAGGGCCTGAGGGCAAATTGGAAAAAGGTGCCCCTACTGGGCTGCTGCAGCCCCAGGCTCAGCTCCAGGGTTTGCTGAGTAGCTGGGAGGCGGGGGCTGCACTTTCACCTCCTCCCCGCCTCCCTGTACAAGGTGGGCCTGAGCTGGAAGGCTCCCTGCAAATCAGGACCCGCCTGCCTTCCACGGGGCCTCTGAGGTCTTCCTTCCCACCTTATCCCTGCACCAGCCCCGTGATGCTGGGAACCAGCCTGCTTGGTCCCTGCCTCAGCTGAGTCAAAGAGGCAGGTGAAAAAGCACTGAACTGGGAGTCAGATTGGGTTTTAGCCTCATGCTGGGTCCCTGCCCCTCTCTGGGCCTCAGTTTGCCCATCTGCGTTAGTGTTGGTCCAGATGGTCTTGATGGTCTTCAGAAGCCTGGACATTGGTGATACATTGACAAGTGCCTGAGTAAAGGTCGCCCATTGCCTGGGCAAGGCCCCCGTGCCCCCCGCTTTTCCCACAGAGTGGCAGGAGTAGAGGCAGAGATGGGGGTTGATGGTGCGGGCAGCATGGGAGGGGCTGGATTCCGGGTCTTTCCCCACTGCCTGGGTCTCCTGTGTCCCAGGGAGATGCCTCAGAGAGGGCTCGTGCTAGGGGGACAGCGTGGCTTTTCCTAGAGTGGATGACACCCTGGCTCGTGTGGGTGTGGTCACATGCCTCCCTGCAGCCTGGGAGAGGGAGCCCGGAGACCTGCGTTCTCCTCCTAGCGATGCCTATTATGAGCCGTGCGGTCACGCTATGGGGACTCCACTTTCTTGTCTGTAAAATGGGGATAAAAACTTTTACCTCTTAGGGTCGTTGTGAGGGTGAGAGATGATGTGGCGAAGGGTCTGACCCCGGGGCCGGCACGGGGTAGACAGATGGGAATTGTCATCCATCCCACCTTTGGCCCAGCCGACTCCCCTGCAGCTCCCTCCTTCTGGGATGTTCTTTCCCAGCTCCCATCCATCAGAGCCCATGGGACAGACAAGTGCCACCTCTCCCAAGTTAGATTTCATGATCCCCTAGCTGGAATCTATCTCAAGAGCCCTTTTTCGCCTCCACCATAGACTCTTCCTCTTCCCCCTATGTTCTCAGAATGTAGTTGCTTCTCTGTGGGAGGCCTTGGGGGCAGGCCAGATCTGATGTCTCTTGGAGCTGATCTCTCAGTGCCCAGCAGAGCCTGGCACACAGTAGGTGTCCTAGCAGAGTGTGTGCAGTGCCCCAACACTGAGGCTGCCGGCCGGGGCCTTCACGGGGGAAGCTCAGGGAAACCTCTGCGATGTGCTGGCCAGGCAGGTGCTGAGGGCTTAGGCCGTCCCCTCCGCAGCCGCTGCCCCCAAAGCCTCCTAGGCTGGCCAGGTGTGGCTGGGGTAGAGCTGGGGGTGGGCTGAGGGCTCCTTCATATCAGTAATGGTAGCAGCAGCTCCCATCCACTGTCTGCTTGTTACATCCCAGGTGTGTTATGTCCATTATCTTTGCCCAATCAGCACATGGTTGTTAGGTAGGTGCTCTTATCATCCCACTTGATCGACAAAGAAGCTGAGGTTCAGAGATGTGTAGGTCAGGCCAGTGAGTGGCTCAGTGAGGACTTTTGTCTCTTTGGTTCCAGACTGTTTGCTGCCTTCCCTCCAGCCTGGGGGTTCTGGGCTGTGTTCAGGTCAAGCCCCTGGGCCTCCCATAGGCCCTGGCTGGCGAGAGGCTGGCAGAGGAGGGCATTCCCACTATTCTCTGAGGCTCCGAGGCCTTCCCTTTGGATTCAGAGCTCCTCCCGCGTTGATGCCCACAGGTCTGTACATGCCAGGTTTCAGGGACTCCCTGGGGCCTCCAACTGGGCCTGCCCCCAGGCGGGCTCCCCCACCCCCCCACCCCGCCACCGGCTGCTTCCACGCCCAGGCCCTGAAGGCAGAGGACTCAGGCTCCTGCTGCCCCTGCCGGGTCCTCCAGCAGTGCGGCCTGGCCACCAGCAGGTTGCCTACCTCACGCTCTGTGCCCGCTGGTCTCAAAGCCCAGGCGCTGTCCTCGTGTGCCATCTCATTCCCATCTCTTCCTGTTCGTCCCTTCCCAGGATCTCCCCTGCTCCAGGGCCCCCACCCCGGCCTCACCTCAAGGTGAGATTCCTTCTGCAGCTGCTGGCCCTGGGCTCCTCTGCCCCTTGCTGGCTGACTTCCAGTCACCACACAGATGAACCTGCCTTAAGTATCACTTTGATTCTGTCCCTCCCCTGCTCACAAGCCTTCAGGGCTCTCTGTGTCCACCTGCAGCAGCTGGACACCTCAGCCTTCGTGGGAAGGCCTTCAGAAGCCAAGCGTTTTAGTGACTGACTGCCTCTGTTCTCCTCACCGCCCCGCTCAGCTCAGCCTGGAGACACAACACCCTCCTCGGGGTCTCACCCAAGGCACCCACCTCAGTGCTTCCTCCGCTACCCTACCAGAATATTCCAGCACCTTCCCCCATCCCCCCTGCTCTGGAGTCTCTGAGGCATGAGCTGGTCCACCACCACACGCATTCCCCTACTGCTTGCTAATTGAATCGCCCCAGATTAGTGTTGCCCTCGTGCCTTACCTACAGTAGATTTAAGTAATTATTTATGGAATACATTTATAATAGGGAAAATCAAGCAATAATTTAAATGGCCCCAAATAAAGGGCGTGGTGTAGGAACTATGGAGAAATACGAGGTAGATCTTTCAAAGATGGTCGTGCTGACTGTAGCAAGATGGCAAACCCTTATGAAATCATGTTAAGTAGAAAGAAAAACAGGATACAAAATTGTTCTGTATTGTTTCTAAACACGTTAAAAAAGAATAGAAAGAAAGACTGGAAGGAAATGCCTTTATTCCTCAGGCCTCAGCTGGGCTATCATTTCCCTCCATGGAATAGGTACAAAGAATTTGCTGCACACTGTTTAACACCCCCCCACCAAACACGGTCATGTTAGGAGGATGGGTCACGAGTGGCTTCTGTCCTCTGCTCCTTTCATATTGAGAAAAAGACTAGGATACTGACAGTGTTGATGGGAATGACGTGGAGGGTTGGCTGGGAGCTTGTTGCTGGCTGTGACACCTGCCCAGGTGCCCACCTTCCAGGTCACACCCACCTCGGGCTGATCCAGGACCCAATAAGCTGAGCTTTCAGGCAGGACTCCTTGTGGTCCCTCCTCAGCACCCTAGGGGACCCTGTTCCCCCACATCGGGTTCTCTAGAGCTGAGTGGGGGGAAAGGCGGCCCGCTGCCGGCACACCTGCCCCCCGTTCTCCCATCTACCCTCCGCTGGGCCAGCAGGGGAGGGCAGGCAGGATGGGCATCAACACACATGTCCTCTGCAGTTGGTGGTACCTTCACCGCGTCCTCAGGCACCTCTACCAGGCCCCAGCCGGGCAGCGTGAGGGCCTCTATCTTAAGTGGTGGCAGAGGCAAACTGCTTACGTAGCTGCTGCATCTCGTGGTTCCCAAAGGTTCCCCAGGCCCGGTCAGCCTTATTTTCATAATCAGCCTGTGAAAAGGGCTCATTATTTTATAGATGAGGGACCTGAGGCTCAGAGAGCAGCCAGCCAGGACTCAGCCCAGGCTTCTTGCTTCGCTGCTCTTTGCCTGCCACCTCTGGATGTTCTGGGTTCCAGGACTGACTTTCTGGGTGGGTTCCTTGGGGACCCGAGGCAAGCCCATACTGGGGCCTGGGAATGGGGCAGGTTCCAGGACAGGAAGGCGGAGGGCAGTGCCCTGCCCCTTCCACTTTCCTACTTTAGGTCTTGGCTCAAATGTCACCTCCTCAGTGAGGCCTTCCCTGAACACCCTGGTTAAAAGCGCACTCCCACTGTCCCTGCTTTATTTTTCTTCTCCTCTCATCTTCTACCATGTGCACAATTTCCTACTTATCTTGTTCATGCTCCCTCACCCCTGATGGGGCTGGAAGCTCCACGAGGGCAAGGATTGTTATGCTCTATTCACTGCTGTTATCTCCAGTGTCTAGAACAGTGCTGGGCACCAAGTAGATGCTCAAGAAATAATTGAATGCATCCGAACTAGGCATCATGAGCTCCCCAGACCAGTTGCGGAACTCGCCAGGAAGTTGAAACATCATGGTGAGGTAAAGGGATAAAATATTGGTGCGGCCAAGAGGCTGAATCTGTGCTTAGCGGACCCCTCTTCCAGGAAGCCCTCCCTGGTTTGCATGGCCTGGACATAAGGATTGTGAATCTGCTGCTCTCACCACACAGCTTATCACTGCCTCCATAGCTTATCAGCAGCAGGGGAGGGGGTACTTGCCTTATCTCCCTGGCCCTTTGTGGGCAGGGCTGGTCTTATCATCAGTACAGCCTCAGTGCCAGGATCAGTGGGGATGCTGACAGATGTCTGTCTAATGTATCAATGGGATTCAATTCTTACTTCTGCCCGGAAGCAACTCCCGCCTCTGGGCACATAGAAAGTGCTCAGTAAACAAGTGTGGAGCAGATGGAGGGCTGCCTGGCTGGGCACCGATTTCTGTTCTAATTTACATTTGTTTATCCTAACCTGTCAGGCTGGGCTCAACTGTCTCCTCCTTGAACTCAGCCCATCTTTGGGCTCCAGGATGGCCCTGGCACCTCTTCCTACAGCCTCTGCAGGCCCGCCCACCCTTCCTTGGGTGTGGGACTCTCCTCAAGGTTTCTGGATGACGCTACCGTCTCCAGACCTGGAAACCTGCTTCTCACTCTCTGGGTGCCCTGTGGAGACCAGGGAGGCTCACATGTGAACGAGTGGGGGACGGGGTGCTGGAGAGGGAGCTGTGATGGTTACACTGGGAGCTCCTCCTGTTTCTCCAGTTAGCCTGTGGGCCTGGCCCAGGCAGACCAGGCTTTCTAACAGGGGTTCCAAAAGGCAGGAAAGGGGTTAGTCATCGACAGTCAAGATTTTAAGGAAGGCTAATGTTTATTGCATGCTTACCAGCAAGAAGGAACCCCAGCTAGTAAAGGGTTCTAGTTTTGACTGGAAACATGCCCACTCAGTGAGGTAACTTCCAGTCTGCGGCGCTCACCGGAATGTAAGCAAGTATGTATGTAAGTCCTTGGTTTCAAAGGGGAAATAAATGATTACTTAAGAAATGCGGTTTAATAAGCAAAACGTTTGAAACAAGGGGGTCTTAGGAGCTTGATGGAAGTGACGAGTTGGGGACCTCAGGTCAAGCTGCCCACTCAGCACAGGCTCACTGAGGACCCCGGGAGGGGGGAGGGGCCGTGGGCCTGCTGGGGCTGGTGGAGGAGGGACAGCTGGCAGCAGGAGTGTCGCAGATGCTCTAGGAGGGAGTAGCATCTACGGGACTGGAAGCCAGGGGCAGAAAAGGGTTCTCTTTCTTTTTTGGTCAGGTGAAGCTTAAGGGTAGGGATAGGAAAGGAAAGGAAGCAGTAAAAAGAAGTCAAGGGGCAGCCTGCATCAGACATAAAAGGCACTAGCATCAAAGACACCTCGCGGGGCTTCCCTGGCGGCGCAGTGGTTGGGAGCCCGCCTGCCGATGCAGGGGACACGGGTTCGTGACCCGGTCCGGGAAGGTCCCACGTGCCGCGGAGCGGCTGGGCCCGTGAGCCATGGCCGCTGAGCCTGCGCGTCCGGAGCCTGTGCTCCGCAACGGGAGAGGCCACGGCAGTGAGAGGCCCGCGTACCGCAAAAAACAAACAAACAAAAAGACAGCCTTGCCTGAGCACTTCCTCTGCCAGCGCTGGTCTAAGCACCTCACACGTCCGGATTCACTGAGTCCTCTGCCAGGCCCAGGACGCAGGTAGTTGCCCCAGTTGCTTGCAGGGTAGGAAACTGAGGTCAAGCGGCTTGCTCAATTTCACGCCTCCGGTAAGTGGTGGAGGCGGGACTTGACCCAGGCCAGCTGGCTCCAGAGCCTGCGGGGCCTCAGCTCCTGACAAGCCAATTAGCCCAGGGCTCGGTTTCATCCACGCGAGGCTCCGGCCTGGAGAGAGTTCTGGAAGGGGTTGCTCCCCGGTGGCTGCCGGCCACTGATCAGCCAGCAGCTGGAGTGGGCGAGCGTGCGGGCCACCAGTCCTGGGAGGCTGGGGTGACAGCAGGCGAGGCAAGGGGGTGCCCCAGAGGGCAGCCTGGGTCTCAGTGAGGGCGGAAAGCGGGGAGAGGGCTGGACTGGGCGACCCGCCGGCCAATGCAGGCTGAGAGCTGTGGTGCGGAGTTGCGGTGAGGCGTCCTCCCCCAACCTGTGCCTGCGCTGAGTCCCGGGAGCGGGCACCGGGGCAGGCTAAGCAGCACCAGGTCATCTATAAAGCCCCCCCGTGTGCGTGTGTGGGTGCTTCGAGGTGGAATGCGTCTCCCCTCAGGGCAAGCTGGTCATGTCAGTGACCCCTGCCCCAGATCTCGTGCCCCCAGGCATGACACCAGCCTTCACTCAGCTGGGCTATAACATGAACCCAAGGTAAACCCCCCTGCACGAACCTACTCCAACTTACGCACCCGAATGACTCGAAATCCCTTCAAAATTTCCCCTGGGGAGGTGGACGACATTGCCTTCCTCAAATGATTTTGTACTTCTCAGGAACTGCCATCAGAGCCCTGAGGCCTCCCTTTGGCTCTCTCTGCAGCGGTGGCCTGTCCTAGTTCTCTGAAGGGTCAGAGGACCAAGAAGGGAATGGATGCAAAGGACCCGGAACAGGGCCTGGAATATCACTCAGGTGCTCAAGAGGGCGGCCGTCACTATTAACACCCACCCACCACCTAATTTCTAGGGGCGCCTGGTACCCTCCTAGCTTCTACTCTTTCGGCACCTGCCCACACAGCCACAGGTCTCTGGGAGCTGGGAGTCCCATTCTGTGGCAGAAATGTGATCATGGAGTCGAAAGGGATGAATTTTTATGAGTGGCTCCTAAACCAGCTCAAAGGGCAGATTCCAAAGAGGACCTGGAATGAGGAGACTTCTGTAGAGCGACTCTGCTCTCTGGGGGCTTCAAAGAAGGGGACGGTGGGCCCTGCTTTGGAGGAGCAAGTGTCTGTCCCACGCTATCTGGCTCATTCCAAGATGGTACCAAGGCAGCTGGCCCAGAGCAGAGAGGGCCATGCTGGTCATTCCTGGGTTGCTTGTGGGGTTACTTTTCCTGCCATCATTAGTCATAATTTATCATGACCCCAAGCATGACCTTGCAGGCTTGTTAAGTGTGGCTCTGTGAAGGGGATCAGAAAATGAAGGAGCCAACGTGGGAACCCTGGAGAAAGAAAACATGAGTTACGTTAGGAAGTAACCTTTGGAGCTACTGCATATTTAACGTGGAGTCAGTCGTGGATCCTGCTGTCTTTGGTAATACCTTCCTTTGGTAATTTTCCCTAATGATCAGAACAACTACTTTCGTCTTGTTTTTCCCAGATGTTAGGCCATTATTTCAACCAAGCGTGTGTTGGACTTTAACCTGAGAATATGGCACTAGCTTTGAAGTCAGATTTTTTTTAAAACCGTGGGCTGGCCCTGGCTCGACCATCTGAAAATCAACTGGTATTTATGTATATTTAGACAGCCACATAGCTAGACCTATCCGCATCTACAAAGACTGCTTCAAAGTATCTTAGCTGGGGACACAGACACACAGAACTGCTGTGTGAAGCCTGGCCTTGGAACCGGCATCCGACCTTGGCCAGTCCCAACCACCCCAAGCCTCTCTCCTCCTGGGGAAAATAGCAAAAACAAGTATATGAATGTCTTATACAGGGCTCTGTGTATAGTAGATGCTCAATAAATATCTCTTTATTTGGAGAAGCTGGGAAAAGGAAGTAGAAAGAAACAGAGAGACCTGAGTTCACTTCCTTTGTGTAATAAGGAAGGGGATGGAAAGGGAGAGATAGAGGGAAAGTAGATATGATGGATGAATAAGGAAATATACCCATTCCCTGTCCGTGGGTAAGTTATTTAACTTCTTTGAGGCTTAGTTTCTTTATCTATAAGATGGGGATAATAACGCCTACCTCACTTAGCTGTTAGGAGGATTAGAAAAGTAGCTAGTATGGAATGTCACTCATAGCTCACTAAGGGCGGGGATCACCGTTACCACCACTCAGTACCCTGCGTCTATCACATGTCTGGTCTACTCTCCTGACTTTTACTCTCCTAGCAGTGCCGTGAGCACCAAAGATGCATAAACATAAAGGTGATGTTTCTTCTCTTGTTTTCATTTTAAAAAGCACCAATGAATTAATCACGATGCCATTAACAGAACTCGATGTCACGTTACCATTAGATACTGTTAACATTCGCGTTAAGAACCGTGGCACAGGCCGGTCCCCACGAACTGGGGCAGGTTCTGGGCTTGTTCTATTTATAGGCCCAAGCAAGAGGCAAACCGAATGTGGTCATTTCTCTGGCTAGGCTGTGACTCCAAAACAAGGGTCTGTAGCTGTCAGGAACTGAAACTGAGTCAGAAGCAAAAGTGGCTTGTGCGGCTCTAGATTTTCCTGCCCATGGGGAGGCGGGAGGCCAGACAAAGAAGCAGGTCACTGTGAGAGGCTGAGGACCTGCCGAGAGTTCAAGCAAGACGAGCGTGGGGCAGAGGTGGAGGGAACTCTCACGGATACACCTAACCCCTCGTTCGTTAAAATCAAGATGACATCATTCTGTTTTCCTAGTCACACAGACAGGGTCACTCTTCCAAAGGGGGCGTATTCATTGGCAGGACTTTTTAACAGGGGCATTCTGCCTTTTTAGGAAAAGGCCAAAGTCAACATCAGAAAATCCTTTTTCTGGTCTGCAATAGTAACAGCCACTGTGTAGCAAACGTTTCTATGCGCCAAGCTCTGTGCTTTATATGCTTTTCTTATTTAATTCTCACAACCCTGGGAGGCAGATGGTATTTATTCCCATTTTACAGATGAGGAAAACAAAACTCAGTGAGATTAAGTAAAGATCCACACTGGAGCCCGCTCACCCCAACAGAGGCTCCCACCACTCGACGCTCCCTACTCTTCCCAAGCCTGCGTCCAGTGACCTCATGTTGGGAGCTTGGAATTGGTCATGGTGGAAGCATTTACACCATGGAAATCGGCAAACAATACAAACCAGCCCCCTCCTTTTATTTCTCTTCTCTTTTAAACTGCTGAAGAACTGCTCATTAAATATTTACCAGCCACTAAGTGGGCAGAACCAGGATTCAAATACAAGTCTCTCCTCCTCAAGCCCACCCTCTTTCCAGTTCATCCCCAGGAGAAAACGAGCTCTCTCTCTCTCTCTCTCTCTCTCTCTCTAACAAAGCACCATCTCCCTATTGTCAGTGGGTCCTCAGGAAACCGAGAGGCTGGGAGAAGGCTGAACACTGGCTGCCCCGGTCTCTTATGCCTCCTCCCCGGCCCCCCAGGAGATGCAGCCATTAGTAGTAAACACTCAGAACATCTGAGTCCTTTTCCTTGTCTGTGCTGAGCTAAGGATTCAACTGAAATTACAAGGGCCGAGTACGCTGGAGACAGGATTTACAAGGTAATAATAATGTGCTGTCGTATATGGCACTTTTGATCTTCAAAGCATTTTATAGCCATTTACTAATTAGTCCTGGGCTGCACTCTGTGCGCGGGTGCAATGCTCAGCGATGGGCTGAACTAGCAAGAAGTGTTTAAAAAATACACAGGCGACTGTCGCCTGTTTACAAGTGCCGCTTGCTTCCGCTGCTGTTGTGGGTAGAGATAAAAATCTCAAAAACACTGGTTCTGAGTCCCTGGCATTTGAAATACGAAGTGGCTATTGTCACCTTCTGTTCTTTGGCGCCGCATAAGAAAATGAGCCCAAATCTTCCCCCTGTGCGAAGGGGGCTGAAAGTCTTTTTAAAAATCATATCATCTCCATGCTCACAAACCTACACACAGTACATCATCCTTCGCTGGGGAAGAAAGAAGTCTCCGTTTGTTTACTAGAGTCACGGACGAACGTGAGAAGCGGTACTGGATCTGGAGCTGGGAGCCCGGGCTGAGTCCTGACTCTGGCACTGACTGGCTGGTGATCATGGGTAACTCACTTAACCTCTCTGATCTTGCTTCCTCATTTGTGGAACAGGGGTGACCTTCCTCACTTGCTTACCTCACAGGTCTGCTGCAGAGATGTGCTGAGATAAAGTGCAGGACAGCACTTCTGGTTGGACTGGGCCTGCTTCCCAGACGTGCAGGCTGCCGTTGACCATCTGGCCAGCCCGAGCCATCTGGACCCCAAGAGACTGGCAGGGGCAGGAGGGCCACTCCCAGGTCACACTGCCCAATACTGGCCGCTGTCACTGAGGACTGGCGATTTGAAATGCCAGGGGTCCCGGCCACGTGACCTCACCCCACCCCACAGCTGCCAACCACCCCCGGCTAGAACTGGAGCTGGAAACCCTTACTGGGGTAGGCAGCTGGCCAGGGTCAGAAGAGACTCCAGCATGGTTGCGACCACGTGCTCAACAGAATCACCTGGGGAGTTTTATCACAATCCGGACGCCCAAGCCCCAGCTAATGAGATATGATTCAGCGGGCCTGCAGCGGGACCCTGAGAAGCAGCTTTTTAGAAAGCTCGCCGGGTGGTTCTGACTACACGGAGAAGTGACTTACTCAGGGTCACACCGCCGGCTGACAGCAAAGCTACGGCGCCGACGCACGACTCTGGACTGCTCTCTGTCATGGGAATTCCCAAGGTTTCAAGGCAAAGTACTCAGGTGGTGAAAGATCCCAGAGTGGGGCAGCCCTTCGGCTGGAAGCCAAGCTGGGAGGTCTGTTCTACCTGTTCTCTCACCTCCTGAGAACATCCCTGGGTGCTGGAGAATACAGGATGGAGAGGTTCCCTCACTGGCCCCCAAAAGGGCCCCGAGCTGGCTCGCTTTCAGGCTGACGCGGTGAAACTGAGCTCCACCAACCACAAGAGGAGCTGAGGGAAGAGTGAGAGGCTGGGTTCCACCTGTGCGGGCCCTACAGCGGGAGAGAGGCAGGTGGGCTGAAGTAAGAGCACAGGCCACTCAGCCTGCTGGTTTCTCTCGCCTCCGTGCCGAGGTCCCACTTCCCTGTGTCGAAAGCCCTCAGGGTGGGACGCCGCTAAGCTAAACTAGACCTTGTCAAGCGGGCAAGTTGGCTGTGGCCAGCCTGGGTGTAAGTTGAGGGAAGTCGTGTGACGGCTCCCGACTCCCAGGTTTGCCCTAATTTGCTGGGAGAGTTTCTTTAGCTTGTGGGCCTTAGTTCTCGCCTCTGACGCTGAAGGGAGCAGCAGGGGAGAGGGGCTGGGCGTGGAAACACGGTGACTTCTCTTCTGAAACCCCGCCTGGCCCTGATGATCCGTACACTTAGGGACGATGGAGCTTGCTCGGGGCACCTTCCCCCGCTCCGTTCCCGGACGGCTGTGGAGCTGGCAGGCCTGAGCGCAGGGGTCACCCACGGGACCCAACCTGTGTCTCCCAGGTATAATTCGCACAGTGCTTCGTCAGCCCAAACAACTCTCCCATCAGCCTCGGGAGGAGGGATGGAGAGAGGGATGGGTTCCTTGATGCATTCAGCAACCTTCAGCGACTGCCTCCTGGGTCAGGATGGGCTTTGTACACGGCACACACACGGGGGCCTGGAGATGGGTGGGGGAGCGGCGTTTGACGCTGGCTCCCAATTGTTCCCGAGCGCTGGCCTAGGGCCCAGCTGGGTAGGTGGCTGAAACCTTGCCAGTTGGTCAGACTCATTCGGGCAGCACCTTTCCAGTGAGGGACTGTCCAAATGGGAAAGGTTGGGTGTGAAACACACACGCACAAGGCGCTAGTTCCAGGGGGAAAGGAAAAAGCTATCTGAAAACTTAAAAGAGGTCTCAGAGACAAAGGCTTTGGAATCAGGGCGTGTGCATTTATGATGTCTTACGTTCCCTGGAAAAGTAACAGCATCCTGATTTGTGACTTTATTTCTTCCAACTAAGAAGTATACTGAAGGAAACAAAGAGGGGGCAACCAGAGGTGGGGGGCTCTGGGACCCAGATGCTCGCCAGCCAGCTCAAGTGTGGGTTCCAGTCGGGGCGCAAAGCTGCTGTGTGAGTGAAATGCTGCCGTGAAGACATTCCAATGGCTTCCAGGAAGCGGCCATATGTGCTGACACGCATGTGGACAGAGCAGCCTGGCTGGCCACCTCTCAAGACTGGTGTTTCCTAGAGCTTTCCATTGGCAAACGCTGCCTCCTGGAACTGAGGGACAAAGGTTTTGAAATAAGCCCTGGTGGGAAAGGGGGAGAAAAAAAATTGTGGTTAGCACAAACATCTTGAAAAAAAAAAAAAGTGCAACTCAGAGCTTTCAACCTAACTCGGAACAGTTGTTATTTATTGTTCATGCATCTTGGATTGGATTTTCCTTCCCTGCTGATGCAAAGCCCTCTGGATTTTTCCAAGGGAGGTCCATACAGTTCACTACCGTGCTATCTCTCATGGATATTTAAAGGGCCTGTACCCGGACCTTCCTGGCTGCCAATTCCTATTAGACATCAGGACTCGGGTTCCGTCTGCCCTGCCCCAGGTCAAAGCCAAGGGTCCAAGCTACAAGCCAACCACCCGGTCGCTTTCGTGATCTGAAATATCAGCAAGGTTGCACTTTTACTCAGGTGGATCTCTGACTTCACAGAGACAGAGAGGGTCTAATAAGAGGGATTTCTAAGGGATCCACGGCCTCCATTCGTTGGCAGACGTATTTGTAGTTCGATCTACTGGCAAGAAAGCCAGGCTGGGTGTCAGGAGAACGTTCCCTGGTCAGCCACAGACGAGTGACAGGGTCTGGGGCAGACCGTTAGGCTTTTCCGCAACCAGGTTCGAATCTGGAGAAGCAGGCTCTCTGTCAAACGGCAGGAGAGGGGCACATGCCACACTGAGCGTGCCAGGCACTGCCTTAGGTGCCAAGGGTTGTGAGATGACCCAGATGTGTCACCTATCATGCAGGTGATCTCAGTTTAGAGAAGGAGCAGACACACGAGAGATACCAACTGCGGTGGTGAGGGCGTTTACGGCAATGCCATGAGGCACCAGCCTCGGGCCACCAGTGAAGGAGGCGGTGAAGTAGCCATTTTACAGGTGTTTGAGGCAAAAGACACAGCAGGAGCAGAGGCCTGGGGGCACGGGAGGGCTTGGCAGGAGCTGGGAACTAAACACTCTTCCGGAAGAGAAAGGGTGAGGTAGAAAGCAGAGGGAGAGGAAGCCGCAGAGGTGGCGGTGGGCACCGCGTGTGCCTGCCAGGCTTCCCTCCCGCACCCCTGATGCCTGTGAGATCAGAGCAGTCACACCGGACTTATCCAGAAGTGGCTCACCTGGACCTGTGACTTGAGCTAGGAAGGGCCACCAAGACACCTGTCACCATCAGTACCACAAAGGCCTCGGTACCTCACCCACGTCCATGTTATTTAGGACATGGTTCTCATAAGCTCGGCGCTCCAGGCTCCCAGGAGGTCAGAAGGCCCACATTAGGAGTCGGGGAGCTAACTTAAAGGCAGAGGGCAGACCTGCTGAAGCTGCGAGAGGCAACAAGGCGAAACCCGTCTGTGAGAAGAGAGCAGAGGACTGCTCAGCAGTCACGAAACTCAAAAGGGTGGTTCATTGTCGGCGGTTCAGCGTCACATGGGTGGTTCAGCGTCGGGCGAAGAGCCCCACACAACTCAGCAGCCCCGGGGTCGCCACTAAGTCGCCGCTAAGAGCAGCCATTGATGACACCTGCCTGATCCCCTCTCCTAATGCCAAGTCACCGGAAACCCTCTTTCAAATTTCCGTGCTTTGCTGAATTTTTTCAGTCCCAGTCTCTGCAGCCTCTCTGCCACATTCATGCCTGGGCCCCCGTGTCTGGAAGCTCTCTGTCCCTGGGACATTACACATCTAGACCCTCTCCGTCCCTCTTCCTCTCCCTCCCGCCTTCCCCACTCCCATAGAAATCGAGTTGGCTACTCTTCCTGTCCTGCTCGCCACTCCCCTCGCGTCCTCTCAGGCTCGAAACACCCTCAGCAGAGAATCTGCCCCTCCCCCCACCCCAAATCTGGGTCTCCAGCCCTTATTTATCTCCCAAACTTCCAGGCCCACATTTCCAACCACCTCCAGGACATTGTGACCTGGGCGTCTCTCTATAACTCAAGCCAGTGTGTTCCAAATGTACTTTTTCATCAACATTACTCATTTGAAAGTGCTTCGGCCCCCTGGTACTTCTGTAACAGAACCCTCAGTTTCCACTTCTCCCTAAACCCCTGCGGTGAAGTCATCCTGAAGTTTCTTCCTCTTCCTCCCCTGTGTCCCAACACCTGGGCTCCCTCTCTTGTTACCTTTCACAAAACTGCTGTTTCTCCCCGG
This sequence comes from Grampus griseus, assembly GCF_964374135.1. Classification (NCBI taxonomy): domain Eukaryota; kingdom Metazoa; phylum Chordata; class Mammalia; order Artiodactyla; family Delphinidae; genus Grampus; species Grampus griseus. The sequence continues at coordinate 21,691,440 of NC_139009.1, read as the reverse complement.
GACAAAAGGCTTACTTTGCGGGCTTCCCTGGTGGCGCAGTGGTTGAGAGTCCTCCTGCCGATGCAGGGGACATGGGTTCGTGCCCCGGTCCGGGAAGATCCCACATGCCGCGGAGCGGCTGGGCCTGTGAGCCATGGCCGCTGAGCCTGCGCGTCCGGAGCCTGTGCTCCGCGACGGGAGAGGCCACAACAGTGAGAGGCCCGCGTACCACAAAAAAAAAAAAAAAAAAGGCTTACTTTGCTTTCCTGTTGCAACTAAATCAATTCTCTTTGAATGTGGGTCTCTGTCACTACCCCAACCGAGACCCTTCATCTGCCCAAACTCGCAGCCTGGCATGCCATGATTTTTACTATTTGCACTTTTCCTCGGTTACATTTTTGGGATCGTGCCTCCCCCGACCTTTGAGAAGCTAAGAAAGCTAAGGATGCTCTCCCAGAAAAACTGCAGGTAGGTCTCCTCACTGTGATGTCACATGCAGTCGGGGGACGCCGCAAGCCCCTTGAAGCCCACGCACGGTCCAGGATGCCGGCCCGCACTCCCGTCCCCTCCAGTGTGGCCACCTGCTCTTCCTCACACGTGCCATTTCCACCTTGGGGCTTTAGTCACGCTCAGGCCAAACGCCCTTGCCCCCATTAAGGCTTCCCTGGTCACCAGAAGGTCCTCTCCCTGCTTGCAGATGCTCTCTGTGCTTCTGCTGGGGCACGTGTCACGTGTGCACACGGCTTGCTGGCCGGGCTGCCCTGCCAGACCTGGAAAGCAGGGGGCATGTCCCCTTCTCTGTGACCCCACAGGCCTGCCCATACAGAGGGCCCAGTGTGGACTTCATGGCTGTAATTAAGGTAACTACCGACGGCCACGAGGTTTGCAAGAGCAGTTAAAGCACGTCCCTTGCACACTGTTGAGGAAAGTGAAAGACAGCAACCCCACAATGCAGGAGAATGCAACGTTCAGCTTCTGAGGAAGAAAACTATAAACTGTCGTCCATTCTCAAACTTCAACCTATGCCGATGGTTAGTGAGAAGGATAAACACCTTCCTCCATCTGCATCCTGACCCAGCCAGACCACCACCTTCTCTGAGACTTAGGACCTCAAACCCCTTGCCCACGATCGTCCTTATGGGAAGGGGGACTGTGTTGAGGCAGAAGGGGCCCCCGAACTAGGGTGAGGCTGGCCGGGCGAGAGAAGCCCTGAGTTTTGTTTCCCCACAGTGAGGAGGGGCAACAAGCCCACCCTGATGCGACGCTCACACACAAGACGTGCGGGAAGGAACCTTGTCAACTGGCTGCCGCCACTCGGACGTGAGGGCCGTTCGTTTCTTCCCCGTGTTTCACCTGCTGCTATTTCCCCAGCGGTATCTGTGTTTGCTGGAGGGGAGCCTGGCGGCCCTTCTGTAGAGGGTCAGATGTTGACAGGCCGCTGCCCGTCTCCGCTGCATCTGCGTTACTGCCTGAAGGACACCGTGGAGTGTGACGTACCCCAGCACCACTGGGCAGGGTGGCGTCCCTGTCGCAAGTCACAGGGGAGGACACCAGGGGCACAGGCTGTTGGCTCCAAGATAGGTGCCCGATGAGGGAGCGGTGCTGGCTGCTGCTGGAACGGGCCCTGGGCACGGGGGCAGGGGCATCTCTCCCCCGCTCTCCCTCCTCAGGCCCGGCCTCACACTGGGCAAATCTCATCAGCTCAGTTTTTCCTTGGAAACTTCTGGGGGAGGGGCCACACCAGTGCAAGCTCCTTAGACCGAAAGGTCTTGGCGAGAGGGAGCAAGCTTTGCAGCAAGCTCTCTCCTTCTTCAGAAAGTTCTGAAGTTTCCTGTTGTGTCCTGGGCTTTCCCTGCCAGGGCAAAGGGTGTGACGCCCGGGGGAAGCAGTGCGGAGAAGGGCTATTTAAAGGCATGATGCCACCAGCTGTTGTCGTGAGTGCTTCTCAACGCGGATCCTCACCAAGTCAGCTCACGGAGGCGAGGAGGAAGGGGAGAGTGACAACTGGCTCCCATCCATTTATAGGTTTTCTTTTGAAGTGCTGTTTTCATTTGTTTCAGTTTTTAATCAGAGAAGATGGAGAGCTGCCCAGAGTATATTGCCTGCCAATGGCACTAGTTGTCTGTCACCTTTTAAAAAACGCTCTCACCCAAAGACGAAGTGTATGGTAAGCTTTAAAAGTCTAAGTGTGTTACAGGGGGTGGGGGGAAGGTCTTCTCATGTCCCCCCTTAACTGGCCAAAAGGGCCCTCAGGGAGGGAGGCCTTGAGTCAGTCAAGCTCCTCATTCTACTCCCACTGGAAGAGACATTATCTTTAGACCAAATTCAAGCTAAACGTGCCTTAGGACAGCATAGGGCTCTGACCCTCTTCACTGAGCTCAGTCCCTCTGCCCTGGGTTTTATTTAGTTTTTCGGCTGCGCTGTGTGGCATGCAGGACCTTAGTTCCCCGACCAGGGATTGAACCCGTGCCCCCTGCTCTGGGAGCACAGAGTCTTAACCACTTGACCGCCAGGGAAGTCCCTTCACTCTGGGTTTTATAAGATCACAACTCCATCCAATCCCAGAGTCGCAGGCTAGCAGAATAAAACTTAAAGAACTGACCCCAGGCTAAGGCCAGGTAGGTTGTCCATGAGTTGGAAGCAGGACTGGCTCCTGGCCTCAGCTCACAGGCGCAGCAGGGGCGGAGCAGACAGACCCCTGAGGCCAGGAATCAGCATGCTGGGCTGCTCAGCAGGTCTACTCTTCTGGGCCTTGGGTCCAGGAGCAAGTCTCTTCCCTTCTCTGGGCGCCAGTCCCTCATCTTCAAGGCAGGGAGCTGTGCCTGATGATCCAAGGCCTTGCAGGCTGGAGGCTGTGAAGGGCAGGCAGTGTGGGCTCAAGGCCTGGCCCTGCCCTTTACTGGCTGTACCACCTGGGCAAGTGACTCACCGGTTTAGCTTTAATTTCTTCAACTCTAAGAGGTGAGCCACGACGCCTACCTTAAAGTATAGTCCTCACGAGGATTAAATGAGATGTTCCACGTAAGCACTTGGCCTGGTACCTGGCAAACTAGTTGATCAATAGGTGTCAACTGTTACGGTGGGGACCCAGCTGGGTCTGAGGGGGAGAGGCGGACAGCCAGGGCACTTGTGGCTGCAGAAGAGAAAACCCCTGTGTGGATGGAGAGGTCCTATGGTCCTTGCTCCCGGTTCATCCTTTCCCCTGGGCCTTCTTGGGTCATTTTTGACATATCGTATTGAGCTGGTAGCTGGAGGCACAGAGGTGGTCAGTCTCAGGATCGGACACCCAGCCAAAGTCGTTGGGACACTGCGCACCTCTTGAAATGCAGCCCGGAGCTGCTGGAGACGTGCTCGTGGTGCGAGCGGGAGGCACCCGCGCCCCGGCCGGCTTCTGCTTGAGCTGCTGCGTGTGCTCCCGTGCGTGGCTCTGGTCAAAAGCTTGGTCGGGGGGAGGTCGCAGCCGTGGACTAGATGGATGTTCAAGAATCATGTGGCTCTGGCTACCCCAGACGGGGGTATTGAAGTGGGCCCAGTCCTCAGACAGACCTTTTTCTGTCCAGGTCAAGAAGTATTATAAAGGGGAGGCGGTGGGGTAAGTGAAAAGGGCACTGAGCCATGAGGCAGAAGACATGGGCTCTAGTCCAGGCCCTGGCTCGCTGGGTCATCGGGAGCTGGGCCTCAGTTTCCTCACCTCTAACAGGAAGATGGATACTTGGCAATCTCTAAGTGCCACCCAGTAATGGTTCCGAGATACCCATGTGACCTTGAGCAAGCCACTTAACCTCTTTGCGTCTTGACTCTTCACCTGTTCAGTGAAGGCACCAGCCAAGCCCAGGCCCCGACGCACCGCAGGTGACGGTGGTGAGGGGAGACGGTGGTCGCCTTAGCTGGGATGCTTCTTCACAAACATGGCAGAGCTCTGAGCAGATGTTCAGGGAACCACAGGCAGCTGGTGAGAGGGAAGGAAGGCCTGTTCCTCTCGGCCATGTCTGCCCTCCAACTGAGAGGAGGTCCAGAGTCAGGGAGCTCAAACTAAGTTGTCAGGGGAAACAACGCCTGGAAAATCCAATCATCTATGTGTTCTGGGGAAGGGGCTCTGGGGGCACTAAAGAGAGTGGTGACAGGGAGCTGTCAGGAAGCTCCTCAGAGGCCTCGAGATGAGGGCAGTTAGGAAACTTTCTCCAACAAGTCTCATCAAAAGGGATTTTCCCCGCTGGAATTATAGGTCTAGATTTACTCAATGGACCTTTTCAAAAGAACAAAAATCCATGCAATCAACATCTGAACAATTGAATCAGTGCGGCTTTAAGAAAATGAAAACAACAACAGAGAACAAAAAGCCCTAAGAGGTTGGAGACTCCGGGGAAAGAGGAAGGAAGCCCGTAAAGCAGATTAAACATCGCACAGGTGGCACTCACAGCACTGCCGCGTGGGGCAGGAGTCAAGGTCCCATTTCGCAGGTGAGAAAACAGACGCCGAGCGAGTTTAGTTGAGATACAGCCTGAGCCCAGTGCCGCGGCGCTCCTCTTGCCGCGGGAGCGCCACTTCAAGGAGGAGGCCCTGTGATCTTGCCGCCTTCAGCCTCATATACTTGGGGCCTCGTATTTGGCAGGAGCCTAGGCAATTGCTCTCTTCCCAAACTGGACTCAGTAGCCTCTTTCTGGAATTCCCAAATGCTTTCCTCTGGGCAATCGTCAGATGAGCCTTACGACGCTTGCTGAGTCAGGCCAGGGTGGCGGTGGATAGCGCGGGGTGGGAGGAGAGGTTCGGGGACACGAACCTCCTCGTCAGGAAATCAAGGACACACAAATCAAGTCAGAATTCATTTTTGCAAATAGAGGCAAGTTCCCAAACATCTAAGGCTCCTTTCTTTTTCCAGTTTTCTTCTGCAGCTGTGACTTCAACTGGCACATGTTTTTAATCAGTCCTAAGCAAGCCGACTGTGGTCTGAAATCAAAGCAGTGCCGTAAACAGCGTAAGACAAGTCCCGCTAATCTTCCTTGTGGTCTTGCCTTGTCCTCATCGTCCCGAACGGCCACTGTAAATACTGACTCACTTGGGGTTACTGTCCCCGTGGCAAAGGGGTCATCCTTATAATAGAATCTCTATAGAGAGACCCGGTTCTGCCTCAATGCCTGTCACCCCAAACCCTCCAAAGGCCACTGTGAAGACGGCCCATCCAACTCTGGGCGCCTTGGTAAGCAAGTGCCCGGCACGATGGGACCTTATTTTGTAGCTGTGCCCTGAGCGATGTCAGCCTGGCTGCTGGTATGGGCTTTAGGAACAAACAAGTGGCTGTAACTGGTTCATGTACACGGTCTCCCTAAATGTGCCAACCCTTGGGCAGGCCTGGTTCATTTTTAGGGGGTCCAAGATCGCAAAACAAGGACACTAACACACTTGAGATGCAAAGGCTTGACATCATACCGAGAACACAGTATCACACGCTCACAGCTTCGGGCAGAGGCCCTCGCCCTCGGCTGGAATCAATCTCCCCTCTGCTGGGTTCCGTGGCACAGTGGCCTCCAACCTCAGGCCCAGCCATGGTCCGCCTTGAGTTTGAGATGTTAGACTCTGTCTTACACAGCTCGGGCTCCTTGCCCGTGAGAAGGCTGAGACCGTAGTCTCAGTATGTGTAGTCTCAGTATGTGTTGAATTAAATGAAATGCTGTTTTAGGAGGACTTCAACAAACACTCAACTGGGCTCCATTTCTAGACACCAAAGTATTGGGATGAAATCTGGCTCCTTCTCAATCACAGGGTATTTGTCAACGTGCACTGAATGCTCACAATTACCTAGTGGTTCTTCCTCCTTCTGAGACTCTCCGAGGAGGCCTCCTGGAGCCGGGCCAGTTCCTCTGGGGCTTGAGCAGCGCGCAGTCAGCTTCTGCAACTGCAGGGCCAGGCCTTGCTCAGGGGTCGGGGTGGGGGGCTGTAGTCGCCTCTGCTCCCCGGGCGCCCCCTGCTGCAGTGTCTGAGGGGAGGAGCCCACGTGGGCCAACTGGCCAAATGAGAGGGAGGGGCAGGGCAGTCCTCGTGGGCTCCCCTAGCCGCAGGGCTGCCTTCCTCCCCTGGGCTCCCAGCTCTGTCTGCAAGCGTCTGTCACAGTCCAGCCATCCCCCGACATCCCACTAGAGGCTCCTTCACGGCAAGCCCCGCTGCTCATATTCAGACATCTCTGCAGCCCAGCTTCAAGTCTAGAGCCCGACGCACAGCAATTCAACAAACATTTCTCAAACGACTGTGAAAGCTTGGCTTATTTAAAGATGTACTTTAGAATTATAAAATTTTACAACAGAAAGAAACCTTAGCGGCCATATAGTCCGATCATTACAGGGAAGGGAAAACTAAGGGCTGGAGAAGTTGATGGTCCCTCTCACATGGCCTAGCTCTTCTCTGGAAGCCCCTTGGGGGCAGAATTTGGTGGTGGTTTACCCTTAGTGCCCCATGGTGCTCACCTTCCTTAGGGCCTGACAGCAGGAATGAATGAATGAATGCATGGCTGTCCCAACGGGCTGCCCTAAGGCCCCAGAGCTAGTAGGCAGAATCTGAGCCCACCCTCCCTATCTCTTTACTCTCAGGCTGATGCTCTTTCCATCGTGAACCTGCTTGATGAGAAGCTGGGAGGAGGGGGCAGCAGCGTGGCCACTGAGAAAGGCCGGCCCCCCTCTCCTCCGGGGGTGTGTGTCAGCTGAGATGACGCAGTGCACCTGGCTGGGCTAAGGCTAGGGCAGAGAGTGGGTAGGTGGGACTAAGGAATATGGTGCTGCCTGAGGCCTGGGACCCCAGAGCAGAGCCACCACCCTTTGTTCACCTGTCTCACCATCTGCGCCTGCCTGGTGTGCCTTGGATGGCAGGTGCCTTGGCAACGGGCATCTCATGTTCTCTGCTGGCTCTGCCCAGGGCCGCACAGGTGGGAGCTCAGCCTTGGCTCTGCTCGTGGCCATGCAGATGCCTGTGGAGGGTGCTGGGATCTCCTACTCACGCAGCTCACCTGCGCTGGACTGCTGGGGAGAAGCCGCCGCCTGTCTGATGGCGGTGAGTCACCGTCAAAATCACAGATTACCCTCCTCCCCTTAATCAGCAACAGGGGAAAAACCAAAGGATGGCCCTCAAAGAGGAAGTGCTCGGGGTCCCAGGCGAGCTGACCATGCGTAGTGCGGGGCCTGGTCATGCCCCAGCGGGGATGGTGCCTCCAGGCTTCCGCTCAGCATCGCCAGGCATCGGCCTGCACAGGACAGTGCCGGACCCCCAAAGGGCTTCGAGAACGCTTAGGAGATCAACTCTTTGGAGCACGAAACAATCTTCTTCCCCCCCAGAGAGTCTCTCTGGGGCTTTTAAGTAATGCTCGCCTGGTTGTAAACCGGGTTTCTCCCAACAGACTCTCAGCATCCAGAGGCCGAAGCTCTGTCTCCTGGCGCGGCTCAGGCCCCTGCCTGCTGCCTTTTGAGCGCACACTCTGGGTGTTCGCCCTCCTAGCTGGCTGCTCACAGATACCCCCTGAAGATCTGGGGCAGGGGCAGCAAGGACGGCCATGGTCCCTCTTCAGTCTAATCCCCCCGCCCAGCAGCTGAAATGATATTCCCAGACACCTGGCTCTCTGGGTTTCCAGATGGAAAAGCAACAATTCCCAAAGAAGAAACTACTGGAAGGGAGAGGACATCCGCAGCCTACCCTCCCTGCTGGGGTGCAATGGCCTTAATGGGAACTTCAGGTGGGCTCCTGGGCTGGGAGTGTGGGCAAGTTCCACAGCAGGCTGGCAGGAGGCAGAACTTCTGCAGGTGGAGGGCCCTACGGGTCCTCTCAACCATGCTGAGGTTCATGGCAAAGATGGGGAGGGGCGCAGAAGCAGAGCTCACTTGCCCTGCAGGCCCGCAGGGCTCATTCCACCCTGCACGAGCACAGGGCCCGGCACATGCTGGCAACAGCTAGCTGTGTGGCCGTGTGCCAGTTACAAAGAGGGAGGGGGGGGGAAAGGCCTGGAAGGAAAGAAAGGACATACATACAATGTGGATAAATGATATCCACACAAGGTATGAAACAGGCTTGTTCAAACGATAGGTGTAATCCATTAGTGGGTTGTGAAATCAACCTAGTGGGTCCTGACCAGCATTAAAATAAAATGAAATCAAAATCAGAGTACATCACATGTGGCAAGTAGAATTTTTTGTGTGTGAAACTTTTGTGGATGTAAAATAAATGTCTTCCTGTGGATTGTGGTAAAAAAGTCTGGAAGCCAGGAGTATAAAGGAAGGGAGGTGCCTACCACCTGCTAGACTCCGCGCTATTTGTTTTCATCTATACTATTTTACGTTTACTCCTCCTAATGGGACTACTACCACGCAGGTATTAGTACAGGTTCCCCCCACCATCTGAAAGTAGAGCATTCCTATGAAACCTTTCGAAATGGCATAAAGCGAAGAAGCGATGAGCCTAGGACACATCTTGCTAACGGATGCAAAAATAAAATGAGACAAAGCAAGATGCTCGCAGACAGTTCAAAGCTATGGTGGCCTGATGCTGAGATGCCGAGTGTGGTTCCTGGGGAAGGAGCTTGGCGGCGCCACTCTGGCTGCTCGGGGTGTGCTCTGCCTCTACAAGGGTTTGCCACAAAACAAACGCTGAATGCTATTTTTGCTTTTTGCCTTTTTTGATAAAAGTGAAAATCCTCTTTGGATGTCTTTTAGTTACTGAAAACAGGTACTAATGTAGGTCTTTTGTAAAAGCAAAGTGGGGCTTCCCTGGTGGCGCAGTGGTTGAGAGTCTGCCTGCCGATGCAGGGGACGCGGGTTCGTGCCCTGGTCCGGGAAGATCCCACATGCCGCGGAGTGGCTGGGCCCGTGAGCCATGGCCGCTGAGCCTGCACGTCCAGAGCCTGTGCTCCGCAACGGGAGAGGCCACAACAGTGAGAGGCCTGCGTACCGCAAAAAAGAAAAAGCAAAGTGGCATAAAGCGAACTTTCAAAAAGTGGGGGACACCTATATCTTTATTTTTGCCAATGAGAAATCTACAATTCAGAGGTGCAAAGTAACTTTTCTAAGATCACACAGCTAATAGGTGGCAATGCTGTTTATGATTCCAGAGCTGCTTGACTCCAAAGAGCACATTCTTTCCACAATGCCATGATTTCCAGTGGAAAAGGCGCTGGCAGCTGAGCGCAGAGACCAGGCCTCCCCCTCGGGATCTGCTGTGGGACACTGAATCACTCCTCCGTTTCCTCATTCACACAACGAAGGCATGGGAGCGGTGATTTCTAAATTTCTTTGATTTGGTGATCCTCCCCCTCCCAAACATCATTTTAGGCATATCTCATTCTCCTTCATTAAAACTCCATAAAATTGGACTTCCCTGGTGGTGCATTGTTTAAGAATCCGCCTGCCAATGCAGGAGACATGGGTTCGAGCCCTGGTCCTGTGAGATCCCACATGCTGCAGAGCAACTAAGTCCGTGTGCCACAACTACTGAGCCTGCGCTCTAGAGCCGCGAGCCACAACTACTGAAGCCCGCTCGCCTAGAGCCCGTGCTCTGCAACAAGAGAAGCCACCGCAATGAGAAGCCTGCGCACCACAAAGAAGAGTAGCCCCTGCTCGCCACAACTAGAGAAAGCCCGTGCAGAGCAATGAAGACTCAACGCAGCCAAAAATAAAAATAAATTAATTAATTTAAAGAAGAAAGGTGCTTATGTTTTTAAAAAACAAAAACAAAAAAACTCTGTAAAACTGGAATTGCCAATGGCCCAGTAATGAATGTTGAGGGCTCCTTACTGCCAACTCCCATTACACCTACGTTTGTTCTTACAAACCCCCCTAAATGGCCCTCTTGTAGGTCTGTGTGTCCAGAGGTGGTGACTGGTATCTTTAGCTCTCATTTAGGGACCTGCATTGGGTGACTTTTCAGTAGAATTATGACTGTGATAACAAGGGATGAAAGCGATGAACTTGACCTCCCTCTCACTTGTCCACCTGGTTCCTGGAAGTATTAATGCACTCTACAGAAGAACAAGGCCTAGTCTGAATGTCTGGGAGAAGGAAAAGAAGGGCACGTGCAATTCAAACAAGTGCACATGGGAGGCACCATAAATGTTCTCTAAATAACGAGCCCCAGAAGAGCAAAGGATACCCGGAAGGTTCCTTTAACAGTAAAGTCATCTGTCATCTTAAAGCTCTCCAGGGTTGTGGAGAAGTACCACGTCCGTAAAGTACTATAAAATGGGAGGCATTATTACCCTGACATAATCAAGCTTGAGTTGTGATCCTGGCTCTGCTTCTCACCTGCTATGTGACCTTGGATGAGCCACTTCACCTCTCTGTACCCCAAATGCCTCATCTGTAAAGTGAAGGGATGGCTTCTGAGCTTACTTCCAGGTCTAACGTACAGTCATCCCCTGGTATTCGCAGGAGACTGGTTCCAGGACCCTCGCGGATACCCAAATTCAAGGATGCTCGGGCTTCCCTGGTGGCGTAGTGGTTGAGAGTCCGCCTGCCGATGCAGGGGACACGGGTTCGTGCCCTGGTCTGGGAAGATCCCACATGCTGCGGAGCGGCTGGGCCCGTGAGCCATGGCCGCTGAGCCTGTGCGTCCGGAGCCTGTGCTCTGCAACGGGAGAGGCCACAACAGTGAGAGGCCCACGTACCGCAAAAAAAAAAAAAAAAAAAAGAATGCTCAAGTCCCTTATATAAAATGGCATAGTAGGGCTTCCCTGGTGGCGCAGTGGCTAAGAATCCGCCTGTCAATGCAGGGGACACGGGTTCGAGCCCTGGTCCAGGAAGATCCCACATGTCACGGGGCAACTAAACCTGTGCTGAACCTGCGCTCTAGAGCCTGCCAGCCACAACTACTGAGCCTGTGCTCTATAGCCCACAAGCCACAACTACTGAGCCCACGTGCCACGACTACTGAGCCCACGTACCACAACTACTGAAGCCCATGCGCCTAAAGCCCGTGCTCCACAACAAAGATAAGCCACTGCAATGAGAAGCCCCCGCACCGCAATGAAGAGTAGCGCCCTCTCGCCGCAACTAGAGAAAGCCCGTGCATGGCAACGAAGACCCAACGCAGCCAAAAATAAATAAATAAAATAAATAAATTCATGTTAAAAAGAAATGGCATAGTAGTTGGCCCTCCATATCTTTGGATTCTGCAGCCTTGGATTCAAACAACTCTGGTTTTTGATACTCCGTTGGTTGAATCCGTGGATATGGAACATGCAGATACGGAGATCCGACTGTACTTGCATATGACCTATGCACAACTCCTGTATACTTTAAATCATCTCTAGATTACTTAAATACCTAATACAATGTAAATACTATGTAAATAGTTGTAAATACAATGTAAATGCTCTGTACATAGCTGCTGTGTTTGGCAAATTCAAACTTTGCTTTTTGGAACTTTTTGGAATATTTTTCTTTGAATATTTTTGAAATATTGTCCTGATGTGGAACTCACGAGACATGGAGAGCCGACTGTACCATTATCCATTATTAATATTATTGCTTTGGGATCAATTTAACCACTTAAGCCACAGACAGTTTCTTTAGTGGAAGCAGTAATTTAATAAATGACCTCTCCCTGTGCTTTGCTAAAGGGGTTCCCTCCTTAATAAGCACCATCAAAGGCATGGCAAGAGGTTTCTATCTATCTCCCTTTTGTCTCTGGGTCTGACTTAGGACCCCAAGTATGGAGGCCAGCATCCATCCTTCAGACCAGCAGACAACCAGACATTCACTCGTTCATGCCGACCGAGCTCCTGAGCTAGACAAGGGCTGGTTTCTGCAGGGGCCAAGGGATGAATCTGAGTAAGGCCTGGCCCTCAGGGGACACACAGGCCCTGGACTCGCAGTCAGACTGCTGCCTGCTCACCCTGGGTGGGAGTTGGATGGCTTCACTTCACAGTCGGGGGCCAAGCCCTCCTCCGCTGGCTCCTTCTTCCTGCTATTGCTCTGGAACAACCAGAACAAACTTTCTGCCTGGAGTTGGCTTTCATTTCTGCTCAGAGCTCTGCCAGGCCATTAGCCAGCAGGCCAGACGTCTAGCACTTTTAATGACAATAATAATAATTTGCATTTATACAAGGTCTTTCATCAGGGAATCTTAAAGTGTTTTACAAACAATAATTAATTCTCCTTGGCAATTCTGGGGGCCAGCTATGTAGGAGTCCCTTTGCTTTGCAGGTAAAGGGTACTTTCCTGAACCACGCAACATTTTGGGGGCCTCCCTATCTACCCAAAACCTACCCACACTCAAGGCCTGGCATAAGCCTCAGGCCCTCCGCAGAGCCTGCAGCACCTGTAAGAGTTATAATGTTTTTCCTTCTCCTGAGCTGGAATTTGTCCCCTGGGAACCCCTACCCACGGGGCCTCCTTTTGCCTTCTGTAACAAAACAATCCTACCTAAACTGCCTGGGGTTGCTGGTTGGCGTCCCTTATATACACGTTGTCTACCTCTGCGGTCACCCTTGGGCGGAGCTTTGTGGCTCAGTCTCGCTGAGGTTCAGTGAAGCCTTGTGAACTGAATGGCGGGAGCAGCTGAGGCCTCCACCGTGTGCTCTGAGCTCCAGGGCCAGGCTGACCTCCTGGGCAGGAGTTCCCCGGGTGTTACTGGCTCTGGAGCCGTGGGTCTGCCCATCTTTAAATGCAGCTCTTTAGATGTTTCCCCCTCTGTGTAGACACAGGAGGCTTCCTGCATTCATTTCTGGGGGCTGCACTTCAGTGACCCAGAAATACCCTAAATTTCTGTTGAATGGCTGAATGACAATGAATGGATATCCTTCTTTCCTAAATCGATCATCTTAACTCTAGGCAATAACTGTCAGTCGTTAAGGACTGGTTTTTGGAGACCAAGCCAGACAACAACCTCTTTAGTGCTTCTTTTTTCTTAAAAAAATGTTTTTTAAATCCTTTATCAGAATAAATACTTGGCGCTACACTTGAGAAAAGGATTCACTGATTGCTGAGCTGGAAACCCACACGAGGACAGGAGCTCCATGCCCCTCCTCCTCTTCCAGGGGTTAGAGACAAGGGAGGACTCAGCACTGGGGGGCAGGGGCGTGGGGGCAGAGGGGCGAATGGAATCCTTTGCTAAGTTGATTTCAAAAAGCTAGATCTTCTGGGGAAACCAACAAATCCCTTGAGTGGCTTCTGGGTCCTTGCTGGTAGCTTTACGCCTGAAAAGACACCGGCCCTCCCTCGGCCAAGAGTACATTGTTTGGGTGAGATTTTTCTCACAGCGGCTTGCCGTGGAAGGAATTCCGAGCATGCATCAAAGGCCCTTGTTCTCCTGAAACCTGCGCCCTGTGAACATGAGGTTTGGCTTGTGGTGACAGAGCCTCGTTTTGCTCTGACTTCACGTGATTCCCACTTACTGGCCTAGAATCAGGGGTGATCAGTTTTGGCTTGGATTTGGCCTGGCTTATTGACCTGGGGGAGGCTTGGGAGGAGAAAAGTGGGCTAGAGAGGAAATCTGCTACTACCCTCCCCGAGTCTCCATGTATTTCTCTCCGATGGGCCCAAAGGACCCGTGCGGTGGTTGTCAGGCAACAGTGCCAGGCACACGGTAGGAACTCAAACCAGAGTAGCTTCCTTTCCTCCCAACCTCCCCTCCCACCGCCTAGCACTTTAATTTAACACACATTTATAGAATAGCGCCTGTTTACAGGAGGGCCTGGAGTACCAGGGACACTGCCTGAAAGTACCTGCACCTAGTAGGCATTTAATAGTTGTTGGATAAGAAAATGAACTAACTTGGTCCTTGGTATTTTACAGTTTATAATATGCTTTTAAAAATAACCTCATTTTGAAAAGGGAACCCTCCTGCACTGTTGGTGGGAATGTAAATTGATACAGCCACTAGGGAGAACAGTCTGCAGGTTCCTTAGAAAACTAAAAATAGAGCTACCATACAACCCAGCAATCCCACTACTGGGCATATACCCTAAGAAAACCATAATTCAAAAAGAGACATGCACACCTATGTTCATTGCAGCTCTATTTACAATAGCCAGGACATGGAAGCAACCTAAGTGTCCATAGACAGATGAATGGATAAAGAAGATGTGGCACATATATACAATGGAATATTACTCAGCCATAAAAAGAAACAAAATTGAGTTATTTGTAGTGGGGTGGATGGACCTAGAGTCTGTCATACAGAGTGAAGTAAGTCAGAAAGAGAAAAACAAATACCGTATGTTAACACATATATATATGGAATCTAAAAAAAAAAAAAAGGTTCTGAAGAACCTAGGGGCAGGACAGGAATAAAGACACAGACATAGAGAATGGACTTGAGGACACACAGAGGGGGAAGGGTAACCTGGAATGAAATGAGAGAGTGGCATGGACATATATACACTGCCAAATGTAAAACAGGTAGCTAGTGGGAAGCAGCCACATAGCACAGGGAGATCAGCTCGGTGCTTTGTGACCGCCTGGAGGGGTGGGATAGGGAGGGTGGGAGGGAGACACAAGAGGGAAGAGATATGGGGATATATGTTTACGTATAGCTGATTCACTTTGTTATACAGCAGAAACTAACACACCATTGTAAAGCAATTATACTCCAATAAAGATGTTAAAAAAAAACACCCCAACTTCATTTTAATGCAAGCAACAGTCATGTGTGACATAGACAGCATTACTCTACTTCCACTGTACACATGAAGAAACAGGCTTGGAGAGAGTAGGTAACCTACCCAAGGTCAGGTGCGTGGTAAAGGCAGAGTGGGGTTCAGATATGAGCCAGTGCCCTGCGACAGCACACTGCCAGCCCCGGAGGGCCTTCTCTGGCCACAGGCTTGGAGCAGGAAAGGCATGGCTCTGGTGCACCCACGTTCCACTAGAAGGGTCCTTCTGAGCACTGCTCCCCACCCCATATCTGGCCATAACCTCTGCAGCTAAAGGTGTGGGGCATCTCATGCATCTGGTGACTTGGAACAGTAAAATTTTTAAATTGGGAACATTTGCTAACTGGGAGATTTCTTTCTCTTAGGCCCTGGGGCTCTGGTCCGAAACTAGTGTACAGGGCTATTCCCCAATGTCAACTTCATGGGCTCCCACCACCCTTCCCTACAGGGTGCAGCCACACTGATGCCCACACTCCACCCACTCTCCCCCCGGTCGCATCTCTCTAGGGCACAGAGAGAAGTGCTCTAGGCCACAGGACTCTAACTGCTTCTTAGCACAGCGCTCTGCACGGTTAAGGGGCTCAGAACAGTGACAAACTACATTCCTTCTTATTCCCAGAAGCTTTTTAAGATCCAAGAAAGGGAACAGGAAGTAGATACTGAATCCTCGGCTACCCCGGGCTCCCAGCCTCTTTTTCTTCCCAATCCTCTGGCCTCTGGACTGCTGGGAACCGCTGATAGATGCAGAATGAAAAGGGTAGGTTAGGAATCTTTCAAAATTTGCCCACATGGCTGGCCGGCCCCAGTACAATTTCCAATGTGAGTTGAGAGGTGGAAACCAGATCTGACCACAAAGCTGTCTCACCCACGGAGAGTTCATAACAGCCTTCTCAAAACCATGCTGACAACACGCCCTGCAGAGGAGGGTGTCCTGGCGGAATGTCGTCACCGCGCACACTGGGCGACGTGTAACCCAGCGCCTGGGGAGTGAGGTCAGTCCCCACCATCGTGAGCTCGTCTGCTCTGGCCCTCTTAGCACATTTCTTTGTGCTGCTAGCATATTACCTCTGAGATCTAACTCTGTGGAAAATTATGTGCATTCCTTAAGCGGAGCCAGTTTTAGGTCAGAAGTTGGCAAAGAAGAGCCAGGACTTGGGCTCTCCAAAATAAGCACCTCAACTAGATCAGGGCCCTTGGTGCAGCTGGGGGAGGACCATGTCTTGGTGCTCCCAGCCCCGGGGCTCTGAGCCACCCTGCACTGTGGCAGTGCTGAGGGTATGGGTATTACTGGGCGTGCTGGGGACCAGCCCAGGCTGCTGTGGTCTCAAAAACCAAGGCGAAGGAGAGTTAACCTGTTGTTGGTCAGCAGGACCCTGTGAGGGGAGCCCCCCACTAGACTTCTAAGATGCCAGGTAGCAGGAGTGGCTGCTCCATTGGGGAGGGCAGCATCTGCTCCGCACCAAGGAGTCTGGCCAAACGAGCAAGTGGGGGCTGAAATCCAGTCCCTGACCATTTACTCAGCTGTGTGCTCGCCCAGGGCTAGATGCCTAGAGAAAGGGGGAGGTTTCTCTTACCCAGAGCTATTAGCCAAGTCTGCACCAACCCAAAGGGGCACCTTTTTCTAGTCTGCACAAAAGTTCTTCATAGGCCAGAGTGGCCTTGACTGGAGGACCATGCAGTTCTGTGCTTTGGATCCCCTATTATGCCCTGGGAACGTGGGTATGGGATGCATGTCACTGGGATGCAAATTTTATGTTAGAATCTTGTTTGGACTGGCACCAGGGGAAGAAGATTAAAAAGATTAGCTCTTCCCTAGTCTCTGCAGTTTTCAAGGCTTCTTCCTGTCTTTCTCACCATGGCCACCAACCTACCTTGCCGCTTTGAGCTATCCTGCGCCATCTCACTGCTCAGACTCAGAGACAGGCAAACACAAACAGCGGGTGGGGTGGGTCCAGGCAGCCACACAGGTTCTCAAGGCAGCATCTGGCTCCCTTTCCTACCATAGTTATCAAGCAGATGAATCAGTGTTCTCCTCCACGTGGGTACAGACGGGTGTCCCACCTTGAACCATGCCACTGAATTCAGTCAGACCTATACAGCTGGGGTGTCTTTTTACCAAAATTGGTGGACACCAAGGACACCAGAGCCCTCAGACCAATAAACGAATACAGACATACAGCAAAATAAACTATACAAACACAGCAGAATAAGCCCCCTCCCTTTGTAGATTTCAGCAACCTCAAGGCGCGCTTTGCATTGTCACTGCTGCAGGGGAGAGAGAGGGCCCCTTCTAGTTAGCCCCTTATTAGGTGCTTCAGGAGCTTGTGCTGTAAAAGAACTGCACGAGTTCAAAAGCCATAGAAAGTTGGATTTGAAAACCCTAAAGGTCATCTAATCCAGGGGTGAGCAATGTTTTCCTGTAAAGGGCCAGACAGCAAGTATTTTCAGCTTTGCAGGCCATATACCCTGTCTCTGCAATTCAACTCTGCCCTTAGAGTGACAGCAGCCATGTGCAATATGTAAATGAATGGGTGGGGCTGTGTTCCAATAAAACTTTATTTATAAAAACAAGCAGCTGGCTAAACTTGCCCTGGGGCTATTGTTTGTCAATTCCTTACCTGTCCAACCCCTCTATTTGCAGAAAAGAAGTGAAGTGGCTCCTTCCCAGTCACAGGACCCACCTGAGACCATCCAAGACCAAGACCCCGGGGGAGGAACAGAGATGCTGCTGCAGGCCTCAGAGCCACCAGTGCGGAAGGCCAAAGTAGCCACTGGGATAACTGGAGGTTTTGACTCACACATTCAAGTTCTCCAGAGAGAACTAAACTACAAGTGGAAAATCACAGGTTGAAATCTAATGGGATCGGGAAAGACAACCCACATATAGAGCTCGGCTTGCAGAGATGTAACCATTGGTTATATCCTCATAAGTATATGTTGCTAACGTTCATTCATCAGTTAAACTCAGGCACTGTCTTAAAATGTCTCTGGTGAAGGGCTGGAAAAAATGGGAAACAAGGACCTGGAAAGCCACTGGCACTTGCCTGTGAACAATATGAGAAGAAAATAGCAACTTCATTTTTTCCAGTCAGCAGCTAGTCAAACATCAAACAGTACAGAAATGGTCAGAAAGGACAGACGCTCTCGTCCAGAGCCGAGAACAGGTTGTTTCGGCTGTCAAGCATTTTCAAAACAAGTTTTCTTGGTCTCATGACAGCCTGTGGCAAGAACAAGCAAAAAAAAAAAAGTGGAGGGCTTCCCTGGTGGTGCAGTGGTTGAGAGTCCGCCTGCCGATGCGGGAGGCATGGGTTCGTGCCCTGGTCCGGGAAGATCCCACATGCCGCGGAGCGGCTAGGCCCGTGAGCCATGGCCGCTGAGCCTGCGCGTCCGGAGCCTGTGCTCCGCAAAGGGAGAGGCCAGAACAGTGACAGGCCCGCGTACCACACACACACACAAAAACGTGGAAGACCCCCTGATGGCCTCTCCGGGCTTCCACGTGGGCTGGCTCTGCCCGCACGGCCAGGTTTGCTTTCTGAGTGCATGTAAAGCTGGTCTTAGGGCTAATGCCACCTTGCCAGTGACACCACTGAGTAAAGGGCTCCTCTAAGAACTCTCTGGCATCCAGATAATCATTCTAGTCTGAGGGGAACAGGTCAAAGGCACTCTTAAACCCAAGGGTGCTGTACTGCTCCAGCCTACGCCCTGCTTTGTTTTAATTTTCACCTCCTGTTACGTGGGCAAATTACTCCTCTGAAAGCGAGGTTAAAAGCCCTGTGCTTTGAGATGGATTTTTCCATCTCAACCGCTGAACACTTGGTCAGGGTGGGGCAAAGGGATCAGCAAGGAGGCACTGCTGGGGAGGAGGGCGAAGATCAAGCTGGTCTAGAAAATGCCATGAACTCCGTAGCAGGAGTGAACTTGCTCTTAGGGGCAGCAAGCATGAAGCTGAGAGCGGCAGCGCTGAAGGACATGCAGCCGAGTGGAGATCTGGAGATGACAGTTGTCAAGTAGTCCAGAGAAAATGTTCACAAGTCAACCAAGCAAGTGTGTTGGGAATTCTCAGACCCCCTGAATTAGTACAGAAGAACTCAAGGTAGTAGACCCAGGCTGAAGTTCAGACTCAAATTCTGGATAGCTGTGTGACCTTGGGCAAAGCACTTCCCTTCTCTGGGTCTTCTTTGTTTCACTTGCATAGTGAGGCAGCTGGACTGTCCTCCCAGCTCCAGTACTGTGGTCCCCAGACTCCCCAGAGCAGGGAGCATGCGGTCAGTTACTATCATGCCTGCTCTGGCCATCTCAAGTCACTCACGCCACAGGGACAGCTAAAGTCGCCACTTTTAGCAGTGTTCCTGGAAGAAGCTCTGTGAAAGAGGGCTTGCACTTATTCCGTGAGACAAGTTATCAGACCACAAAGGCTGTCTTCATTCTGCCAATTGTCTGTGAGAATGTTCTGAAGAAAGATGGCTGGGGAGATGTGAAGGCTGGTACCAGACATCCTGCCCCACTTGACCTCTGCTCCCACCCCAAACACACACAGCGGGACCCATCAGCATTTACTGTCTCTACCCAGGAAGTGATTTGAAGGCACTGCCGAAGTCTGCTGAGCAGAGCCTTTATTACCTGAGGGACGAGACTAGAAGATGGGGGGGGTCCCCCTCCCCAGGAAGGCGGACAGATTGTTCTGACCGATTCCTGAGCTGTCCCTCCACAAAGGATGCCCATATCAATTTAAATTTCAAATAAACTTCAAATAACATTTCAGTGTAAGTATGTCCTAAATTTTGCATGGGATATACTTATACTAAAATTATTTGTTGTTTATATGGAATTCAAATTTAATGGGGCAACTTGTATTTTTAATTGCTAAAACTGGAAACCCTAACTCTGGAGAATAAGAGTCAGTCTCTTGGGTATTGAGGTGGCAAAGAAAAGGTGAAAGGGCCCAAGACAAGCATTCCTTTATAGTGGTGCACAAGTGTGACCACAGATCTCAGTTTTTACTGCCTTCCTTACTATTTCCAAGGCAAGAAGGCTCTATTATGCTTTATATATCTATGCCAAGGCAGGTCACTGTATCAATATGTAATCTGCTAATTTAAGAAAAACCTTATTGCCTACAGAAAAGGAGATCAAGTGTCTTAGCACAGCAGTTAATAAGAAGTCACCATTAATTGAACATCAACAATAACCCAGACATGTTACAGTCATTTTCCCACTTAACATTCACAGTCCACTGTGAGAGAGGACTGTTATCCTCATGTACAGATGAGAAAACCAACATCCACAGCGGTAACAAAATACTGCTAGCAAGTGGTAGAACCAGGATTTGAATTCTGGCTGGTCTGATCCCAGAGCATCATTCCTTCTACCGTGCAGAACTCTGTTACCTGCCTCTTTTCTTTCCTTCTCTCCTGCCTCATCTACTGCTGCCCTCTTCAAAGGAGACTGGCCTACCTGGAACCCCATGGTTCCTGGCCTCTGAGCCTCTGTTCCCTCTGGCAGGAGTGTCCTCCCTCCATCTCTGCACATCAGTTCCTACCCACCCTCTAGAGTCAGCCACCTGAATCTCAGGAAACAGACATCATCATCTCTCCTCGGGACTCTGACTGCGTTTCACCTGCATGTTGCACATGCTGCTGCCTGATAAGTTATTTATGTAGAATTTTCATCTCACCTCTGGTCCAGTGAAGGCAGACTGTGTCCCACGCATCACTTAACATGGTGCCTGATACCTACTTTGAATTCAATAAATATTTGCTGAATGAATGAATAAAAGAATGGGAAAAATGCTGGTGATCTGGGCAGGACCTAATCAAAATGACTGCCACTACAAATCCACACTGGGGCTTGCCAAACCTGTGTGCTGACCGAGGCAGAGAACCCAGAGACTCTGCAGTTACAGACAGACAGTTGAGCTCACTTGCCTGGCAATTTTGGGATAACTCAGGCAATCAGTCTGAGGAAGAGTGGCAGGGCATTATAAGAGCAGAATGTCAGTCTAAAAGTTGGGAAACCCAAGGTATATCCTCAGTTCCTACACTAAGTTACACTGTGACCTTGGACAAGTCACTTCACTCTGTGGGGCCTCAGCTTCATCATCTGTAAAATAGGTGTAACGGCAGTACCTGTCGCATAGGGTTGTTACAAGAATCACAGGAATTAAAATATATAAAGCATTTACAGCTGTGCTGGTGCAGTGACAGCCTTCAATGCATATTTATTCTTTTCATTGTCTATAAGATGATCAGGAGAGACTGGTTGATCCATTATCACTTATTCTCAGAAAGAAACAACATAGTCTTGCCTTTACATATACGTTCCCATAAATTTCACTTTTCTGGGCAACTGAAATAATGACAATTTAAAGATTATCCGATCCCCAAAATGATCAATAATGGAAAATTTTGGTCTTCTAAATTTGATTTTTAGAAGAGCTACAGAGCTTCCCACTTTGCAATTTTGACTTGTACTCAGTGTACTGAGTAGTTAATGTCATGGATGCCCTATCATTGGAACAGAATCTCAACCAGTGATGGACGGTTCCAAAAATCAATCAGTGGGCTTTGTAGCTGGGACTCTTCACAACAGGTGGATGAGTTTTAGCGCCTGGAGGGCAGCAACCCTGTGTGTCTGTGTGTGTGTGTGTGTGCGTGTGTGTTGTGGTCCCCAGTGCTTTGCACATACTCTGTATATACAGTTGACCCTTGAACTACATGGCTTTGAACTGCATGGGTCCACTTAACCACGGAGATTTTTCAATTGTAAATACTACAGTACTACACAGTCCGTGATTGGTTGAATCCGCAGATATGGAGAAACTCTGGATACAGAGGGTCGACTGTATGTTATATGTGGATTAACCCTCGCATTGTTTGAGGGTCAACTATTGTGTATATAGCTCTTAAATGTTTGCTGAATGAATTACCAGCAATAACTTCACTGCAGAAGCCGTTGTTCCACTTGATTCTTATAATCACGGCTGCTCTAAAGCCTGTTCTCCCCATGGCCGTGGCACTTCTACCTGGCAACCCGGCCCTGACCATCCAGGGCACTTTTTCTCCTCAGAGGGGACTCTGGATAAGAACTACCCTAGGTCACTCCAGCCTCACTTCTGCTTTCTTGGCTTCCATTTTCCATTAGGCATGACTAAGTGCCAGAAGTTCTGTCTGGGAAGATAGGAGTCACTGGAATTTTTTGTCCTCTTCTTGACTGTGCAGCCTTCCTGCTGGTTTGGAGGCAGCTGTGAAGCAGTGTCTTTCCTTTGGCCTGCTCCATTATCATACCCTTCTTCTTCTTTTGCTCACTGATTATAGTAATGAGTTCAGCCACAGGAATGGTCACCTTCCCTTAAAGGTACTCAGTGCCAGGTCTCCACACTCTTAGGAGAGTTATTTCTGCTCAAGAATACCTTGGACTTTCCCCGTGGCCACAGCATCCCTCAGCCTGCTGGCTGAGCCACTAGGAAGAAGGTTCGATGCCCGGCCACCCCAAGGGAAGGTGGTGGATATGTGGATGCAGGCATGCTGCCCTCCAGCCCTTGACTCCATTGTGCTGTCCTGTGAGCAAGGGAGCGGGAAACAGGCAGAGTGAAGGGGAGAGGCCAGAGGCGGCTCGGGCCGGCCCTGGACCAGTGATCGGGTAAAAGGGCTCTCATCTTTGTACTGTATGGCCTTGAACAAGTTCTTCCAGGAAATGAAGATGATGAAGTGAATGTCAAGTTTACGCCAATCACTGGGCTGAGGGTTTTCAATATACCAATCACTGCATTTAATTTCCACCACAATGGTTAATGCTGACCATACTCGATTTGGTGGCACTAGATGCCTAAGGTTCCTTCCGTGTTCCACGTCCTGAGACTGGCCCCTACTGTCACACTTACCTTCCTAAATGCACCCCTGCTTGGTCACCCAACCTAGCTCTGCTATTGGCTGTGGATTTTGGAGGTCACTGGCATAGTGGTTACTACCCCAATATCTGCTCCCTGTTTTTGCTCACCTCTATAAAGCTGTGATTTTAACAAGTCATGAATCTAGTTCATGTTCACAGGTGGTCCCTGTGCTGAAGGATCTGACCACAGAAAAGACAGAATCCCATTTCTGCAGAAGCAAGGCCTCTGCTTGTCACTAATGATGTGCACAGATTAGACGGTCGTCCTTTGATGCTTCCCCTATTTCTAGAATGCATGCCTCAATGAGAAATGATAGAACCATGCGGCTTGGCCCTCCTGCCTTGGCTGGACTCCACATCATAAGCCCTGAGCAGCCCCGGCGGCACCTGTCAGAAACCAACACGCACATCTGAACAGTCAAGCCTAATTCCCGAGAAGCTGTTTTAACTTGACATCTGAAAAAGTATTACATCTAGAAGTATTTTACTGGGTGTGTGTGTTCAAGGCATATGTGTGCACGTCCCGCAGCTGAAGTGTTCTATAAATATTAGATACGGGCTGTACAAAAAAACATCACGTACGGAGTGTACTTAATTCCATTTAGCAATGTTTTCAATTTGTGTCTGACCTCTGGCAACAGAGATGGAATTTTGTCAACACGAACAAAAAAGTATGCTAAACTTCCTTAAACACAATTTTCACTTAAAACCCCAGAAATATGTTAGAGCTCAGTGATCATCAGCTACTAGCCCAGTACTTTCAGATGAGGGTACTGAGGCCCCGGAAGGTGAAGTGTCTTTTCCAGGTTCACACAGGAAATTAATAATGGCGTCCAAATGAGACCCAGGTCTCCTAACTCCCAGGCTGTTATTCTCTGCATTTTCTTTACTTACTGTACGTGTTCCCTTCCAACCGTTCAAAGGCAACTCCGATTCCATGAATAAGCGTGTGTTTCTACTTTCATATACTATAAAAATCCAAAACCAACTCCCCTATTCCTTCCTTTCTGACTTTATAGGACATCTGTCTATTTTTCCAAGAAAACGTAGGGTTGTAACTCACAAACAAGGAAGTAGGTGCACTTGGTTATCATGAACGTTTTCCCATCCTGGGAGGGATACCCAAGCCTGAGCTGATCAGTAGCTCTCACAACAGCACAACTAAGTGAATTCCCCCAACTAAGATGCGTTCATCTCCCAGTTACTCTGCTGTGTGCAGCTCCTTCTGGCTTGCATGACTGAGACCAGAGAGTAAAGCCTCACCCTGTTTCCCACTGAGAAAGCAGCATGGACAGGGGTTCAGTCCTGAAAACAGCCCTCAGAGTGGCCAAAGAGTGGAATCAAAGGAAGCCAGGAGCCCAGCTGGAGGGCCTGGGAGGGACGGCCCGAGAGGTCCTGTGGAAGGAGCGGGGAGGCTGCGCGGGGCTGCGAATGCTCTGTGCCTGGTACAGCCTGGTCTGCACAGGCTGGAAGTGTGGTGAGCAGCCCACTCCAGGATGAGGGCTGTATTAGCAGTAATTGATGGCCGCGCTTTTTAATGGAGCTTATCATTTCACAGCAACAGATGTCAGGTTCTAATAAATAACATGTTCTCTCTGCCCTACGCAATTTGGAGAGGATGCCTGGATGCCAGGCAGATCTGGAGTCCTCCCTGTCTCTGTTGCTCTCTCTTCTGAAGGAAAAAACAAACCAAATCCCTTGAAGATACTTTTCAAAATGATTCTCTGTGAGAGTTCAAAGATCCAAGAATTTCATGGTATTTATTTCCTTTATTTTTCTCCTCACAACTTCCTTCTCTTTAAACCCTAGGAGGGATGGGTCAGCTTGTGAACACAGGAACCCGGGGCGCGTGGGGGAGAGGAAGGTTTGGCGCCCTTAGCCTTCCCCAGTTCCTCGGGAGGCACCATCACTGGTTCCTCTCCTGTCTTCTACGGGTGCTCTCATCCCCCAAGCGAGGCCAGCCTGGGCCTGGAAAATTCCCTCTTCTCTCTTGAGGGGAGTTCAGCTGAGATGAGGTTGGGAGTTTTTAGAGGGAACTATTCCTAGGAAACTCAAGGCAAAAAAAAAAAAAAAAGAAAGAAAACCTATGAATCATAGCAGCAGCTGGGCTTGCAGGCTCTGCACTGAGGTCTGAGCTCCGATGGGGCCCGTGTGGCCGAGCTTTCTGGGAGCCCCAGCCTGGTTGCTCTGCCTAGCTCGGGGCTCTCCCTTCCATTCCCAGGACGCTTCCTGCCCAGAATGGCTCAGTTCTGCAGCTGCTCCCCTCGCAGAAAGGCTGTGAGGGTGAGCAGTCAGTGGCCACAAGTCTTACCTTCCTGGTCAACCCCTACCCCTGGGTGCCAGATGGGAGTTCCAAAAATACAGTTATAAAGGGGAGGGATGGGCGGGGGCGGGGGGGGGTGTTAGTGGTCCTGGGAGAGGGAGAGGGCTGCAAAGTCCCCGTCAGGGTTTTCCCTAACGCAGAGCGATGACTGGATACCTGGGCCCCAAAGCTGGTTCAGTCAGCGTTCCCTCTGGCCAGCTTACCAAGCACAGGGACTGCAGAGAGAGGCCTGATGCCACAATTAAATCTTACCAGGAGATGTGAGTAGGCTCACATTATAACCACTTATGCTTCAAGATCACCCTTCCCCCCACGAGCCCTACCCTGGTCTCTAAAGAATTCTCAGGCCTCAGGGCTCCTGCGACCGTACTGTGAAGTACCCTCTTAGGACTGGGATTTCCACGCAGTGCTCCATGGCATCCCAGAGGGGTCCCGGAGGCCAGAGTAAGAGAAGGGATGAGGGCACATCAGGTGGGGACATCTAACCCCCTTCTCTTGAGGAGAGAAGATCTGTTTTTACCTGTTTTACTTAGAGGGCTAATGCATAAGGCTGGACTGAAGCATTTAGCAGCTAATGAGAAGTTTGAAGGAAACAGTGTCTTTGGGAATACTAAGGTATTAACGATGAAAAATAATTGAAATAGCCCAGAATGTACAATTTTAAAAAATTATTGAAAGAGAAAGTTATTCTGCAAAGACAACAGAATGACAAATAACAGAAGTATGCACGGTGAAGAGCCACGTATGGGGAATGAGGGATTGCTTTGGGAGTATCTCGATAAGTTTCTAAATAAGAAAATAACATCTCTTTCTGACATGGAGTCAAGAGGGGAAACAACAAAATGTGTTAGAAGGCTCATGATGAATTGCTTGCATGTGTTGACCGAGAAGCTATTTTTCGAAATATTCCATTTATATAATGGATTTAATGCGTGACAAGCCACTGCAGTAGGTGGTTTTAGGGTTCAATGCTGCTCTGAGAACATACTCAGGCCCCTAGGATCAACCTAATGCTTTATACAATGAAACTCAGGGAAAACTCACTCCACTTATTCACAGATTTATCAAACTAGAAAGGATTATAAAAAATTATCTGATTCATTCATTTAGACAGAGCTAAAGCTATGTATAAGATACCAAGGTAGGTAACGAGAGGGTTCAGGTTTTTTTTTTAAGTGATAGTTGGTTTTATGTAGATTATACAGTTGAAGGATGGAGGTTTTCCACCTTTCAAACTGGCTGTACTGGCACCAAGAAGACACAACCATAGGGGACAGCAGCCATGGACGGAGCAGCCTAGAACTTAAGAATCTCTGGCCAAGTCACTGAGGTTTGAGGGACTGTTTACTCGGTTGCATGCGAAGCTAGCAATGCTGACTCCACCATCTTTTAATTAAAAATCTCTGTTTTTCCTCCAGGTATGATGACGCTGAATTCTAACATTTACTGAATGCTTATGATATGACAGATCCTATGCTGGACAATTCACCTACATTACCCTGTGTAGTAGGCAGAATTCTAAGATAGCTCCTAAGATTCCTCAGCCCCTGGTGTACACTCCCTGTATAATCCCCAGGACTGAAAAATGATGAATTTCATTCCTGTAAGTGGGTTACGTTACATGGAACCTAATGGATGACTTTAAGGAAGGGAGATTAACTGGTAGGCCTGACCTAATCAAATGAACCCTTTAAATCAGAGACTAGATGTCAGTAACACAGAAGTCAGAAATTGGAAACATGAGTGTTTGATGTACTACTGCAAGCCTGATGATGGAGGGGCCCACGTGGCAGGGAATGGCCTCCACCTGACAGCCAGCAAGGAAGCAGGGACCTCAGTCTTACAACCACAAGGATCTGAACTCTGCCAACAACCTGAATGAGCTTGGAAGAGGCCCTGGGCCTCCGATGTGGTAATGGCCCCAGCCAACACTTTGATTTTAGTCTTTTGGGACCCTAAACAGAGAAGCCAGGAAAGTTGTGTTGGATCCACAGAGAGTGTGAGATAATAATTTGTGCTGTTTTAAGATATAAAATTTGCGGAATCAACAATAGAAAATCACACACCCCATTTGATATTCTAAACTAGCTTCACTATTTTATAGATAAGGAGACAGATTCAGACTATGAATTTGCCTAAAGTCACACAGCTAGTGATAGCAGAGACAGGTTTAAACCCAACTCTCTCTTGACTTTAGGGTCAGTGCTCTTAACTGCCACATGCATTTCCTCTCTGTATTTATGTTACTCAAATGCCAGGCCTCTGAGGAGGGAGGCTCAGACAAGTGGTAAAGAGAATGGGAAACTTCATCTATCTGCCTGGGTGTGGATGTGCAGAAAGCCAGAATAAAATGGAGCATAATTTTTCTTTCTTTTCTAAAATTCTTTAGAAGTCAACTGACTATTAAAAGCCAAAGTAATAACAATGTATTGTGGGATTCATAATATATGAAGAAGTGAAACATCTGAATATAATAGCACAAGAGAATTACATTGTTTTAGGCTTCTACATTATACTTGAACTGTTGTAATATTAATTCATGGTAGACTGAGATAAATTAAGAATATATTTTAGTGTGCTAATAACTAAAATATGATACACAGAGCTATAACTAAAAGATGAATATAAGAGAGAATGGTATACTAAAAAATACTCAGATAAATCAAATGGAAGATTTGGAAGGGAAGAACAAAGGGATAAAGAACAGGGGAAATTAAACAACAAATAGTAAGAAGATAGACTTATACCCAACCAGTTCATTAATTATATGAAATATAAATGAATGAAATACTCCAATTAAAAGGCAGAGATTATCAGACTAGATTTAAAAAACCAAGTTACAAAAGGTTTCCTTGACATATAAAGGCACACATATGATGAAAGCAAAAGGATGAAAAAAGATATACCAAGCAAAAAATAGGCACAAGAAAGCAGGAATGAAGACGCAGATGTAGAGAATGGACTTGAGGACACGGGGAGGGGGAAGGGTAAGATGGGACGAAGTGACAGAGTGGCATGGACTTATGTATACTACCAAAATAGATAGCTAGTGGGAAGCAGCCGCATAGCACAGGGAGATCAGCTGGGTGCTTTGTGACCACCTAGAGGGGTGGGATAGGGAGGGTGGGCGGGAGACGCAAGAGGGAGGAGCTATGGGGATATATGTATATGTATAGCTGATTCACTTTGTTGTAAAGCAGAAACTAACACACCACTGTAAAGCAATTACACTCCAATATAGATGTTAAAAAATAAAAATTAAAAAAGAAAAAGAAAGCTGGTGTAACTATATTAATATCAGACGAAGCAGAATTCAAGTGAAGTAGTGTTATCAGAAATACCGAGAATCATTTCATAATGATAGAATGGCCAATTTATCAAGAAGACATAACAATTCCAAATATGTATGTACTTAAATAACAAAACTTCAAAATGCAAAAAGCAAAAAATGACAGAACTAAAAGGAGAAATAGACAAATACAAAATCATAGGTGGAAATTTTACCACCTCCTTTCAGTAACTGTTATAATAATAAACACAAAAAATAATAGTAAGGATATAGAAGATTTGAACAACACTAACAAGTAATTTGACTTAATATGTATATAGAACACTATATCTCAGAACTGCAGGACACACATTCTTTTCAAGTTCACATGAACTATATCAAGATGGACTATATGTTGGGCCATAAAACAAGTCTCAACAAATTTCAAAGGATTAAAATCACACAGATTATAATCTCTGACCAAAACAGAAATTAAACATCAGTAACAATAAAGCATCTAGAAAAATCCCCAAACACTTGAAATTCAAGCAGCACAATTAAAAATAACTCATGGTTCAAAAAGAAATCACAAAGGAAATTAAAAATTTTTTCTAACAAAATGATAATGGAAAAGACATACAGATCGCCAAGAAGCACATGAAAAGCTGCTCAACATCACTAATTATTAGAGAAATGCAAATCAAAACTACAATGAGGTATCACCTCACACCAGTTAGAATGGGCATCATCAGAAAATCTACAAACAACAAATGCTGGAGAGAGTGCGGAGAAAAGGGAACCCTCTTGCACTGTTGGTGGGAATGTAAATTGATACAGCCACCATGGAGAACAGTATGGAGGTTCCTTAAAAATCTAAAAATAGAACTACCATATGACCCAGAAATCCCACTACTGGGCATATACCCAGAGAAAACCATAATTCAAAAAGATACATGCACCCCAATGTTCACTGCAGCATTATTTACAATAGCCAGGTTATGGAAGAAACCTAAATGCCCATTGATGGACAAATGGATAAAGAAGATGTGGTACATATATACGATGGAATATTACTCAGCCATAAAAAGAAACGAAATTGGGTCATTTGCTGAGATGTGGATGGATCTAGAGACTGTCATACAGAGTGAAGTAAGTCAGAAAGAGAAAAACAAATATCGTATATTAACGCATATATGTGGAACCTAGAAAAATGGTACAGATGAACTGGTTTGCAGGGCAGAAATAGAGACACAGATGTCCATACAAACGTATGGACACCAAGGGGGGAAAGCGGTGGGGGGGTGGTGGTGGTGGTGGGATGAATTGGGAGATTGGGATTGACATGTATACACTGATGGGTATAAAATGGATGGCTACTAAGAACCTGCTGTATAAAAACAAAAAAAATATCAAATTTTGTGGGATACAACTAAAGCAAACTTTAGAGAGAAATTTATACCTTTAAAGGCTTATATTAAAAAAGAAGAAAAGGGGTTTCCCTGGTGGCGCAGTGGTTGAGAGTCCACCTGCCGATGCAGGGGACATGGGTTTGTGCCCCAGTCCGGGAAGATCCCACATGCCACAGAGCGTCTGGGCCCATGAGCCATGACCGCTGAGCCTGCGCGTCTGGAGCCTGTGCTCCGCAATGGGAGAGGCCACAATAGTGAGAGGCCCGCGTACCACAAAAAAAAAAAAAAAAGAAAGAAAGGATTAAAATCAATGATCTAAGTTTCTATTTTGAAAAAATTGAAAAAAATTAAACTGAAAATAAATTGAAGGAAATAATAAAGATAAAAGCATAGATTAATAAAATGGAAAACAAACCATGGATAAAATCAACAAAGTAAAAGCTTGTTTCTTTGAGAAGATCAGAAAAATTGATAAACCCCTAGGTAGACTGTTTTTAAAAAAAAAGGGAGAGGAAAAAGATACAAATTTTCACTGTAAGGAATAAAAGAAGTTATATCACTATAGCCCCCATAGATATTAAAAGGAAAATAAGACAATACCATAAACAATTCTATGGCAATCCATTCAACAACTTAAATATGATGGATAAATTTCTTAAAAAAACCCCACAACTTGCTACAACTAACACAGGAAGAAATTTTTAAAAATCTGAATATCCCTATATTTAGTATAGACATTGAATTTTTTTCCCCACAAATAAACTCTACCAAACATTTAGAAAAGAATAATGCCAAACCTACATAAACTCTTTCAGAAAACAGATAAGGAAGGAAAACTTGTCAATTCCTTTTATGAAGCCAGTGTAGTGCTATTATCAAAGTCTAACAAGGACAACACAAGAAAGGAAATTTCAGACTAGTATCATCCATGAACACAGATGTAAAACTTTTAACATAATTTTAGCAAATCAAATCTAATAATATAAAAAAGGATAAAATATCATGACTCAGAAGGGTTTATTTATCCCTGGAATGCAAGGTTGGTCTAACAGTCAAAACCTAATTATCGTAATTCACCACTCTAATAGAAGAAGAAAAGCCACAGGATCATGTCAATAGAGGCAGAAAAAGCATTCTACAGAATTCAACACTCACTCATGATAAAAACTCTTAGCAAAGTAGGAATATAAGGGAATTTCTTCAATCTGCTAAAGACATCTATGTAAAACCTACTGCTAACATCAATTTTAATGTGGAAATATAAGGCCAGATGTCTGCTCACAGCACTTGTGTACAACACTGGACTAGAGGTCCCAGTCAGTGCAAGTAGGTTAAAAAAAAAAAAAAAAAAAGAAACTAAAAAATGTAAAGATTTAAACACTAGAAAGAAAGAAGTAAAGCTGTTAACAGATGATATGACTATTTATGTAAAAAATTCTAAGAAATCTATTAAAAAAGCTACTAGAACTTAGTAGGATTGTAAATTTAGCAATGTCACAGTACACAAGGTCAATATAGAAAAATCATTTCTATTTCTATATACTAGCAACAACTGGAAAATAAAATCTGAAAAGCTATCATTCACAATAAAAGCAAAAACATTAAAAAATATCCAAGACTTCTACACTGAAATCTTAAGACATTTCTGAGGTAAATTACAGAAGATCTAAATAAAACCATGTTTACTGATAGGAAGAATTTGGTATTGTTAAAATGTCGATTCTTCCCTTGTTGACCTACAGATTCAATGCCATCCCAATCAAAATCTCAGGAGGCTTTTCTTTTGCAGGTTGGGGTTGGAAGTGGCAAACTGATTCTAAAACGTATACAGAAAAGAAAAGGACCTAGGACAGCCAAAACAATCTTTAAAAATAATAAAGTTGGAGAATTTACATTTCCTGATTCTAAGAACCATTGGTATTGGTATATAAACAGAAAAATAGATAGATGAAATAGAATATCCAGAAACAGACCCACTCATATATGGCCTATTTATTTATTTATTTATTTTTGCGGTACGCGGGCCTCTCACTGTTGTGGCCTCTCCTGTTGCGGAGCACAGGCTCCGGACGCGCAGGCTCAGCGGCCATGGCTCATGGGCCCTGCCGCTCCGCGGCATGTGGGATCTTCCCGGACCGGGGTACGAACCCATGTACCCTGCATCGGCAGGCGGACTCTCAACCACTGCGCCACCAGGGAAGCCCTGGTCTATTTATTTTTACAAAGGCATGAAGGTAATTCAATGGGGAAAGAAAGGTTTTTTTCAACAAATGTTGCTTAAATTAACCTGGAGATATATAAACAAAAAAATTAACTTTAGTCTCTACCTCATACCACATCCCCAAATTAATTTGAGATGGGTCATAGACCTAAATGTCAAACCAAAACCAAAGCTCCTAGAGAAATACACAGGAGAATCTCTTCATGACCCTGTGGAAGGTAAATAATTAAGAGGATACAAAAATATTAACATAAAAATAAAACACTGATAGGGCTTCCCCGGTGGCGCAGTGGTTAAGAATCCGCCTGCCAATGCAGGCATCACGGGTTCAAGCCCTGGTCCGGGAAGATCCCACATGCAGCAGAGCAACTAAGCCCGTGCACCACAACTACTGAGCCTGCTCTCCAGAGCCAGCGAGCCACAACTCCTGAAGCCTGGGCGCCTAGAGCCCGTGCTCTGCAACAAGAGAAGCCACCGCAATGAGAAGCCCACGCACCACAATGAAGAGTAGCCCCCGCTCACCACAACTACAGAAAGCCTGTGCGCAGCAACAAAGACCCAACGCAGCCAAAAATAAATAAATTAAATAAATAAAAACTAAAACACTGATAAAATAGATTTAATTAAAAATAAAAAATTTCTGCTCATCAAAAGATACTGTTAAGAATATGAAGAGTTGTGGAGAGACGTAGACGAGTTGAGTCCTGGTCTGCGGGGAGGCTGCCGGCTCCGTCGCAGACTACGGACCTCTCTGGGTCTCAGCTGCCAAAGATCCTGTCCGGTAGGTGAGTGGCTCACTTTGAGGGAAAGGCTTCTCGGATTGAGGCTTCTTCATGGCCGCTCAGATCGCGAGTGGTCAGGGCTGCTCTCTGTGCGGAGGATGGCGTCCAATGAGCGCAGTTTATTCGAAGAAGTACTAGCCTGACATGAGTGGCTGTCGAGTATTCATCGGGAGGCTAAATCCAGCGGCCCGGGAGAAAGATGTGAAAGATTCTTCAAGGGGTATGGACGAATACGAGATATTGATCTGAAAAGAGGCTTTGGTTTTGTGGAATTTGAGGATGCCAGGAATGCAGATGATGCTGTATATGGACTTGATGGAAAAGAACTCTGCAGTGAAAGGGTTACAGTTGAACATGCTAGGGCTCAATCTCGAGGCGGAAGAGGTAGAGGACGCTACTCAGACCGTTTTAGTAGTCGCAGACCTCGAAATGATAGACGAAACGCTCCACCTGTAAGAACAGAAAATCGGCTTATAGTTGAGAATTTATCTTCAAGAGTCAGCTGGCAGCCTATCTGTGTCGTTGGCCTTATGACGAGGAGAGCCTGTGGGTTATCCTAATTGTTGTCTCGGTCACTCTTGGTTGGGCCTGGTTGACTTTGCCAGTCAGCTCCTACAGTGATCAATTGGCCACCTCTAGATCTGTGTTTGTCGGTCTAGACGTAATCGGTGCACTTCCTTGAAGTGCCAGGTTGCAGTGATCCCAGAGCGTTGATAACGTGATCTGATCCCTAAGTTGAGAGCTGTCTTCCTGTAACGCTTCCAAATAAGAGGTCCTGGTCAAAAAGAGTTCAAAGATACGAAATTAGGTGGTCGTTGGAATCCTGATCGCAGTAAAGTGGTCCTTGGTAACTACACAAGAGTAGAACATGTCTGCATCCGCCAGTAGTCTGCTAATAGGGAGGGCTGTGCGATTAAAGGCTTCCATCGATTGGGTAGTGTCCTTCAAGTGGGTGGTGAAGAGCCAGTTGGGCATATGTCATGAAGGTTTCTCCGACCGATTAATGGTTTGCTGCTTGACTAGCCTAGGGAAATAATAATAAGGGATCTCAAAGATTTCATGAGACAAGCTGGGGAAGTAACCTTTGCGGACGCACATCGACCTAAATTAAATGAAGGGGTAGTTGAGTTTGCCTCTTATGGTGACTTAAAGAATGCTTTCTGGAAAAAAAATAAATGGGAGAAAAATCAAATTAATTGAAGGCAGCAAAAGGCACAGTAGGTCACGAAGCAGGTCTCATTCCCGGACCAGGAGTTCCTTGAGGTCTCGTAGCCGATCTCGTTCCCGGAGTCGCAAGTCTTAGAGCCGGTCCAGGATCCGGAGCCGGAGCAAGTCCCGTTCTGTTAGTAGGTCTCCTGTGCCTGAGAAGAGCCAGAGACGTGGTTCTTCAAGTAGATCTAAGTCTCCAGCATCTGTGGATCGCCAGAGGTCCAGGTCCAGGTCCCAGTCCCGGTCAAGGTCCAGATCAGTTGACAGTGGCAATTAAACTGTAAATAACTTGCCGTGGGGGCCATTTAAAAAAAAAAAAATTTTTCCCAAACCATACTTGCTAAAAATTCTGGTAAGTATGTGCTTTTCTGTGGGGGTGGGAGTTGGAGGGGGGTGGGTTGGGTTGGGCTGGGTATCTTTGTAGATGTGGACCACCAGGGGTTGTTGAAAACTAATTGTATTCAGTGTTTTTGATAAGCCTTCTGCTCACATTTTTGTGAATGTCTGAAGTATACAGTTTGTGTATATTGACAGAGCTCTTTTATAACTAAAGCAAATTTAATTTTTTTGTACTAGAAAAATTTGAACGTTTTAGTTCCTGGTTATTCAAATATGTTGATACAGAATTAGTTTAATGCCTCACTTAAACTAATTAATAGCTTTGGACACTTAAAAGAGCTCTAAATTTGCTTGTACGTAAAGGCTTAATTTGAGTTTTCCTTGTTAGGGTCAAGGGGTGTCCGTCCACCCACCCTTTAACAGCTGCCTGGCAAAGACGTTAAAGCAGCTGTTTGTTATTGATAATAAAAGATTATAAAACTGAAAAACCAAAGAATATGAAAAGGCAAGCCATAGATTAGGAGAAAATATCTCTAACACATATTTCTGACAAATATATAAAGAACTTTTAAAACTCAATAATAAATAGACCAACAACCTGATTAAAAATAGGCAAAATTTGAACAGACCCTTCACAAAAGAAAACATACCAATAAGCACATGAAAATATGCTCATCATTAATCATCAGGAAATCAAAATTAAAAACACAATGCCACATCACTTCATCCCCTATAGAACAGCTAAAATTAAAAAGACTGATAATACCAAGTGTTGGAGAGGATACGGAACAACTGGAACCCAGCATATTGCCGGTGGGAGTATAAACTGGTAGGACTTCGAAAAAGGTTGTCAGTTTCTTATAAAGTTAATCATACACATACTCCCAGGTATCTACCAACAGAATTGAAAACATATGTCTATTACAAAGCTTATATAAAAGTTCATACCAGCTCTATTCATAAAAATCCCCAAATTGGAAACAACCTAAATATAATTAGCAGATGAATGGATTAGTACATTATAGTATATTCATATAATGAAATATTGCTCAGCAGTAAAAAAAAGGAATGCCATAACAGATAACTCTAAAATAATTATGTTGAATATAAAAGACACAAAAGAGTACAATCTGTATTATTCCATTTATTAGAAGTATCTAGAAGAGGAAAAACTAAGACATGGTGATAGAAATCAGACAGCGTTGTCTTGGGGGTGAGGAGACTAATTGGAGAGGGGTAGAAGGTAACTTTGTCAAAACTCCACCAAAAGATACACTTAGGGACTTCCCTGGTGGTCCAGTGGGTAAGACTCTGCATTCCCAATGCAGGAGCCCGAGTTCGATTCCTTGTTGGGGAACTAAATCCCACATGCATGCTGCAACTAAGAGTCCGCATACTGCAACTGTGAGCCCACCTGCTGCAACTAAAAAAGATCCCGCATGCTGCAACTAAGACCCAGTGCAGCCATAAATAAATAATTGTTTTTAAAAAAGATACACTTAAATCTGTCCACTTCATTGTACGTAAATTATAAGTGTATGTCAATTACATGACAATAAATAGCTTTAAAAGATATATGCAAAACCCTTGCCTTCAAAGGACTCACAGGTCCATTAAGGAAATGAGATATATACAAAGATGTGAAAAAATCAAAGAATAATACAAAAGAGATTTCAAAGCAGTATATGACCAACAGTCAACCAAAACTGGAAAGAGGGGAACGAGCTGCCTGCAAGTTAGCATGGATGGGAAAACCATAAGGAAGAATGTGGAAGGAAGGGTAGACTTGCAGGAGCAGAAGGACAGCAGGAGGAGAGCAGTGGGCACAGGCACCGTGGGACAAAGCAGAAGCTAAACCCAACGGTCTTTCACATGTCCACCCACTGACTGACCCTTCATATCAAGCCCATCAGTAGGGAGGAGTACAGTCTTGTTTTACACGATGAAGTTCAGGAAGGTTATAGCCCTGCCCAAGGCCACAGAGCTTATAGATTAGAACTTGTGATAGGAACTGGGGAACACATGACCCTGAAGCCTGTGCTCACCTGGCAGAGGGTAATTTACTTGTGAGGACAGAATTTGCTGAACAGCCACGAGCAAGAAGTACATGTCATAGGAAGAGCCCTGGCCAGAAAGTGTCCTTTCTAAATTCACATGCTTAGAATTTTGCTCTGCAGGAGGGAATAAACAGCTGACTCCACTCAAAGGGCTCTAGTGCTGTTCATAAACCGTGAGAGTGTTTATGTCCTGGGCAGAGCTCTCCAAGTGAATTATAGCCTTTTACGCACTGTATACATACAATATTTTCAGCAGGGGGTGTAAGGAATGCTGCAGCTGACTTTTCTCTCTTTCTGTCCTGTCTCTCCACCTTCTCCACCAAACTCTGGTCTGTACTGCAGGACAGTTCTCTGGTTGTGCTTATCCATTACCTGGCCTTCTGACACAGCTCAGGGAAGTTACTCAGGTCAATTTAAGAAGGAGCTTTTAAACTATTTCTTCTTCCTAGCATGAGCTGCTGGCTTTCTCTTTTATTACATTTAAAATGGATCCATCTTCATTACAGTAGAAAGCAGACTTTTTTTAACATTACTTCGGATGTTTTCTTTAGGCTGGTAAAGTAAAGCAAATGTCTCTTGCAACTCTGAACCAATCTGTTAAGATAAACAGGCTTCACTTACGATATTCCTATACTGAAATCATAGGCTTGTGGTCTGCAACTCCTTGAAGACTCAATTCATACATTCTAAAATGTCTACTTAAGAAGCGCGCGTGTGCGTATATGGACGCACGGACACACACACACACACCGAGATAGCTTTGCCATGGAAACCACAAAAACACATCTGGTTCAGACTCCACAGCACATACCACAAATAACAGCCCATCTTCTAAGGGCAGATCCTTTGTATACACAGGGAAAGCCCGGAGAATTAAACAACTGCAATCCCTCAGATGTAAAGCTTACATCATAATCCCCCTTTTCAAGTTTATTTCAAGATAAGTCAGTCTTACTCATTG
Organism: Grampus griseus; assembly: GCF_964374135.1. Classification (NCBI taxonomy): domain Eukaryota; kingdom Metazoa; phylum Chordata; class Mammalia; order Artiodactyla; family Delphinidae; genus Grampus; species Grampus griseus. The sequence goes on along the minus strand of NC_139009.1, from coordinate 21,654,382 downwards.
TTATTAGTCACATTTGCATATGTTTGTTATTTTCCTTAAATAGAATTTCAGACTTGGGCATCACAGACAAAAAGGAATACAGGGAGGACGGGCACACTAAAGGTTCAGGTAACAACAGCTCTGGATTCCACATGTGAATCTGGGGAGGTCTGGATTTCTAGAGAAAGCTACTCTGTCATTTAAAAGAGCCCCAACCCTGCTATGAGTGAAGGCCTTGTACTACAGAAAATATAGATGCCAGTGGGTACCTGAGGATGGAAATTGGACCCAGGGAGGGGAAGGAAAGGGCAAGAAGTCTTACCAATCAAGAGCATTCTAGGTCTGAAAGCCCAGGTTTTACTAGTAGGTACTTTAAAACCGTCACACGTTTGATATGATAAAGGCTTTGATCTCTCCTGTTGGGCTATAAATTCCATGAAGACATGGACAATTTCTAATTTATTTATCATTGTATCCCCAGCAAGGGGCACATTGCCTGGATCACGGTAGATGCTCAGTAAATACTGGATGAGCAATAAAGAGGATGCTGAATTGATATTCTTCATTTCTGTGATTCTTTGGATCTGATCATCCTTCAGCTGGGATCACAGGTGTGAGCACATGGCTGTACGGAGTGATACAGTAATAACCACCTGCCACTCTTATGATTTACTTTTGGAAACTATGGTGTTGATCCACTGTTGCTTCAATCTAGGAAGGCCATGGCTCGTGAAGACTGGTGTTCCAGATACCAAAGTCTTACCTATAAAACACTCTCTGCATTTACACTTACGTATTCCATATGACTGGTGAAAGCTTTCTACAGAGAGATTCATGTGCAATAGTTGTATCTCTAAATTCCAAGCTCCAGCTAACTTCAACCTTTATCAAATTCCCAACTTACTTCCATAGGATTTTAACAGTCCTAAGCTATCTGTGTAGCCATTTATTCAATCAAAGAAGACATAGGCCCTACTTTGGGTAATGGCTGCAGAGATGCAATGGGATATATAATTCACTCTGTTCCTTCAAAGACATTATAGTTCCATATGAAAAACTAGGTACTGGATCCATGTGTTGACTACTAGGCAAAAATTCTATTTGTTTACTGTCAGCTGAAGTTTTCCATTAAAAAAAACTGAAAGTAGCTGCCAATATTTTCTTCATCGACACCAGTTATTCCTTAACTCCAATTTCTACCTAGTACTTATTCTCTAATCTAAATAGAAAGGTAGAGGGACTTCCCCGGTGGTCCACTGGTGAAGAATCCGCCTTACAATGCAGGGGACGCGGGTTGGATCCCTGGTCAGGGAGCTAACATCCCACATGCCGCGGGGCAGCTAAACCTGTGTGCCACAACTACTGAACTCGCGCTTCTCAACTAGAGAGCCTGCGTGCCGCAAACTACAGAGCCCAAGTGCTCTGGAACCTGCTTGCCACAGCTACAGAGGCCACATACCCTGGAGCCTGCGTGCCACAACTAGAGAAGAGAAAACCGTCGTGCCACAACTCTAGAGAAGCCCGCACACCACAACGAAGAGCCTGTGCGCCGAAACTAAGACCCAACGCAGCCAAAAATAAATAAATCTTAAAAAAAGAAATAAAATAAATAGAAAGGTAGATTTCAGAAAAATCATATAACCCATTTAAAAAGTAAAAAAGGCAATCTACCTGAGGAGGCTAGATGAGGAGTTGGCTAACTTTTTCTATAAAGGGCCAAATAGCAAGTATTTTTTGCTTTCCAGGCCACATGTGGTCTGTTTCAACTACTCATTCTGCTATGGTTGCATGAAAGCAGCCATAGAAAATAAGTTTAAAAATGGGTGTGGCTGTTTCAATAAAACTTTATTTACAAAAACAGGCACAGGGCAGGATTTAGCCTCCAGGCAGTAGCTTGCCCAACTCCTGGACTAGATAAACAAAATGTTTCTATTTGCAAGAAGTAACAATTGATTCACTTACTTTGCTCTTTTGGCCATTTCATTTCCGTCCCATCTGGGGCTGTATGGATAATTTTTCTGGGCCTGGGAATAAAGCTGTCCACTGTTGGTAAAGTGATAGACGGACTGGAATGTGAGAGTCGGCTGGTCTCGAGGAAAAAACAGGGGCAGGTCAACTGCAAAGACAGAGGAAAGGAAAAGAAAGTTAGGGCTTAAATGCCTTTTAATACACTTTTTGGGCTAAACCTGAATGTTGGGTACAAGACTATTTGAACCACAAGTACTGGTTGAGGCTTAGGCAAAAGGTATGGAGAGAGAGAGACCAAGAAATACAAGGTGCCTTCCCTGTCTTCATGGAGTTTACAATCTAGGAGGAGAGGCAAATCACCCATAAATAAAAATTCAACCAATATGAGGCCTGATGTGCAGGTGCTGAAGGAAGCCTAGGAAATGGTGACAGAAGCTGGCCACCCCCAGCCACCTGACCTGCTGTGGCACTTACCTTGTCCACTATTCCACAGAGGAGTTAGTTGTATATGTGCTTTAAGTCTCCATTATATCAGAAACTCCTCAAAGGTGAGGCACTGTCTTCCTCATCTAGAATTCGATGGAGGAGGTGGGATGGAGACCATCTTTAAAGAATGGATTTGGAAAGGGGATCAAGAGGGCAAGTGATAATCTTTCTTCTTTATAGGATATGGCAACTGGGCCACCAGAAAAAAGAAAAACGTTATCACTTACTTCCAATCAAGCAGTGAATTTTGATACTCAGCAGTTTTACATTTTTCCATATGTGTTACCATACATATCTCCTAAACCAGTAGGAGCTCCTTAATGGAATGCAACAGGGACTACATATGTCTACTGTTGCAGTATAGACTGATTCTAATATTTGCTGTTAACAAGTATTATGTGCTTTATTTGTTCATTTTGGGATCCTTTAACTCAATTTTTAAAAATAAAATGACTTCCTTTAGTTGCGGCATGCGGGATCTTCAGTTGTGGCATGCATGTGGGATCTAGTTCCCCAACCAGGGAGCGAACCCGGGCACCCTGCATTGGGAGCGTGGAGTCTTAACCACTGGACCACCAGGGATCCTGCATGCTGCAACTAAAGATCCTACACGTAGCAATGAAGATCCCGTGTGCTGCAACTAAGACCTGGCGCAGCCAAATAAATAATTTAAAAAAATGACTTCCTGCTTTCAGTTGAGGCAAACCATCATTAAAAATGCAGACTGTTTCAATGGCACATGCCTCAAGGCATATTAATATGTATTTCTGTAAATGTTACCTACTTGAAGGACACAGAACAGGCACGTTAATTAATTTACAAAAAATAATAAGAAAAATGTGTATAGACTTTTATAGCTTTGCAGAGTACCTTTATATACTTTATCTGATTTGATACTTATAACTCCTTGAAGCAGACATTATTTTTACCAGCTGCATTTAACAGATGAACAGACTCCGAGAGGTTTATTAATTTGCTCAGGCCATAGCTACGCAGACACAGGACTCAAGTCTAGTCCTATGATTTAAATCCTAAGCTCCTTCTACTGGTCACATTGCCACCTGCTCTTGGGTTTACTGGTATCACCTGCTCACAACACACTCACTACGTCAAAATTACAATTTAGTAAGCTAAGGTCTCCCCTGTGAAGGAGGTATCGGCTTCAACTTTTCGGCTCCATGAGGCAAATACATGACAGAAAAATACATACTAGATAGTTATACATGTATCACCATGTCAGTGAGGGCGACATTTGACTTGGATTAGGCCCACTAAGTACCCAAAATGATTTCTTGAAGGAAGTTAGGCTTGCAGCAAACTTAAAAAACTGTCCAGTTGGTAAGGCCTCTTAGACGTCTAAGTATATCTGACTCTGACTCAGTGCTGCAGGGGGTTTCTGACAAATGAATCACACCACGACCAAAGAAAAGTGGCAAGATTTTGAATGTCCACTCTTTAATCACATTTTCCAAGTGCCTCAATGCAGTTTCAATACATGTCTATTTGTGCCAAAGCAAAGATGTGGTAACATATAGGAATAATACAAAACATGAAAAACAGAGCAATTCAAATGATAAGTCATTGCATTCAGAAAACCCTTTGGAATCCCTTCATCTTACAGAGCTTCATCTGTAATGTCTTCGGTCTTTTTGGGTGTTTTTTGTTTTTTCTTTTTTTTTTTTTTACATTTTCTTGGCTGCCCCACGTGGCATGTGGGATCTTACTTCCCCGACCGGGGATCGAACCCGCACCCCTTGGAATGGAAGAGTGGAGTCTTAGCCACTGGACCACCAGGGAAGTCCTGTCTTCAGTCACTTTGAATAAATATCGTTTTCTAAAACTGTTTATCTCTTTTCTGATCACTCATTTCATTTCCTCTCATTAATTTTAGAAAAATGCCTATTCACATATTCTTTCCTTTGATTTCAACTATGTTTATAAGTTTCCACACATTAAAATGAGATTCAGATGAACCCCCAAAGCAACAGCAATAGCACTGGTGAAAAGTGTTTAACATGCAAGCTTCCCTTCAAAACAGCAATAATTTCAAATAATAAAATTCAATGGCAATAATATACAAATTCAAAGTAAGAACAGTCACCCTTCAGTATCCCAGCAATACAGATAATACCATAGGCTTCATGATTCTCAAGCTACCAGCTTTTTGGAGCTTTGAAATGCATTATATTTTTTGTTCCTGTTATTTTGTTTTCTAGAAAATGAGTTGCTGGAAGCTTTTTTGAAGTCAATATTAAAATTCAAACACAGTGGCTACAGGGGGCACAGTGGCTGTAGCGGGGGCAGGACTGGTCAGAGTCCCTCAAAGGTAAAGTCGGTAATCCACATATTAATTCACATATGAGAAAATAAAATTAGAAAAATATAAATACCTTGCTCAGCTTAACTAGGGTATATCCTGCCTGGACCAGTCAGCAGTCACTAAAAGGATGGCTTCTTTAAAAATGGTCTATGCATAAGAAGGAGTGAATAAATAAACGATTTATGAGAAATACTTTGCATTTTTCTTAGAAGCATGATTTGAATGGTACCAATTAGTCAAAATTTTAAAAAAACTAAAACTTGTTTTCCTTATCCCCGAACGTTTCTGACACTTCAGTTTTTGCCTATAGGCTAAGTCATGATTTTCTGATGCATAGTAAAATAATGACTGGTGGGCCTTCAAACAGCTAACTTGCTTTATGGAACTCCCAAGGTTCTAAGCAGTTTGGGCTCATCATCTCAGCCATGTCAAATCTGAACATTTTAACCTTTGCTTCCTTAGAACCCAACCTGTCTACTAGCTCGGGTTTAATTCCCAGAGTAGAACCATTCCATTTGGTTCAGTTACTCGCTGTCAGTATAATGTTCACAACTGCTTCCTATTTCCTTCTTTCTGTATACAGAGACTGAATTTTGGTCAGCTCTCGAGTCAAAGAAGGCATGGTCCCCACCTGTTCAGTATAATTTCAATAACCATTTCTGAAGCATTACTTTCTTCAAGAACTTGTCGAAACAAGTCACATCCAAACACTGCTAATTCTGCTTAACCTGGGCATTTCACAGGAGTCACTCACGGGGCTCTGACACCCTGGCAGAAGGCAGGAACAATTAAGTTCTGCACCAGCTTGCCTCGTACTGGACAGTGGCTGCAGTAACAGGTTCCACTGGTCACAGTCCCAGAGCTGGTGGTGCTGTCCAAGCAACCACCCTCCGTGCAGCTTTGAGAGGGAGCTGAACGCACTGATAAACTCTGCTGCCTCTCTCTAAACCATGCTGAAGTTCCGACAGTTTTACCTTCTCTAGTAAACAAGCGTAACTGCCCCTATGTGCTCATCCTTGCACCAGAAGAAGACTTCATTAGATTTATCTAAGTTCATAAGACTCTCTAAAAACTGCTCACTTCCCCCAAAACCTCAACAATGGAAAAGTGACACTGAACAGCCAAAAGAAAGGCCACACTGTGTATCTGACCCACAGGACAGCTGCCAGATACTCACTCAACATTTCAGGCATAGTTCTAACAAGTTTGATCATATGGTTTTTCCAGAAAAAAAAAAAAAATCTAATGATAGCAAGATTAGGGCAAGGGACATTAACACCAAGTAGTGATAATTAGCAGTCTGGCATAAAGCAAGGAGAGAGAATACTAACTAAAAGCAGACTTAGGAAATCAAAAAGCAGCCGAGTCTGGGGTGATTCAGTGTAGGAGCAAAAAGCTCCACTGTCCCTCAAGCTGTAACCATACATAGTGACATCCACTCCCAATCTCGGTAATATGGCCAGCACTCTTGGTTGCTTACCCAACAGCCATTCTCCATCCTTCTTTTTTACGGGCAGAGCCCTCCTCCCACCCCATAGTCGAAGAGTGCTGGGTATTCACTCCCTCAGACTTCCCATAAAACCAAGGTATAGAAATGTGACTCAGTCCTGCCAATGGGACCTGAGGGGAAGTTGGCCAGGGGTCTTCTGAGAAATATTTTCCTCTCTAATTAAAGACACATGTACGGAGAAGCCCCCATTTCATTCTTGCCTAGATCTTATCACGTGAGATCTTGGGACTTGGAGCTGTGCACCCATCTCATGACCATGAGCTTTTGGAAAGTCAGTCTGACATCACTAAGCTGAGAATTCATCATTCTCTGGTACTGCCCAGCTCTGGATTTCTTGTTATGTGAGATGATTACAAGCCCTAACTATTTAAACCTATTTAATCAGGTCTTCTCAGACCTGCAGTCAAAGGCAACTAAAGGAAATGTTATTTCTTGCAGCTTCTGTTCAAGGAGGCAGGATAATTGTATAATCTATTTCAGAAACATTTCCACCAAGCATGGTTAAAAACATTCAAGGCGCATAAATAGGAAAGTTTTAGTTGTCTGGAAAATTCAGTTATGTGGGACAGTTCAATCCTTGAAAACGCCAAACAAACGAGGGGTTAACCATAATTGCTTCCCTGGGAGTCACATCATCAAATATTTTCGTCATTATTCACAAGTCAGCCATTATTTCATTTCTCCAAACCTTCCAAACTCTATATTCTTGTGTTCTTGGGTTAGCAGGGAAGATGCTCACGGAGTCACTCTGTGGTGGTGATGGTCCCATTGCCACTTCCAGTCCTCTCAGGCCCCTCTGGTTCCTCGAAGCCTCATTAGGAGATAGTTTTAACCCCACGTTGAATGGCTGTAAACTTCCCTTCCAAAGATGATTCCCACTGAGGTCAATTCTTCCTAAAGGTAGTTTGTACACGTCTCATTCCCAGGCTGCCCCCACAGTGGGCACACAACCAATTAGGGAAGCTGCCGTTTATTTACTGACCACCCCGATCTTACTAACCACACGCTAAACCTCTGAGACGCACAGATTCTAACCACTAGGAAGTTAAATACCATACATTGCCTACAAGAAATATAAAAGTCAAGTTTTCCAATTCAGAAGTGTCCCTACTCAAGGCATTAAAAATCAAATGGTGTCTCCTTTTACTATCACTGCCTTCCATTTAAGTGACCAAGGAGACTAAATATTAACCACATTTTATTAAACTGGTTTCAATTTTTCACTATCTTTTACTGATTTGATCACGTAAACAAATTACCTTTGGGGTTTTACTAGTATTACCAAACTAAAGCCTGAAGTTTCTTGAATTTTGCTGTAAACGCTAAAAATCCTAATATGGGAGGTGACAGCACGGTATGATGGAAAAAGGTACCTACAGCCTTTGGAGTCAGATAAAAATGGGTTCAATTGCTAGCCTCATTCATTTATTAGTGGTGAGACCATAGGCAAAATATTTCATCTCTTTGAATCTTGATTTTCTCATCTGCAAAATGAGGATAATAATTCTTATAGCATTGTTGAAAGAACTGAACAAAAAAAGAGCAGGTACTAAATAAACATTCCTTCTCTCCCCCTACTCATCCTTTTCCTTAGTTTTTTTTTTTTTTTAATCTGGCTTTATACACTCTTCCATACATGTGAAATTTCTAACTACAGCATAAATTTTCAGTGTTTAATTTTAACTATTTTGATGGATATCTTTCTAAACTTTGTACAGACTTTCACATCTCAGTAAATATAACATACTGAAAATAATTTAGCCTTTTCTCGATGACAGAGAACACATGAAAAAACCATTATACACAAGAGTCTCAAGTGTTAAGAAGACTTCGCTTGCTCTTTCACAAATACTCCCTACCAGACCCCCCCAAACCATCCTCTGTTAAAGAGTCGATGTGCCTTTAGTGTGGTACCGAGGTCCCCAGGGCTACTGGGATGTGCATGCTGCTTGCCCCCGACCACGAACTTTCTCTATTTATTTCTGTTGCCTTTTCCTAGCCAGCTCTCTTTCCTTTGCCACTTCTCACCAAGGCCAACTCAGTCTCAATATGGTCTCTCTTTCTTGCCTCTTCTCTTTGCCTTTTGTCTACTTCATCCCACATGTATCTCAGCTTCTGAAGAGTCAGGTACGGCTGCCTATCCATCCCTAGGACCAGGACCCGGCGTGGATCAGGGGCTGCACGATATGAAGTGATGCTGTGTGAGCTCGGGGTCGCTTTCCTCAGGCACTGTTCTGAGTTCAGAGACTGTCTCCTCCTCTTCCTTCTCTTGCTTTTGTTTGTTTCCTTCTGAGTTTACAGCTGCCCCAGACAGGTGAAGTTATAGGAAATCCGGCCTCTGCTTACATTGTGTTTAGCATTTGCTTTTGAGGTACTTTCTATCAATAGATACAAATTAATCATTTCAACACCCAATGAGCCAATCAAATAAAACTGTAAGAAGAATCTCAAGATGAAAGGGATGCCATAGCGCTGGCCCAGGAAGAGCCAGGTTCTCACACCTGCCCGCACAAACGAACCCAGGCTGAATTAGGCTTCTCCCGCCACGAGCTCAGAGCTTCTCAACTGGACGTGAGCATCGGCATCACCCTGGAATTAACGTTGCAGATGCTTGGGCCCCATCTCAGACCTCTGGTTCCTGAAAATGCACCTTAAGTGACTCTGATATGCCTCGCCAGGTAGGAATCACTGCAAAGACTGAGCACTCCTAAGGATCGGGGCCATGAATTAGCACTTAGCACACAGCATGACACATTGCTAAATGCTTGTTGAACTAAAGGAAAGGAGCATTTAAGGGAAATGCAAAATTAAAGCCTCAAGGAGATTCCACTTCATACCCATTAGATTGGCAAAGATTTTAAATCCCAACAATCCTCAACTGTTGTCAAGGAAGTGGAACACTGGGATTTCTCATCACATGATGCAAACGTCAATTTCTATAACCTCTTGTACAGTAAAAGCGAAGATGTACATACTTCATAACTCAACATTCCTACTCCTAAAATACTGCCGCATGTGCATAAGAAGGTAGTTAGGAGAAGGTTTGCTGTAGCAATGTTTGTGATAACAAAAATTGGAAACATCTTCAAATGTCCATCAACTGGAGACTGTGGTACATTCCTCAGTGGAAGACCTTATAGCTGTTTAAACAAATGAGCTAGGGCTACATGTACCAACATAGATAAATCTTAAGGACATAATGTTCAGTGAAAAAAGCAATTTATAGATGAACATTGTTAAGTATATACTTACAAAGTCCAAAAACATGCACACATTATTACACACTGTTTATGAATGTCTATGTGGTAAAAAGCATAAAACTGTGCACAGGAATGGTAAACACCAAATTAAGGATAGTAGTTCCCTCTGGGGGTAACGGGGAAGGAGAGAGGGACAGGAATGCATCAGGGAGGGTTACTCAGGGAGCTGCAACCAATTTGATAATGTGCTCTTTCTTTAAAAACAAAACAAAACCAAACCAGAAGCACTTATATCAAAATACTGAGATTTGGCTAAGGTGGATACACAGTATTTGTTTTTATACTTTTTATATACTTGAGTAGGCTTTAAATATTTATAATTTTTAAAAGTTTTTCAAAAAGCAAAGACACGTGTTCATAGCAGCAGAAAACAGTCAACATGATTCCATTTACATAAAGTTCAAAACCAGGAAAATTTCATGATATATTGTTTATGGACATATGTTAGGTGATAGAACTATTAAGAAAATCAAGGGCACAGTTGACATAAAATTGAGGGTAGTGGTTACTTCTGAGAAGGACACGCTTAGGGCTTCTAGGATACTGGTGTTATGTTCCATTTCTGAAGTCGGTGGTGTGTTTTTTTTTTAAGATTTAATTTAATTTATTTTTGGCTGCATTGGGTCTTCGTTGCTGCGTGCAGGCTTTCTCTAGTTGCGGCGAGCGGGGGCTACTCTTCGTTGCGGTGCGCGGGCTTCTTATTGTGGTGGTTTCTCTTGTTGCGGAGCACAGGCTCTAGGCACTCGGGCTCTAGAGCGCAGGCTCAGTAGTTGTGGCTCACGGGCTTAGTTGCTGCGTGGCATGTGGGATCTTCCCGGACCAGGGATCGAACCCATGTCCCCTGCATTGGCAGGCGGCTTCTTAACCACTGCATCACCGGGGAAGTCCTGGTGGTGTTTTATTAGTTTCTAAAGTACATAGGTATGTTTTATATGTTCCTCATATATATATATACATATATATATATATTCAAATAAATACTATTTTTAAAAATGAGAGCATTTATAAAACTAAGAGGGTCAGGAAAGCTGAATGGTCTTCATGGGAAAAAGAACACCACAGTTGTAAAGAAAAATAAAAAGCACAGAAGAAAACTGCATAAAAACTGGACTACAGCTTATACAGGCACTAAGAAGATGTAGATTCTCTCATGAGAACACTGTCAGGTTGGCAAAATCAGCTGGTCAGCTGGGTCCCTTCTTTTCTCCCAAATTTACTGAGTGGAAGGTAGGGTGCCAGGGAGAACAAAGGCGTCCATGCCCTGAGCATGGGCGGGAACAGGAGGCCCGAGAAAGGGGGAGAAGCTCCCACAGTGAAGCACGTTGGACAACAGCTGAGGCGTGAACATGGTGTCCATGCAGAGGAAGGGGGACCCTGCTTGAGGTGGAAGCTCTGCAGACGACATGCACTTTGAGTCGGTTCTAGAAGGTTAAAAGCTGAATCAGAATGGGAGTCTGGGGGATACTCCGTAGAGAGGAAAGAAGTCGGTAAAGCTTCGATACTGTGTAGACATAACAATTTTCCTTTTTTATTTGGCTCTTTTGGTATTGTATATATTCAATTTAGAAAAGCCATAACCTGCCCTCTTTTATCAATCATGCTTTCTTTTCCACCACTGCCCTCACCTTGGTACATGCGGAGAGCAACAGGTGATGCAAAGACGAAGGGAGCTGACGCTGGCCTTGGAAGCTCGTGGCCAAGCTGCTCTCCCTTCCTGGAGGGCCCTCCTCCCTTTTCTGGGTTTATCTGGGTTTCTTCTCATCAAGACTCAACTTGTAGGAAATGCCTCTGTCCTAGAACTCTGCATGCGTCCAGCTCATACTCCTGAACAAGGCCCCCTCGGGGCTGTCCTCACCAGGAGAAAAGGAGAAAACCAGGGGCTGAGGTCAGGACCGAGGGGTCCCCAGCATGAGAAACCTTCCCTACCCCAGTGCTTCTCTGTCTGCTTTCCCTGGTTCATCCGTTCCCTCACCCGTCACACGTTTTGGGAGCACATCCCATGTTGCAGGCCCCATGCTACACCTGAGGACCCACGCTTCCTGGAAGTGGATGGTAGGTTACACTTCGTGCTTCCTGCAATGCCACCTGGTTTCCGTGTCCCCTGCGGTTGCGTCCCGTTTGGATCCTGTGGATCCTGGCATTTCCTCAGTCCTGGCTTCTTGTTCAGTCCCTTCAACCTGCTCTTGCTTCTGTGGCCTTCTTCCAGGACACCTCTCTTGCCTGCTCTGTCACTCACTGAGTTCTCCATCCTCCACATTCCCATAGCCCAGCCTCGGCTGAACTGCTAACAATGAAGTGTTCTTGTTATTTTATATCCTCCGCATGTGAACACTGGGCTAGACACACAGCAATTAGTTGCTATGTATCTACGGACTGACTGGCAGAGATCATAAAAGTGAGGAGATGTTGACTGCACTAGACATGTAAAGAAGGAAACATGTGGGGCTTCCCTGGTGGCGCAGTGGTTGAGAGCCCGCCTGCCGATGCTGGGGACACGGGTTCGTGCCCCGGTCCGGGAAGATCCCACATGTTGCGGAGTGGCTGGGCCCGTGAGCCATGGCCGCTGAGCCTGCGCGTCCGGAGCCTGTGCTCCGCAACGGGAGAGACCACAACAGTGAGAGGCCCGCTTACCACAAACAAACAAACAAACAAACAAACCAAAAAACAACAACAACAAAACAAGGAAACGTGTTTCTATGAGATGCAGAAAAAAATCTAGCAACAGAGAACGCCATAAACAGCATTTAATACTGTTTAAACTTCTATTTTTAAAAGAATGTAGTCACAATAAATAAAGTCCTGGCCTGGGAGGATTAAAACAGAAATCTGGCTAAATTAAGGAAGAATTTGATTAAAATAATTCTTAAATAAATTAAAATATATTCAAATGCAAAATCCTTGGTATTTAAAAGCTGGGCAAATTCTTTAAAGAGTCATCGGCTTTTAATTTCAAAAATTCATGGATGGTGTACCAAATGCAAATGATTAGAAGGAAAGGACAAAATTTTTAAAAGTAGCAGGACCGACCCTGGTCCATTTAAATTCCAGTCTTTAAAGATTAGAACATCCTACCAGGCACAAATCTGCAAATACTGAGACTACTCCAAAGTGAAGGACGACTAACTTGGCTTTATGAAGAAAAAAAATTTTGAAACGAATCTAGTTATTTTTATTTTTGAAAGGGTCTGGTTACAAGCTTTATATCCTAGAGAAAACAGCAACAAATATCTAATTTGATGAGCATTCGTGGAGCAACTACTTTGAGCTGGCTCTAGGGAGGCCAAGCTGACCAAAGCCCGGTCCTCCCCCTGACAGGACAACACCAGCATGCACTTGATCGTCACTCTACTCAGGCAGGGAAGCGATGGTGAGGGTTATAATAAAGATAGTAACTGCCTGGGGTGTGGGGTGGAAAGATAGTCCATCTAAGGGCTTCTAGAAGGCTTGTTAGATAAGCAGGGCCTTGAAAGACAACCAGGATTCAGACAGGCAGTTGCAGTGGGAGGGTTATGACGGGGAAGGGAGAGAGAAAGGTGAGGGAATTCCAGGCAGAGGGAACAGTGTCGAGCAGTCAGAGCAAAGGAGATGAGGGAATGCGGGTGATCAGGGTAGAGGGAATACCGGCCCAGAGGACAGGATGCCGGTGCAGAGAGGCTCTGGATACAGACGCCAAACTGTGGAAAGTCGTGAGCACAAAGCAAAGGAGTGTGGATTTTCTTGCGTGGGCACTGCTAGCCTTGAACATTTCTAGGGGAGATATCCCATACCACCCACTCTGGTGGGTCAGAAATTGTCCTGTAATTTAAATACCCCCAACACGGTAGAAATCTTCTAGAATGGAGAATGTTTTGGAAGGTATAACACATAAATCAAAAATGTTATTATTTATTATTAGAGGAGCGCAGTCATTCACGTCTCAGCTTGGGAACCGATTCCTCTTTCCAACATCCCCTAAGACTTACTAGTGCATCCCTTACAGTCAAAGGGAGGCCCTGTGTGGCAAGCCTGAGGATGGCCTGTAACCGATTTACAGGAGTCTTCCGTTTTCTCTCAAACAACTCTGCCTTTCTAGGCGGACAATCCTTACCGTGGGGCCTGAGATTTGGGATTGGGTGTAAGATTGGGGTGGGACATAGCTTAGGTTAAATACATGTCAGTGCTTGGAAACCAGGCCCCTCAAGAGTGATTTTGTGTTTCCTCATAAGACAGGGTTAAAATCCTGGTCACCATGTCATTCCCCTATGCAGAAACCTACATGAACTTATTTTTTATTTGTGTATTACACATGCCAAACATCCTCCACTCCAGATTTATACTGTGCTGGGGTATCAAAATTACAGGAAAATGTCTGACCCGCTAGATTAGGTGGTTATGGAAACGTTTAAAGATAAGCCATTCCATTCTTTGGTTGCTTTAGGTTCAGTTCCATCTGGTGAGATGGACAGGAAAGAGCTTATCTCGGTGAGGCTGAATTGTCACGTGAAGAACATGTGCTCTGGAGGTGGCAACCTAGGTTCCAGTGAGAGGTTGTATCACGTTGGTAGATTAACTGAGCTTCTTTCCTCATCCATAAAACTGGAAAAACTCCAACCTCCAGGTTGAAAGTAAAGCAGGTGGTACAACATCTGGCACATAGAAAGTGCTCAATAAATAAAGGTTGGAGCCTAAAGGAATGTAAGAACAGGATGGTACAGTGGAAAGAATACGATCTTTGGAATTTGACAGATCTGGGCTTGATTCCTAGTCTACTGGTTATGACCTGAGTGACCTCAGGCAACTTATTAAACTCTCTGAGTCTAGGTTTTCTCATCTTTAAAATGGGATAATACCTACGTTGCAAGACTGTTGGGTGGTTTACGTGACATAATGAATATACATAGAACACTTGGCACATAGAAGATATTCATAAACGATACTTATTATTACTCACTTTTCTCTTAGAAGCAATTAAAACAAACAGACCTGAGTCTATATAATTTCTTTTTCTAACCTGACTCCCAGCTGAGAAAATACAACCCATAGATTAAAGGTAGCCAGGTTCTTTCAATTAAGCTTCCAAGTTAGTTCTGCCCATCATTTCACGCGGGGCAAATTCAGGAGTCTTTAGGAACTCTTCATTTTTAATTCTATAATCTTCTTCCTTCAAACTAAAAAAAAAAAAAATCATAGCTCTGGAGAATGTAAGGTCAAATGGGTTTTGCAGCAAAAGTTGACCAGAGACCAGAAAACATTTGAACAGAGGGAAAGCCTGATGAAAACTTGGTCAGTTTTCCTTTGTGCTTGGATAAAAAAGACCAGAAATGTAATCAATCTTTGTATATTTCAAGATTCCTATTTGGTCCGTGAATTATCCAAGTTTTTGTTTAGTTGTTTTCTGGCCATCTCCTTAGTCATTATTTCTTCTGTGAGAAGGGCTGGGGGATACAGTAGGAGAATGGAAATTAATTCATGCTCTTCCTTGATAGCAACTCCCCTTAGAAATTTCACTTCAGATGAAAGTATGATCGCTGTCTAAAATGATGTTTTTAAACTGTCATATTCTCCTAACTTGAATTAAAGAGAATACATTGTGAAACACAAGGTGAGCGTGTTGAGGCAAACCCTTGAGTTGCTTAACTTGTACATCCAAATGTAAAGGAATAAGATCATGTTCAAGCAAAGGTATTGGATCACCGTTCTCCTAAGAGAAGCATATTTGCACTCAATAACTGGAAGCTCCAAAACATTTTTCTTCCTTTTTATTGTTTTGATTGAAATCTTTCTAAGGCAGCCTTCACATTTACTTCTTCCATAACCCCCTTTATTTTTTTAAAATAAATTTATTTATTTTTGGCTGAGCTGGGTCTTTGTTGCTGCGCACGGGCTTTCTCTAGTTGCGGCGAGCAGGTTTCTCATTGCGGTGGCTTCTCTTGTTGTGGAGCACGGGCTCTAGGCGCGCGGGCTTAGTTGCTCCGTGGCATGTGGGATCTTCCCGGACCAGGGCTCGAACCTGTGTCCCCTGCATTGGCAGGAGGGTTCTTAACCACTGTGCCACCAGGGAAGCCCCATATCCCCCTTTAAATGACTCAAAGTCGCAATTATGAACATTAGCTCTCAGAGTGGGCCATACAGCCATGACATCAGGCTGAACGACGCAAGTGTGTCTAAGCGTCTAGTGTCTGTTGTCTATAGTTTCTTGGTTCCCTCCGCCCCCATCTCCTGGCTCAGGCTATAGGTTAGGCTATACCTATATACCACAGACCTTCTCTGGACAGTTAAGCTGCTAGGAACTACGGAACTAGTGCACCAAACTTATTAGCAGGTGTAAGAGTCAGGCCTGAGGTCCCTGTGAGTGAAACACACGGACTGAGTGAGACCTCTTTGGTCTATTCCCTTCCTTTTGGCTGTGTTTTTTGACAGCTAGGCTTTCAGGGCAGAGCTGAGCTAGGCAGGTGAGATACTTAAAACTCTCCATGTCTTATCACAACAGAGGACATACTTGTTAAATCACAGTTCAGAAAGGGGCCTTGGAAACCATCTATCCATCTGGTAACTGAGGAGCCTGTGGTACAGAGCGGTGAGCTGCTTGGGCAGCTGACAGAGAACCCCAGGTCTTGATCCCGCATCCAGCGAGCCTCACTGTCTGACGCCCCTTGTGACTTGGCAAATCTCCCTGTAGGAGGAACGTAACCGCAGCTACCAAAGCTGCTTTTACAGTACGACTTTGGGTTCTCTCTTAACCCAACTCTGAAAAATCTCTTGCTAAAAATTAGGCATGGTGGTTTTTATTTTTGTGTTCCATTCCTTGGTTTCTTTCTTTCTTTCTTTTTCTTTTTAAATGCTAAGAAAAAGGAAGGAAGTCAACATTTACTGAATACCTGCAACGTGCTGGGTGCTTCCTGCCACACGGTTCTCTCTTGCCCCTTTTTACTAGGGAGTAAGGCCATGCGCGTGGCAAGCCCAAGCGCTTTCCGGCAGCCGTGAGGAAGAGATGGGGCCAGGCTTAGCCCTGGGCCGTCTGGGTCTGAAGCCCGTGTTCTTTCTACCACAAGTGCTACAAATTAGATTTACTGCTTGTTTCTGACATTCTGGAAGGAGTTTCTACTCAGGGGCATTTTGGCTCATCTGCCATCTCAGCCAGGGGTTGCTACGGGCAAGCAACGTTCTCTGGCCATGAATCAGAAAGCGCACAGAGGTCTGAGACTGACCCGCACGGCCACGACAGACCTACAGGAGGGACAGGATGTGTTGTTTGTCCAGAACTTACGAGTTATTCCCCTGGGTACCATGAGCTCAGACTTTTAAGAATTTTTATTTTTGATGCTTTGATTTCCTTGTTTTCTTCCTTTTGATTGGGAAAGTATTTTATGGTCACATCTATGGGGTTTTAATGGCATTTGACGCTGTTGCTCAGTTCTGTTCTTCTCCCATGATTTCCACGACACCGTATTGATCTGTACTTCCCTTCCTTTTAAAATGTTTACCGTCTTCTTTTCTCCATCCGAGTAACAGCCCCTCACAAAGCTCAGGTGAGGGACTATTAACCCTGGAGGCTTGGCCCTCAGCCTTCCTCCTTTAGAAAGTTCCAGAAAGCCCAGTCTCTCAATACCCTCTGATGCCTTCAAAATCTCCACATCCTTCTCTGACTGCTCACCTTTGCAGTCTGAGAATCCCAGAGGCCTGGTGAATGCCATAATACAAGCTTTTTGGTTTAAATGTTTTCATATATATTGTCTCATCTGTGATGTTCAAGGGGGCGTATTACCCCATTCACAGGTGAGAACACTGAGACTCAGGAACAGAAGGAAGCTCATTGAGAATTCCAGTTGTGTGACAGAGCTGGACCTTGAATTCAAGTCTTTCTTCAGATTTTAACCCCCTGGTTCTGACATCGTCAGGATGTTCTGCTATCGGCAGGGGAAGAATCATGCCACATGTCTGAAATAAAAGCCGTAAGCTTGTTCCTCGCTCACCCTCACAGACTGGGTCTAATATTCGACCAAGCTCAGGACCTCTGAGTCAACTCTGACTCTTCATCCTGCTGCTTCCATTTCTGGTAAGGCTCACTGTTGGCAGCTCATCCTGGAGAGGACTGTGCACAAGGCGCTGTCCCACCGGGAGGGGACTGGTGGGGCTCGAGGCACATCTACTTCCATCGTGGACAAACAGAAGTGGGAATGTATATTTTTTAAAGTACCAGTCCACTTTACACAGCTGAATATACTTTTGGTTAAGCCTAAGAACAACTGCATTAGGCCTCCCATGCCAACCCTTTTAGGTCAGCTCCAAATACTAATCAATTCACACCTGAACTAATTCAATAAGCTTTCTCAGCAGCCAGGAATTGCTTCTCTACCTGTCCTACAAATTGGTGCCAGCTTAATTACCTTAATTCTACCCCCTGTTCTAGCCTATAGGGACTAACCAAGGTCTCCTGGATAAAAGTACAATTCTTACATGCTGGTGTGGGCAGCTCAGGGAAGGCCTACATAGGTTTTCCTTCTTAAGATGGTGGGTGTGGTACAGCCCATCAGGCTCCAGTTAAGACTAAGGTTATGAACACAGAAGCTGAAGCTCATATACACAGAGCGTTGAAGACAGATGAAAAGAATCAGATTAGGAATAAAAAAAAAAGGGAAGATCCAAAGGGCTTTAACATAAAGTACCTTAAACCTGGTCACACCTTAGCAGAGCCTGATGTGGACTCAACAGCTAATCCCTTCTCATTCAGCCTGCCTGCACTCTTACTGTAAAACGGCCATTCTCACCCACCCCACCTTATTCTTGACTCTTTACCAGTACTCTCTATGATGGAATTATCTTTGTTTCTATAAGCCAAAGGGTTCACTTTAGGTATGTTATTAATGGGTTGAATGGAGAAATAGGTTGGATTCTTTCAATGTTCAACTTGCTAAGTCATCACTTACCTCTAGCTCATGGAAAAATTAAACCAGAATCTGTAAAGGGGTGCCCTGAGTAGGCACCGATATGGATCCAGAGGAAAGGTGTGGGAACCCCAGGTCTAGAGGAATGCTTTACCAAGAGGTACCATTTTTTATATGTGCAACACACACCTCTATCTAAATATATGTATGTACATGTGTATGTATTTGGTTTAAAGTGCAGGGAAGTTTTAAGACTTGTACAAAAGAGAAGAGAGAGCTGCCTGTCTGAAACTCAGAGATGGTGGCCGTGAGCATTCCCGACCATGGGGCTCTTGACCGGTGAGAGTTACGGCATCTTTTAGCACGGCACAGAATGACCTATGGGGTTTTTTAACTATTTAAAAATCAGTTATGATTTGGTATGAGAGTAGGACCACATGCATTATTACAAGTCAAATAAGAAAAGAGTATGCGAGTTTGTACATTTAGTTATAAAGACTCCGAGTTGCCCTACCTGCACTAGCCCTGTGCAAAGGGCAGGGGCTTTTGAGATGAAGCAAAAATGTACTCTGCCCTAAAGAGCTCATCACTGGGGAAAGTCAGTAAACAAGACAATCACACTATAGAATGAGAAGTCCTGAAGTGGGAGGGTGCATTAAACGCACTGGGGTTCAGAGGAAGAGAGGCTGCCTCGCTACTACTCAGACTTTATTTTCTTCCTCTGTGTTTCATAATATGCCATTTTCCTTTGGATAATAAAAAGCAGATAGTGAGATCAATGGCCTTGCTTTGCCGATGTGCATCACTGCTGAACTGTCCCGAGGTTTCTGGCTAACTCTCACGTCCAGGGACACCTGCTTTGCCGCCACATTCACCTGCGTGTGGCAGAGAAGGCAGCGTGCAGACACCACGTGGTTCACGAGGGGCCGCTCGGGCAGGCCAGTTAGCGGCGCCAGCCGATGCTTCACCCTCTTCCATGTTTTGCTCACGAGGGGCTGAGCTCTACAGCCAAGAAATACTGTGGTTGGACAGGCCGTACTGGCTCCTGGGACTGCAGGACCAGAGCAGGGTGACAGGCCGCTGGGTGCCATCGGGGGAGGGGGGTTCCTGTGTCAAGGCCTCAGGTGGAAGTGGACGTACTGCAGAGGGGGTCGCAAATGCTCTGAGGTGAAGGGCTACTTCTGTTGTGTTTCATTTTAACTTCCAATCTGTCACAGACGGATAAAATAAAACTGAGTGACCAGAAAAACAATCATGCTCGGATGCCGGAGCAATGTCAAATTGCTGTAAAAGTTTCTGAGTGTTTACTCTCAGTGTCTCCGCGCCTCTTCACGGTCGGGTAATCAGCTGCAGGCTGCACTTTGAGCCTCCGGTCAGGGGAGCTGCAAGATGTGCCTGATACAGACTTTTTTTTTTCCCTTTTTTTTAACATCTTTATTGGAGTATAATTGCTTTACAATGGTGTGTTAGTTTGTGCTTTATAACAAAGTGAATCAGCTATACGTATACATATATCCCCATATCTCCTCCCTCTTGCGTCTCCCTCCCACCCTCCCTATCCCACCCCTCTAGGTGGTCACAAAGCACTGAGCTGATCTCCCTGTGCTATGGGGCTGCTTCCCACTAGCTATCTATTTTACATTAGGTAGTGTATATATGTCCATATCACTCCCTCACTTTGTCCCAGCTTACAGTACCCCCTCCCTGTGTCCTCAAGTAATCACATTTTCAATTTCAGTGCTTGTGACAGGTCTGTTTATAGTTTCTATTTCTTCTTGGTTCAGTCTCGGAAGATTGTGCTTTTCTAAGAATTTGTCCATTTCTTCCAGGTTGTCCATTTTATTGGCATAGAGTTGCTTGTAGTAATCTCTCATGATCCTTTGTATTTCTGCAGTGTCAGTTGTTACTTCTCCTCTTTCATTTCTAATTCTATTGATTTGATTCTTCTCCCTTTTTTTCTTGCTGAGTCTGGCTAATAGTTTATCAATTTTGTTTATCTTCTCAAAGAACCAGCTTTCAGTTTTATTGATCTTTGCTATCGTTTCCTTCATTTCTTTGTCATTTTCTTCTGATCTGATCTTTATGATTTCTTTCCTTTTGCTAACTTTGGGGGTTTTTTGTTCTTCTTTCTCTAATTGCTTTAGGGGTAAGGTTAGGCTGTTTCTTTGAGGTGCTTCTTGTTTCTTGAGGTAGGATTGTATTGCTATAAACTTCCCTCTTAGAAGGGAAGCTTTTGCGGCATCCCATAGGTTTTGGGCCATCATGTTTTCATTGTCATTTGTTTCTAGGTATTTTTTGATTTCCTCTTTGATTTCTTCAGTGATCTCTTGGTTATTTAGTAGTGTATGTTTAGTCTCCATGTGTTTGTATTTTTTACAAATTTTTTCCTGTAATTGATATCTCATCTCACAGTGTTGTGGTCAGAAAAGATACTTGATACAATTTCAATTTTCTTAAATTACCAAGGCTTGATTTGTGACCCAAGATATGATCTATCCTGATTGGGTTTTGGAGCTGGGACAGTCCAGGCCTCCGGAGTAGCTGTCCTGGAATACATGTGCTAGTGGAGGTGGCGTCCTGGACAATCCGACCACCAGTTAACTGTGGCTCTCTGAGGGTTTGCAGAACTGAAGACAGTGTCAAGTTCTCACCATGGCTTTCTCTGCTGCTGGGGCTGCCTTCTTACTCACTGTCCCTGTGCAGATCCCTAGATATCTCTTTTCTTAGCCACCTTCTCCCTAGCTAATTAGTCTCTCACTTTCAGTGAGGCTTATCTTTTATTTATTTATTTTATTTATTTGTTTTTGGTTGCATTGGGTCTTTGTTGCTGTACACAGGCTTTCTCTAGTTGCAGCGAGTGGGGGCTACTCTTGTTGCAGTGCACAGGCCTCTCATTGCGGGGACTTCTCTTGCTGCGGAGCACGGGCTCTAGGTGCACGGGCTTCAGTAGCTGTGGCTCGCGGGCTCTAGAGCACAGGCTCAGTAGTTGTGGCACAGGGGCTTAGTTGCTCCGCGGCATGTGGGATCTTCCCGGGCCAGGGCTCGAACCTGTGTCCCCTGCATTGGCAGGCGGATTGTTAACCACTGCGCCCCGGGGAAGCCCGAGGCTCATCTTTTGTAAAAAAAAAAAAAAAAAAAAAAAAAACGAAAAGAAAATCCGTCCTCCTGTCTCTTCCTAATGTCCTCTGTCACTCTGGATCTTCTCAGGATAAACACCCAGTCTGTACCGCACTGTGGTCACCTCTGCTCCTACTCCGAGAGACGCCTTCTTGTTTCTTCTCAGAATGTTCCTGCTACCTCCTTGTCTCACGTGAAACCTGGCTTTCTCCCTTGGCCACTCCCTTGAGTAGAAGCCACCTGTTTTCCCAGACTCGCCTACACACTCAGCCTTGCCCCCAAGAAAAGCATCCCCATTTGAAGCTTCTACCATTTGGCTAGATCGCTTGTGTTGGTCCTCGTTGCTGTTATCTACTCAGTCTCCTGGCTACACACTAACTTCTTGAGAACGTCTACACTGGCCTCAAGTCCTCCTCTCCACTCTGGTTTCTGTAACCATCCAGGGTAACTTCAGCATCTACAAGGGCAACCTATCCAGCGCCCACTTCCCTGGGGCCACACCCCCAACCTTATCATCTATTCATGCTCGCCGCAAAATAATAACTTCTAAAATACTACTCTGTGACCACAATTTAAAACTTCATTGATTCAGAGACATTTTTGAGTGCTGGCTATACTCCAGGCACTGCTAGGTGCTGGTAGTATAGGAAGGAAGTAAACTACTCTTAGTTTGCTGTACCAGCTCTGATGACTATGCCAAAACTTTCTGTCTCTTTAAAAAGCCGAATCCTATCCCTGACATTTTCACTCAGGAGGTAATCCAGCTTCCAAACTTCTCAGAGAAAATGGACACTCGAGGGCGAATTATCTTCCTTTCCTGGCACTTCCCCCCTCCCCACCTCTCATATATGCATCCTTTCCTTCTGTTTCAGAGGAGGCGGGGTTCCTTCTTGTCCAAAGCTCTTTCCCCGACCCGTGTTCCAGGTTCCATACTCTTAAGCCACTTCTAGGATTTTGCTCTTTCAATGATCTCTCTCTCTCTCTTTCCCCTCTAAATTGTAACTTCTCCTCCACTGGTTCCTTCTCATCCTGCTGAAGAATCTCTTCTTCCCATAAGGATCCCTCTTGACCACCACCCCTACTAGCTATTTCCCATTAGCTCTTCCTTTAATTCTCTAAACCCCGTAAAGAGGTCTGGCTCACCTTCTTCATTGTCAATTAATTCCATAACCCACTCACACCTGGCTTCCCCCAACTCTAATGCATGGATGTTTCTTTCACTGCTTTTCCCACTCTAACATGGCACATGTTAACTACCAAAGCAAATGCTTTTCACTCTCACCTCACTTGCACACCCCTGCCTTCCTGGTGTCCCTCTCTCCTGGTTCTCATCTTTCCTCGCTGCTGCTTCTTCGTCTCCATCTGTCTCCTGACTGCCACCAGCTGCCGCCGTCCCCAGAGTTGTTTTCAGTCCTCTCATGTTACAGGCTCGTCCTGTGGCCATTCCCCCAGTCCCGTGCTACATGGATCACAGACCTGCATCAGCTAGGATGGCTCTCCCTAAGCTCCAGCCTCACATCTTTGGCTATTTGTTGACTATCTCCACCTACTTACCACCTAAACACCTCAGACTCGATATATTCAAACTCATTGTCTTTCCCCTCAACTCTGGTCTCCTTCTTTTTTTTTTTTAATTTTATTTTTTTTATACAGCAGACTCTTATTAGTTATCTATTTTATACATATTAGTGTATGTATGTCAATCACAATCCCCCAATACATTCCCCCCTGCCCCCCGCTTTCCCCCCTGGGCCCCTTCTTAAGTTTCCACTCTCTACGCAGCTATCCAGCCATGAATTACACAGCAATCTGCAACCCTCCCTTACTTCCTAAATCTGAGTGTCCACAAAGGCCTGCTGGTGAGGTAGTTCCACTGTGTCTGAAGTAGTTCTAGAATCTGTCCTTTCCTCCCCCTCCCTAGTTCCACTGTTTCAGTGCCTTATATTATCTTGCCCGGACTAGTTATCCCAAGTGGTTTTCCTACCCCTGGCTTCTTCCCACTTGAATTCATCCTCCACTCTGCCATCAGACCTATGGCATATGTCACAGCTCTGTTTAGCATCCTTCCAAGACTCTCCATGCGTAATAGGACATACTCTGAACTCCTTACATGCAAGGCTCTTCATCCTCAGGCACATTTCTTTCCCGCTTCATCTCCCATTACTCCCTTAACTCACATACCCTAAACATGCAACTTTATGAATTATTCCCAATCTTCTGAATGCACCTCATCAGTCCACGAGCACTCTACTCTCTCTGGGATGTCCTCTCCTGGTTATCTCCACAGCGTAGTTCTGTTAGCACTTGAAGACGCAGCTCTAGGGCGTTTCTGTAAAACCCCACAGAAGGGGTTTTATACCCCTGTATTTTACGCCCATGTTATGGCTCTCCGCACAGGCTTGTATTACTGTATCTGCATATCTGCCTCCCGCACCGGAAGGCAAACTCCTAGGATACCTCCCCATTTCTGTGGCCACCCCTCCCAACAGACGGCTGCGTCTGTAGGAGGTCCACAAATGTCTGAGTTGAACGGACACAAGGTTTTTCTCTTTGACAACAGGACCAAGTTTTTAACCTCTGCATGCCCTGACGTTCTTTTTTTTTTTATTTTTATTTTTTTTAACATCTTTATTGGGGTATAATTACTTTACAATGGTGTGTTAGTTTCTGCTTTATAACAAAGTGAATCAGTTATACATATACATATGTTCCCATATCTCTTCCCTCTTGCGTCTCCCTCCCTCCCACCCTCCCTATCCCACCCCTCCAGGCTGTCACAAAGCACCGAGCCAATATCCCTGTGCCATGCGGCTGCTTCCCACTAGCTATCTACCTTACTACGTTTGTTAGTGTGTATATGTCCATGACTCTCTCTCGCCCCGTCACAGCTCACCCTTCCCCCTCCCCATAACCTCAAGTCCGTTCTCTAGGCCCTGACGTTCTTAATAATAGTGCTACAGAGGCACAGCAGGTGAGGAATGCAATGGTTTCACAGGTAACTGCCAGGTGACAGAACTGGCTAGAAGTGATTGTCTGTGAGCGGTGTGGGGCAGAGTACTTTCGCTTTTCACTGAATTTCTTTGTGGAGTATTTGTTTTTGTAACCATGTTCATGTTTCTTTGATAAAAGTAAAAAATATAAAATTCTTTGGGTACTTCCCTGGTGGTCCAGTGGTAAAGAATTTGCCTTCCAATGCAGGGAATGAATGCAGGTGTGATCCCTGGTTGGGGAACTAAGATCCCACATGCCACAGGGCAACTAAGCCCACGCGTCACAACTACTGAGCCCGGGCGCCTCCACGAAGATCCTGCCTGCTGCAACTAAGACCCGACGCAGCCAAAAAATAAATAAATAAAAAGAAACAAAGAAAAAAAGAAGTCAAATGTTAAAAAAAGAAAAAATTCTTTGTTGGTTATGAATAATCTATCGATATGTCTACAAACTGCAAAGGACCATTTTCTGTGTGTTTGAAAGGACGGTCAAGTTCTGAGGGCTTAACTCCAAGGGGGCTGCATAATGAGCGTGTGCCGATGACCAGGGAGCAATCCTAGCGGGAGGCTGTACCTCCAGGGTCACTTGGCCAGCAGAGCCCTGCGCCTGAGAACAAAGCAGCAGCTCCGCAGAGAGAATAACGCATTTGCTTCGACAAGTCTGCTTACGTACACAGATCATTCTTACCAATGTGTGTTCACACCCGTGGGTATGTATGTTTGTGTATATGGCTTTTAAAAAAACATACAAAAATACTTTAAGAAAATATCCTTTTGTTTCTTGTACTCCCTGACCTGGGCACAGTGTGGAGGGAGCAAGCCTTTGAAAGCTATTTCTCCCAGCTTAAGAAAACTAGAATTTTAATGTTAGGCTGAAGATTTTCACACGCACACACATTTGGTTAAAGGAAGTGGGCCTGAATGCTGGGCAGCTTAGTGCAGAAAGGGTGCAGCTGAGATCTCCACTGAGGACAGCTGTACCCTAGGGTCAGGTGGCACTGCCATGGACAGCAGCAGACCGAACGGTCGTATCAGCCAGCACGAATCACAAGTAGAGTCTTTCAAAGGCCAGAGATGAAGATAAATCAATCCTTGCTAAAAACATCCGATGGCTTTGGGGCAGAAAGGCATATTTTGCTTTGCTATGTGATTTCCTCAGTCCTTAACTACAGAAGTGTATCAGAATTGAATTCTAGTGCGCATCCTAAACGGGAGCTGAGTCACAGGTACCTCAGTGCTGCGTCTGCAGTCTCAAGCGGGTGACTCACGTCTGTAAAATTCTGAGAGAAAGTACCAACCGACCCGTTGCTTAGTCATCTTTCACATGGATGCTGGGTTCACGAGCTCTGTAAACGATAATGAGCGATCTAGCCTTTTACCATCTCTTTATTCTTTTCTAAACAGTACAAATTACATCTCTAAAAATAACCTCATGCAAGTGAGTCACTGCGACCTGACAAGCTTCCACAAGCTACCCGGCTAAACTGTAGTATTTACTTGTGAAGGTACAAATCTTACTGTCATATTAGCCCCATTTTTTTTTTTTTTAAGATCAAAATTTGGTAGACTTGGGGAAAGGAGGAGGGTTTCATCAAATGCTTTAAGGAAAACACAGTTTACTCCTAACCTTTGATATGGGCAGGGCTTTGGGGTGGAGGTGGCGGAAGAAATCCTCTGAAAGCTGTTTCTAACAGCTTATGAAAACCAGAATTTGAATATTTCAAGTTGAAGATTAATCAAAGACTCTGAACTTTTAGTAAGGGGTGCTTATTGGCTGTTGAAGGAGAAGTATCAGTAATCTTATTTACTCTAAAATCCTGAACTGTGAATTTATGACATTTTTGACAAAAGACCCAGCCACACTAATAAATGCATCTTATTAGACATTAACCTTTATCGTCCCAGCAGGCGGCTCCCTCACCACGCCCTGGATTCTCTAGCCACGCAGCTAAGCTTTGGTACCCCACCTGTTTGCTGGGTAGCTGTCCAACCCTCAGACCAGGCCTGCTGGTCTTTCGCTTGCTCGCCTTTCTGGGCCTGGCGTTGCCAGCTCTCAGCAGCCCCACCCCAGGCCTGTTCCAGTTAGTCAATAAGTACAATGAACACAACCTAAGGCAGGAGCAGGTTACCTGCAAGGAGCTTATACCTTCATAAATTAGGTAGCAATACTGAAATATCAAAGCACTGTTAATCTACACTCTGGCTGAAGCCAGAAGACTGGAAGGGTTTCCTTCTCATCAGTGTTTGGTCAGGAATGGAATTACTGATACCTCTAAACCTAGGAAGTTTCCACTGCCGTTTCAGCTTCTCCTTGAAGAGATCAGACCACTTGGCCATAATCGGATGGCCACACGATCAGCCTCCCCCAGGGCACAGGGGTGCTTTAGAATAGAAAGATGAAATCACTGGTCCATCTGAAAATTCCCCAGGAAATGGCCTACAAAGCCCACTGCATGGCTTCGACCTGGGCAGAGGCTGAGTCACATTAAATCCTTCCCATCTCCCGCTCCCTTGACTTGTCCCAAGGAGGAGGCCAGCTGGAGTCACCTGGCCTCCGCTCCTCACCCTGGGGAGCAGCTGCCCCCTGAAGGGGTACCTGCTGCAGCCTGTTGGGTCTGGTCCTTTCCGCTCGGACTTCACTAACTCAGCCTCAGTCCCGGGCACCTGCCGTGGCCTGAGCCCTACCTACAGGAGCTGTCGCTCACGTCTACACCCCACTGTGGGCTCCGCCGCACTCTGGTTTCCCTCAGGACGCACTGTCCCGTTGTCTCCCTGTCATTCTCGCAAGTTTGATGTTACTCAACCTCCCCAAGCCTCTTTCCTCACTTGCAAAATGGGGAAAATAACTATCTACCTCTCGGGGTTGAGATGACGAAAAGACACCTGTAAAGGAAAGTGCTTTATAGGCTGCAAGTGTGCTCTGAGCACCGCACCCTCCCAGCTCAGTGAGGGGGGTCCCTGGGCTCCTGCCAAGTGCCTAACACCGTGGGGGGCACTGCACATAAGAATAACATAATTTAAAAGATCAATTAGCCCTAGCAATCCTGGACCTTGGCAAGCAAATTAACGGGAATAATGAAGCAAATACGCAGGACAATTAAAGAACCATTCAATATAATACACGTTAAAGTCTCACAATTACGTTAATCAGATTGAGATGGAGGTGATCCGGTTAGAAAACTGGAGATAGGTTTTAAGAAATGGTGCAAGAAATATATGGACGTCACGGAGAGACGGCAAAGAGGCCAAAGTTGAGTGAGAGAGAAAGCCCGGTGGGCAAGGGGAGCCTTGCCCTGAGAGAGGCCGGCGGGCACTTCCGAGCAGAGGAGAAACACAATGAAGTGGTGTTTCAAGGCGATTAACTTGGTGGCGGGGCGCAGGAGCGGCAAACCAACCAGCTGCCAAGGAACAGTCCAGGAGGGAGGTGATTGGCTCTACACTGGGGTGGGGGCAGGGGAGTGGCAAACAGGGGTAAGTAGCACCTGCATTTCCAGAGCACGTGAGGGTTTCCAGTTGGCTTTCATGTGATTTAATCTTCACAAAACCCTGTGAGGTTGGCAGGATAAACAACAATACCATTTTACAGGTGAGGAGACAGTCTCAGGGCCAGTGTATGGTGAGGCTGGAAACTCAACCCAGGTTTTCTGACTGCGAGTGAGTGTTCCTTCTACTATGTGCGTGGTTCTCAAGACTAGCTACGCATCAGGCTTACCCAGGAAGCTGTTTTTAAAATATGCAAGTTCAGCAACGCCCGCCCCCTGCCCCACCCATTCTGGATTCTGATTCAGTAATAGAGGGGGGCGGGGAGAGGAGAGAGGCAGGGAGGTAGGTGTCCAGGTGTCGGGCTTTTTCAAGGCTTTGAGGGGTCCTGATGTAGGATCGGGGCTGGAACCTTGCGGGACCCAAGTGGACAAAGGGGGTGCAAGTAGAGGAGCAATTACCCTCCATTCCAAGATTTGGAGCCTCAGTTCATGGAGTCTGGTCCTGCCATTAAATGCCGGGTGGAGCAGAAGCCATTCAATCCAGGGAATCTAGCCTGGGACGCTGTTTCAGCTCCATGTGTCTGTCTTCGCTCTTATCTTTTATCTCCACCAGCCAGAGTAAAAAGAGTTCTGTGGATTCCGGAAGACTGGCGGAGAGCAGTGGCTGTGAAGACCACCTCCTGTGGTGGGGGGCTCCGCACTCTCCCAGGTCTGAGCGAGCACGGGTGCTGCTGGGCCCCAGCCTCCCCATCTCCTATCGCTCTTCACTCCACCTGCTACTTCAGCCCTGTCAGTTCCCAGTTCACATGGGGTCTTAGGGAAGCCTTGTCCAGCTTCCTCGGAACCTTCTCCAGTTCCACAGAACTCTGGAAATCCCTACCCTGCTGTGGGCTTTCTTGGTCTCACAGACTTCCCTGCTAGACACTGAGCAACTGGCTGGCAGGCACTGTCTGGCACCAGCTGGTTTTTCTGACACGGGAGAGGCTCAGTGACTATTGGTTTACCTTGTGTGGTCTCTGAATCTGAGACAAACTGAATAAACTTCTGTCCAGTTCTCAGCTTTCTGTTCCAGCCCACCACCCTTTGGGGCAGATATGAACTTCTATGAAGGCACACGTTCTGACTTACACTGAGGTTGGAATCCCGGAGTTGGGCCATGTCGGCCTTCCCCTTATTTTGCGCCTTTGTCCAAGCAATAGGTTGCCCCTTTTATTATATGGGGTTCATCCTCCACTCTATTTCCGTCCTGGAAGCTACAGGATTTAAGAGGTTTTGCCTCAATAATCATTTCCCCATGAAATAGCCACATTACTAAACCAAATTGACACAATTTCAAACCAAAGCAAAAAACTTAGTATTTCATTTATCCATGATATGAATTTATCATGGATAAGTGTTTGATTTCTATTAGGCTTTTTGAATTACAGCTCTGAACATAGTTCAGTCATGGACCACCATTGCTGATTTTGTGAATAGTTAAACTGGAATAAATACTAGAAAGAATCTCTTATCTCCTGTTTATCATACCCCACCTTCAAAGTAGAATCTTAGGGCTTCCCTGGTGGTGCAGTGGTTGAGAGTCCACCTGCCGATGCAGGGGACACGGGTTCGTGCCCCGGTCCGGGAAGATCGCACATGCCACGGAGCGGCTGGGTCCGTGAGCCATGGCTGCTGAGCCTGTGCGTCTGGAGCCTGTGCTCCACAACGGGAGAGGCCACAACAGTGAGCGGCTCACGTACAGCAAAAAAGAAAAAAGTAGAATTTTAAAACCTTTTGGATGCTTTCCCAAAAGAATTCTCCCAATTCTCTGCCAGCTAATACTAACTCTCCCTTCTCTCCTCTTAAAAGGTATTTGTGCCCACTGTATCTGTACTTTCTACAAACATGCCAACCAAAAGTTAATGCCCTTAACAGTAGAAACCACCTCTAAAATCTACCATGTGCCTAGAACTAAATGAGTAGTCATTTGAAATTATTAAATGTTACTAATTAGCATAAATTTCATAAGCTGAGGGTAATTACCAAGCTTAAGCACACATCTATGAAACTTCAAAATCCATTTTAAATTTGCCAATTTCAAATTGATAGGCAGAGTCTTCCAATGTTACAGTGTATAGTTAACCTTCCTGGTTGGCCCTTTCCCTTTTAACTAATGGCTCTATAAAGGATGAATGTGGGGGTGATACCTGCTTTCTGTATGTATCTAAAATCTTTCCCAGTATTATGGTATTGCTTCAGTTTCTATATGTTAATGGAACCCTTACTGTAAAGAGCATGGACGTTTACCATACTGCCAAAAGCAATGTACGGATTCAATGCAATTCCTATCAAAATCCCAATGGCATTCTTCACAGAAATTTTTAAAAATCCTAAAATTCATATGACACCACAAAAGACCCCAAATAGCCAAAGCAATCTTGAGCCAGAAGAACAGACCTAGAGGCATCATACTTCTTGATTACAAAATATATCACACAGCTACAGTAATCAAAACAGTATGGTACTGGCATAAAAACAGACACATAGACCAATGGAGCAGAATAGAGAGCCCAAAATAAATCTACACATTTACAGTCAACTGATCTTTGACAAGATTACCAAGAACACGCAACGGAGAAAGGATAGTCTCGGTAATAAATGGTGTTCAGAAAACTGGATATCCACTTGCAGAGGAATGAAACTGGACACTATCGCACACCATACAAAAAATCAACTCAAAACGGATTGAAGACTTGAACATAAGACCCCAAACTAAAAAACTACTAGAGGAAAACATAGAGAAAAAGCTTCTTGACATTGGTCTGGGTAAAGATTTCTTGGATATAATACCGAAAGCACAGGTAACAAAAGCAAAAATTGACAAATGGGATTGTATCAAACTAAAAAGTTACTGCACAGCAAAGGAAACAATCAACAGAGTGAAAAGACAACCTATGTGATGGAAGAAAATATTTGCAAACCATATATCCGATAAGGGGTTAATATCCAAAATATTTACGAAACTCATACTCAATAGCAAAAAACCAAGTAACCCAATTAAAAATCAGGCAAAGGACCTGAAGAGATATTTCTCAAAAGTAGACACACAAAGGGCCAACAGGTGCTCAACATCACTGATCATCAGAACCACAATGAGATATCACCTCACACTGTTAGAATGGCTCTTAGCAGAAAGACAAAAGATAACAAATGTTACCAAGGATATGGAGAAAAGGGAACTACTGATGGGAATGTAACTTGGTTCACTAATTATGAAAAATAGTATAGAGATTCCTCAATAAATTAAAAATAGAACTACCATATAATCCAGCAATCTCACTTCTGCGTATACATCCAAGGAAATGAAATCGGTATCTTGAAGAGATATCTGCATTCCCATATTCACTGTAGCATTATTCACAAGAGCCAAGATATGAAAACAACCTACATGTCCATCGAGGGATGAATGGATCAAGGTAATGTGGTTTACATAGACAATGCAGTATTAATCAGCCTTAAAAAAGAAGGAAATCTTACCATTTGTGACAAAATGGATAAACCTGGAGGGCACTGTGCTGTGTGAAATAAGTCAGACACAGAAAGACAAATATTGCATGATCTCACTTCTATGTGGAATCTTATAGTCAAACTCTTGGAAACAGAGAGTAGGACGGTGGCTGCCAGAGTTGTGGGGGAGGAAGAAATGGGGAGATGTTGGTCCAAGGGTACCAAGTTTCAATTATGCCAGATGGATAAGTTCCAGAAATCTAATGTACAGCATGGTGACTGCAGTTAACAACACTGCATTGTACACTTGAAATCTGCTAAGAGAGTAGATCTTAAATGTTGTCACCACATACAAAAATAAGAAAAGGAAAAAAAAACAGGTGACTTTATGAGGTGATACATATGTGAATTTGCTTGATGGTGTTGACCATTTCACAGTGTGTATCATAACATCTAGCTGTACACCTTAAATATATACCATTTTTATTTTTCAATTATACCTCAAAAAAGCTGAAAAAAAGAGTGGCATGGATATTTAAGAGCCTTCTTTCCTTCACAATACGTTGACAGGTTGATCTCTCAGAATTTCCTTCTTTGAACAAGAACACCAGGAACTATTTGAAGACTGGCTGAGTCACGTCCCTGCAGCTCGAGGCACAGTGGTGCCCGTGAGGGCCCGTGTTGTGAGGAGAGGAGGTTATGTTGGTTCACTCCCTGGGCGGGCGAGACCTTGAAGGAACAATGTCCCTGATGCAGCAGGAAGTAGCCCTAGTGGCAGGTGGTGGCTCTGGTCCAGCTTGAGGCCCAACCAAATCAAACACACCCAACCACCTTGCATTTACTAAAACCTCTTCTATTTGAATGAGAGGTGAAAACTCTAAGACTCTGGGTCTGCGTTCTTCTGAGGAATTCCATACATGTGAAGCAGCTGCCTCCCTTTATCTCCGACACTGTCAGACAAGTAAAGCATTCCACAGAGCTTTAGCTGTGTTCTCGGATGGCTATCATCTTCTAAATCGGGAAAACCAAATAAGATGCTCTACATCCTCTTTGTCTCCAAGGCTCTGGCACATAATCTGTATATGTCAACTTGGTGTTCACGTACCCCCTGCATAACTGACGCCCGCATCCCAGGCAAGCAGGGCAAGATCATATCATTGTAAGAGTCAAGAAATAATAGCACTACATCATTGTGTGAGTAAGATGAGGCAAGGCAGAGCTGAAAGGGCTCAGCGTTTGAATTTAAACGTTTGGGACCTGATTTAATCATTCTGCATTTACCACCTGTGGGATCTTAGGCACGTTACTAAACCCCTCTGCTTTCTACCTTTCCATCTGGAGAATGGCAATCGTGATTTTTATCTGGCAGGATTGTTGTAAGGATTATGAGACAATGCACATAAAGTATCTAACGCAGTGATTGCCTCACAGTGAGTGGTCTTTAAACGACAACTATTAGTGGGATGTGGATTGAGGGCCCAGATACTTTCTCTTCCATAGAAACAGCAGAAGATATCAACAGACTGAAGGAAGAATCTTGCCATCGGGGTGAACAGGACTCGTGGTTCAGGAGTGAGAAGATGAAGGTGGTTTCCAGTTTAGGTTCAATCACATCCATGACCAACAGCAGCAGTGGCCAAAACCCCCTCCAAAGCACAAAGCCCACAAAGTGGAAACAGAGGTACCAGCCATCAGCACTAAACGGCCTTGTTCTTAGATCTGGTCCTTTCTTAAGAGACAGTTTTAATATAATTTTCTGGAGTAGTGGGCTATACTGATGATTTTCTAATTTTAAGTTCCTTGAGGGAAGGACCGTATCTTATCTGTGTACCTGATATACTGCCTGGCTCAAGATGGGGCTTCAAAACATAATTTTTAATTGAATTAAAGTAGTGGCCTTAACCCTGTTTTCCAGGCCAGAGTAGAGAAAAATAGCACATGTACTATAAACAATGCCAAGGCAATATTCCTTCCAGCATTTTCATAATACGTATGTTAGCCAAGTACTGCTAAGTACTATTAGTCAAGTACTGTTAGAGCCTCTGATGTGATCTTCAGCGTAAAAAAAAACCCGACAAGAACAAAATCCAAAATATCTTCAGATTATTTTTATTGAACAGTCTGGGTTTGTTTTTACTCTTTCTACAGCCCATGTTCATATCTGTAGCCTCCCTTTTATGGGCTCTGAAGCTATAAATCTTAAAGAAGACAGATAAGGTAGGCACCTTGTTAAACAAAATCCCCACCAATATGACAAACATTCAAACAGGAGTGGCCTGCCTTTATCTCGTCGCCACCCAGTTTTGACGGAGTCTGTTTCCCTTTTACAAAGGGTTTGCTGTCTGAGAAGTGAACATTTTACCCAGGAGGCCAAAAGTCACTCCCCAGCAAGGTATTTCCCGAAGGAGCTGTACTGTCTGTTCCAGAGTGTGTGCTGCGGCTGCTGAACTAACTCTCCAGGCTGCCGTGAATGCCTTGATTTTTATCTATGGTTGGAGGGATTGCGTTTTCTGATAACCTCAGTCCACTCCCCTGAAAACGTGGGTACGTATCCATCTGCTGACTCATTCTGGGTGCAGAGAGCACAGAATCCCCTACAGAGGGTGGAGACTGCAGAGGCTGAAACTTCGGAGGAGGAGGAGAAGGGGGAAGGGGGTGGGATGGAGAGAACAGCAACCCAGAGGGCTGGATTGATTATTTACAAACTAGTTTGCCAGCAGCCAGATAAGGGATGGATCCCGGCTGGTGGCTGTTACCGTGCTGCTTCTCTTAGGTCTTTCACTTAATGATAAAGAAGATTTGATGTGTTTATTAAGTCATTTGGTTGCCCTGGAAGTTGGACCTGTGCCTGTGATGATAACTGTCTAGCAATGACTCCTGTTCGTTACAAGCCTCAGCTTTTGTTTGCTGAAATGTGGGATTTAGTTGCATCTTTGTAGGTAGGAGACACTTTTAAAGGGATGGTTTTGAGGAAATTTAGATACACAGAGCTTGCCTTTCACTGGGAAGGATCACGATATAGCTCTGCGGGATCTCTCTGCGAGGAATAATCCCTCGGCACACGTCAAGTCGCACTACACACTGCGAGTGTGAAGACCACTGATCCACACAGGAGAACCAGACAGGATTCTGACCAGGGCACTGGGGCTGATCAAAAGCGTGGCGGCCAACAACGTTTGTGATCTCAGGGGGACTCAGCCCCGAAGTGAGTTACGCGCACAGCATGAGGAACACCAACTGATAGTCACCTTTTCAAGGGATGGGTCTGCTCCTTGTCACATTCTTAGAATTCATAAAGATTTATTTGTGTTACTACTAATGACAGCGTTCCAGTTCTTTTAAAAAATTACTATGCAATGTTTGATACATGCCAAAAAATACTTGTAATGCACGTTTAACATAGTGAAAAAACAGAACGTGAATGAATCCACACTCCCTCTCTGAACAAAGACACTACCCACAGGTCGAAGCCCCTTGTGCGCTCCCTCTTCCACTCGATCCCCCTGCCTCTCTCCCCAGAGATAACTACTATCCTCAAATATCTGTTTGCCATTCTTTTGTTTTTTAAAAACATGGTTTTGATGCCTATTTCTGTATCCCTAAATAATATTTTATCTGGTTCTGCTTGTTTTTGAGCTTTTTATATACAAATTCTATCACATAGTATGTCTCCTGTGACTTGCTTCTTTCAGTCAACATTGGGTTTCTAACATTTCATCATTACTGTGTGCAGATATGGTTTTGTCATTTCCACAACGGTGTGATGTTCCATGGGGTGAGTTTAACACTAGTTATTTATCTACTCCCCCATTAGTTTGTACCACGACTAACAATGCCACCATGACTGTTCTTGTACATGTGCTCCTCAAACACTTTTCCTCCTGGGCAAAGTCAAACAGATTTCTCAGCCTTCCTGCGGTGAGGTAGAGTCCCATGACTGAATTCTGACCCATGGACTGTGTACGGGAGGGATAAATGCCACTTCTAGACCTGGCCCCTACCACCCTGTACGTGCTGGTCTGAGGGAGAAGATGCTGAGGCCCCAGGGAATGGTGCAGCCACTGAATAGAAGCAGCCAGGTGCCAGGACGCCTGCATGAGGCAGAGCCCTCCCCCACTCCCTAATGACGGTTGGTGAAGTGATAGCACAACAAAATAAACCTTTACTGTTAGCCACAGAGGTGGGGGTTGCTTGTTGTACGTTAGGCTTTCCTGACTACTACAACCTCCATTAAAATAGATTAGAGAGTGGGTATGTATGTAAGAAGGGGTCAGGTCAGGGCTGGGTGTGAGGAGAGAAGGAGGGAGGTGTGCCTATAAAACGGCACCAGGGGTCCTTGGGGTGATGGAGACGTTGTGCGTCTCAGTTGTGTCACTGTCAATATCTTGGTTGTTGATAATGTACCACGGTTGTTCAAGATGTTACTGCCGCTGGAGGAAACTGGGTAAAGGGCACACAGGATTCCTCTGTGTTATCTGTTACACTCACATGTAAATGTACAATTATCTCAGAAGAAAAAAGTTTTAAAAAACTACGAAAGACGGTATGGTAAATATGGAGAAGTATTAACAAAAGGAGGAAGGCAATTTCTCCCTTGTTTTTGGAAAACAGAAATGTAAAGTGGCATTAGGTACAGAGGATGGCCCTGAGACCCAGCCGTGTGCCCCAATGCACATGACTTTGCCCTTGGTTTCTTCACCTTAAAACAAGGGCAATACCTGCCCTAAAACTTCACGGGGCTTGGGGAGATACAAATTACATGAGATGATAAATAGCAAAGTACTTTGAAATATTGAAAAGTTTTATACAGGATGTTGAAGACACATTTCTAGTAACAACTTGGGAATGACAAAGCATAATACAAATCCCACCTACATTTTTAAGAGCTGGAAAGCTGCGGGCTATGAGTCTTTGTGTTAACTCAGCGACCAAGATTGAGGGGATGTTAGGGATTGCACATCTGTGGTAACAAGATAAAAGTACTTGTTCCAGGTGCAGACAGAGTGTGAAATATGCTACTTCTAATGTAAGAAAGAAAAGAATCAAGAATTTATATTTATTTTATTCACATAAAGAAACTCTGCAAGCTGGAATTGAAAAACTAATAAAAGTGACAAGAAGAGGACCAGGGTGGATTGAGCAGGGGTGAGGGTGAGACTTTCCATAGTGTGCATTTTTTTTAACTAGGTGAATATATTGCCTATTCAAACAATAAAATGCAAAATTTAAGGCACATTCTTAGGGACGGTTCCTATATTGTGTGTGTGTGTGTGTGTGTGTGAGAGAGAGAGAGAGAGAGAGAGAGAGAGAGAGAGAGAGTTACTTTTGTTTTTCTCACGGCCTTACTTAGTTCCAGGAGGATGAAGTTTGCTGAGTGTTATCACTGGGGTGTGTATTTGTGTGTTCCCATGTGTGTGTGTGTTAGTACAAGTCTGCATATGCCAGAGAATTTTGGACAAGGTCTTACCTCCTTCATGTCTCCCCACATTGGAAATACTCAGGAGTCATGGAGTGGGGACCACTGGTGCAGCAACCCCTGCTTTTCAATTTTCTGTCCCTTACCTTATTACTATGTTTAAGAACACCAACTGATTTAATTATATTATCACTTTACATGGGGAAACTGAGGCTGACCTAACTCACTTTACCAGACAAAATGAGATTAGAAATAGCAGCTGAGGTCCTTCCTCCCTCTTCTGCACTACAACCACTAGTCAGTAACTCCTTGGGTCTTACGTGGCTTAAAACACAAATGCTCTCAGGGTACCGAAGTTAAACCCAGGTTGTTTCAAAGGACTTTCTAGTTGTTACAAGAATTAAATTTGAAAAGCTGAAATCAAGAAGCAATTCTTTCTGACTGTGTTGGTTTTCTGCAGCCTCCACGATCTCGGCCATAATGGAAACAATGAACCATGTTGGAGTAAACCGTCTTTGAACCTTTGAGTGTAGAGTCTCTTTTTGTCTACTCTCTGCAGAGTCCACTAAGCCTACAATCTTGGGCTGTTCACCTCCCAGAAGAATGGGTCTTTTGAAGTATGCTGTCGTCTTGGTTGGAGGCCAACTGCACATGCTTTCATCTTCTTGTAAACACAATGTTCAAGCACTGTCCCATCGAAATGGGTTCTACCTTCTCATTGACTGACTGTGGTGGAATGATTTGAACTGAAGGTTTGGCCCACTCCATTCTTCCAACATAAAACAAAGGTTATGCCACTGGGAGATGCTTTGCTGAGACCACAATTCATTTCTGAAGTCTCAACCAAACACGAGCTGAAGGATTAACTTTGCAAATTCTTTTAATTTGTCTGACACAGGAGACAGTTTATAAAACATATGAGGTTTCCAGGCTACAGCCAAATGAAAAAATAAGAAATATTAGCATAGCCAAAGAGGTTTTAAAAGAAGACTGTTCATTGGGAGAAGCCTCAGGGAATCTGAGTACAGCAGACTATGAGTTCCTTTAGAAAATGAACATGTCCCATTCAGCCCTATATCTTTAGTATTCAGTATGGTGCCTGTCACAAAGAATATGCTTAAACATTCATGGAGTTAGTTAAATGCAGCTGCCACCTGGGAGGACATAAAAAGACAAACCCCATTTCTACAAATGTTAGAGCCTATAAAGCTAAATGAGACCCTATGTCTAACCTGACAGACTAACTGGAAAAATGCACAGAGCTAAATTTGTATCTTTATTGGGAAACAAACTGAGGGGTGACAGTGGTTTAGGTCAGAGATTGCTGGGTGCCTGGCATTTAAAATGTGAATGTAGTTTGCTAATTCCCTGGCCTCATGGATAGATTCGTTTTGTAATTATCTTCACTAGACTCACCTGTATGCAAAGTTTGCTGATCACTGGCAGGTACTATGGTTTCCCTGGAGACAGGGAATCCTTAATCCACCTTTTCAACACTTGGGAGAGTTCAAAAGACTCACAGTACAAAGAGACAGATTCATAGTTGGGAGCATCAGAAGTAGCACTGGGAGAAGTAACTCATTTACAGAAAAGAACTAAGGCTTAGGATTTGTACCCACCATGTACACTGGGGTAGGGACTGTCCTGATGATATACACACCTAGAGTCTTTTAAGTGTTATAGAAGTGGCAATACATATATACTATATTACATATATAGTGTTATACAGTATATGTACTGTGCTCCCCAGCCTCTTTCAAATCATAACATGTACTCAGAAAGTGCTGTGATTTTATGGCACTATGGGAAAAATTTATGAGGCTGGCAGAGGTCACTGACCATAGGGTCCAGCTTCTCCAAGGACTGAAACGATCAGTAGCCTGTCTGTAGCCTGTCCGCAACCCAGCAGTATGTCCTAGCGCGTGGGCTGGGAAGCTTTAGTGAACTGTTGAGAACAAGAGTTCTGGAAAGGTCTTAGTTCAAATGCTGTTCCCTTGTACTACTAGCTGTGCAACTTCTGGGAAGTTACTTCATTTCTAGGTGCTTTAGTTTCCTCTACTGTAGAATGGGGATAAGTAGCCATCTTACAGGGCTGTTGAGAGAATTACATGGAATTAGGAATGTAAAGTACTTAGTACAGTACTTTGCACATAATAAGCATTCAGTAATAAGTGACACTATTTATACAAAACAATGGCATTATCATCTTCATCATCACCACCTATCATTAGAGGTCACTTCTTATCATCTTGGTAACCTCTGATTCAGAATGAATTAGATAAAGAAAAAATACCAGGTTGACTGAGACTGATGAAATGTGAATAAGATGCCTGCCTACTAATGAACTTTTTATTTGTTCATTTTTAAAATTGTGGTAAAACATACAGAACATAAACTTACCACCTTAGCCATTTCTAAGTGTACAGTTCAGTAGCATTAAGTATACTCCACTGTTGGGTAAACATCACCACCATCTATCTCCAGGACTTTTCTCATCTTCCCAAACTGAAACTCTACCTATGAAACAACAACTCCCCACTCCCTGTCTTCCCATTCCCTTGTAACCTCTATTCTGCTTTCCGTCCCTGTGAAATTGACTACTCTAGGTACCTCATGTAAGTGCAATCACACAGTATTTGTCCTTTTAATTGTGTTTTGACATTCCCTTCACCCTCACCTATCTGAATACCAGGGTTTAAATCTAGCCAAGGGTCATTCTCAGTCTAGAAGTCACTCCTCAAAGCCTCTTTCAGTACATGCCAGGCCAGGCCATGTCAAGAATTTGGACCACCTCTATGGGAGGAAAAGTTACCAACAAGGTTTCAAGTTCCAAACCAGAACCCCATTCAGTGTGAAGTATGACTGAATCCTTTTGTTAAGGGTTCAGTCAGGCCAAATAGTTCTGAATCATCCAAACTGGGGATGACCAGGGGTTTCTAGCTTGGGATAGATTCCAGGTGAAGCTGGTGAGAGCCTCCACCATGCATTTGTTTCATGTAAATGTTCACTCGTTGACTCGTCACCTGGATATGCAGTGGCTCATAAAATTCAACATATCCCAAACTGGGCTCAACATTTCCAAATCTGCTCCTCCTAATATAATCCTTGCCTCAAATGATGGCGTCATCGGCTGTCTAGATGCCTATGGAGGAAATCTGGGAATCATCCTACTTCTTCCTAGTCCTTGACAGGGATCAACTACTAAGTTTTGCCAGTTTTACTTCCATTCTTGAAATATTTTCTTTCCCTTCATCTCTATCATGACTGCTCTAGTTCAGGTCTAATTATCTTTTCCCTAAACTATCTTTGTAGGTTTCTAGGTTCACATTTCAAATCACCTTCTACATAATATCAGAATAATCTCTTTTTATAAAAAGCAAATATATGCCCCTTCTCTACTGAGCATTCTTCAGTAACTTCTTGCTATCCTCAGGATAAAGTCCATATCCGTCAGACTGGTATACGACGCTCTCTGAGTTCTGGGCTCTTACAGACTCGCTAGGTCAATCTGACACTCTTCAGGCTCTATTATATTGATACATTAGAAGAATTCTAAGCCACTTACAGTTCCTCACATATACTCTGTGTCTTCCCACAGTGCTTTTGTTTATGCTAGCCTCTCTGTCTGAAATGTTCTTACTGCCCTCCTGTCCTACCGGGTTGGGTGTCCCTTCTCTGCATCCCCCAAACATCTGGTGTACGCCTAGCACTGCACTTTAAATGTTTCACTGTTGTTTTTATATGTTTATCCTCACTAGACTGAGCCATTCCACAACAGGCAGCATTCATCCGGTATCCCTAGAGTCTTGAAAGTGCCTGAACCAAAGCAGATGTTCAATACATGGTGAATAAAGGACTAAATCAACAAACAAATGAGAATAACTATGGCATAGGTGAGGTCTGGATGCCACTGGAAGGAAGGAAGGAAGGAAGGAAGGAAGGAAAACACATTGGAAAAGAAGAAGTAAAACTGTCTTTATTTGAAGATGACATATAGAGTGTACATAATATTCTAAGAAATCTACTAAAGGTCAACATACAGAAGTCAATTGTACCCCTATATATTAACAATGAACAATTAGACTATGAAAATTAAAAAATACTCCATGCACATTAGCTTAAAAGACTTAGGAATTAATTTAACAGAAGATGTACAAGACCTGTATACTGAAAACTATAAAACACTGCTGATGGAAACTAAAGAAGATGTAAATAAATGAAAACATACACCATGCTCATGAATCGAAAGACTCAGTGTTTCTAAGACGGCAATTCTCCCCAAATTGAGCTATATATTCAATGCAATCCCAATCATTCTTTTTGTGAAGAAACTGACAAGCTAATTCTAAAATGTATAGGAAAAGGTAGAAGATCTAAACAGCCTAAACAATTTGAAAAAAGAAACACAAGGTTAAAGACTTATCCTACCTGATTTCAAGGCTTACTATAAAATGAAAGTATAGATACATAGATCAATGGAACAGACTAGAGATTACAGAAATAGATATACACTTATTTGGTCAATTGATTTTTGGCAAAAGTGCCAAGGTAATTCAATGAGGAATGGACAGTCTTTTCAACAAATGGTGCTGGAACAAATGGTTATTAGTTTCCAAAAAAAAAAAAAAAAGAACCATGCCCCTTACCTCACACTATACACAAAAATTAACTTGAAATGGATCACAGACTTACATTTAAGAGCTAAAACTATACTCTTTTTAGAATAGACAAGGCAGAAATTCTTGCTGAACTAGATTAGGCAAGAATTTCTTAAGCAGGACACAAAAAGCATGGCCCTTAAAATCAAAAAGTAATAAAATGGACTTAATCAAAATTTATTTTTTTTGCTCTTTGAAAGACATAGTTAAGAAAATGAAAAGGCAAGCCACAGATTGGGAAAAAAGATCTTCAGAAGATATAACTGAAAAGGGGCTTGTATCCAAAATATATAAAGAATTCATAACTCAAAAATAAGACAACAATCCAATTAAAAACAGAAAAAAGATTTGAACAGACACTTCACAAAATAACTTACTTGGCAAATAAGCACATGAAAAGAT
Source organism: Grampus griseus (assembly GCF_964374135.1). Classification (NCBI taxonomy): domain Eukaryota; kingdom Metazoa; phylum Chordata; class Mammalia; order Artiodactyla; family Delphinidae; genus Grampus; species Grampus griseus. The sequence goes on along the minus strand of NC_139009.1, from coordinate 21,612,444 downwards.
GCTCAACTAGCCATTAGGGAATTGTAAATTAAAACCACAATGAGACACTACTACACACCCTATAACAACTGAAATTAAAAGGACTGATAATAGTAAGTGTTGGAGAGGATGTGAAAGAACTGAAGTCCCATACACTGTTAGTGAGAATGTAACAACTTACAGCCTTCTGGAAAACAGTATGGCAGTATGCTACTGAGTTAAACATATATTTACTATATATGATCCAGCATCCCCACTCCTAGGTTTTTACCGAAGAGAAATAAAAACATATGTCCACACAAAGACTTGTGAAAGAAAGAAAATATAAAAGACTATACTCTTTATGATTCCATTTTTGTGAAATTCTATAACAGAATAAACTATAGTAATGGAAAATATGGTCAGTGGCTCCCTGGGGCTGGAGGTCAACGGAGGGGATTCACTGCAAAGCCACGAGAGAAACTTTTTAGGGTGATGAAAATGTTCCATGTCTTGATTGCGGTGCTAGTTCTTTGACTGTACGTGGTTGCCAACATTCATTTAAGTGTTCACTTAAAATGGGTGAACTTTACTATGTGGAAATTACACCTCAAAAAAGATGGAAAAAATATGCTTCGTGGACTTACGAAAGTTGGATTTGTACAATTAGGAAGCATACAGTATGCAAAAGGAAAAGTCATTAAACCTTAAATCTGAGCATTATTTTCTGGCTTTTTCCTTATGCTGAACATTACTCAGTTCTTCAAGCTAGCGTTAAGATGTCAGCAGTACAATACTGAACACATACTGTTGTAAAAGTACTCAACCTGTCTTAGTATCTTAGAACTGAGCCATTCAAACATAGGAAAAATAATTGGATTTAAGAAACCTGGTTTCTAGTCCTATTCTTCCCCTAACATCATACATGGCCTTGGTCCAGGCATTCAGCCACATCCTAACCCTGTAATACAGAGAGTTTTCAGAGATTCTTAACCTGAGGTCCATGCACCTTCACCTCCTTCCCCTCCACAAGGGTCCTTGGATAAAATTCAGGGCATCTGGGAACTTGCACGGGAAAAATGTATGTCTTTATATTCACTACTTTTAACTGAAATTTAGCATTTCCTCTGATTATGAATGCAGGCAACCAACTGTAGCAGTGTTAGCAGTACCTTGACATCATTATCAAGAGAAATCACAGATATTTTCATATCACATTGTGGTTGTTGCTCATATCTTCAAATATTCTTTACGCTCATCACTATTTCTAAATTGCAGTGGTTATTAGATTTGCCATGGATATTGTTATTTAAGGTATTAACAAAGAAGCTCTTATATCTCTGTTATTACTTTTTAAAGATTTGATAATAGTAATTTAATATAATTGGCTTCCTTGTAGTACTATATAATTTATTTTATGCATTTTAAAACACTGAAGAAAGGATCCATAGGGTTCACCAAAGGGGTTTTTGGCACAAAAAAGTGTTAAAAACCCCTGGGCAAGATGACCTCTAACCATTCAATTAACTGCTAAGAATTCTATTCAAAACTGGCATCGAGATAGATAGCTCATATTGTAAATAAGATAATTAAAAGCACTTTAAAACTGTAAGGTGGTACACTAACTTAAGAGGTTGTCTTATATAGGCCCATGGGTGAAGCGATGTTTTCAATGATTTCACCCCTTAGTTGTTGTTTTTTTTTTTTTTTTTGCGGTACGCGGGCCTCTCACCGTTGTGGCCTCTCCCATTGCGGAGCACAGGCTCCGGACGCGCAGGCTCAGCGGCCATGGCTCACGGGCCCAGCCGCTCCGCGGCATGTGGGATACTCCCGGACCGGGGCACGAACCCGTGTCGCCAGCATCGGCAGGCGGACTCTCAACCACTGCGCCACCAGGGAAGCCCCACCCCTTACTTTCTTAACTAAATTATGGGGAAGGAAAACGGGTGGTGATATCCATTATTTGCATCCACATTTCTTTTCTAAAGAAAGATTTTCAAAATTTATGGGTCTTGACTTATTTGGATCCTGCTTTGAACAAACCAACTGTAAAAAAACATGTTTGAGACAAACAGGGAAATTTGAACATAGACTGGGTATTAGATAATATTAAAGAATTAGATGTAATAATGTTATTTTGGACACAGCTCTTTTAAAAAATTCTTATCTGTTAGAGATGCACGTTGAATTACTTACAAGTGAAATAATATTTCACATCTGCTTCAAAATATTCCAGAAAATTAAAAAAAAAAAAAAGAAAGAAGGTAGACAAAACTATAATATGGGTGATGGGTACATGGGGGTTCATTATATTTTTCTCTCTACTTTTGTGTTTTGAAATTTTTATAATAAAAAGTATTTTTAAAAAAAGATTCATAGGCTATGAGGATAGATCCAGCCCACAGAAATGCTTGGACTGTACTCTGTATAAAAAAAAAAATCAAAATCATGTAAAGGAGCATGCAGCTTGCCACAGTTCCTACCACTCCCACTTGTCTTAGAACCTGGGCTACCTCACATCTATGTTGCCTCTTTGGCTGTAGGTTTGCATGGACTTTGTATAATGAACCATTATAACTGACCACATTACTATGTCTAAACAGGTTAAATCTAGTTTTTGATAATCAGGAACTGGTAATTCTTTTCTGTTTGTTTCGTTATTGTTTTTTGTTTTTAACCCCAATCTTCATTAAAAAAAAATTGAACTATAGTTGATTTACAATATTGTGTTAGTTTCAGGTTTATAGCAAAGTGATTCAGATATATATATATATATATATATATATATATATTCTTTTTTACATTCTTTTCCATTATAGGTTATTACAAGATATTGAATATAGTTCCCTGTGCTATACAGTAAAAATCCTTGTTCATCTATTTTATATATAATGGTGTGTATCTGTTAATCCCATACTCCTAATTTCTCCCTCCCCCCCTTTCCCCTTTGGTAACCATAAGTTTGTATTCTATGTCTGTGAGTCAGTTTCTGTCTGTAAATAAGTTCATTTATATTATTTTTTAGATTCCACATATAAGTGATATCATATAATATTTGTCTTTCTCTGTCTGACTTACTTCACTTAGTATGATAATCTCTAGGTCCATCCATGTTGCTGCAAATGGCAATATTTCATTCTTTTTTATGGCTGAGTAATATTCCATTGTATATGTATACCGTATCTTCTTTATCCATGAATCTGCTGATGGCCACCTAGGTTGCTTCCCTGTCTTGGCTATTGTAAACAGCACTGTTATGAACATTGGGGTGCATGTATCTTTTGGAAATAAGAGTTTTTGTCTTTTCTGGATATATGCCCAGGAATGGGATTGCTGGATCATATGGTAACTCTATTTTTAGTTTTTTAAGGAACCTCCATGCTGTTTTCTATAGTGGCTGCAGGAGCTGATAATTCCTTAATTAAGCCACTTACTTTTCTCTTTCTATGGCCACAGAGTGAAACCCTACTTGAGCCAATATATTTGTGCCACTGGACAGGGGATCACAGCTAGACCAACTGTCACCATCACTGAGGAGTGACACTAGCTTCATGCCTCACTGCCTTCAGATCAGTAATGTCTTTGGTGAGATGTCCACTTACATTCCTGGGAGATGAGACAGTATATGCATATCTCCCAGTACATGGATGGTCACTGACCCTCTACGTTTGTTCCTGGGACTTACAGTTCTCTGTGAAACTCCAAAGGCTTTCGACATTCATCATATACGTGGGGATACTGCCAACCAATGACCTGAAGCATTATAGTAGTATCGTTTATTAGCACATAGGCTCTGGAATCAGTTCCTGGATTTAAATCCTAACTCTGTCACAGTGAATACATTTACTCTTTCTGTGCCACAGTTTTGTCATTTGTAAAATGGGGCACTACTAGTAATTATCCTCAGAAGGACGTTGTGAGGAAGAATAACAATATATATACGCAAGGTACTGAGAACAACTTCTAGAGCATGGTATACACTTAATAGCTGTTAACTATTGTTACTGTAACTATTATCTTCAACAACAGCAAAAGTTTTACAACCAAAATAATGCCCATGTTTCAATAATACTTTAAAATTGATTCTAAGAAAAGGTTATACTGCATGAGATTGATATTACAAAAGTTACTCTTTGTAAACAGCTTCCTTTCTTTCATTGAGTGAGGCGCCTTCTTGGGTTACAATTTGTTAATTTCAAAGCCGCCGCATATGTTTTTAAGTCAAAATCACTGAGTATTCATGACCTTTCTTTAATCAGATAAACTCACTTTAGCAATTACTCCAACGATTACAGTTGAAAAGAATAATATAACATATATAAGAGGGTATTTGGTATTGTGTATCTGATTTACAACCTCTTTCCTTACAAGAAGTCCTTTAAGGTCACTGAAGAGGTCTCACAAGGTATTAGAATGAAGAGAATATTCCCAATGAAAATTAATGAAATGAATTCTCAAACCAGGGTCAGAAATTACAAAAAAAAGACTTTCTGGAAGTAGACTCTAAACATGAAACAGAAGTCTCAATTTGAATCAAAATAGTGACAGTGGTTGCTAAAGGACTGGAGCTATTTGAGCTGTAAACCTTGAAGAGGGTGTGTTTGTGTGTGTAATCAGAAGACGAAAACCACTTTGCCCAGCAGAGCTAACCACTTTCAAGGAAGTCCAGGATAAAAATTAACCCAAATGTTTAAAGTATCTAAAATACCCATAGTTCTCTTAATCAAAGCAAAAAGGCATTTTGCATTAGAAAGTAGATTTTCTTTTATCTTTTTCTATATTTTTAAATCATTTTGAACAGTACAGAGAACTGATTGGTTTCACTTTTTGTTCATAATCAATTTTAGTTCCTGTTGCTTTTGATAGTTATTATTACTACTAAAATGATAAAATTAAATCACAAAGCTTTACATATTCCTGATCTGAGGTAAATATATTAATTCAAAAATAATATCGCACTTTTTATAAATCTGGCTTGAAATGAATTCTAATGCATATCATTGTGGTTCCTAATTTTAATCACTTTGTTGATTCTGATTTACTCTTCAAATCTATTTATTTACATAAAAATGAGATCTGTATCCAAAAAGCAAGCAGGTTTGGGAAACCACACAGTTTTGGTTTTACTGAATTATCTAGTAGCCATCTTGTTTGTTGCTGCTAAATATTCTACTAGACATTGTTTCTGTGGCAAAGAGATGAGTTCACACCACTTTGCTCAGGAGCTGAGTGGCTGTCAATTTCACAGCTTTGCTTTGAGTGGTGAAACGACAGTGACACATCAATGCAAATAATTTCCTTGGTTATAGTAGCAATCACACAGCCTGACACAATCAGAGCTTGGAAGGGGCATTTGCAACAATAAACAGAAGGCTCTGATTTTTACTTAAAATTTCAAAAGCTGTCCTGATTTCTAGCTTATTGGCCTTGATTACAGGCCTATGAGGAAAGAATTATTTAAATGACTAGCAGAATTAGTCTGCAGTTGTCAATTTCCTCTAGCTTTCAAAAAAAAGAAAAAAAAAGAAAAAAAAAAAGACTTACCAGAAGCTGAGCTCTCTGTAAAGCAAAATTACTGTTTTCTGGACTAATGTAAGCTTAAAACTAATGAATGTCCAAATGTGTGGAAAGAGAGACAGATAAGGACAAATACCAAAAGAAGTATATTAGGGAATCTGCGTGAACTTTAATTATTGAAAATAAAGAAAAAAAATCAGAGTAAGAAACTCATCATCTGCTAGAACAAATAAACCCTGCCACCTCCTTCTGCCTCTACTATAACAACTGTGAAATGGAGTAACAGAGCATTCAAAGTCCTACTAAGACCTACCTGAAATAATGGACAGAGCAAAATACAATGAAAATTATTTTCTTCTTTTAATTTCTTTGAAAATATAAGATTGTCTATAACTAACAGAAAAAGCTGTATTGTATTTACATGATGACATATATAGATATAACATATATGACAATAATAGCACAAACAAGGGGGAGAAGGAGGAGCAAAGCTGTTATATTTTACCAGAATTAAGTCACTATTAAACTGAAGTAGACTGTGTTAAGTTAAAGACGGATACTGCAATCTCTAGAACAAGAAAATTAAAAGAAAATTAAAAGAAAAAAACAAGATAGCTAAAATATCAACAAAGAAATTAAGATGGTACACTAAAAACATTTGTTTGACACAAAATGAGGCAGTAAAAGAGAAACAAAAAAGGAATAAGACAAACAGCAAACAATATCAAAATGGCAGGCCCCAATCCAACTATACCAATAATTACATTAAATGTCAATGGATTAAACTCTCTAATAAAACAGCAGTTTGTTTAAATGTACACAAAAGCAAAACCCAACCATATGCTGTCTACAAGAGACACACTTTAGATTTAAAGGCATTAAAAAAAAAGGTTGAAAGCAGTGGGCTGGAAAAGGTATACCAAGCAAACAAAAAACAAAATAGAGCTGGGATGGGTTATTAATATCAGATGAAATAGACTTTAAGACAAGAAATATCTAGAGACAAAAAGGAACATTCCATAACAATAAAAGGGTCAATAAGCCGGAAGATATAACAATTATAAACGTACGTGTACCTAAGAACAAAACCAACAGAACTGAAAGGAGAAATAATCCTTCCTGCATTTGTTAGTAGTAGCTACCTTCCTCAACCAAAGGCTTTCCCCAGTTCCTGCCAGGAAACCCTTTCCTACAGCTACAGCTATAGCTCCTTCCAGCTTCTGGTAGCCACACTCTCCTCTTGCCCATGCAGTCCTAGGGAAGGTAAAGACTCGCTGCTGCTAACCATCCCTTTTGGTTTTCTTTAACTCTGTCCACACCTTTGAACACAGTCCTTCCATTGAATTCTCCCTAGTTACCTGTATGATGCGCCATCTGTTTTCTGATGGAAACTTGACCTATATCTAAACTCCTCTCCTTGATTTGAAAGAGACTAGTAGTTTCTTACTAAATCGGCATTCTCTCTTTCTCACTCAAGTTAAAAGAACTCTGATTTTTAGTTGGGCGTTTGCTGTCCCAGAAAAAGAACTACATTTCCCAGTCTGCCCTAGCACACATGCTGAGGCCTTATGCACTAAGTTCTAGAACGATGACATGTAATTGGAAGTGGTGCGTGAGACTTCTTCAAAGTCTCATTACATGAGAAGGTGTGTCCCCTCCTTCCATCTTTTCTCTATTCTCTTACTTGGATTGTGACAGCTGGAGCTCCAACAGCTTTTTTGGCCTATACGCAAGAAAGTCACACCCAAGGGATTATGGAGTATAAAGCTTGAAGGAATCTGGGTCCCATGTGACCTCTGGATATGTCATTCCAGCCCTGGACTGCTTCCTTATACACAAGAAAGAAATACACTTCTACCTTGCTTAAACCATTGTTTTTCAAGCGTTTATTACCACTCCATCCCGATACACATGGCCTGTGAGGCACTATCCTATCTGGCCCTGACTCTCTTTCTAAAGTCTCTCATGTGACTCTCTTTGCTCACTGTGCTCCTGTCACACTGGCTCATGCAAAGCCCTTTGCTACCTTTTGTAGCTCTTTGCACAAGAGGACTTTCTTTCTCCTGAAATCTCTTCACTGAACCTGAATGGCTGCTCATTAAGGTCTCAGCTGAAATGTCAGCTCCTATGAGAAGGCGTCCCTGACCATCCCAGCAACAGCTCCCCTCTTAGCCTCTTTCAAAGCCCTCTGTTTTGTTCCATTACGGTACTTGTCGCCATCTGTAGCACATATTTGTTAGTTTACTTCTTTATTGTCTGTCTCTCTCATTAGACTCCATTAGGGACAGTGTCTCTCTTTCTAATTCTCTCTCATATATATAACATATGAAGTTTTCCCTGTGTCACTCATCATCACTTTGTTCCTTGCATACAGTAAGCGAGCTTAGAGAACATTTGTTTTTAAAGATGCGTATCAGTGTACCACACCTTTATCTGATCTCTTTTCTCATTAACTAGATCAGGGGTTGGCAAACTTCTTTTGTAAAGAGTCAAAGAGGAAATATTTTAGGCTTCACCATTTTTGTTGCATATTCTTCTTTTCTTTCCCCTAACAACTCTTTAAAAACATAAAAACCATTCTTAGCTCAAGGGCCATATAAGAATAGACTCAGGGTGGAGTTTGGCCCATAGGCTGTGGCCAACCAACCCTTGCTCGAGACTCTGTGTGTCTTAAGGTCAAGCCTGAATTATTTACTTATATCCCCTGGGACCTAGCACAAGCCTGAGCTTGTGAGAACAGCAGGTTCTCACAACAGCAGGTTCTCTATCAACTCAGAACTCAGGTGAATTGGATTAAATTGATTGGGTTAGGGGTCGAGAAGAGAAGAAATGAAATGGAATACCTAAAATGGTCAGATTTGGTCCAATATGTATTTTGCCAGGGAGATAAGGCCTATGGTCCAGGCTGGATGACTCAAAGGGTCATTTACCAAGGAGTTACAGGTAACTGTAAAAGATCTCAATACCCTCTCCTTCCAAGCAGCAACCCTGCGACCTTAGGCAGCTGCATTCCTTATAGTGCAGCTGACAGGGGCCCATGAAAAACAGGCCATTTTCCCCAGTGGTTGCTTTTGTTCTGTGTCACTGTGCCTTGCTATCTGGTTCTCTTGTCATCCAGTATTCTGAAAAGCTGCTGCCTTAAAGATAGCATCTACCTCCAGAGGTAAAATACAGCTTGGCAAATACAGAATTACCTACATAACCACTACAGATAATTCTTAGATGATGGCCAGGAAACCTTTCTGAAAACAGTTTCTGAATGAAAGCAAGTCCCTGATCCTGCTGTGGTTCCAACTCTTGCGATATGTTGATATGGATGAAGGAAAGAAAGAAGGAATAAATGGATGAAAATTCTCCATGGTCAGAGCTCCCCTCCTGGAACTGCCAGAACGCCAGGAAGTTGCAGTGTCTCCTGAGAGATCCCAGAATCCGTACAATGTTCTTTCTCCCCTAGGGCATTCTTACTTCCGAACACTCTGGCAAGGTCTGAGGTCACAGCCATCAGCCTCAAGAGAGGACTGCCTCTTTCCTCTAGCATCCAGAATGCTCGGAATTATTGCCAGCACCTGCCCTCTCGACAAACCTCTTCCTGGGCCTGGGCAGAACAGAGGGTGGGGGAGACCAGAGACGTTATCTGTGTCCTGCCAGGTCTTCATGCTGCATGGAGCAGTGAACCAGCCACAGAAGACTGGCTCCATCTCTAGGCGCTTCCTTCTTCCTTTTTCTTGTTCTTGAGATCTCAGAATAATTCAAGGCAATGTTCTATCATTAAGTCTCCCCACCCCATAATGCCACCCCATATTCAACTCCCATCTTCATGACGAGAAAAAAGGGAATAAGTGGTCCCATGGGGGTTGTAACCAAGCAAGCAGATGCTTCCAAAAGAAGGTAAGTTTCAGATGCTTAACTGTATGACTGAATAAAACGCATCACCTAACCAAGCTTCACTACGATGTTACAAGTCCTACATTTTAGATATAAGAAAGTAGCAGAAGGGTGGAAATAATTTATTTAAAGACAGGCTGTGAGTTAATGACGGAGCAGGAAACAGCATCAAAATCCCCTGATTCACAGACAAGGTCTTATCTGCCAAAGAGCCGAGAACGTGGGCCGTGACGCTAAGAGCGGAGAGCAAACGGCCCGGGGAGGAAAGGAGTAAGAGCCTAAGGAAACACTTAGGAAAAAGTAAATTAAACAAATCTCAGGGTCCCTGTACCTGTTCTAATGAGTGTCTGGGGGTTCTATGTTTCTGAAGAAGGTAATCAAAACTAAGTGAAAATATGACTTTAGGACTTAATTTTGCATGTGACAGAGGAAGGCAGAGAAGGGGCTGTAAGAAATAGTGGATACACAGTACTGTGGGGAAAACATTCTTTGGGGAATAGACCTTGCAAAGGAACAAGAACTGCCGTGACACTGAATGCACTGAGAGGAGAGCCGGCAGGAGCTAAGAGGTGGACGCTCTTTTATCCCGGAACAGCTCTCCTGCCAGGCCCCACCAGAACAGGCAGCCTTGAGTTGCATGTGGAAAACACAGGTGAGAAAGATCAGTGCCGAGGATATCTTTTTTCCCTTATATCTGATATGATCTGACATCATCTTTTATTTTATTATTATTATTTTTTTGTGGTACGCGGGCCTCTCACTGCTGCAGCCTCTCCCGTTGCGGAGCACAGGCTCCGGACACACAGGCTCAGCGGCCATGGCTCACGGGCCCAGCAGCTCTGCGGCATGTGGTATCTTCCCGGACCGGGGCACGAACCCATATCCCCTGCATCGGCAGGCGGACCCTCAACAACTGCGCCACCAGGGAAGCCCTGACGTCATCTTTTTTGAAAATGGAATCATGGCTAGGAGACCAAAGTAAGTTTCGGGACAAACTGTTGAGATTTCATGCCACTTTGGGATGAAGAAATTGGTTGAAGCAGTCATCTAATTTACTGTTTGTAACTGTCCTCCTGTGTGTCCTTCCTTCTGCGTCCTTCTCTCACAGCTACTCCCGGAGGCCTCAGACCATAGCCACTACCATTCATAGCAGGGTACAGGTCCCTATTGCTGAGCTGGGCTAGAGGAAACACACCAGACTAATCCCCCAGGCAGCTGTCCAGGGTCATGAGACACAAACCAAGCTTACAGTCAGGATCTGGGGTCAGGTTACCAGGCTAGAAACAGAATCACTGGGATAAAGATGGTGGGGCAAAGTGGACAGAGCAAATAGGAAGTGAGACCTCAGAAAGCAATTAACACTCAGAACAGAAAACCAAAGCCGTGATAAGGTCAGAATTAGAAGTGAGAGCTGGAAGCAGCAGTACGAAGTTCTGCTCAGTAGAGCCACAGAAGATGGTGAGCAAAGAGGAGAGTGCCAGGAGGCCTTGACTGTGGGACTTCCTCTTCCACCTGGCCCTGTATTGTAGATTAAGCTCCATCTGCTGATGTCTCCACAGGACTTACCAACCAAATCCCCAGTGACACGAGAGGGACCTAAAACAGAGGGAGGCTTGTCCTAGTGATTTGAACAAGGTCATATAATTAGTTGGAGGCACACCCAAGATGAAAATCTTCACCTCTCCAACTCTCTGCTTATCGGTACGCATAATTAATATAGAGCAACATGCTTGCATTTTTCAGATGCATTTGAAAAGATGGTCCCCATGTAAGACTAGTTATCGAGTAGGAGCTCCACATGAAGCACTGCATGACAAGGTGGTTATCACTGGGAAATGCCTTAAACGACAGGGATAACCAACTTCTTAGAAGTACGTATGGCCAACTCTCAATTATCTCTATGTAGATTATACCGTGGTAAGGTTTTCATTAGAGTTTTCTTCCCTCTACCACTATGGACATTTTGGGGTTTCTTCCCCTACTATCTGTTGATGTGACGTCAGGTAAGACAAATTAAGAACTATTTTAGCCTAAGCAAATCATAACCAAGAAAGTAAAACTGCTGGGGAAGAAAAATCGTCCCAAGTCGTTATCTTTGTACTGACAGCTTGGCTAAACAGGGCCAAAGCTGTGCATCCTGAAATAGTTTATTTAAGTCTAGGGTAGTTCCACATACTGCGTGAAGTCAACCCAAACCCACTGCTTTTGTGTAACTGGACTCGGGAGAGCTGAAACTTCTGCGCCTTTGGCTTGAAGTCTGGGCATGTTGCATATCAAATGACTAAAGAATAAAGCTCGTAGCTGACTTGCAACTCAAACCTGGCACCATGGGTCACTGGTTCTTATATAACAAAGAAATATACAAAAGAGACTCTAAATGATCCATTAAGCGAAAGCTGGAGCAATGTTTACTGACTGATTAATATCATACAACAGGAATTTAAATACGCCTACTGTGTGGAAAACACTGAGAAGTCATGTCAGGAATTCATCAAAACATAGTCCCACCTTTAAGATATATATTATATATTACCAAAGTTACAGATTTTTTTCACTTAATAAGAATGATAACCAAATGATCAAAGCAATATGTTTTGAGTAATCTTGAAAGTTTTGAGGCCTGAATCTGGAAAGATACTTTGAAAACAGAAATCTCTCTAGGGTAGGGTTTCTTAAATTCAGCACTACTGACATTGTGGACTCAATACCTTTTTGTTTTAGGGACCTGTCCTATGCACGGTAGGACGTTTAGCTGCATCTCTGACCTCTACCCACTAATGCCAGTAACAACAACCGCCAGCCCTGGTCCCCTACCCGTCGTGACAAACAAAAATGTTTCCAGACATTACCAAATGTCCCCTGAGCAGCAAATGATACCTTGTTGAGAACCACTGATCTAGAGATATTTTCTCTTGAAGACCACGCAGTAAGTAGACTTATACTAAAGTAAAAGGAACCAAGTCAGGACACTAAAGTTTGTCATATTCATTATTACATGTGGTTTAGTACATTTTTAAATGCAGGCTGACATGCTAATAGCAAAAGTATACTCACTGTGTACAAGAAAACAAAAATCTTTCCACATCAGCAACAGAGTGAGTTTTGTAAAGCCTTCTGCATCATATTCCACGACACCCCTAAGTAATAAAAACATACACACAAACAAAAAACCCTCATAAAAACAAGGGATAAAGGAGATGGAAACAAGTAAAGAATATATTCATAAAGTCAGGGTTATTGAATCCGAGATGCATTTAAGACAAGTGAGTGTTACCACAGGAAGGATGTGGGATTTGGAATGAAAGCAGCTAGGTTTAAGTTACAGCTTTGCCATTTTACTATCTGTTACAACCTCGGGCAAATCACTTAACCTTTGGAGCCTCAGTTTCCTCATCCGTAGAACAAATATAATCATATTTGTAAACTTCATCATGGAGTTGTGAAAAACAAGTAAAGTAAACCATAAAATGTTATGCAAATGTTAGTTATTAGTGATGAGCAAAAGGACAAATGAAGAAATCAGGGCAAAAATGACCCTATGTCTGTACAGTGATAGTGAAATCTCACTCACTTAGGCACTGAACAGTAACAAGCAGTGACAATATTACTAACTACAGGATTATATACTACTTTCTTCCCAAGGATTTGGAATCCTTTCTCTTGTGTCCCCCTATCCTCCCCACCAGGCTCAAGACAAAGTAGCAACGTTAGCTGGTTGGACACTGGGTTCAGATGGGAGATGCACGCTTCAAGCGTCAATGGAGAACAGCCTCTGAGCACGGAAGGGCCTGGAGAGAATTCTGATAGGCTCACCTCCCCCATTTCCCTCAAGAGCTAAGTGCTTAGGGGGTGTTACCATAATGTGCCAATACTAACCACACAGCGAGGACAAGGATAATGTTCTCTCTTGTCCATACAAGGAGGCCTTTGTTGTCCTTAGAGATGCCTTCATCCTGGCTGAGTCAGGCCAGTCAGACCATTAATACTGATGGCCTCCAGGTTTAAGTAGGAAGGAACAGTTGAACTCATTGGGAAGGTAAGGGAACTAAGGCACTGAAGGCTTAGTGATTTGCTCAAAGACTGTTGATACATCACTAAGATCTGCTGACTTAAGTCAACAACTCTGTTCACCAGTTTGTATTTCTTTTAAGGATATGTAATTTACTCAACACTATAACACTGATATCTAAACTTTTTAGATCCTGCATCCTGTAAGCAAAAACGAGCACAGAATCCTTTTCATTACGCATATAGTACAGTATATGGTAGTACTTGTATATGATTTCGTAATTGTATACAAGTACTACTATATTATATGTATAAAAAAACACAAAAATGTACATAAACCGAATGAGATTTAAAAACAAGTGTAAATTCGATTGTCACCCTTTTCGTGAATGGAGTGAGGTGGGGAACACACCCCTGAGGTATGTGTACCCTGCTTTGGAGGTTATTGTGTTAACGTCTGCATTTTCGATTATATATAAGAAAGATAATCTTACTCAAAAATGAGGAGACTAACGGTGTCATTTATTAACCACTGTTTGTATCATAAGCACTTTCTCAAAATGCTCATAAATAAAGCTGAAAAAAGTCTTAAGTATTAGAGACTCACGTAAGAGACAGTCATACTGTTTAGATATTGATACTTCTATTTTGGGGATATGACAAATTTCACTGTGGATAATGAGAAAATTTCTTGAAATTGTTTTGAGGAGTCAGAAATTTTGCTTATAATTATGCCACATTTGTAAAATTATACCCCAACCTTATTTTTTCTTAAGATTTTTTTTGACGTGGACCATTTTTAAAGTCTTTCTTAAAATTGTTTCTGTTTTATGTTTTGGTTTTTTTGGCCTCGGGGCATGTGGGATCATAGTTCCCCGACCAGGGATTGAACCCACACTCCCTGCCCTGGAAAGCGAAGTCCTAACCACTGGGCCGCCAGGGAAGTCCCCCCAACCTTATTCTTGACCTCATCTTTTCTTTCTTATTCCTTTTGCCCTAATTTCTTCATTTACTTATTTAAAATTTTAATACACACACACACACACACACACACACACACACACACACACACACACCACTTCTCTGGAATAAGGTGGGAGATAACTAGACCACTAAAACCCTTAGGGCTTAGTCCCCCCAGTAGGTAGAGGGATTCACCTTTTAAAGAAGACTGTGAGGAAAGTCCATTCTCCAACTAAGCCCTGAGGGGAAAGTTGATAAGGGCTCTACCATCATTAAGGAAACAGCTGCAGAGCAGCCCACCTCGGGCAAAGGAAAGGGCCAGAGCACAGGGAGGGTGGGAGGAGATGTCTACCCTGGAACTGCAGCTATACACTTCCCTCCTCCCTTGTGGGGCCTTCTTCCAACTCCTAATCCCAAGTGTGAGTCATCGTGATGGTGTCTAATGCCAGACTTCCTTCCCGAATCTCTGTGGCCCTGTGGGGAGCCGTGGTCCTATCAGGAGACCTGAGTCCTGGGAACAGGATCCCAGCCTGGCTTTCTCTCCCCGAGATGTGTGACTTCCGCCGGGTGCCTGAACTGGCCAAGGTTTCGGGGCTTTCTTCAGTAGAATGTGCCAGTCATGCCTGCCTGCTTCACCTCATGACTGCTCTGTGATGACGGAGGTGAAAGTGTTGTGCAGACTATAAAGAGCCTGAGAAGAAGCAGGCCTTATGCCCACTGTTACTGCAGTGTTTGGGGCTAGTCATGCGCTGCTCCAGGGAAGATATTTGATTCTACTATTTGCTAAAGAATGCTCAAGAAAAAAGTCTTCCTGGGAGCTTCAGTGTAAGCAACACACCAAGAAGAATCAAAATGGCATTCGGAGGTATCACACGGAAGAACTGCTATTTTCTTAATCAAGCCCTTATATTAGGGTCATCAGGACGTGAGTGCATCATTGATTTGTGGTTTAAACAAAGAACTTACGTGCCAAAGTGACTGAGAAAAGCAGCGATATACTCTCTTCTTTTGTGATATCCTTGAATCACATACTGCACCTGGAATAGGAACCCAAAGCTGAGAAGTGGAGTAGGAAATCATTAAACATTTTATTATGTAAAATTTCAAAGATTCAGAGAAGTAGAAAGAATAGCAAATTGAACACCCATATTCCCACACCTATATTCAACAACTGTGAATATTTTGTCTAGTTGCTTTATCCAGCCATCTACCTACCTATCAACCTGTCAATCAATCTTGCTGAAGTGTTTCAAAGGAAATTAGAGACATCATGACAGTTTGCCCCTAAACACTTAGGCATGCATCTCCGAAAAACAAGACATTTTCCTGCATAACCACAATACTGTTATCATACCAAATTTAGTAATCATTCTCTGAATTCATTTAGTACGCTGTCCATTTTCAAAACTTCCCAATTGTCCCCAAAACATTTTTGAAAAAAGCAGGGTGTAAACAGGGATCAGGCATTTAATTCAGAAAGTCTTTTACTATAGAATAATAGTACCTCCTGGGGTGTGGATGTGTGTATATAATATTGACTTTCCAAAGAGACTGGGCTAGTTGTCTTATTCTGTATTCTCGATTCTCTGATTGTTTCCTTCCTTTTTTCTCTACCTTCTGTATTTCCTAAAATTGGAAGTTAGAGCTAAAGGTGTGACTAGATTCAGGTTAAATATTTTGGGCAAGAAAACTTCCTAGGTAATACTGAGTTTGATCATTGGTTAAGGTGATGCCAGCCAGACCACTCTACTGTAAGGGGATGTTTCCCCTCTGCCATAGTGAGTAATCCAGGGGTACACCCCTCAAAGCATGGGAAGATCTAGTTCCCATGAACCTTTTACTTAATGGTTTTAGTATCTGTTGGGAGATCCTTGTCTGAATCGATTACTTCACTAGGGCCTGAAAAAATGGTGATTTTTGTATTCTCTCATTCCATCTGCATTTATCAGCTGGAATTCTCTATAAAGAAGAGCTTCCTCTCATCCAGTGGGTCTATTTGGTTATCTTGAACTACAACGCCTATTGAAACGGCACAGTAATGCTCAATTCTTTCTTTTTAAGCTCATAACGTTCAGAATAAGGAGTGTTACAACAGGAGATTTTATTTTGCCTTTTTATATTTCCTTGTTATCACCAAATGACAGTTTCTATAAAAAAAATTTGTGAACTCATTAAGCTAGGCATCTGAAAG
This sequence comes from Grampus griseus, assembly GCF_964374135.1. Classification (NCBI taxonomy): domain Eukaryota; kingdom Metazoa; phylum Chordata; class Mammalia; order Artiodactyla; family Delphinidae; genus Grampus; species Grampus griseus. Next base: position 21,595,922 of record NC_139009.1, on the reverse strand, counting down.
TTAGTCATTTACCCATCAGCGTCTAACACAAAAATACATTCCTTATGAAATGTCTTCATAATGGCTGAAAGAAACAGTGGGAGAAAAAGACCCCCCAAATTGTTTATATTGGCTGTAGTCACACTGAGTTTCCATGGATAACAAAAGCCTGAGATAAAGTGCTTGAAATAACCTTGACACAATTGGTACTGATAGCCATTTGTACCCTTTAAAAGTAAAACAATTCTATTTATATAACAGGGGTTTTATGTCAATTTATAAAAACAGTGCTTGCTTTGCAGGCTTAATGCAGGATCAGAAATGTTATTTTGGGAAAAGAAAAACAGATGATAAGTTTGCTTAAGTGGCTTTGTTTAAAAAGGGGATGAAAACAGTTCTGTATACTTGATTTTAAAAACAGAAAACCATTCTAACAGAAACCCACAACAAAACTGGCTATAAAGATAGATTCCAATGTAATTATGGAAATTCATTTGAAGAGATTGTTTCTAAAAGCAGCCCATACTGTCCTCGTTTGTGGCAAGGAGAAGAACATCAATTTTAAAAGACAAGCAAAATTAATGAAAGGGAACCAGATAAGAAAAACTGACTGATTCTTGTATTTCTGGGAAAATGGTATTACAATTTTTCTGAGGAAAATGTATGACTAGAAATTAATCTCAATTGGAGAGCTTTAAAAAGGCTTTTCTTCTTGGTTCTGGAAGACCAAATTTGCATTTTTCTCTATAATACTGGGATATCTAGATTTGAAGGCAGTGCAAAGTCCCCCAGTGTAAATAAGAAATCTGTGCTCTGATCAGTTTTGTAGGAGGGCAGTGGCTGGGGGAATTTGGTCCAATGAGCAGCAACCAGTCTGTGAGAGTTAAAGACCCTGGAATCTGGGCCGAGCCCACAGACTGTGGAGTTGCCCGATTTTAGTTTCTCTGACATTTAAAAAATAATACGGAAGCCTTTGAAATATTATTATATTTCTAAAATATTTTCTATATAGAGATGAGCTATCTTTTGAATGAAAGAGACAAACAAAAGATTTATTTTCCAAGCCATTGTGAACAAGTCAACAGGAGCAAAGAAAATAGGATTTGGGGAATTAAGCAAACTGGGTCCATGTGGGAGAAGAAACAAAGTCAGTATTGCTTGCGGATTAATATCTCCGGTTTTTAGCTACATACACTGGCTGGACATTAACAAGCATATTGTATACTTTGTAGAAATAGCTGACAACAACCATTAGTGGAAGCTCAGCTACTTGCCAGTGTAAGGGCTCATTAACACAGCTAAGAGACGGCTTTAGATAATCTGATGTGCCTGACTATAAGACAAGCTGACCTGGAAATCCTGCCCCTAGAAGCAGGACTCTGGCAAACTGCTCCTAGACATGACAGGGAGAATCAAGAGCCAACTATTAAGAAGTGCAGTACAGAAAAGCAGGAAGAGATAAAAGCAGCTCTACAGAATTACTGTGATATTAACTAGTGGCAAACACACACACACACACACACACACACACACACACACACGCATGCAACAGATAATTGGGAAATGAAAGTTCAAAATTTTTAAACTGTAAGGAGGTGTAAGATCTAGCAAAAACTTAGGGCATAAAGGAAATTCAAGAAACAGGAGATATACATTTAAAAGATGAAGATAAGACTGGAACAGGAGGTCAGAATCCTCAGAAAAGGAATGAGGGCAAAGAAATCAGGAGAGAAACTGATGAGATGTAATTCAAAGTAGGAAAGGTTGATGTCAGACGGAGGCTGAAACTAAGAGGATGGGGTGCAGAGGATGGTGTGTGCACCATGATGCTGGGTAGATGACACTGGAGGAAGGAGCCTCACAAGGTGGGGGAGGCAGAGGACTTGCTTTTACCTTGTTGGTGAGCAGGTGGCACACTTGAGGAACATAATCAATGAGACATCCTCCTCCTGGAAAAGCTGGGATATGAAGAGCTGAGGAGCCGCCAAGTGCACTGAAAGGACAAGAGAACAATGGACACTTCTCTCAGGGCTCAGGCAGTTTAAGTGACACCCCAAACAGACTTGGCTTCTCGTGTCCAACTCTGCCCACCAACTGCCTGAAGTAATGACGATGGTTACAGGGGCTTCACTTTACGACTACATTTCCACATATATTCTATCCATTTTGTTAAGACAACATGTTCATGTTACACATGACTAACAGCTAACGATTAATGACAACTCCTGATCCTATCACACAACAGTACAAATTAGCAAATTTTGATTGGCATGGGTAAATGTCTTACCAACATTAATGGATTGTACCTGTTACTGAAACACAGGCTTTTATACTCTTGATTATGCCCAGTTCATAATTGGGCTGAGCAAAGGTAAGTCATTCATTAAACTGAACAAAACTGAACTGACACAACGCTGTAACAGTGTACCAAAGGGACTAGTTCTGCAGCTCACCAGCTTTGTTGCCCTGGGCAGCCTCCTTGGGCTTTAGTTTCCTCATTCTTAGTGTGAGGCAAGTGGTCTAGGGCAGGGGATGCAAAAGCCTGGGGTCTACCCAGCACAGGCAGGTTTTGTAAATGAGTGGAGAGAACCAGGTGGGGACTCTTGAAGGAACTGGGGATTTTGTGCACAGTGGGAAGGGCTCTCACTGATCAGCCCCAGCCATCTCTGACATGTAGGAATACAAGCCTGGTCTTACCAGATCCTAATTTTTCAAGTGAAGCCAGAAATCCAGATGATTTAATCTCTCAATTTTTAAATGGTGGCAATTAAATAAACATTTTCTGAAACACCGGGGTCCCGTGTCTGTGGGTCAATATGGGTAGGAAGTGTGCAACTAATCCCAGTAAACACTGATATTCAATTCATCTAAACAAGAAGGTACAGTCAAAAATCATCAATCCAAACACTAAGACGCTCTTGATTCAGAAACATTTTCCAGAACTTTCCTGGATATTCTCTTTTCAGTTTAATTAACCAGCGTTAAGATTATTTTAAAAAATTGTTCAGAACCTTATAGCATGCATTTTGTATATCATCCTTAATCTTGATTTCATCTTCTTTCCTACTCTCACTTTCCTTCGGTCCTAATTTGTTTTTCTTATTTGAATTTTATTTTAACATATATATTTCTGTAAGCCTCTTAAAGCCTCTCTGTAAGACAACGGAATATAAAAAGACCCCTAAAATCTCTTAATGTTGTGATTATTCATTATCCAAGTCCCCATAGTAACGAGGTTGTAAATGGAAGCAAAACATTTCACAACAGTAACAGTCTAGAAAATCCTTCTCAAATAGTGTAGAGCAGATTGACTCAGCCTAGAGTTTGTGGTACAAGGAACAATATATGTAACTACTCAAAGGACTCCAGATCCAGCCTGTCTCCCTATTGACTACAGATTTCTGAAATTAATTTTTCTGGTAAAAATGAATATTATGTTTATTTATTTACAGGAATGAGAAATCCCAAGAAACAAATAAAATTCCAGGTGGTGTGAGCAACTCAATATGGAGTGGAAGTATTCGCTGTTGACTTATCCTACTCAGATGGTAATTAAAAAGCACAATAACTGACAACTGAGAAAATTCTGAGACAGCGTTTGACTAAGTAGGACGTGAATATGTCATGTACACCCTGCAACTGCACAGAATCAGCAAGGACATCATTTCCATTCGCTCCTCTCAGAGTAGACATTGGATGAGACTTAGCCTCAACTCTGAAGAAGGCTAGGAAAATTCCTATGACTTTCTGTGAACGAGAGGAAGGCTTTCTGTCCCCTCTTTTCATGCAAAAGTACACAGAGGGCACACATCTCACTGGAAGTGTCTAATGGTTCCATTAGGATGGAAAACGGATTAACAAGAAAATTCTATAGTACAAGAAAAATAAATCCAGTATTTACAGCCTGTGGTTCTTGGAATATCTGCACAACAGAGAAGAACAAGATCCAGGCTTCTCATAGGTTGCTTAGAGGAACAATCCTTAACATAATAAAATTAAAAAAAAAAAATTCGGACAGTTCTCTAGAATTGATAGTAATGGCCTTTGACCTGTAAATAGCATTACAGGATAAGTTCTTAATCATTCACTAAATTGAATACAAGGAGTAAAAACAGCATGCGAGTAATCCTCTCAACCTGAAACTCTCTCTCTGCCTCTGAAATACAGCCATTAAACAAAAATTACCTATAATAATAGAAAGAAGCAGAGGTATGGAGAAATCCAATGACCAGCTGCTCTGCTGCCAGGCCCATCTCTCTGCACTCTGCTTCTGTGATTATCAAGAACTAACCCTTGTTGCTAGGTGCCTTCTCGTTATCTAATTTAATCCTCTCCACAATTCAACAAGGTGGGAATTACCACTGTGATTTTACAAGTGAAGGAATTGAGGCTCAGAGAGCAGAAGAAATTTCCCTGGGTCCACACAACTAGGAAATGGTAAAGCCAGGATCTGAACTCAGGGAAGCCTGTTGCCAGAGTCCAGGCTGCTGTTACTGCTGAATTATGTGCCTCCCTGAGAGCAGGGGGGATTTTAATCTTGAAAGGGCTACAAGGGGACTTCCTGGTGGCGCAGTGGATAAGAATCCACCTGCCAATGCAGGGGACATGCGTTTGATCCCTGGTCTGGGAAGATCCCACATGCCACAGAGCAGCTAAGCCCGTGCGCCACAACTACTGAGCCTGCGCTCTAGAGCCCACAAGCCACAACTACTGAGCCTGCGTGCCACAACTACTGAAGCTCGTGCACCTAGAGCCCATGCTCTGCAACAAGAGAAGCCACCACAATGAGAAGCCTGCGCACTGCAACGAAGAGAGCAACTAAGCCCATGCGCCACAACTACTGAAGCCCGCGCACCTAGAGCCGGTGCTCCGCAACAAGAGAAGCCACCGCAATGAGAAGCCCGCGCACCGCAAAGAAGAGTAGCCCCAGCTCGCTGCAACTAGAGAAAGCCTGCACACAGCAATGAAGACCCAATGCAGCCAAAAATAAATAAAAAATTAAATCTTAGGGAAAAAAAAAAAAGGGCTACAGGGATGGAAAGACACAGTGGGTATGGCTGGTAAGTGAGCAGGGTCAGGATTCCAGTGAGGCTAAAGGGCTTCTAGAAGCACTCAGACCACCACCGAAGCAGGCACTGTGCTGTACAGCCCATCTCCCCTTACAACTTTCCACAAGGCAGCAGGACAAGTATTCCTCCCGATTTTGTTCACACCTCAGTACTCTCCCACCCCAACCATCAAACAACCAGATTCACTGCCTCTTGGATGTGAGGGACCGACCACTCTGTCATGTCCAATCATGAATGACTTAGCTGTGCAGGGGAAGCCTCAATGTGTGAAGCACTTCAGATACCAGCAAGGATAGTTTTAAATGAGAGTTGAGTTTTTAAAGGACACTCGCTGCACGCTTTATTTAACTCAGCAGTTTCTCTGCCTGTGAGGGCTCTGAACCTGACTTCCAGCATCACACGCTGATAAGTGCCACTGATTCATGTATAAATATCCGCCTCATTGGTAAATATTTAACAGGCTTGCTATAGCCTGAATGCTGCCCTGATCGCACTGAATAAACAAAGTCAAGTGCCTTGAAATAAAAGAGCTATTATGTTTTCAAAGTGTGCAAGATGGAGGAGGTAAGGCCTTGTGATCTCGAATCCTTTAATATTCATGAATCAAAAAATACTGGGCTGAGCATGTACAACAGAAAACTCACCCTGTGCAGGGATGCCCGGCCTCACTCAGCCATTCCCAGGAATGCAGGGCTGGCTGGCGAGAAGCAGGGCCTCACTAACTCGCTAAGTGGCTGAGTTGGGGCTGGGGAAGGGGTGAGGGGGAGATGAAAGGGACCACTGGCTGTAGACTCTTCTGATCTCTGGAGCGGTGCAGGGAGAAAGCAGGGCTAAAAGGTGGGGAACCAAAATTGGTGTGACAGGGTCTCAGGCTGAACTTGGGAGAAGAAACGGGTGAAAAGGGCTGCTTTGATGAGAAAGCACCGTCTATCTCTTTATGGACTGTAATGAAACATGAAACTGCTTGATAATTCTTAGAACTGAAACTGAATCTGTGGATAGAAATTAGAAGGACAAGGCCAGAGCTCGAGAAACCTTTCCAACAGTGGAGTTGAACAGTCCGAAAGTTAGCCAGAAAAACATTTCCAGGTCTGTCTCCTTGGCTCTAAAAGTCAAATATAAGAACTGTCTATGTACTAATACTATTGTTTCCATGCAAATACAGCTAATTGAGCCCTTGTGGACCTTGCTCTGTCAGCAAATATTCAGAGCGCCTCTAATATTGAAGACTTGGATTGGCTACAGTCAACAGCATAAAGGAAATATCTTTGAGCATTTTGACATGGAAAAATGCAGGCAGTCAGCCTGTCTGCAAGCTTGACTTGGGACAATAGGGTTTTAACTCATTATGGAATAATAACTCCCTTCTCCCCATGTTGGGCTTTACCTTACTGGCCAAATAAAATGAAGAAAACATGATTTGGCACTGGAGAAAACAAGAAGGGCCAATGATTTTCAACTGTAGTTCTTGCTGCTGCCAAGTTTGCTCTCTTTGGTCTTACTCAACTTTCCATGAGTGCAGCGGGGATAACACTACTCTCAAAAGGACCCATCTCTCTCAAGGGTTAAAGTAACAATTAGAGTTACACTAATATTAAAATAGCACCATGCACCCCAAGAGAGACGTTATTCAAGAATGCCTCTTGTGTGAGTTTTCTATGTCCAGGGTTAGGTCAGAGATGCTTCAATCGGCCTTAGTGTCCCCTTCTGCCTTTGAACTGGGTTCTGAAGTTGCCCTGGTTGCCTCCTCCATAGTATGATTCAGGGGAGTGTTGGAGGGTGAAGCATGGAAATAGGGAACTTCAAGGATGATAGATGGACACCAGCAGCCACTAGGCCCCAAGCTAAGAGAAATCTAAAGAAAGGTGAGCCTTCAATTCAATCCAACAAACACGAACTGTATGCCTAAATCTGTTTAAGGACTTGAGTTTTCCATTCTGAATATGTGACTAGGGCACCACTGTTAATTCCTTTCAAGGTACAGAAATGCCAGGGACCTCAAGAATCTAGGGCACTCTATAATGACAGAGTATGTTTCCTGGTGGCTTGCCAGGAAAGCCATTACAATAAAACAAAAGTCACTGTTATTTATTGAGTATCTACTTTTGCCAGGCACTCTAATAGGCATTTCGTTATCTCTAAACCTCCCAAGAACTCTGCCAGATAGACCTAATTAGCCCAAGTTACAGATGAGGAAACTGAGGTTCTAAGAGTCTAAGTATCTTGTCCAAGATTACCCAGCAAGTAAGTTGCAGACATAGGCTTGAATCCCAGTCTTTCTGGTTCCAAAGCCTGTGTCCTTCTTCTTTAGAAATTCTTTCATAAGAAGGATGGTGTGGAATTTCTAAAACTCTTACCCCTACTAATCCCTACCTACATACTGAAACAGTAGTATAAGCGGCTGAAATTATCCTCAAAAAGCCTTCATACATGAAATTCATCACCTTGTCATCTCACTTTTTCTTAAGATATCATCTGTCACAAGAAGTTAACTGGGTAGGATTAAAAAAAAAAATCATATGTAGGTTCTGAAAACCCAAAAGTACATAAACACTACACCATGGAAACAGTCTGCTTTTTGTTTTTGTTTTTTCCTAACTGGATTTTCTTTTTCCTAGTAAAGCATTTTCTAGAGCTGCTGTAGCCCTTGTCTCATTTTATAGATTCAACTTGGAGCCATCTTAAGAGTCTCTCCACTGCTCAGTTAAACAAAATCAGGCTGTAATTCAAAATGGAAAAAAACTCAATGAATATAACAGGAGAAGAAAATAAAAGATCAGAATGACAAGTTAAGTTTATAAGTAGGAGAAAATTTGGGGAGTCGCACTGGATGAGAGGTTCACTGAAGCATCAGTGTGGGCCTGGTTGTATTACATTTATGCACCTGATCTAATATTTCCACTAAACATACTTCACAGCATAAAATCAGGTCTTCTTAGAGCACTGTATTCCATTTCTTGTTTCCCATTTTTAGAGGGACATATAAAAATGGAAACGTTCTGAGACAATGATAAGTATGATTAAACACTCAGAAAATGTTCCTATTTGGAGCAAAGTCTAAAGAAGTTGAAATTGCTAAGTTAAATTACTTAGAAGGTTATGGAATTATGAAATAGAGTAATTTAAAAATGTGGGGCTTCCCTGGTGGCATGGTGGTTGAGAGTCCGCCTGCTGATGCAGGGGACACGGGTTCGTGCCCCGGTCTGGGAAGATCCCCCATGCCGCGGAGCGGCTGGGCCCATGAGCCGTGGCCGCTGAGCCTGCGCGTCTGGAGCCTGTGCTCCGCAATGGGAGAGGCCACAACAGTGAGAGGCCCGCGTACCGCAAAAAAAAGAAAAAAATGTGAAGGCATACTACATGGATAATTTGAATCAGGTATTCTTTGCTTAGTCACAGTATAAATAAAGAGAGTTTCAAAGGCAATATGAGGGATTTAGTTGGTAAAATGAATTCTCCACAGAATGGAGTACTGAATAATAGCTCCATTTATGAAGTACTATGTATTAGGCACTATACCAAGTGCTTTTCCTATATGATATCCTCTCCTCTTCACATCAGTCTCTGAGAGAGGTGCTACCCCATTATACAGATGAGAAGGCTAGAGCTTAGAGAAGCTACATAACCATCTCTGAAATCACGTAGGTGGTAAAATGGCAGAAGGGCATCTAAATCCAGGTCTCTCTGACCTAAATCTACCCCACGCTTAGGTCTTCAATGATCACTTTTGTGACATCTGGTTCCACGTGTGTCAGATCCATCAGGCTCCTCCTGGTTTGGGTGTTTCAGGCAGATGCCTGGGCTGACTGAGCCTGTAAGGCTGTTTCCAGGAATATTAATTAAACTTATTTAGGTACCTGAACTGAAGTGGTTAGGGACGTTTTCATTCTAGGCAAATGAACCCCTGGAAACTCTGAGGGCCAGAGGACTTGATGGACACTTTCCAGGAGAGAGGAGGTGAAATGCAAGCAAGGAAACATTATACTTAAATACAAAAGACGAGAATATTGTAATTACAGAGTCTGTCTAATGACATGAACACTCACCAAGTTTTTGTTCAGAAATGTGTTTAAGTTTGTTAACATCTCAGAAAAGCCTTTGAGGGACAATCTTAACAGATGTCTACCATCAGGATTCTGTTAGCATATGGAAAAGCTTTTAAATCCCTGAAAAATGACAAATGAACTTAGCAGATGTTCTATTAGGATTTGGTATGAATCAGGCTCCCGGACTTCAGACTATACCACAAAGCTACAGTAATCAAGACAGTAGGGTACTGGCACAAAAACAGAAATATAGATCAATGGAACAGGATAGAAAGCCCAGAGATAAACCCACGTACATACGGTCACCTTATCTTTGATAAAGGAGGCAAGAGTACACAGTGGAGAAAAGACAGCCTCTTCAATAAGGTGCTGGGAAAACTGGACAGCTACATGTAAAAGAATGAAATTAGAACATTTTCTAACACCATACACAAAAATAAACTCAAAATGGATGGAAGACCTAAATGTAAGGCCAGACACTATCAAACTCTTAGAGGAAAACATAGGCAGGACACTCTATGACATAAATCACCGTAAGATCCTTTTTGACCCACCTCCTAGAGAAATGGAAATAAAAACAAAAATAAACAAATGGGACCTAATGAAACTTCAAAGCTTTTGCACAGCAAAGGAAACCATAAAAAAGACAAAAAGACACCCCTCAGAATGGGAGAAAATATTTGCAAATGAAGCAACTGACAAAGGATTAATCTCCAAGGTATACAAGCAGCTCATGCAGCTCAATATCAAAAAAACAAACAACCCAATCCAAAAATGGGCAGAAGACCTAAACAGACATTTCTCCAAAAAAGATATACAGATTGCCAACAAACACATGAAAAGATGCTCAACTTCACTAATCATTAGAGAAATGTAAATCAAAACTACAATGAGGTATCACCTCACACTAGTCAGAAGGGCCATCATCACAAAATCTACAAACAATAAATGCTGGAGAGGGTGTGGAGAAGAGGGAACCCTCTTGCACTGGTGGTGGGAATGTAAATTGACACAGCCACTATGGAGAACAGTACGGAGGTCGCTTAAAAAACTAAAAATAGAACTACCATACGACCCAGCAATCCCACTACTGGGCATATACCCTGAGAAAACCAAAATTCAAAATGAGTCACGTACCACAATGTTCATTGCAGCTCTATTTACAATAGCAGGACATGGAAGCAACCTAAGTGTCCATCGACAGATGAATGGATACAGAAGATATGGCACATATATACACTGGAATATTTCTCAGCCACAAAAAATAGACGAAATCGAGTTATTTGTAGTGAGGTGGTTGGACCTAGAGGCTGTCATACAGAGTGAAGTAAGTCAGAAAGAGAAAAACAAATACCATATACTAACACATATATATGGAATCTAAAAAAAAAAAATGGTTCTGATGAACCCAGGGGCAGGACAGGGATAAAGACACAGATGTAGAGAATGTACTTGAGGACATTCTTGAGAATGTACTTGAGGGGGAAGGGTAACGAACTGGGACGAAGTGAGAGAGTGGCATGGACATATATACACTACCAAATGTAAAATAGATAGCTAGTGGGGAGCAGCGCATAGCACAGGGAGATCAGCTTGGTGCTTTGTGACCACCTAGAGGGGTGGGATAAGGAGGGTGGGAGGGAGACGCAAGAGGGAGGGGATATGGGGATATACTTATGCATATAGCTGATTCACTTCGTTATACAGCAGAAACTAACACAATACTGTAACGCTATTATATTCCAATAAAGATGTTAAAAAAGAAAAAAAGATATGGTATGAACTACTTATAATGATGCCCGGCCACACAAGACATGAACAAGCAAAGGGAAAGAAAAGCTGGTTTCCTCTTGTTGTATCTTGATCCCTGGCCTGTTACCTGCAGTACGATTCCACCAAAATTTCTTTAAGAAGAGAAACTATTTTCAAATACTAGTCTTTAGGAATGAGTGAATTATTCTGAGTTTGTTAGAACTTTGAGGCTCCAACGAATGGCTTTACTTCTCTGCTACTGCACAGGTAGAGGTTATTTTTCCTATGAATTACTTTTGAAACATACTTACTGAAAAAAAACCCCAATACATGCATATATCAAATCATTACGTTGTACATTGTAAATATCTTACATTTTAATTTGTCGATTATACTTCAATAAAGCTGGGGGGGGGAATCAATGCATACAATAGTTACCCTAGACTAAACCCACAAGCATTTTTATAACTCCCTCCTCCTCACTGCACACAGGTTTTAATGATGGTCAAAAGAAGAGGCAGAGAAAAAATTCCCTCTGCCTGACCAGGTAGAGAAGTGTACCCACCTGATTCCTGTTTGCTGGCATTTACTAAAAGCTCAGTCCTATGAACAGCATGAGGCAACTTCACACACACATCACTGGGCTCAAAGAGCTAATCTATAGGTAGCTGGAGCCTGGCTTGCACACACAAAGAAATGAAAAGATACCAGATGCGGTTAGCCAGGCTACTGGTACACAGCGCTTTACAATTTGTTTCCAAAGTGCTCCTCATTTGGATTTTTACAACAGCCTTACACAGTAGGTAACAAGTATTAATATACTCACTATAGAGATGAGAAGACTGAGGCTTGAAATGGATGCCTTGTCCAAGGTTTAAGCCTGGCAACAGTCAAAGTGAGATTGGAATCTTTCCTCTGCGCTATTTTCATGATTGCGTAAGAATGGTCTAGGGAGCCTATTAAAAGCTCAGATACCCAGGCCCCACCCCAGAGAAGTTGATTGATTAAGTTCAGCGGGTCTGAGGTGGGACCTGCTTCCCTAGAGGATGCAGGTGCAGGTGGTCCTCACACCCTGCTCTGTACCTCACCCTGAGGATGCACAACAGGGACTGAGGACCAGAAGGTGTGTGGTAAAAGCAAATTTGCCTCCCATCCCCGAGGCATTAGGTCACTGACTATTTGAAAGGCACTGTGGACAAAAGCAGGAAGACGAAGAAAGCAGAGATATGCTCTTAAGGAGCTCCAGGCCTAGTACGGGAGATGCGACATTCATGGAAACAACTAGAAAAAAGATGATAACTGCTAAGTGTGTACATGGGCAAAATGAAGTCTAGTCACATGCAGGTAACCAAAAGGCAAGGCAAAGAGCAGTAAAACAAGACTGGGGCTGGAAGGGAGGAGGACACAGAGACTACTCAACACGGCAAGGCACATAATCATAGGCTAGGAACTCCACAGACGGCAGACCGTGGACCACAGAGAGCAGCTTTTTGCCCCGATATGAGAAAAGCCTATTTCATACTTCGGGCTGCCTGGGATATCTGCTGGTAAAAGGGCATCTGCCTGGAGAGGGAATAAGAAGCTATGATGGTCCATCCTGATGCATCGCCAATGGCGAAGTGGGCAGGAAAGAAAATTCAAGGTTAAAAAAGAAGTTCTGTTTAGTCATGGAGTGAGAGATGTCCTGGAGAGAAGGAAAGGTCTGGGGTTTGAGCCTGAATCTCAGCCAGTTTCCTTGCTTAACATACCTCTTTTACACTGACAACTTCTAAATTTATATTCTCGCTCAGACCTTTCCTGAACTCAGGACTCACATGGCCAACTGCCTACTGAACGCCTCCACTTGGATGTCTAAAATGCACATCAAACTTACCCTTCTCACCAGCACACTCTGCCTGCAAAACCTAGTGCTCCTGCTCTCATCCCGTTTCAGCCCACGGCAGCTCCAACCGATTGGTTCCTTAGGCCCAGTCCAATCTAACGTAACTTCTCCTCTGGATTCTTGCCTCCAAGGATAAGCTGGGGCTGCTCCATCTCGGCGCACTGGCTCAGTTCTTCTGCTGTTCCTCTGCCTGCAACTCTCTTCCCAGCTGTCTACTGGGCTTCCTCCCCTGCTTCAGGTCTTACTCAAATACCACCTTCTCAGTAAGGTCTCCTCAATAACCTATTTAAAATAACCCACCTTTTCCAGTAACCTCTCTTCCTTGTCTTACTTTTTTTTAATGGCGTATAAATGGCGTTTATCTCCGTAAAACATTCTACATATTGTATTTGTTTACTGTCTCCTCCCATCACCCTTCACTAGAATGTAAACTCCTCCAGAACGAGGATCTTTGTTCTGTTTACTGCTAAAACACCAGAAATAAGAATAAGGCCAAGTTCATTGTAGGCACTCAATAAATATCTGTGGTATTAAAGTTGAAAGAATAAGTAAGGAAAGATATGAGAGTTAAATTTCCAAAATGGACATTAGAAGTCAGTAAATGTATATTATCTTTTCTGAAACAGTCACTGTGAAAAAGAAGGTTTTAAGGGTCTAGGACAGGGGTTGGCAAACTTTTTCAGTAACGGGCCAGGTAGTAAGTATTGTTGGCTTTGCAGCCCTAAGGTTTCTGTCGGAACTACTAACTTCTGATGCTGTAACAGGAAGGCAGCCATACACAATATGTAAACGAGTGTGCACGGCCGTGTTCCCATAAAATTCTATGTATGAAAGCTGAAATGTGAATTTCACACGATTTTTACAAGTCACAAAATATTATTCTTTAAATGTTTTTCTAACCATTTAAAAAATGTAAAAATCATTCTGAGCTCGCAGGCCATACAAAACAGGCTGCAAGACAGATCCAACCAGTGGGCTGTAGTTTTCTGACTCTTGATCTAGGATTAAAGGATCACTTGAAAGTTCTACAGATGCTGAAGGTAGGAAAAATATCCAGGAAGAAATACAGGCCCAAAGACCTAGATTAGATTAGCCAAAATGAAAAGTGGGCCCTTGGGTCAAACCTCTTAGAAACCGTATTCGATCAGCAGGTAAACCACAAGCATTAGCCTTTGCCAGGCAAGGGTGAGGTGAACGTTAGGCAACTCGTGGACTGTGGGAGTTCTCATAATGATACTGGATTAGAACTGTGCAAGAGGGAGCTATTTATATGATCTCAAATGACGCTTGAGGCATGTTCTGGTGCTTTTACTTCTATGCTAGGTGAAAACGCTGCCTACAAAAGCCTTCCTCCCACCCGAAATACTAGCTGTTCGCTGGCGACTGATCCTCAGAAATATTAAGATGAATCATATATGCTCTTTTCACAGTGCAAAAAGAGATAATTTTAAAATTCAGAAAATGTCACTTTGGGTAGTCACAAACCACACAGTAGAAAAGCTGCCCAGCCTGAAAATTGTAAATAAATAAAATCCTGTTCCTGCATGGAAACCTTTTTCCTCATTTAGGTTCCAATGCTGCCCTGGGACTTGCCTCCAAGGTTGGCTGCTGTTTAAACGTGTTGGTTCCCATAAGCTGCTGATGGGAGGTGGCCTTTGTTCCCCAGCCCTCTTCCCCCCCCCCCCACCCCCGGCCCTCCTAGGCTAACCCCCGCTGTTCTTGGTAATGCACAGTGCTCAGCCTTGACCTCAAGCTGTGTTCTTTTTGCCTGTAGGCAGCTCTCAGCTGCTCTGTCTACTGCCCTCGGCCGGGTTGGCCTGAAAGGTGCCAGCTGATAGTGGCTCAGTCTTTACCTGGGCACGGGGAAAGGACTCCTGTGTTTCTTTCTGCTTCCTGCTTGGAGAGACAGGTATTTTTGTCTTTGATCCCTAAGCTCTGTCTTCTTTCTCCTGTCACTAACCAGTTCACTCCCTATTTCCTCCTGTGCCCCTACCCCCCGCCCGCCCTCTTCTGCAACTTCATCATTTTCCCCACATTGCACCGTTTGGCACAGGAGAAGGAGGGAACCACATCAAATAAAGGAATGCAACCACAAAAGCTGCCTTGAGAAGCAAGGCCCCAGATTCTTTTTTTTTTTTTTTTTTTTTGCCAATTTACCGTTTTTGGATTTGTTCTCCCATAATCAAATCCTCCCTATCGTGTTAACAATGTGGTGATGTGTCAATACACTGGAATTCTGCTTCAATCAGCGACCCAGAGCTTAATAGGAAAATGAAGCAATAAAATGTTGGTCTTACTGTTAACCTTAAGCTAGGTCTGTACTTAGGATGGGGATGTTGGCTTCTTGATGGTATGCGGGCCAAACCTTCAAAGTTTTGTGAGAGCTCGGGGTTGTCAGCAGAGGCCTAAAGCATTATTCAGGCGTACTTCTGCGGTCGAGAGGTGCAATCACTCCAAGTACCACTGACTGGAGCACGAAGCACCCCAAATTTTAGCAAGCCAGAGAAAGTTCAGACTGAATTTGCGTGCAGACATTGAAAAGACATATTCAGCTTACAGGCGACAGCAACTCTCGGGTCTGGCTCTGATGATGTCTGTACTTATCACAAAAGGATTTGTGTAAAGTTAAAGTGTTTTTTTTTTTTTTAAAATTAAAAACACGTGCCCAACATCCAAACCATTCAGAGACAACGATAAGGTGCCGCAACCCCCAAACGCTGGGAAGTCACTATTCCCTGTCCTTAGGATATATGTGTTATCGTTAATGTTTAACAACAGCTGGCCAATAGTCATCGTAAATGAAAACACCAGTTAGGGGTTGAGCACTTTTGATGTAGTGATTTTATCTTTTGTGACTAACTTGGTAAACCCAACTGTTCAGGGCATGAAGGGAAGTACTTTTGTTGTTTTGGTTTGGTTCACACGGCGTAGTCACATGCGATGCTGGTTAATGTTGGAAGTCAGTCTGCTCTCGAACATCATCTCTAGCAGATACAAGCAGACATGAGCGGACCACAGACAAGCCACTAGGCAGTGACCGGCCACCTTCAGCTGTCCCAGAACACCCAAGTGATGTGATATCCTCCAGAGATTCTCTTAGGGAGAGGAGAAGAAATCTCTCTCCTCCCGTCCCTCTTCTAGGGTAACATATTAGAATCTTACGATGGAAAAATGTGTGATTTAAGAAAAAAAAAAATCCTGTAGCCGGTCCTGATGTGAACTAACAGGACAGGTTTTCAACTGCCCCGGCACCATCAGAAGAATTACCGTGTCAAACATACAGAAGGAGGAGTCTTTGATCCTTACGAGTTAAGGACCTTCTCGGCTAACAGGCATTTTTTTTTTTTTTTTTTGCGGTACGCGGGCCTCTTACTGTTGTGGCCTCTCCCGTTGCGGAGCACAGGCTCCGGACGCTCAGGCTCCGAACGCGCAGGCTCAGCGGCCATGGCTCACGGGCCCAGCCGCTCCGCGGCATGGGGGATCTTCCTGGACCGGGGCACGAACCCGTGTCCCCTGCATTGGCAGGCGGACTCTCAACCACTGTGCCACCAGGGAAGCCTCCAGCTCCCCCTTTAAAAGCCAAGTCATCCATGTCATTCCAGCTGCCCGTCTTCCTGCCCCTCCTCCCCACCACATCCCCATTCTGCCCAACGGGACAGAGAGTAGGACCAAGGCAAGGCAGTGAAGGGAAGCGGGGACCGCAGGCTAGCGCCTGCGCAGAAGCCCCGCCTCTGCTCCACATTCTGCTGTTGCAGCTGAGGCGCCTGGTCCCTGTCCCAGCTACCGCCCCTGGAAAGGACCACAAATGTGAATACAGAAGTTATCATTCTACCAAAACACCACACGTCTGCTGGATGGGGGCGCTGCTCCCGTCTGCAGAAGCCCCGGTCCTCCACAAGGCATGCTCCAAAACCCACCCGGAAAGTGGGAGGACCCATTTTCTGGAGACACTGGGGAGAAGGAATTGAGGAAAAAGATGATGAAAAAGGACATCTGGGAATCTGAAGAGGTGAGGGACTGAAGAGGCGTAGTCAGAATTTTAACAAAAACAACATGTATTGAGTAGATTCCTGTCATTTAAAAAACATTTTATTTTACTAAATAAATTGTTTACTTACTAATGAAGGAAGTAGGAGTTCAGTTCTGTTAACACCCATCTGTGCAAAACCGCAGACTGCTTCTGAATATCATAATTTATTTACCTGTATCTCTTATTTCAAAAAATACCTCCATCAGTTTAAACGCTATTTCTATCCAGTTCTCTAAAATAGATGATTCAAAACAGCCACAACAGTAAACACAGGTCTACATACTCCCAGACAAAGACTGCAGGGCACGCCTGGTGAGGCGCAGCAGGAGGCCCAGGACAGCACATTGGTCCAGGCAGCTCAGGGAAATCTGGGTTTGTGGGGAACATGACAACCCCAGAAGGCAGGTGTGTTTTCTTTCTTTAACCCAGTGACACAAGATGCAACAGAAGGAGAAAGTTTGAGTCAGGAAGGAAACGAGTTCTGGTAAATGTAGACAAGGATGATGCCAATTTAATTGGTCAGATATAAATGAAATTGGCCTAATAATTTCTTTGCAACTCACTTTCTTGGTTGCTTCAGAATTTTGACTACTATCATTTTCTTAAGCTTTTAAAACCAAAACACTCAAAATTTACTAACAGAGCAATACTAATAGCACAGAGGGAGCTGTCAACATGACTTATTTAAAAAGTATGACTGGGACTTCCCTGGTGGTCCAGTGGTTAAGAATCCGCCTTCCAATGTAAGGGACACAGGTTCGATCCCTGGTCGGGGAACTAAGATCCCACATGCCGCGGGGCAACTAAGACCGCGAGCTGCAATTGAAGAGCCTGTGCGCCTCAGTGAAAGATCCCGCACGCCACAACGAAGATCCTGCATGCTGCAACTAAGACCAGACACAGCCAAATAAATAAATAAATAAATATTTTAAAAGTAAATAAATAAAAAGTATGACTGAACCATAGCTATTGAATCCTGACCCTGCAGTAGTGAGTGTATCAATATGGCATCAGTGGCATCAATTTCACCCATTCACACAAAAGAACATGCTGAATGGACCCCTTGATGTAAGGGTTCAGTTTAAGACACTCTATAGCTCTCAAGAGTCCTGAGTACTCTCCAAAAATAACAATCCCATAGAAGCCCATGTGGATAATCTTCGAGGAGAAAGGCAGAGGAGGGATCCACAATTTCGGGGCCACCTGGCAAATTCTGAGCATCAAAGTATGCAGGGCTCAGTGGTCCAACTCAGAGCTTACAGCCCCTCAGGAGCGGGCTGGGCTCACATCAGCACCTCTCCTTCCCAGTCGGACCGAGACTGCTTCTCAATACAGGTGACGGCAAACTCAGGACAACTGTCTCTTCTGAGTACTTTCTCATTTTACTGGGCACTAACATGGGATCAGGGTCTCTTCAGAGCCAGAGGAGCCCTCACACTCACTCACATTATATCCTCAAACTATAAAGCTGCAGCCATGCTCGTTGCCTGAGCAGCAAACACACCAACTGTCCTCCAGACTCAACATATGCTATCGGGCATATTCTGAGAGCCTGGAGCCTCCTCAGCAGGGTGAGGACTGAAAGCCAATTCCTGGAGAATAAATGACAGGTTCGTATGGGTAGGACCAAATCACAAACGTAAACAACAAATTTCAAACAACTGAAGTATCTGTCAATTGCAGTGTCGAATCCATTAGAGCAAAATCTTCTGATGCAGCCACGAGAAAGAATGACAGTGACTTACAGGTCCTGAGTTAGAAAACTGGCCGTGATGTATTGTTAAAGGGGAAGAAAGCAAGTTGCAGACTGGTATGCAATGTATCATACCATTTCTGTGACTAAACTAAAGCAACAACAGTAACTACAAAAACCCAAAAAGAGCTAGCAGGAACGACATTGTGAAAACACGGAGTCTACCTGCTTTGCATTTCCCAGTAAATCGTATTTCCCCTCTTTTCACTGAGGTGAAGACTTGAGGCTCATTGATTGTCCTAAGGAAGAGGGTGGTACCACACAGGCCAGAGAAGCCCCGAGCATAGGGAAGAAGATAGCTATAGCGCAGCCCCCAGACGGGAATGGAAAGAAACAGAGGCAGAAAAGGGAGAGAATCAGAGAAAACAGGGTCTGCCTGGGTGTCTTAGAGACCTTCCTTGGGCCTCAGTGTGTGTATGCGTGTGTGTGTGTGTGTGTGTGTGTGTGTGTGTGTGTGTGTGTGTGTGTGTGTGTGTGTGTGTGTGTGTGTAGAGACAGACAGACTGACAGGGTAAAAGAAATAAGTGGAGGAAGTAGGTGTGGGTATGGGGGGGTGGGCAGTGATGGGGAGAGGACAATAGGTCTAGATCACCTGAGGGAAATCCAAGTGCAGAGGAGTTTTTATTCCACTTTCCACTTGGGGCTGAGGAGATCATGCTGCAGAGTAACCTTGACTAAGGGGAAGCTATGGTCTGACACAACTATGACATTTTACCCTGTGTACTCCGTTCTTCGGTACCACTGGAAAGTTACAGTTGCCATTTATTACCTGTGTGTGGATGAGGGGGACCAGGGTATAAACAGAAGTGAATGTAAAGAATAGAAGGTCCTGAACTTGGCAGGCGAGGGTGGAAAGGGAAGGGCAAGGACCCAATGAATGGAGCACCTGAGTGGTGAGCAGAGTAGTACAGTTTGCTTCTGGGGTTGGGAACCTAAAATTCCCGAGGACATGGGGACTCCATATTATTGATCTGATTCCCACCATTATTTGGAAGAACAGTCATAACAGCTAACACATATTGAACACTTTCTGGGAGCCACGCATTGTACTGAGAACTCTCATTTATTATGTTTATTTAAGCCTTACGAAAGCCCTGTAAGGTTGATATATTTCACAGATAAACAGTAAGGCCTGGCAGGTTAAGTAACTGACTCAATTAACTCATCTGGTAAATCATGGACTGGACGGAGCCAGGACATTTAATTCCTAAAGCCACACATCTCACCACCACCCAACCCCTGGCCTCCCACCGCAGACCATCTGGCGGTGGGGCCTTGGCAATCACTTAGCTTTTCTGTTGCCCAGTTTCCTTACATGCTCAATGAGGATGGGGCCAACTAACTCTCAGATCTCTTTCGGTTCCATCATTCCACTCTGGTCTAATGCAGTGGTGTATACAGATAGGTAGCTATTTGATTCAGAAAGCTGGGAGTATCTCTTATTAAAGAAGCTTTACGAGAAATCCTGTAACACCGGAAAGATCCAATCCTAATGTACAAACTTCTCTGGCACAAAATTAAGAAAGAGTGACTAGCTGACGCAAGCACATTATTCAGAAGCAGCAGGTCTAGATGCTGTAAAGAGGGCAGGTACTAAATCCAGGGAACAGGAACACTGAGCCATTACCGTCCAACATGATTCCGCTCACCAGCCTGGGTCCAGTGAAGCCCCTGCAGAGAGCAGCACCACAGTTTTATTTTGCAACAGGGACACTTGGACATGAAGCCCTACATGCTCGCTTGACTCCTCAATGGTCTGTCCAACCTTTCAAGCACAGTTGTGGAGGCCCTGTTACTACTACATGTTTTTCTCAGCTCCCACTTGCGACTACAAGCCTATTCCTTTGAACTAAACATGAAACAATCTCTCACTGAACAGTTTCTTTGCTTGTGATCCTCTGCCTGACGTTTTGTCTGATTAAATAGAAGTAAGCTCCTAGCACAAGCCTTGAACAAGGATAAGCATTTGTGGAGGCAGGATAATGGCTCCCCAAAGATGCCCACGCTCTGTCGCCAGAACCTGTGGACATGTTACCTTACGTGGCAAAAGGGACCTTGCAATGCGATAGAGCTTAATGACCTTGACGCGATTATCCTGGATTACCTGAGCGGGCCCAGTCTGTTCACAGAGTCCTCAAAAGTGCAAGAGGCAACAGAAGAGTAGGTGAGACAGATGTGACAATGGAAGAAGAGACAGAAAAGATTTGAAGTGTGAGACGGACTGGATCTGCTGTTTTTGAAGATGGAGGAAGAGGGCCATGAGCCAATGAATGCAGGCAGCCCCTAAAAGCTAGGAAAGGCCCTCAGCCGACCTCCAGCAAGGACATGGATGTCACTTCTATGACTGCAAGGCGCTGGATTCTTCCAGCATCCCAAGGGAGCAAGGGAACAGATTCTCCACTAGAGCCTCCAAAAAGGAATACAGCCTGCTAACACCTTGATTTTAGGCCAGTGAGAACTGCACTGGACTAGTGACCTACAGAACTGTAAGATAATAAATTTATGTTGTTTTAAGCTGCTAACGTTGTGGCAATTGGTTACAGCAGCCATAGAAATCCACACAGCACTCAAAATACGACTGTTTTTTAAAGCAAATACAATGAGATGAATTTATCTTTCTTTATGCAACAAGGTAAATAATGATAGTAGTGGCGTATATTCTATGGAATAAAACAGAGTCATTAAGTCCTTTATTTTTTATTTTTTTTCAGGCTCCGGACGCACAGGCTCAGCGGCCATGGCTCACGGGCCCAGCCGCTCTGCGGCATGTGGGATCTTCCCGGACCGGGGCACAAACCCATGTCCCCTGCATCGGCAGGCGGACTCCCAACCACTGCGCCACCAGAGAAGCCCCATTAAGTCCTTTATTGACAGATGAATGGATAAATAAATAAATGAGGAAAGCTCTTTTTTACAGTAGAAAGCCAACTAATAAATGTAGAAGGAAAGATGAAGCTAGAAAATCATCAGTGGATGTTAAAACTAGTGGTTTAAAGTCTGATGAGGATACTTAACATAGTCTCAACACTTGTCTCCATGAAGTTCTTATTAATCACAGAGAGAAAATTAGTAACATTACAGTGAAGATACCTTGTGGACATTGCCTTAACCGAGCGATCAAAGCTGACATCACCAATCCTGGGACAAACTGACTTCACATGCATCTCGGTATGATGCACTCGGGACACACACCATGTCTGCAGCACTGCTACCAAATTTCATAATCTGAATCTAATCATGAGGAAGCACCAAATGAATCCAGATTGAGGAACAAAACAACTGGCCTGTACTCTTTGAAACTGTCAAGGTCAAGAGAGATAAAGACAGACTGAGAAACCATTCCAGACGAAAGAAAAACAAAGAGACACGACAACTAAAGGCAACATGTGATCCTGGACTGGATCCTGGACCAGAGCAAAAAATAGCTAACAGGGATATTATGGGAACAATTGACAAAATTAGAATATGGACTGTGGATTAGATAATAGCGCTGTGTCGGTGATACATTTCCTGACTTGATAACTGCCCTGCGGCTATGTAAGAGAAGGCCCATGTTCTTAGGAAATACAATTTGAAGCATTTAGGGTAACGTCCGTGTCCCCAGCTTACACTCAAATGGCTGAGTTAAAAATAATCATAATATATAAATACAGAGACACAGAATACTAAGGCAAATGGGGCAAAATATAAATGATTGGTGAAACCAGGTAAAAGATATAAGGCAGTTCCTCATTCTAGTAACTTTTTTCTCTTTTTAAATATCAACATAAAAAACCCTATTCCCAAACCATATAAATTATGCTTTCAATTCTTACGTTTATATTAGATCTACTGTTATATGACACACAAAGAGAATTTTAGGGAAAGCAAATATGAGTTCAATGAACTTAATTTTCTGTAGTGTAATACAATATATAAGTGGCTAGGTGACTTTTCAATTAATGTTAATATGCTATTTAATACCTTGAATACAGTAGGCAAGCAATATGTACTTGTGGGCTAAAAAGAAGTAATTTATTTTTAGTAGGAAAGTCAGCATCCCAAATAAAAGCATGGAGATACATACATGATATGAAATAAAAACTTTTTAAAAATTAGCTTAAAGTGTGAATGAGCCAGAAAAATGAGGAGGTTAAGAACTCTTGCTCTGGAATTGATGGGCTCAAGGATTTGAAATCCAATATCCACTTAGTACACTGACCTTAGGGCAAGTTGTTTAAAACTTCCCTAAGCCTCAGTTTTGCTCATCTGTAAAATGGAGATAATAATAAAGCTCACAGGGTTACTGTGAAAAGTGAATTAAAGAATCCTGTGCCTCAGACATAGTTTAAAATGTTATTTATTATTATTATCTAATGAGTTCTAATGCTTCTGTACTTGATTGTTTCTTTCATGGGAAAGAGAATCAACATTCAAACCAAACTAAAAAATAAATTCGTTTAGTGGGTATCCACTGTCAAGTGTTTGAAAAAAATCACACTTTCAATGAACTTCAAAAACCAACTTATCCTGGAGGAAAGCGTAGTTAAAGGTTCTTTTTAAACTTTCTAGGTCACTAGTCTCACTGGCCCCTCTTTCTCTCCTCTTCCCTGAGACTCCACAACTTTAGACATGTTTCTTCAAATAGAGAAATGCTTAAGCATGTTAGGCTTCCTGCTTTTTCTACTGTAGGCCCACTGTTTATTTTCTTGAATCTGGAGTGAGTCTCAGGTCAAACCTGAACTACTTCCTTAACATTCTGAAATCCATTGATCCAGCTTCCTTCACGTTCACCTTCCAAGTGGTCCCTTCACTGCAGTTCATCTGGATGCTCAAAAATGCTCTTACTGAACAAATGATCTTTGACCTCCACACAGTACTGATTAGTATAGATCGTTCCTCACACATAAAATGCCTTCTGGCCATTATGTCTGTCCAGTCATATCCATCACCTTTTCCAAAAGAAGTAAGCAGCAATCCATGGAGCCTTTCTTGACCATCATGAAATTCTTCTTCATGCACTCACTCAATGCATTCATTCAACAAATATTTATAGACATGGCAAGGAACAGGACAATTGTTCTTTCTCTTAAAGAGTTTACATTCTACTAAGGGACAAGCAATATAATAATAAATGATAATAAAATAATTGAGGAGAACAGAAAGCACAAAGAAGGAAATAAAATGTCATAACGTTAAAGAGCATGACTGTTCATGTGGGAGGCAACTTCAGTGCAGTCAAGGAAAGCCTTGCTGAGGAAATAGATTTAAACTGACACCCATATGGTAAAGTGGAGCCAAGCAAGTGAACATCTGGGGGGAAAGAGCCTTTCTGGCAGAGGAAAGAGCAAGTGCAAGTGCTCAAATGGTAGGTAAAGAACCTGGAGTGCTAGAGGCACAGAAAGAGGTCAACGAACGAGGCCAAAGTGCAGGGCACAGGGGAGGGTGGGAGAAGGTCAGATGTGCTGGCAAGGGGTGGATCGTGAAGGTGATGGTAAGGTATTTGGATTCTATTCTATGCCCAAGAGAGGGTTTTACATTGTTTCTTTCTTCTTATGGTAGATATTTCATGGGCTTATATAAGCTTTCCACACAATAGGTGCTTAATACATGCTTGTTAGGGGCATAAATTAGAAAAGCATCTAGGAGAGAAATGGAGCCAATACTCTAAGATCATGGATGATGGTTTCTGTCACCAACTTGTACCTGTGCTCCATCAACCTTGACTTAAGGTCAATAAGTTTGTTACATGGCATGAAAACAGAATTGTCATGGCAACTCTAATTAGATGGGTTTCTTTCCAAGGAGGATGAACCAAGTACTACACTTACAGGCTGGTTTGGCTCTCTAAAATACCTGAAAGAATTGCAATGCTCTACAAGTTGGAACATTTAGTACAGGGAGGGCCCAATTTACCAACAGAGTGGGTTCCTAAAGTTGGCTTGTTTGTGAGGAGTTTGGGGAATGCATTTTCCTTTAGAAAGAATGTTATAAAGGAGGTTAGACTCAGGCCAATCCATTAAAGCTTTTTAAAATTCATAAAAGTGGCAGAAATACTGTAAATTTGCATTGAGAAAATAATAGAAGTGAATTCTTTTGAAATGTAGCAATTAACCAAAAATTAAGTTGGAGCTTTTAATTTTTCTTCATACTGTCATTTGAGGAAAAGAAGTTTTAATTAAAAGAAAATGAGGAGAGAAGTAGAAAATTTAGTAGAGATTCTATTAAGGAATTCTGGGCACCATCAGGCTTTTAGACATTAATGTCACTAATTTTTTATTATTATTACTTTGGATTCAGGTGTCTCTCAGATAGCTTAGTCATGATCATGGTCGTTTTTGGCTCAGAAATAGAAGAGAGCAAACCATGAGGAGTGGCTGTCCTGAGGTTGCTGGGCCGTCTTGAGGTTCTCCAAGGAAATGGAAGAGATTAAAGAGAAAGATAGCCTAAAATACAATTATGGGAACTATGAGAAACTGAAAAAGTAAAATGAAGGAAAAAGGGAAAGAGGAAATTCCCATGAGAGTAGGCAAGAGTGGAGTGGTAGAAATTGGCTCACCTAGGACAGCTTGATTGTTAACAAAAAAACAGGGAAATGAAGAGGAAGGAGAAAGGAAGAAAAAGAGGACAGGTGCAAAGGGAAGGAGTGGGAGGGTAAGGACCAAACACTGACTGATCTTGGATGGATGGAAGAGAAGAAAGTTTTCATTCTTTTTTTTTTTTTTTTTTTTTTTTTGCGGTATGCGGGCCTCTCACCGTTGTGGCCTCTCCCGTTGCGGAGCACAGGCTCCGGACGCGCAGGCTCAGCGGCCATGGCTCACGGGCCTGGCCGCTCCACGGCATGTGGGATCTTCCCGGACTGGGGCACGAACCCGTGTCCCCTGCAACGGCAGGTGGACTCTCAACCACTGCGCCACCAGGGAAGCCCAGTTTTCATTCTTTTATTCAAATATATGGGATATTTGAAAATTAAATGGTACATTCTTCTAAGACTGAATTTGCACTTAATATAACTCTGTTGCATATTAAAGAGAGTTTAATAAATTACTGTTAAATATACAAACACTTGTATTATTTTTTGTATACAAAAATATATTGTTTTGTTGTAACAACAAAATAACAACAGCAATCACTTATTAAATGTCTATTACCTGTTAAGCATTATATATATATATATATATATATATATATATAATCTCATTTAATCCTCACAACAACATGAGATAGTTATTAGCCCCATTTATAGATGAGGAAACTGAGGCTTAGACCAGTTAAGTAGTCTGCCTAAGGTCACACAAGCTAGTAAATGATGAAGGCCATATTAGAACAAAATCTGATTCCAAAGTGCATTATCTCAACTTCTCTGCTCTATACCTGCCTCAGTAAATATTACAACAATATTACAACAATCAGACCTTCAACAAGTATTTGACTAATTCTTCTTAACATTCATAGATGTAGAATTAACAGTAACATGAATTCATATGCCAAACTGCTTTCTCTAGAATCTTCCTCTTCTTTAGATTAACATATTTTACCACTGGCAATATGAGACCTGCAATGAGCACTTGGGGAAGGCAGCAGTTACAGGATAGATGGCATTCGCCAAATCATATAAGCATATCAATAGACGCAGAAAACATACGATAAAATCCAACAGCCATTCATGACAAAAACTCTCAGCAAATTAGGAATAAAGGAGAGCGTCCTCATTTTGATCAAGAACCTCTATAAAAATCCTACAGCAAACATCATACTTAATAGTAAAAGACTGAAAGCTTCCCTACCTAGGATCAGGAACAAGGCATGAATGTCTGCTCTCACCACCCTGATTCAATAGTACTGGAGGTCCTAGCCAGTGCAATAAGGTGAGAAAATAAAATAAAAGGCATACGGATCAGAAAGGAAAGATAAAACTGTCCTTATTTGGAGATGACATGATTGCCTATGTAGAAAATCCCAAGGAATCTACTAAAAGCTCATAGAACTAATAAACAAAATCAGCAAGGTTGTAGAATATAAGAGTACCATATAAAAAGTAATCATATTACTATATATACTAGTAATGAACATATGGAAACCAAAATTAAAAGCATAGTACCTTTTATAATTGTGCTTCAAAAATAGATAGATAGATAAATAAATCTCTAAGTATAATGCAAATGTAAAATAGCACAAAGGAGTTCTTCTGTGGTGATGTAACAGTTCTAGATCATGACTGTGGAGATGGTTACATGAAACTATACATCAGATAAAATTGCACAGAGCTACATACACATGTGCATACATACACACAAATGAATGCAGGTTTAAAAAGTGATGAAGAGAGGACAGATGAAGTATGACAAAATGTTAAATATGGAGGATGACTATCTGGAGTGCACTATACTACGTTCTCTGGTTTTGCGGATGTTCGAAAACTTTCTTAAAAAGATATTTTTAAGTCCCAACCTAACTCAACGTAAAGACAACAGTTAATCAGTTTCCAAAACCAACCTGACTATTCTCTTTTGTGGTGACTAATAGGAAATTCAGACGTTAGGATGAAATTCTGTGGCACCCTCTGAAGGTTTTGGCTACTATATGCTCAGGGAATGCAAACTCACTTTATTGTCGAGCCAAGAAACGTATCATGATAAACCTGGAGGACCGAATCATATATAGATCTCATTCTGAAACCAGATTTAAAATATCTGAATTGTCTTTACCTCTGTCTTCATTTGCATAAGGAATTAAGAGTTAACCCTGATATGAAATCACTTTACATCTCTGTTCCAAAATCTCTGTTAAGTATTCTGCTTAAATGTTTTGTTTAAAAGAAATATAATCATTTCAAGGAATCTTCTCCAAGGAACTACTTTTTTTCTACCTTTTTGGAGATTCATTTCTAAGCGACTGGCCAAAAGTATTTAATGGCTAAGCTTTAATGACTACTGTGCTTCACTTTCAAGGAGCACCTAATCCAGGAGTTTCTACTGGCACTGTTAGGAGGAGGAAGGCTTGATTGCTCTTGATTTTCCTTTCTCTTGCATTTTATAACTCTCTCTCAAGGGGAAAAACAGAAAATAATTCCTTTTTCATTGGGGAAAAAAGTCACTAGAGCACATGCTTTTGACGTCTTTCTCTTTTCTTGAGACATGAAGGTGAAATACTATCTCCTGCTACCACCTTTGCCACTGGGCACATTCCAAGGCCTTCTTTAATATCCAGCCTAACCATTTTCAAACCTTGGTGAAACGCTTACTCCTTAGTCTTTCAGGAAGTTGCCAGCACTCTCTCCTATTCTAGTATACGTCATTCATAATGCAAACACAGCACTTTCTACTGGGGAAAGGGGATAAAGACTGGATTTGATCAGTCAGTGCACCACAGTCATAGTTTGCGTGTGCCAGGCATCACAGATATTCAGCCTGTACACACCAGAGCAACAACACCAACTGGTTCCATTCTGATGATGGAGTCCCATAAATTCTGATTGATCATTGCCACAGCTATACTGATTGCTAAATATTTCGGAAAGCACCATAGTGCCAAGTGTTACGGTAATTCTTTACATGCATTAAAAGTGCTCTAAAATTAGGAGTTTGGCATTAAAATATATACACCGCTATATATAAAACAGATAACCAACAAGGACCTACTGTATAGCACAGGGAACTATACTCAGTATCTTGCAATAACCTATAATGGAAAAGAATCTAAAAAAGAATAGATATATACATATATGTATATAACTGAATCACTTTGCTGTGCACCTGAAACCAATACAACATTGTAAATCAGCTATATTTCAATAAAAATTTTAAAAAGATGACACAAAGAACAATTTTAACAATACAAAATTTTTAAAATGTTAAATTTAAAAACAATTTAAAAAAATTTTTAAAAACCCAGTACTTTCTATGTTGTGGCATAATTTACTATTTCCTGTGTTGTTCTTCCTCATAGACTGTGAGCAGCTCAAGAGTGGAAACACATCTTTCTTCTTTATCTTTGTAGCTACAGGACCTGGCTCCATCCCAGACGCGTGAGAGGTACCAGATATCTTACAAATTAATACAAGGCAGGAAAGCAGGGGAGGAGAGCCACAGAAGAAAGCCTGGCCCCTACCCCTGCTCCCCCTGCACGCTTTTCTCTTTCAAGAGGCTAACGTGTTGAAGAGATGGAACGACATTATGCAAAGCCATGGAGCCAATGAGCCCAGGGATTTCTACATTTAAGGAAGGAGGCATAAGAAAAGAATGGAAAGTTCCTCTTTTAGACACTATGGAAATGGAACCACAGGGTTAACAATTAGGACAGTTAAAGGTATGTGAACAAGGTACATAATTATACCTAGACTTCTGCTTTCTCTCTATACCAATTACTTTAAATTACAGACATCTAGCTTTAGAGTTTAAGGTTACCTATTTTATGGAATAATTTTGTTTCTAAAAAGGAAAATCATACAAGAATCTCTATCTCAAGTAAACCATGCCTATATCTCAATCCCTAAGATTGGATTTGCAGCATGATCAAAAAAATCACTACCTCCTAATGGCAGGAAACCCTAACTGCAGGCCAAATGTCTAAGTAAAAACAGTCCTCAGTACTGGCCCTGAGGAATAAAGAACCCTCAGCGGCTGGACAAGTATCTGACACATGGCTGTTCAGTGAATGTATGTTGAATGAATGAATGAGTAATGTGACAACAATTACAACACGATTACAGCACATACATCATCTTCTACTAACCTGGCAGGCCTTCCCTCCTCTCAGTTGGCAATGCTTGTAAGTCAGTGTCTAGAAACTTAAAAAAATGTTTTCTGTTCCTTATCAAGGTGACCCTTTTCCCCCAGGCCACACCTTCTACAGGGAATCTGAAGATCAGGCTAAGGTCCAAAGTTTCTATTATTGGCCAAGTCTCCACCCCCAATTTGTGGGATGCCAATCCTAACAGATCGAGAATAGGTAATCGGAATCTTCTCCACCCAATGCAGCCATGACAGAAAACACTGCCTCAGAGATAAACAAAGTAATCATCACCCCAACTCCACCTCCACTCTGAGGAAGAATCAGGAGAGAGAGCTGTTGACTTCCTGCTATGGACACACACAGCCCGGGGGCCCACATTTAGCCAGGAAAGGATCTCTGAGCTGTGGGAATGGGGTGTGACAGCAACTATGACCAACTCAGCGGGACGTGAATATCCAAACTTATTACTGTAAATAACTTATGAGGGACCCTCAGACCTAATTTAGCCTCACTGTACCTTTCAGGAAACTAAGCTCAGACACGTTAAAAGACTTGCCTGAGAACACAGAGCCGGTAGAGGCAGAGCTGTGACTAGAAGCACCTGCCCGCGCTTCTCGCCTCCCGGTGGAGAAAGGGGAGCAAGGATCAAAGAAGAAAGAGGGTGAAACCTATCATCAATCAGTTCATCTGACACTCTCTTAGAGGTTGCTTACCCCATCGCCCCATTTGTCAACTCCAGAGCCCTTGCTCACCTGGTAGGTTTGTCGAATCCTATCTAAACAGGTAGAGGAGAAAATTGTTAGTAGGAACATAAGTTCCTTTATGTAAGAAACTTACATAAAGGTCTGAAGCATAGGAGAAGAGGGTGGACACTCAAGCAGGTATGCAAGAAAAAAAGAAAAGGAAACCGAAATTGTGGGAAAGGTACAATAAAAGAAGAATTTGTCTAGAAGGCGGTGCCTCAGGGGCCCTTTTTGGACATCGGAAAGACTGAGTAAGCACAATCCCATGAGGGTGGGTCCCGATTCTAAGTTGTAAATATTGGGGTTGGAAAAGGGGGTATTTTTGCTAACTTAAAAAAAACTGTTAAAGTTCTCAAAAACCACTGTCCTACAGTACTTATAAACCAAACTCAACAATTCAGTTTTTTTTTTTTTTTTTAATAGCAATACCCAGTTAAGAAATGTTCCATAAACATGCATGGCCTGCTACAGACACAACATCTTGGGCTGGGCTCTCTCTGTCTTACCCTGAATCTGTTCTGATCACAGCCGGGCTGTTCTGGACCAGCATGAACTCTGGAGAGCGGTACCCAGAGCTAACTACCTGCACAAGAATCTTCTATCACAGCTCAGTGAAATCTGCTGCAGGTGGGCAATCCCATTCTCACAGGTGTGTACATACACACACACACACACACACACACACACACACACACACACACACACACACACACACACACACACACACACACACACACCCTTTAACACCTCCCCCTCTCACTCACAATTCTTTATGAATTGCTCAGGAAAAATGTATCCTCTCTCTTTGTTCCATTTATGAAGCAAAGAAACAAAACACAAATGAAAACAATAACAGCAGAAATCAGGGACCTAAATCACAGAGGAGAAGCTACCAGAACTTAGCGGTGAACTAGACATATACTATGATGGAAAAGGAAATGAAATTAGACCTGATTAACAGTCAGCCTATACCACCAAATTTAAACTCTCTTTGAAATATCCCAAAATCACCATCATTGTTTTCACAGCAATCTTTATCTATTTTTACAGTGTCCTCTAATTTAACCTTATATTTTTTCCTCAGGTGCCAGCATTCAAGACGGTTGTGTATACAGATCATGTGAAACATTTACTGACAGAATACTGAACTAATGCTATCCCCTGGTCAAGTTTGTTGCTTTAAAAAATTGTTATTGTTTTTTATTTGATTTCTAATAGTGCAGCAATTCTGTTTTCTGAGATACTTCATCCTTAAGTATTCAGGGGAGCTACTACTATAGTGGGTAAGCCCTCAGATTTGGAGTCAGAAAGATTGGCTTCAATCCCCATTCTGCCACTTAGACAGCTAGTGTCAGTACTCACCTCACAGGGAGACTGTGAAGATCAAATGAAATAACGCGTGTACATCACTGAATGCTGTGCTTGGCGTAGGGCAAGCACTCAAGAAATATCAGATGCTATCCTCTCCCTCTCCTCCCTCTTGTAGCAGTAGTAGTAATCGTAGTAGTCGTAGTAGCAGTAGTAATAGGGGTAGTTGTTGTCATAGTGGTAAATAATGGCAAAATCACACAGAGTTTGTAGTTAGGTAGGGCTGCAGTCGAATCCTAGCACTGTCACTTAATCAGGGCTGCTGTAGGCATATAAGGAATCTTTATAAAAAGATATACCCCTCCCCCAAAGATAAATGACAAAAAGATGCCCCTTCCTCTGGATTGAGGCACATGACAAAGGGCACGGGCTTGCTAACAAGAGCAGCTGCGCAAGTGGAACACAGGTGGGATTTCAGGCCCCAATCACCATCCCATGGATCAGTAAAATCATCATCATCATCATGAAGAACCCAGAAGAAAAATGAAGACTCAGAAAAGACGTCAACAGTTCTGTTTACTCTCCATTGCTGATCTTTCTAATATTCCTGAATTCCACCTGTCTAATGGAGTCTTGGTCTATAGCTCTGATCAGGTCATCCTGATGGGAGACTCTTGGCCCTCTCTCCTTCTGGCTGAATTACATACACATTCCTAAGGCTGGCATTCAAAGTTCCCTATCTGCCTCTGAGCTTTATAACCTGGACGCTTTGTGAATACCTGCCTTATTCTTTCCTACCTTTTGCTAGAATATAAGTACCATGAGGACATAGATTTTTGCCTATTGCTCAAACATGTAGCCCCCAGCAGAGTGGGTGCTCAACAAATACTGGAAAATAAATACATTTGCTCATTTCAGACCCTTTCACCTGGAAACCCTCCCAGCCTTCAAAATTTTATCTTTCCCCCCATCTCCGTTCTACACGAAAGCTTCCCTGAGTCCTAATACATTTTCCATGGAATAATCAGAAAAAACTGCCCAATCTGAAAAGAAAGTCAGCAATGTAATTTTTTAATTTTAAAAGCTGAAGTATTGGTAAAATTATATACTCCTCTAGAAGTAGCCAAACTACTCTAGTGCCCTTTGGGAGGAATAAATTTATATTCATCCATTATAGCTATAAGTCAGGTACATATAAATGCCACAGATTGGTAATGTCTATTTAATTAAAACAAGCAAAGTAAGTTACTTAGCTTCAATCCATACTCTACAAAAGAGCTGGGACCTAAGCCAGCTGAAATTTTAGATCTCATTAATTTCACAGGAAAAACTGCATTGAAGCTAAAATGGTGGACCCTGGAGACAGAAAGTCAGAAACCTGGGCAAGTTAATCTCTCCGTGCCTTCTTCATCTGTAAAGTGGGGGATGATAACAGCACCTCCTTTATTAGTTAGGATAGGTTAGGCAATGCTGCAGTAACAAATAACTCCCCACACATCAGTGTCTTATCACAGCAAAAGCTCGTGGAAAGTCAGCTGCATGCACGAGCGACTGTCCTGGGCAGCTGTCCTCGATTCAATGGCTCAGTGATCCAGGCTGGCTGAAGAAGACAGTGACTAGAGAATCTAGTAAAAGAGGCTTTTTACCAACCCAGCGTGGAAGTGGCACTGTCGCAGTGACCCTATTTCTATAGAGACTGAGAAAAGATATTCCAGAGAGCCAGTACAAGCCCCACAGGTGACTCAAGCACTGGTTCACAC
Organism: Grampus griseus; assembly: GCF_964374135.1. Classification (NCBI taxonomy): domain Eukaryota; kingdom Metazoa; phylum Chordata; class Mammalia; order Artiodactyla; family Delphinidae; genus Grampus; species Grampus griseus. The sequence goes on along the minus strand of NC_139009.1, from coordinate 21,562,890 downwards.
TGCACATAACCGTAGGGCCTCTGTGCTTCTGCGTCCCTAAAAGTTCCTAGGTAACATTCTGCATGCTGCTTCTGTCTCAGACCAGGCTGCTTCTTAAATTCTCTAAGGTCATGGCCTAATAACAATCATAATTTTCATACCATCTACTGCCAATCTCTAGTTCAATGCAAATACAAAATTATACTTCTGGACTTCCCTGGTGGCGCAGTGGTTAAGAATCTGCCTGCCAATGCAGGGGACACAGGTTCGATCCCTGGTCCAGGAAGATCCCACATGCCGAGGAGCAACTAAGCCCGTGCGCCACAACTACTGAGCCTGCGCTCTAGAGCCCGCGAGCCACAACTACTGAGCCTGTGTGCCACAACTACTGAAGCCCTCGCACCACAACTACTGAAGCCCACACGCCTGGAGCCTACGTCCCGCAACAAGAGAAGCCACCACAAAGAGAAGACCACACAGCGCAACAAAGAGTAGCCCGTGCTCGCCTCAACTAGAGAAAGCCCATGTGAGCAATGAAGACCCAATATGGCCAAAAATAAATAAATAAAATAAATAAATTTATTTAAAAAGTTATATTTTTCCTGGAAAGCTACAAAAATTTAAATAGGATAAATAATGACATCTGTTCAAAGATGGACGTTAACAGACAAAATGAACAGATAGGTAACATACAGGGAGAAGATAACGGCAAAGACTGAAACAAGGGATTAATAACTAAAATATGTAAGGAACTCCAGGGAATCAACATGAAATAATGTAAAAATGGGCAAAGAATATGAATAGGCAATTCACAGATGGGGAAACTTAAATGGGTAAAAGCAAAGTGATGATCAGTCTCCTAGTAATCAGAGAAATAAAAATTAAAGCAAGATGCCATAAAGATTGGCAAAAATTATAAATTCATAGACTACAAAGTGTGGGCGAGGATGTGGGAGCACAAGCATCCTCCAGGGCTGCTGAGACTGGAAATCGGCACAGCCCTTCCGGAAGGGCAATCTGGCCCTGCTGTACGAATGTTCCCTGCAGCACGCTGAGACAGCTTAGCTGTTTGTCACTACGGAGATGAAAAGCAACGTGTGGTGGATGCCTGGTATGGAACCCCACGTGGCAATCAGGTTCAACAACCTACATATAAAAGGAAAGATCTTAAAAGCATAAAGCCTAGCGAATGTAAGAAACAGAACGAGAACTTGAGTGTATCACCTATGTAAATGAAAAGCATCACTTATGTAAAGTCCACAAAACTACACTATACCTATTTTAAGGGCGTATCAGAAACATTATTAATGGGAATGGGAATCGAATGGAGATGAGGGTTAAGAAGTAACGAAAGAAAATAAACAGCCCTTGAACAGACTGGTGATCATGATACTGTGCCAGCAGGACAAATTCAACTCTCCACCCTGAGGTTCCATAGACGCTCATATACCCACACAAAAAAAGTAGAAAATCATGGGCAGGAATTAGTTGATAGTTATCCATGAAGTTCTCCCTAAAATTACTGACTGAGGTATGCAGATCATTTTTGAAGCACTAAAGGCACACATTTGTATTGTGTTTTACAGGCTTTATTTTGTACTACCTGTTGAAAATTTTTATTATATTTAAGTCTCTTTTCCTTTTTGCTTTTATTTTCTCTCTCTCTTTTTCAGTACATCTAAAGAAAAGATGAGAGTTCTGATTATTTGTACTCATAGGTTCAATTTTTTCTTTTGGATATTTAAAGATAATGTTATGGACAAGTTAAATAATGCCATGACCTACTCTTCCCCCAGCTGCATGTGTTAAATTAACAAAAGCCCCAGCTAACATGTTCCCAACACATAACCTAGAGCAATAATACTAAGTTCAGCTTTGTCGAGTCCAATTCACCCTGCTGTTTCTGAAACAACTAGATGCTGGAATTAAAGTAGAATTTTCTATCCTTTGAGGAACTGTTTTTTGGGTTTTTTTAAATTTTATTTATTTATTTATTTTTTGGCTGTGTTGGGTCTTCACAGCTGCGCGTGGGCTTTCTCTAGTTGCAGCGAGCGGGGGCTACTCTTCATTGCGGTGCAGGGGCTTCTCATTGTGGTGGCTTCTCTTGTTGCGGAGCACGGGCAGGCTCAGTAGTCGTGGCACACGGGCTCAGTTGCTCTGTGGCATGTGGGATCTTCCCGGACCAGGGCTTGAACCCGTGTTCCCCGCACTGGCAGGCAGATTCCCAACCACTGTGCCACCAGGGAAGTCCTGAGGAGCTTCTTAACATGGTAAGAATACAAGCAGTCCTTGATAAAGCTACTGACAGAAAAGTCAATTCTTAAATCTGAGGGGGAGAAGGGAAGGGGGATAAGGACAGAGAAAGAAAGGGAGGGAAAGGGCACCGAAGGAGAAGGGAAGGAAGGAGGGAGGGGAGGCAACAGGAAGCAGGGGACAGGTGGGGTGGGGGAGGAGCCAGGGAGGGGGAGAGGAAGGTCAAAGCTGAGGACAACTAACAGAGCAAGGTAAAGTAATCCAATACTGGGAACACAGTAAGCACCCCGGTCACAAGTTGTCCTCCATTAAGCAGTATTTAACCAAACCTTTCTGGTATCTTCCCTAGGGTTTATTTTCCTTCTCGACCCAGCAGTGCTTTTCCAGCTGGTCGCACGCTCCTTTATCAGAGTGGAGGAGTGAACTGCCTCCAGAGATCGTTCTGAGACCTCGGAGCACTCTCAGTTCTGAAGCTTTTAACTTCCTCTGGTAAAGGATGCCCCTGGCCTGCCGTTCCCAATTGCTCCCCTGGCCAACCATCCCCGTGGCTCACCCCACATGACTCTCCTGAGGGAGGAACATCCCGTCTTTGCATCGGTACTGTGACCACGGTGATCTTTCACCATCCGGAGCTTCAGCTCTGCTTTGTGGCCAGGCCTCTACCAGTGCTTGCGTCTTGCCAGAGGCTTTGTCTTCATTTTGCAACCTGTTCCTGCTGATGCACTGCAGTTTCTTGCCAGCATCTTTGTTAAGTCTCAAGACTTAAGAAATCCCTGGCAAGAAGCTGTGGAGGATTAGATGAGGCTACAAACTGGAGATGAAACTCCTGATACAGCCAAGTCCTAAGAGTTTGGCCACGCTTGTTCTTGATTTTTTCTTTCCTTCCCTTCATATTAAAAACCCACTTAAACACAACAGAAGAGCTTTTAAGCAAAATTAACAGTGGTCTGTCCCTTGGTGTCAACTAAAGCCACAAGCCAAAGGGTGTTCCTTACGCACGTGGAGATTTAGAGTGCCATGTGGCACCTCGGCCAACATCACAGCCTCTTTGAGTGGGCACTGGCTTCCCCAAAAATATCATCTCTCTTGGCATCCTACTCGAAGCCCCATATATAAAAAATAAACATAAATGAAAATGTGTGCGTAAAGCAGCAAACAAATGTTGAGGAGACTGAGGGTCCACATTAGCCACATGGTATTTTTGCGTAAAAACAATCATTATGTGACATTAGGACCAAAGAATATGAAATTCAGATTCATCTCTAAAATCCGGCATCTTGTTTATTTCTGCTATCCTCATTGTATAATACTAGGATTCCTTCTTTCCTTATAGTTAAATCCTTAAAAACAACAAAAAAGACATTTTAATATAGAATAGCATACTGGTTTTTTTTAATGAAACACAGGACATCACTCTTTTTTTCCTACATTTTTCCCTACTTAAAAAAAAAAATGAACTGTAGTTGATTTACAATATTGTGTTAGTTTCAGGTGTACAGCTACATATATATAAATATATATAAAGTGATATATATATATCAAGTGATATATATATCTTTATATATAAAGTGATATATATATCACTTTATATATATATAAAGTGATTCAGTTACATATATATATTCTTTTTCATATTCTTTTCCATTATGGTTTATTATAGAATATTGAATATAGTTCCCTGTGCTATACAGTAGGTCCTTGTTGTTTGTTTTATATACAGTGGTGTGTCTCTGCTAATCCCATACTCCTCATTTATCCCTCTCTCCTCCACCCTCACCCCCTTTCCCCTTTGGTAACCATAAGTTTGTTTTCTACACAGGTTATAACTCTTTGGTTATTAGTGAAATTTACCACCACCCCCCCACCCCATAAAAAAAAAAAAAAGCTTGGTAAACTTATAAATGGCCTAGAGTTTTTCATTACAAAAGCCAAACCTTGTAGTTCTAGTCTATTTTTGGAAAGGTCAATGATGCTACCTATTGTTTGAATTTGATTGGCTGTTTCAGTCAAGTAAGCAAGAGGAGGAAGTTACTTAAACTATTATTTCTAGATGACGAGGCCAATTAATTGCTTCGGCAAACTCCCAGCTGCCTACTAATATGCGCTTGACCCCTGTGGCTAATTGAGTGTGTGCACAGGATGGTTACAGATGGGTAGTTCGTGGTCCTTTTTTCCATCTGAAATGATACACTCCTTTTATTAACAGGGAGTGAAGAAGAGGGTTAGTATCTATAGATAACATTATATTTCATTCACTTCTCTAACAAATTATTAGCCTTTGCAGCCTTCCATTAGTAGATGGTAATAATGTACAAGAATATTCAGCAGAGAGGCACTTGGACCTAGTGAGAGGCAAATGGTGAATGATGATCCGTGAAAAATGAACACAGAAGACTCAACAGTGACTGATGAGGGAAAGGAATTTAGTGCAAAGGCTCAACCTTTCGTCCTGCCTTCTCCTTTTAGTGTTGTGTGCTGTCAATAGCCTAATAGATAGGAAGGGTTGTTCAGAAAGTAGGTTCTAAATCAACCATGAAGAAGGTAAACAAGAGTAAAATGTGTTATTTCCCTAAAAGGCACATTTCATACATTTAGTGGAGAAGACAGCAGTGCTAACTGTGATTAGCAGTTCATTTTTATTAACATGTACAGAATGAAGAGGGGTTTCCTAATATTTACTTCACAAAATAACAGGGTGTTGGGGACTGCCTAGCTCTACCCATGCATGCCCTGCTTTACTGTCAATTACGGAGCACGCACTTTGTCTTACTGTCCAGGGTTTTTCGTTCTATACCTGACTGTGGTTCCCCAATTTTGGCCAGAAACTCAAGGGTGATAGGCTCTTGACACTTCAGTTGCTGCGTGCTGCTACCTTCCTCGAACCCAGTCTGCCAACCTTGACCCAGCACACTAGCTGGCTCTCTACTCCTCACCTGCTTTACTGCCGAATTAAGGGAGAACACAACTCCTGAGCTCTTCTCCAGTCTTGCCTTGGACACTAGTTCCTCATCTCCTTAGCTAATACCTACTCTAAGTTTTATCCTCTGGACTTTAACTTCAGTCTATACAAAATAAGAATTCATTCAGAGAATTTATTGAGCACTCACTATTTGCCAAGCACAGTTCTAGGAGTTGGGTGTACGGTAGGGAACAAAGTCATTTGTGAAAATTTTACGTTGAGAAACAAAGACTGTAATCTGCTAGAAGAACCCACAGCCGCCTGAGCAGCACATGCAGGCTAGGAATAGGAAGAGCTGGGTGGCACTAACCTGTGCCGGCCTAGCCAAGAATATGCACGTGAAACACGCCACTTGCTGCACTCAGGTAATGAAAGAGCAGAGGCTGTGAGGCGGCCAAGAAGTCAATTCAGCATGCAACGTAACAAATGCCACCTTGCTTCTGGGATTACACCAACTGGCACGATGCTTCCAAAATCAATTGTCTGTCCTCAATGCTGACCCAGCAAAGGGATTAGCATTGGATTATAAGAACGAGTCCAAGAACTGCAAAGACAAGGAAGGCACGAAAAGGTATGCTGGGACAGAACCATGGGAACAGGTACACAAATTCGAGCCAACAAACCCCAAATTCTAGCTTTTAATAATCGCACCTAAACAGCGGCCACTCCTCATCCTGCCTTCCCAGGCTGCTTAGTGGGAGCGGCCCTAGGGGCCCTAAGGCCCAGTCACCCACTTTCTCCTTCTTTGGCTGCCCTAGGGGGTCTTGCTCTGGTCAGAATGCTCCCCTCTCTGTCCTGCTGCCAAAATGACCACACTGTTAATCCACACCCCCTGGCCTCCATCCCTAAAGCCCACAAAGAGCCTGTTTTAGGGTTGTTTATTTGGGGAGGGTTATTAAGGTCAGAACTGACTTTTCATATAGTTAGGGCATAGTTAAAAAGCTCTCTTCTCTTCTCTCTTCTTCCGCCCTCCCACTTGCATCGTGCAGGTCATGGCCCAAGATTATGGATATCACAGGAGGTCTCTGCTTACCCAAAGGCCTGAGCTAAGACTGATATTAACGAAGAATACTGCAGCCAAGTAAAAGGTCTAATATCTGAAGATTGGAAGAAGACCCAGTCTCCCGGTATTCAGTCACTGGAGCTAAAGGCAAGGAGGGGGCAGGTGCTTTGAATGTAAAGCAGGAAGGCAGCTTGGGTACCAACAACCCAAAACTATGTTAAAGCAAAGTCTTTGGTTAAAGGTTTTCAGACCCTCTGACAGTATAAACGCAGGCTGCAAACTTGCTTGAAGGCCGCCTGTAGTTGTGAATCCCCAGGAAAGAGCTTTTGCTCCCTTCTATCTAATACCAAGGTCATGGCCCGCATGTTTCCTTGCTGTCCCCTTCTGTATTACAGATTCCTTTTTTTCATTTATCTTTACATGGAGGGTATTGCACTTTGGGGCCCCAATTTTATATGGGTCCCTCTTATTAGACTCCTCACCTTGGGCAAAACCTTGGATTTGGCTCCTGTCCCCTACATCCAACAAGTTATCGGAACCATGTCCAAGGGCATCATGGTCAGGTAGATGTCTCTGGGTGAAAGCGGACTTGAGTGCTAAACTACACTGCTGGATTCCTGCTTAAACATTATTTCTGGCTTTTGAGGTTATGTTACTTTCTTTCACTTTTTATTTTATGCTATTTCATTTCCAGAGCTTTTAGTCAGAGAGTTGTCAGGTACTTAATCTTACTTACGGGGAGAAACAGAAGCTGGAACGTATATTTTGTCAGAAAGTTCCCCAGATGATTCCGATGATTCAGGTGTGGTTATTAGGGCTCGAAAGCGTAGCTGTAGTAGACATAATTTCCTGATTCCTTCGAACAAAAATAGCCGTTATCTAGCTAATCTCTTTTACCGTCTTCATCTTCCATCTAGGTTTAAGGGTAGGACACGTAGATAATTGTAAAGAGGAAACGCTCTAAGCTAATAACGCCATGCCCATTTTCCATAGCGAGTGTTTGTGGTACTTATAAATGGGAGAAAAGCACATTCTGAGCGCTCACAAAGCACAGAAGTCCTCTGTTTTGTGATTTCACATACACTATTTCTTTTCACTTCTTCTTTCAGCCTAGTAAGTTAAGTATTATGAGCTGCTGCTTTACAGAGAGAGGAGGAAGCTCAGAGAGGCTAAATAAATTGGTCAAGGACACACATGCACTGAAGCTTTGAACCAAGAGTCAGTGTGACTCAAAAGAACGTATTTTCCCTCTACCCATAATGTTGTTCCTCAGTAGAAAATAAAGGCTCATGTCCTCCTGGAGCTGACATTTTCATTGGTAAACTGGTGTGTCCATTCAGAGATGAAGAAACTGAGGTTAAAAAAAAAAAGATCAGTGACAAGCGCACAGACACAGGCCAAGTGAATGGCAGAGTGGACACTGTTTGCTGAGTCCCTGGTTCCAAACACCAAGCTTAGCTTAAAAAAACAATAAAAAAAATTCTGAAAGAAGTCTTTAACTTTGGATTAATTACGCACTATTGTGAGAGCAAAGTCTGTAACTTTGGATTAATTACGCACCATTGTGAGAGGCACGATGCTCGCCATGGTGGAAGCTGGTGCTTCTGAAGTATGGCGGCTCACAGTGCAATACCTGCCAACCTGTTGGCACTAGTCACGGCCCCAGTGCCTCTGGGATGGGATTCTGTCTTTGCTTGCTCAAATTAATACTTTATGTGTGTGTTAGACTTGCCCAAAGCTACTTCTGTATTAGACAGACTTGAATTTTTAACTATTTTGTGTGGAAAATGTGTTATGTTCAAACTGGCACACTCATTTCTGCTGGTAAGTTGACTAATGGCCTGGGTCAAATACACTGACTGAGACCTTATGTCCGATGCGAGTCACTTTTTACACACACAGGTTGTTCACACACACATATGTAATGTGAACAGACAACACGTTTTTTTTTGTTCAATAATGATTCACTAGTGTACCTAGAGACTCTGGCCTTCTAAGACACCCCCCACTTAAAAGGAAGGAAACTGTGTTCCCTCGGTTGCTGAAGTATGAATCCAGGAGTTTGCTCCATGGGGTCCATGCCCTCCGCCCTTTGGAATTCTCATGTCATAGGAATTTTTTTTCCCAGATAGAAATCTGGATATAAAAACAAATAAACAATAAACTATCCTGACACCTGGGGAAAATTCTGTAAAGGTTATATCGTATTACTATCTACAAGAGACTAAGAAATCTGAAAAGTATAGAAGAAACCCTGTCCAAACACATCTAAAGCTATAAAATAGAAAGATAAAGGGAAGACCAACACAAGTACAAATAAGCAAAAACTGCAGATGTGTTCTTAACAGCATTCTTGCAACTTGCAAAAGTTAGCATACCTTCCCCAAGGTGTTTAAAAACACCAATGTGACATTTGGGAAAAGCGGAAACAGAAATTAATTATCCTACTATTAAAAAAAAACTCATTGCATTTAACCTCAGAGAGCTTCCCCTGTACTCAAATCTTTCTGGTCTTCCCTCCTAGAGCACAATTTTTCTCTCTGGTGTAGGATTCCCATTTAAAATGCCTATGTTGCAACTATACAACAAGTTGTGAGGGAAACACTGAAAAGTACGGTTTTACTAACCAGCATAAGTGACAGTCACTGTTTATTTGGAGAGGTTTCTGTTTTCTTGGCAGAAAAACAATGTAAACAAAGTCAGTTTGGTCACTATAAGCTTAGTTCCATCCAAGAAAATCTTGCCTAGCAACCTTCTTAATCTTGAGGACCGCCAACAGGACTTCACAAGGAACTTTGGGAGCTGTGAGCAGAAAACCTACTGCAGAGACAGGGAGCTGACAAACTGACCCATGGTTTCCCCTGCTCTTACCACGAGCCCCAACATGATCTGTCCCCAGAAAACATCCTCGTCTGTCTCTCGCCCACCTGCCTTCCACTGTAACCTCTGGTCATACTAAGCTCTCCTCTCAGCCTTTGCATGGGCTGTTTCTTCTGAGTGGAACGCTCGCTCCCATGCTTTGCGTGGCTAACCCTTCCTTATCCTCAGATCTCAGTTTAAAAGTCTCCTTCCCCTGACTCCCCACATCTGGGTTAGGGGGTCCAAGTGCTCCAGAGCACCTCCTCCTTTCCCCCTCATAACGCTTATCAAACTGTACCACACCCCACCTTACCCCCGCCCCCCTTCCCCCACTTTAAGGGCAGCTTCTCAAAGGCAGTGACTCATCTGTTTTCTTCCTTGTTTTATTTCTATTGCCTACAGGACCTGACACCTGGCAGGTGCTCAGGGAATATCTGCTGACTAAGTGAATGAAGCAAAATGAGGAAGCAGAGAAGGGAAGAGAAAAAAGGGAAGAGAGAACTGCTTTTGAAGGAGCAGCGGGGGGTGTCCATGGCAATAATGTCATAAGTTTTAGTGACATCATCTGTTTCTACATAGAAGTTTCATGACATAGACTTCTTTTCCTTCTTGTAAGCTGCGAAGATTACCTACCTTGGGTTTTCTTGAGCAACGAACAAGCAGGCAATGATAACGACAGAAGTGGCAATAACCCCTTGCATTTTTATGCCATTTTACAGTTTTTAAAGAATGGTCATATGACTCTCATATCAATTCTGGGAGGCAGGCAGGATGGGTATTATTATTACTCTCGTTTTACACATGAGGAAACTGGGACTGTGTGACATGACTTGCCAATGTCAAGTGTTTACTAAGTGGCACAGACACAGCCAGAGACCAGGCCTTCAGACTCCTCGCTGAGGGTTGACTTGGGTTCACTCAGTGCAGTGCATACATCTAGCGTCTTGCCTAATACCCGAGGAGGAAGGGCTCAGGAGTGCAGAATTATCAGCCTCTAACTCGAACAAATTAAAATCTAACCAAAATGTAATTTTATAATGTGCCTGATTTATTCTTCCTAGCTACAGAACTACTGCTCAAGAACAGTTTCTTTGAAACAAATGCAAACACAAGCTAAGAACAGGCGCTAGAAACCCAGTCCAGTTGACAGAGACCCACAAATTGTGATTGCTTTAGCTTTTCTACCCGGCTTCATGTATAATCTCCTGCCAACATCAGTAGGACGCTGAGCTCCTGTCGGAAACATCTCTTTGATTGATGTCATCAATTAAATGAAAATGATCATATTAAGCAATCAATATTTTTTTTTCCTACAGTTTTGAGGAAAAACTGACATAAAATAAACTGCACATTTTCAAAGCATACAATGTTAGTGACTTTTCACATATGTATACACTACACCCGAGAAACTATCATCACTATCAAGATAATGAACAGATTCATCATCCCTCAGAGTTTCTTGCACTTTGTAATCTCTCCCTTCTGCAACTATATCACTTCTACCCCCAGACAACCACTGATCGGCTTTCTGTCATTGTAGACTTGTTCACATTCTCTAGAATTTTATATAAATGGAATCATACAGTATGTACTCTTCTTTGTCTAGTTTTTTTTCCCCACTCAGAATGATTATTTTGAGATTTATCCATTGTTGGATGTTTCGATAGTACGTTCATTTTTTTTTACTGCTGAGTAATATTCCACTGTATAGGTATACCACAATGTGTTCATCCAATCACCTGCTGATGGACATTTGAGCTGTTTCCACCTTTTAGCTATTATAAAGAAAGCTGCTATGAAAATTCATCTGCAAATAGTTGTGTGGACAATGCTCTTATTTCTTCTGCTAAATACCTGGGGGTAGAATGAGTGGGTCACTTGGCAGGTATATGTTTAACTTTGTAAGAAACTGCCAGACTGCTTTTCAAAGCAGATGTGCTATTTTATATTCCCATGAAGGTTCCACTTTCTCTATATCCTTGCCAACACTTGGTTTGGTCGCTGTTTGTAATTTTAGCCATTACAGTGGGTGTATACTGTTATGTTCTTTATTGTTTCTTGTATATGTCTTCTCTGCCCAATGAAATTGAAAGCCCCTTGGGAGTAAAACTATACTTTATACTTAATTATAAATCTACAATGCTTGGAATATTGATAGGCAACAGGAAATAAATCTTTTTTTAAATGAAGGGACTCCTAAAATCAGCAAACCTTGTCTAAAACTCTAGTCTATCTGTATTCAGTACTAACTTACAATTAAGCAGATAAAGAACCCAAATATTAAATATGTGTTTGCTGTATTTAACTGTAGCCTAGAGACTAAGGGGTTCAAGGAAGTGTGGATTTGCCTTCCTGTCCTTAGGAGCTCACAAGGAAGGAAAGCATCCCACTGCACACCTAGACGGCAAAGACCATCCCACTACATACCTAGGCAGCAGTTCTAAGAGGGCCCCAAGGCCTGTTGTTGGGGGAAACCTAGTTTCATCATGGCTTCTTTCCACTTTTCCATTTCAGTCTCTGGTATATGCAGTTCTGACAAATACCTGTTACTATCTGATTGAGTCTGTTTACAAGATAGAGGCAGTTGTTTATAAGACACAGGCCAAATTCTACCCTTTGATATCCAAGAATTATTTTCAGTGATTTCAGGCCCATTACTGGATTCTGAATTCTAGCCCTAACTATTTCTCAGCATAGTTCAAGACTGTAACCAACTTGTTTTCAAGCCCTTGAACTGTAGGGTCCCCCTGACCCACATAATAAATCAGTTTCAAGCTTATTCACCACAAAGTTTAAGGAAGTCATCAACAGAGTTTGTTAAGTGGCAAGCGAGTTAGACGGTTGGGAGGTTATGCCATCGTCACATAGGTGAACGTGTAGGTAGGATGGAGAAGGTGATACATGCCCAGAAAGGAGAGCACGAAAGGCATCAGGAGCAGATATATGAGGCTGGCATTGTGTTGCAGATCATATGGCGGCAGTGTCTCAGGGTTTACCTAGTCTAGAGCTTAAAACATCAAACTTGCAAATAAGATACTTAGGATCTAGCCTATGTTTGCAATTTATCATCTTATGCAAGTCTCAACTTTTCTGAGTCCCTCCATGTCAACCATCTCAATCCACGTTGCAGGCTATAGATAACAGAGACTTTGTAAGCGAATGGCTGTGAGAGTCATATGTAATGCTGTGTTTAACAGGTAGCTGCTTAACCCAAACTCACTACAGAGAGTGCTAAGGGTCCCCCACCCAGTATTCTCTTAAAAACAAAACCAGGAATAATTTGTAAGGGACAGGTGTATTTGGGGAAAATAAACAGTGTCATCATAGCACAGTTAATTAAGAAACATTAGTTCAAAATCCACCATGCCTCATATAAAATTTGCTGGTATTTATGGACCCAAAGACATTAACAATCAATGGTGGATTTGCCTTGTATTTCTGATGCCCAGCAACCCTCAGGTTCAATCCCAGAGAATTCCTTCATATCTACTGCCTGGACTGGGGGTGGGATAAGGGGAAGCATGCCGTTGTAAATTACAAAAGTAGTAAAGAAGCATCTTTAAAAAGTAATCCCAAGGGTCCTCTTATAGAAGAACAGTAATAACAATATTATGTGTGTATATGTGTGTGTGTTTGTTTCAATTCTGTTAGTAAAAGCCAGAGGCCATTATCAAGATTTTTCTTTAGATTTCAAATATACAGATAAATTGACAGAACAGATAAAATTTTAGATTAAAAGACTCAAAGTACAAAGAATCCCCTGAACTGTTCCTATGACTCTGCTTTGTCTTTAAAGCACTGTAGAGCAGAACTGTAGGCAAAAAGGCCTCTGCAATTCCTCTTCCACTTACTCAAGTGAGAGCTTTAGAGATGGAAGAATACACTTATTGAACAAATATTTGCCAGTCACTGTGGAAGCCACAACAAAACAGACACAAAACAGACATGGCTCCTGCCCTCAAGATGCTCAGTCTAGTGGCTTTTCTCTACAGGTCTCTAGGAGCTCAATATCTTGCTACTGTCACTTTCCTAGGCAAGACCTGGGCTGAGCTACAGAGGTGCTCAGGAGAGAGAGGTGACTGCATGCGACAGAAAAAAGTCAGCAACCAAGGTTCACATACCACAGAGCCAGTAACGGGTACAATCAAAAACCTATTTCTCCATTATTAAAAATGTTGAATTCCTTATGACCCACAGTGTTACAATAAATAGTACAGAATAATGAGCTAGGCTACAGCCCTTCCTCAGTATTGTCCAATTTCACTTGCCTCTCTTCTCCTGTTTTCCCCTTTAGACCATACTTCTCACCTCCCTTTCGACAGTAATGTCCTCTAAAATTTCCCCATAAGGGTGAAAATTCTTACCACGCATTTTTGGATTTGTTTCAAAAACAATCCAGTGTATGTGTGTATGTGTGTGGGGGGCAGCTGGGACTGGGAAGTGAGTGGGGTACAACACTGACCACAGACAAAGGAAGGACGGTGATGGTTACCTGAGGTTCATTATACTATTCTACTTTTGTATACTTTTGGAATGGCCCATAAAAAGTTAAAATTAAATAATTTTTAAAAAACTTACCCACATCAACATTTTGCCCTGAAAATATGGTGGTATGTTAAGGTAGGACTTAACCATGGATTTGCAGACATAACAGAAATGCATTAATCTGTATTCATGAGCCATTCTCTTTTAAATAAGGAAGCCCTGTTTTCAGCTCGCTCTCTCTCTTCTTTACCATTTCCCACACTAAATCCTACCTTTGGGTATTCACCAGCTTTTACAGAAAGAGATCAGTGATATTCCACACAAGACCAACTCTTTAAGGACGTGCTTCGTCACATCTAAAAATAACTTTCAGCCCGCGCACCACAATGAAGAGGAGCCCCCGCTCGCCACAACTAGAGAAAGCCCGCATGCAGCAACGAAGACCCAACGCAGCCAAAAATAAATAAATAAATGATAACTTTTAAGAAAAAGATGTATTTAAAAGGACAAAAAAATACCTTAAGTGTTTAAGATAAATAATGAAAATGAAAGAAAGGTGGTGATCAAGGTAATCTGCTTTACTTTCTAGGTAGTTTGTCCCCACTCTTCTTTTTTTTTTTTTTTGCGGTACGCGGGACTCTCACTGTCGTGGCCTCTCCCGTTGCGGAGCACAGGCTCCAGACGTGCAGGTTCAGCGGCCATGGCTCACGGACCCAGCCGCTCTGCGGCATGTGGGTGCTCCGGACCAGGGCACGAACCCATGTCCCCTGCATCGGCAGGCGGACTCTCAACCACTGCGCCACCAGGGAAGCCCCCCACTCTTCTTTAATAGTAAACTGGAAAGCTTTCACACACTGACCCCTGCCCTGGGGATCACCTGTGGACCAATATGTATTCAGACAAGAGTCTCAGGCTGAAGACTGGAACTTGAGACCTAATTTATTTTCAATATAACTGAAGTTTAACATTACAGGAGTCCAAGCCAGTTCCAAAACTGTGCCCAGTGATGTTTCTGGCAGGTGTGCATTCTGGATCATCCATGAAGGTTTTTAAAATTGCTTGATATGTAACCACGATAGATTTTAAAGATCAAAACACAGGTGTGTGTCAGGGTTGCACAATTCTGCGGTAAGGGCAGAACATGAGATCATTCTACCTAGAAACACACCCAAACACAAACACCCACCAGGGGTTCAGGTGTATGGCTCTGTCTGCAGGCAGATGAATTTATCTCTGGAGTCTGTTCTAAATATAATTGTGTTCTGATATGAAATGAGGTTTTGATACATTAATACTACTCCAAACTGGGTGGGTCTTTTCAGCTGACGAGCACCTTCTATACCTGCCTTTACGTTCTTTTTAACCTATTCAAAGACCCAGTTTCTCAACATAAATGGGTTACAGTCACCCATGATTTAAATAGCCTTATTTATTCTTTTCAGCCTCAGTAAACATGAGAGAGGAGCACAAAATCTCAGAACGGTGGAGGCAGAACTCTTTTCCATCTTATTATGAACCAAGAGAGAAAATTATCAAGATAAAGTCTTAAGAAAATAAGTGACTTAATTAAAGCCACCTCACAAAGTAGTGTGTGCATGTCATCCAATGATGCATTTAATATGAAATATCTCCTATATGTAAGGCAGTATACAGTAACTGTTTTCATGAGTTGTAAAACTACTTGGAGAGAGAGAGAGAGAGAATTGAATAGAAGACAGTGCAAATAATCTTCTCAAGTCACAGCCCTGGATCTTTGGTTAAGGTTCACAGAAAGCCTGAGATTTATTTCACTTACAAAAGAAAGCTAACAATAGTAAAGGAGTTGCTGACACAACTGAGCAAGTATACACTTATCTCCTGTGCCCAAATGCAAACTTTATTGCTCAACAGACTAGGAGTTAAGTTTTGTGTGAATAAGAGCCCAAAGGAAAGGGTTAAGTATGTATCTTTGTGAGCAAATAACTACCTTGGGGCTCTCTGATACGAAGATTTCCCAAGAGAAATAAATCCTTTCTTTAAAAAAAAAAAAACTATAAAAAAGAAAAACACACACAAACATAAACAGAAGATGCATTTTGTACACCATCGCCATTTGGTTACCAGATGTTGGTGTCTGCCCTCAGCTCTCACAAACAGATCAATGCACTTTATTTTTGTGTAGCATCTTCTATCCAAAAGCAAAGTGCAAAGCTGTGTGGCTGGTTTGACAGTGTGTCTGCAGAATCTGCGTAAGAATGGTAACGGAGTGAACAGCTGCCAGGCCTGTTTAGATGTTGTCTGCACTGGTGATTGGCTCCACGGTAAGGTGGCCGCTGGGCTGAAGAAATGTTCCGCCTTTTCCCAAGTGAACCCAGGTACCATCATGTGTCACACTGTGTTGCTATGGCTTGCTTACTTCATGCCTTATTATTATATGGCCTTCACTTATATTGAGGGAAGAAGTGTATTTTTGTGAATTTTCCTGATTCAAACGGATGCTGTGGACTAATGGGAACCATAAATGACATACTTAAAAAAAAAATTCACTTCTGGATCCAAAAGAACTAGCATCTAGTCCCTACTTTATTACTTACAGTCTCCACCACCCCAAGGCTGTCAGGTAACTCCTCTGGATTTCAGTGTCCCGGCCTGTAAAGTAAGTTGGGCGGTTGGACTAGATACGCGTTTCCCAAACTTTTCAGGGATGAGGGACATTTTAACACATCAAAACCCCTCTTGGACTAATCGAATGGCAGCAGTTATACTTCAAGAATCTGTGCAATTAGAAAATAAATAATGATAAAAAGAGACTTTCAATGCAGTGACAGTTGAAAATAAAATTCCAAGTCATTAATCACAGCAGAGTCTGTATTCATTTGTAAAGGAATCGTATACAGATGTTAGACATTATTTATTTAGTCTTTAAACAACAGTTGGTGTACATATGAATTTGCAGTCTTTGCAATAATTCCACAGCAGATTCCCCCCACCCCAACTTGGTCTTCTGTTTAAAGGCTGAGAACCCTGAACTACAGCACAAACACTCCAAATCCTTTCTGACGCTGACTCTTCATAGTCCTAGTTTCTTTAGATGGTTATAAGGACCGTTTACACATCAGTGACAATTCTTTGGCAGTACACTTTTAATTCCGCCTCCTCAGCCAGCCAACCAATCAACAAGACCCATGACTGGATAATTACACAAACAACTAAAATAAAAAATGGGCCCAAGACCTTAACAGACACCACACCAAAGAAGATATGCAGATGGAAGATAAGCATATGAAAAGATGTTCCACGTCACATGTCATCAGGGAAAGAGATACCACTACACACCTATTAGAATGCCCCAAATCTAGAACACTGACATCATCAAATGCTGGTGAGGAATGTGGAGCAACAGGGACTCTCATTCATTGTTGGTAGGAATGCAAAATGGTGCAGCCACTTTGGGAGAGAGTTTGGCGGTTTCTTACAAAACTAAACATACCCTTACCACATAATTCAGCCATTGTGCTCCTTAGTATTTAGCCAAAAGAGTTGAAAACTTATGTCTACACAAAACCCTGCACATGGATGTTTATAGTAGCTTGATTCATAATGTCCAAAACTTGGAAGCAACCCAGATGTCACTCAGTAGATGAATGGTAAGTCCAGACAGTGGAATATTATTCAGCACTAAAAAGAAATGATCTATCATGCCATAAAAAGACATGAAGGAACCTTAAACACACATTACTAACTGAGCAGATAATTACTACCAATGGCCAAAAAGAAAACTCAACGCCACACATGTACACCTTTGTCCTCAGGCTATGAAATGCACACAGATTACTCCAAATTGCAGAAATAACATTAAAAAACAAAATCAAAAGAAAACTAACACCTTTTAAGACAGTTATCCCATAAACTGTATTGGGTAAAATATTTAACAACCTTTACCATCAAAAAGTTTTTACTTATATACAGCCTAAATCTTTCCTGCTGCAAATTTGCCTCCTTCTCTGTAACTGACCTCTATTGATTATCCATCATCTCATCATCAGTAGGTTTTATGTAATTCTCCTCATATAAGTGAATTAAAAAATAATAAGGCAGAGAACTTAAAGTAAAATCTTGAATTTGGGACTTCTCTGGGCTCTATTACACACTATGGCTATCTAATCAAAAGCGACTCCTGGAATAAAAGAAAGTCCCAGAGCCTAAGAAAGAAAGAAGAAGGGAAACTCCTGGCATAGAGACAAGTGCGGGGATGTACAAATTATGGTACAAATTATGGTCCGTGGGGCAAATCCAGGCTGCTGCCTGTTTTTGTGAAGTTTTATTGAACACAGCCTTGTTCCTTACTTTACATATTGTCTATGGTTGCTTTTGCGATACATTGGCAGAGTTGAATTGTTGGCCCACAAAGCATAAACTCTTTACTCTATGGCCCTTTCCAGGAAAAGTTTGCTGACATGGACTTAGACTTTCACCTTTGCCCTGGGCTGGTTCATGCTGGAGCTCCAGGGCTCAGACTCGGTCTTCTCTCCTCCATCTTACCCTTGCTTGTTACACGAGCTCATCCAGTTTCAAGACTTTAAATACCACCTATCTATCAACAACTCTCAAATACATATCTCCAGGCCAGACTTCTCCCCTGAGCTCCAGACTCACATACCCAGCTGTCTAAGTGACACATCCACTTAGAGATCTAACAGACATCTCAAGCTTAATGCATCCAAAACTCAACTCCTGATCTTCTCCTGAAAACCTGCTTTACCCACAGTGTTTCTGATTTCAGTAAAGGGCAATTCAATTCTTCAGGTTAAACCAATAAAGAACTAACCAACCAAACAAAAACCCTGGAATTACCCCTAATTCCACTCTCACTCCACATCCGGTCTATCAGCAAATCCTCAACTGTCTCAGTATACTCAGAAACCTGCCACTCGTCATCGCTTCTGCTGCTATCATTCTACTCAAAGCTACCGTCACCTCTCTCCTGGATTCTTGCAGAAGCCTCTTAATTGGTCTCCTGACTTCTACCCTTGTCCCTTTCATCCATTCACATGACAGCAGTCAGAGTGATCTTGATAAAACGACAGATCACATCATTCATCTTCCCCACTGCCACGCTGTGCTCCAGCCACACTGGGATCCTTGCTGATCCTTGATCACTGTCAGTAACCTCCCATCTCAGGCCTTTGTGCTGATTCTCCTTCCCCCAGATCTACGCATGGCTGGCTCCTGTACTTCCTTCTGCTCAAACGTCGCTTTCCCAGGGAGGCTTTTCCCCCGACCAACTTCATCTCTCACCCCTACCCCCACCCACACACCCTACCCCCTTTCCCTGCTTTATTTTTCTGCATATTTCTTGTTTATTTTATTGTCTGTCTCTACCAGCTACAGCATAATCTTCACGAGGGCAGGAATTTTTGTCCGTTCTGCTCACTGCTGTACCCCCAAGTGCCTGGAACACTGCCGGGTACATAGTAAGTACCCAATAAATACTGGTTTAATGAGTGAATGAATGGGCGAATAGGCCATCCCAAGGGTTTACAGCACAGTCCTACTAAAAACGACGTTTCTGATTTTATTACGAAGATGAATGGGAAAATTAAAACTCCTTAGTGAAAGATGCTTCACAGATAAAGTGGCTGGAAAGTACCATTCTACTCTAAAGCAAGGGATCCTGTCCCTTAATAATTTGTTTTTTACTCAAATACCTGTATACTAAAGGAGTTTTCGGTTAATCTTTATTTTCTCTTCATCCTCCTAATTCTCTTAAACTTTGTAAATCCGATTTCTCAATCTCCTCTTCATTTTACGTTTTCTCCTGGATTATATCCAAGGCTTGCAAACCCAGAGGTCATGTATCAACCTGTACCACAGAATGCTTTCAGCTGCCAGAAACTTTCACTGGCGATACAGAGCTGTCATTGATTTCCTGGCAGCACATCACTAAGTGATGCACTGATAAATCAAAAAGAAATGGCAACATCACGTTAATCCAACAACTGGACTTGACTGAGTTAAAAATCTAAAAACAGCAAGGAAAAATCAGGGACACTGTGATTCTGGCATGAAGGCAGTCTGCACACATTAAAGCCACACTCAGTGTGATCCAAAGTCTCGCCCTTGCTGCACTCCGAAACCCGGGAGCCAGATCACTGGAGTTGGCTTGGGTCACTGTAGCCGCTTTTAATGACTTCAAGTACAGCCTCCTGGTGCTCTGAACCCTAGGACATCCCAGATAGCTAATTAAAAAAGAAAACCGTCCTCACCCCTTCCTGGGCCTGTGTGGGTCTGAGGGATCTGGCAGCCTACTTGGTCCTTGCCTGAAGTCTTATGAGGCCTAGAGGCTTGGGCTGCACTGTGAACTGTGCATACTAAAGGGGGAAAAAGTAAATAGAGTCACTTATTTATATATCATTAGTCAGTTTTTGCTCAATTAGGGTCTTGTCAAAAGTAGATGGTAACCTGTACCAGGGCACCCCCCACGAGACTAACTCAGGCAAGGACTGAATGTCTGTGCCCTCCTCAAATTCATATATTGAAGCTCTAACTCTCAATGTGATGGTATTTAGAGATGGGGCTTTTGGGAGGTAATTCGGTGAGATGAAGTCATGAGGGTAAGGCCCTGGTCCAATGGGATTAGTGCCCTTATAAGAGGAGACCTAGAGGGCTTGCTCTCTCTGCCATGTGAAGAAGTGAGAAGGCAGCTCTCTGCAAGCCAGGAATAGAGCCCTCACCAGAAATTGACCAGACTGGCACCTTGAACTTAGACTTCCCAGCCTCCAGAACTGTGAGAAATGGAATTCTGTTGTTTGAGTCACCCAGTCTATGGTGTTTTGTTATGGTAGCCTGAGCTGACTAATTCACAAGGTTTTAGATTTTAAAAGTTGTTTTAAATTGCCAAGTCCCAGAAAGCATATTTGGAATGCTCTGTTGACGATACTCTAAATTTGATTTCTTTTTCTATTCAACAAGAGAATACAGGAATACTTTTGTCCTTACTTATCTCACACACACACTACTCTGAGATCAGCCACATCTTGCTGAGACAAGTCTTCTGTGCAGGGAACTATAAGCTGATAGAAAGAACATTTCCAGAATGTCCAGGGGAAAAAAAGACATGTCAAGGCAGAGTCCCACAGCCCTGGGCTTCTGGCCCCCTCCTCTTGCAGTGCTCTTCTTGTCCAAAGGAGCCAGAATCGGAACAGGGAAGCAAATGCATGCAGGGTAGGTGTACTGGGGCTAAATGTAGGGGGGCATGAAACACAGGTCATGTGTTTCAGCATCTTCCCTGCTCTGTAACCATTCAGCGGAGATTCTCCAAAGGCTTACAATAACCTGTTCTTGCCTTTTCGATAGGAAAAATTAACACAACGAACGTCCAACAATTAGAAATAGGGAGACAAATCCATGCATATTATTGTAGATGTGGTTCTTCAAAGCCCTGAACAAATGCACTCATTTGATCATGCTATCAGATGCCAGAAAAAAAGGACAGGTCATTTCTATTAAGGATGGTATGTTGAATAATGTAAACACACACATGCACCCCTCAGAAGAAAACAAAACACAACAGAGGTAGGTAATCTTCAGCACAGTTACATTTCCCGAGTTCCTCTGACTTTTTTGGTCCCTTTTAATCATATCCCTGAACTAAACTCTGAAGAACTTATACCCTGATAAGAAAGTCCTTTGTTCTAAAATGTATACACAAAGGAATCAAGTAGCCATTGTTTCTAAGTTAGCTGAACAGAAGGAAATTACATTAATTTTCAAATCTGAAGAAAATAAGGTCCAAATCTATAACCTTCTTTGACATGTCTCTTACAAGTCACTAAACATTCCAGGTGTTACACATACCCTGGAAGAGCCGGCCCTGGTATCAATGACATAATTTATTAAGTAATACTGAATTAAGTGGTACCTCAAGCAAGGGGTAAATGAAATTCTCACCCACAGCAGTCCAATTAAAAATGAGCACAAGGGGCTTTCCTGGTGGCGCAGTGGTTGAGAGACCGCCTGCCAATGCAGCGGACGTGGGTTCGTGCCCGGGTCCGGGAAGATCCCGCATGCCGCGGAGCGGCTGCGTCCGTGAGCCATGGCCGCTGGGCCTGCGCGTCCGGAGCCTGTGCTCCGCAACGGGAGAGGCCACAACAGTGAGAGGCCCGCGTACCACAAAAAAAAAAAAAAAAAAAAAAAAACCCAAAAAAACAAAAAATGAGCACAGGGCACTAAACATGAAAAACAATTAGAGCACAACGAGATCGCCCTCCTTCTTTCCCCTGTCTTCAGTTGGTATTAGTAAGGAAACACCAACTGCTAAAAAAAAAAAAGCCTTTATTTTGGGAAGACCTAGTGGACAGGAAAACAAGAATGGATTGCCTCATTTCTTGACTCCCTAACCAGAGGGCACCCCCCCCCCAACCATTAAATGAATGATCCTCTCTCCATAGCAACCTTGGAAATGCACCTGATGGTAGCCCGCTTCCAGCAGTGGAGAGCTAACCATTTCAGAAGGCAAACAAATGAGGCAAATAAGGAGATATAGGGGAAAAGCCTTCAAAACTATCAAGTGCTATAGGGATATGAGAATATCACCACCATCTCTCATCATTTGATAGATGTGACTGTTATAACAGTACTCCACAGGGTATATATAAAGATATTCATTGTTAGTGATAGTAGCAACAGACTAAAAAATGAAAACAAAAACTCATATGCCCATCAACGAGGATTTGATTAAATGAATTATGTTAAAAACATCCAATGGACCCACCTGGCTTAATATAGAACAATCTCCGTGATATACTTTGAAGTTAAAAAAAAGAAGAAAAAAAAAAGGCTGCAGCATACTTTGTATAGTTCAATATCATACAAGTGACAGAAAAGGTACATTCATAAACACTTTTATACTCATGACGAATGCACAGACTTGTAACTGGCTATCCTGGGGGAGAGGAACTGGAAGCCTAGGGGGTCTGGGAATGGAGGAAATGTACCTTGCATTGTATATCATTTCTTCACTTAAAATTTTTTAAAATTTGTATATCCTTTTATGGATATACTGTTTGATTTTTCTTTTAAAAATGTTTTAAAATGTGAGAGAGAAATTAATTTCTTGCAAAGTTAAATTCTTTTCCTTTATAGCTTCTACCCATTTATCTTTGTATAATCTCTTAGAACCATAAAATACAAAACAATAATAACCGAAACGCCCTCTAATCTCCCTCTTACAGTTGTACGATTCTGTTGTAGTTCACAAACATCTAAAAGTAACTTTTAAAAATGTGATACTTTCAATCAAACATAAAGATATGTAACATAGCTTTTAGCTATTTTAGGGAGGAATCTTTCTTATACTTTATAATTGTTCTGTATTTTCAGAGTTAATAGCTAAGTTAATTACTTTAATGGCAATTGGTGGATGGAGTTAATATTCCTAGCTTTTTACCCACACTACTTGTGATCTTTGGGTTTCAGAGAAGTCAAAATATTAGTTCTATTCCTTAAAGTATTTAAATAACATTTTTCTGAATAAAAAAAAGTAGTGCATGTTCATTGTAGAAAACTTCAAAAATAGAGAAAAGCACAGAGGAAAATTAAACAATTCATTATCCTATTACCCCAGGGAAATAGCCTTCCCTTTTAATTTCCAGTGCATGCAAGAATATATTTTTTACATAATTGGAATCAAGCTGCACATATTGTTTAAAAAGTCTACTTTAATAAATTATCACCTCTACTTATCTTTTGTTTTATAGTTTTAGTGCTTAAGATTATAAAATGTGCATTACTTGTAAAATTTCAAACAGATAAATTTTTGATTTTAATTTTTTGTTTTAGTCTGTCTGACAAATGTTACCTGAAACACAAAACTTTAAATGACTCAAAATTCACAAAGTGAAATAAGTGGAAAATAAATTTAAATAAACTTTCAAAGAATGTTTTTTGAAAATTTGAAGCATTTATACTTCTGAAGTTACTAAAACTTAAAACTGCACTTAAGGCTTTTGGAATGCCCTGTATTATAAATATATTTTCATGCCACTAATTATTTTTGAAATGGCTGACAGGATTCTGTTATACTGATATGTCACAATATACTTAGCCAACCCCTTATTACTGGATATTTAGATTGTGTCTTTGAAGAGGTCACAAAGAACATAAAGATGTCAGCTAAAAAGGCCTCAGGTTAGGTTAGATTAGACCCAGGTTAGAATTATATCAACATACTGAGATACTGGAAAAATTGATATGAACCTTTTAAAAGTTTTTAACACATATTGTCAAATTATCATCCAGAATGGGTAATAAGCAACCATGGCATCAATATTGGACATACTTAGAGTAAAATAAACATGTTTTTAAAATATAAGTGATTTTTTTCCCCCTTAACCAAAGACACCTACAACAATAATTAAAGTAATATGTTTCAAGCTTTGTTACCACAGCTTGAAATAAAATTCCAATACAGGGCTCAAAACGGCTCTTAAAAACTGACCCATAGTCCTTTACTGGGGTTTAAAAAGAAGTAAAGGTCTAAATAAACCCGTAATAAAATTCAGTTATCGGGTCTTCAGTGTGAAGCCCACATACTGGAGGTAAGCTACATCATTCATCAGTTTGCTCAGAAGCCCTACCACACCATGAGGAAGAAAAAAGGGGTATTAGTGTCAAACCAATAATTGACTGAGTAATAAGACAGAGCCCTTACTTACAGTGTCTCTGTCTTTCTGAAAGTTTGGTTGAATTAACTGAGTTGGGGAGAAGTGAGACTAAACTATCTTGCACCACAGGGGAAGTTACCAGATCTGTGCCCAGATAGGACACAAAGGAAAAAAATGTGAAGATACTAATATCTTCTTATCTGCATTTCAAGTCTGACTTGAAGCCATTCAACTTTCAGGCAGGTCCTTCAAATCCATTTAAGAGACAAGTTTCAGAGATTAGAACCTTGCTCAGAACTAATCTTCCTGTCCTCCGAGAATTATAAACACACTGATAACTTTCAACAATGCATTGGACAGAAAAGGTTCAAAGGACCTTGGGTCATAAAACCAACCCATTTCATTTTTTGGCATGCCCCCACCTTCCAAAACCACAAAATGGGGGGAGAATTTGGAATAAAGGAAAGGAGAAAATTCATAGCCACTAGGAGTGATTACTGCCCATACAAAGCAGACTGGCGAGCCCCCATGATACCACACCAGGCCACAAAAAGACTTCCAGAAGTAGCAGGCCATGGCTTATAAAAGTCACAAACATACTCTGATTATAGTATGCAAGGCTATGAGTGACGACCTTCCGAGAAAATCAGATTCTGGCGAAATTTTTAAATTTGGTACAAAGGATAAAACTTTTATAATAGCCAAATATAGAAAAGATGTATTTTGTTATCCATCCAACACAGGAAATTCTGGCCCTTTATGATAAAATGGTTCATCTCTGTCCTGGACCTTCTTTAAAAGTATTTTCCAAGTCTAGCCCACAGGAACACCTTTTATGTGAAAGTGCATTACACTGGGTTCCTTGAGTTCTTCTGTAACAAAAAGCACTTGGATGGGGTCCAAGAAAGTCTTTCCAAGTATTACTGAAAACCCTCATTTAGTCAGATAAATAGAAGAATTTGGTTCTGACATATACTAGTGGTGTGGTCTTGGGAAAATTACTAACTTCTCTAAGACTTTGTTTCATCATCAGTAATAAGAAAGATATTAATGGTATCCACCTCATGGGGTAGAAATGCAGATTAAATAAGACAGCATGGGAAAAACAATTAGCGTCTGAACATTATTATCTTCTCGATTTTATAGGTACCATAGATTAACTACTTTGGAATATATAGAGTAACTAAATCTCAGCCAACAAAGTGTTGTCTACTAAACGGACTTACACTGCTTTAACAAATAGATTAAAATGACCTGTCGTTAAATACACGGATTATAGTTGTCCCTCAGTAATCATCAGAGGTTGGTTCCAGGACCCCAGCAGATACCCAAATCCACGGATGCTCAAGTCCCTTATATAAAATGGTGTGGTATTTGCATATAACCTACATACATCCTCCCAAATACTTTAAATCATCTCTAGATTACTTATAATACCTAATGTAATGTAAATGCTATGTAAATAGTTTAAATACAATGCAAATAGTTGCCTGAGCACAGTAGATTCAAGTTTTGCTTTTCGGAACTTACTGGAATTTTTTCCCTGAATATTCCAATCCCTGGTTGGTTGAATCCACAGATGCAGAACCTGTGGATATGGAGGGCCAACGGTACTTACAAATAAATATATTTCTGAAATCCTTAAGGATTCTCAAAAATGTTTTCCTTTGTTAAGCTACTTAAATATTCTCTTTGAAAGGGTTTCACTAGTCATTGTCTTAAACGACAGAACTTTATTTTCTCACAGTTCTAGAGACTAGAGGTCCAAGATTAAGGTGTTGGCAGGGTTGGGTTTTTTTCTGAGGCTTCTTTCCCTGACTTGTAGAGGGTCTTCTCCCCGTGTCTTCACATGGTCTTCCCTCTGTATGTGTCTGTGCCCTACTCTCCTCTTTTTATAAAGACACCAGCCATATGGATTAGGGCCCACACTAATGACCTCATTTTAACTTAATTACCTCTTTAAAAACCCTATTTCCAAATGTAGTCACATTTTGACATACTCGGTGGTGGTGTTTAGGGCTTCGACATACGAATTTTGGGAGAACACAATTCACCGCATAACACTGAGTATGTATTTTCTCTGCTTAAGAGCCTTTACCGTCTCCCCCGCCGCTGCCGCATTTTCTATACAACATACCCTAGGTTTTTAAACTTGGCATGTAAAATGACCTTACCAACCTGGCTGCCTATCTTACTTTTCCAGCTTCATCTCCTGTATCTCCTGGTTTTGTACCCTAGATACTGACCCCACTGAACCAATGATCATTTTCCAAATGTACTCTTTCATACCTCCTTGTCTCTGGCTATACTGTTCTGTCTAGAATACTCTCCCATGTTAGGTACTCTGTGAAGTTATTTTTGATGCCTGAGGCAGAGCCCATTACATTCTTCCCGCTCCTCAAAGAATCTTGAACACCCTGCTATTATCGCATGTATCACCCTGAACTGCAATTAATTCTTTCCATGTCTTTTTCCACCACTATACTGGGAATTCCTTGAAGGCAAGGACCACATCTGGTTTTGCTCATTACTGATTCTTCTGCACCCAGCGCAGACCTGGTGGACACTAGAAGCTAAAAAAGTACTTCTTGAATGAAGGAAATGAGTAAGTAAATGAAAATATGAACAACCAATGATTGAGAAAAGGGCTGAATTTCTCTTTTGATACCTAGTATAGTGGTGCGGTAGTCACCAGACTTAGTACGTGCTTAATACATGATTGCTGACTAAAATACTGAAATACTTCCATAGAAGAAAACCTGCAACAATGAAGGGCTCTGGATTAATTCACTTTAAGAAAAGTTATGAAAGCTGATCGTCTTTGGGGTAAAAAGGAAATGGATTTTAAAAAGCTTATAAACTTCAGGGAAGAAGCGCCAAGATACATGCGACAAGGCAATCTGAGCTCCACTCCGATCCAAGAACAAAGGGTTCCTGGTTTAAGCTATGGGAAGGGTCTGTTCCAGAAAGCAGCTGGGCAGAATTTCCTCACACGAATAGTTCTTAATGTATGGAAAAGAAAAGAGCAAAACAAAACAAGCAAAGGCAGCAAAAGGGAATAATTAAACAGTTTCTTTTTTGTTGTTGTTGTTGTTTTAATGCACTGGACAAACCCCAAGAAGAATGCTGTGGGATAAACATCTGTCCATTGGGAACATGACAGAGCCCTTCACAGACTCTGTGGCCTGTGTGTGTCCTTATGTGCCCGAGGTTTATATTTGCGCTCCCTCTGCTCAGACAGCCTAGCAAGAGGCCTATTCCAGGCCAGGACACACTCCACTAACTCCAGCTAGGGCTGGGGGGCGGGGGGAGCTCCCACTCAGTTGTGTCTGACACGACAAAAACCACAGAGAAGGGAAGAGCAAATACCAATCGTATGTACGTGCGGAACTGCCGTGCTCTATTTGTACAGGTTTCCACCGACACTACATTTTTACTGCTTGCATTAAAGTGACCAGACATGTCACATTTAGAGGGATAAGCATTTGTTTTCCATCTCTATGGTCCCTGGCATGAAGATATTAAGTACAATAAGTTGAAAGAGTGTTTCCTTGTGCCCCTTGCAATCAGTCACCGAGGCTGGGAGTGTCTGTTAAGAAGAAAGGTCCATAGGAAAATTCTTCTCCAGTCTCCAAGATCACCTGTTAGTTTCTGCCTCCCCAACTGAGTAGAGGTGAGTAGCTGTGGGCCTAGAGGTGAACCCAGACGGGAACACTCTAGCAGTTTGCAGTGGGCAGCGCCCTCAGGGAAACATTCCCCCAAGGGTGGGTGGCCTTAATTCCCATTCTCATGACGCTAGATGACCTCAACTTAGAGTCTTGGGCCACGTGGGTCCACTTCTGTGCCCTCTGACCCAGTACCATCAGCCCAGCCCATCTTACACAAGTTTCACTCTTAGGAGTACGCAGTGTCAAGGTGGGGACAGGCTTTGCCTCACCCTTCATCTTTCTTTCTGGCTGTAGTCAAAACTTCTCTTGCTTTCTATTTATTTCCCTTTTCTCTTTCTAAGGCCTGGTAAGCACAGCTTTTTCATGATTCTCTTACATTATGGCATCCATGTCTAAATCTGGCATTTTATTAAGTACCAGGCAGTGGTGACTGCCTTACGCTTCCTTCCTAGACCTTTGCTCCTAGCTCTATGTTATTTACATAAGGAGTTTAAGTTGTGATAACCGTGGTGCCCTGATCATCTAAGTCATATGGGATTTTTTTTCAGATATCCATTTTTTGTGACCTGCCTCAAGTCCAGAAAAAAAACGGCTTTTTTCCCATAGGCATATAGCTCTCTACATCTCTAAAGCCTCCCAGTAGAGCCAGCTACTGACTTACCCCCATATAACACAAGAGGCCACATTTAACGGAAATACTTTGAAAGTAGCCAGTTGGGGCTGTTAAGGAAACTAATTATAAAACTTACCAGAGTCCACCTACTGAGTTGGCTGGAACAAGTACCAGCACTCAGAGCTTCACATTCAGAAGAAGGTCATGGAGAAAGCAGAGTAGCTGCAGGCTGGAAAGGCGTGTGGGAAGAGCAAGGCTCTCACGGGGGGAAATGCCAGAAGCCAGCCCCCAGACACAATTCCAACAGCTTTGCTTTGGGGCACCCCACTCTATCCGTCCATATACAATAAAAAATGCTTATACGTAAAGATGTTTGGTACCAGTTTTGATTTTCTATAGAATTGTGATTGAAAAACCAATTTATTCTGATGGATTGGATGGGTACTCCACAGTTTAATTTTATCTGAAGGGGAAAAAAAAAAGCTGACATCTAGCAGTTCAACAAGTCTTTGTCACCAGAGGCCTGTGACACAAATCTCGATATTTTATGGGAACATGTATAGCTTTTCTTCATTTGTGGCTATAATTGCTGCTGGAGACGCCCCAACATGTAAAGGTTGATGCTTCTGAATGTGCTGAAAGATGTTGGAACTAAACCATGCAGTGACAACTATCAAAATGTCACCAATGCAGTGTCACATTCAGTCAAGATGCTTCAAAATGCAAATGTTCAACTAACACTGTTCTAGCTGTGGAAGGAAGAGGATTACCTGGGTGGCTGATGTGGGAAATGAAATGAGCTAATGAGCGTAACAGCACTTAGTAAGGAGCCTGGCACAAAGGAGGCCACGCCGGTGAGAGCTTTCCTGCAGGGTGCTTCCTGGGTGTGGCTGTGGATGCCAGACGCCACTCTCAGTGCTTTACATGTTCTACTCAATCCCCACAACTGTCCTTATGCCCAGTTCACAGGCGACAAAACTGACTCATAAGAAACTAGTCCAGTATTACCCAGCTAGTAAGTACTGAAGGTGGGATTCAAACCCTGGTCTGACTCCAGAGTCTGTACTTTAACCATTATGCAAGTTCTAGCTTCTCACAGTGTCCTTCTGCAGAAAGTGGTAGACGTTTCAAGTGCCCTTTATCTTTACTGCCCAGGTGTGAGCCCTGCGCTCAAAGATGGTACCTTCTTCAGCTTGAGCTAAACACCTACTGGAAGCAGCATGTGAACGATAAAAGTACATTTCAAATTCCTAAACTTTCTGTCTAAACAACTGCCAAGCCCTAGCCACCTGAGCATAAATTCAAAAGGCTTCATGTGAAACCACTGGTATTCAGTTTACGAATGAGTATTTGATGTGAAGAGATGGTTACAATAGTTAAACTTTAAACTTACACTAATTAAGGCATAGCAAACAGTATAATCTAGTGAATTATGTTTGAAATTGAAAGCAACAGAAGGATGTCCAAATGTTTGGTCCTAGATCCACCAGAGTCTATCCTTGGCTTTAAATTAAACAATTAACTATCTCATCCCTCAGTTTACCACAACTGCAAAATGGAAATAGCACCTAACCCAACAGATGAGTGGTTAAATTAGCTGCAGCTGTGCCAGCCTGGCATTGAGTAACTGCTGTGCAAGATTTTTTGACCGCAAGAGAACAAACTGGAGGGGGACAAGTGCCAGAAAGGACACACCCACTTGTGTTTCCTTTTACATTATGAATGCAGGGCTCAGCATTGCTTAAGGGGTTTCAGGATAATATCCGGGACAGGTCTGCTGCAGAGCTCTGGCTGCCCCTTGTTTGAAAAGTGGAAGGAGAGTTTGGGTTCTGAGTAGTTCCAGAATAAAAGGAAGAAACAGCTAGCTCTGAGACATTAAGAGGTTGGACCAAAACAGACACTCTTTGAAAATGGGGAAAATAAATTGGCATATCCTCATCTAATCTATATCTCATTTCCGCTTTCCACCTACTCCGAGCCCAGCTCTTGTCCCCACGCCCACGACAAGCTCTGGGGCCATTTGCACTACTGAGACCTGCTCAAGCCCTGGGCGGATCGTCGGCTTCCTCCAGCGCCAGCCCCAAGCTCTGGAGCCACCCCCAAGAGCCCTAGGGGTCGCAAAGTAGCCCTGGGGTTCAGGCAACTCAAGACGAGAACGTGCCAACTAGTGTTCCTCTCCCAAAAAGAGCAATGGTTGGACATGTGCTCTTTGCCCCACAATGTCATTTTTCAAATGCTTTATAAGCCACTTGAAAAGAAAACTGCTTACCCATAATTCCCTGAAGATGTCTGACAGGTTCAAATGATTCCTCAGTTACGAGCCTTTCCTCTAATGGGAATCTGTTGGAAAGCTGACTCTTCACAATTGAAAAATGGGATCACCACGATTACAAACCACCACTAATAAACTCACAGAAAACCACACCTAATAGTTTTAACCTCCAGAAATTTGACTAAATAGCATTGAATTAAAAGAAAAGAAAAACATGACTAATAGAAATCTTCCATGTACCAGATTCTGACAATACTTAGACCACAAGTTTCTGTACTTTCCAAACTCTCCTATTCACTACTGTCACTAACACCCACCAAATCACATCCTTTGCTCATTTGCCCACACTCACCATTCATTATAAAGTCCCACCTACCACTGTTTTTGTTTTTTTAAAAACAATTTGTTGTGTCCCTTTCCAGTTCACTTAACTCAGTTCTCCGGATAAATCTATGTGATATTTGCATGTGCTAGATGCTAGTGCCTGTGCCCCCCTCCAAAAAAAAAGCCACCAAACATTTAGAAAGCGCCTCCTGGGAACTCAAATTTTTATTAGGAATAATGGGAGGGAATACAAAATACAAAATACAATGTGTGACTGCGTAGGGGCACGTGTGTGGCCTCCTTTAAATTGCTGCTTCTCCAGCCCAGCACTGTGGCCGAGTGAATGAGGGAAATGCTGTCAACATTATGTGTGAAGAGAGACACTAACCCAGCAGGCTAGGCGGCTGAGGGACCCGAAGGGACATCGGCTCCAGCCTGAACACATCGGTAAGCTATGTGCATAGGACCCAGCCAAAAAGAACATTCTAAACAACAATAATTTTGCAGTTGTTTTCGAGGATGTGGAACCCTACTGGATCATCACCTTTTAGTTAGGTACCTGGCACATGACTGAGCTACAGCTAGGATGACATACGACTAAACGCTTGTACTGGTCCCCTCACAGTGCCCCAAAATGGCAGGGACACTCTCACCTCTGGGCCTAGTTCACAAGTCCCTTCTGTCTGGAATGCTCTTCCTCTCCTTCCCCTCCGGGAAAGATGTTATTCTTCCTCCAGTGTCCTAGTCAGGAGCCACCCCTTCCGGAGCCCTGGGGCCTCCAGCAGACCGAGCTCAATGCTCTCTTGGCTAGGCTCCCGTGGTTCTGTGTGCCCACCTCCAGTACAGGACTGCTACAGTGTACCAGCTGGTTACTGCTGTGCTCCCCTCCACCAGTAGGCTGTCACTCTTGAGGCTCTGACATCTTCATCTTTATTCCACAACTCCCTACCCCCACCCAAACAGCGTTAGTAGAGTGTCTAGCATGTGACAGGCACTTCAAAAAACTGGTTGAATGAATAGAGGACTCTACTTTTCGTTTCTACAAACAAACAAACTCCTGAAATGCTTTGACATAAATCAATTCACTCAAAACGTAGGAATTTCAGATCAAATGTTTTCTCCCTCACCCACTCAAACGAAAAGAGAATGTTGTTGATGATACTAAAGCTCCAAAATATGCTTTCCATACCAGGAAAATTTCCAGGCATGAACTAAAGCAGAATTGAGGCCGCCAGATAGCTTAAACCACAGGTGATAACTTGAAACAGAGAAAGGACGGACAAAGGCCTTAATGAGAATAAACAAAAATTTCCTACTCTGCCAACTTTAACTTCTTTTCTATTTAAAAAACCTCCCACAATCCCTATCTAAAAAGTCAAAGTGTCAGTCATGCAATAATAAATAAAAATAATGCAGGAAGAAGCTGCATTAGGCAAGTAGGATCAAGAAGTAAGGTAGGAGTCTCAAGCTGTGTTACGCTGCCTTTTTATACTGTTGAAAGGTTAAGAATTTGGCTTCCAAATAACGAAGAAGACAGAGCAGGAAGGTCTAAGGAATGGAAAATGCAAATGGAAGTGTGAATATTGCCCGTCCTAAGAGATGAACCCTCTTAGCGGGGTCAAACAGTAATAGCACAGAGATCCAGAGTGGGGACAGGGAGTCCCTTACCAAAACTACCTTTGCTACTGATAGTTTTAGGACCACAAAGTGAGGCATAACGTGGGAGCTACCTTATTAAGGGAACAGCGTGCATATCAGCATTTTTTAACTTTCCTGTTACAAAGAACGTTATATAAGCAGACACTGTTGTTTTTCCTTTGGATCTCTACCTTTTCTCCCTATGTTCGCTTCTTCATTTTGAGTTTATTTGTATAGTTTTACTGTCCTGCTGACTTAAACCTGCTGCAAGTATTGTGCTGTTTTTATTTTGAATTTTTGGATTATGAGGTGCCAGTGAACATGGTTCCATATTTGTTAGTTGTCTTATTCTTTTGTAAACTGAAGGACATTATTCTTTGTCCTTTTACAAAGAGATCTTAAGTGTTCTGATCAATTTATACAGAAGTGATGTTAACTTTTGTTATATTTGTGGTAGATAACTTTCTGGTTTGTTTTTAAATTGTTTTCATCATATTCCTGACATAGAAGAAAAGTTCAGCTTGAATGGTTGGGTAAATCACTCATGGTTTTCTCATTAGTAGGTAGTGTATGTGCCATTAGAACCCAGGCCTATCTGATCCCCCAGCTCACGTCCTTAAATAACTTGCTGAACAGAATTAATGAATTTTACTCTATTAAACTCTATCGATGATACGGAGCCAACACTGCAGATGTCAGTTAATATACTGTTATTTGAGGTGGGTTTTCTTGCTGCTTTTTAAAGCTGTATTTTCTCCTGCTACCGAAAGTATACTCAGAGCAGCCGACCTGCCTTCTTATACGTTGCTTCATATATGCTATGGGTGTAAAAATAGGCTAAGCAAGTTTGCCGGGTCAGTATAAAACAAAATCAGAGTGTGTCTTTAAAACAGGCTCTTCAGTACTCAAGCTCCCCTTCTCTGAGTCCAGGGATCAAGTCCCCTTCTCTGAGTCCAGGCTCTTTTCCAGGGGGTTGCCAGGAGTCTCACCTTTGGATAAGTGGGGTTTTTCCAAGGGACTGTAATATGACCTTCCCATAGCAATCACCTGATAAATATTCATTGAAGATGATGAAATACTTTTCTTTAGAGTCCTAATTGCCCAGAAGAAACTTTTCCAGTCAAGATTAGAGAAACAGGGGCTTCCCCGGCGGCGCAGTGGTTGAGAGTCCGCCTGCCGATGCAGGGGACGTGGGTTCGTGCCCCGGTCTGGGAAGATCCCACATGCCGCGGAGCGGCTGGGCCCGTGAGCCATGGCCGCTGAGCCTGCGCGTCCGGAGCCTGTGCTCCGCAACGGGAGAGGCCACAACAGTGAGAGGCCCGCATACAGCAAAACAAACAAACAAAAAAAGATTAGAGAAACAGAAATTTTCCATACACAGGGAAATAACTGGGATGTCATTTTTATAAGAAAAAAAAAGTCTTACAATTTTCTTTAAGTTAAAGAGCTTACTATTTTCATCCTCACAGAAGTCTAAAACTTATAGACAAATGCGTTTGTTTTCTAAACAGAAACACATAATTCACTTTAAAGAAAAGTTGGCTATGAAAAAGATTTCTATCAATTGAATTGAATGGAGTGAATCACATTTTCTTATTAAGTTCCACTTAAAAGTTCATAATATTGAATCAATTTTGGCCTACTACTCAAAGATGTCCCTAGACTACTTAAACTCATTTAAAGAAAATATTTATTTCTCTTCAATCAAAGTCATAAAAAATGTATTCCAAATAAGTCGTAAAATGAAAATTCCAAATAAGTCTTAAAATTCCATAAGTCGGCTGCATGGGAGCAAACTATAGTAAGAAAAGTCAAGCCACATATATGGCATGGTCCTTGGAATGAATCCTATAACCCTTCCCCTTTTAAGATAAATGCTTCTTTCTGAAAGTCTTCTAAAATCAGTTATTTTGTAAGATGACTCCTGATAGCTTATTTATAATCCTGGGAAAGACTCCATACCATAACAACTAATAACATAATCTTCTTTAAATAGTCTATGAAGAACTATAATTCACAAATATTTAAAACTTACTTATTCTGTGATGGATACTCACCAGGTTTTGTATTTGGTTTTGTACTCAGCAGTGCGTATAGAAATATAAATACTATATGGCCTCTAGAATCTTCCAATTAGTGACAAAGATAGATAAATTGAAAAAAATTTTAATTCAATGAGATAAAAGCTATTATAGAGCATAAACAGTCATGTAGGAGTATGAAAGAGAGCACTCTTAACTCTGTCTGGTAGAATAGTGCCAAGAAAGGTTTTGGCGAGGAGGTGACATTTGATCTGAATCTTGAAGAAAGAGTAAAAACTAACTAGGAATGCAAGATTACAGGCAGAAAAAGTAGGAAATAAGTTTTCTCATGCTGTCTCTTAAGTGTGGGTACATATACTTAGAAAAAGCTATCTGTACTTGCACCCAAAATAAATTTGTAAACATCAGAAAAGGAAGAGCTAATAATAACTAGCATTATTTCATAAACAAATCACATCAGATTACTCTAATTTTCTTCTTAAAGAGAGGAGGTAAAAACAGTAAACTGATCTAGAGAATTCAGGTAAATACTGTGCCTAATATACAGGTATCTCATGTTATGAATTATCCACATATACCACAACTAGTTCCACACTTCTTCCACCTCCTCGCTATCCAGTTGGAAGCCTGATGGAACAGCAACTGAGCTGCCTATGGTTGACAGCCCCATCTGGTGGTCAGGATTGGGAACTACGTGGTTAGTATTTCTGTCCCTCTGTTTTACTTCCCCAGAGGGAAGAATAAACACTATGTTCCCTCACTGTTCCTACTTTTCTCCCTATAGCTCAGTATCTCCAGCACCTGGCCTTTAGTACATTAATATTTATTTTTTAGATTCCCAATAAATATTTACAGAGCTGAACTGTTTCAAATAAGAAGTCCCTAATTCAAGGCTTTTGTATGGCCCTTTCCATTTTTTCCCAAGTACTTTTACTGTGTATGTTTAGCTCAGTTATCTTGGTATGAAGATGAAGAACTCTGTTGCATAAATCACCAGGATTCTCATCGGCTTGCATTAAAATACAATGTACTCTATGAGGAGATGATCCCTATCAATCAATTATTTGATGAATAAATGAATAAATTTCCTATCTTCTTCTCTTCAAATTCTTAATCTGTTATCTTAGAAGCTGTTCTTCATTTTATTTGTAAGGCAAAAGTCACCAGAAATCACCCATAAGATCAGTGCTAGTTGTGTATACACTTGCAGCTGAGCTAATGGAGGCTGAAGATTGAGATAATAATAAAGAATGATTTATTTCCACAGCTGTTGAAGTGCTTAAAAAAAAAAACACTCAAATATTCCAGAAGTCTCCAAGTACTTTTTATTTTTTCTTTAAGTCTGCTTTTTCTAAATCCTAAAGATCTTCAGAATTTAAAAAAACTTATTCAATCTTATTTTTCCTGGGATATTTAATTACTTAGGATGCAATAGTATTAGTTTATAAAAGCAGAAGAGAGAGAAGGGAGATGATAGGAAGAATACAGGAAAAGCAAGTGGGAGAAAATTTAAAAGGTAGTAATAGCAAGGAAATACTGTAGGCTCAAAAGTTAAAGTTAAAAAAAAGAATATTAAAGAAAGAAAAAGGGGAAGAAAATATGGTGATAACTACACACTGTCTCTGAAGGACCTGAACTGATTCTCAACATTAAACTGTATTCATTTAATACATATTCTAGCTCATTTGAGAAAAGATATATAATAAAACATTAGAGGGGTGGGATAGGGAGGGTGGGAGGGAGGCTCAAGAGGGAGGGGATATGGGGACATGTGTATCCATATGGCTGGTTCTCTTGGTTGTGCAACTGAAACCACACAGCATTGTGAAGCAATTGTACTCCAAAAAAGATCTATTAAAAAAAAAACAACAACAACTCTGGAAACAGAGCAGAAAAGTGGTTGCCAGGATCTGGAGGTAGGGGGATTAGGGAGAAGCTGGTAAAAGGATACAAACTTTCAGCTGTAAGAGAATAAGGTCTGAGGGTCTAATGTAAAACATGGTGACAGCTGATAACACTGTAGTGCAGGATTGAAATTTGCTAAGACTACAATTTAAACGTTCATATCTCTCATACCCAAACTTTGTGGGCCATTTTGGGTGAGTCTTTTACTTAATCTTTCTAGTCCCAAGTACCTTGTCCTGTAAAACAGAGGGGCCTGATGATATGATCTTTAAGGTTTTATTTTTAATATTCTCTGACTCTATAAATGATTGAAAAATAAAGAAGGCCCAGTAAAGGAAAGGCAGATGAAGGAGTCTGAGGGAATGAGATTTATAAAATGCACAGAAATTCTAATAAAACGATGGTGTTTCCCAGGTAAACACCTCTAGTTACTAAAGGCATTAATTAAAGTAACCAAAAATGGTTGTTTTCACTCAGGATATACTCTGGAATTCCAAAATACCCTACCACTACCACTCTCCCAACTCCCCACAAATCACAAACGTTTCCTTTGAAATAATCCCGTTTCTTTAAGTTGAATGTGTCATTTATCCCAGAAAAGTGTTGAAGCTTAACTTTCTCATTCAGCTTCAGGTTCTAAATCTATAAAATGAGAAACGTAACACTGACCTCTCTTACCAGGGCGTTGCATACCATGTTTAATGTGGCACTTGAAGGCCTTGGCTTAAAGACACTTGAGAAATACAAAGTATCATTATGTTAATTACTACTATTATAAGGCTCCAGACCTTAGACTAGCTATATTCTGATGTCTAATGTACTATGTAGTCCTCTGTGACCCAGGCAGGTGATTTCCAAGCATCACGTGTAGGTCTGCTGCCCTTGTATATTTCTAAAGCGCCACACAAACAAGAGACCCAAGAGGGTCCAGTGACTTGGGTTTAGATAATACTGTTGGAGCTTAATTTTCTCTGTAACACTATTGAATACCAGGGAAAGTATGACCCTACTCTTTCTGAGGAGTATGCTTCACATAATTCAAATCAAAGAGAGTCCACAGAAAGAAAGACCCAAACTCACTCATGCATGTCCTGGAGAAAATTAGGTAATAAATCCCAAATAAATAAATGCTCAAGGCAGAACTTCCCAAACTTTATGTGCACACTACCACCTATGAAGCTTTTAAAAATCCAGATTTCTGAGCCCTCAAAATTCTGATTTGGTAGGTCTGGGATGGATTCAAGTAATCTATACTATAAACAAGTGGTCTCCTCATCACGCTCTTGAGAAGCACTGCTTTGGGGTTCCAGAAAGCCGTCTAATAAAACAGCAAAATCCTGATTCAACACGTTCAGCAAAGACAGAGAGATCTCAAAGACAGCAAAACCAAGTGAAATGAATTAATTACTTTTTAACATAGTTTCAACTAAACAGCAACTTAAGTGGCTAAGATTTGCACTAGTATTTCCAAAGTCTTGACCAAAAAGAAGCTGAATTCCAAAAATGCAGTATCAAGAAATCCACACGTATACGAACAGAATAAAGCAGAAGAAAAAAGCCTTTTAGATAGAAAAAGTGATTGTTACACGGTTTGCATTTTCAAATACACCAACTAGCAGCTCAGAGAACAGGTGTGACAAACAATGGGCCAATTTAACGCCCATTAAAGAAAAAGTATGTCCAAAAAAAAAAAAAAAAAGCCATTTGTGAATAAGCCTCTGAAAAGAGGAGCATCCAGGAAACGGGATCCAAAATCCTAACGTGTCTTTACATTCTTAAATGCTAAAGTCATGGGGGAGAAAAAAACAACTCTATGTGAAATGTTATGAGGTGTTAATGTATCAAAGTGTTACCCACTAAGAATAACACACAAAACTGCTCAAGTGATTACTGGAAGCTTTTATTACAAAGACTAGAAGAGGTAGAAGAGACACGGCTGAATGAAGCAGAGGGTGGCTTTGAAGAACAACAGGAGAACTGTCTACACCCCCCTCCCCCCTCCCCCCAGCTAAACTGCAGACTGAACTACTGGCAAGGAACAGCATTGTGTCACTTTACGTGAAACTCTTGGTATAGTCACCAGCCAAATCAACTGATCTGTAATTAGGGCTCAATGCCTAGTAGCTGGTGACTGTCCTTTAAGATTCAGCTCAAATCACACCTCTTCTGTGAAGCCTTCCCTTCCTTACCCCAGCAAGAGAAATTTACTAGTGATTACCATGCTGGTTTTCGGTATTCTGGTATCACGCTATTTTTACAAACCAAAATACTGATATTTCTGTTGGTGTTAGAGCATGAATTCATAATGGGTAGGCAGCTTCGTTTGTCCTGGGCTTTTTCCAATTGCTGGTTCTCTCCAATGCTTCCCGTCCCCAGTCCTTCCCGGCCAACCACTCACCCCAGACACCTTCACAGTAAAGCAGGGAAGCCTCCCAGCTTCTCCTTACCACTCAGCTCCTGCAAGGTCCTTTCTCCTCGCCAAAACCAAAAAAAAAAAAGGCCCACACTAGACTTGGGGAAGGGGGAAGATCTCCTGAAGTTGAGGCACCTCTTCCCTGGGGAAGGGTGACCTAGAGAGAAATCAAAGCTGTATTGAGGCCATGGGCCAGAGCTGAGAAGCTGCCCCATGTCCTGAAAGCCTGACCTGGGAAAGCATCTGAAACGTGGCAAGAAAGCTCCAAAGCTCTGCTGCAATTCTAGGATGCCAGAGCAGAGGGCCGAGGCCCAACCCCTTAGGGGTCCGTGGATCTTCATTCTGAATTTTTTTAAAGCAAGAGTTTCAAACCTTTAAAAAGAGACGTGTTGCTAAACATAAGCGTGGCTTTTTGAGCATGCGGAAGAGTGATGCTGTGGGCCATTTACTGTAGCCAAAATGCCTCAGGAAAACATAACGACCCAGTAAGTTTTCTCTTACTTATTCCATGATATATTCATCTGGATTACTCCTTTAAAAATCATTCCTTTAAAATAAAAACGGCGCCTGGAAGGATTAGGTTATCTCTCACGGTGCAGCGGCAGTCAGTAATCTGGTTGTCTTACCGTGCAAACCCGCCCACCCTCTGGTGAGTATTCATGCTGTGAGAAGTGAGGAAGACCACTGACACCAAAAGGGGTCTGACGACCCAAGAAAGCGCTGGAAATTGTCCTCTCCAAGAAAGGATTGGAACTGAATTTCCTAATTAGGGAAAGCCAGAGGTAGTTTAAACAGCAAATGTTAAAATGTTTAGTTTATTAAGGAAGAGACCAAATTGTACAAGAGTATTTTCAACGACTTGCTCTAGATTATAGTGTCCTTCATATTTATTACGTAAGCATTAGTGATTAGCTATTAGTTTTAGCTCACTATTTAAGAATTATTGTAGAAAATTCTGACTGTCCAGTGAAAGGTATGCCATTATCCTCCTTTCTCAGTTATTCCACACCTCAAGAGCAGCCTATCTGCCTGGAGCACGTACGCATAAACAAGGCATCACAAGTCATCTGAAGTCAGTGAGAAGAGTTGCAAACACAGTGTCCAAGAGAAATTTTAAAACCTCAGATATGTTTTCTTTAAAACCTATAAAGCAAAACCCCAAATCACAGGTATCTTTAAAGACCCTAAATGCTATTCTCCGGTCATTCACTAATCAATAACTATCTTACCCACAAGTTTGATAGGAGCACTACCTCCTGTGGCCCCCTATTTTCTTTAGAAAAGTCAGACCCCTGGGAGCTATTAACACTACAAAAAACTGTAATTGGCAAGGGCTTGAGTAGCAAGAAAATTGCAGTTGCTGGGAGGGCCGTCCAGTTCAGTTCCCATGTTTTACAGGTAAGGGAACTGGAACCCAGCCAGGTGAGGTGACTTACTAACCTAGGGTCACACAGCTACAGCACGGTACTCCTGCCTTCCGGGCTGGTCCTCCTTCCCCAGGTCTCACTGCCTTTCTGAGAGAGAAAAAGCGCTCTTCCCAAGCAGCTCTCTAACTGCTCAGCATGGGTAGTGTCTTTGATCGGGCCCGCCTTGAACAGCTACTAAAACACTGACACATTGCTCTTGGTTAGTTTACCTTAGTTCAACTAAGCAACAAGCTCATACATTGGAGCATTTATCAGTAGATCTATGATCCTTAGAGGAGAGAGAACGGAATGAGTTCGCTCCTTTCTGGGGGTCGTCAGGAAAAAGAAATAGCTGTCCTCCAGCTTCCCTCCCTCCCTGCTGTGTCACCCTGTGTCCAGGGCATTCTTTTGTTTGTTACTATAAGCCCTGCAAACGGCGCCCTTTGCCCAAGAGGAAGGTACGTGGCAGAGTAGACAGAACATGAGCCTCAGAACAGAGAAGTCTAGGTTTTAATATTCCCTCTACTTTTTCCTTGCAGTGTAAGTTACTTAGCTTGTCTGACCTACAGTTTCTTCACCTGTAAAATATAAAACATCATAGGGCTTTTGCAAGGACGAAATGAGATCCCATACTTGAAGCTCCTAGTTAGGTGTCTGGTTCACATGAGCTCCTCAAAGAAATGAGTTCCCTTCTCCCCTCTTCTGCTCTTATTATTAAGATTTTAGACAAGTAATTTAACTGGTTAACCTCCCCTACATAATGGAAGATAATATATGCTTCTGAAGAAAAGACTATATAAAACAAAATATGATTATTAACCATCAAGATGAATACCTGAAGGCATTCATTCACTTTATAAAATGCGCAAAGGTACCAATTCACTAATAAATATGCTATGGCAGGAGCCTGTCCTAGGGTGCCAATTTGCTGAAGTAAGAGGATGCCAGGGCCAAAGTGCCAAGAACACTGACTAGAGCAGCTAGAGAAGGAAGCTTAGTTTTCCAGAAGGAATGGTTAGTGCCAAAGTAAAGATCCAAAGAAGGAAAACAGCAAGGAATAAGCAGAGCTACAGGAAACAGCAACAGCACAGGCATACAGTGTCGTAGTGGGAAGAGCACGAGAAGCCTGGGCCCCAGAAGCCCTGAGTTCTGGCTCCAGACCTGCCGGGAGAGGGTGTGAGAGTTGGGCAAGTCCTTTAAGGTATCTGAGTATTGATTTTCACTTTAGAAAATGGAGATGGCCATACCTGTCCTATCTAGCCTGCAAAGATAACAACGGAGAATACACTTCTAAAGTCGGAAGTGCAATATACACGTAAAGTGAAAATACTGTTACTAAGCCACCATACAAAGATAGGAAATAAAAGACTAAAATAAGGAAGCCCCGAAGGGTGATGACAAGACAGATCGCCCTGACTAGAGGACACCAAGTGAACATGCTAAGGAATTAACACGGAGGGGCTGAGCACTATGTGCCCCGCGCTTGGCAGGTCGACTGTAACCCACCACGCCAGGGGACAGGGCAGGTGACAAATAGGCACCAGAAACCTTTAAGCCCAAATTCAGCTTAATTTCAAAAAAGGCAATAAAAACACGACAACAGTAATACTCTTACCATTCCTGTCTTTAGAACAGTACAATGGGTCTAGAGGTTGTTCAGTTCCTATCTTTACTGTAATAAGAGACAAATGACAGGGAAATGTGATTCATACTCAAGAACCTAGACTACGGGGTGATAAGCTTTTGTGGAGAGGCCCCCCTGTCTGGTTTGAGCTGGTTGGCTTTCTCTGGGTGACACAGGGTCCACATGGACGACTTACAGAGACAGTCATTTATTGCAAGGACATTTGATAACATAAGGAAGAAAAGAAAGTACTCCATCCGCTCT
Source organism: Grampus griseus (assembly GCF_964374135.1). NCBI lineage: Eukaryota > Metazoa > Chordata > Mammalia > Artiodactyla > Delphinidae > Grampus > Grampus griseus. The sequence continues at coordinate 21,520,540 of NC_139009.1, read as the reverse complement.
GCGTTCTTTCTGGCTCCAGTTCCCCCGGCTCCGGGATGTGGAGGGGTTGCACAAGCAATAAAGGAAAGTCGCTTCCTACTATTCCAGATAACAATCCAGAATGGAGCGACAGCTCAGCTGCTGTGAGCCCTGCATTTATACGTTGCAGAGAGCAGATACGACTGAGCTCTGGAGGCCTCTTGGTGTGTGGACTTCTGTTGGCTGAACTGAGCCTGCACAATCTGCTGTGACTGGATCACTGCTGGCCCCCTGCCATCGCCCAGCAAGGCAAGCTGCACAAGTGACAGCCACGGAAGAGAAAGAAGAGGATTGGGTTCTATCCCTCAAAATGTGGCACTGTACACGGCAGGCACTATGGCTTGAGTACATCCAGTTTCCTTGGTAACCTAACTATGTATTGAATGGTTTCTATGGCAAAACAGAGTCCAAATAATCAACATATGCATACAATTTGCAATGTAACTTCTAACTGGGGGGCTTCCCACACTTGAAAAATTAGTAAGCTTGAAAACCAGTCGTGATGACCTCACTGTGGCACCAAAGCAGACGTCTCTGTGCAGCCTGACTTGAAGGGCACAGTGTCAGGGAAGGGGAAAGCCAGACGAGAATGGGCCAGCCTGAGCTATGTGACATTGTCTCTGTGGATGCTACGTCCCAAGAGATGAGATCCTGATCTGAAAGTAACAGGCTAGACACCCACAGAATGAGAGTAAAGTACTTCTGGGACTCCTGGAAATCTCTGCTAAGAACAGGAATAAGAGTCTCACATAAGCAATCTAACAAAGTGTTCATTTTATAATCCGGAACCCAAAGGAAAAGGTTCTTACTTTCCTTCTCAACTGGGGTGATAGCACCCCCTTGGGGGCATATGGAAATATATGGGGACATATTAAGTGGTCTCAATATCTGAGGGGTTATTCATGCAGCAGGCAGGGCTAAGGATGCTAAATGTCTTGCCCTGCACAGGACAGGACCATAAAACAAAACGAGTATAACATCCACATTAGAAAATGTGTCCTGTTCCCAAAAGAATTTCCTGATGGGAAAAATGATCAATTTCTTACCACTTGTCTTTTCTTCTTTAAAAACAAAAGATAATGGGCTTTCCTGGTGGCGCAGTGGTTGAGAGTCCGCCTACCGAGGCAGGGGACGCGGGTTCGTGCCCTGGTCTGGGAAGATCCCACGTGCCGCGGAGCAGCTGGGCCCGTGAGCCATGGCCGCTGGGCCTGCACGTCCAAAGCCTGTGCTCCGCAATGAGAGAGGCCACAACAGTGAGAGGCCCGCGTATGGCAAAAAAAAAGAAGAAACAAAAAACCAAAAGATAAAAAGGGAGGGGGCAAATCTAAATAATATTTTTGAAGTTCTTAATCTGTTTGATGAGGGTGTTATATATCACAGAGATGTGAACTTAAGCAAATGATGTAAAAGAAAGGTAAAAATGACTCGTTAAAATGAAGAAGTAAGCAGCTTTAATTTCTAAGAAAGGACAGGGCTCCAAAAAGCTGGTGGGAATAGAGGCTCCATGCCAGGCTTGGTAGGGTAAAGCTGCCCTGGGGCCTGTTGTAATGTTTGAGTTCAGAACCCTTCAGCCCAAGGTCAGGGTCTATATAGGCCTTCTCTTCACTCTGCAACTAACTGAAAATCTCTAGTTGTCTGGTAAGCAAGCAATAGTGATTATGGAGAAGAACAGTGATTAAGGGCAAAATCCTCCTTTCAGATCTCCAGAAAGGCTTCAAACGATGGGCAGACCCTACTTCATCCTGCAACTAGTCCAATTTCAGGCCCAAGACAATCTGCTGAAATCAGAAGACTCCCTTAGTTCCAGGACTCCCTTTGGGAATCCTGGACACCTTTAAGTCTGGACTGAACTGAAAAGCCCGTATTGGCTTTTCTTAAAATTCCTAGAAGTTCTGGGAATCTGATCCATATAAGAGTTCTTAAGATTAAGACCCAAGCTAGGATCAGAATGAATTCACTAGAGGGCTGAAGACTTCCCAGCCTAGTTCCAATCAAAAGCCCAGTTCAGCCTTAAGATCTCACAGGCTGAGCAGCATTCAGAGTCACTCCATAGTTCTAGCCTGTCAGGAGTCTAAGGTGGTCCACTGACGGTAATGGCTGTCATAGTCATCATGACATTCTCACGTCTTCTTATATTTCCCCCGCTAGCTTACCCTACATGAATTCAGGAGACTGATATTACCTATGGTTCTGGTGGATAGTATCTGGAGTGGAATTTTCAAACACTGGGGTCTCCAAACATTTCAAGAGGAGGAGCCACGTGATGATGCTGACTGGGATGACAGTAATAATAAAACAGGAATTTACTACGTATCTAGTGTGCGCTATGCTAAATAAACCCTTTATATACATTCTCTCATTCAATCCTGACAAAAATTCTATGAGGATTACAGATGAAGAAACCGAGTTACAGAGAAATAATTTACACTAGTTCACATAACCAGAGAGTCGCAGTCAGGCAGCAAACCCAAATCTGTCTTATCGTGAAGCAGTGCTCTTAACCAGGGCCTGCCTTTATATTTCACTAGAGACTTAATCCCGATGGGAGAGGTAGGTGGCCAGAAGAGAGGTAAAGTAGCTATGGAGAGCAGAGGGGAAGATTCTGTTTTTGACTCAACTACATTTATCTCCCAAGAATTGAGAAGTGGGGCAAAAGGCAGAATCAGACCTTGGGCCCTGTTGGTCTTCGAGCTACGTTAGTCCTTGGAACTAAACTGTTGGGGGACCCTTCCAAAAAAGGCTATAAAAATCAGCCCAGAAATGTAAACATGCAAAACTGCTCTGCTCAACAAAGTCTGTGAGGAGACTGAAGACTGACTAGGAAATATGTGTCTGTGGAATGGAAAGTAGGAAAAAGCTACAAAAGGAGAAACACAATTTAAATATGGTATCAAGTGGAGACCGTGGTCTTTTTTCCTGAGAGTACGGGAGGACAGGAAGTAGACAGACGGTGAACTGGAGAGACTCTGAAAGCGAGCTGGCTATACAGCACCCATGGCATGTAAATACTAGAGGTTGTGAATAAGACATAAAAAGGGTAATAACTGGAGAGTACTATAGGGTCCAAGAGTTTATTTCAGTTTCTACCCGCTGTGCATGACCTAGGCGTCACAACCTTCATATCAATATATAATAAAGGAAAACAGTTCAATACTGTGAATAAAAGATATTTCTAAGGCTTAGCACAGGTACAAATAGACTCTTGAAGGTTCCTGAAGGATAACAGTAGACTGGTGGTTCTCAACTGGGAGTGATTTGGCATCTCCTGCCGTCCCTCACCCAGGGGACACTATAGACATTATTGGTGTCATGACTGGGGGATTGGTGGGAGCTACTGACATCGACTGTGTAGAGGTCAGGGATGCTGCTAAACATCTTTCATTGAACAGGAAAGCCCCTCACAGAAAAGAATTATCCAGCTCCAAATGTCAACAGTGATAAGGTTTGGAAACTCTAGAAGATGAGAGAGATTAAGCAAAGTACTTCAGACAATTACCAAATGTTCAGAGCCCAGCAAAAGTAGCACTTATTATATGCAGAACACAGGCTCCCCCAAAAAGTACATAAATCATCAAATGTATGGTAGATTTCTTCCAATGTGATTCTTTTCCACTTTTTTAAAAATTAATTTTAATTTCATAATTGAAATACTTAGATTCACCCTGAAGAAAATTAAAGCGTTACCAACAGTCTAAAGTTCCCTTTGATCTGTACCCTCAGTCCTGTTAGAGTCAAACTGCCTAGTCTCAAACCACAGTCCCACCACTTGCTAGGCAGGTGACTCAGCAAGGTTCTGACCCTCTCTGAATTCCAGTTTCATCATCTAGAAGATGGGGACAACAGTAGTAGCCAACTTTACAGGGATGTTGTAAGGACCGAATGAGTTAATGGGTATAGCATACTAAAAACTTGTGACATAAGTACTCATTAAGCATCAGCTATCATTAGTATCCAGGACACACACACATCCATATACACACACACTCACTTGTAGAGAACATACACTATGATTTTCATGTTTAGGTTTTTTTTAACATAAAAGTGTATGATTCTGCTCATCTTTCTGATATTTGCTCTTTTTTTTCAACTCAGAAAACTTTCCACGTGAGCAAATAGAAATCTACCTAGTCCTTTACTGCTTCCTTCTATGCCAAAGTATTTTAAGTCACTTCCCTACTGTTGACCATTTCAGCCGTTTCTATCGTTTGGACCCTTAATGTTAAATTCTCCACTGAGCGAGAACAAACAGGGCCAAGTTTATCTGCACCCTTAAGAAAGAGTGTGCAAAAAGCAAATGAACAGTCACTAACAGAGCAGAAATAACAAAAGCCAATCACCATAACAAATGATACCTACCAACAAATATTTTGAAGGGTTTCCTTATTGTATGAACAGAAAAATCTAAGATTAAAAAATAATAATACGCTCTACAATTTGTTTATTTCCCAAGGAATCCTTGATGATAGCATAATTAATAAATCCTCAAAAGCTTTCAAAATAATTTTCTTTGGCTTTAGCACACGTATTATATTGGTCACGTCAAACTCTGAAAAAATCGAAGTTAAGAAAAAAGCACTAGGTGAGAGGAGGAAATGGAAACGTGGAAGTATTATCACCGTTTTTTCATAAACTTTTCTCAGAGAAACACGGCTATAAAAATGTGTTCCAGGATGAAAACCTGGCACAAAACAACCCAATCTTACATCATCCTTTTTAAAGATTGGGGTGAAGTAGGGAAAGGAAGGATTAAAAAGTGGGAGGGAAAAGCTCTTTGCATGTAGGAAAGAAAAGCGTTGTCGGTAAAATAAACTTTCCACTGATGTACAACTTCTTTAAATGAATGGTTTGGTTTAGCTGAAATTTAGCAAGGTAACAGATTTTAGTCTTTTTCAGGAATGGGGAGGCACCTTCAAGATGGTGGAGGAAAAAGACATGGAGATCACCTTCTTCCCCACAAATACATCAAAACTACATCTACATGTGGAACAACTCCTACAGAACACCTACTGAACGCTGGCAGAAGACCTCAGACTTCCCAAAAGCCGTGTGGCTGACAGGGTCTTGGTGCTCTGGCCAGGTGTCAGGCTTGAGCCTCTGAGGTGGGAGAGCCAAGTTCAGGACATTGGTCCACCAGAGACCTCTCAGCCCCAAGTAATATCACATGGGGAAAGCTCTCCCACAGATCTCAATCTCAAAGCTAAGAACCAGCTCCACTCAACGACCAGCAAGCTACAGTGCTGGACACACTATGCCAAACAACTAGCAAGACAGGAACACAACCCTACCCATTAGCAGAGAGTCTGCTTAAAATCATAATAAGGTCACAGACACCCCAAAACATACCACCGGACGTGTTCCTGCCCACCAGAAAGACAAGATCCAGCTTCCTCAACCAGAACACAGGCACCAGTCCCCTCCACCAGGAAGCCTACACAACCCACTGAACCAACCTTACCCACTGGGAGCAGACACCAAAAACAACGGGAACTATGAACCTACAGCCTGTGAAAAGGAGACCCCAAACACAGTAACTTAAGCAAAATGAGAAGACAGAGAAATACACAGCAGATGAAGGAGCAAGGTAAAAACCCACCAGACCAAAAAAGGGAAGAGAAAATAGGCATTCAACCTGAAAAAGAATTCAGAGTAATGCTAGTAAAGATGATCCATACAGTGGAGAGAAGACAGCCTCTTCAATAAGTGGTGCTGGGAAAACTGGACAGCTACATGTAAAAGAATGAAATTAGAACAGTCCCTAACACCATACACAAAAATAAACTCAAATGGATTAAGGACCTAAAGGTAAGGCCAGACACTATAAAACTCTTAGAGGAAAACACAGACAGAACACTCCATGACATAAATCACAGCAAGATCCTTTTGGACCCACCTTCTAGAGAAATGGAATTAAAAACAAAAATAAACAAATGGGACCTAATGAAACTTAAAAGCTTTTGCACAGCAAAGGAAACCATAAACAAGACGAAAAGACACCCCTCAGAATGGGAGAAAATATTTGCAAATGAAGCAACTGACAAAGGATTTATCTCCAAAACATACAAGCAACTCATGCAGCTCAATACCAAAAAAACAAACAACCCAATCGAAAAATGGGTAGAAGACATAAACAGACATTTCTCCAAAGAAGATATTCAGATTGCCAACAAACACATGAAAGAATGCTCAACATCATTAATCATTAGAGAAATGCAAATCAAAACTACAATGACATATCTTCTCACACCTGTCAGAATGGCCATCATCAAAAAATCTACAAACAATAAATGCTGGAGAGGGTGTGAAGAAAAGGGAACCCTCTTGCACTGTTGGTGGGAATGTAAATTGGTACAGCCACTATGGAGAACAGTATGGAGGTTCCTTAAAAAACTAAAAATAGAACTACCATATGACCCAGCAATCCCACTACTGGGCATATACCCTGAGAAAACCATTATTCAAAAAGTCATGTACCACAATGTTCACTGCAGCTCTATTTACAATGCCAGGACATGGAATCAGCCTAAGTGTCCGTCCACAGATGAATGGATAAAGAAGATGTGGCACATATATACAATGGAATATTACTCAGCCATAAAACAGAATGAAACTGAGTTATTTGTAGTGAGGTGGATGGACCTCGAGTCTGTCATACAGAGTGAAGTAAGTCAGAAAGAGAAAAACAAATACCATATGTTAACACATATATATATATAGAATCTAGGGGAAAAAATGGTCAGAAGAACCTAGGGGCAGGACGGTAATAAAGATGCAGACCTACTAGACAAAGGACTTGAGGATATGGGGAGGGGGAAGGGTAAACTGGGACAAAGTGAGAGAGTGGCATGGACTTATATATACTACCAAATGTAAAATAGATAGCTAGTGAGTGGGAAGCAGCCACATAGCACAGGGAGATCAGCTCGGTGCTATGTGACCACCAAGAGGGGTGGGATAGGGAGGATGGGAGGGAGGGAGATGCAAGAAGGAAGAGATATGGGGACATATGTATATGTATAACTGATTCACTTTGTTATAAAGCAGAAAATAACACACCATTGTAAAGCAATTATACTCCAATAAAGATGTTAAAAAAAAAAAGATGATCCAAAATCTTGGAAATAGAATGGAGAAAGTACAAGAAACGTTTAACAAGGACCAAGAAGAACTAAAGAGCAAACAATGATGAACAACACAATCAATTAAATTAAAATTCTCTAGAAGGAATCAATAGCAGAATAACTGAGGCAGAAGAATGGATAAGTGACCTGGAAGATAAAATAGTAGAAATAACTACCGCAGAGCAGAATAAAGAAAACAGAATGAAAAGAATAGAGGACAATCTAAGAGACCTCTGGGACACCATTAAATGCACCAACATCTGAATTATAGGGGTCCCAGAAGAAGAAGAGAACAAAAAAGGAACTGAGAAAATATCTGAACATATTATCGTTGAAAACTGCCCTAATATGTGAAAGGAAATAGTCAATCAAGTATGGAAACGCAGAGAGTCTCATACAGGATAAATCCAAGGAGAAACATGCCAAGACACATATTAATCAAACTATCAAAAATTAAATGCAAAGAAAAAATATTAAAAGCAGCAAGGGAAAAGCAACAATTAACACACAAGGGAATCCCCATAAGGTTAACAGCTGATCTTTCAGCAGAAACTCTGCAAGCCAGAAGGGAGTGGCAGGACATACTGAAAGTGATGAAAGGGAAAAACTTACAACCAAGATGATTCTACCCAGCAAGGATCTCATCCAGAGTTGACAGAGAAATTAAAACCTTTACAGACAAGCAAAAGCGAAGAGAATTCAGCACCACCAAACCAGCTTTACAACAAATGCTAAAGGAACTACTCTAGGCAGAAAACACAAGAAAAAGAAAAGACTTACAATAACAAACCCAAAACAATTAAGAAAATGGTAATAGGAACATACATATCGATAACTACCTTAAATGTAAACAGATTAAATGCTCCAACCAAAAGACATGGCTGAATGGATACAAAAACAAGACCCGTACATATGCTGTCTACGAGAGACCCACTTCACACGTAGGGACACATACAGAATGAAAGTGAGGGGATGGAAAAAGACATTCCATGTAAATGGATATCAAAAGAAAGCTGGGGTAGCAATTCTCATATCAGACAAAATAGACTTTAAAATAAAGACTATTACAAGAGACAAAGAAGGACACTACATAATGATCAAGGGATCAATCCAAGAAGAAGATACAAAAATTGTAAATATTTATGCACCCAACATAGGGGCACCTCAATACATAAGGCAAATGCTAACAGCCATAAAAGGGGAAATCGACAGTAACACAATAATAGTAGGGGATTTTAACACCCTACTTTCACCAATGGACAGATCATCCAAAATGAAAATAAATAAGGAAACATAAGCTTTAAATGACACATTAAACAAGATGGACTTAACTGGTATTTATGGGACATTCCATCCACAAACAGCAGATAACACTTTCTTGTCAAGGGCTCATGGAACATTCTCCAGGATAGATCATATCTTGGGTCACAAATCAAGCCTTGGTAAATTTAAGAAAACTGAAATCATATCAAGTATCTATTCCAAACAAAACGCTATGAGACTAGATATCAATTACAGGAAAAAACTGTAAAAAATACAAACACATGGAGGCTAAACAATACACTATTAAATAACCAAGAGATCACTGAAGAAATCAAAGAGGAAATCAAAAAATACCAAGAAAGAAATGACAATGAAAACACGATGACCCAAAACCTATGGGATGCAGCAAAAGCAGTTCTAAGAGGGAAGTGTATAGCAATACAATCCTACCTCAAGAAACAACAAACATCTCAAATAAACATCCTAAGTTTACACCTAAAGCAATTAGAGAAAGAAGAACAAAAAATCCCCAAAGTTAGCAGAAGGAAAGAAATCATAAAGATCAGATCAGAAATAAATGAAAAAGAAATGAAGGAAACGATAGCAAAGATCAATAAAACTAAAAGCTGGTTCTTTGAGAAGATAAACAAAATTGATAAACTATTAGCCAGACTCATCAAGAAAAAAAGGGAGAAGACTCAAATCAATAGAAATAGAATTGAGAAAGGAGAAGTAACAACTGACACTGCAGAAATACAAAGGATCATGAGAGATTACTACAAGCAGCTATACGCCAATAAAATGGACAACCTGAAAGAAATGGACAAATTCTTAGAAAAGCACAATCTTCTGAGACTGAACCAGGAAGAAATAGGAAACATAAACAGGCCAATCAGAAGCAGTGAAATTGAAACTGTGATTAAAAATCTTCCAACAAACAAAAGCCCAGGACCACATGGCTTCACAGGTGAATTTTATCAAACATTTAGAGAAGAGCTACCACCTATCCTTCACAAACTCTTCCAAAACACAGCAGAGGGAGAAACACTCCCAAACTCCTTTTACAGGACCACCATCACCCTGATACCAAAACCAGACCAAGATGTCACGAAGAAAGAAAACTAAAGGCCAATATCACTGATGAACATAGATGCAAAAATCCTCAGCAAAATACTAGCAAACAGAATCCAACAAAACATTAAAAGGCTCATACACCATGATCAAGTTGGATTTATCCCAGGAATGCAAGGATTCTTCAATATATGCAACTCAATCAATGTGACACACCATATTAACAAATTGAAGGAGAAAAACCATATGATCATATCAATAGATACAGAAAAAGCTTTTGACAAAATTCAACACCCATTTATGATAAAAACCCTCCTGAAAGTAGGCATAGAGGGAACTTACCTCAACATAATAAAGGCCATATATGACAAACCCACAGCCAACGTCGTTCTCAAAGGTGAAAAACTGAAGTCATTTCCACTAAGATCAGGAACAAGACAAGGTTGCCCACTCTCACCACTATTATTCAACATAGTTTTGGAAGTTTTAGCCACAGCAATCAGAGAAGAAAAAGAAATAAAAGGAATCTAAATTGGAAAAGAAGAAGTAAAGCTGTCACTGTTTGCAGATGACATGATACTATACATACAGAATCCTGAAGATGCTACCAGAAAACTACTAATCAATGCATTTGATAAAGTAGCAGGACACATAATTAATGCACAGAAATCTCTGGCATTCCTATATATTAATGATGAAAAATCTGAAAGAGAAATTAAGGAAACACTCCCATTTACCACTGCAACAAAAAGAATAAAATGCCTAGGAATAAACCTACCTAAGGAGACAAAAAACTTGTATACAGAAAACTATAAGACACTGATGAAAGAAATGACATATGATACAAACAGATGGAGAGATATAGCACATTCTTGGATTGGAAGAATCAACATTGTGAAAATGACTATACTATACCCAAAGCAATCTACAGATTCAATGCAATCCCTATCAAACTACCAATGGCATTTTTCAGAGAACTAGAACAAAAACTTGCACGATTTGTATGGAAACACGAAAGACCTCGAAGCCAAAGCAATCTTGAGAAAGAAAAATGGAGCTGGAGGAATCAGGCTCCCAGACTTCAGACAGTACTACAAAGCTACAGTAATCAAGACAGTATGGTACTGGCACAAAAACAGAAATATAGATAAATGGAACAAGATAGAAAGCCCAGAGATAAACCCACGCACATATGGTCACCTTATCTTTGATAAAGGAGCCAAGAATATACAATGGAGAAAAGACAGCCTCTTCAATAAGTGGTGCTGGGAAAACTGGACAGCTACATGTAAAAGAATGAAATTAGAACAGTCCGTAACACCATACACAAAAATAAACTCAAAGTGCATTAAAGACCTAAATGTAAGGCCAGACACTATCAAACTCTTAGAGGAAAACAAAGGCAGAACACTCCATGACATAAATCACAGCATGAACCTTTTTGACCCACCTTCTAGAGAAATGTAAATAAAAACAAAAATAAACATATGGGACCTAATGAAACTTAAAAGATTTTGCACAGCAAAAGAAGCCATAAACAAGACGAAAAGACAGCCCTCAGAATGGGAGAAAATATTTGCAAATGAAGCAACTGACAAAGGATTAACCTCCAAAATATTCAAGTAGCTCAATATCAAGAAAACAAACAACCCAGTCCAAAAATGGGCAGAAGGCCTAAATAGACATTTCTCCAAAGAAGATATACAGATTGCCAACAAACACAAGAAAGGATGCTCAACATCATTAATCATTAGAGAAATGCAAATCAAAACTACAATGAGGTATCACCTCACACGGTCAGAATGGCCATCATCAAAAAATCTACAAGCAATAAATGCTGGAGAGGGTGTGGAGAAAAGGGAACCCTCTTGCACTGTTGGTGGGAATGTAAATTGACACAGCCACTATGGAGAACAGTATGGAGTTTCCTTAAAAAACTAAAAATAGAACTACCATATGACCCAGCAATCCCACTACTGGGCATATACCCTGAGAAAACCATAATTCAAAAAGAGTCATGTACCACAATGTTATTGCAGCACTATTTACAATAGCCAGGACATGGAAGCAACCTAAGTGTCCATCCACAGATGAATGGATAAAGAAGACGTGGCACATATATACAATGGAATATTACTCAGCCATAAAAAGAAACAAAATTGAGTTATTTGTAGTGAGGTGGATGGACTTACAGTCTGTCCTATAAATTGAAGTAAGTCAGAAAGAGAAGAACAAATACTGTATGCTAACACATATATATGGAACCTAAAAACAAGAAAAAAGAAAAAAAATGGTTCTGAAGAACCTAGGGGCAGGACAGGAATAAAAGCACAGAAGTAGCAAATGGACTTGAGGACACGGGGAGGCGGAAGGGTAAGCTGGGACAAAGTGAGAGAGTGGCATGGACGTATATACACTACCCAATGTAAAACAGATAGCTAGTGGGAAGCAGCCACATAGCATAGGGAGATCAGCTCAGTGCTTTGTGACCACCTAGAGGGGTGGGATAGGGAGGGTGGGAGGGAGATGCAAGAGGGAGGGGATATGGGGATATATGTATATGTATAGCTGATTCACTTTGTTTTCACTTTGTTATAAAGCAGAAAGTAACTCACCACTATAAAGCAATTATACTCCAATAAAACTGTTAAAAAAAAAAAAGAATGACCTCTATTTTGTTGAAGCCCTCTATAAAAGATAATGTTCACAGAGAAGATGTCCATTCCCTGTTACGGTCCTATTTACGATATTATGTTAACTCATCATTTGTTTTGTTTAAAACTAAAGGCTTCTCCATTCATTAAAGTTAATAGTGCTGCTAGTGAAAGACAGCCTGTCTGAATTTTAATAAGTCCAGAAACAATCCAGTAAAATTATTAGCCCTGAATTATGGGATTCAAAATCAGACATACCAGGATCAAATCACATGCTCTTTAATAAAATGTCACATAGTAAAATCTGAAACGTGGTGTTAGACCTTTCTTCCAACAACAGTATAAGAGGTTCCACTTTATATATAAATTTTATACACTAAGAACCTTAGTCATTACCTACTCATGCCAAACACTTGTAATCAAGAACCATGCCATTACTTTTTGGTACTAAATAATTACCCTTTGAAATCATGTTGTGGATATAACAAACCATACACATTTTCAGGGAGAAGACGAGATAGAATGACTTTATTTTTAAAACCCAACTGACTTATCCCCCTATCGACACCCACACTCTGCTCTGTAAACTAAATAAAAGATATATTAATGTAATAGACCAATTCACAGATCATGGAGATAGAAACATATTGAGAAACATGAGAACCAGTGGAACGTCTGAGAGCTAGAAGCACTGGGACAGAAGTGCTATGAACCACATGAACTTCATGGAGGTCAAGGCCTAAACACAAGAGGAAAGCTCCCAAGTGTCAGGGCTCAGTACCCTGGATCCTTGCTCCTGGAGTACCTCTGTCCCCACCGTGAGCTAAACTAAGAAACCTAGATGTTTGTGTTGGGCAGAGAGGAGTGCAAATGGCAGGGTCTTCATGAATCAGTCATTCCACTGTGAGCCAAAATAATAAGGTTAAAAGGTGCTTCCTAACATAATGATATGTTAGCTATTTTGAGAGCAAGAAAGCAGTTAAAATGTGCTCTTACTGAAGCAAATATCAATCAACAAGAACAAAAGAATTCTTAGAAAAATGGTCATTCATTATATACCCCTTATAGCGAACGTTCCCAATCTGTTGTCTTCATGACACTACAGGGCCTTAGACTTACAGGTTTACTAATTTATTGGACACCAAGCATCTGAGGACCAAATAAATGCTGTGTGTGTGTGTGTGTGTGTGTGTGTGTGTGTGTGTGTGTGTGTATGAGAGAGAGATATCACATACATAAAAATATGTATGTGTATATACATATATGTATACACACACCTACATGCATATATATACATATATATCCACAAATATACAGCATATACAAGTGTATATATGTATCCATTGTTCAAATATATATATAACCTGTTGTGATTAAAAAAATATAAGTTCATTTAAAAGGCATTTAATTCATCACTTATTAACATGAAATGCTAAAAGTATTACTTCTATCTGCATAGGTCTGTGAAATGTTTTTTTAGTTTATTTTCTACTCACAGTAAAATTCAGTCTTTGTGATGCACAGTTCTATGAGTTTTGACAAATGCATAGATTTGTATATCCACCACCACAATCATGATACAGAACAAGTCCATCATCCTAAAAAATTCTCCTGTGCTGACTCCTTGTAGTCAAGCCTTCCTTCCACCCTCATGTAAAAGGTTTTGACATTAAAGATCGTTCTTCACACTTGGAAGGAACGGGGATAAGTGCCTCATAGCACAGATGACCATCTTTTTCATAATTTCGTTTTTTACACACTAGTTTCTACTTCCACCCAGTTACTGACAAAAAGGATTAAAAAGGAAGTTAACTGAAACAACAAGATAGGAAGAAATAGACTTGGAGGAGTTCAGACTTCAAGACAGTATGAAGAAAAAAATGCTAGAACTTGAGGATATACTAGATTAGGTAGGTAGTTAAAAAAAAAAGGCATATGCCTGGGAGATATGGGGAAAAGCAACAAGTTGGATAAAGCTGGTGAGTGATCATTTATGAGGGAAGGGGATGAACTTGGCTTTTAAGCAAGAGGATGATGAGAGCAGACTTGTTCTTGGAAGTCCACTCCGCCTGCAGCGTGGCAACTAGATGGAAAAGGGGAAGGAGTGGGTGCAGGAGACCACTTAGAACAGTATTTCAATAGTCTGATGGAGAGATGACAATGGCTCAGCTAAGTTATCGGAAAGGATAGAGGTTTACTAAAAAACACAAGAAGTAAAGAAAAACAGGAAAGAGTTTCAACAGCTACACAGCAGAATATCAGTGGAATATCATTCAGAGCACATCTACAATCATAGTCGACCCTGTGGAAACCAGAACAATCAAGACACTTGGCAGAAGAACATCTTGGCAATATGGCCACCTAGATAACCTAGAGTCCTCTTGCTACAACACACCTAAAAATGTTGGATATAAAGTTTTAAACAGGGCTTCCCTGGTGGCGCAGTGGTTGAGAGTCTGCCTGCTGATGCCAGAGACACGGGTTCGTGCCCCGGTCCGGGAAGATCCCACATGCCGCGGAGCAGCTGGGCCTGTGAGCCATGGCCGCTGAGCCTGCATGTCCAGAGCCTGTGCTCCGCAACAGGAGAGGCCACAACCATGAGAGGCCCGCGTACCGCAAAAAAAAAAAAAAAAAAAAAAAAAAAAAGTTTTAAACAAATACAGCTACACTTACAAAAAAAATTAAGGAGAATCCCCAGAAGTACCTGTCCCTGGTTGCATCGCCTGTGGTTCACGTGTCTGGGATATGTGGTACACAGGGGCTGGGAGTATGGTGGGTGCTGAGCTCCTCACACAGGACAATGTAGCAGGCAGTTTTCTCGCCTGTTCAGTAAAGAGATACTAAGAGTGTTTAAGCAAGGCAGTGACATGGATGGAGTTCTGCTTTGGAAAGATTAATCTGCAAAGAGTTAGGAACATAGAGGCTTGAAACAGGGCTGGGAGGAAGGGTGAGGAGATAAATGTGAGAGACACCATCGAGGCAACATCAAGTGGCAGTTTAGATACAGGAAACAATGGCAGGAGGAAGGTCAAAAATAGGTTTCATGGCTGTGCTCAGTAGAAGGACAGTTAAGTCATTAATGAAAATAAGAACATAGGAGAAGAGGAGATTTTGAGGAAGGGGAGATGGGCAATGTTAGATGATAATTTGCACTTTAGATATTAAATCTGAAGCTTCCATGATTGTTTCAGCATGAGATGGTATAGAAGGCAAGTAACAATGAAGAAATGAAATCTAGAACAAGGATCCTTAAATGAAGTTTATCAATTGGCTTCAGGGGCAGGTGTGTTACTTTCAGAACTTTATTTAAACTTTCTGTGTCTGTACATTTTTCTGGGGTAAAGTCCGTGACTCTCCAAGATTGTCAACGAGGTTGGTGTCAATCTGCTATTCCTTTACACATAATGTGTCAATTTCAGAGACTTTTCCTCTTTGCTGTTCAGATGATGTATCTAGGTGTCAATTTCTTTTTATTTAGCCTGTTTGAGATTCCTTGTACTTCTTCTATTTGGTGCCTTCCATCAGTTCTGGAACACTCTAGACTATTTTCTCTTCCGCTTTCTTATTTCTCTGTTCCCGCCTATAACACAGCTTAATGTTTTCATGAACTACCCACTCTTTATCTCAGACCTTTCACTGAGGAATATTTTCCTACTTGTGAATAAATATAAATGAACACTGACTGCATGTAATGATCAGTGCTCAGAGCTTCGCTGTTGAGATGTACTGTTAAATTGAAAATCATAAGGTTCTCGTCTTCATTACAGAAAAAAACTCTGCACAAAATCCTTGAGATGTTTAGTAGAAAGGTGCTAGGCCTCAGCTTTTAAATGAGGACACATTATATCTTACAGCTTTAAGCTAATCATTATGCTATAGAGAGAACAGCATTTGAAAGAAACAAGACACAGAACTGCCCAAAGACACAAAATAAATCTAACACAGAGCTTAGGGGTCCAACAAGTTTAAGAAACATGTACCAGGGAGATTTAAGGTATCACAGACTTATACACATCTTCTTTCTAATTGTCTATTGTCTGCCTAAAAAGAAAGCTAGATAAAAACATTAATCTATCACTAACTTAGGCAGCTGGGGGGACAGGAGTTCTGCACCAGAATGTTTCCAAAAATATGGTATTTGGGGACTGATCGATTTTTTTCCCTGAACTAAATTCCATTCTGGTCTTTTTTATAATGTTTCCAAGTGCAGGCTGAGCTCTTGATCTTTTGGGAGGCACAGGCAAGACAAAAGGCCAAACTCACTAATGAAAACTTGCTGAACTTACTCTTCAGAATTCCATTCTAAGTCACGAAGAACCCTTCTGGCCCTGCTCCCGGACTAGTAAAATGAACATCTCAAGTCCCTAGAGACTAAGATAGCTCACTCCACTAAAACCAAATACACATCTCTCCTGACAGCTGGTTGTCTTAGCATACTCTGGACTATATATTTATCAAAGAGAAAAAAAAACCCACTCCAGGAGCACAATATTTATTATAGGATTATCTCAGTGACTCAAGCAAACGTAAGTAAGGCTAAATTAAACCATGTTTACTATGATGTTCTATTACTTAAATCCTGACACAAAATCATCCCAAGAGATCTGGGGTCTCATTTCTTGAGACAGTTGATACAGCTTTAAAAATAAAAGGCAAGATTTACTTTTCTTTTAAATCTACCTGTGTTTAGTTGCACAATTTCTTTAATTATTCTAAAAAATCTTTTGAGCATCTAAAATGAAAATTCCCCATCCTCTTAAGATGTTGTGGGAGGGGGAAGGGTGAGCTGTGACAAAGCGAGAGAGAGGCATGGACATATATACACAACCAAACGTAAGGTAGATAGCTAGTGGGAAGCAGCCGCATAGCACAGGGATATCAGCTCGGTGCTTTGTGACCGCCTGGAGGGGTGGGATAGGGAGGGTGGGAGGGAGGGAGACGCAAGAGGGAAGAGATATGGGAACATATGTATATGTATAACTAATTCACTTTGTTATAAAGCAGAAACTAACACACCATTGTAAAGCAAGTATACTCCAATAAAGATGTTAAAAAAAAAAAAAGATGTTGCATTCAGTATCAAATTTAAATAAAATCACAAAATATTGAATTTGCTCATTGCTTTAAAAAAACTTATTTTATCTGATTTATCTGAATTTAATATCCATAATCTCATGAAATCTCACCCATAATTCTAAGTATTACTTTAATATTCAGTTCTCCCCACCCCCCTTCTCTAGGCCCTTTAGTCAAATTTCCGCTTATCCCAGTCTTTGTGGATTACAGGCTATCCAAATGTTCCAAGTGACCATGTCTGTGGCCAGACACACTGTGGGGGTAAAGGCAGGGAAAGAGAGGCTGGAAAGGCCACAGTAGGAGTAGATGACAGGTCACATTAGATCAGAAGCATATGTACCACTTCCAGGATTCAGCTGATAAGCCACTCCTACAAAATAAAGCTCCACCTCTCAGAAACAAGGCCAGGGTTCACAGGGAAACAAGGCTCCTGGCTCGCCACAAAGCACAGCAACAAGAAACAACAATGGAAACCACTTGCCTTTGCAGGCACAGGGATCCAACAGGTCCAAAGCTTTCTGCCCCACCAGGGAGTCCAATATGTGGCGACTGTGGCTGAGCTCACGTGGGACCCGAGGGCAGGGTCAGCTTGGCAGGAGGTGGGCTGTGGCTCACCAACCCTCAATTGCTGGAAAAAGAAGCCCGCCCTTATAGAGTTTAGAGTCCAGGGAAACAGGATGATAATAGAGGCACAAACACAGGAGGGGAGAGTGCAGTCATGCTGGAGAGGCAGGTGGTGGTGGGCAGAAAAGTTCCACGGAGAAGGTGGCGATGGAGAAGAATAAAGAGGACAGACCCTATAGGAGAGGAAAATAAATTCAATGTCCTAGTATAAGAAGCAGTCCAAGCAAAGATACAACAATGAAAAAAGTACAAAGGGTGTTCACAGGAAATCACACACAAAAAACCAGCTTGGCTGAACAACAGGAAACATATAGAAGCCAGATCAGGGTGGAAAGGCAAGCTGGGACTAAAACAGAGAATACTTTGGATGGTGAGAGAGCTGTGCTTAATTCAGTTGGTAACAGGGAGACACTGGTGGTGTGGAGCAAGGAAAGGACACTACATGACCGGAACTTACTTCAAGAAGATAGTGAGAGTTTTGTGCAAAATAAACTGAAATAGGAGGAAAAGTTACAAGGCCATCAGGAGACATGGCAATTGAAGGACTGAAGTGAAATGACAGGAGGAATGACAAAAGTAGAGACATTGTGGAGACAGGGTTTCTAGTACAAAATAGCGGGCTGGCTATTGCCCTTGAGATGCAGCACCTGGGCACTGAAGACCATGCAAGTGCTGTGAACAGAAAGAAGGCCGTGAAGCAGAAAACACTCATCTACTGGAGGAATGATGAGTTTGGTTTTAGACACTCTGAATCTGAGGTGTCAACTGAACGCACAAAAGGATGTATCTATCAAGTGGCTAGAAAAGCAGATCTGCAAACAGGGAGAAAAGCTGGGATTAGAAATAGGGATTTGAGGGTCATCCACAAAGAGGCGAGGCCATAAAAGAGGCCTAGGGGTGGAATCAGGGAAACATAATTTAGTATAATTTAATGGATTGGAAAAGGAAGTAAAGGCAGTGAAGGATGCTAGGAAGGGTCTAAGAATTCCAGGTTTTAGAGGGAAAAAGATGTATTATAAAACTCATGCTAGACTATTCACAACAGCCAAGACATGGAAACAACCTAAATGTTCATCGACAGATGAATGATAAAGAAATTGTCGTACATATACACAATGGAATACTACTCAGCAATAAAAAGGAATGAAATAAGGCCATTTGCAGCAACATGGATGGACCTAGAGATTATCATACTAAGTGAAGTAAGTCAGAAGGAGAAAGACAAATACCATATGATATCACTTATATGTGGAATCTAGAATATGACACAAATGAACCTATCTACGAAACAGAAACAGACTCACGGACATAGAGAACAGACTTGTGGTTGCCAAGGGGGAGGGGGTTGGAGGAGGGATGGAATGGGAGGTTGGGGGTTAGCAGATGTGAGCTTTTATGTACAGAATGGATAAACAACAAGGACCTACTGTATAGCACAGGAAACTATATTCAATATCCTATGATAAACCATAATAGAAAATAATATAAAAAAAGAATGTATATATATGTATAACTGAGTCACTTTGCTGTACAGCAGAAATTAATACAACATTGTAAATCAACTATACTTCAATTAAAAAAAAAAACCTCATGCTAGGAATATTATCATGAAGATCAGATGGGACGCTAAATCTTAAAGCAATTTGAACATTTCAAAGCACAAAACAAATACATTTTTATTGTTACAGTATTACATGTTTAATCTCTAGAAAAGCCACACTGCATTGGAAGTGCCACACTTCCAAAGTTTTCCAAAGTCCCCTCCTCACAAATTGATTGGAAATGTGATCTCCTCCTCTTCCCTTGAAGTCCTTCAGTAGTTAATGTCTTTTCTTAGGTGTTTATACAACTCAAGAAGCACTAACTGAACATCAACCATGAGTCACACACTACAGTAGGCACTTTCATATATCTCCCACCTTGGAGTGGATGAAACTGCAGCCTAAGATGTATCCCCCTTTACAGAAGATGAAATGAGGCTCAAAAAGGTTAAGTATCTTGAGCAAGACTGCCAGCTCGCAAGTGGAGGAGCAGAGGGCTTCTAATGCCAAATCTAATCATGCTTTTTCTATATACAAGTTGGAACGTGTCATATTTGTTCTTACCTCCCTTACTGATTGTAAGCAAACTAAGGGCATAAGCCATATCTCATTTTGAAGCATCTAGCAAAGGGCCTTACACTTGGTCACTTTTCACTGCATTTTTTTGCCTGAAAGAATGAATGCATGGATATTTGCAGGCGCACAGGCCTCACTAATGGTGTCTGTGGGCTGGTAAGCTTTGAGTATTTATTTCCAAGGCGGGGCTGGAACTCAACAACACAAAGTTCTAAAAACAAATTCTGTACTTGTGAAAGATGCCACCTGGTGCGCCTCAGGGGCTGAAGTCCTCTTTTTATGCACAGAGTGGGAACAGCACAGGGAGTGACGAGTTGGTTTTCTTCAAACTACTCCCACAAACCAGCTCAAGCCAAGGAAAGGGCCCACACCTTTTGGGGAAGAGAACTGTGCATTCTCTGCTGCCCATTTAACCTCCAGTGTCACCACCAGAACTGCCAGCAGTCTGGGGAGGAGGGGAAGATAGAGCAGGTTTAGTGCCAGCTCTGATGACGTTATCCTACGATTCCAGCTTTTATGCCAGGAAAAAAAGCCAACTGGTTTGGAATCTAGTTCCCCCCCCCACTACTATTATTCAACCAAAATTTAATTTTCATAACTTACCACTAGCTTTTTTTGCATACTTTACCACTAACTTTTTTTAATTTAATGAACAGTCCTTTGTGTCTAATTCAACTGACTGGTTTTGGTTCCTTGGAAAACAAATGTATGGACCCTGAAATATGTGCATTTCATAAATGTCCCTTGTTGGAGAAGAACGCAAAGTTCTCAGCAGCGTTTACTTTGCAAGCCATGTACGCACACAGTGGGAGACCAGGAAACAACACGCATCTAAACGCTATAAAGGCGACCAGTCAGTCATGCTTTCCAGCGCTGCCAGAAACGCCAGACAAAAATTCCAGGACAGACTTCTGAAGTGAGATTGCATCGCAGAGCTCCATAAATTATAATACACTTGGGAGTTTTCTACCCAATGTCTCTGACAGATGTTCCCTTTTGTGGCGGTCTCTAATTTGGGGGCAGTTGGTATCCATGTCCCTAGAAATCTTTAGGGTACAGTAAATGATCCCCTTCCTCACATCTGATGACAAGACCCCAAAGTAGCCTTCTCCTATGTCTGAGACTAGTTAACGTGAGCACTTGCCTGCTGCACAGACAAGCCGGGGCAGAGATATACCAGCCAGACTGACGTGGGGTATCTCCCGAGCTCAAGATATCCTTCCACGCTCATGGAGAGTCTTTTCTTGACAATTTTTACCTAATGTGGATCAGGCTATTGGTCTCCTGGGCCTCTGCCTGTCAAATACACTGCATGGGACTTGGAACTTCCTAGAAAGAGCCACAGCAGAAGCCAAAGAGAGTACAAGCCTCGGCTAGGGCAAGCTTCTGGCATCAGCTTCGGGCGGGCCCACATGGGATGCTTTTCCCATGACTCCTGAAAGAACTCTCCAAGTCTGACTCTATAATCAATGCCTCGATAGTTAAAAGTTGACAGGATAGCATGAAACACAGAAAACAAATGAGAGCTTAACGCAATATCAAAGATAGTACCAACCTCTCTTCACTCAGTTCCTAGAGTCTATCCTATGACCTTGGCCTTAATGAAATGACATTACTTCTTTTCTATGCTCTGAACTCTGCAAGAGTTAACCAAAGATATTAATAACTTTAGCAACTAGGTAAGCCCTTAGAAGGTCATACCACAATTTGGCCACTTTCCATTTTCACCTTTCTCTAAAACCTCATTTTTACAACTTCTACTGAAGGGCATAACTTTTGTTCGTTTTTCTTTGGTATTACAAGTGCAGCTCTACTAAGTGAACTTGTATCAACCAGGAAAACTGTACAACTTCTCAGTGCAGCATCTTCACATTTTCTTGTGAGAATTACTTACTGACCTAGAACACTGACAATTATTGACTATTATTTGCTATTAGTTACTATGTACTGCATTCGTAAAAGCATTAAAGGAATGAAAAGACGTGTTCCTTGCCCTTGAGTTGCTTCATAGTTAAAAGATGAAAAAAAAAACAAAAACGCACACCACTAACTAAATCTATGGTGGGCAGAGTATAAGAGTGATATACATTCAGTGTTATAAGAACTCAGGGGAAGGCTAGACTAATTGTGCTCAGGGAAAATGGGTGGTAGACGGCGTTTGATTAAGGCCTTAGAAAATGTATAATATTTCAATGCAAAGAGGGCATTAGAGAAGGGATTTTACATGGAGGTAACAGCTTTAGCAAAGGCATGGAGGCAAGAGAGTACATGCGAATTAAGAAAACGTCAAGTGAAGCACAGGCTACAGAAGGGGAAATGACTGGAAACTGATCTGGAAAAGTAAGCTGTGGCCAGTTCTTAACATAAAAAGAGGGGGGTAAATGTAGAAAGTCAGATTTTAGAAATAGGAAATCGCTTTTAAAATATTCCCTTCACCAACAATTTTCCCCCTCATATCTTTGACTTTTAGAGTGAGAAATATTTTATTAGCAAGTTCACGTGCAAAGTAGGTGCGATCACTTCAAAGAACAGTAGCGTGGACGCTGGCAACACTGCTTTCCTCAGCTGGCAAGTTCTCGGCTGCAGCTTAACCGATACGTTCTTATTACCCACATCTTGTGATGTTTTATTGATAACTCTTTTTTGTCATCACCAAAATACCTTCTTAATTTCGCTCATTATGTATGTCCTGAGTGGCTACTCCGGAACTAGTATTCACTCACTTGTTCACTCATCCTCTCCTTTTCTGTCCCGACTTGTCCTACTAACCACTAACCCACTCACTCAGTCCCTCACTCTTCTCCTGTAAACTATATCAGTGATAATAACATTAATAGCTACTCCTTGCTATAGTGCCAGGCACTGCAGTTAATGCTTTATGAACAGTATTTAATACAATGCTCAAAACAACACTATGAAATAGGTATTATTACCCCTATTTTACGGATGAGGAAACAAGTTCAAAGATGTTACCTATTTTGCCAGCTGCTAAGTGACAGAACCCAGGTTTAAACCAGATATGCTTAACCCTGGAACCCTTGCCTGTTACCACTT
The DNA here is from genome assembly GCF_964374135.1 of Grampus griseus. Lineage (NCBI taxonomy): Eukaryota > Metazoa > Chordata > Mammalia > Artiodactyla > Delphinidae > Grampus > Grampus griseus. Next base: position 21,497,545 of record NC_139009.1, on the reverse strand, counting down.
CACTGTACTGCCTTCAACACCCTTTGGCCTCTTACTGCTATGGGTCAGTATTTTCAGTTATAAATGAAAACATTCATTGAGTGCCTGTTACTGTAAGATCCTGTTCTAGGTGCTGTCATGTATATAAATAGAGGAGAGAATGCCTGTGGGTTATTAATGCTCATAATCTCCCATATTTGAGGATAAACAGCCATGTCTTTTATCAGCGTGTAAGACGGTATGTCCATGATTCATAAATTAGCGCAACTAAGGACAGAGGGGGTGAAAATAGCTTAGTACATGAATGTGGATGGTGACCACATCTCAGACAGAAATCAGCCAACCCTGACTAAATGACTTACAGAGAATTTTAATAATACATTTCAATTGGTCTGTAAAAACTCTCTCTGCTGATGAAAAATCTGTCCTGTCAAAAGTTCCCAACCAAATCTGCTTACAATCCATTTTCAATGAACCTCAACTTCCTTTGAAGTAGAATAAGCTAGTAAAGCATTTTAGCCAACAATAAGCACGTTGCGAAGCTAGTCCTTATAAGATTCATTACTGATGAATAAAGTTATTGAGTTAAAACACAAACGTGATATTAAACTACTTGTACCACAGGGCCTTCAAGATGGCAGAGGACTAAGACATGGAGATCACCTTCCTCCCCACAAATAGATCAAAAATACATCTACATGTGGAACAGCTCCTACAGAACACCTACTGAACGCTGGCAGAAGACCTCACACCTCCCAAAGGCAAGAAACTCCCCACGTACCTGGGGAGGGTAAAAGAAAACAGAAAAATTAGAGACAAAAGCATAGGGACGGGACCTGCCCCTCTGGGAGGGAGCTGTGAAGGAGGAAAGGTTTCCACACACTAGGAAGGTCCTTCGCGGGTGGAGACTGCGGGTGGCAGAGGGGGGAGCTTCGGAGCCACAGAGGAAAGTGCAGCAACAGGCGTGTGGAGGGCAAAGCAGAGAGATTCCCGCACAGAGGAGCAGTGCCGACCAGCACTCACCAGCCTGAGAGGCTTCTCTGCTCACCCGCCGGGGCGGGCGGGGGCTGGGAGCTGAGGCTCGGGCTTCAGAGGTCAGATCCTAGGGAGAGAACTGGGGTTGGCTGTGTGAACACAGCCTGAAGGGGGCTGGTGTGCCACAGCTAGCGGGAGGGAGTCTGGGAAAAAGTTTGGAACTACCTAAGAGGCAAGAGACAATTGTTTCAGGGTGCGTGAGGAGAGGGGATTCCGAGCACTGCCTAAACGAGCTGCAGCGATGGGCGTGAGCCGTGTCTATCAGTGTAGACACCAGAGACGGGCATGAAACACTAAGGCTGCTGCTGCAGCCACCAAGAATCCTGTGTGCAAGCACAGGTCACTATCCACACTTCCCCTCCCAGGAGCCTGTGCAGCCCGCCACTGCCAGGGTCCCGTGATCCAGGGACAACTTCCCCGGGAGAACACACGGTGTGCCTCAGGCTGGTGCAACGTCACACTGGCCTCTGCGGCCACAGGCTCACCCCGCATTCCGTACCCCTCCCTCTCCCTGGCCTGAGTGAGCCAGAGCCCCCTATTCAGCCGCTCCATAACCCCCTCCTGTCTGGGCGAAGAACAGATGTCAGAGGTTGATCTACATGCAGAGGCAGGGCCATATCCAAGGCTGAACCCCAGGAGCTGTGCGAACAAAGAAGAGAAAGGGAAATTTCTCCCAGCAGCCTCAGAAACAAGGGATTAAGTCTCCACAATCAGCTGGGTGTACCCTGCAACTGTAGAATACCTGAATAGATAACAAATCATCCCAAAACTGAGGCGGTGAACTTTGGGAGAAACTGTAGACTTGGGGTTTGCTGTGTGCAACTGACTAGTTTCTGATTCTTATGTTTATCTCAGTATAGTTCTTAGCACTTGTTATCATTGGTGGATTTGTTTATTGGTTTGGTTGCTCTCTTCCTTTTTTTTCTTACTTAAAAAAAATTTTTTAATTAAAAAAATTTTGTAATAATATTTATTTTTTATTTTAATTTTTTTTTATTTTATTTATTTATTTTTCTTTCTTTCTTTTTTTCCTCCCTTTTCTTCTCAGCCACGTGACGGACAGGGTCTTGGCACTCCGGCCGGGTGTCAGGCCTGAGACTCTGAGGTGGGAGAGCCGAGTTCAGGACATTGGGCCACCAGAGACCTCTCAGCCCCATGTAATATAAAGCAGCAAGAACTCCCACAGAGACCTCCGTCTCAACACTAAGAACCAGAGCCACTCAACGACCAACAAGCTCCAGTGCTGGTCACCCCATGTCAAACAGCTAGCAAGACAGGAATACAACCCCACCATTAGCAGAGAGGCTGCCTAAAATCATACTAAGTTCACAGACACCCCAAAACACACTACCAGACGCAGTCCTGCCCACCAGAAAGACAAGATCCAGCCTCATCCACCAGAACACAGGAACCAGTCCCCTCCACCAGAAAGCCTACACAACCCACTGACACAACCTCACCCACTGGGGGCAGACACCAAAACAACAGGAACTACGAACCTGCAGCCTGTGAAAAGAAGACCCTAAACACAGTAAGTTAAGCAAAATGAGAAGACAGAGAAACACACAGCAGATGAAGAAGCAAAGTAAACACCCACCAGACCAAACAAATGAAGAGGAAATAGGCAGCCTACCTGAAAAAATATTCAGAGTAATGAGAGTAAAGATGATCGAGAAGCTTGGAAATAGAATGGAGAAATTACAAGAAACGTTTAAAAAGGACCTAGAAGAACTAAAGAGCAAACAAACAATGATGAACAACAAAACAAATGAAATTAAAAATTCTCTAGAAGGAATCAATAGCAGAATAACTGAGGCAAAGAACGGATAAGTGACCAGGAAGATAAAATAGTAGAAATAACTACCACATAGCAGAATAAAGAAAATAGAATGAAAACAATTGAGGACAGTCCCAGAGACCTCTGGGACAACGTTAAACGCACCAAGAGTCGAATTATAGGGGTTCCAGAAGAAGAGGAAGAGAAAAAGAGAGGGACTGAGAAAGTATTTGAAGAGATTATAGTTGAAGACTTCCCTAATATGGGAAAGGAAACAGTCAATCAAGTATGGAAGCGCAGAGAGTCCCATACAGGATAAATCCAAGGAGAAACATGCCAAGACACATATTAATCAAACTATCAAAAATTAAATGCAAAGAAAAAATATTAAAAGCAGCAAGGGAAAAACAACAATTAACACACAAGGGAATCCCCATAAGGTTAACAGCTGATCTTTCAGCAGGAACTCTGCAAGCCAGAAGGGAGTAGCAGGACCTATTGAAAGTGATGAAAGGGAAAAACCTACAACCAAGATGACTCTACCCAGCAAGGATCTCATTCAGATTAGACAGAGAAATTAAAACCTTTACAGACAAGCAAAAGTGAAGAGAATTCAGCACCACCAGACCAGCTTTACAACAAATGCTAAAGGAACTTCTCTAGGCAGGAAACACAATAGAAGGAAAAGAATTACAATAACAAACTCAAAACAATTAAGAAAATGGTAATAGGAATATACATATCGATAATTACCTTAAATGTAAATGGATTAAATGCTCCCACCAAAAGACACAAACTGGCTTAATGGATACAAAAACAAGACCTGTATATATGCTGTCCACAGGAGACCCACTTCAGACCTAGGGACACATACTACTGAAAGTGAGGCGATGGAAAAAGATATTCCATGTAAATGGATATCAAAAGAAAGCTGGAGTAGCAATTCTCATATCAGACAAAATAGACTTTAAAATAAAGACTATTACAAGAGACAAAGAAGGACACTACACAATGATCAAGGGATCAATCCAAGAAGAAGATATAAAAATAGTAAATATTTATGCACCCAACATAGGGCACCTCAATACATAAGGCAAATGATAACAGCCATAAAAGGGGAAATCAACAGTAACACAATAATAGTAGGGGATTTTAACACCCCACTTTCACCAATGGACTGATCATCCGAAATGAAAATAAGGAAACACAAGCTTTAAATGATACGTTAAACAAGATGGACTTAATTGATATTGATAGGACATTCCATCCAAAAAAAACAGAATACACTTTCTTCTCAAGTGCTCATGGAACATTTGCCAGAATAGACCATATATTCGGTCACAAATAAAGCCTTGGTAAATTTTAAAAAATTGAAATCGTATCAAGTATCTTTTGTTACCACAACACTATGAGACTAAATATCAATTACAGGAAAAAAAACTGTAAAAAATACAAACACATGGAGGCTAAACAATACACTATTAAATAACCAAGAGATCACTGAAGAAATCAAAGAGCAAATCAAAAAATACCTAGAAACAAATGACAATGAAAACATGATGACCCAAAACCTATGGGATGCAGCGAAAGCAGTTCTAAGAGGAAAGTGTATAGCAATACAATCCTACCTCAAGACACAAGAAAAATCTCCAACAACCCAACCCTACACCTAAAGCAATTAGAGGAAGAAGAACAAAAAAACCCCAAAGTTAGCAGAAGGAAAGAAATCATAAAGAACAGATCAGAAATAAATGAAAAAGAAATGAAGGAAACGATAGCAAAGATCAGTAAAACTGAACGCTGCTTCTTTGAGAAGATAAACAAAATTGATAAAACATTAGCCAGACTCATCAAGAAAAAAAGGGAGAAGACTCAAATCAACAGAATGAGAAGTGAAAAAGGAGAAGTAACAACCGACACTGCAGAAATACAAAGGATCGTGAGAGATTACTACAAGCAGCTATACACCAATAAAATGGACAACCTGGAAGAAATGGACAAATTCTTAGAAAAGCACTACCTTCCAAGACTGAACCAGGAAGAAACAGAAAATATGAACTGACCAATCACAAGCATTGAAATTGACACTGTGATTAAAAATCTTCCAACCAACAAAAGCCCAGGACCAGATGGCTTCACGGGCGAATTCTATCAAACATCTAGAGAACTAACACCTATCCTTCTCAAACTCTTCCAAAATATAGCAGATGGAGGAACACTCCCAAACTCATTCTACGAGGCCACCATCACCCTGATACCAAAACCAGACAAAATGTCACAAAAAAAGAAAACTGCAGGCCAATATCACTGATGAACATAGATGCAAAAATCCTCAACAATATACTAGCAAATGGAATCCAACAGCACATTAAAAGGGTCATACACCATGATCAAGTGGGGTTTATCCCAGGAATGCAATGATTCTTCAATATAGGCAAATCAATCAATGTGATACACCATATTAACAAATTGAAGGATAAAAACCATAAGATAATTCAACACCCATTTATGATAAACACCCTCCTGAAAGTAGGCATAGAGGGAACTTACCTCAACATAATTAAGGCTATATATGACAAACCCACAGGCAACGTCATTCTCAATGGTGAAAAACTGAAACAATTTCCACTAAGATCAGGAAGAAGACAAGGTTGCCCACTCTCACCGCTCTTATTCAACATAGTTTTGGAAGTTTTAGCCACAGCAATCAGAGAAGAAAAAGAAATAAAAGGGATCCAAATCAGAAAAGAAGTAAAACTGTCACTGTTTGCAGATGACATGATACTATACATACAGAATCCTAAAGATGCTACCAGAAAACTACTAGAGCTAATCAATGCTTTTGGTAAAGTAGCAGGATAGAAAATTAATGCACAGAAATCTCTTGCATTCCTATACACTAATGATGAAAAATCTGAAAGAGAAATTAAGGAAACACTCCCACTTACCACTGCAACAAAAAGAATAAAATACCTAGGAATAAACTTACCTAAGGAGACAAAAGACCTGTATGCAGAAAACTATAAGACACTGATGAAAGAAATGAAACATAATACAAACAGATGGCAAGATATACCATGTTCTTGGATTGGAGGAATCAACACTGTGAGAATGACTACACTGCTCAAAGCAATCTACTGATTCAATGCAATCTCTATCAAACTGTCAATGGCATTTTTCACAGAAGTAGAACAAAAAATTGCAAGATTTGTATGGAAACACAAAAGACCCCAAATAGCCAAAGCAATCTTGAGAAAGAAAAACGGAGCTGGAGCAATCAGGCTCCCTGACTTCAGACTATACTACAAAGCTACAGTGCTCAAGACCGTATGGTACTGGCACAAAAACAGAAACACAGATCAATGGAACAGGATAGAAAGTCCAGAGTTAAACTCACACACATATGGTCACCTTATCTTTGATAAAGGAGGTAAGAATATACAATGGAGAACAGACAGCCTCTTCAATAAGTGGTGCTGGGAAAACTGGACAGCTACATGTAAAAGAATGAAATTAGAACACTCCCTAACACCATACACAAAAAAAAACTCAAAATGCATTAAAGACCTAAACGTAAGGCCAGACACTATAAAACTCTTAGAGGAAAACATAGGCAGAACACTCTATGACATAAATCACTGCACGATCCTTTTTGACCCACCTCCTAGAGAAATGGAAATAAAAACAAATGGGACCTAATGAAACTTAAAAGGTTTTGCACAGCAAAAGAAGCCATAAACAAGACGAAAACAAAACCCTCAGAATGGGAGAAAATATTTGCAAATGAAGCAACTGACAAAGGATTAATCTCCAAAATATACAAGCAGCTCATGCAGCTCAATATCAAAAAAACAAACAACCCAATCCAAAAATGGGCAGAAGACCTAAATAGACATTTCTCCAAAAATGATATACAGATTGCCAACAAACACATGAAAGGATGCTCAACATCACTAATCATTAGAGAAATGCAAATCAAACTACAATGAGGTATCACCTCACACCAGCCACAATGGCCAGCATCAAAAAATCTACAAACAATAAATGCTGGAGAGGGTGTGGAGAAGAGGGACCCCTCTTGCACTGTTGGTGGGAATGTAAATTGGTACAGCCACTATGGAGAACAGTATGGAGGTTCCTTAAGAAACTAAAAATAGAACTACTATACGACCCAGCAATCCCACTACTGGGCATATACCCTGAGAAAACCATAATTCAAAAAGAGTCATGTACCACAATGTTCATTGCAGCTCTATTTACAGTAGCCAGGACATGGAAGCAACCTAAGTGTCCACTGACAGATGAATGGATAAAGAAGATGTGGCTCATATATACAATGGAATATTACTCAGCCATAAAAAGAAACGAAATTGAGTTATTTGTAGTGAGGTGGATGGACCTAGAGTCTGTCATACTAAGTGAAATAAGTTAGAAAGGGAAAAACAAATACTGTATGCTAACACATATATATGCAATCAAAAAAAAAAAAAAGGTTCTGAAGAACCTAGGAGCAGGACAGGAACAAAGATGCAGATGGAGACAATGGACTTGAGGACACGGGGAGGGGGAAGGGTAAGCTGGGACGAAGTGAGAGAGTGGCATTGACATATATACACTATCAAATGTAAAACAGATAGCTAGTGGGAAGCAGCCAAATAGCACAGGGAGATCAGCTCGGTGCTTTGTGACCACCTAGAGGGGTGGGATAGGGAGGGTGGGAGGGAGACGCAAGAGGGAGGGGATATGGGGATATATGTATACATATAGCTGATTCACTTTGTTATACAGCAGAAACTAACACAACATAATTCTAAAGCAATTATACTCCAATAAAGATGTTAAAAAAATAAAATAAAATAAACTACTTGTACCATGTAGCCTGAATGTTGTGTAAAGTTATATAGAACTATTTCAACACAGAAAAATAATTCGAACATGTCATCGTTTTAAGCTATCTGCTTATTCTATTCCCTTCACTAATCTGGATAAGTTAATACTGTCAGGATACTGGTTACATTTTTGCAAACAACTGTAAGTATTACAAATACACAAGAAATTGCATAGGATGTTGTTCAGCAGTCCTCTTTCGGGTAACCATACATACTCAGGGGCATTTGGAAGGAGTCACAATTGTGAATCCAGTCTACCAGGCACAGTATTCACATCACAAACTGCACAACTAAGTCTCATCCAAAGATCACAGTTGCAAATACCAACTGCATTTACTCTGAAATCTAAACTCTGAATAGAATTCATTTTTAAGAAAACAAAAGTCAATAAAGAGAAGTCATTTTAAGAGTTTAAGAGTGGCAAAAGAAGTAGCAAGCATGTTTGATTAACAAGGAGAAGCATCAGGCTACATAACATAAATGACACGGATACTTACTGTTCAATTCGGGGTGACAAGTACAGCTTAGGATACACCTGAGTGGCTTCAGTGTCCTCAAAACTGACAGAAAGGAGGGCCACATCTTCTCCAGGGTCTTCATTCACATCCTTAAACAGTTAGTGAAAAACACAATGCCATCAGTTCCTTCTCTCATGACATCTTTCTGGTGACCAGCTTACAGCCCACTAGCAATGAGACCAGAGGTGCGAGTTACCTGGATTCAAGACGCCACACATCCTTTGCCACCTACCTAGTCACTCTTTTAGAGTGATAGCTTTCAAACTTTCTGACCAAAGCCTACCACAGTGAGAAAAAGCCTGCCACCAATTTCACTTGTTCCCACATTCCAAGAGGGGAAAAGTGAATCTGGTGATAACAAAGAATTAGACAAAAACATAGTTAACAAATTACAGTAATCATGCTGCTAGCAAGATATATAATGGCTTATAATTTACATAATACATACAAATGGCTTAAAATTTACTTTTTCTGGGATGAAGATGCATTATAAACATGATTTATATCACTAGACAACAACAAAATCTTAAAATACCCAGTAATTTTATTATATCTACCTTGATAATATAAGTTATTTAAATGGCAAACATTACCAAGAAGCATATCACTGTGAAGTATTCCACTGTACATGCAAATGGCAGGGTGTTGATGTATATATCTGCTTTAGCAAAATGATTATGGATGATTCATATGTGAACCACAAGACATACGTATCTTAAAAGACTAGTTATAAGAATATTATGACAAAAACATTGTTGATCCAGATATGTATCAAGAAACATTGAGAGGTTAACCAAACAACCCACAATAAACTAGACTGGTAATGATAAAGCTAAACTTACTGTAATTTATAATTAAAAAGCAAGAATAGCAACAATCGAATGTCATAACCAACCCAAACCAACACGGATGATACACTGAATTGTCCTGAATTAAAATTGTGGGATTTACAACTATGTGCATGTGCTTTATGATTGCTGCCAAGCCCTGAGTATTTGCCAGGCTGCCAGAAGAAAATACCAAATTAGAATAAATTCTCATTGCATGTTGATTTCAATTTGTGAAGAGCAAATTCTAAAAACCCTTAATAATTTATTTCTGGTTGATAGTGGCTCCAAGTCAAATGCAGGTTTTTTAAAAAACTTGATAGCATTGCGCATCTTTCACCCCGAAGGACCGGTAAGAACTGACCCACATTTCCGAATCAGTTCACAGGTCCTCAGGAGGGCTCAGCAGCCATCCTAGGAGGGTCCCAACCCAGACTTTAAGAATCACTGCCCGTGAGCTGTGAGAATCTCAGATATGAAGTCCTTCCTTTGATCTAAAACTAACCTCAGCCCTGTTTCTCCTGCATCCTAGGAAGCTGGACATCATGCTCACCTGCTCACCTCTAGCATCTTCAGTGTCCTTGCTCTGCCTTCTATTGTGTCTATAGGATGCACAAGTGTGGCAAGTATACATAGGGACAAGGACTGGAAGTCTCTCCCATCTTAAAATATAAAAATTTTAAAAAGAAAGAAACGAATCATGCTCGTCTCTACCTAGTTCCCTGGGTTCTCTCTCTCCTCCCCTGCACAGACTGCTGAAAGAGTGGTCCACACTCCCTGCCTCACTCCCTCCCCTCCTCTTAGCCTCCCCTTAGCCCACTAGAGTAGCCTTCTGACCTTACTTCTTCCCACAGGCAGCCACTAAACACAGCAAATGCCTCTCGGTCCTTACCTTACTTGATCTCTAAACAGTATTTGACATGGAAATCTCTCTCCTCGGGAAATTCTCTTTCTTGCTTCTAAGAAACTATACTCTCCTGGTCTTCTTCTGTCTCTTGGCCACTTACCCTTCCCTTTTCATTCTCTCTTTTATAACTTCTCAACTGATTTTTCATTTTACATTACATTTAGCCTTGTTGTAACTAGTCAAATGATACAGAAGTTTTTAAAAGAAAAAGCATTTCCACCCTCACTTTTCAAGGTAACCAATAGTAACCGTTACATGGGCTTAAACAGCTTTTTCTATGATCATAAACACACACACACACACTTGCATATAAATAACTCTTTAACCCTGTGTCTTGTTTTCCCTAATGGAGTCATATTATACACAGGACTCTACCAACTGCTTTCTAAATAGCCACATAATATTCCACGGCATGGATTTATTTTCTATTTGACCATTCCCCTAGCAACAGACATTCAGGTTGTCTGTAGTTCTTAGCTACTTGATCGTGCTACAATAAATATCCTTGTATATATACCCTTTACTAGTGGGATTCATAGTTCTTAGGAGATAACTAAAACTCAGCTGTTGGGTCAAAGGTTATAAATATTTTACATTTTAATAGAGTTTAATAGATTGTTTTTCTAAAAATTTTGCAGCAGTTCACATTTGGACCCATGAGTTTGCATCAGTATGAGAGAGAGCCTCTTTCCGTTCATCCTGAGTCACTGGATAACACTGGCTGTTGTCACTCTTTAATTTAATGTTGGCCATCTGATAGCTGGAAAATGGTATCTCAATTTAGACTCAATGAATGAAGCTGGGCAATGTTTTTCACTTGTTTACTGGTCATTTACATTTCTCCTGTAAATTTTCCCAACAAATCCTTTACCCATTTTGCTTAAAGGTTCTTAGACTTTTTTGTTATTGCCGTGTATTAGATTTACTAACCCTTGTCTATCATGTGTATTATACATATTTTCTCTTTTTGACTTCTGACTTTGTCTAGGGGCTCTTCTGACATCAGAAGAAAATTTAGATTGCTATAGAGTTAAATCTGGTTAATAACTCAGGGGTTGTTTAACCATTTTCCTAGTTTTTCATCTAACATTGTTACAATTTTATTTTTACATGTAGATTTGCAATACACATGTATATCTGGAGTATATTTTTAGGTGGTATGACACAGGAAGTACGTACAAGGATGATTTTAGTACAGTGCCTGGAACACAGAAACCACTCAATGTCTGCTGAATGGATAAATCAATAAACAATTTAACGTTAATTCCTAACTGTATTTCTCCACTCCTAGTGATTTTCAGCAACCTGCTTTACAAAAGTTGCTGTCACCAGTGATGTCTGGAAACTAAGTACTGGCTCCTTGCTCCTGTCCTCCCCCCGCACACACACCCCCTCAGGTACACCAAGGTCCCTAGAACTAGTGGTTTTAAAAGGAAAGCCAAGATTGGGAGTCTGAGTTTATCTATCACTTTTTGCTCTTTTATAGATGATAAAGAGTCCAACCTTGAATATTCCTTTCTGCAAAGTAAGGATGGAAAATTTTAAAAATACTTATAGTCTCAACAAATAGAAACTATGTAATTATATGACTCTAAAACTCATAAAATATCTAAAATAAGGTTGAAGCTAAGCTTGAAAAAATTCACATTCAGAGGGACAAATTTATTTTATTTTATTATTTTTTTATAAATTTATTTACTTTACTTATTTATTTTTGTCTGCATTGGGTCTTCGTTGCTGTGTGTGGGCTTTCTCTAGCTAGAGCGAGAGGGGGCCACTCTTCGTTGCAGTGCGTGGGCTTCTTACTGCGGTGGCTTCTCTCGTTGCAGAGCACAGGCCCTAGAGCACGCAGGATTCAGTAGTTGTGGTGCACAGGCTCAGTAGTTGTGGCTTGCGTTGCGGGCTCTAGAGTGCAGGCTCAGTAGTTGTGGCTCACGGGCTTAGCTGCTCCACGGCATGTGGGATCTTCCCGGATCAGGGCTTGAACCGGTGTCCCCTGCATTGGCAGGCGGATTCTTAACCACTGTGCCATCAGGGAAGTCCCGGGACAAATTCATTTTATAATCTAAGTGTAGAAGTAGTCCCCCTTTCGAGTTAGGCTGGTCATCTTAAGAGAGACAATAAAAAAAGAACTAACATTGAACTGACTTTCAGATACCTTTCTCCAATGACTAAGTTTCCTTGTTAAAGGTCAAGGCTCTGACCTCAAGTCACAAAACTCTGTAAAAACAAAAAAAACACTGCAAAACTTGGGCCCACTAAAAACCCTTTTAATTAACAGCTTCATTCCATATGCCTATGGATAATTTATAATTATTTCCCTTTCCTGCTTTTTAACTTCTCATTTCACTACTATTTAAGCAAAGAACAGAAATGCTCAGAGACAGTCCTCCAAACAACCGGAATGACCCTGGTTTATATAATCAACGTTTATTATCTGGCATCCTGCAAAAAGTACACGAAACATTACTCTGAATATGAAAATAGTTGTTTCCAGGAGTTCCTTTACAAACTACTTTAATATGATTTATTCCCCTTGGTGTGGCACGTGAGTTTTCCCCGAGTTGGTATTTGATTCCTAATGGATACGTAAGTTTGACTTTGAGAGCTTAAATAAGCCCAAAGAGTTCCAAAAATACAAATCCACACAGAGCTGTTTCCAGTTTCTGCAACTCTAACAGGATTGTACATGTGTTCCTTTCCATCTGGGAAATTATAAAAGAAGCTCTTGTACCATGGCTCTTAGAAGCTAACATTACAGATGATTATTGTAACCACTAATGGCAGCATTTAGAAAACAGGGGGTGGTTACAGTGTAGTAGGGGACATTTAAAAATGTATAAGTATACATTTTCAGGGCTTTCTATCTGCGCCATTTGAAACTGCAACAAGCTAAAATGGGAGAAAGACGCCGAACATGAAGCTAAAAAAAAAAAAAATACTGACTCCTACCTTTATAAAAGCATGTCAGGCACTGATATACATAGGGTGAGGCAATAATGGCCATGATATTTTGCTGAAAACTAACTATGGATTTGGCTCGGCACTTGGCTGTAGCACAAAGGGGTTCCTACGGCTTGCAGTGAATAGTCACTAGATGGTGAGTTCCTTGCAGGCTGGGAGTTTTTCCTGTTCATTTTTGTATCCCCTGTGTCTGGAACATAGTAAATATATAGCAAATTGGTTGAAAAAAAACTGAATTAATGCAGGAATGACTGTAAGAATGAGGAAATAACGGAGTAAAACAGAAAATGCTTTTTGCTAGAAAGTTTCTCAATATTTATCTCTCTAGTTCCTTAAATCTATGACTACTTAAGATTTTATCAAAGAAAACTCAAAGCTGAACCATAGGTAAGCAAAGGGTATACCGACTAATAAAAGTTAACATTCTGCTTAGGTCATAATGGTTTATCTATACACCTATTCTCAATCGCCGCTCATTGCAAATATCCAAAGGGTGTAGAAAAGACAACAATTAGCCTTGGAAATGAAAGCAAACACAAGTACAATTTATCATTATGTTGTACCTTTCTGATATGCTAATTTTCCAAGTGAGGAAAGCAGCCATTGAACAAGCCCCTATATGTTGAGTGTCAATACAGGAACAAACTATCAATTAACTAATTGGTGATAGACATTAGCTGGACAATATATATTACAAACCACATGTCACATAGGAAGACTAAAAAAGCCACTGTATTTCTCAATTCGAAAAGGCTTACAACAAAGCTATAACCATTACTAGCAAAACCAGTTTGTGGACATAAAGACTATAAGGAAGCTATTATACTGCCTGTGAAAAATAGAGTAAGAAACATTTAGAGTTACATTTAAAATGATATTAAACAAGACCCAGGATTAATCATGATTCCTAGGGCGAAAAAACTAGGTCTGAGTAAGCACCTCATTATACAAAAGCTATGAGCTTTTGAAAAGATGTAAGCAAATTAAAAATCCCCAAAACAGAAACTTATTTTAAAATATACTAAGTGAGGTTTGTACTTTAGAGGCCCAGTATTTTGCTATTACAGATTCGTCATCAAATTACATAAATTTAGATTTTTCAAAGTCAGGTTTTTTCAAGTAAGAGAATAAGACTCTCATGATGCTACCGTTCATTTAACAAACATTTAACAAAGTAAGGAAAATAGATAATATGTTACAAATATTACGGAGAAAAATGAAAGCAGGGGAAGGGGGCAAGGAGTGAGGAGGGAATGGGAGTTTCAAGAGAGCGTTCCAAGACAGCTTGTGGAGACTCAGCAGTGGCCTCTCATTACTTGCGACAGGAGATTTAGGATGAAAAGTCCTCTTGACTCACTGCGCTATATATCAGCATAAGTAGTCCCCATCAACATTCGAATTTGTATTCTACTAGCATTAAGACATGACAATGAACATGCTAGGGAACTGAATTAAATCTAAGCAAAAGAAATATGCAAGAACGAGGAAAACGATGTACCTGACAGAAGACCTTGGTCTCACTGCTAAGGGGTCTCTGTCCAATAAAGACACTGGTCATTTTTTTTGAAATCAGGTCATTTCCTCTTCATCAAAGTGCTGGGAAATATACAAGTGCAAGGAAAGCCAGTGTAGTCGGAAAGCAAAATGGATACAAGAGTAAGGAATCGATGGGCGTCGCGTCCTGTCGGGCCCTTTTGCCCTGGGCCCCTCCTTTCCATGCAGCAGGGGTTGCTGCACTGGGGTTGGGGTTCTGAAGGCCTAGTTACTGCTTATCTCACCACATACTGAGTTCTTGCCTAAAAACTACTTTGATATATTGATATATCTTGTGAAGGTAGCCTTTAAGAGAGTTACGTCTGATTTGGTTTCTCCAAATAGAAATGGGAGTAAAAAGATTCCCTCTGCTTAGTCCAGACAAACTGGGCCACTCCCCATGCATTTTACTAGATCTTGACTAACACTTTTGCACTTGCCACTTCCCTTATCAAAAAGCTCTTTCTCTTGAGGAGGTTGGGAAGGGCAGAATAGGTGAAGGGGATGAAGAGGTACAAACCTCCAGTTATAAAATAAATAAGCCACAGGGATATAAGATACAGAATAAGGAATATGGTCAATAATATTGTAGTGATCATTTCATAATGTATGCAGATGTCAAGTCACTATGTAGTACACTTGAAGGTAACATAATATTGTACATCAACTATACTTCAATTAAAAATAAAACACAATTTAAAAATGCTCTTTCTCTCCTTTTCTTAATTGGTGTGACTTTAATTTCATTTTTCTTTTTAAAGATTTTTTTTAAGTGTGGTCCATTTTTTAAAGGCTTTATTGAATTTGTTACAATATTGCTTCTGTTTTATGTTTTGGTTTTTTGGCCGTGAGGCATGTGGGATCTTAGCTCCCCGACCAGGGGTCGAACCCGCACCCCCTGCATTGGAAGGTGACATCTTAACCACTGGACCGCCAGGGAAGTCCCAGTGACTTTAATTTCTTTAACTCTGATTGTAAATTCACTTGCTCCATTAAGATTCCTTTCAACTGCAGTGTGATCTATGCCTACCCTTGGTAGTTTTTACATGTTGCCTCATGAATTCCCCATGCCGTTTAAGCAGTGTATA
Organism: Grampus griseus; assembly: GCF_964374135.1. Taxonomy (NCBI): domain Eukaryota; kingdom Metazoa; phylum Chordata; class Mammalia; order Artiodactyla; family Delphinidae; genus Grampus; species Grampus griseus. The sequence goes on along the minus strand of NC_139009.1, from coordinate 21,482,028 downwards.
TTTTAAATTCCAAACAGACTGTGAATTTCTTGAGGGCAGGGTAGAGATCTCCTACTTCCTATTATGTCTAATAACAACAGCTGACGTTTATTCAATAGTCACTTTCCTTAGTGCTTTCTATGCATTATCTCATACAATTGCCATAACAGCCTTATAAGGTAGGTATTATTATTGTACATTTGCAGATGAAGAAACTGAGGCTTGAAAGTGATTAAATGGTGAAAATGAATTTTGAACCCATGTATGCTGACTCAGAACCTGGACTCTTAGCCACGATGCTATACCCACTGGCATGCTCTTGGGCACAAAGAAAAGACTCAGTATCAGTGCTCAAAGAAAGATATAAAAAACTTGGAAACCCACATGCAGAAAAGATAGCAGAGATTTACTAAACACGTACTTGTCCTCCATTTAGTGTCTAAATCCTGTGTGCTCCAAACGACCATGAGCAACTTAAGCAGCCATTTCTTATTCCCTTTTTACCCCAAATAGACTATCCTGCCTGCACCAATGGGTATTCAAAACTAATTGAGGAGTACATGCTTTATGTGTTTTAATGTTTACTTTTAGAAACTGTGGAGCAAGAAATTTAAAATTTTAAGAGTATGAAGACTAAAAGCTATAAAGGTCACCATGCCAAATAAAATGTATTTGTTTGACATCTTCACACAGACTCAGTGAAGGAAAGAGGATGGCTTCCCCAAGAACACTGATGAGGGTTGTGGAGTTCTAAGCCATAACATCAATCTTCCTTCAATTCTGTACGATTAGGCACACTCTATGATTAACTAACTGTACTCAGTGGAAATAGGAAGAGCTGATTGTTGGGTCGGGAAAGGATAACTACGATGTTCTTGAAACAGCCAGCTCTTAGAAGGGGAGTCCAGGATACCAGGAAAGAGCTGCTGTCACCTACCCGTGTTTTCTAAAAGTGATATCTTGAGTTCATTACTATGAGATGTCACGATACAGTATGGGGTTAGGGTTTTTTTTTTAAATATATCTTACTTATTAGTTTCATAAACAAAAACCATTTCACTGCTCTCATTTATGCAGGAATCTGCTTGTGAAGCTGTACTTAACCTTAATATGTTGGTTATAGCTTCTGTTTATAAAACTAAATTGAAACACATGTTGTGCAAACAACTTTGGGGAAAAAAATTCCTGGCTCTTTTAAAATAATGATGATCAAGATTTCATTGGTCAACTACTGTCCCAACCGTTATTATACCTAACAGACATAGCCTTGAGAACCACCAACTTTCTTTGAATAATCACAGCATTGACTACAAGGTGTGTAAAATGGAGCCTTCTCTCCAGAGGGTTAGAGGTTGTGGTGTGTGTGTGGGGGGGGGGGGGCGGGCGGGGGTTGCAGTACAGCCAGGGTCCTCATTGGAAGCACAGGATGTTTCCTGGCTTCCACCACCTTCTCTACTCACCAATGTTTCTAGAGAAAGAATCTGGAGTGCGGGGTTTCCCCTATTACCCTAACAATGTGTTCTTAATGAGTCTGATAGGAAGCTAAGCTTATTTATATAAGCATCAGTTTTTGTAAGTGTTTTACAAATCAAACTAAACCACATCCTCAGGCATCTGAGCTGTGATTTTATGCACACCTACAGATACAAACCTTGTGCCAGACTGTCATCCAGGAGCCCAACAAAACAAGTTAAAACAATAGTGAGTTTTCTTTAAGCGCATATGGAACAAATACGACACCATTTACCACATCCCCAGTATGGTTCCATAACTTAAGGAAAAGGTAGATAAAGCTTTTATGTAAGTAGTTCATACAGCTCTTTGTAAGGGATAGAAAAAGACATTTGAAAGGGTAGCTGATACAGTGGCTATCTGTGACACTACCTGCCTGACACCTTCTCTTCTCCTGGGAAGCCCCTCTCTCTTCTAGTCCCCACCCGTAAGTCCCGATCCTTACAGCTCATGGCAGAGATGCCAGTTCCAACCCCCTGAGAACAGCTGATGGGTCCTGGAAGAGCCCAGTCCTTTTGCACAGGCAAAAGAAACTGTCAGTAGCCATATTTCCCATTCATGGAAGAGGCCAGGCTGTAGGGTGAGAGAATAAAGCCTGCACCCTAGAGACACAGAGCTGAGAGAGAAGAGCGTCCCGGGCAGCACTCGCACCGAGTTCCCGTGGTGCTTCGTCCGGCTGCGTCCTGCCCCTACTGTTGTTTGGCTTTTCAACCTTCTCCCAGCTTTGGAAAGCCAGTAAATTGCCCTACGTGCTTTATGCTGGTTTGAAGTGGTTTCCCTTCACTTATAACCAGCATTTTCTCTTGTAAATTGTTAAACTAACTAATATAGATGATAACCACGGCAAATTGAAATTTACAGAACTAAGTGCTAAGAAGAGACTTTTGTTCCTGAGTTATCTGAATACTTGTTACGTGCTGTGGAGTGCCAGGCCCTAATCAGAGCCTAGAAGGGGCTTTTAGGACAGAGGTGAGCGGCACGCCTCCGCACGTGCCAGAAGAAAGCTTTGCTAGAGCATCGGCCGCAGCATCGGGCTTCGGCTGCAGCGAGGCTATTTTCCTGCACTTACTGCTTCTCGCCCTGGTGGACCTGAAACAGCACAGTAAGCCATCCCGGGCCTTGGATGGAAGAGCCTGCACTCCCCGCTCTCTAGTCACCCTAAACCTCACCCAGTGAATGAAAAGGTATTGGAGGTGCCAACGCTAAAGGCGGACAAGCCGCAGCAGCAAGCCGTTTGAACACACACGTTTTGCAAGTTCATCATACAATTTAACAACTGCATAGAAATGGGGATCTTTTAGCTACAGAAATAAAAAAATTTGCTAAGAGTTTGCATGTTTTTATATTTTTTCCACATGACATGCTAAATGTGGGCATTATGGAAAGCAACAGGTTTGCAAGGCTTTGGCAAATGTATATGAAAGTAGCCAAGCACAGAACCAGGCATGAAGAATGTGCCTGGTAAATGTTAAGTTTCATTTCTCTTACTCCTTCCTCCCCGACTCTTGGTCTGACATCATTTCCATTACCATGTTATTCTTTCTACTATTAAAGCTCCACCCTATCCTTTCCATGCTAGGTAGCTTTGAGTTATAGGGTTTAGAGATTCTTCCTGGGTGGTTGTGTGTGTGAGGACAGAAGGGAACGGCACCCTAGAAGTGCATAATACCTTTGCACCTACCCACCCAGCGAATCATTTGGCTCAAACAGTCTGGTGCCCATGGCAACTAGGCAACTGGTTACTTCCACGCTGTTTCAGCCACCTGGTACCGCACCCTCATTAATTGGCGACAGTCACAAGCCACAGGTGTTAAAACAGAGAACTGAGCCTACTAGACACTCTCTCCTTGAAGTAATCAGAGATCTTTCGATTTGCATATTGATGTTATCTGCAGAACCTAAAGGGCAGATAGGAGCTCTGAAAAGAACTAGAGGCTTAGAGCCATATCCCTCTGGAACTGGCTGGAGGAATGATTCCAGAGCAGAAAATGAGCTCTGAGAAGTAAATACTGCATTTCTCTCAGATTCAAAAGTGCACCCTGGATCTACAGTGGCCTGGCATTCCAGCCCCTCCAAGGTATCCTTCCAGCCTCATTTTCCCACTCTGCCGCTGACACACCCTAACTGCAGCAGCTGTCCGAACTCCATCCTGCCACTCAATCCTAAATGCCTTCTTCCTCAAACCTCCCAATTCTACCTGTTCTTTAACAGATGCCATATCCTCTCACAAGACTTCCTGATCCCGCCCTCTGAGGTAATGGTTTCTCCTCTGAAATCCTACAGGTATTTAGCTACACCCTTCATATGGTAACATTTTATTGTTTCATCTGCATTTTAAAGTTACTTAGATATGTGCTCTTATCATGTATCTGGCTGAGTTCCTTAAAGGGCAGTGTTTCATTCACTGTCGTGCTCCCACTGCCTAGAATGGTGCCTACTACAAAAATAGGTACCCAATAAGTATTTGATGAACAAATGTATGAATATGTGTATGAAAGAATGACCACATATGCTTTCCAGTAATCTGCTGATCCAAAAATGGGTTCCACAAGCAGACATCCCTAGCAGAAACAGCAGAGGTCTATGTACCTTATTAACTTGACTTTCTAATATAAATCAGTAGGTGTAATTTGGGGCAGAATGAGCCATTATCCCTTGGGTTCAGGTCATCCCCTAGAATAAGAGGAAAATTCAAGTTCAAACACTTGACTGAGAGAGCAAACCCTATAAGACAAAAAGGCAAGAGCAATCTTTTTGCCATTTCTAATCGACTTCCAAACAACACACCATGTGCTATCGCTAAGTCAATACTCATTTATGATTTACCTACCATGGGCGAGACATTTTGATGGAAACAATAAGGAAAAAAAGAATTGCAAGAATCCATCTCCCAACTTAAAGAGGCGGATGTAAACACATGAAGATGAGAAATGTTCTTTTTTGCTTCTTCAATAAGAGATCCGATAAGATAGGACATGATTAATTCTTAAAAGGTAAGGCTGAAAACGCATCAGTTTTTTCTACGTATTGAGAGTGAATTCATCAGACTCCTTCCTGGCATTAGACTTTTATAAGAGAGGAGATAAAGCAGGAGAGTAATGGGCATCCTAAGAGGAAACAAGCAAAGCTTCTAGAGGTGGTAGAAGGCAGCGAAAGGAAGCTCTGGCTTTCCCAGCCTGCACGACATTAAACAGTAAGCTTTGGACGTTTTACAGTGACGACAGTCCTACCACTTCCTTACTCCAGACTATCTAGTTCAAAATGTGTAGAGACAGGGGGGCCCAGTAACAGACCCCAAATGCAGACGTGGCATCACATTTGTGAACAGCCGGCAGCTGAATGAAGCCTGTGTGGATGGAGCCTTGCGAATCAGACTAGCAGCACCAGCTTCACCTGGGGGATACTTAACAAATGCCTAGATGATCTGTAGAACATTAAAGTTTGAGAAGCACCGGCTTAGAGAACTGACACTTAAGGGAGAGAAAATAGGTCCAAAAATAGAGAACTGAAAAGCAATGGACTAAGATATCCATCCTGTGATTAAACAGGAGGAGAACACAGATGAACTGTGATGTTGAACGGGGCTGTGGAAGACTGTGGAAGGTATCTGAGACAAAGTTTAGGATTTAAAAATAAGTATCTGTGGTATATTCCAAAACCTCAGAGTTAAATGGAGGAAAGAATCGTCGTAGAAGCGGAAAAGTACAGTAAGGTACTCTTCAAATATTCTTCTAACCGGCCACGTCCATAAGCTATGGAGGAGCCAGAGAAAGGGACCAGGTCAAGAGAGCTGGCACTGTGAACACTATCCCCTTCAGGTCAATGACGTTGGAAATGTGCCAAAGGTGAAATGACAGGAGCAAAGGGTAAATAAAATCAGAGAACGTTAGAAGTAAAAAAGAGGGCTTCCCTGGTGGCGCAGTGGTTGAGAGTCCGCCTGCCGATGCAGGGGATGCGGGTTCGTGCCCCGGTCCGGGAAGATCCCACATGCCGTGGAGCCACTGGGCCCGTGAGCCATGGCCGCTGGGCCTGCGCATCCGGAGCCTGTGCTCCGCAACGGGAGAGGCCACAACAGTGAGAGGCCCGCGTACCGCAAAAAAAAAAAGGAAAAAAGACCCCTTCGAGATCTGGGCCAGGGGTTGTTACCCTGTGTTCTGGGGAAAACTTGGGATCATGTGTACCTGAGAGTATATGTCTTAAGACATATACCGGGCATTTTGTATACCAGGCACTGGGAGAAAGATTTCATTTGTAAAAAGGTTTCTATTATATTAAAAATAAAGTTTGTAGTCATTGATTCAATACCCACACTTCATAGATTTACAGATGGAGAAACCGAGATAAGGGAAGTGATTTGTCTAATGTGCAGAGTTGATCAGTCACAGGGCTGAAACCAAAACCCATGACTGCTGACTCCTGCATCAATGCTTTTTTTCACTACGTCAATCTACTGTATACAAATCTTCTTTGAAAACTCTATGTCGCTTACTAAATGAGGTCTGTGTGAATCAAAAAGGAAATGTAAGACCCCCCCAAACAGGAGGAAATTTATTAAGAGTAGAAATTTTCATATGAAGAACATATTATACTAAAAAGTTCCCAAAATGAAAAACTCTAAATGTTGGACTTAGCATACATTAACTATTGAGTAGGTGGCTTTGTTATTTAGAACTTTACTAATTATAGAGGTGCTGATGACCAGATTTAGAAGAACTATAAATTGAGTTAGACTTTATCCTTGGCTTGGGTTGGTAAAGAATATTTCTTTAATTTCTAAGCTAATAACAGGTTTAAGATAGACCAATTGACGAACATTTGCAGTTCTGTGCTTATGAACAGAAACTGTGACATTTCATGATACATCAATGATGATGAAAGTACTGAAGCGTCCTAGCAAGTTGCAATTCTCCAGGGAAGCTACTAACAGCTTAACATTTCTTGTTCACATTAGAATGTGGATTCAACTTACTGATAAAAGTTTATATCAGATAAGCATGAAAGAATGCAATTAAGATAGCAGACTAGGTTGAACCCTTTAGCTCTTGGGTCTCTTGGGTCTGTTACTTACTGAATCAAATGTTGCTAAGTGTACATGAAAATCTGCACAACAATCCAAAACAGGTTTCACAGACTATGTCAAAAAACAAACAAGCAAACCACGTTTAAAAAAAATACACGGGCAGAAAACCTTCCCAATGCCTCAGCAAACTCAAAAGGGCTTTTCCCCCAGATAAACCATGGCTGGACCTACTAAGCCTATGCATCCTGGGCAAAATATATTGCAGATTTCTTTTATTTTCTTCTGTCTTCAATTATTTCCATTCTCCTTCTATACTGAGTATACCTTTGGGACTGACCTCAGGATTCATTCATTCATTCATTCATTCTACGAACATGTATTAATACCCTATTCTGTGTTAGGCACTACCTACAAGGTGCTAGAGACACATGCCCTCAAAGCCTTTACACACAAGTAGGAAAACTAAATAAACAATAAAAATAATAATAACTGACCACCTGATTAAAACTGTTAGAATAAAGGTGTATTATAAGAGAGGTGTGAATCTATGGCAGGAAGAAGGAGAGGTGTTAAAGAAAGGGCAAAACTGGCTGTCACATACGGCTTTTCAAGGAGGTAACATTTTTAATTGGAAGGAATCTCAGTGCTCTAAAGGAATAAAAAGTATAAGGGAGTGAAACAAAGAGAGAACAGTGCATAGAAAGACACGGGGGTACAGAGGTACATGGCACATTCAGGGCAACGTTCAGGAAGGCTGAAACAGAGGACACTAGTAAGGAGGGGTGACAGATGAAGCTGGACAAGTTTAAGGGACCGACCATAAACAACCTGGATGCATTTCAGCCAGGAGTTTGTTTTTTTAAGGGCAACACAAAAAGGGATTACAAACAAGGTAGTGAAATGATCAGATTGCTTTAGAAAGAGTATTCTGACAGCTTGGGAAAGGTGGACTGGAGAGCAAGGCTGAATGTGGGGTGAGGGTGGGAGCTCTACAGTGGTCCAGAGCAGAGCGAGAAGGATGTCTCCATAGAAAGGCAACTTGGTGTAGGGTGTTGGAGCCCAAGCAGAGTGCAGAGGGTGCCCACACGAGGGAGAGACAGCAGCAACAATGGGAGGCTGGTCACATGCGGGGGTGGGGGCTGTGTAACTAATGGAATATATCCATAATATATTATAGAGAATGGGAACGGGATTTATCACTGGGTAATATATCCACAATATATTATGGAGAACGGGAACGGGATTTATCGCTGGGTAATATATCCAAATTATATTATGGAGAATGGGAACTGGATTTATCACTTTCAAAGAAGAAAGTTACAAATACATACAAAGAGGAAGAAAACAGAACAAATCCAGCATATTAAATTGGTATTGGAGGTATCCGTATGAACATAGTTGTTTAATATACACGGATAGATATAGAAATAATATTGAGCATCAAAATAAACAATGATGTAAGTCAGAAAGAGAAAAATACCGTATGCTAACAGATATATATGGAATCTAAAAAAAAGAAAAAAAAATGGTCAGAAGAACCTAGGGGCAAGACGGGAATAAAGATACAGACCTACTAGAGAATGGACTTGAGGGTACGGGGAAGGGGAAGGGGAAGCTGGGACAAAGTGAGAGAGTGGCATAGACATATATATACTACCAAACGTAAAATAGATAGCTAGTGGGAAGCAGCCGCACAGCACAGGGAGATCAGCTCGGCGCTTTGTGACCACCTAGAGGGGTGGGATACGGAGGGTGGGAGGGAGGGAGACGCAAGAGGGAAGAGATATGGGAACATATGTATATGTATAACTAATTCACTTTGTTATAAAGCAGAAACTAACACACCATTGTAAAGCAAGTATACTCCAATAAAGATGTTAAAAAAATAAATAACTAAATAAACGATTATGGTAACTAACTATAATCCATTAAATCAAATGGGAAATCATGAGTCCATACTGCTATAAATAAAATTTCATGAAAAATGAGACATTTGTATGGTTTCAAAGGCCCTCCCCACAAAATACTTACCAATTACAAAAGAGAAAAAGTAACTTTGCAGGGGAGAGCCTTACAGACAGCACTTTAAACAAAGAAGTCATGAAGGTGAACACAACATTGGTAATGAGTCAAACAGATAGGGTGTGCCACGTGAGAGAGGGCAGTGAGAAGAACACAGCACCACTTCTGTGATATTCCTGCTACAGACGCATAAACAGAATCCAATCATGATGGAACATCAGACAACCCAAATTGAGAGACTTTTTTTTTGGAAAGCCAAGTGAAGAAAGTGTATCACTCCTTTCCTTTTTTTTTTTTTTTAACATCTTTATTGGAGTATAATTGCTTTACAATGGCGTGTTAGTTTCTGCTTTATAACAAAGTGAATCATTTATACATATACATATGTTCCCATATCTCTTCCCTATTGTGTCTCCCTCCCTCCCACCCTCCCTATCCCACCCCTCCAGGCCGTCACAAAGCACCAAGCTGATCTCCCTGTGCTATGCGGCTGCTTCCCACTAGCTATCTACCTTACATTTTGTAGTGTACATATGTCCATGCCTCTCTCTCACTTTGTCACACCTTACCCTTCCCCCTCCCCATATCCTCAAGTCCATTCTCTAGTAGGTCTAGTAGGACACAGTCTTTATTCCTGTATTACCCCTAGGTTCTTCATGACAGTTTTTTTTTCCTTAAATTCCATATATATATGTGTTAGCATACGGTATTTGTCTCTCTCTTTCTGACTTACTTCACTCTGTATGAGAGACTCTAGGTCTATCCACCTCATTACAAATAGCTCAATTTCATTTCTTTTTATGGCTGAGTAATATTCCATTGTATATATGTGCCACATCTTCTTTATCCATTCATCCAATGATGGACACTTAGGTTGTTTCCATCACCGGGCTATGGTAAATAGAGCTGCAATGAACATTTTGGTACATGACTTTGAATTATGGTTTTCTCAGGGTATATGCCCAGTAGTGGGATTGCTGGGTCATACAGCAGTTCTATTTGTAGTTTTTTAAGGAACCTCCGTACTGTTCTCCACAGTGGCTGTATCAATTTACATTCCTACCAACAGTGCAAGAGGGTTCCCTTTTCTCCACACCTTCTCCAGCATTTATTGTTTCTAGATTTTTTGATGATGGCCATTCTGACTGGTGTGAGATGATATCTCATTGTAGTTTTGATTTGCATTTCTCTAATGATTAGTGATGCTGAGCATTCTTTCATGTGTTTGTTGGCAGTCTGTAATATCTTCTTTGGAGAAATGTCTATTTAGGTCTTCTGCCCATTTTTGGATTGGGTTGTTTTTTTGTTATTAAGCTGCATGAGCTGCTTATAAATTTTGGAGATTAATCCTTTGTCAGTTGCTTCATTTGCAAATATTTTCTCCCATTCTGAGGGGTGTCTTTTCGTCTTGTTTATGGCTTCTTTTGCTGTGCAAAAGCTTTGAAGTTTCATTAGGGCCCATTTGTTTATTTTTGTTTTTATTTCCACTTCTCTAGGAGGTGGGTCAAAAAGGATCTTGCTGTGATTTATGTCATAGAGTGTCCTGCCTATGTTCTCCTCTAAGAGTTTGATAGTTTCTGGCCTTACATTTAGGTCTTTAATCCATTTTGAGTTTATTTTTGTGTATGGTGTTAGGGAGTGATCTAATCTCATACTTTTACATGTACCTGTCCAGTTTTCCCAGCACCACTTATTGAAGAGGCTGTCCTTTCTCCACTGTACATTCCTGCCTCCTTTATCAAAGACAAGGTGACCCTATGTGCATGCGTTTATCTCTGGGCTTTCTAACCTGTTCCATTGATCTATCTTTCTGTTTTTGTGCCAGTACCATACGGTCTTGAGCACTGTAGCTTTGTAGTATAGTCTGAAGTCAGGGAGGCTGATTCCTCCAGCTCCATTTTCGTTCTCAAGATTGCTTTGCCTATTCGGGGTCTTTTGTGTTTCCATACAAATTGTGAAATTTTTTGTTCTAGTTCTGTGAAAAATGCCAGTGGTAGTTTGATAGGGATTGCATTGAATCTGTAGATTGCTTTGGGTAGTAGAGTCATTTTCACAATGTTGACACTTCCAATCCAAGAACGTGGTATAGCTCTCCATCTATTTGTATCATCTTTAATTTCTTTCATCAGTGTCTTATAGTTTTCTGCATACAGGTCTTTTGTCTCCTTAGGTAAGTTTATTCCTAGGTACTTTATTCTTTTTGTTGCAATGGTAAATGGGAGTGTTTTCTTTATTTCACTTTCAGATTTTTCATCATTACTGTATAGGAATGCCAGAGATTTCTGTGCATTAATTTTGTATCCTGCTACTTTACCAAATTCATTGATTAGCTCTAGTAGTTTTCTGGTAGCATCTTTAGGATTCTCTATGTATAGGATCATGTCATCTGCAAACAGTGACAGCTTTACTTCTTCTTTTCTGATTTGGATTCCTTTTACTTCCTTTTCCTCTCTGATTGCTGTAGCTAAAACTTCCAAAACTATGTTGAATAAGAGTGGTGAGAGTGGGCAACCTTGTCTTTTTCCTGATCTTAGTTGAAATGATTTCAGTTTTTCACCATTGAGGATGATGTTGGCTGTGGGTTTGTCATATATGGCCTTTATTATGTTGAGGAAAGTTCCCTCTATGCCTAATTTCTGCAGGGTTTTTATCATAAACAGCTGTTGAATTTTGTCGAAAGCTTTCTCTGCATCTATTGAGATGATCATATGCTTTTTCTCCTTCAATTTGTTGATATGTTGTATCATGTTGATTGATTTGCGTATACTGAAGAATCCTTGCATTCCTGGAATAAACCCCACTTGATCATGGTGTATGATCCTTTTAATGTGCTGTTGGATTCTGTTTGCTAGTATTTTGTTGAGGATTTTTGCATCTATGTTCATCAGTGATATTGGCCTGTAGTTTTCTTTCTTTGTGACATCCTTGTCTGGTTTTGGTATCAGGGTGATGGTGGCCTCATAGAAAGAGTTTGGGAGTGTTCCTCCCTCTGCTATATTTTGGAAGAGTTTGAGAAGGATAAGTGTTAGCTCTTCTCTAAATGTTTGATATAATTCGCCTGTGAATCCATCTGGTCCTGGGCTTTTGTTTGTTGGAAGATTTTTAATCACAGTTTCAATTTCAGTGCTTGTGATTGGCCTGTTCATATTTTCTATTTCTTCCTGATTCAGTCTTTGCAGGTTCTGCATTTCTAAGAATTTGTCCATTTCTTCCAGGTTGTCCATTTTATTGGCGTATAGCTGCTTGTAGTAATCTCTTATGATCTTTTGTATTTCTGCAGTGTCAGTTGTTACTTCTCCTTTTTCATTTCTAAGTCTATTGATTTGAGTCTTCTCCCTTTTTTGCTTGATGAGTCTGGCTAATGGTTTATCAATTTTGTTTATCTTCTCAAAGAACCAGCTTTTAGTTTTATTGATCTTTGCTATCATTTCCTTCATTTCTTTTTCATTTATTTCTGATCTGATTTTTATGACTTCTTTCCTTCTGCTAACTTTTGGGTTTTTTGTTCTTCTTTCTCTAATTGCTTTAGGTGCAAGGTTAGGTTGTTTATTTGAGATGTTTCCTGTTTCTTAAGGTAGGATTGTGTTGCTATAAACTTCCCTCTTAGAACTGCTTTTGCCGCATCCCATAGATTTTGGGTCATCGTGGAGAGACATTTTTAAAAACTGGTCTATAATCTTCAGAAAGGTTGTGAATGTCAAGGAAAAACTGAGGAACTATTACAGATTGAAGAGACATGTCAACTTAATATAATCCATGATTCTAAACGGAATTCTTCTGCTATTAGGAAATCATTGGGATAACTGGTGAAATTTGAATGAAGTCTTAGATTTGGATGGTTGTATTGCATCAGTGTTAATTTCCTGATTTTTATGATTATACTGTGATTGTGTAGGAGACTGTACTTATTTATAAGAAATGGCTAAAGTACATGAAAGTAAAAAGGGCATCACATAACAACTTACTCTCAAATGGTTAAACAAAAACAAATGCTCTGTACTGTTCCTCCATTTCTATTATAAATTTGAGATTCCTCCAAATATAAAAAAAGAAAAGAATTAAAAGATGATAAAATCCAGACCAGGCCATACAAAGACACTGTTCTCTTAGGAACAAAAAGCAGGAGAACGTGGAAAGAGCCATAAAACAACAACAAAAAACAAACAAAAAGGAAGAGAGAAGTTGGAATCTTAAATCAGAAACCCATTATATACACATGCTTCAAAGTTTTATGGTACATATTTATGCTTAATTGCATAATAAAATATGTATAATTCTCAAATCATAACACAGGTTAAGTAATCTCCCCAAATATTGCCATTTTTGCCCAAAATAAGGAACCTTGCCAGGTTTGGTTATAGCTATCTATGTAGAATGGCTGACCTCCACCTGATCCTGGAGTCAAGATTTGATGCCTAAAGTAGTCAAACCTGGGTTAGCTGTGCTTCTTATAGAAAATCACTTAATAAGGCTGATTTCTGTCTGGGTACCATACATCACACCTAAACTTATATCACCAAAAACCCTGTAAGATAGATACAGTCATCTCTAATTTGCAGATTTAAAAATTTCTCAAAGAGATTAAGCAAAATATCCCAAATCTTCTACTAGTAAGTGGAGCATCAGGAAATAAATTCAGTCTTCTCTAACTCAGAGCACATGGCTTTCCCACTACAATCCAGTAGGCTTGTTACGTGCAAGGCATCACATGCTATTCACCACGGGAGAGACAAGATGAATAAGACATGTTCTCATGGAACTGACCACTTTTGCTTTCTCCCCTGTATGCTGTAGTCAGAATCGTCTGCCTCTTACCTCTTGCCAGATATGACTCACCCACATACCAGTTTTTATCAGTGGGTGAATGCAGAGACACAGTTTTATCTACCTTTTCCATCACTGAAGAGATGAAACAGCAATTCTGAAGATGTACAAACGTGCCTTAGAATATAAAGGCCAAAAAATGCTCTCTAAATGTACTGTGTTAACTGAGTTTTTCTGAGTATATAATGACCACTTAATCAGCTAAAACTGGAAAGAACAAAATGATACAGAAGGAGTGTAAAGAAAATAGTATTACTTCTGAACAATTTGATGCTGGATAAGAAAGCCAAAGACCAACCCAGGAAATGTCAGGAGTTCTGGACAAATGAACTGCTTACTCCCAAATTTTAATGTTTCATTTAGTAGAAGAGGTCACCTAAGAAGCTCTCAGAAGTCAAAGCCAGGCCTCTGACTAGAGCAATGGGACTGCCGCTCTATGAAGAAGCAATGGGACCTTGAAATCTTCAATTATCTCTGTGAAGATTATGGTATTCTTCTCACTTCAGTGATGGTTAAAAAGAAACTTCCTGCTCGATAAAAGCAGAGGGAGGACAATGAGATGGTACGTTACTACATCAATAATGAATTCCCTCCACCGAGCTCATAATACAAAATCTGATATGTTTAATATTATTTATCTAATCCTGATTTATCCATATGGAACACTGGATATAAGTCTTGGTAGAATTCTGAGAAGCTTATATGTATTGAGCAGATTTCCCCATAAAACAAATTCTCTAAAATTCAAGCTATCATGTAGGGAAACACATAATTACTTTCAAAGTTTTATGGAGAAAAAAGGAAGGAAACCAGAAAACAGAAAACAATAGAAAACTATAAGCTTGTTTATAGGTTATTCAAATTAACATAATTTAGAAATGATTTTAACAGGGGAACATGTAAGAAATCTCAATGCTGTTACACTTCTCATCATTAGTACTATGTCAGGCAAGTCAGTGGCTTTGGTTCAACTCCAGCGGTCTCCCTTACAAACACCAACTGACTGAGTCTATTCCTGGAATTGCTCTAACCTCCCCTAGTATTTCGTCCTTTCACACACAGTAACGCACAGGGAGCAGTGCTAATATGTGAAACAAGTTCAAAGATCCCAAAGTGGAAGACATTGTTTTCTTGCATCCTATCTACTGTAACTGAAAACTGGGAATTTACTGGAATTGAGGATTTATTATGAGTCAGATGGTTGACAGCTTTTCCAACCAAAACATCTGCTCTACAAAGGCACAACTGCTACAATCCATTTCCTCTTGGATCTGGAGAATGACCAAGCTGTAGCTTAGCCCTTTCCTTAAAGACACAGGGATCTGAAATGAGAAATGAAATAAAAGCAGACCTCTACATCACCTTCCAACCTCCACTATTTTCTTTGGTGGCATTAAAAATACAATAAAATATGAGAATTAACATAATTTTTGACCATTAAAAAATGACAATCAGCTCAGTGGAATAACCAAGGACTTTACCAAATCATTCAAATTGACAGCAGCCCAGATGAAACCAATTCTTTCTTCGGTATTTGAAGAAAGAAGGGACATGTATTACCGAAACGCAGTGGGGAAACGGTTTCATTATTTATTCATTCATTCAACGAATATTTACTGAACACTTCTATGTGTCAGGCACTATTCTAGGAACAAGAGAGGAATAGGCTAGGTAACGGCCCACCTCTTGGAGCTCACCTTTCAACAGGGGTTAACAAATAATAAACAAGTAAGCCTATTCCTAAACAGTCTTGAAAGCACTACAGGTTTCCAATAGCATATTCGTTACCATTGGCACTAAGATTTTTTTCCAGCAACTGTAAGCAGTAAGATAGTTTTTAGGGACCATACCCTAGAGCAGTGGTTTCAATTCTGGTCCCTGTTTAAAAACACATTCCTGGACCCTACCCCTGGCAAATATGATTCAGTAAGTGTGTTTGGGCCAAGGAAATTTGGACTTTTATTTTTGATTTACCAAGGGACTGAACTGCCCAACCAGGTTTGGGGTCTATTGCCCTAGAGTACTGACCTCCAAACATTTAAAATCATAAGCTGTCAGTAAAAGATGTTTGGGCTCCACATCAATATGTCTCATATGTATTTACTTGTACGCTATATACATGAACCATTGTGCCAAACATTATGAACATCAAAAAACATGCAAAAACAGTAGAAATTCTAGGAAGGTGAGATCAAAATAAATATGAACAAATATTTTCCCCCAACCTGGGTGGCTGCCTGCACAGGCTTTAGCTTACAAGGTGGGGCACCCCACGAGGCCTGCAGGTTCCTCTCGCAGACTGGGGAGCGGGGCAACCAGAGGTAAAGCCCTTTGATTCACAGCCTGGGAAGACAGACTCTACCTCAGCCCTCACTCTGCTCCATAAACTTACACAAATATCACTTCTGGCACAGGTGAGAGAAGGAGGCAGAGAAGCATTAGAACTATAATCTCAGTGGCAGGAATTTAGGAGACCTTGCTTCACTCTACCTGCCAACACATAACCTGCCAGCTCTTGTTGACATAAACTAAGTATGGGAAAGCAGACTTGAAAAACATATAACCTCCATCCTAGGTTCAGCAGCTGTAACCCAGTTGTGTCAGCCGTCTGAATCATGTGTGAATGCTTCCGTGCATGCTAGATGCCAGGCCATGTGATACAGTAGAAAGAGCACAGCCTTCGGGATTAGACAGGCTAGTGAGAATCATGGCTCCACAGCTTACTCACTATGTCAACTTGGCTGGATAAGTTATTTAAAACCTGGACGAGCCTCTGTTTCCTCAACTGTAAAATGGGAAGAGTTATAAAACTATTATATCAATAACAACATCGGTAAAGGGTAGCCAGCACTACGGCCACCATCATTGTCACTGTTACCCCAGATCACCTTGGAATACCTGACCCACCTGTTCCTTGCTATCCATGCACACTGAGCCTGGCCTATGTCCCTGGAAACGATACCTGTCGGTTGCCTTCAGTGTGGGTAAACTCTTTGTTGGCAAACCCTGGCCTATCTGTGCAGAATCACTTTCTTGTTTGGTCCCTCCTGACCATAATAAATGAGTGGCACCACAAATGATCATACTAAAGCCACTTGCTTGGCTTGGCCTACAGACAGCCCCCTGACTTTGAATTCAGGGTTACACCTCACGGACCAGCAGCTTTCACCTGCCTTTTCATTTGGCAGCTCACTTCCTGGCTGTTTTCTCTCTGTTGACACACAAAAAAACCCTCAACAGCCAATAATTTCTCTCTTTCAGTCATAGTCTCCTTTCCAGTGTCATCTTCTTTGTGCTTCCTATCACTATTCAAATAAAATGCAATAAAATCACTTGAGTGTGAAGATTAGAAGACAGTTCTCAAATGAGCTACTCATGGCTATACACATATATCCATAAAGAGAGCATTTCAACTAACAGGACTTTTACAAGTCAGGCAGCCATCTTAAGGAATACCAGGCCTCTTAAACAAAAGATTTTCCAACTGTCTAGATTACTAAGGAAATAAATAAAAACAATTAAGAATCTATCTAAAAGAATTTAGGAAAAGAGAAAAGAAGTGATATCAAAAGCAGAAAAAACATAACATTAATCCAGAGAAAAATTCATAGTATCAAATCAAGATTACTAGTTAGAAAATACTTTTTTTAAAAAAATTAGGGCACGGGACTTCCATGGCGGTCCAGTGGTTGAGACTTTGTCTTCCAGTGTAGGGGGTGCAGGTTCGATCCCTGGTCGGGGAGTCAGGGACCTGGGATCCCACATGCCTTGTGGCCAAAAAAACCCAAAAAAACCAAACACCAAGGCATGGAAGAGAAGCAATGTTGTAGCTAATTCAATGAAGACTTTGGAAATGGTCCATGTCCAAAAAAAAAAATCTTTTAAAAACTAACTAAATAAATAAAAATAAAAATTAGGGCAATATAAAATTTTAGTTACCTGGTAATAAATTTAGTAATTAAATGGGAATGGATAAAAATTCAAAATAACAAGAGAACAAAAAGGAGATATCCAGAAATAGCAAACTGGAACACACAATTTACAACAAAAAAAGAAGTTATTAGAAATTACCATTTTAAAAATGCCTACGGCCAATGAGTTTGGTAAGAATGTTTCTAAATTTTCCAAAAAATAGATAAGAATGTTATGCTTTTCAATCTACTTCACAAGGCAAATTTAGTTTTTTTTAACTGACATACATTACATTAGTTTCACAGCATAGTGATTCAACGTTTATACACATTATGAGATGAAGACAAAAATAGTTTTATTCTCAATAAACAGACAAGATATTCACAATGGTTTTTTATGAGTATGGCTCTAATAACTAATAAATAAAATACAAGACCACATTAAAATAACTTTCCATTATGAACAAGCAAAGTTTATACTTGGACTGCATGACTGGACACAAGGAAAATAATGTAATTTGTCACATGAAGAGAGGAAAGTAGTAAGAATCATAGCATCATTGCAGCAAGTGCCCGTAGAAAACTAAAATACCCATTCTCAGCCTTTTGCCAATGCAAACACCACAACCAGGTTGTTGGGCTCTCTCCAAGAGGCCTCAGGAGCAAATTTATATTCTGAGTGAGCCTTCTGGGCTCAGAAACTCGATTCTGTTTGCACATCAACTGCAGAGCCATCGCTCAGGGGTAGGTGACATACAGCCAGAATGCTAACTTGTTAGTTTACCATGGGAAATTAGGTACTAAAATAATTCTAAGTTCATATGGTAAGTGCGTTCTTTCCCCATTATGTCAGCCCATTGTTTTGTAATGATAAATCTCAGTCACAGGGAGTGGAATATTTCAAGTCCCTGTATCAGTGCATTCTCTTCCTATGAGGAAGACCCATGTGGGTTGCTAGATGAGCCAGGTGAGATAGAGGAACTGCATTTTAATAAAGCCTGATACATCAATCTCACCCTAGGAATAACCTTGTCAGTGGGGCCAATGGGACACTAGGAGTGCTTAGTCTGTGAGTTACATCCTCCTGCATCCAACTCTACTTTCAGATTATTCAAAATTCACCCATCCTTTATTCTGGATAACACTGGAGCAGTTACTGCCAAACTGACTCTATAACAATCTTTTTTTCCTGTTCTTTCCTTAGTTTTTGTTTGATACGTTCTTCCTCCAGATACATGATCACATTCAAACAGGTCTAATATTGTTCACCTGGGATCCATTTCATCTCCCAGAGAGAATATCACATGTTAATATCTTTATCCATTTATGTGCTGGCTGCAACTTTCATGGGGTAATTTGATTCCCCTACTTCCTAGTTCTTAGGGAAGCAAAAAGGTAGTTACTTCACTGAATGGGCCATTAGGTATTAGAGAAGAAAAGGATTTAAAAGTATAAACACAGAAAGGTAAGAAAAAATACGTTTTATATATGACATAATTCAGTATCATCAAGTTATAAAGTTATATGATTATATAACTCAATAAAGTCAATTTGAAATAACCAGTCATTTAAAATAACTAAGTCATTATTTAAAATAACGACTTCAGCAAAGTTGCAGGATAAAAAGCCATTTGAAACTACTACAGGCCTATGTATCATGGGCCACAGCTAGAAAATGCAGTGGAAGAGACCCCATTTATAATGCTGACAAAAAAATTCAATAAGTGTGTATTAATTTAAATCAGAAAATTGGAGACATCTTAATCAAAGATGACATGAAGTCTGACGGCAGAAATAAAGATGGATAAATGGAGAAATATAATTTGTTCCACGCTGGGAAAACTAAATATAGTAAAGATGACAACATTCCCTAAATTATTATGTAGATTAAATAAAATACTGAGTTTACAGAACTTGATATTAGTACTAAAACACATGTGCTTGAAAAGTAGGAAAAATACCAAAGGAAAAACACTGAAGTTATGATAGTGGTTTCAAACTATCAAATTTTAAACTGTTACAAAAGAAAAACTATTATCTTTTTAAGAAAGACAGGGTATTAGTTGAAGTAGAAAAAACTCAAAATAGTATTCATAAATAAATATAAAGGGTTAGTACATGATCAACCAGAAGCAATCCTATTAGAGGAAAAGGTGCTAGTGAGCAACTAAGAAGTGAACAGAAATGCAAAGAACTAACTTAGAGCCTTAAGCTCATACCATACGTGCAGGCTAAAGAGTGAAATTATATGTAGAAGATACCAGAACAGCATTATTTACTCCAACTGTGGAAGAGACAGAACTTTAAAACTGCTCCCCAAAAGTAAAATATTATCACAGACAAGATATTTTCAATTATAAAAAAATTTCTATTCCCCCAAATATATCAAATGTCAAACATACCAATATAATACAGTATTAGATAGCTAAAGGACAGAGAGAGCAGAAGAGTGAAATGTGAAAAACGTGATATAAGGTTACTATCCATAGCACATAAAAAAAAAAAAAAGTCAATAACCAGACTTTAATTGAAAAAGCAGTCCAAGAAACATGAACCCTGGAAAGATGTACAGCTTAATAAGGCAATGAAAGACCACTTTAAG
This sequence comes from Grampus griseus, assembly GCF_964374135.1. Classification (NCBI taxonomy): domain Eukaryota; kingdom Metazoa; phylum Chordata; class Mammalia; order Artiodactyla; family Delphinidae; genus Grampus; species Grampus griseus. Next base: position 21,462,158 of record NC_139009.1, on the reverse strand, counting down.
GTATCATAACTATAACTACTAACTTAGCAAAATAAATTAAAATGACAAAAATCCAATTAGGCCAGGGTTGGAGTACACAAAGCTCTGCCTCGGGCTCCCACCTCCCCAGCCATCTCCCCAGCTAGTTCCAGATTTTCTGGTTATGTTTTATGGGTCTAGCCTGATTACATATGGCCAAAAACTTACTTTCTATGCATTCCAATAAAAGAATCTGGGTCTTATTTTCCTGTTCCTAGGTGCTTGGCTGCCAGGCATCATAGATCTCCTACAACTATATCCCACCTTGCTCCTGTTCATGCTCTTAGAGACCGAAATAAAATATCAATTACTGTAAACGGTCTCTCCTTCTGCCAGCTTGAATGCCTTGCCTTTATCTAGTTACCTTCCGAGAGTGACCATCCTCGCCAATGGATGGGTTTAGTTTCCAAGGCAAGGTTCTGGCTCTGATGCATCCCACAGAAAACAGAGCTTTAATTAATCACGGAGATAATTTTCACATTTTTGGGAATAAACTGGTGTAATCTTTCCTGAACTCACCTGGAAATGTGTAATAAACTGTGCTTATCCTTTGACCCAATAATTGTATTTGGGGGAATTATTCCAAGGAAATAATCCAAGAGTAAATAGCAGGAATTAGTACAAGATGTTCATGGCAGTGTTATTAGAAATAAGAGGAGAGAGGAAGGAAGGAAGGAAGGAAGGAAGGAAGGAAGGAAGGAAGGAAGGAAGGAAGGAAGGGAGGGAGGCAGGGAGGCAGGGAGGGGAAGGAGGGAGGAAGGAGAGAGAATTTAAATATCTAATGGTATGAGGAGAATGGCTGATAATACTCTGAAATATTAACATAATGGAAAATTCTATAACTACTGAAAAATGGTAACTATGTAAACCATATATACATGGAAATAGCTGGGGCATGGTTCAGTGACACTGGAAATGAAAGGACTGGGAAATTGTTGGCCTGAACTCCCGTGCTCACCCCAAAGCCTAGACTATCTAGTATTCTATCTGTACCTTCCCCCACCCCCCACCCCCACTGAGGAAAAAAAAGTTTTCCTTTAGTTTTTCCACCATAGCTTGATTTTTTTTCAGATCAATAATACTCCCAAATTGTTGCAACCTCTCTTTTTCTAAATGAGTGTCTAAACATATGTCAATAGGTTTCCAAGCTTTGCACAACTCGCGTACATTTCAATTTTTAGAACAACACTTCTGACAGATATCAGCCATTCAACCTTTGTTTTGCCTAAATTCCTTCCTGTTAGGCCCCACTTACCCTGCTCACTCAGCTGTAAGGACTACTACTAGGTTCAAGCCAGTGTGCAATACGGATGTGGCCCTTGAACTACCCACACGGGTGTCAGACTGCACTCGCTCTATGGAGCCTCTAGCATATGTGGCTAAGAGTAAGACTGGTTCTCATGCTGGTTACCTACCGAAACTCAAACTTAGTTCTGAACCTCAGGTCACTTGATGAGGGAGCTGAATTCCTCACTCTCAGGACCTGACCCTATTTCCGACGTCTCTCGCGTTTCCTCAGATACTCCTTCCTGACATTGCAACCCCTTGGAATGGACTCCACAGAAATCAACTTCTCTAGTGGTCTCTCCCTGGAAAAGAGGTCTCTCTTGGGGCGGGGTGGGGGGGATACTTGTGTTAGGTGGGCTAGTTCCTACTCCGCACAAGTCTTCACTTGCTTTGTTTTCCTCGTGAAGAGAACCCAAAAAGCCAAACCATTTATGACATTTCACGAGACCATGCATTCACTTCTGGGTTCAATTACACTGAGTTAAAATCTGTAAATCTGACTTAAGAGTTCCAGTTAGCCCCTCTGAAACTACAGAGAAAAATCTTCTACTCTATGTAAAGCCCTTCAAAATATCTAAAAGCAGAACATCTTCCTTAAATTGTCTCTTCTCCTACACAAATAGCCCTCGTTCTTTTAACATACTTGGTAGAAATCCAGATCCTCACTCTCCTAATCACCTTCCGCTGTTGGTCCTCTTCTTCACCTACACGCCTCTCAGAAGGCAGCACCCGGAATTATACTACTACCTAAAACCCCAGAGGCAGCTTTGGGAACCATCACCTCCTTCGTTCTGGAAATGGCACCTCCATTAATGAAGTCTTATATTACATGAGAATTTTAACAGCTGATTCCCAATTCTTTTCATATGACTCCTAAATACCCTAAATCTTTTTCACGTGAACAATTCTAAATACATCTCCCTATATCTTGCATTTATCTGTGTAGCTAACATGTTTTTTAAGTTGAGTATTAGAGTGAGAAATGGAACAGAATGATCTCTGGACTATGAATGAGAAGACTTAACTTGTTTCCATTCATCCGATCAACAAATATTTATCGCGCACCCACTCTGCATCAGGCCCTGTGTTGTGCTAGGTATCAGAACTATAGTGATGAACATGTAGTCAGGAAGACAGGAAAGTAAATCAACAATTACAGTACATGTGAAAAAGGCTTTGTTAGGGGAGGCAAAGGGTATTATGGAAACATGGAGGACATGCACCTGACCCAAATTTGGTCTAGAAAGGCCTCCTGGAGAAATGTCCTCACTCCATCACTCCTCACCTATAAAATGAGAGGACTGCTATGGAGGAAACTTGCCAATCCACATCAAAATTACAAATGCATTACCCTCTGACCTGGCATTCCTACTTCTGGGAATTTGGCCTACAAATATACCAGCAAACACAGGAAATAATGCATATACAAGGTTACTCACCTGCAGCTTTATTTATAATAGACAAAGTCTGGAAACAACCCGGACGTCTGTAGAGGATGATTAAAGAATCCATGATACGTCCACATAACAGACTACTAGGCATTTGTGAAAAAAATAAAAACAAAAGAGGGAGCTATATAGCAGCATGAAAAGATTGCCAAGATATATTTGTTAAGTAAAAAAACCCAAATGCAGAGTAGTGTATGTAGTATGCCACCTTCTGTATAAGGAGGAGGATAAATAAGAATATATATACACACACACATGTACTTGCATATAGAAATCCTGGAAGAATATACAAGAATAAGTAATAAAAGTGATTACCTATAGGGGACTGGAAACAGAATGGAGCACATGAAAATGGGATGGGAGTGAGTTTTTTCAATGTATACCCGCTTATATATTTCAATTTCTGAGCCATATAAATGACTGAAAACCTACTTATTTACATTAATTTTAAGACTGAACTAGATGATTTCTAAAGCTCTTCTACTCTTAACATTCTATAATTATATGACTTAACCTACATTTAACTTGTAATAATATAGCCAAATATTCATCAGATTCTTTATTAGTAAGGATGCTGAAATTTATAATTTTAAAAAAATTGAATACTTAGGTCAGACCAAGAGGAGTATCTTCAAACTCTGTATTCTGTGACTAACACAATCTTCTCTTTCTACCTATATTTAGATTGTTTTTAATGCCTCTAAATTTATTGAAATTTAATAAAGACTTATTGAGTACCTACCCTGGGCCAGGCACAGCCATGAACAAGACTAAAAAGGTCTCTGAATTAATAAAGCATTTATTATACTGACCAGAAGTCATCCTCATTACAGATGTTAACACTGAATTTAAACATAATTTTGTCATCTCTTTCTCCACATATAGATATTTGTGTTGTTTTTAATCTTTTTATGGAAAACTTTCTCAAATCTAATTTAAAACTTTTAAATTAAATTTGAGGAGGGGCCAGCTCATTGTTCTGATAATCTAACCTGGCCCTGCCCTGAACAGGCTAGAAAATACTCCTGGCTATTTTAATGTGTTCCTCAACCTAGCTCAGGACAGATAAGAATTTGGTTATCATTTCATAAATTAGCCCCCTCCAGACCTCTGGTTTCCCATATATTCATGCCACCAATCTCTCACAACAGTTTTAGTGTTTGATTCTCATATTGGGTTCAAATATTTCACAAGATAATCTGCACTTCTCTCTTAATTATTATAATAATTGATTTCTTATCCACTCCCCCACTATGAGCATTTTGAGGGCTCAGCCCCAGTCTTATTCAGTGCCTGAAATACCTAGTAGATGGTCAATAAACATTTGCTGGATGGATAAAAGAATGAACAAGTAAACAAACAAAGGAATGGTTAAATAACAACAGAACTAAATTAAGGATAAGTTAAAAATGGAAAAGGAACCAAAAAACCACAAGGAAGTTAATGTTCTATATTTATGCTCATTACAAGTAAACATAGTAGCTGGCTCTAGGCCCCAAAGGCAAGGTATGGGTATGCAGAGAATAAAGGCAGCAGAGTGCTGACGCTATGCAGATGACATGCTGTCTTCTGCAAAAAAGAGGCAAATGTCTCAGCCCAGATGGTGGTGAGTGGTGTGGTGCAGTAAAGAAAATAAAAAGACATGGGTTCAGGCCCCAGCATTACTACTTACTAGCTAGGAAACCCTGTGTAAGTTGCTTAACCTTTCTGACTCAATTTCCTCCTCTGAGAATGGAAAAAAATAGTATCTGTCCTGTCTACCACATGGAATTGTTGGCATGAGCACATAAAACACTCTTCACGAGAGTTTTGTGATGGTAAAGGTATACAAACTTAAAGGACAGAATGAATACTCTTCCACTCTGGGTCAAAATAACTCAAAGACTTGTTAATGACTAAAACTCAATAAGACTAAATATAATAGGGACAAATTGCATCTTAACTAAACTGTAAGTTCCTCAAAAGCTGCCATTTCATACTTCAGTGGAAACCACAGAGAATGGCCTGAAGATAATACCAGCAAAAGGTATTTTGCACAGCTCACTCAGTGCACGTGTGCCAGAGAGAGACTAAGCCAGATGTCGAGAATATGAAGACAAAGAAGATATGCTCCTGAACCTATAAGGGCTCACAGTCCATTGAGAGTGGCAGAAATAAGTACAAATGATCAGGGTACTATGGGTGTGTGTGTGTGTGTGTGTGTGTGTGTGTGTGTGTGTGTGAAAAGGAAGAAAGGAAGGAGGGAGGGAGGCAAAGGGAAATTGGATATAATGATTAAGATTGGCTGGTTAGGTACAAAGTACTATGGGAGATTTACGAACCCATTCTAACCTATTCTTTACCCAGGCCCCTGTTTCCAGGCATCCCAGGGTATTTTGAAGATTCCTGGGCTCCACCCACGGTTTATCTTTCCATTTTTTTAGGTCTATATTTTACCTCAGTAATATTGTGTAGATTTCAGTGTAGATATCTTCCACATCTTTGATTAAATTTATTCCTAAGTATTTTATGTTTTTGATGCTACTTTAAATGTTACTGTTTGTAACTACATTTTCTAGTTTTTCTCTTAGTATATACAATAAACTAGTTCTAATATTAACCTGGTATCCTGTGCTCTTGCTAAATTCAACCTTTGTTCTAGCAGCCTTTTTGTAGATTTTATTGGATTTTCTACACACACAATTGTAAAGTCTGCAAAGACAGTTTTGCTTCTTCCTTTCCCATCATTATGTCTTTTATTTATTTTTCTTGCCTTATTGCACAGATTAGCACATCCAGTACAATGCTGAATACAAGTAGTGAGAGCAGACATCCTTGCCTTTTTCCTGATCTTAGTGAGAACACATTCAACATTTCATCATTAAGTATGATATTAGTTACAGGTTCACTACAGACGCCCTTAATCAGATTGAAGACATTCCCTTCTACTCATAGTTTGCTGAGAGTTTTTCTTTTCTTTCATTATGAATGGGTGTTGAATTTTGTCAAATGTTTTTCCAGTTTCTACTGAGGTGATCATGTGATTTTTCTTCTTTATTTTATTAATACAGTTAATTACATTGCTTTTTGAAAGTTAAACCAACCTTGTATTCCAGGGGGAACTCCATTTGGTTGTGATGTATTATTACTATTTTAAACATAATACTAAATTCTATTTGCTAATATTGTGTTAAAACTTTCTGTATCTATGTTCACACACGAAGGATAATGGTTTGTAATTTACTATTCTTGCAGTAACCTAGATAGGTTTTGGTATTAGAGTTACTCTGACCTCATAATAACCAGTTCTACTGAACTACACTGATGGGCTGAAACTTACAGCTGATTTTAGCAATGCATAGACTGAAAATGGCAGACCCAGAGAATGGTTGCTAAATTTTATGTGTAAGACAATTAGAGAAATTATCATATAAGCATACTATACACAATTTATTGACAAAATTATTTCCCCAAGTTAGCATAAGGAGAAAACTAAGCCATATTTCACTTTAACTCCATATTCCCTGGTTCTAACAATTTACCTTTCAGAGACAAGAAGGTTATTTGGGATGACGTTAAACATCAGAGATTTGTATTTATTTACTGTTTATATCTTTATACTTACTTCCCTGACTCTGAGAAAGAAAACTGCTCCATTCACACCATAGGTAGAGATGGAACGCTACTCCATCCCATCCCTACAGTCATCCAAATACACACTCTACTCTCCCTGCCACCCTCCCCGACCCGCCCCCCCAGGAAGAGCACCCCTACTTTCCCATGCAAGTTCAACAGAAAACACTGCAACTCTGAGCAAATAACACCCAAGTATCATGTATCTATTTGGTTAAAAAACTCTCAAAGGACCTAGTATTTTTCTGTCACACCATTTTTAATCAAAACAAGGTCCTAATTGACATTAGGATGCATTTTAATTGTTTTAGGGCTGGAAAACCAAGAGGTTCTGATGGAGATCAGAGCTAATGTGAAAACAAATTGACTACTTTCCTACCTTTATATGAAATGTGAAATTGAAAAATTAAATTTATAAGGCTAGTATTACAAGGGGAAAATATATTATTAAGGCTAAGGAGTGAGGAAAATCACATTATCACCACGGTAGATTTTTTTAAATGATATCTATTACATAGCACTTGGTAGCTAAGAATGTGTTTTACACGTCTCATTTGATTCTTCCAAAACCCAGGAAAATAGAAACCTAAATAGTACTTTCCTAATCTTCATGGTGAGAAAACAGGTTCAGAAAGCTAAGCAACTTGCTCAAGGCTACACTCACAGCAAATGGCAAGTCTGGGCTTTAACCCTTGTCCTCTAATTCCAGAAACAAAGTCACTCTACTTGGCCACGGGCCCTTTGTTTGGCTACATGTATAATTTACACGTGAATATCTTCCAGAAGTAAACCAGAAGATAAATCTATCGTAAAGAATAGAGATCTTAAATAAGTATGATCGCCTTGGAGTGACCCTGAGCTAGAAGCATTTCTATCTATTTCAAGTCCAAAATAGGACTGATAGGTGATACCTCCAGGAAAGACAATGAGGACGTGAAACAACAGCTAGAATTGAAACTACAAGAGGTAATTTACTTTTCTCAATGACCTAAGTTCTTTGTGCCAGATACAAGCTCTCTGTCATTTGGCCATCTCTTGATTACTACCTTTTACTCATGTATTAGGAGTTAAGAAGTTATAAATATAATCCCTGTTAACGAAGACAGGTAAAAATTGTTCCAAGATTATCTGAACACTGGCGACTGAAAAACCCTGCCTAAGTGTAATGAGTGGCTCTGCCAACTCATCTGAGGGCAGCTTCGAATGCCCACATCTTTCTGTAAAATAATGCTAACTCATTAAACACATGCATGCACGCACGCACACACACACACACACACACACACACACGTACAAACATGTACGCACGCACACAAGCCAAAACACCCCCACAGAGCTTAACAGTGATAGCTACTAGGTAATTTCAAAACAAATATCAATGGCATTGAAACTTATTTACGGTGACTAAATTTTTTAACCATATTTAATTTCATTGCACCAAGTACAAAGTCAATCCAATCTGCCATAATGTAACAAGTAGAATATTAAGCCTCTTACTCTTAAGATTTGAAGATAGAGGACCTAGATTGAAGTCCCAAATGAGCTATTACTTGTTATGAACCTGGGCAAGTTACTCAAAGCGCATGAAAAGTATTTCCTCTTCTGTAAAATAAGGACAATAAAAATAACTATTAATTTTTTTCTCATCAGGTTGTTTACTGTAAGTTTCAAATGTAATTATGAATTTCATCATCTATTATAATACCCAGAAATCTATCATTTGGGCTCTGGCCCAAAATCTGACTGTGAAAAGAATGAAAATCAGGCCTTAAAGGTATATTTTAAAATTACTTACCAATATCAGGAAATTTGTTAAACTCACCTCAGGGCCTCCTGCATTTAGAACAATGACTAGAAGATAGAGATGGCCAAGACATAGTTGCTAAATGGAAAAATGAATCTGGTTCACAGTGATTTTTACTTTTGTATTGAGATGTTTGTTATTTCTCCAAAGGTTTGGCTCTCTGAGCTGTAGTTCTTCCTAGGCACAATGTCAGAGGTGTGTGTTTGATCATAGCCATCATAGCCCTGTGCAAACCATGGGTATTCAATACACACAGTATAGGAAAAGGAGGTCTTTTCTCACTGAATCCCACACACTCCGGGCTAGTAGAGCCCTTGAAAATCAAGAATGTGTAATGATGTTCTGACCATTTAAACAGTCTTTGCCCCCTTTTAGATTAAAAAAAAAAAGCTGAAATCATTAATTTTGCAAATATCTTTGATAACCTATTAGAACAGGGACTGTTCCAGACACTCGGGATACAATAAAAAACAGAAGGGACTGCCTTTCCTCTTACTGCTAAAGATTTGTCCCATCAAGGCAGATACACACACGCACACACACACACAATGAGCACAGCCTGTTAGTCAAAGGGTATGAAGTGGCTACCGAATCCTGCCAGGTACATATTGAGATACAGTGAGTTCAGGGATTGTTTTTCCAGATTGTCCCTGAAGATCCAGAGGGCTACTTAGAAATGAAAACATTTAATTTGTCCTTTAGAGCAGTGACTATGAAATCATCTGGAGAGCTTTACAAACTATAGATGCCTGGGTCGCCTCCCCAGAGATTCTGATTTAATTGGTCTGGGATGAGACCTAAGCACTGGGAGTTGTGAAAACTCTCCAGGTATAGCCAAGGTTGAGCACCACCGGCATCGAGCAGCTCAGAATTTCCTGGGAATTAAACAGCCACCTTGTCCTATAAAAGTTCCCTCACCTGGGAGAAGAGAATAATTGCAGAAGTCCATGCGCCACCTTCCACGCCTGCAGCTCCAGAGCAGTTCAACCTAAAGCTCTCGGGTCAGGGAGGGGATCTTAACAGTGAGCTTTAAGGCAATCACTGGGGTCCAGCTATAAAGAACTATGCTAGTCACCACCTTATGCACCCAAATGGCAAGTTTCAGTAGAATACTAGTCATTTATTATCCTAAACATCTAGATGAGAACAAGCTGAAAGAAAACAAAGAGAATCTTCTAAGTAGTAGTGAATAATTACAGGTATATTTCTGCTTTCTGAAAATTCTGTTAAACATTTTTTATTTGTAACATTATAGAGAAAATACAAATAGAAGAAAACTATCACCCACAAAAGAGGTTTATACTGTACACTCTTTTTTTGTTAACAGGCTGTTTTCAGTCAACAATATATTGTGAAGAAGACTTCCAGTTAAGACGACAGATTAAATTGCAGAAGGCCATGGTGATGAGAAGTAAATTCCCATTTGTTTCTTCACACTGGGAAAGTCCCAAAGGGCAGGACAGAGGTACTAGGTTCTGTGGGAGCTGAGGTCAGAGGCAGGGCTGAAAAGAGCGGTATTGATTCAAGGTGTGTATAAGATTGCAAAAAAGGAAGAGAACCTGTTCTATGACCGCGGGCCCCAGAAACTTCAGGTTCTCAACAGCCTTGGCTTCCAGCAATTCATCAAAATTTCTAGTTTCATCATCCTACAAGCATCCAGTGACTTCTACCTCAGGTAAGGGAATGCTTATGTCCTGCATCTACTGCAGGCCCCAGTCTCCTTCCAGGTTTTGGGATGGTCATTTGTTCTGTGACCTTAGCTCTGTGATGGTTTCACGAAAATCTGTCTGTCCAGCTTTTTTTCTTGTGGTAAGGATGGGACTTAGGTTGTTCTAGCTCTTTACATCACAGAGCTGAAAGTGGAAATTCACTCCTAGAATGTCAGCAGTCAGGCCTCTACGTTCTCACACCTCTCCTCCATCTCCAGGCAAGAGACAAAAAATCTACTCTCTGGAGAAGTTAAAAATTCCCCCCAGAAATACCTACTGACACTGGCATTTGAGGATCTCCCAATGAAAAAGATAGCTCACTGCCTGAATCTTTTCCATAGCTGAGCCCTCAATCAACAGGCACTCCCTACACACCCACAAATACACAATCAATCTCTCTTCTTCCTCTCTGTCTCTCTCACATACACACACATACACACAGAGCTTCTATTTAGACTTTTAGTATCTCATTCTTTTTTTTTTCAAGTATATGTACTCTTTATTCCATTTAAGTATCTCATTCTTAAATAGAAAAGAACCACCAGGCTTTCAAGGAAAGCTTCCAACATAAAAAAGAAGGAATTCAGAGAAAAAGTGAAATTAAAAAACCCCACAGAATTAATATCCTAAAAACATGATAGCAAAATTTTAAATTCAATGGAAAAACTTAAGATAAAGACAGAAAGTAGAATGAGAAAAGCAGAGAGAACCAGGGGAGGCATAATAAAACAAAAGGAAAGAAATCTAATCCAGGAGTCTACTTTCCAGCAAACTGGAGTTCGAGAGAAAGAGAACAAAGAAAATGAAATGGAGTAAACTTTCAAAGGAAAAATATAAGATAATTTCCTAGAACTGAAAGATAAGAGTCTCCACACTGAAAGGGTCCAAACTGCCTACACAGTCACCTTTTGTTTATCTACATTAAAGAAGGAAGAAAATGAACAGGCAGATATACTATAACGAACTACATGAGTAGATTTTTTTTTTGATTTGTTTAAAGAGCAGGGTTGCTTCTCTGCTAATTAAGATTTGCTTAAACTGATTTTAAAATTAATTTTGCATTCTTTAAATAAAAATATATCAAGAGGCTGCTAAAGTGTAGTGGCACAGCAGAGGAAAACCAAGTCAAGGTAAACATTTGTTTTCTCCCAGTTTGGAAAGTAGGTTGACTCTGTAGATACTTTGCAATATATGAAGCCATTAGAGACAATTTAAGAAACTGTGTTGGAATCAAGGAAGATACATTTATTAGAGACTTACAGGAGCACTTTTGTGCTTACCATATGAACTTTTTTGAAATTATTAATCTGAAGAGGGGAAAAGTACACCTTAAATAAGTTCTTGGATTGCTATTTCTAAGTGAAGTTTTATAGTAGTTAAATTATAAAATCATAGGACTAGAAAAATAGATAAGGCCCTTGAAAGCATATTTCAACATTTGCCTTCCTTCCTTCCTGAGGCAAAAAAAATACCTCAATCAATCACAAAAGGAACTATATGCCATGCTAACCTTTAAAAAAAGAATTGTTAACCCTGAAACAGGTATCCACATGCATTAAACAAGTATTCACTGATAAACCTGTTCATCTGTAAAGTGAAAATGTAAGCTTCTCCAAGATGGAGGCATGTTTACTTTGGGGTCTAAATTAACTCACTGTGGTTAATAAGTAATTAAATTAACTTAATTTAGTTAGAAAGAAAAAGAACTGTTTTATGAACTCAAAGGGTATTTGTGTTTTAAAGCCCAAGTCAAGTTTTTCCCTGTACTGGGGACTGTGTCAATGTGTTAGTACACTGGATCATATACAAACCAGCCTATTCTTGGATATGAGCTTTACACAGATATATTGAAAATTCTTTCTTCTATTTGTCTAAGCTCTAATCATACCTTTTTCTGCACTAGGGCATATCCTATCTACAATTTACAGATGGACAAGCTCATTTGAAAATTGACTAATTAAAATATATTGATCATAAAATACGTACTGTTATCTTTTTTCCTTAACACATCCTAAAGCCAATCTTAGCTGAAAATGTATACTTACTTATCCTTGTACAGCATAAGACAAGAATATAATTCAATGAAACCTTTACAAAATGTCAGATTAATTACGTTTTTTCAGTGCAGATGGATTTAAGGAAATCATCTCTGAAAACAGTACTTCATTTAAAGTAAAATAAAGACAAAATTTTCCCTGATAAGTCAATGTGTAGGAGATGCCAAAATATTAAAACTGCCATATATTAAAGATGCTATGATATGAATTTGTAAAGTACATACAAGTAGTTTGTGACGATCCTGAGGCAACGTCCCAGAAGCACTAAGATTCTCTTTGGGTTGCCCAACAGGAAGGAATGATAACATGATACACAAGAAATAAACTTTCAGTTATTGGGGCTAAAAATCTCAAATTTTAGAGGGATCATTAATACACAACTCAAGTAATTCAGTCATTTAACAAATATTTATTGAATATCTGCAATGTGCAGTTTTTCAACTACGTCTGTAATTCTGAACATGAAGCTGGTATGAAGCTGATCACATAGGCAAATCTTACCTCTCCCTCAACACAGGTCAGCATGACATTTCTCTAAAATGATTTCTTTATGAGGTTTTGAAATTCAGTGCCATAAAAGTCAGATGCATAAATCACTTCTGAAGAATACATTTATAATGTACAATGTATTGTGCAATGGCTTCATGTTTTGGTAGACTTGAGAGGTTTACTGTTACTTGAGTTAAACATTAACAGAGACAAAATATATTTATCTCTTTGCCCAATAAAGCTTAATATGCACCTTAAAACAACATATGTTAACACAATACAAGTAATGTTCTATTCATCCCCAATGGAAATGTGATATTTAAAACATTCCCTATGTTATATCTGATTATAAATGGCATTTAAGAGCAGTATTCAACTCAGGAAATGCACAAAGTAGAGAGGTTAAAAGTGTTATTTCTTGTAAAAATGGATTGGTAATGCCTTCCTTTTATTAGTCCTAGTACTATTTATTACTCTTCATTCTGTAAGAGCAATCTTCTTTTTATTTTTTTAAACAAAAATAAAAAAGATATTAGTTTGGTTTGCTTCTAACACTACACTAAGTAAAATGAGAGTGCCTGAATACACATTCTATCATTTAAAATAAATTACACAGGACTGGGAAAGTGTCAAAAATGGGGACACTTAAGGTTACCTTGGGTTTCTTTCTTTAACATGGTTTCCTAACAGACTATGAGAAGAAAGAAGGGCCTCGTTTTCATGGATCGTAGACCATAGCCCCTAAACTACTGTCCTAGACCAGTTGTCAGAGTCCACAACTTAGAATCCTTGGATTCCTCCAATGGATCAAATCTCTAGGATTACTCTCCCCAGCAACAGACTAAACTGTCAATAGCACATGAAGAGGCATCGATACTATCTCTTCAGGAAACCACCCAAAATGAAGACACCCAAGGGCACTTGCAAAATAAACATCTTTCTTTCCACATACCCCTTGGCTGCCTCAAGACCTATAACTCTAGAAAGGAGAAAAGGAACTGCCTGGGTTATAGAGCTCACCCAAGTTCTACTTTCAAATATAATTCAACACACACACACACACACACACACACACACACACACACACACACAATGATGGGCAGATTCCATGTATAAGCTTCTACAATGGTTTATGTATACATCGTCCTCTAGAGAAATGCCCTATCTGTGCACATCTCTCAACAGAGTCAAGGCCTGCTCTCAGGCTGTTCCAGCCAAGATTGCCACTCACATCCCTGAGATGTCCTCTGCACACCACCTCATCAAACGACACATCTCCTTTCCAAGCCCAGCTCTAATTTCCCTCATAAAACAAAACACCCTATAGGTGTGGAGAAAAGGGAACCGTCCTACACTGTTGGTGGGAATGTAAATTGGTACAGCCACTATGGAGAACAGTATGGAGTTCCTTAAAAAACTAAAAATAGAGCTACCATATGAACCAGCAATCCCACTCTTAGGCATATATCCAGAGAAAACCACAATTTGAAAGGATACATGCACCCCGATGTTCATTGCAGCACTATTTACAATAGCCAGGACATGGAAGCAACCTAAATGTCCATAGACAGAGGAATGGATAAAGAAGATATGTTACATATATACAATGGAATATTACTCAGCCATAAAAAGGAATGAAATAGTGCCATTTGCAAAGACGTGGATGGACCTAGAGATTGTCATACAGAGTGAAGTAGGTCAGAAAGAGAAAAATATCATATAATATCGCTTGTATGTGGAATCTAGAAAAATGGTACAGATGAACTTATTTGCAAAGCAGAAACAGAGTCACAGATGTAGAGAACAAACTTATGGTTACCAAGGGGGGAAAGGGGAGATGGGACAAATTGGGAGATTGGGATTGACATATACACACTACTATGTATAAAATAGATAACTAATGAGAACCTACTGTATAGCACAGGGAACTCTACTCAGTGATCTGTGGTGACCTAAATGGGAAGGAAATCTAAAAAAGAGTGGATATATGTATATGTATAACTGATTCACTTTTCTGTACAGCAGAAACTAACACAACATTGTAAAGCAGCTATACTCCAATAAAAATTAAATAAATAAAAATTTTAAAAAGCCAACACACACTCTATAGAAAGGCCGTTTCAGACCCACTATTCTAATCAATTTGGTAGTTCCTACTTTAGACCCTCTCCAAGTGTTTAGCGCAACTTTAAAAATTCTGTATGGTTGCTGGTATGTCTCCATCGCTCACGTGTATATTAACAGCTGCCGCAGTCCTGGAGTCAGAAGGAAAAGACAGCCATGCTACCCACCAAGTGGCATCTTGCTCCACCCTGCACCACAAGAAAGGGCAGGACAGTTTTTAGGTAACCAAATTCATGGTTAGAACCAAGTGCATAATAATGAAGTTTCACTTACTTAAATTAGGTGGGTATGTCTCCCTCATTATCAATTCAGAGAAACGGAGGGCGGGCTATGTGTTTTACTCTCTTTCTAATTTTCCTTACTACCTACCTAACACAGGACACTATACTCAATAAATACAGATCACGGAATAAACTGAACACACACATACAAGTAAAGAAACATCATCAGGGGCTTCCCTGGTGGCGCGGTGGTTGAGAATCCGCCTGCCAATGCAGGGGACACGGGTTCGATCCCTGGTCCGCGAAGATCCCACAGGCCGCGGAGCAACTAAGCCCGTGCGCCACAACTACTGAGCCTGCGCTCTAGAGCCCGTGAGCCACAACTACTGAGCCCATGTCAAAACTACTGAAGCCCGTGCACCTAGAGCCCGTGATCCACAACAAAGAGAAGCCACTGTAATGAGACGCCCGCGCAGCGCAACAAAGTGTAGCCCCTGCTCGCTGCAACTAGAGAAAGCCCACGCACAACAACGAAGACCCAACACAGCCCTAAATAAATAAATAAATAAATAAATAAATGAAACATCATCTATTTCAAAGATGGCCACTTTCTAAAGCTGGGACAAAGGTGAGAGTTAGATACATGCTTACTTAAAGGTTCAATCAGACTTCAGAGATACAATGCTGCCAGGTAACATTTTGTCATCAATCTCCCAGGGACAATGAGTGTACATGCACAGTAGCAAGAAACATCAATAATCTCAGTAAAGTGAGAGGCAAGATCATCTCCCAAGAGGAAGGGTGGGCTAGTTTAGAACTGGAAGCACAGGGAGAATGGAATATATATATTTTAGTCACTGAAGAGAATGTGCTACAGAATTGATAAGAAATTACTGTCGAGCCACAATAAGGGCCTAAAATGAAATTAGAATCACAAATTTGTAGTGGACCAAATCAGCATGGTTCTGGGAATTTCTTCTATAATGTTTTACCATCAGATTGCAAAAAGGGGGAACGCACACAGCGACTAACGCAGTGGACTAAGCACGTGGTTAGGAGGGCCACAGAGGTGTTACTGAAGCAGCAGGTCTCTGGGACAAGGGTGGGCAGGGAATCAGCAGCATCTAGGAGTGAATGGATCAAGGCAAGGATACAGCTCCACAGACCTGGATGGAAGAGGCAGCAGCCGAGGACTCTGCAAACAGAGGAGAGAACTGAGATCTTAGAAGTGGAGCAGTGATGATGGAGTACAAGGTACAGCAGAAAGGGGAGGTGGGGAGCAGAGATGGAGGCGTAAAGAGTCTAGCAGGCTGAAGAACGATGAATGCACCACCATCTCACATACCAAAGTTGGTAAGGAGGATGGCAGAGGATGGAAAAGAGACATGAGCCAGGTACTGAGGTTGCCTAAAAAGGTGGGAATGAGTCCTAGATGGACAAAGTCAGCATGATTACTTGAGGTGAATGGTACAGGTGGACAAATGATTACATTTTAATACTTTCTCAACAAATCAGGATAAGTGGGAAAAAATGAGGCCTCCACAAAAGAGGGAAGAATCAATTTTCACTTAGAGCAGGAGGGAAGGTACAGAAAGGAGAGGAGAAATGACTAAGAATGAAGGGGTATGTCTCCAGGTGAAAGAACATTTCTAGTCACTGTAATGTTGACTGGATTAATCAAGCTTAGAGTCTCTTAGTAAAATACTCTGAAAGCCTTTGAACTAAGGTACCACAAAAATAACAACTACCTCAACTACTATCATTTTCTGAGGATTTATATGCAAGAGACTATATGAAGTGGACATGCATTATTTACTTGCATCCTTACAATGAGACTATGAGACAGGTATTACACTCATTTTAGTGAAGAGGATACAGAGGCATAAAAAAGCTAAATAACTCGCCCATGGTCAGAGTCAGTGATAAGGCTGGGACTGGAACCCAGGGGTAACTGAGCCTTTGCTGTTTTTAACCACTAACAGAATTCAGATGGTATAAAGTATTCCCTCGTCCCATATTTCTGGTCCTCATTCTTTCATCTTTAAAATATGTCTTTTAAAGCTATGCAATGCCAATTCTCAACCACATCAGAGAACTAACACCACATATTTGCACTGCACTGAGAATGCACTGTAGTGTCTTCCCGGGAATGCAACACTTCTAACCTAAAACAGAAAAATGCATTATGCTGAAGAACAATTGCTCTTCACTTTCAAATTACTGGCATCAGAGTGAATGGCTTGGTTTTTTTTTTTCTCCCCCACGACAATGTCCCACAATCACATCAGAGTCACACCAAAGAAATGTTAGGCAGCTCTCCGATTGTTTAGTCTAAGGATTTATTTCCTCACCTCCAAAGAAAATAAACAACTTGAGGTTGTCTTCACTTTGTTACTATTAACTCATTACTAAAAAGTTATAGAACATATTATTATTATATAATAATCTATAAGAATATATATTAAGGTATTATTACCTCAATTCTTATATATAGTACAGAATTGTTTAAAAAATAAACTGCATGTAAACACATCTTTAGAAGAGCATCTGACAGAACTTATTCCTGTGCCTTTTCGGTAGCTGTCTCATTTCCACACCAAGAGAACGAAGCAGGTTTGGTCTACTGAAAGGCAATGGGTCGGAAGCAAACTAAGGAAAACATGGGTCTCTTCTAATCTGGTGTGAAAACAAATTGTCATTTCTGCTCAGCAACCTAAATTCTTTTAGGGATGTAATGAAGGAAATGGTAGTAAAAGAAGTGAGAGCAGCGTGGCTTAAAAATGTGAGAGGGGCCCAGTGTAAATCAGGCTGGTGGAAAATGTGCACTCTGAAGGTGTGTTGAAGTGTGATGACCACTTTAAGCTCCTCTCCAACCTGCAGTTCAGGTGGGCTGATGGTATTCAGCGGTGATGGTCTACAACGGCTAAGCTGCCACTGGATGCACTAAAAGTGACATTTTCTACACTGAGTAATTTGCCTCATGGAAAACAACTTAACACCAGGATATGTCCCTGATCTTAGCCATAGACTGGCAATTAGGGAAGTGTGGTTCTAGCCTGTCTTCACCAATTATCTGTACCACAGACTTTGACAAGTTCCTCTTCTAGAGAGAGGAAGCTACAACTTGTCCAGCCTGTCTTGGAGGGCTGTGGGAAGAACCACGTTAAAGTAAAGAGCTATGCAGGAAAGGAGAAGGGACTCTGGCTGCAATCAGCAGCTTCATGACCAGCCCTCAAGTCTGTGTGGCTGCACTGTGTTTCTCTGCCTTCCTCTCCCCCTACTATATAAGATTGTTTTTTAGGCTCATTATTGCTTCACACACTGCTTGCTAGGAAGGAAATATTTCTATGCAATAAAAATTCTTTTGGTGTTTTTTACTCCCTTCTCATCCATGCAAAACAGGAAAGCATGACACATTGCCTTTTATGGTTATAAAGATCCAGACTAAGGTTCTTAATGTTCTTAGACAATTGTACTCATAATATTACCACAATACTTTCCTAACTTAACACTGTTTGAAGAGGAAAAGATGCCTTACATACTCCAAGCTTAATATATCTCCAGGGAAGACATACCCTTACAAATGTATACTAAATCAAGTCACCAGTTAATCAAACAGGGAGTACAATGAAATAATAAAACTAATATGCTTGTAGAGGGCTACTAAAAATGAGAATGCCAAGGTAATTTTACGTGGTTTTAAAAGCAATTTTCTTCTATTTGAACCATGCTCTGAACAGTGTGGTCTACAGGGCACTGAAAACCAAGGGCACAATTGGTCTCTCATAACAGGATCGCTTGTTTTTTGTTCACTGTTCTTCAACAACCATCACCACAGAAGGTTCTGAGAAAACTGAATATCCACATGAAAAGCAATGAAGTTGAACCCTTACCTAACACCATATACAAAAATTAACTCAAAGTGAAAAATTAACCTAAATGTAAGAACTAAAATAATAAAACTCTTAGAAGAAAACACAGGACAAAAGTTTCACACTAGATTTGGCAATGATTTCTTGGATATGATACCAAAGGCACAGGTAAAAAAAGAAATAACATAAATTTGACTTCATGAAAATTTAAAAACTTTGTGCATCAAAAGATAGTATCAACTGAATAACAACGCAACCCACAGAATGGGAGAAAATGTTTACAAAGCATACATCTGATAAGGGATTAGTGTCTAGAATATATAGAGAACGCCTAAAACTCAACAATAAAAAACAACCCAATTCAAAAATGGGCAAAGGACTTAAACAGACATTTCTCCAAAGAAGATATAGGAATGACCAGTAAGCACATGAAAAGATGCTCAACATCACTCATTATTATGGAAATGTAAATCAAACCAATGAGACACCACCTCACACTCATTAGGACAGCTAGTCTCAAAAAAACAGAAAACAACAAGTGTTGGCAAGGATGTGGAGAAACTGAAACTCTGTGCACCATTGGTAGGAATGTAAAATGGTAAAGCTGCTGTGGAAAACAGTATGATAGTTCCTCAAAAAATTAAACATAGAAATACCAAATGATCCAGCAATTTCACTTCTGGATATATATCCAAACTGAAAGCAGGGTCTTGAAGAGATAATTGTACACCTATTTTAATATTCACAATAGCGAAAACATGGAAGCAACCCAAGTGTCCACTGAAAAATGAATGGATAAGCAAAATGTGGTATGTATGTATGTGTGTGTGTATATATATATATATATATATATATATATATATATATATAGCAATATTATTCAGCCTTAAAAAAGGAAGGAAATTCTGCAATATGCTACAACATAGATGAACTTTAAGGACATTATGCTCAGTAAAATAAGCTAGTTACAAAAAGACAAATATTATATGATTCCACTTATACAAGGTACTTGGAGTAGTCAAAATCATGCAGACAGAAAGTGTGATCGTGATTTCCAGGAGCTGAAGGGAGGGGAGAATGGGAAGTTATTGTTCAGTGGACATACAGTTTCAGTTTTACAAGTTGAAAAGAGTTATGATGATGGATGGTGGTGATAGTTGCACAACAATATGAATGTATTTAAACCACTGAACTGTATACTACCTAAAATAATTAAGATGCTAAATTTTTTTACATATATTTTACTGCAGTAAAAAAAAAAAAAGCCATCAGCTGATAGACAGCTCATCTAAAGCAGTACCATCTCTTCCGTTATTTCTGGAGATATTTTTTTCCTCTTAGATGAGGCAGGTAGTTTACGGACTCTTCTGTCTCTTCCAAGTAGTCTGCCCAACAGACAAATCTACGTTACTGAGATCAAACTCATTTTTTTTTCAATGTTCTAATACTGCTTTCATTTAAGAATACACAGGTTCTTAACAATTTTTTAAATGCTGTATGGTACAGTTGTTTTTAAAATGACATCACAGAAATTTAAGGCTGAACCTCAGAGATTATCTAGTCTAATTCTGGAATTAGAGATAAGAAGGCTGAAACTCAGAGAGGTTTCTTAACTTCCCCAGAGTCACACCATTAATTAAGGACAAATAAGATAAAGGGTACCCAATGTTAACTACTTTGAAAAATCTAATCTAAAAATTTGAACTTACAAAAAGTTATTCATTTTATAGAAGGATTGGCTGAAGGGTTCCTTAAACAATGAGCTCCTGTAGTTCCTTTTTAAGAATTCACTATGCAAAATAAATGTACACTAAATCTGTAGAAATATATCTATAGTAGAAAGTTAACTATGAGCCCAGATTCATGACTGATTTTTGGGTAACATATTTGTAAAATAGTATAAAATAACTTTCACTGTTTATGCTATCAATAAAACATTGGGATAATTCTGCCTTCTTCAAAAATGGTCCATTTGAGAACAAAAATGTAAATCTTCTAATGTCTTTGACACTGTTTCAATCAATAAAATGAAATCCACCCCCCTTTACTTCAAATTAAAGGTGGTGCATTTATTTGCAGAGGATCATATTCCTTAATAAGCACTGTAAATCCAAATAATGTAATTAAACTCTGAATTTCCCATGAAAAGAATTATGAAGGAAGGATACCTAACCAAGGGCCTAGAGCTCAAAAGTTTGTCTAAAAACATATACAATGGGAGTTACTCAGTTTTCCTGGGTCTCTCCCATGTACATGTATTGAATTTTTTGCGCTGTTACCCTGTTAAAATAACAAACAAACAAATACAATGGTCATACTTTATCAACAGTGAAATAATGTACTTACGACACATAAACAAAGTAATACTGCAATTCAATAATTAACCATAAAACTTTTCTTTAGTAAGCTATACTTCCTAATAAAGGAAGCAAAGAGCCTTTATTCACCTTTTTTATCTAATTCCTATTTACCTTCTTTTCTAATTCCTACCTTATTTGTATGACAACAAAAAGAAAATGAAGAAACACTGTCACTGGAGTCATCAAATCCTGAAGACTTTCTCTAGATATATGTGCAAGAGCTTTTTTTCCTTTAATGAAATAGTCCAGACAGGTATAATTAATGCCAATCTACCCATCATGCAGGTAAAGAAACACATGAAATCCAAAGAAGTGCCTGTGTATTCCCTACCTCTTCACATAGCCTTCCCTATCACCTTTCCCAATTACCCACCACCCTGAAATATTTTGAGACTACTTTGGCACACCTGATGGCTTTCTGAGAAATGGTTTTTATTGTCATTTTTCCCTCTGTAAACTTCCCTTACTTAGGAAGTAATTTGCTAGAGAAGTTGAGATCAATAGTCCCCAATTTATTTGAGAGTATATGTTAATTTGTATGTTCGATTAACACAAAAATAAGAGATGAAAAACTGGTTCAAGTTGCAAACATGAATAACTTTAAGATCTGAGTTGAGAATCACTTCTTTAATGAATAACAAGTGAACAAATGAGTGAATGAATAAATGAAGAACAAACAATCTAGCCAACATATTTTAACACTGGCTTCCTCTCAGTCAGTGCTCAGCAGCATTAGACACAGGTGACCAAGCTTTCTTCTGGAACATCTCCTCTCTTGGCTTCTGCAATGCCACTCTTTCCTCGTTTTTCTACCATTTCAGTAACCACCCTTGTCAGTCTCCTTTATTGACTGTTTCTCCTCTACAAGACCTCTAGATAATCCTCAGGGCTTGGGCTCTTCTGTCTCTACACTTTCTCTTCAGGTGACCAGAGGCATTCCAATGCGTCTAAGTAATGTCTCCATGCTAAATACTTCCAAGTTTATATCACCACCTCAACCTCTCTTCCAAACTCCAGACTTACAGATCCTATCTACTGGACATCTCCGCCTAGACGTCTACTAGGCAACTCCAAATTAACATGTCAAAACTGGAATTCTTAATCAACCCTTCAACCTCTTCACCCCACCCCAGACTCGTACTCTCTCCTGTCTCTATCCTCCCCATCTAAATAAATGGCACCACTATCTACCCAGTTACCCAAGCCAGAAACCTAGTGGTCATCTTTGCTTCCTCTCTGCTAGTAGTTAATTGTCTTGACATAATGGAATTCATGAAAACTACAATTAACATTGTCCTACCTTCCCAAGACACTGAAGCTCTAGTGAAACTAAAGAAAGGAAGTCTGATAACATGATCTGGTGCCATTCTCTTTAGGGTGGGATTGAGAGAGGGGGAGGGAGGTTAGGAAAAGAATTGAAGCGATATGATCAAACTAGGTATTGGGAACATTCTGGGTGTCCACAACAATCCATGCTAAAGAATATGTGTTCTTCAAAACCCAAGACAGTTGTCTCTAAAAAAAAACAAAAACCTTCATCTTTCTCTGAAATAACATTTATTTGGGTTTAAATTACCTCAAAAAGAAGAGCCTTTGTTCTTAGAATGTAAGTTTTAGAATCTTATGGGAAATTTTTTGTGAGATGAACAGCTCTTCCATACACTACCTCTTCTGAAGTCTGTAATCAAGGATAATTATACTACAGCATAAAAGCCAAAAGTTACTACAATTTTAATAGCATCTTAAACAGTCTATAAAAATATTTTAAATTCATAAAACATATAGGAACAAAGAGCTGCAGTCTTCTCTTAAGACTTTAGTCCTTAAAGAGCAAAAAGTTTACTTATATCTGCTGTAAGAAGATATTTAAATATAGAAAGTTGTGCTTTGTTGTTACAAACATTTATGTACTTTTATAACTAGTCTCTCCACTCCCATTAATTATATTTAATTCTACTGTCAATAAGTAGACAAAGCTTTGGGCAATGTTAGTGTTTGTCTCCAAAACCTCAAGGCTAAAAGGTTTGCTCAGCTTCTGAAAATGAAGGACGATAGTATTTGAGAGAATTCTTATATATTTTCCAAGTCATTTACTTCCCCTGCCAATTTACAATTAATGAAAGAATATGTTGAGGTGGAAAACACTGCTGATCACCTAAATTAGGTACTGATGATACACGACGAATAAGGCACTGAGTCTGCCTTTTAAGAGCTCATGGTACAGAAATACGGTATGAAAAAAATGAAATCATAAGATTCTTTATTAAAAATGTTAAGTGGTCATCTAGGATTTAAACAACCTCAGTTAAACTGCATGTTAAATTACTAAACCAGGAGTTACTTCCATAAACGTTTTAAATGTAAACTTTCATAAAAACAGGGATGAAATTTGCTACCTCAAGATTTTAATTAAATCTAAAAATCTATAATATATAATTTATACGATATAAAATATAACATGTATACAATAAATGAGGAAAAATCCATGAGACAATGAGGAAGTAGAGAGTCTTATTCAAATGAAGTGAAAATAATGATTGTATTATAGTTATAGGAATCACACGCCAAAGAACACTCAATTTGAGTTAGCTGCCTACTGCAGTGACTTCTGAAGTACACAACAGCAAATACTGTATACTGCATTTGAACAATTAGTTAAAATGACTTTCCATATCTGTCAAAAACTGTAGAACACAAAGACTTGTATGGTAGACAAAAGCAGGTGACGACCCTGAAAAAAGATACCCTGGGCTTTTACGTGCATACACACACACACACACACACACATTTTGTTTTTATGGTAACCCTAATTTGAAATGGTAATAGGAAGGTGTAATGCTTTTTCAAACTTAACCTTAGAATTGGTCCTTGTATCCAAGGGTTCTGCATCCATAGATTCAACCAACCACGGATTAAAAATATTTGAGGAAAAGCAATTCCAGAAAGTTCCAAAAAGCAAAACTTGAATTTGCTGAGCGTCAGCAACTAATTTCATAGTGTTTACATTGTATTTACAACAATTTGCATAACATTTACATTGAATTAGGTATTATAAGTACTCTAGAGATGATTTAAAGTATACTAGAGGAGGTGCATAGGTTATATGCAAATACTATGCTATTTTATATAAGGGATTTGAGCACCTCAGGGGTCCTGGAACCAATTCGCCACTGATTCTGAGGGATGACTGCACTTTCATCCTTTCTTTTCTTTTCTTTTTTTTTTTTTTTTAAAGAAGAGGTTGGGGGTAGGCGTTTATTAATTAATTAATTTATTTTTGCTGTGTTGGGTCTTCATTTCTGTGCGAGGGCTTTCTCTAGTTGCGGCGAGCAGGGGCCACTCTTCATCGCGGTGTGCAGGCCTCTCACTATCGCAGCCTCTCTTGTTGTGCAGCACAGGTTCCAGACACGCAGGCTCAGTAGTTGTGGCTCACGGGCCTAGCTGCTCCGCGGCATGTGGGATCCTCCCAGACCAGGGCTCGAACCCGTGTCCCCTGCATTAGCAGGCAGATTCTCAACCATTGCGCCACCAGGGAAGCCCCATCCTTTCTTAAATAAGGAAAAATTTTCCTTGCCTAGAAGGGAGTGTCAATATGAACTCGTTTACTGCAGAGGTGGGGCCCCAAGGCTGTACACCTCCCTCACTAACTTGTTAGGAGCCTGAAGGCCAAGTTAATCTGCTTAAAAAAAATTTTTTTTTAAAAGCAACCCTCTCAGCTTTTAATAGAGGTGTGGTCCAATCCAGACAATTGTGTGTCCCAGCATATTCTGCTAGATCCAAATAGTTTCCATTGTGATCAAGAAAAAAGCTTGCTTGTCAGAACTTGTATTAGCTGTACTGGGTGTACTTTGTATTAAAACTGGAAGCAGGCAAGGGCAACAGCTGACTTCTTAACTAAGTAGTATGGAAAATCTTCAAGGTTCCATACAGATGTGGTCCCGAGGGTCCATGAACTGGGAAAATCTGTGACTATCTTAGGCATGCCCTAGGGGAACGTCTTAAAAAACTGCCCTGCTTTTCCTGGTCTATACCAAACCTCCTTTCCCCAAAAATTTTTGGCAGAAGCATGATCTCAAATCCTTATTTAGTTAAATGTACACTAAAAGTATAAAGTTCACTATTCTCAAGGAAATGTTACATCTTAAACAAGAGCTTGAAAATCCAAATTTATCCAAATCAATGGGCTGTCTATGGATGGTAAACAAGTACCACCCACTGGCCCTTGTCTGCTTGGGGGACCATTCCCTGCAATAAATACGCCACACTTCATCCTTCCTCACCCCTGCTGAAGCCATGCAGGGCAGAAAAGAAGAGTGAATGTGAAAGCCCACAGAAAGGGAAATCGGTCTACTGGAGATTTACCAGTAGTATAATGACACTTAGGAAGGGTTAGGGAAGTAAAAGTCCTGTTTTATTTAAAGACACACACACAAATCTACAAAGGGCTAAATTTGGATTTTGTCCCATAAGTGTTGGTCCTCGACTCTTCTCTCAGAAATGAGGCGCTCTGCATCTGCTGAATAAAGGAATATAAATGGTACCAGTGGCAGCTGATATCTGACTAGAGATTAGAGAGAACTCCATATGGCCCTAAGAGATGTTAATCTGAACAACCAAAAGAAGTTCTAAACTTGAGCTTACACGTGAATAAACAGAGACAAAGGGAGACTTCAAAGCGCAGCAGACTCTCAACTTTTCCTAAATGAGTGCAATGAAGAAAGCTGAAGGTCAAGTGGCACCCACTTCAAGCATCTCCCTAAGCATATAACTGACTCTTTGTTAGATAATGCTTTTGCAATCCTAAATCTTAGGTAGGAGCTGAGTTCAGGGTCAGAGAAGGACTCTTGGTTGTCATGGCTCTTGTCACAAGAGTAAAGCTGTGGTAACAGATAATTCTTAATTCTTTACATACCACTTCAAACATTTCTGAAAAGTAAAACTGACGAAACGCAGTCTGCTCTCTACAACATTCAAGGTCTGGTCTCTATCAGCTTCACCAGCTCCAGCTCCAATGGAAACACCACATACACAACTGTCTAGCTGAAATAAAATTCCAGGATTACGCTCTTTGAATTCATTTGTGGTTTAGTGGATGGGGGAGTGTTAAACTCCTAAGTGAAATCATGGCCAGATAGGAAGCAGCAAAGGGCCATCACCACTAAGTAAAACTGGGGGGGGGGGTCCTCAGATGCACTGAAGACAAAGGGAGGGTGACCAGCGCTGCCGCCAGCTCCACAGAGAGAGAGCGTGGGCGCAACACAGCCAGACAGCACCGCCCAGTTTACAGACCTGTCAGGTTGAGAGTGAGCAAAACTGAACACTGTAAATCACTGTGTTGCATCAACAAGTTTTCAACATAGTCTGTTTCCCACAAATTTTCTTCATTGTTCAAAGAATAAGGCAAGAACACCTATAGTTTTACCAAACGAACTAAACCCAAGCTGTTTTCCCCCTCAAACCACTGTAACATAACATGAGAAAATCTTAACTACTTCTCAGGAATTTAATCATTATGTAAATTGGTATGAAGAGACTAAGAATTAAATTTAAACGAACAGAGTTGCATTATAGAAACAAAATTGGGGGGGGGGTGGAATTCAGTGATTTTGAACCTGCCTTTCCCATATGAACTGTATCACTGGATAACCAAATAGTAGATGAGAGAAATCATCTCCTTATTCAATTATTCCAACTAATACATAGAATGATAAAATTATAGCATTACCATTTGCAACCCCCAATGAATGAATGGATCTAAGCGTTAAGCACCAATGGCTGCTACCTTTACAAAAAGAGTGACAACCAGACATTTATGTGCCTCTTGATAAAAGAACACACTACCACCTATAGTCTTGCCAAAGGAATTAAACCCAGATCTGATTAAGCCTTTCGATTCAGCTGCCGATTTGCAGGAAATACATAGGAACATGTATTTCATGTTCACAGCACAATGAGTCTGCAATCAGCAAAATCTAGACTGTGGGAAACTCTACAAGTAAGTGACCTGGGTTCTTGACGACAACAACAACAAAAAAAGTAAAGAATAAAGGAGGAACCTGTAGACAAAAAAAGACTTAAAAGACACATCAAATTTAAAACAACAGGTAAGACACAACTATAGTTGAGGGATGCACACTTGGGTGATGAAACCATAAGGAATCTCAAGGGTTCCTTCCCAAAAAGTCAGGGCAGTGCTTACTTTTGAAGTGAGGAAGAAGGTGTGATTGGGATGGGGCACAGGAAGTCACGGCAGAGTGCTCTAATAGGTGACACTTCCGACAGATATTACTACTTTATAATTAAGGAAACTGAAGCTTAATGGGTCTGAGTAATTCACCAAGGTTCCACAGTAAGTGGTGGGCGCGTAGCCGTAGTTCCGACACAGGCCATCTGACTACAAGCTTGAGCTCTTGCCTAAGGCCTACCTGGATTTAGCACCTTTTTTTTATTTTCAAGGTATAATTTACAAAAACTAAAGTGCACCCATACTGAGTGTAACTTTTACTTGAGAGTAAAGTCCAATGAACTTTACATTTGAAAACACTACTTGCTTCTTAATATCCATAAAAATAGAGGAATGCATAATCTCTTTAAGCAAATATCTTTGCCAGTGCAAAGCTAAATTGTTGACAATTTAAGATTAATAAGGAAGGTACTTCAGAGACTACAGTAGTAAGTGAGTTTTTCCTGGAACTGGGGATAAAACAGGATGATGCTTCCTATGTGATCTAATGTTTTAGTTTTCTTTTTTTACTGGTCAAAATTAATAATTCCCTAGGGATTTTTGAAGACAGCCAAGGTGTGGGCATTGGAAGTAAGAGATAACAAAGTATTTTCTCTCCATAGGAAAAAAGAGACATGAGTGGGGCATCAGAATAGAAGCTACCGTAAATACAAACTTTCAGGTTAGCTAACAAAGGCGTAAGCTTTCGTGGCACCCCGGAGCAAGCAGAAAAAGACACGAGAAAGCTTTGTGCGAATTAAAAGATTTTCTTAAAGAAAGATTTTCCTAAAGAAAACAGAGTGAAAAAGTACTTTGATTACGGTTAGGTTTAATGAAGCTATTTGAAACTGTGCCTTAAAGTAGGTCTATTTTGAGTTTATTTATTGTAACATCTAAGCTTGGATTTGTTTGTAAATCATACTAGTTAGTAAATATTTGTCCTGTTATTTTAAGAATTCTTTTCTGTAACAATCATAGTAATAGGAATGATAATAAGTAACATGCCTAGAGTGCTCTGTGGTGGTCCCTGAACTAACCAGTTACAGGTATCAACTCATTTAATCTTCAGAGCCACTCTCTGAAGTAGGTTGTAACTGTGGAGGTACCAAGGCAAACAGCTAGTAAGCAGCAGAGTTGGAACACTGACACTTTTGTGCGTTTGCATTGATCCACTGCTTTGCAGTTACTTGGCAGTTAATCTTCTTGTTGGGCCAATCCTGCTCTAAATTAGCACCGCAATCCCCATGCTGGTGGGCAAACTTAATGGAACTTAGGAGAAACTAAGAGCTCTTTAGAGGCATGACTATCTGAGTTTGTTCCATTTCAGGGAAGGAAATATTGGAGGTAGACTTGACCTATACTTTTAACTTTCTGTAACTAACTCTTTGATCCATTATATTCCAAAGATATCTGGAAATATCAGACAGGATTTATCCTATAAACTATGGGTTTCTCTACTACAGAGGTCGGCACACAGTAGGTACTCAATATTGAATGAAAGTGAAAACGAATACACGAGCTAACAATCACAGAACTTTTAGACATATTGTATAATCTGTAGAGTACCAAGGAAGTAAACCGATCATCTCAAGTGGCCCCTTTCTTTTTAAGCAGTGTCGAAAGGTTGAACTAAAGAAAGGGATAAAAAGCGAGATCCCTGGAAAGAAGAGAGGGGAAGAAAAGGACCAATGCAGGGAGCATGTAGCTGAGAGAACCAATAAAGAGGATAGCAGGCAATGATTCAAGTTTTCTCACGAACGCATAAATTTATATGGATATTTGTCATTATTTTCAGTTTGCTAGGAGTCTCTATTATCCTGAAAGGTGAAAATATAATGAAGATGGACCCCTTCATCACCGTCATACACAGACACATACATACTTACTCCATTAAAAACATCCTCTGACTTAGAGAAAAAACTTGTGGTCACCAGGGGGGGAAGGGTGGGGGAAGGGATAGATTGGGAGTTTGGGATTGACACGTACACATCGCTATATTTATTTATTTATTTATTTAAAGCATTAGACCTATTGATTTTTAAAATTTATTTATTGATTTATTTGGCTGAATCAGGTCTTAGTTGCAGCACGCAGGATCCTGCATCATGTGGGGTCTTAGTTCTCCAAACAGGGATCGAACCCACATCCACTGAATTGGAAGGCGGATTCTTAACCACTGGCCCACCAGGCAAGTCCCCACACTGCTACATTTAAAACAGATAACCAACAAGGACCTACTGTGTAAAAAAAAAAAAGGACCTACTGTATAGCACAGGGAACTCTGCTCAATACTCTTTAATAACCTAAATGGGAAAAGAATTTGAAAAAGAATAGATACACGTATATGTATAAGTGACTCACTCTTCTGTACACCTGAAACTACTGCAACATTTTTAATCAACTATACTCCAATATAAAATAAAAGATTTTTAAAAAGTCATCTGAAATAAAAGAAAAAAAAATCAGAGCAGAGTTGTTGTTTTTTTTTTTTCATGCATCATTTTTTTGGTTTTTATCAACCCAGTTATTTTGGGTTGCTATAAACTAAAAGCTATAAGAATGTCAGTGTCGAGGCCATATGTTGAAAGTCAACAGGATTCTTTTTCTTCTAGCATTCTCTCTTTTATTGGCAGGTTTTCCTAGTAAGATCTGTCATCTGGAAGAGCTCATTCTGCACAGTTGATGATTTTCCATAGGTTATGTTTTCAGGCTGAATCATAATCTTTTGTAGCCATAATCTGCTGAAATTCTCATCACATGCATACAATATTTAAAACATTTCATTTTTTTTTTCCAAAATGTAATATACGAGTTTTCCCCCATCTTCACAATTAAACCAATATCAAAATGTCTTGGCAGAATTAATTATAGGGTGGGAAGGGTAATTAAATTTTAGAACTTAAAACCTCAAATCTACCACAGAGTTGTAAACTTAGAATTTTATGCATTCTTAACAAAGGTTGTCTGCCTCAGCCAAGTAAGTTCACAAACGTTACATTGCGTGACTTGATTCTGATTTATGGTTAAGATTGTTAGAACTTGTATTTTGTGCCCTTGCCACATATGTACATTGTAAATATTGCATGAGAACACTGGAATGCAATAGTCATAAAAATAATTGCAGGCTATTACATAATCAGAAGTCTGTTTCTATCCTTTATTAGGCTAGTCTCATCACACCAAGTAAACTATATATACCAAATAAAAATAGAATGAGTTCTAGAATTATATTTCCTTTTTCATGTTTTCTTTAGATTTAAGATTTTAATTGCTATAATGTGGATCATAATGTTTCTTTTTTAAAAAGTCAGTAGCAGAGGGAGAGTTCACTTGAATAATATACAAGTGAATATCCATCTACACTGCCATGAAATCATTCTACAGATACTGTATGCCTACACGTATGTGTTGTTTTCTTTAAAAGCAAATTCTTCCTGAGTATATAGTGTGTTCATGATGGTACACCAAAATGAAGGGAAATACAAAGGTAAATTAGACTAAGTCTGCCATAAGGAGCTTAAACTCACAAACGTCATCCTTTCCTTCCTATGTACCACTGCCAGTGTATCACTTCCCTTCTAGACTGTTGCTGTCTCCTCTAACGCATGCTCCTTGCCTCCGTGTGCCATCCGCAGTGAAATCTTAAGGCACCACCTTGACTGTACCTTGCCACTGACTTTTGAGCACGTACTAAATGAAGTTCAAACTCTTTAGTCTGGCATTCCACACTCAACAATCTTGTTTTTCCTTGAACGGAATTGAAACTTGTCTACCTTTAGGCCTTTCCTCAAACTTTCACTCCTCCTAGAAGTAACAGTGGTATAAGGCCACAACTGATGGGTAAGATTTCAACAGGTAGAAACTGCAACATAGAGGATTCCAGATTGAAGAAGACACAAAACCAAGGAAGAGTGACAAACATTCAAGCTAATTGCTTGGTATGGTTGGAATGTAAGATTGACGTAAGTAAGTAGAGGGATACAGGGATAACATAATGCTCATAAGCTTTCAGGTCCTAGTATTTATCTGTCTTTCTGTCTCCCAATTTACCTACTTACTTCCTGCGGTGGTTTTAAAATATGTTCACAAATTCCTTGAAACTCCTGCCTTCAAGAATTACAGCCTAATTGTCTTTTTCTTAATTATGGGCTGGACTTAAGCCACTACTAACGAAGTGAATGAAGGGAAGTGACACTGTGTGACTTCAGACACTAGGTCCGAAGCTTCTTCCTTACTCTCTCAGATTGTTTACCCTGGAGAAAGGTGCCATGTTGTGAGGACACTCAAGCAGCCTATAGAGAGGTCCATGTGATGAGGAATCAAGCCCTCCCACCAACAGCCCTGAGAGTGAGCCGTCTCGGAAGTGGATGCTCCAGGCCCAGATAAACCTTCAGATGACTACATCACTGCCAACATCCTGACAGCAACCACATGAAAGACTCTGAGCTGGAAACTCACAGCTAAGTGACTCCCAAATTCCTAGCCCAGAGAAGCTATGACATAATGAATGTTCACTGGTTCAAGGCACTACGTTTTGGAATAATTTCTTATGCAATAGTAAATAACTGCTATGCTACCTATGGGATAAATGTCTACCAAGAAGAATGACTTCAGATATAAATATAAATCTTTATGACAATATTCCCAAACAGTAAACTAAAGAATAAATAGCCTTTTAACCTGTGGTATCACTCATACGATTAGAAAGCACAGTGAGGACACAGATCACATATATCGTGTTTTCCACCATGTACATCCTCAGCATCAAGTACAGTGCCTAACACAGTAACAATTTGTTGAATGGATGTACCCCTTCCCAAGGATGGCTCTGAAGGAGATTTCCTTACAATATAATAGATTTCACAGCCCTGAGTTTCTCAGCAAAAGACAAGACTAGGCAGGATAAATGGAGATAAAATATAATTCCTTAAAACAGTCTACATTCACCTCTGACCAAAGTGTTCCTCTTTGGCTTACCATTTTAGAGACCTTGAGAAACTGCTTTAATCTTCCTGAAACTATTTGACCCTGACATTAACAGTACTACTTAGCAATAGACCTGATATGTTATTTAAATGAAATATTTAAATCATCTGGAACAGTTCAAGGCATAGCAGGCACCCAATAATTAAATACTGATGTTAGTATTATTATTCTCTAAATATCAAGTCTAGAAAAATACAATTTACTTACAGTACACATTGACATATATGTAAATTGTATCATTCTTATTTCTCACTAGCTATTTAAAAGGCAATGTTGGTTAATTTAAAAGTTAATCAAATGCTCTTATATGACTCAGATAATTGTTTTTTTAATGCCCTCCAGAAAATTGTCTATGTTATAAGCAGAAACTCATTTTAAGTGAAAATTACATCATAGCTGATCTTTCCTTGTGCACTTTGCAATAGTCTTTGTGCCAAAGCAATAAAATACAACATGGATACGTAAATGAAAAAAAAAAAAACTGTCTACATTCAATATATTGTTTTTATTTTTATTATTTTACCTTCTTATTGAAAAATACAACTACAAATACTGAAACTGACACAAAAAAGTATCTATAGCTTAGTGAATTACTAAAAGGCAAACACCCTCGAAAGAACCAACCAGGTCAAGAAATAGAGCTTTGCCAGCTACCCCAGGAGCCCCTCCAAACTGAGTGTGTGTGCAGATGTAGTTTCCTTTCTTACATCCTACAACTAAGAAAGGAAAGGACCAGACTACTTAGGCTTAGAAAATAGAGAGGAGATGAAAGAAGAACCAGATCCAAGGGGGTGACTCTCGTCATGGCCAGGATCTCATGAGCAGAGTTCCCACAGCACTAAGAACTGGCTGCCAACTGTAGAAACTGTGGGTGTGAAGCAAGAGCTGTATGACAGGATCATGAATGGGAAGACCCTTAATGTGAACGTATTATCTTTTTTTCTTAACATTTTAATACATGGCATAAAAGAGGCATGGATGGAATTTCTGAATGAGAGATGTGATGGTGGTAGCAGGTTCAGACGTCACACTTGTAAATATGACAGCACTCTTGCTTTGTAGATTTTAATGTTGGGGAGCTTTATGTCACATTATCCACTAAAGTTAAACTGCCTTGAACTGTTATGTTATTGTCTAATAATGAAACATCTGATAGTGTGCTAACAAGGTAAATAAATTAAGTTGAATTTCTAGCTCTGTGCCATCAGATATAAATTTCTTTTACTGAGTTTACGGATTGCCTGAGTGTTCTAGCATAAAACCCCAGCTCTGTACATGTTAATTATCAACACATGGGATTACGACAATTTCCTAAAATGGATCAACTATCAACTGAACAGCAGAGTATTGGACTGAAAAACAAAAAAGAATAGCCTAATGTTGATTTCCAGTTTTTTGCAACATCAGTTATGGCACCAAGAAAAGACTGAATCATTCTAGAATTACTGTGAGATCTTGCTTAACTATATTCAGGGTGGAAAACAGATCTTACGCAGCCTTAACAGGGCTCATAAGTCTTGCTGTTTAATGATGTAATTGTTTAGAGGTGCTAATAAAGCTGCCTGGAGAGGCTGTAATAGCTTTCAAATGAAACAAGGTTGGATGACTCCACCAGTACACAAGGCAGCACATATGTGACCACAAGACACGGAGGACTGAAGCAGGTTCCATTCACGGCCAAGTGACTTGCTGAAGTAACTTTTTAGAGAGGAGTGGAGGTGGAATACGTTCCCACCAAAAAGTCCCTGTCAAAAAAAGAAGTATTTTCATAATTCCACTATAAGGGGCTAGAAAGAACTTGGTGACCTTTGAATATGTAAGAATAAAGTTCCACCCCTTTATGTGAAGAAACAGGTCTGCTCTACCGCTAGCTTCCATGATAATTTCTTGTGGTGGAAAGAGCCTGGGCTTTCAAGTGAGACAAACCTGAACTGAAACCCTGTGCCCTGCCACATACAGATAAGGTAACCCACGTAACCCAGTTAACTTCTCTCAGCTTTAGTTTCCTCATCTAAAAAAAATGGAGACATGTCAAACTTTTTCTGATCATAAATGACAGAAACCCAAATGATACTCACTTAAGCAAAAAAGATTATTTATTGGAAAACTATTGGAAAGGCTCAAAAACTCCAAACAACAGCTTGTCATAGGAGTTAGAGCCAAGACAGGTCCTCAGACCTCAAGGAATGAAACCAAAAACCTCACCACTGACAGTACTGTTTCTCTCTCTCTCCTCTGTACTTCTTTTTCCATACTGGCTTTCTTCATTCCCACTATGTAGAGGTGTACTGTCCAATATAGTAGCCATTAACCAAATGTGACTACTGAGCATTTGGAATATGACTAGTTTGAACTAAGAGGTGGTAAAGAGTAATATACATACCAGGCTTAAAAGGCTTAGTACAAAAAATATATATAATATGTCTCATTAATAATTTTCATTTTGATTATATATTGAAATAATATTTTGAATAATGATGGATTAAATAAAATATATTATTAAAACTATTTCCACCTGTTTCTTCTTAGTTCTTTATGTGGCAACTAGAAATTACATACATAGCTCATATATGTGACTTGCATTATATTTCTACTGGGCAGTGCTACCAAAAAACTACAAAAACAACCAGAAAACAATTAACAAAATGACAGTAAGTACACACCTATCAATAATTACATTAAATGTTAACAAACTAAATGCACCAAACGGCTGAATTGTTAAAAAAAAAAAAAAAAAAGACCTCTATATAAGCTGCATATAATAGACCCACTTAAGATCTAAAGGCACACACACATTGAAAGTGAGGGAATGGAAAAAGATCTTCCATGCAAATGGAAACAAACAAACAAAAGAGCTGGGGTACCAATACTTATATCAAAATAGACTTTAAAATAAAGACTGTTACAAGAGACAAAGGACATTACATAACACTCAAGGGATCAATCCGACAAGAAGATGTAACAATTGTAAATCTAAATGCACTCAACACAGAAGCACCTAAATACAAAAATTTAATACAAAACTAAAGGGAGAAATTGACAATAACACAGTAATAGCAGGGGACTTTAAACCCCACTTACATCAGTGACAGTTCATCCGACAGAAAATCAATAAGGAAAAACTGGCTTTAAAT
This sequence comes from Grampus griseus, assembly GCF_964374135.1. Lineage (NCBI taxonomy): Eukaryota > Metazoa > Chordata > Mammalia > Artiodactyla > Delphinidae > Grampus > Grampus griseus. The sequence continues at coordinate 21,426,814 of NC_139009.1, read as the reverse complement.
GACACATTAGATCAAATGGACTTATATGTAAATTCATTCCATCCAAAAGCAGCAGAATACACATTCTTTTCAACTGCATATGGAATATTCCCCAAAATAGATAACATGCTAGACCACAAAACAAACCTTAATAAATTTGAAAAGAATGAAATCAAATCAAGCATCTTTTCTGATCATAACAGTAGGAGACTAGAAATCGATTACAAGGAAAAAAAATGCAAAAAACACAAACACATGGAGGCTTACAATATGCTGCTAAAGAACCGCTGGGTCACTGAAGAAATCAAAGAGTAAATAAAACTATATCTGCAGACAAATGAAAATGGAAACACAATGATACAAAATCTATGGAATACAGGGTGGAGTAAAGATGGAGTATTAGAAGGACATGGGATTCACATCTCCTCACAACTAGGGCACCTACCAGGCACCAGTGGGGGACCAAGGACACGTAAGGGGACGGGAGGAACCCCCAGTGACCGGGTAGGACATGGGGTGTGAGAGGAGTTAAGGAGGAGAAGAAGCGGAGGCAGGACGAGACTGGCACCCCAGAGGGGCGGCTAGGGAAGAGGAAGGGATCCCACACCTGAAGGGGGAGATTGGGCAACCACTGAGAGGGCAGAGAATCAAAATGTAGCGTGGCCAGGTTTCCCCTGCCCACTTGGGCCACCAGGACCCTGCTGAGATCCTGGGCCTGGTCCTCTGCCCACCTAGGACTCCTCCAGCTGTGCGAGTCCTGAGGGAGTGGGAGGGAGGGAAGGGGGAGCAAAAGTAAAAGCCAGACCTCTGGGACTGGCACCCCTGAGGGGTGGCTGGGGGAGGGGAAGGGTTCCAGCGGGACCCACCCAAGGTTAGGGGTCCAGTGGTGACACAGGAGACCCTGGGGGAGACAGTGGGGGAGGGAAGCGAAGGAACGGACGGGAATGCAGCCAGTGCTTTCCCAGTCCACTTAGGCACTGGGGAGCCTATTGGGCTCCTGGGCTTAATCCGCTGCCCTCGCAGCCTCCCTCCTGCCCTGTAGAACCCAAGGCCTGCCCCTACACCCTCACCCAGAGCCTCACCTCTACACACTGAGACCCCCTCCAATGCACTGGGCCTAAACCCCACCCACACACCCTCACTCAGGGCCCTACCTCCAAACTCTGGAACCCCACACTCCAGAGGCCCTCCTTTCAATGTGCTGCGCCTCCCCTTCTGCTTTGGTCCTAAGCAGAGGCCCCGCCCACTCTTGAACCATTGCCCCACCTAGGCCCCACCCTTGCCCCGCCGCATACTCAAACATCACCCCTCCACACCTGCCTAGGTCCCGCCCCACCCTAAACGCCACCCCTGCCTAGGTTCCACCCCCGCCTAAACTCCACCCCCATACCAAGGATTTATTTTTTTATTTATTTATTTTTTTCCTTTTCTTAGATCAGGGTTCTATTTTACCTTCTTGATTCATTGTTGTTGATACTTTTATATTTTTATTTTTCCTAATAAGGCTTTTATTTTTCTAATTTTATTTTATTCTTTATACTTTGCTATTGTTCCCTCCTTTTAGCTTGTTTCCCCCCCACCTGTTCTTTTTTCATTGTGGTTTTAATTTACCTTGTTGCATTTGTCTCAATCATAGTTTTATTTTTCCTAATATATATTATATCTTTCTAATTTTATTTTGTTTTTTATCCTTTGATATTGTACTGCTTTTTTTCTTTCTTTCTTTTACTTTTTTTTTTTTTTTTTTTACCATGCCACAAACCTTGCGGGATCTTGGTTCCCAGGCCGGAGGTCAGGCCTGAGCTCCTGTGGTGGGAGCTCCAAGTCCAAACCACTGGACTAACAGAGAACCTCGGACCCCACGGAATATCACTTGGAGTGAGGCCTCACAGAGGTCCTCATCTCAGCACCAAGACCTGGATCTATCCAACTGCCTGGAAACTCCAGTGCTGCACGTCTCAGCCAAACAACCAGTAAGACAGCAATAGTGCACCACCCATCAAAAAAAACAAAAGAAGGAAAGAAATGACAAAAAAATATGTTACAGACGAAGGAGGAAGGTAAAATCCTGCAACACCAAATAAATGAAGATGAAATAGGCAACCTACCTCAAAAAGAATTCAGAGTAATGATAGTACAGATGATCCAAAATCTCGGAAATAGAATGGAGAAAATACAAGAAATATTCAACAAGGTTCTAGAGAGCAAACAGTGATGAACAACACAATTACTGAAATTAAAAATACTCTAGAAGGAATCAATAGCAGAATAACTGAGGCAGAAGAACAGATAAGGGAGCTGGAAGATACAATGGTGGAACTAACTGCCAGGGAGCAGAATAAAGAAAAAACAATGAAAAGAATTGAGGACAGTCTCAGAGACCTCTGGGAAAACATTAAACACACCAACATCTGAATTGGAGGGGTCAGAGAAGAAGAAGAGAAAAAGAAAGGGTCTGAGAAAATACTTTAAGAGGTTATACTCTAAAACTTCCCTAACATGAGAAAGGAAATAGTCAATCAAGTCCAGGAAGCACAGAGAGTACCATACAGGATAAACCCAAAGAGAAACACACCAAGACACATACTAATCAGCTATCAAAAATTAAATACAAAGAAAAAATATTAAAAGCGGTAAGGGAAAAGCAACAAATAACATACAAGGGAATCCCTGTAAGGTTAACAGCTGATATTTCAGCAGAAACTCTGCAAGCCAGAAGGGAGTGGCAGGACATATTTAAAGTGATGAAAGGGAAAAACCTACAACCAAGATTACTCTATCTAGCAGGGATCTCATTCAGACTCGATGGAGAAATCAAAAGCTTTACAGACAGGCAAAAGCTAAGAGGATTCAGCACCACCAAACCAGCTCTACAACAAATGCTAAAGGAACTTCTCTAAGCAGGAAACACAAGAAAAGAAAAGGACCTACAAAAACAAACCCAACACAATTAAGAAAAAGGTCATAGGAACATACATATCGATAATTACCTTAAACATGAAGGGATTAAATGATCCAACCAAAAGACACAGGCTTGCTGAATGGATACAAAAACAAGACCCATATATATGCTGTCTACAAGAGACCCACTTCAGACCTAGGGACACATACAGACTGAAAGTGAGGGGATGGAAAAAGATATTCCATGCAAATGGAAATCAAAAGAAAGCTGGAGTAGCAATATTCATATCAGCTAAAATAGACTTTAAAATAAAGAATGTTACAAGAGACAAGGAAGGACACTACATAATGATCAAGGGATCAATCCAAGAAGAAGATATAACAATTAAAAATATATATGCACCCAACATAGGAGCACCTCAATACATAAGGCAACTGCTAACAGCTATAAAAGAGGAAATCGACAGTAACACAATAATAGTGCAGTACTTTAACACCTCATTTACACCAATGGACAGGCCATCCGAAATGAACATAAATAAGGAAACAGAAGCTTTAAATGACACAACAGACCAGATAGATTTAATTGATATTTATAGGACATTCCATCCAAAAACAGCAGATTACACTGTCGTCTCAAGTACGCACAGAACATTCTCCAGGATAGATCACATCATGGGTCACAAATCAAACCTCAGTAAATTTAAGAAAACTGAAATCATATCAAGCACCTTTTCTGACCACAACGCTATGAGATTAGAAATGAATTACAGGGGAAAAAAACGTAAAAAACACAAACACGTGGAGGCTAAACAATACGTTACTAAATAACCAAGAGATCACTGAAGAAATCAAAGAGGAAATCAAAACATGCCTAGAGACAAATGACAATGAAAACACGACGATCCAAAATCTATGGGATGCAGCAAAAGCAGTTCTAAGAGGGAAGTTTATAGCTATACAAGCCTACCTCAAGAAACAAGAAAAATCTCAAATAAACAATCTAACCTTACACTTAAAGGAAACAGAGAAGGAACAAACAAAATCAAACTTAGTAGAAGGAAAGAAATCATAAAGATTAGAGCACAAATAAATGAGATAGAAACAAAGAAAACAACAGCAAAGATCAATAAAACTAAAAGCTAGTTCTTTGAGAAGATAAACAAAATTGATAAACCATTAGCCAGACTAATCAAGAAAAAGATGGAGAGGACTCAAATCAATAAAATTAAAAATGAAAAAGGAGAAGTTACAACAGACACCGCAGAAATAGAAAACATCCTAAGAGACTACTACAAACAACTCTATGCCAATAAAATGGACAACCTGGAAGAAATGGACAAATTCTTGGAAAGGTATAACCTTCCAAGAATGAACCAGGAAGAAATAGAAAATATGAACAGACCAATCACAGGTAATGAAATTGAAACTATGATTAAAAATATTCCAACAAAAAAAGTCCAGGACCACAAAGCTTCACAGGTGAATTCTATCAAACATTTAGAGAAGAGCTAACACCCACCCTTCTCAAACTCTTCCAAAAAATTGCAGAGGAAGGAACACTCCCAAACTCATTCTATGAGGCCACCATCACCCAGATACCAAAACCAGAGGAAGATACTACAAAAAAAGAAAATTACAGACCAATATCACTGATGAATATAGACACAAAAACCCTCAACAAAATACTAGCAAACAGAATCCAACAACACATTAAAACGATCATACAAAATGATCAAGTTTATCCCAGGCATTCACAGATTCCTCAATATATTCAAATCAATCAATGTGACATACCATATTAACAAATTGAAGAATAAAAACCATATGATCATCTCAACAGATGCAGAAAAAGCTTTTGACAAAATTCAACACCCATTTATGATAAAAACTCTTCAGAAAGTGAGCACAGAGGGAACCTACCTCACCATAATAAAGGCCATATACAACAAACCCACAGTAAACATCATTTTCAATGGTGAAAAGCTGAAAGCATTTCCTCTAACATCAGGAACAAGACAAGGATGTCCACTCTCACCACTATTATTCAACATAGTTTTGGAAGTCCTACCCATGGCAATCAGAGAAGAAAAAGAAATAAAAGGAATACAAATTGGAAAAGAAGTAAAACTGTCACTGTTTGCAGATGACATGATACTATACATAGAGAATCCTAAAGATGCCACGAGAAAACTACTAGAGCTAATCAGTGAATTTGGTAAAGTTGCAGGATACAAAATTAATGCACAGAAATCTCTTGCATTCCTATATACTAATGATGAAAAATCTGAAAGAGAAATTAAGGAAACACTCCCATTTACCACTGCAACAAAAAAAATAAAATACCTAGGAATAAACCTACCTAGTGAGACAAAAGACCTGTATGCAGAAAACTATAAGACACTGATGAAAGAAATTAAAGATGATACCAACAGATGGAGAGCTATACCATGTTCTTGAATTGGAAGAATCAACATTGTGAAAATGATTATACTACCCAAAGCAATCTACAGATTCAATGCAATCCCTATCAAATTACCAATGGCATTTTTTGCAAAACTAGAACAAAAAATCTTAAAATCTGTATCGAGACACAAAAGACCCTGAATAGCCAAAGCAGTCTTGAGGGAAAAAAGCGGAGCTGGGGGAATCAGACTCCCTGACTTCAGACTATATTACAAAGCTACAGTAATCAAGACAATATGGTACTGGCACAAAAAAAAGAAATATAGATTAATGGAACAGGATAGAAAGCCCAGAGATAAACCCACGCACTTATGGTGAGCTAATCTATGACAAAGGAGGCAAGGATATACAATGAAGAAAAGACAGTCTCTTCAATAAGTGGTGCTGGGAAAACTGGACAGCTACATGTAAAAGAATGAAATTAGAACACTCCCTAACACCATACACAAAAATAAACTCAAAACGGATTAGAGACCTAAATGTAAGACTGGACACCATAAAACTGTTAGAGGAAAACATAGGGAAAACACTCTTTGACATAAATCATAGCAAAGTATTTTTTGATCCACCTCCTAGAGTAATGGAAATAAAAACAAAAATAAACAAATGGGACCTAATGAAACTTAAAAGCTTTTGCATAGCAAAGGAAACCATAAACAAGACAAAAAGGCAACCCTCAGAATGGGAGAAAATATTTGCAAATGAATCAACAGACAAAGGATTAATCTCCAAAATATATAAACAGCTCATGCAGCTCAATATCAAAAAAACAAACAATCCAATCAAGAAGTGGGCAGAAGACCTAAATAGACATTTCTCCAAAGAAGATATACAGACTGCCAACAAACACATGAAAAGCTGCTCAACATCACTAATTATTAGAGAAATGCAAATCAAAACTACAATGAGGTATCACCTCACACCAGTTAGAATGGGCATCATCAGCAAATCTATGAACAACAAATGCTGGAGAGGGTATGGAGAAAAGGGAACCCTCTTGCACTGTTGGTGGGAATGGAAATTGATACAGCCACTATGGAGAACAGTATGGAGGTTCCTTAAAAAACTAAAAATAGAATTACCATATGACCCAGCATCCCACTACTGGGCATATACCCACAGAAAAGCATAATTCAAAAAGACACATGCACCCCAGTGTTCATTGCAGCACTATTTACAATAGCCAGGTCATGGAAGCAGTCTAAATGCCCATCGACAGTTGAATGGATAAAGAAGATGTGGTACATATATAAAATGGAATATTACTCAGCCATCAAAAGGAACGAAACTGAGTCATTTGTTGAGATCTGGATGGATCTAGAGAGTGTCATACAGAGTGAAGTAAGTCAAAAAGAGAAAAACAAATATCGTATATTAACGCATATATGTGGAACCTAGAAAATGGTACAGATGAACCGGTTTGCAGGGCAGAAATTGAGACACAGATGTAGAGAACAAATGTATGGACACCAAGGGATGTCTGCATTTCCTAATCCTTCACAGATTGACGGCTTCATAAAATACATTAAAAATTCGTTCTTATGAAAAGAAAAAAATTTTAAACATCAAAATGCAAACCCAATATTTTTATCATTACAGTCAACAGACATGATTATTCTGTCAAATTGCTTTAAATGTTTCTAAAGACTATCAATTCTGTACTTATCTCACCATGAACCAAAACATACACTCTGGGTAGCACTGACTAGAACGTTCTGACTGCACCCTTTCCTCTCTCTCATTTTCTCAGGTTGATCATTGAGTTAGGTGAGTAAGCACGTCAGCTAACAGGTATGAAAACTTCAGCAAGTCTGAAATGTGGTCACCTAGAGCCTTAATATTCAGTTTTACATCCCTTGAACCCTGACTATCAGCCTCATTTCCCTCTTCCTTCTCTCCAATCATTTTATATATGTCTCCTGGCAGACTTCTCTTCCTAAATACAATCCCAATCATAGTACTACTCAAAGCAATTACTCAAAACAATCTCTAAACTCCCTAGTTGAATATTTAAGGCTCTGTCTGTATCATTATATCTTTAAAATGCCTTTCTTTTCTTATCTCCCACTAGTCTGTATACATGTTCTGTGATTTAGGCAAACTAGACATTTCTGCTGTTCTCCAAATGTTCTTTCATTGCCACCTAAAACCAAGCTCATATTGTCCCTAGCTTCTCTCTATCAGTACGAGTCTTTCAGGACCATTTCAAATGTCACCTCCTTTATAAAGGTCTTTTCTAACTAGATGTAATCTCTCACCAACCCATTAAAGAACTTTGTACTTCTCTTATGGTACTGAAATTATTATGACTTGCATTACTATTGACTATGCAATCATCTTATGCCCCAAACCAGATTTTACTTTTATTTGAATTGTAGGTCCGCTGATTGATGAAAATGGATTAATGGTAACAGATGACACTGATAAACTGACACTAGCCCTGTCATGTGCCAGGTGGTAACCTTATGATGTGGGGAGAGGAAATGTCACCATTGAGAAAACAGCTCCGAATAAAAAATGGTAAACCTGTAATGATCACAGCCCATAATTCCTGTTACCCTCACTGTGCTACTTGGTTCCAATCCATACTTCCCTTTCTGAATTATAGGTGGCAATACCTCCCCCATAAACAGGCTGAACAAAAAGGGTAAATTCAAAAGGACAGTATGAAGGGATTAGTCTATACTTTGCCTTAAAAAACCAGCTGCATGAAACAGGATTAGAAAAACAAGGAAGTCTGGGTTTTTTTACAAACTCAATAAATACTCAATAAATGGTGAAGTTCAAAGTTCTAATGAACACTGACCTGATCAATCCTATCTGAAATTTTGTGCTTATTTCTGGACACCACAGTTTAAGAGAGATGCTGGCAATCTGGAATACCTCCTGAAGAGAAGTATGAGGACAGAGAAGGTTTTAAAATCTTATGACATGTAAGTATAAAGGACTAAAGCTGCCTAACCTATAAAAGAACAGAATCTCTGGTTGTTTGAATGCAATTGTTTTTGCTGTAATGTGAAAATGCATTGCTTTAAAAAATTGCATTTTAGTGAACTATACATTAAGAGTAAGAGGCTTATGAGAAAAATATGGCAAGGCTAGACCTTACTTTACAGTTAGTCACTTGTACAACTTCGAAACCACAGCATTAACAAAAACCAAAGTAAATCCAATAAAACTCTAATATACTTAAAATGACATGCTATATTCGTAATAAACAAAGAATTATTATACTAAACATAGGACTTTGAAAAAGCTGAAGATAACAATGAAAGGGGCTACAAGGAAAGGTTGAAACTGCTGAGTTATGGGAAAGAGTAGAGGGACATCATCATTAGAAGTTACAGCGGAGAAGCAGGTCTTGGACAAAATGTAATGATGCCAGAGAGGGAAAGCTCTGGCTTATTGCCTTGTGTTTGTTTCTTTTCCACAAAGATGGGGAGAAACCATGCGACAAATACTTAAATACAGAGTGTACAGCAAAACTGAGCCACGTGAAAGGAATGGAGTGAATGGACATTGTATGCCATACAAAAACCCTCCACAGCTTGTTAGTTCATCTGCATTAGTGTACTTGCATTCAGCTGCTGTTATTCAGTGGTCAAACTATTAACTAAACCATGGCAACTTCTGCCTTATACTGACATACTTCCACTATTTATCAATTGTGTGTGAACTAATCCATGTTACTAAAGCATTGTATGTAACAGAATACACTGTACTTGAAGAACTATCAAGATATATGGGGACAGGGTAGCAAAGCAGGTCAACTGATAGTGATTTGAGACACAGCTCCATTCTAAAATTATAATTTAGAAGGTAAAAACACAAGTACACCATAAAAAAATAAAAGCAAAAGAAAACAATAAAAGAAAACTGAAAGGAGGAAGTTCACAGAAGCTGCCTGTGACTATTCTTCATTTTCAGTAGGGAAAAATACTACTGTCAGAATTACCATAAATTATATCTGAAAATTTGGGGCAAGTGAAAATTTGGGTTTTGAATTCTAGATGGGGGAAAAACAGGACAGAAGAAAAAAGAAGTAGTAAACATAACTCTATCTTAATTTCAATGAAATGCTTACTTTCTTCCTAGACCACAATAAATTTAATACTTTGGAATATAAATTAATGACTAAATAAAATCAAAACCATTTCTATTCTGCATTTACTCCAAGCTCAGAAATGTATTAAGGACCATAATATTCATCATCTCATTGATATTCCCAACAATCCAATGTGTTGTGCTATAGCCTAACCACATTTTAACAGTTAGGGAAACTAAGACTTGGAAGAAAATTTAGTAAACTGTATGCTGCTAACAGATTATTTAAAAATAAGAGAGAAGATGGAATAAAGGAAGGAAGAAAACAAGGAAGGAAAGGAAGAGAGGAGGGAAGAAAAGAGGGAGGGAGACTTCAACCAAGCTGAAGGTGCTCGTAAAATAAAAACGAAGAGACCATGGTATTAAAATCCACTTAAACGCACTGAACCAAATCCTTTTTCTCATCTTTCTGTGATGCCCCAGGTGCCTTTGTGAAGAATTTCCCCCACCCTCCATCCCATAATTTAGGAAAGGGACCAGCAAAAAATTGCCTGCAGTCCAAAGCCAGTCCAATGTCTATTTTTTTAAATAAAGTTTTACTGGGATTCAGACACAATCATTGATTTAGATATTGTCCGTAGCTGCTTTCATGCTGTGACAGCAAAGTTAAGTAGCTGTGATGGAGACCACATGGCCTACAAGCCTACAATTCTACTATCTTGTGATTAAGCCTCAAATGCAGATTTTGGCTCAATTTTAGCAATGATAAAGTAGAATTACTACTGGAATTAAAAGCACTCTACTTTTATGGCACGTTCTTCCAGGTACATATTCCTACTTTTATAAAAGTATGCCTACTCCTATTTGATTAGATAAGATGAGGGTTTCCTGTGAATTCTTTATGGTCTTTCAAGCACCAGACAACTGTTTTGTTTAAAACCAGATTTCACAAGACTGAGTTAAAGCAGTCTTTATTTCTAAAAGCTGCTTATTAAGTGTGACTTTATTGGATCCAAAAAATTCCCTAAACTAAAAGGTATCAAATTCCTGTCTTTCTCTTTTTAACATCTTTATTGGAGTATAATTGCTTTACAATGGTGTGTTAGTTTCTGCTTTATAACAAAGTGAATCAGCTATATATATATATATATATATATATATATATATATATATATATGTATCCCCGTATCTCCTCCCCCTTGTGTCTCCCTCTCACCCTCCCTCCCTATCCCACCCCTCTAGGTGGTCACAAAGCACCGAGCTGATCTCCCGGTGCTACGCAGCTGCTTCCCACTAGCTATCTATTTTATAGCTGGTAGTGTACATATGCCCATGCCACTCTCTCACTTCGTCCCAGCTTGCCCTTTCCACTCCCCATGTCCTCAAGTCCATTCTCTTCGTCTGTGTCTTTATTCCTGTCCTGCCCTTAGGTTCTTCAGAACCATTTTTTTTTTAGATTCCATATATACGTGTTAGCATATGGTATTTGTTCTTCTCTTTCTGACTTACTTCACTCTGTATGACAGACTCTAGGTCCATCCACCTCACTACAAATAACTCAATTTCGTTTCTTTTTATGGCTGAGTAATATTGCATTGTGCCACATCTTCTTTATCCATTCATCTGTGGATGGACGCTTAGGTTGCTTCTATGTACTGGCTATTGCAAATAATTCTGCAGTGAACATTGTGGTACATGACTCCTTTTGAATTATCGTTTTCTCAGGGTACATGTCCAGTAGTGGGATTGCTGGGTCGTAAGGTAGTGCTATTTTTAGTTTTTTAAGGAACCTCCATAATGTTCTCCATAGTGGCTGTACCAATTTACATTCCCACCAACAGTGCAAGAGGGTTCCTTTTTCTCCACACCCTCTCCAGCATTTATTGTTTGTAGATTTTTTGATGATGGCCATTCTGACCGGTGTGAGGTGATACCTCATTGCAGTTTTGATTTGTATTTCTCTAATGATTAGTGATGTTGAGCATCCTTTCATGTGTTTGTTGGCAGTCTGTATATCTTCTTTGGAGAAATGTCTATTTAGGTCTTCTGCCCATTTTTGGACTGGGTTGTTTGTTTTTTTGATATTGAGCTGCATGAGTTGCTTGTAAATTTTGGAGATTAATCCTTTGTCAGTTGCTTCATTTGCAAATATTTTCTCCCATTCTGAGGGTTGTCTTTCCGTCTTGTTTATGGTTTCCTTTGCTGTGCAAAAGCTTTTAAGTTTCATTAGGTCCCATTTGTTTATTTTTGTTTTTATTTCCATTTTTCTAGGAGGTGGGTCAAAAAGGATCTTGCTGTGATTTATGTCATAGAGTGTTCTGCCTATGTTTTCCTCTAAGAGTTTTATAGTGTCTGGCCTTACATTTAGGTCTTTAATCCATTTTGAGCTTATTTTTGTGTATGGTGTTAGGGAGTGTTCTAATTTCATTCTTTTACATGTAGCTGTCCAGTTTTCCCAGCACCATTTATTGAAGAGACTGTCTTTTCTCCATTGTATATTCTTGCCTTTAAAAGGTATCAAATTCTGAAGCATCTTTTAAAATGTGTGGTTTAGAGAAAAAATTTTGTAATGAATAGTCTTTGAATTTATATTCATTTATCAGGATCAGAGGGCTTTTTAATGTTTGCTACCTTATGCTTGCTGAGAAACAACTATAATCAATACGTATCACTCTAACAAGCTTGCTATATTTTAAAAAAGAGAATATTTGGGGGAAGATATCAGTTTCCTTCCTAGCAAATATGTAAAAATAAACGGACTTTCAAATAATAAAGAACAATGCAAGAATTCGTTAAAAAAAAAAAATCCAGGGAGATTAATCAGTCTAATTCTCTTCTTCTGGCTGCAGAGAATGCAAAATCCTCCCCGGTTCCTAAGGAAAGGTGAGGAGACTGAGGAATTTTAAAACTGCAAATTTACTAAAACTCAATCTTTGATGACAAGTCACATTTTGTGACTGTCATACACACACGTTTTCAACAGTCATGCTATTACCTATTTTCCCCTACTATATGAAAGAATGATAGTGCCCCACTCTCACCACTTTTATTCAACATAGTACTGGAAGTCCCAGCCATAGCAATCAGACAAGAAAAAGAAATAAAAGGAATCCAAGTTGGAAAGGAAGAAGTAAAACTGTCACTGTTTGCAGATGACATGATACTATACATAGAAAATCCTAAAGATGCCACCAAAAAACTACTAGAGCTCATCAATAAATCCAGTAAAGTTGCAGGATACAAAACTCATATACAGAAATCTGTTGCATCTCTATACATTAACAAAGAACTATTAGAAAGAGAAATTAAGGAAACAATCCCATTTACAATCACCTCCAAAAAAATAAAATAAAATAGCTAGGTATAAACTTACCTAAGGAAGTAAAAGACCTGTATTCAGAAAACTATAAGACACTGATGAAAGGAACTGAAGATGACACAACAGATGGAAAGATATAACATGTTCACAGATTGGAAGAATTAATATTGTTAAAATGAGCACACAACACAAGGCAAGCTACAGATTCAATACAACCCCTATCAAAATATCAATGGCATTTTTTCACTGAAGTAGAAAAAATAATTCTAAAATTCATATGGAAACACAAAAGACCCCTAATAGCCAAAAGAATTTTGAGAAAGAAGAACAAAGCTGGAGGTATCACATGCCCTGACTTCAGACTATGCCACAGAGCTACTGTAATCAAAACAGTATGGTACTGGCACAAAAAGAAACACATAGATCAATGGAACAGAATAGAGAGCCCAGAAATAAACCCACACACCTATGGTCAAATAATCTATGACAAAGGAGGCAAGAATATACAATGGAGAAAAGACAATCTCTTCAATAAGCAGTGCTGGGAAAACTGGACAGCTACATGTAAAAGAATGAAATATGAACATTTCCTTACACCATATACAAAAATAAGCTCAAAATGAGTTAAAGACCTGAATGTAAGTTCTGAAACCATAAAACTCCTAGAAGGAAACATAGGCAGAACACTCTTTTACATAAATCACAGCAATATTTTTCAGATCTGTCTCCTAAGGCAGAGAAAACAAAAGGAAAAATAAACAAACAGGACCTAATTAAACTTAAAAGCTTTTGCACAGCAAAGGAAATCATCGACAAAATGAAAAGGCAACCTACCAAATGGGAGAAAATATTTGCAAATGTTATGACCAATAAGGGGTTACTATCCAAAATATACAAACAGCTCATACAGCTCAATATCAAAAAAACAAACAACCCAATCAAAAAGTGGGCAGAAGACCTAAATAGACATTTCTCCAAAGAAGACATACAGATGGCCCATAGGCACATGAAAAGATGCTCAAAATTGCTAACTATTAGAGAAATAAATCAAAACTACAGTGAGGTATCAGCTCACACCAGTCAGAATGGCCATCATCAAAAAGTCTACAAAAAATAAATGCTGGAGAGAGTGTGGAGAAAAAAGAACCTGCCTACACTGTTGGTGGGAATGTAAATTGGTGCAGCCACTATGGAGAACATTATGGAGGTCCCTTAAAAAATTAAAAGTAGAGTTACCATATGATTCAGCAATCCCACTGTGGGCCATATATCTGGAAAAGCTGAAAACTCTAATTCGAAATTACTTAGCCATAAAAAAGAATGAAATAATGCCATCTGCAGCAACATGGATGGACCTAGAGATTATCATACTAAATGAAGTAAGTCAGACAAAGACAAATATCATATGATATCACTTATATGTGGAATCTAAAAAAAAATGATAAAAATGAACTTATTTACAAAAGAGATATAGACTCATAGACATAGAAAACAAACTTATAGTTACCAAAGGGGAATGGGGGAGGGGGGCGGAAATAAATTAGCAGTTTGGGATTAACAGATACATACTACTATACATAAAATAGATAAACAATAAGGACCTACTGTAGAGTACAGGAAACTATATTCAGTATCTTGTAATAACCTACAATGGAAAAGAATCTGAAGAAGAATACATGTATGTACAACTGAATCACTTTGTTGTACATACAATATTGTAAATCAACTATACTTCAATGAAAATTTTTTTTAAAAAAATAAAATAATAAATAAATAAACAACCGATTTAAAAATGGGCAGAATTAAAATAAACATTTTCCAAATAACAAAACAAAACATACCTTTGGCCAACAGGCACGTGAAAATATGTTCAACATCAATAATCATCAGAGAAATGCAAATCAAAACCACAATGAGATATCACCTCACACCTGTCAGAATGGCTATCATCAAAAAGGTCACAAACAACAAATGTTGGCAAAGCTGCAGAGAAAAGGGAACCCTGGTACACTGTTGGTGGGAATGTAAATTGGTGCAGCCACTGTGGTAAACAGTATGGAGGTGCCTCAGAAAACTAAAAATAGAACTACCACATGATCCAGCAATTCCACTCCTGGGTATTTACACAAAGAAAACAAAAACACTAATTCAAAAAGATACATGCACCCCCATGTTCATAGCAGCACTATTTATAATACCCAAGATATGAAAGCAACCTAAATGTCCATCAACAGATGAATGGATAAATAAGATGTACTTATATACAATGGAAAATTACTCAGTCATAAAAAAGAATGAAATTTTGCCATTTGCAACAACATGGATGGAGCGTATTCTCTTCAGTTGAGAAGTTCAGGGGTGCACCCCTGGGCCCAAGTAGGACAGACATGGGAAAGTCAGTCTATGCCTACCTGTAATTTATTTCCTGCTACATGGACTATGGAAGCAGAGGATTTGTACCACATTTCCCATTTCATTTATACTAGTTTGTGCTGGAGTCCTATCACCCAGAAATAAAGAATCCTAATCAATACAGAAGTTTTTTGTTTTTTTTTTTTTACTGACTGTGTTTTTATGTAAATGATTTATCTAACCCTTTGACTTACCACAACTAAAAATAAAACTCAGACACTAAAGTCAGGACTCATTTTCAGAATAAATTCATTCTATCCCATGTAACAACCATATACGTTGACTTCCATGATGGCACAGTGGTTAAGAATTTGCCCGCCAATGCAGGGGACACGGGTTCAAGCCCTGGTCCAGGAAGATCCCACATGCTGCGGAGCAACTAAGACCGTGTGCCACAGCTACTGAGCCTGTGCTCTAGAGCTCGCGAGCCACAACTAGTGAGCCCACGTGCCACAACTACTGAAGCCAGCACGTCTAGAGCCCGTGCTCTGTAACAAGAGAAGCCACCGAAACGAGAAGCCCCTGCACCACAGTGAAGAGCAGTCCCCCCTCACCACAACTAGAGAAAGCCCACACACAGCAACAAAGACCCAACACAGCCAAAAAAAAAAAAAGAAGAACCATATATGCTTGGAGTATAGTATAAAGCAAAATCATATCACTGAATACTTAATGGCTTTTTCATTCTAACATCAAAAAATTTCATTAGTGGATAAAACATGTGCACTTGGAAATATAAACTTATGAGTGAATGATGGCTTCATCATAGGGTTAAAATTTCACGGTAGCAAATTGGTAGGATATGTAGTCAAACTCCATGATATCTCAATATTTAAAAGTTCTACTTTACCTTTCATTTCTTTGAGATGGTGAGGCAAAACTACATTGATGTTGTGAAGAGTATCCTAACCCTAGGAATGTGAGGAAGTTACTTTTGGACTTAGACTATCAGACAGCAGGCAGGTAATTAGATCAGGAGCATCCAAATGCAAATAACATGTAGAACAGTTCCTAATGCAAACTTTGTTTTAAGCATATAGCCAAATGTCCCAAGATTATGATACAACAACTTTAGGAACTTAGATCTTAAAACCCTCAGTAGGTATTCTGGATTACTTCTGGTATGCAGGTAGGTATTTTTTTGCCGTTGTTTTGTGTTATATAAGATTTTCTCTTTTTTTATCCTTGTTGTATTTTTTACTCTCTGCAGGAACTAAAGATCCAGAAAGACATTAGTGCTGCAAGGTAGGCATTTAATCTATAGTAGAAAAATCACTTCATTGTACTTTGGGAAGGGAAAAATGCTTTCCAATTCTGCCAAAGAGGTTCCCAATTCTGTCAAATAGGTTCCACCTTTTTCCTATCTGACTGGCAAGGAAAGTTAGGGCATAACAGTTAGAAGTTAGAATAGAAATCAAGTTAGAAGTCTTAGAATAGAAAATACGGAAATTTGGTTTTGAAGAGGAAAAAATACATAGATTATGATGCAAGAAGTATGTTTTTTCCTTTGACCTTCAAGAACATGAGCAGAGACAACACTAAGTTCAAACAAACAGGACAACCATTCAAACTGAAAAGGCCCAACAGATCAAAACAAAGGAACTATAACTGTAAATTATGGATTAAAGTGATTATATAATATACTCTCATATACTACTGAATTTTGTTTTAAATGAGCAGAAATAGAGTTTTACTTGGACATATAGAGGTCAATGAGTCTGTGATCTAAGAGTTTCCAAAGAGACTGCTTGCTATTCTAATAGAGCAAAGTAATTGCTAAAACCAAATTAATTATGCTTGGTAATCACAGGTCACAACTCTTGGATACACAGTGGGAAAACAGTCAACTAGAAACTAAAAATGAAAGTTTAATGAGGCACAAAAATCCCATGTTCTACTTAGGGGAAAAGAAACTAATAAGTCCCTTGGATAGAATGTATAAAAAAAAATAAAGTGTTCCCTAATCTTTCCTATGGTCTATAGTTTATATTCCAGACTATACTGTATTTCCAGTCATTATCAAGATTAAGATCTAATGTTATTTATGACTACTATAATATGCAGGAACACTTGCACAAGGATTTTTGTCTTCTCACTACACTGTAATAAATACCATTAAGTCTCTGAACAACATCAAATTTGGAAGGCAGAAATTTTTCTTACATTAGAGCAAAGCTATATCACCATAGGCTGAAGATGGCTGAGGCGATACCTTAAATCACGACCCAAATCTACATCTATGATAAACTTAGGCCTTTGTCTTAAGGCTTCCTGTTCAGAACTTGCTGGTTCCCTGGTCCATTTAGGCTTTTTTCACACTAACCACAGCTAGTGTGGATCTGGATTTCCTCTACAAAGCATTTTGCAGACCCCTTCCCAAAGTAGCTGCACCCAAGCCACAAGTTGCCTGCATCATATCTTAAAGAATGCCATATACACTGGCCTAACTCAATTCTAGGTCTCTCCAGGACAGTCCAACTTTCAAGGTGCCCGGGATCAACTGCGACATAAATAAAGAAAATGAAACATCCTTTAGCACAGCACAGTTAATATGCAATCCTACTTAAAGACAGAATGCATGTTAAGATAATTTCTAAGAGAGTCTTTCATCCCCAAAAGATTATTAACCAAAGGCAGGTTTTGTTCCAATGTTTAATTTGCTTTTACTAATTTTGTCTTATAAGGAAAAATCCATTTTGAAATGATTCTTAGGGCTACTATTTTAGCTTTTAGGTAACAGTAACTCAGTGGAGCTTCAGGTAATATATTTTTTAATAGAATTCATCATCTGAACAAAATGCTGGCAAACCATGCAAATATTCAGAGTTAAATAATGACTTAAAAAGCTCATTTACATTCTCACACTGATAATCATATACTTTTACCTTGAGCAGGTATGTGGGAATATTGCTGAAATCCACTGGCAACTTCAAAAGGAAACGAGCTGAAAATTCACCAGTCTGCAGGGAACAAAAAGGTTTAATAATAAGATTAAAATAAAAAATAGATTGTGAAGTGACAATTACAGCCAAGGCCACAAGTTCAACCTGTTTGAACTGCAGGTATCTTCAATTTGGGTTTCCTAACATCAAGCAAGAAAAGAAGGTTGAAAAAGTAGGGGAGGATCAAAAAGCACTATTAAATTATTAGTTACTAAAAAGCACAATTAGAATTTTTTAAATTTGCATTTTAAATGTGCAATAGAATTATAACGCAGTAGTATTACCTTTTGTTTTTTAAAAGGATGAAAAGAATATATGAATGTGTGATTTTTTTTTAATCCAAACAATAGGCACAGACCTGCCCATTCGATTCATCTGACTTTACTAAAGCATTCAGACCACTTCACTAATATTTATAACCCATAAGCTAATGACATAAATCACCATCCTTTATAGTATGTCTGGAAGTAAAAACAAAGGTCAAACTTTGACCCACGCATATGAACCAGTACATCAGTGCGTACCCCAAATAAGACTCTAATCACTTGACAATCTGCTAATATCATTATCATCAACTAAAATTTTTCAGTAATTCTTTCCATGAACTAGTCTCTATAGGAAAGACGTGCAGCGGTTTGGTGATTTAAAACATTTAACTAAGCTTAAAAAATAGCTTCTATTTTTTTCTAAGAGAGAAAACTCATGTAAAAGAAAAAAGTTTCCCTCTCAATTTATGACGATGGGAAATCATAATAATATTTTTTCTTTTTTATGATGGGAAAGGCTAAGGAATCACATTTTTTTAAAAAACTTTGGCATAGTCTAGAGGAGGGGTTTTTCCAACTGGGCTATGCAGACACCTAGGGGTTCTAAGAAACCTCTGCAAAGGCAACAAAGAGGGGTGCTGAGCTGGTGGGGTCCTGGGTCTTCCAGCCTCTCTGACAGCAAGCCTGCAGTGCAGCTTGGGATTTTGACATCTTGGGTTTCATTATGAAATTCTGTTTGAATAAAGAACTCTGGGGATGATCTAGAGCTACTCTAAAGAGTGGGTCTCCACCTTTTTCATATTATGACCACTAGACAGCTCCCTGAATCTCCACTGTCTACCCCCCTTAAAAAAGTGAGCACCCTAAACTCCCTAACGCATCTTTAAACATAGCAGGCATTTACAAACAGTTTTTATGGATGGGTGGATGAACGCACATAAGGAGGCAGGCACACCTCTTACAGAAGATTCCACAAGAGCCACCACCCCTTTCTACAAACACCCAAGCAACTGGCTTCAAGGTCCTGGCCCTAGTTTTAAAACTCTGACCTAAAACCTTGAAAATGCAAACAGAAATATAAACCTTGAGCTCAAAAGATTAAAATGATAAATATAATCTGCATAGTTGTGTGTTGTTTTACTGCTTACAACATCTTTTAACTTACATCAACCTCTGGCTAAGGACAGAGCACTTCTTCATCACCACAAGCCTAACCCCATGACAGAAAAGGCAGAAAAGAGAGAACCAAATGGACAGAATCAAAGCTGAGGTCCCAGCAGTCACTGGGTGGCCAGGAATGCCAACGGTGAGAAACAGCGATACTCCTCAGAGCTGAGCGGCTGTGCTCTTCCTTTGATATTTGTTCCTCATTTCCGTAAATGGTAATTCCATTCTTTCAGTCTCTCAGACCAGAAACCTCAGGATCATTCTTGACACAGTACGGAACCCCAAACGTGCAGGCTACCTGCAACTCAACGCTTGAGAGAAGAGTTACGAGCTACTTAAGGATCTATAAACAGCTCGTCATCGTGGACGGGAGGAGGTTTGTGAAAGATCCTAATAAAATTCTTACCTTCTGTTATAGTCCAAAATTGCTAGAAAGATGTGGTTTCCGTGTAATGTTAAGCTCCTAGAGGACTAACATATCCTGTGAAATGTGATTCTTTGGCCCTAAGTACAAGAAGTCATACTTTGAAAGGGTTAAGTATAGGAGCAACAGAGTTATATGGGAACTTAAAGAGGAGCATCTAGCTCAGCAGGAGTTTGGGAAGAAGAACAGAAACGTCTTCCTTTAGTGCTGCATACAGTACTATAGAGGGAGGAACACTCACAAAAGAATACACGTTCCCAACAATTGCCTCCATTCCTTCTCCTATATTCTCTGTGTTTTCCTGTTTACCCACTCACTCCCATCAGCATGCAAACATCATTAAAAAGGTCTTTCTTGACTTCATATCCCTCTTCAGGTCCCATCTCATTTCTCTGTTCTACTTTACAAAATAATCTCCTGTAAAGAATTAGTCTATATTCAAGGTCTACATTTCCTCTTCTATTATTCTCTCCAGAACCCTCTCCCAGTCAGCCTTTCCTCCACACCTCGCTACCAAAACAGCTCATCAAGGTCACCAATGACCACACCATTGCCAAATCCAATGGTCATTTCTCAGTCCTCATCTTATTACTGTTCTATCAGCCGCATTCCGACATAGCTGATCACTTTTTTCCTGGAACATTCTTTACTTGACTTCCAGGATCCCAGTCTCTCTTGGCTCTTCTCTGCCTCTCCACGGGCCCTCCCTCTGGTCTCCCCAACCTCTAAACGCTGTAGTGTACAGCGCTTAACCCCAAGACCTCTTTTCTTTATCTACACTCCCCCAGGTGAGCTCATCCAGGTTCTTGACTTGAAATACCATTTATATGCTGATGATTCCCAACTATTTTATCTCCATCCCAGACCTCTTCCTAATTTGGGTTTCATTTATCCAACTACCACGATGAAAACCAAAATCCTGATTTTGTGCTTTTCCTTTGATATTTATTCCTCATTTCAGTGAATGGCAATTTCATTCTTTCTGTCTCTCAGGCCACAAACTTCAGCGTCATCCTTGATTCCTATCTTTCTCTTGCTTCCACATTCCAAATGGCAGCAAATCCTACTGACTCCATTGTCAATTTCTATCCTCAGTCCAGCCACTACTCACCCCCTCCACAACCACCTGATCTGAGCCATTATTATCTCCAGCCTGGATGACTGCAACTACCCCTAACTGCTTCTGCCCTTGCTCACTTGCAGTTGATTCCCATCACCACAGGCCGAGAGGTCTTTTCAACACACTCATCAGATTATGCTCCTCCTTTGCTCAAAGTCTCAAATGGTAGGGATTTATCTCCTTCACGGAGGAGTCTGACAAGGTAACAATTGAGCAAAGATGTGAAAAATACACAAAAAAATGTGTATTTTTGAAAACAACAATAAAAGGAGTGAAATGTGAGATTTAAAAAATTAAAACAGCTCTTGTACATATAAGGTAGTCGGAAAGATAATTACATATTTAGCACTTGGACTCATTTGAACTGCTAGTTATTTTAGTCCATGCACTGCACTGTAGCTCTTTTGCCCTATTTTAGTTTGTACAATGTATTTTTATTCTACTGGCTATTTTAGACCAACATTCTTTTAAAAATGCTCAGACAATCCCTACTTTATCCCTTCTCAAAATGTTGATCCTAGAACTAATATAAATTTATGTTTATTGGCAAAAGACTGATTTATACAGCTAAATTTGTAATAAGAGAAATGCTGATCTCAGGACTAATATTAATTTGTGTTTATCAGCAATGGGCTGATTTACACAACTAAATTCAAAATAAAAGAAACTTAAGTGTGAAAAGAATTTGGTCTACTGGAAACCATAAAAAGTGCTTTATCATCTCCAACTTTCAAGCCTACTATACATTCTTTATTTTGCCTTTGAGAGAATAAAGAAAACTTAGTACTTGTTTCTAACAGCGTTGGAAATGTTGGAGACTAACGTTCTAGAATTCCGTTTTCAGTTCTGCCACTGATTTTCCTTGTGACCTATAAGCTAATCTTTTTTTGTGAAACTGAGTAAATGGTGATTTAAAACATGTCTTAATGTAAATTTTGAGCCATAAACATCATATGAGGAGCAAAACACAAGTGAAAAATCCTCCTGGAGTTCTCCCTCAGACAGTGACCCTTCCTTTGTTTTTATATTTGAAGTTTCAACAGTTATTCAAGCAATTTACTGCCACTCTGTTGCAACGTCAAAGATTGCTTCCATAGCAATCTTTCCTGTAAGCCGAAAATGAGACATTTAGATGTAGCCAAGTCAACATAATCGTTTGATTTTCTTTTTATCAATCCTTGGTCAAATCTTCTCTTGGATAGACGCAGAAGATTATCTGACCTATGACTGTTAAAATGTCAGCCGTTCTGCCAACTGCCTTAATGGCAATTTTCCCAGCATTAGCAATAAATAAGTGCATCGTTCCTTTTTCAAGTTGTAGTACCTTGGCAAGTAACTTAAAATAACAACATGGAGTTTTGGCAATTTATTAAGTCTCAGCTTTTCTTCTGGTAATAGCAGCTGTGGCATAGTTCTCTTCTCCTTTCAGAAGTGACAGGTAGACATCTTGTGCAGAATGGATTCCAAACCCAGGTTGCTCTGCAAAGGGAAATTTTATTTCCTTTCTTAGAGACTGTTCGCTGTCAACAAACAAGCTGTCATCTGAAACTGACTGCTCTTACTGCTTAGGTAGCTAAAAGCTAAGAAATACTCAACAGTGGCTATAACTTTAGCTGGACAGCCTGGTAGGGATGATTCTTTAAATAGACTCTGACAACCAATAGCCTAAATCTGGAGGATGCTCCTTGTTAAACACATAATTATCTACCACATGTGAGAAGGAAAGCCAAAGTTAGTCTGATTAGAACATCTCACACTTCACAAAAATGTCTTCTAAGATATATCATTTAATTATTCCCAAACTCTGTTCAGCAGATATAATTCATTTATACCTATTTTAGAAATGAGAAAACTGAGGCTTAGTCAAGAAACCTGCCTGCAGTCGTTGAGAGAGTAATAAAGAGTCAGAACTCAACCTTAAGACTTAAAATTTATTCATCCATTCATTACTGTAGATTAAGAGCCTAAAATCTGCCAGGCCCTATACGAGGCACTGCAAATATAGTGAGTAAAAGAGACGCGATCCCTGCCCTCCCTCCTGGAGCTTACGGTCTAGTGAGTGAGTCAGACATTAATCCAAAATAACACTCCTATAAATTACAACCTGTGAAAAATACTACCCATGAAAGGGTAGAGTGCTCTGAGAGCATTTTCAAGAAGATCTGGCCTGTTCAGGCTTTGGGGCTCATGACTTGAGGGAACTTTAAAAAGCCGAGTCAAAAGACCATGTGGAAAAATAGACAATTAATACCAGCCAGGAAAACTGTGAAGAAGAAAAGCAATGAGAGGAGGCTAGTTACCCCAGATAACAAAGCATCATATAAACACACAGTAATTACAGCAGCATAGTACTGGTGTTAAATCAACAGACAGACTAATGCAACAGGAAGTAAGTCCAGAAATAAGCCCAAAAAGATTCAGTGCGTGATTGATAGTGTGGGACAACTGGAGCCATAAAGGAATAAATAAAACTTAGATCCATATTTCACATCATATATAAGGAAAAAGTCCAAGTGGATTAAGAATTTCAGTGTAAAAACTAAAACTGTAAAGAAGCAAACATTGATGAATGTCTTTATAAAACCTTGCAGTGGAGAATGACTTCCTAATTCAGAAGCCACAAAGGAAAAGATAGATAAACTTGACTACCTGAACATAAAAATTTTCTGGATGGCAAAAAAACACCACCAGCAATGTTAAAAGACAACTGGCAAACTGAGGAAAGTATATTTTCAACTCCATCACAAAGAGCTAATGCTCTTAATGAAAAAGAGATTTAAAGCCCAAGAGAATAACAGGAAAGGATAAACAGGAAAGAAATACAAATGACTCTTAAACATATGAAAATACTCTAAACCTCATTCATATCAAAAATATACAAATTAAAACTAAATTGAACATCATTTTCCACCAAACAGATTGGCAGAAATCTATCAGCATTTTAAAGATATCACTGCACTGTCTTCTCACCTCCACTGTTTTTGATGAACAGCTCGTGGTGACACAAATAATTTTCACCTACATATAAAGTGTTATTTTCTGTGGTCACTTAAAATTTTCTCCTTATGTTTGGTTTTCAGTATTTTGACTATGATGTGCCTTGTTTTTTCCTTGCATTTGTCTTGGTTGGGGTTTGTTGAGATTCTTGAATCTGTAAATGTATGTCTTCCACCGTATTTGGAAATATCTGGGCATTATTTAATCAAATATTTTCCTGCTTTCTTTCACGCATGTTAAACATTTGGATTTTGTCCCATAAGCTCTGCTTTCCCTTCTAAGTATCAACCCCCATCTAGTATCTGCTGCTTTTGATCACTCTCCAGTGCCCTGAGGCACATGGCTTTATATCTGTGGATGCATTAGTCTAATAGGAGCTACCCAGTCATTATGCAAAGTGGAACCTGACAGAAACCTGCAAATATGTTTGATTTATGATTGGCACTGCTGTGAAGAAACAACCACTCTCATATATTGCTGCTGGGTTAATAAACTGGTATAAACATTATGAGGGCATTCTGGTGATAAAATTATAAACACACATAATCTTTGATCCAGCAATTCCACTTCTAGTTATTTATCTTACAGACATACTGGAACACCTGCAAAGTGACATGTACAAGATTATTTATTCCAGTCTTACTTGTAACAGCGAAAGATTCAAAACAACTTTAATGCCCAACAACAGAATTCAAATTAAATAAATTACGGTTCAATTATTCAGTGTAATAATATACAATTATTTTTTAAAGGAACGCTTATATGGAAAAAAATCTCTGAGCTATATTAAGTCAAAAGTAAGGTGCAAAACAGAGTATATATGTTATCATTTCCATAAAAAGTATGTACTATATGTTACCATTTGCTTATATGTGCATAAAGAAACTCTGAAAAACTACAATAGGTAAAAGCTATACCAGTGCTTATCTGAGGTGGGAGAAGCAAAGGAAGGTGGTTTGATTTGGGTGGACACAAGGCAGTGATGGGAGGGAGACTTTTCACTATATATCTTTTAATACACTTTAATTTTGAACACTATGAACATATTACCCGCTCAAAGAAATTTTAAGGGATTTGAAAAGTAAAATTAAAAGTGTGTATAATGAGATGCTCATAATTCATGCACTCATTCATTTATTCAACAAACATTTATTGAGCACCTACCATGCCAAGTCCCAGGCTGGGTAATGGAGATCTTAAGACCAACAAAATACAGTCTATCTTGACTAGACAAACAAAATATTACAGTGTGATGTTTGGAGAGAGATATTTACAGGATGCGGAGGTAACTAAGTTAAGACTCTTAGTTTCAGGTGACAGAATTCTAATTCAAACTAACTTGAGCAAATAAAAGAGAATTTATTTAAAAGATATGCGGTATCTCAGGGAATCTAAGATTAAAAAAGCAGCCCACACCTAGAGGGGTGGGATAGGGAGGGAGGGAGGGAGAAGCAAGAGGGAGGAGATGTGGGAATGTATGTATACATACAGCTGATTCACTTTGTTATACAGCAGAAACTAACACACCCAGTGTAAAGCAATTATACTCCAATAAAGATGTTTAAAAAAAAAAGAAGCAGTCCAGCCTCAGTTCAAAGGACTCTAATGCCCCCAGAATTTTCTCTCTGTCTCTTATCTCTGCTCTCTCTGTGCTTTGTCTTACTTTCTATTTACCACTTTCTGATTCTTTTGACTAAATAATATGAGAAAAAAAAGGTCCTAGAGTTACATGTTACAGACCAGCTACCCATAACAAGACCAATCTCACTCTCAGAACTAACTCCAAAATCCCAAGCAAGAACTCTGTTTGGCTTAGGTGCCTCCTGATATAATCAACACTATTTCCACAGTTTTTACAGTGAAAAAGTTAATGTTAGCATAAATTCATTGAAAATAACTGAAAAACTAGGAAACTCTTCGGGGGAGGCAGGGTTGAGTTATATGTACATTTCCCAAAAGTCCTAAAAAAGTATGAGGGGCTTTCTTACAGAACACATCAAATACAAGATTCTTCATCTTTTTCCTTTTACTACGTGGAGAGAAGGCTTTAAAAAGTAGACTCAGCTGGTCCTTTGGAGAGACTCGTAGGTTCTCCTCACGCTGAGGAAATTGTGCAAGGGGTGCTCCCAACAACTAAATACCATCGAAAATGGGGCACCCAAGACTCAGAACAAACAAGTGGCTTCACAAATGCAAGTAAGCGGCACCATTCCAGCCCTCCCTCACACGCTGCTGTGCGAGGTTCAGGCAAAGGATTCCCTCTGTGTTTCATAATGTTTCCGTAAAACCAGGTCTTTTCCACTTGACTGGCCCTGCTGCTAAAGGAAACTTGAATTTTCTACTGATGCTTGTATTATATTTTTTAAAAAAAAACAGTAATAAAGGTCCTTTTAAAAGTCAGTAAGATTGGAAAAGCTATCATGTTTACTTTAAATGTCTGGAGATATAAAGCAATTTAGGTGCACACACACACGCACACACACACACACACACACTACTTTTAGTGAATAAACTAAAAAACTGAGGTATAAACTACTGTGACCAAGATCCTAAGTACTCCTACTGACATACAGGTCAAAATCCAATATAACAAATTCCATTACGCAAACAATAAAATTGTGAGAGCCTCTGCCACGGGATCATTTATTTTAAATAATGCTCAACTCATAATAGTTCCATGTGGTTAAAAACAAAAACAAACAAACAAATCTGGACAGTTCCAAGAAGTGACTATTATAGATTTGACTACCATGCTACACTCCTTCCAAAGGAGAGCCACAAGTTTATCCCTGCCACAGGTCAAATGCCATCAGAGCATAACTCCCAAGTAGCATAAATTAAAGGGGGATGATGAGAAGCCCCCTGTATCCCCTGCTCCCTGTGGCTGACTGGCATCACTGAACACCTACTCCATCCTCGTGGCCAGCGGTGAAAAGGCCATCCACTTCCAGACCCCCTCCAGCTATTCTGATTCCTCTCTGAGTACTCTCGCCCTCCTCTCCCACCATTCTAGACCAGTGCTGCCCAAGAGACAGAGAGATAGAGAGAAGGAATGCAATACACAAATGTGAGCCATATATACATATGCCATTGGAGATTATTTAACATTTTCTAACAGCCACATGTAAAAAGATAAAGAGGGACTTCCCTGGTGGCCCAGTGGTAAAGGATCTGCCTTCCAATGCAGCAGTGGCCTGGGCTCGATCCTTGGTCAGGGAAATAAGATCGCAACTAAGCCCGCACGCCACAACTACTGAGCTCACGTGCCACAACTAGAGAGCCTATGTGCTGCGAACTACAGAGCCCACGTACCCTGGAGCCTGCACGCCACAACTAGAGGAGAGAAAACCTGCGTGCCATGAAGAAAGATCCCACACACCTGAATGAAGATCCTGCGTGCCACAACTAAGACCCGATGTAGCCAGAAGTAAACATTAAATAAACAATAAATAAATCTTTTTAAAAAATAAAATAAAAAGATAAAGAAAAACAGGTGAAATTAATTTTAATAATATGTCCCAATACATCCAGAATATTATCATTTCCACATGTTATCAACATTAAAAAATTATTAACAAGATCATTTTTTGTGCCAATTCTTTGAACGCTGCTGTGTATTTCACACTTGCATACATCTCAGTTCAGACCAGCCACACTTCAAGTGCTCAACAGTCACTTATGTACAGTCAGGGGTTCCTGTTTTGGACAGCACAGTTCAAGATACTTTTCCATTAACATTAATTCCTATGTTAAGTTAGTTACTCCCTGTCACAAATACCTGAAGAGCTACCTGAGCTACCAAATGCTATGAACCTGGAACAGTCCTGACAGGAAGGTTGGTAAATGTCACCTGGTTAGTGGGAATGAACATGGGACCCATGCCTCTTGCAGCTAATATGTTTTTTCCTTCTTCCTCCAAATACTATCTGAACTTACTGCCTTTACTTTGTCTTCACCACTTCCCTTGCTGATACCCTGAAATCTGTTCCCCCAACCTCAGAACCCCACGAAAACTACTCCTGGAAAGATAAGCGACACTCTCCTTAAAAAGTAACTCTCCCTTTCCCCTTGTTTTCCATACTTAATCTGCACCTTGGTGATATCAACTTCTACTGGTCCACATATGGTACTTTATGATTAACAGCAGTTTCAGAGATAAGACAGGAACAATCACTGAACTACATTTACTGAGCAGCTACTATAATAAGTTACTTCATATATATACAAAAGAAGGCTAATAATAATAACAATAATACTTTGTATTACACAACTCCACCGTTCGCTTAATTTTGTTTGCTTCGCACACAGGGGATCTAATTTAATCTTTGTGTCAAGGTTGGGGTGACAGAGTAGTTATCTCCAGCAAAGTGACACAGGGAAAAGCTTTAGTCACACACACACAAAAACTAATGACAGGGGCTTCCCTGGTGGTCCAGTGGGTAAGACTCCGCACTCCCAATGCAAGGGGCCCAGGTTCGATCCCTGGTTGGGGAACTAGATCCCGCATGCATGCCGCAACTAAGACCCAGCACAGCCAAAATAAATAAATAAATATTTTTTAAATACAACTAATGATAGAATTAGAATCCAAAGCTCCCACCTCCCAGATCACTTCTCTCTCCAACACATTTCTACATGGCCTCTGCCCTAGAAGAGCTTACACTCTAAGCACACTGCTCTAAAAGTAATCAAGCAATGAGGCCATAAGAATGAGGCGGCTCTAATGCCTTGGTAGCCAACTTAAGCCAGAATCAATTCCTGTAAATGGCTCAAGGTTAAGAAGAACAGCCAATCCCAAACAGCCAACTAGTTTTTCCCAAAAAATGCAACCACTTCAGCTCTAGCCAATCAATTTCCTTGCTTTGCGTCCAACTCCTCTCTGTAAAAACCTTGCCTGTAACTCTTATCAGTGGAACGCTCCTAACCACCTTGCATCAGTGTTTGCTCAAATAAACTCTTAAAAATTTTAATATGTCTCAGTTTTTCTTTTAACAGTGCTCATATACTTTCCCTTCAAATGTAATATCACAGCAAGATGGGGTGACAGAAGCATCAAGTCATTAACTCAAATGAGGAGCTATCATGAAATGGCTCCTTTCATATTTTTAAATGTTGCCAGAGTTTAATTTATAAACCATAAATTTTGAAAATCTTACTGGGATTTGTGGTCAAGTACAACAAAAAAGGGGAATTGTTTCACATTCTCCAACATGTTATCATTATTAAGAAAATGCCCACAAAAGGAAAAAATCAGTTTCTAAGAAAATGTTTTATCTCACAGATCACCCACTGGTGATCATTAATATGTAAAATATGTGGCTTTAGAACATCTCAAAACCTTCGTTTCACAACAGGAAAGACAAATGCCTTTAATCAAAATATTAGGGATGATAAACTAACTTTGAGTTCTGGGAATTAAAACAAAAGCCAGGGGCTTCCCTGGTGGCACAGTGGTTGAGAGTCTGCCTGCCGATGCAGGGGACACGGGTTCGTGCCCCGGTCCGGGAAGATCCCACATGCCGCGGAGTGGCTGGGCCCGTGAGCCATGGCCGCTGGGCCTGTGCGTCCGGAGCCTGTGCTCTGCAACGGGAGAGGCCACCACAGTGAGAGGTCCGCGTACCACAAAAAAAAAAAAGGCCAAAGAAAAATTCACAAATTTGCTTACTGCACTCTGTTACCATTAACAGACTGTGGTTCTTTAGCTATAACAGACACACGCAGGAAATGCTGACAAGGCAGCTGACAGATACAATATAAAGTGAGACCTTAGGTTTTACCCATTGAGAAAACTCATAATGTACCTTTATCTTGATATGTTGTAGCAAAACAGTATATACAATTTTAACACCTATAGCTTACATTGTGACATTCACTGAAATTAAAATTCTAATCTTAATAACTCTGTTCAAAGAAGTAGCAGGAGGAAGATCTTTGTGGTAATCTGTATCTTGATTGCAGTGGTAGTTACAGGAAATTACTCATGTGATAAAATGGCATACACATACATTGTACCAATGTCAATCTCTTGGTTATGTAAAAAATAACCACTGGGAGAAACCAGGTTAGGGTATACAAGGCCTCTCTGTACTATTTTGCAACTTCTTGTGAATCTATAACTAATTAATATATCTTTTAAAATTAAATATTTTAATATATCTTTTAAAAATGATTCTGATCATGCAGGTACATTAGAATTGTTCATTCTGAACAGGTAAGCTTGCATCCCAATGTATCATCTGTTTTCTCCCAACTAAAAAAAAAATTGGTGTTTACTAAAAATTATAAAACCAGCATAGACTAAGAATACAATCTTCAAAACTCTACTTACTAAAGGAGATGGACAAAGCAATAAGAGAGATGACTTCATAAAAAGACCATGGTAAAGAATTAATAAAGAGTTTGTGTTGGTTTTTTGTTTGTTTGTTTTTTTAATGTTTACTTTCAAACGTGCACTTGCTGAAATCCTCTAACTGGAAATTGAGGAGGAAAAAGAAGAGTGTCTTCAGTGGTGTGGAGGCAGCACTGTATTTCAAATTAATATGCTTGTCAGAAGGCTGACAAGAGATCAGAGCCCTCTCCCTCTTTCTACTACATGGTTTTTAAATTTTTCCTTTTGCCAGCTGACAGTAAAATGGAAGAGGCATTTTTTAAAAGCAGGTTTTTAAAAGCCTCTTACTTTTAGAGCAGAAATGGAAGGTTAAGAATGTAAACACATGTTTCAGAAAGAAAAACTCTGTGATGCAAAGACGAAAACAAAAGGTCACCATCCTCTCAAATGAACACAGGATGTTGTAATCCAAAGGTATTCAATAATTATGCACAGTCTTGGATTCATTACAGAAAATATTTATCAGATGGACTAGTGGAATCAGGAGAATCAAAATACATGGATTCACATTTAGCCCAGGAAGAACAAATTGACTCATAATATTTTATTTAGAGAATATATTAATTTTCATATTTTATTTCCTATATCAATTTCTTTCATATTAAAATGTCCTCTTGCTTCAATAGTCCAAAAAGACATAATAGATATGATTTACTAATCAGTAAAACAGTCATATGTATGCTTATAATTCTTGTCCCCCACGTATGCTATGCCTCTAAGTTTTTCTGCAACCATATAATCCCCTGACCTCCTCTTCCTATAGTGCTGTCTACGTCCACCTTCCTTTAGGACCTAGGTCAGTTCTGGCTCATCAGTGAAGACTTTCCTTAGTCACTCCGTTTCTCAGTGATCGGCTCTTCTTCTGAATTCATGTACAGGCAGTCCATTCCATCTGAGATAATCTGTTCAGCATTGCTATTTCATTTTTTACAAATATGTGTTGAGACTTAACTGGATTCTAACACCTTCAAGAGCAAAAGCCAGGACTGCTTTTTTTTACTCCAACTAGCATAGCAGACTTTCCATATCAGTCCTATACCAGCTTAGCCCTACTAAATTATATCTTATAGGTATGGTGCAGCATTCCAGTGCATATAACTATAAAAATAATTTTAAATATTGATTCTGTAGTTCTTCATATATCTTTTCAAGCTCTGTGTTATCAGAAAAACTGAAAAGCATGCCTTTCAATAACCTAATAAAACAATGAAACGGGGTCAAAGGAGAAGCCCTGTGACATTCCACAAACACCTGATGGCTGACAAAAGGTATAGCCAATCTTTTATGTGGAGCTCTTCCATAGATTCAGACAACTAAGAAAGGAGCCCACAGTCAGTAGAATACTAAGGGAGAACAACTGAATGTTTTACTGAAAATTAGATAATCTAAGTCAATAATATTCACCTTCCTTAAAAGGATAAAGTAAGTTTGCCATGACTGTTTCTTAGTTACCCAGCTGTTGTTCCAACTGACTATTGCATTCTTATTTAAATGTATGCAAATCATCCACCTAAAGACCTGAGTGTAATTTCTTTCAAAAATCTCCAGAACGTTTTTGCTTTCTACAATCCCTAGGACCTTTCTGCTTCCCCATAATTTCTCAAAGATAACATCTCTGAAGCACATCAGCCAGTTTCTTCAGTGCCCTGAAACAGTCCCCCGCTAGAGCCTCCAGAAGGAACGCAGCCTGGACGATAATTTGATTTTAGTCCAGGGAGACCCATTTCGGACTTCTGACCACCAGAACTGTAAGATAATAAATTTGTGTTGTTTTAAGCTACCAAGTTTGTGGCAATTTGTTACAGCAGCAATAGGAAACTATTACAGTCCCTGATTCAAAAAATCTTGGCTCAAAACCAAACTGCTCTCTTTCTGCTAGGGTCCCGTGTTTGTCACCCAAATTCTTGGTCTGGATTTGTATTCCATTAGCAAGCTGTCCTTTAACATATTCCTGAAGCAGCATGCCATGCTCAAATGTGTTTCATCCTGCAAGACTCACCTTTATGCCCTGTTTCTAGACCAGGAACTAACTCACATGCCTATATTTTTACTTCTAGAGTCTCGGCTCCTGCTTCCACTGGGCCCTCCCTAGGGCTGGTCAGCTGCAAGCTTAACCTCTAATTGTCCACCTTGCCTTGTTACAGAATTCTCAGTTTCTTTACTTCCCCTAAGTCCATAATCATTGCCCTAATGCTTACAAATTACTTAACAGTATATCAAAATAAACTGGGGCAAATGGAGCAGCAGTAGGTTTAAAGAATGGAGAATCAATAACATTAAATGAGAAGTTTTAAATATACTATAAATTCAAACTACCTAGCTATTTTAAATGAATTTAAACTTCTACACTCAGAAGAACTATATCTCAAGTATTAGCTGAGCCAATGAACATAATTTTTAAAATTCTTAGATCAGAAATGGTACCATAAAACTGGATATACCTAAATTCAGCCTTAATATTAAAAGGGGGAATTAGGAGGGAAGGAAAATCCTAAAAACTAAAGACCAATTAGCTTGACAGTGATTCCAATCATGTCTTTAAAGGAATCTATCGGCACTAAAGACAACACAGACAGGTTCACCAAGAAGTCATGTCAAATTAACCTAACACCTCTTTTGAGAGGACAACTAAGTTGATTTTTTAATAAGAAGAATGTTGGGATTAGAGGATACACTAAGTTTAATAAAGTTTTCCTTACTATCCACACGAACAGATTAAAGTTTCAAAACAATAGTTTAAAACCTTGAACTCTGCACTACTGGTAGAAATGTAAAATGGTGAGGCCATTATGGAAAACAGTAGAGAGATTCCACAAAAAAAATTAAAAATAGAATTAGCAATATGATCCAGCAATCCTACTCTGGGGGATATATTCAAAAGAATTCAAAGCAAGATCTTTGTACATACCCATGTGTAGTCAGCATTATTCACAATAGCCAAGAGGTGAAAGCAATGCAAATGTCCACTGATGGATGAATGGATAAACAAAATGTGGCATATGCATGCAATGGAATACCAGGCAGTCTTAAAAAGGACAGAAATCCTGTCACATGCTACGACATGGATGAAACGATGAACCTCAAAGACATTATGCTAAGCGAGATAAGCCAATCACAAAAAGACAAATGCTGTTCGACTGCACTTATATGAGGTCTCCAAAGGAGTCAAAAATCATAGAAACAGGAAGTAGAAAGGTAGCTGCCAAGGGCTGGAGGGAAGAGGAATTAGCATTTAAATTGGTAGAGTTTCAGTTTTACAAGATGCAAAAGCTCTAGAGATCTATTGCACAACAACGTGAACATACTTAACACTACTAAACTGTGTACTTACAGATGGTTGACGGTAAATTTCATTTTGTCTTTTACCACAGTAAAATAAGCAAAATAAATTTACAAAATAACAAAAAAACCTTGAACCGAACACAGGATGATTTGTAACAAGGGTTAATTTTAGTCCTACTAATTCAAAGGCATTAATCATGTATAAAACCTTGGAAAACATGTCCTTTGAGAAAGAGCTGAAGAACAAACGGGGAAAGGTATATTAACCTCAGAAAAGAAAGACTAAGTGAAATCTAAAAGAATTGACACAGAGAAGGGAACCTAAACTTATTCTGTGCTTAAATAAACTAGAGTTTATTAATTAATTCATTCAACAAATGTTTACGGAATGTAAACAATATGGCAGGCACTGTTCTAGGCGTTTACTATATTTCCAGTGAATGGAACAAAGATCTTGGCCTTGGTGGAATTTTACATTCCGCTGGGGAGAGACAAACAAACAATAAACATAATAAGTGTGGTAGGCTCCCAGTGATCTCTGGTATTCACACTCTTATGTAATGCCTCCCCTGCGTGTAGACTGGACTTAACAAGCAGAATACATCAAAATTGATGAGATGTCACTTCTGAGATTAGGTTATGAAGACTGTGACTTCTGTCTTGCTCACATACTCACTCCTGCTTACTCGCTCTGGTGAAGCCAGCTGCCATTTTATGAGCTGCCCTGTGGAGAGGCCCTAAGAAGAGGCAAGGAACTGAGGGCAGCCTCCAGCCAACAGGCAGCACTATACTGAGACCCTCAGGTCAACAGCCCACAGGGAACTGAACGGTACCAAGAAATACATGAATGAACTTAGAATGGATCCCTCTCCAGTTGAGCCTTGAGTGACTACAGCCCTGGCCAGTACCTTGAGTGCAGCCTGTGAGAGACCCTCAAACAGAGGGACTACACAGATTTCTGGCAAACAAAATTTATGATAATAAATGCTATTGCTTTAAGCCACTAAATTCTGGTATGATTATTTTATGCGGCAACATATAACTAATACAACATGTTAATTATATAGTTTGTTAAAAAGAGATGCAAAAAAAAATGTAGAGCAGGGTCAGGGTCGGGGGAGGGTGTACAAGTTACAATTTTAAGAAGAGATGTGAGAAAAACCTGCACATGAATGTTTATACAGCATTATTCATAACAGTCAAAAAGCAGAAACAACCCAAATGCCCATCAGTTCGTGAATGGATATGTGGTATGCCCATCAAATGGACTATTACTTAGCCACAAAAAGAAATGAAGTACTGACACATGCTACAACATGGATGAACCCCACACACATTATGTAAGGGAAAAGAAGCCAGTCATAAAAGACCACATATTGTATGATTCCACCAC
Source organism: Grampus griseus (assembly GCF_964374135.1). Taxonomy (NCBI): domain Eukaryota; kingdom Metazoa; phylum Chordata; class Mammalia; order Artiodactyla; family Delphinidae; genus Grampus; species Grampus griseus. The sequence continues at coordinate 21,391,714 of NC_139009.1, read as the reverse complement.
AGGTATACCTCATTCTATTGTGCTTCGTTTTACTGTCCTTCTCAGATATTCCATTTTTTATAAATTGGAGGTTTGTAAACCTTCTGTGTTGTTAGACAATATTTGGCATTTTTTAAGCAATAAAGTACTTTTTAATTAAGGTATGTACATTGTTTTTTATAGAAATAATGCTATTGCACACTTAATAGACTACACTATGTGTAGTGTAAACATAACTTTTATATGCATTAGGAAACCAAAAAATTCGTGTAACTCACTTTATTGTGATATTTGCTTATTTGCAGTGGTCTGGAACCAAACCCGCAATACTTCCCAAGTATGCCTGTGCATGAATGTTCAGAAAAGAAAATCTATACAGACAGAAACTAGTTTAGTGGTTGCCTGAGGCTAGGGGTGGGAATAGGATTAACTATAAATGGGCATGAGGGATATTATTGGGGTGATGGAACCACTCGAAAACTGGATTGATGGTGGTTGCTCAACTTGGCAAATTTATTAAAAACCATTAAACTTTACACTTAAAACAGTTACTTTATGGTATCAAAATTATACCCAAAAAAAGTTGTTTAAAAAGAATGGGGGGGGCTTCCCTGGTGGCGCAGTGGTTGCGAGTCTGCCTGCCAATGCAGGGGACACGGGTTCGTGCCCCGGTCCGGGAAGATCCCACATGCCGCGGAGCGGCTGGGCCCGTGAGCCATGGCCGTTGAGCCTTGTGCTCTGCAACAGGAGAGGCCACAACAGTGAGAGGCCCACATACCGCAAAAAAAAAAAAAAAAAAAAAGAATGGGGGTATTAATATAGGCATTGCTGAGAACATAACACATGCGTAAAAACATTAAGGAGGAAGGATATTAGCCCTGTGAATATCCAGGGGAAATATGCCAGACAACGGGAAAGCTATGCAAAGACCCTAGGGCAGGAGCATATCTTGTGTGTCTGCAGCACAGCAAGGGTGCTAGAGAGGCTGGAGCTGATGATTTTTAGACAGGAAAGTGGGAGACGAAGAGAGAGAAGGAATGATGGATGGAGGATGGTGGTGACAGGAATCACGTAGAGCTTTTTTACACCTCTAGAAAGACTGCGGCTTTTACTATGAGAGAAGAAGAGAGGGATATGAAAGCACTGGGCAAAGGAGTGATACACTCTGACTTGCATTTTTAAAGGATCATACAATGTAAAGAAATTATAAAAGGATCCATATAAGCTGGCTACCTCCGGAGTTACCGACCCCTCTCATCTGACTGGGATACTATATACTGTCTCATAATTCAGAGTTTTGAAAAGACATTAATGTTTATCTGGTTTCTCAAGGATATCGCCCGGGAAGTTTGTAAAATTTGGAGTCTCACATCCACAGCCGCAGATATTCAGAAGTCAGGGGCTGCGGATGTGAGACTGAGAAAGTACACGGGCAACCTAAATCATGTTTATCTAAGGAAATGGCCAGGATTTATTATTAATGAATGTCTGAATTGATTATTTTATTCTATTACAGATAAAGTGACCTTTTTTCTCCCATTCTCAAAAAACCTTACCCAGCTGTTTTTTTTCCCGGCATAAATTTCCATGTTCTCTCCATACTGCGGCTCTTCCAGTAACGTCTGGTATTCAAACATGAGGCGGGAACTCTCACGGAGGCGGCTGCATTGAAATTGGTGATATTGTTGCACAAGTTCCTTCACCACAAGTAAGAGACATTCAGGATTTGATGGATTCCAGGAGGCAAGGTTCTGCAGAAGCCAAAAATAAAAGACCAGTAACAAATGCATTTTCACACAAATCCAGTATCATATTAGCACATCAATATAGAGAAAAAGAATAATGAAAATCTAAGAGAAACAGACTACTCTTTTTTTTACTGAAGTATAGTTGATTTACAATGTTGTGTTAGTTTCTGCTGTACAGCAAAGGAATTCAGCTAAACATATATGTATATATAATCTTTTCATATTCTTTTCCATATGGTTTATTACAGGATGTTGAATATAGTTCCCTGTGCTACACAGTAGGATTGTCGCTTATCTATTTTATATATATATATAAAATATATATCTGCTAATCCCAAACTTCTAATTTATCCCTCTCCCACCCCCTTCTCCCTTTGTTAACCATAAGTTTGTTTTCTATGTTTTCTATGTTTTCAAAGTTTCTTTGTATCATATTTTAGATTCCACATGTGATATCACATGGTATTTGTCTTTCTCTTTCTGATTTACTTCACTTAGTATGATAATCTCTAAGTCCATCCATGTAGCTGCAAATGGCATTATTTCATTCTCCTTTATGGCTGAGTAGTATTCCATTGTATATATGTACCACATCTTCTTTAGCCATTCATCTGCCAACAGACACTTAGGCTGCTTCCATGTCTCAGCTATTGTAAATAGTGCTGCTATGAACACTGGGGTGCATTTATCTTTTCAAATTAGAGTTTTCTCTGGATATATGCCCAGGTGTGGGATTGCTGAATCATATGGCAACTCTATTTTTAGTGTTTTTAAGGAACCTCCATACTGTTTTCCATAGTGGCTGAACCAATTTTCATTCCCACCAACAGTCTAATAGAGAAACAGACTACTCTTAATTTATGATAAACTCAGAGCTGAAGTTAGAAGGGTCTTTTGGGCTTGGTGATTTTTCCCGCCTTCTAAAAATTCTTGCAGAAAATCAAGGAGAATTCCACCGTGGGTAGGCAGAAACAGTAATGTGTAAAGTAGAGTAGTAACAAAACAAGAAACCTCAACATCCTAGAAGACCATAATTTTAGCCCTGGAAGACTGCATTTGTTTCACAGTCTTTCATAATTTTAATTTTTTTCCCTCTGCACCTAAATTCAGCATAAAAGCTAATGTCATTCAACTCAGATCCACAGACCATGTGCATCTGTAATTCCAGACATAAATAAATGCTCTGTAAACATTAGCACCCCACAGAAATATAAGCGCAATGGTGGTCGTTCAGTCTGAAAAAGATAGGAATGGAGTAGAGATGAGGGAAAATACAATTAGGAAATGCAAAGTTCAAGGAAGAAGGGAATGGCTCTGATAGCTTATGACCAGGAAAGGAGCTGGGAAAGATCTGGTAAGTATATAGTAGCTGTTAAGCTCTCATTCATTCAACAAATACTTATCAAGTACCTATTCTGTATCAGCCACTGTTCTAGGCAGTGACAGGAACAAGCCAAGTCCTTGCTAAAGGAGCTTACATTTTTGTGGGCCAAAATAAATAATAAACAATATCAGATGGTAATAAATGCTACCGAGAAAAATAAAGCATGCATCCCTGAAAAGTGATGAAGGAAGGGCTTCAAAAGGGAAGTGATCGGCTGGGTCAAATGGTGTTGAGAGTGACATGAGGCTTGGCAATTGACTGCTGGGTCTATTGACACAGGTCAACAGTTTGCTCAGCAAGTGCTACTTTGGTGAAACAGAAGCTTGACTGTGGAGGTTTAAAGATAGGATGAGTAGAAAGAAACTGCAGACAGCTAATACAGACAATTCAAACTGGTAACCAGAGGCAGATGCGGGGTCAAGAAAAAGTTGTGCTCAGATGTTTACAGCTTGATGGAATATCCCCATAGAGGGGGGAACGTGCTGATGTAAAGGGAGGTGGGGCAAGGTTCCACCAGAGAAGATGACAATTAGGGAGGTAGGGATGGGATCTCCAAGAGGGTTGCCCTAGCAATGAGCACAGGGAGTCCATCCGTAGGTACAGGAGAAGAGGCCAGCTTAGGAGTACACATGCAGGCAGGCTGCCCTAAGTGCTGATAAGAGCTCATGGTGGTTCTCTACCGGGAGCTTACGTTTTCTCCTTAAAATAAGGTCATCAGCTGAGAGTGAGGAAGAAGGAGGGGATATGGGAAGTTTAAGAAGAAGGTGTGAAATAGTCATTTAGAGCAATAAACAATAAATGAACTGGGGAAATGGGGGAGGAATAAATGGACTGGGGAAATGGAGGAGGCGTTCCAATTAGCACCAAAAGCCCCACTGAGCTTGAGGTATGACTTTTTTTTTTTGCGGTACGCGGGCCTCTCACTGTTGTGGCCTCTCCCGTTGCGGAGCACAGGCTCCGGACACGCAGGCTCAGCGGCCATGGCTCACGGGCCCAGCCGCTCTGCGGCATGGGGGACCTTCCCGAACCGGGGCACGAACCCGCATCCCCTGCATCAGCAGGCGGACTCCCAACCACTGCGCCACCAGGGAAGCCCTAGAGGTATGAGTTTTAAGTGAGACCAATTAGCATAAATTCCCTTGCCTGGGTGCAATGTGGAGTGGGAGGAATCTGGATTTAACAAAGGTTGGGATTTTGACAGGTAAGTACAAAAGAAAGAGGGGCAAGAGATCTTAGAGGGTTTGCAAAAGAATGATCATAATTATGGACCACTGACGTTAAGCCAGGAAAAAGCAAAGTAAGTTCATAAGGGAAGTGAGAGTTAGTGAAAAGGTGGTAGGACCCATGGTCCTGGTGAGCTGGAAGAATTGTTGGAGTTGAGATTCTAAAAAGAGGAAAGACACGAGGCGTGGTCAGAGAATGGGATGTTTGCAGCTGAGATGATGGAGGTGATCTACAGCGGTACTGATGAGGCCTTGGCCGAGCATGTGCCTGGCTGAGGAGGTGAAGGAAGGACGAGACCACCAGAGGAAAGGAAGTCAGGGACTGAGAGGCCTGCGTGTTGGAAGGAGCATGTGTATGAATATTAAATCACCTGGAATCACGGCAAGAGCAATAGTGCTGAGAAAATGACAGTGAGCCATGTGCTAAAATCTTGAAAGAATGTCTCTAGATAACAACAAGGAGGGGGTGGTGGGTCCCATTGCCTGAGGGCCTGAGTTTCAAGGCTGGGGGTGGGGTCAGGGAAAAGGGAATGACGTTTCCTTGGCAGCAGCACTGAGGAGCATGAACACCTACCACCCCTCCAAGTTCAGTGATACAAGAGGTGAGAGAGAAATCAGCTACAATTCGCTTGAGAACATGCAGGGAAAGACAGAATCTCAGGGTAGAGGGTCTGAACGCTCAGGCTTTAGAGTGGTGGTCATCAATCTTCAAACTGGAATCACCTAGAAATACTAATGCTTGGGCCCTACGCCCACCTCCAGACTCTGGTTTAACTGAGTTAATCTGGAGTACATCTTGGGTAATGGGGTTTGTTTGTTTGTTTTTTAAAGCTCCCCAGGCGATTCAACATGTAGCAAAGGTTGAGAACCACTGACTTAGAAGAAAAAGGGGTAGAGAAGTTAAGGATATCAGGGACTTTACTGATAACAGACCAGGCCAATACCCCAAAACACCCAATCTCCAGCAATCTAGAAATTTAGCACCTATAAAGGAAAACAGCAATACATTACGAATGTTCAACAGGTAGTAATTATATAGCTTGCTGAGTACTATAGAAGTTCTAAGAACTTTTCATATATTCAAGTTAATCCTTATGACAACCTATGTTATATTATTATACCATTTTATAGGTGAGAAAACTGAGGCCAAAAGTAGTTTGGTATCTCATCCAAGGTCACAGAGGTATTAAACAATAAAACTAGGTTTCAGACTTAAGCAATTTGACTCCAAGTCCCTGCCTAAGCACCACAGCAGAGGTTCTTACACATTTTAGTCTCAGGAACCTTTTACACTCTTAACAAGTATTGAGGACCCCAAGGAGCTTCTATATATATGAATTATATGGGTTACATTTACTATATTAAAAATGAAAACTGAGAAACTTTTTAATATTTATTAATTCATTTTAAAATAACAATCCTACTACATGTTAACATAAAAACATTTTTTAATGAAAAAACTGTATTTTCCCAAAAACTCATGAAACGCATGGCATTGTTTCATATTCTTGCAAATCTCTTTAATGTCTGGTTTAATTAAAGAGCTGGATTCTCATATGTGCTCTTACATTCAGTGTTGCAATATGTTGTTTTGGCTGAAGTATATGAAGAAAATCCAACCTCATTCAAATATGTACTTTGAAAAAAGAGGAGTATTTTAATAGCCTTTTCAAATAATTCTGGATCTTCTTCTTTGATACTACACCAAAACTCAACAAGTGGCAGTTTCTTAAAGGTTAGTTGCAATGTGGAATCTAAAACTACTTTTTTTTCTTTTCCATTATGGTTTATTACAGGATATTGAATGTAGTTCCCTGTGTTATACAGTAGGATAAAACTATATTAATAAACACTTCATACTCTTACCCTAAATTCCATTTGTCTATCCTATACTTTAAATGAAGCTTTTACTCGTGTATGACTCTGTATCATGCATTGATCATTTAGAAAATACTGATTCACTGAGTTATACAGATCTTCCAAATGTTGACACATTCATTAATATCATGATCAATCTCACCAGAAAAGTCTTCTATCAAAAGAAAACAAACAAAAGGTAAAGAAATGCATCCTTTAAAAGGATGGTAATTACTTTGCTCCACTGCGTGGGTTGATTTAGGGACTAAATGACAATGGAGACACCACTAAACTTATAGGAAAGGTAGGTCTTAAGGGATATCCAAATGAAGACTGATGAACAGAGGAAAAAGTAAGAGCTTCAGCATCCTACATTGAAGGACAGAGGGCCCTTGCTATGAAGTGATTGGACAGAAAGAGTACAAAGTCCTCACAGGCAAACCTCTGGACGTCAAGAGCCTGAGGTCCTTTGGGGCTACTCAAGACCACAGAAGGATATAACAACACAGTATAGAACTTAAAGTGATCATTATATAGCTGGCTATGCATTTCCTTCAGAGATCATCATTAAACACTGATAAATAGGAAAAATACACAATCTTCCATTTCCTGGTCAAGTATTCCTTTCAAGTCCTTGTTCCAGTACAAAAAGAAAAAGCTTTAGCTGCCTCAATTTAAACTCTTAATTCTATCATTTCTCTTTAGCTATTTGACAAGTTACAAGCTTACATCCACAAATTTTTTTTAAATTATGAAAGCATATAAGCTGGCAAACACCTCTTACCAATTTGAATTCATTTCAAGTGATTCAATCTAATTGTTAAATGCATAGTAAAGACATGCCAAGCAGTCCCTTTCCATTAAATACAACCTCCCAATACATGCAAATGCATTTGACCTCTTTGGCCATTCAATGCAGACTTCACTGGGAAATGATTTAGCTGAAAAACATTCCCATCAAGGGAAGCAGAGACATGCTTACAGTGATAAAAATTCCTCTACTACTGCTACTTGACCACTTTTACATATTAAGTAATTTGTGCTTTGAACTACTTGGCCTAAAAGGCGAGAACCCTGAAGATATACAAGATTTTTGGGATCACTTCCTAAGACTAAAGCATATTTTAAAAACAAGTCTAACAATGCAGGATATTGGGGTTTTCCACTCTCTTGAGTAGGAGATAGAGAAAAATACCCAAAGCTTCCTCAAGGAAAGGGTGAGAGAGCATAAATTAAGAGGCCTCTTTATGAAAAGAAGAAAAATAAGTTTCTCTCTCTGTGCACAAAGTTCTTATTCTGCTTATTTTTGGTAATACATGAAAGAGGAAATCTGAAATGTGGATGGTCAAGAAGAATAGGTACAGGACACATAATATACTAACATAGAAAAGAGTAATGCAAATGCATTAGGAGAAAGTGATATAATACGATAAAAGAGAGAAAAGCAAAAGAATTAACTACTATTATGAAACTTTATTCATTCTCACCAGACACCTATGAAGCAGTTCAGGGAAGGTTATCACAGCAGTGCTTTTTCCAAGACTGGTTAACTAGAGAGGTTTAATAACTCTGAGGATACTCAAGTGTAGAACCGAGAGTGTAGAATGTAAACCTGACAACCTTCCCCCGTTCAGGTCACTAAAATATCCGTTTCTAACCAAAGAATTGGCATCTGCCTCTTTGTAGTCACAACCTGTCTCCCATCTAACGATAATTCCTTTGTTTGTTTGTTTGTTTGTTTGTTTGTTTCAGTACACGGGCCTCTCACTGCTGTGGCCTCTCCCGTTGTGGAGCACAGTCTCCGGACGCGCAGGCTCAGTGGCAGTGGCTCACCGGCCTATCCACTCCGCGGCATGTGGGATCTTCCCGGACCAGGGCACGAACCCGTGTCCCCTGCATCGGCAGGCGGACTCTCAACCACTGCGCCACCAGGGAAGCCCTAGCGATAATTCTTGATTCCTCACTTTGGCTCCCTGTCCAGGCTGCCTGACTTGAGGGATGTTCCTGTTCATGTGACCCTCAACCTTCCCACATCTCTCTTATCAATACACTCCATCACGCACATTATACTCCCAAATCAATGGCCCCGCAGATTTGAAAAAGCACAACCAATCCTCAGCTCCTTATGTGAGCAACATAGCAAAGGATAACTTTTTCAGAAGCCTAACTCACTTCACCCGCAAATCACATCTCACTTATTCAAAACAAGGCTTCTCAGCCATACTGAAGCAAATTCATTCACACTGACACCAATATATGAAAAAAGCTGGGAAACAATGTACTAGGTTCACAGCGCTAGGGAGATGAACAAGGGAAATAAGCAAATTAGCAAATGAGCCCTGGGACCATCACTGCCTAATAATGAAGGGGAAAAAAAACTTCTACGGGAAAAAATTTTTCTTTTAAAAAATAAAGCTTCTAATAAAAAATTTCAATCAATAAAAGGATAAAGTACAGGCATAAATTAGAAATACTTCTTTAAAATTGTCTGAAACTTCTTACTATAAAATTTCACACAACTCTCTAGCATTGTGTACAACACAGAATATTGTACTATATAGCACTAAGTAGGCCTTCTACCTATACCACTCCAAGAGTTAAGACAGCAGAAGGATTTAGAAAGAACATTTTTTTTACAGTCAGTTAATTTACCATGTAAAATTGAAAGTTGCTAAGATAGTAAATCTTAAAAGTTCTCATCACAAGAAAAAGAAAGCTGTAACTCTGTGTGGTGATGAAAGTTAAATTTATTGTGGTATTCATTTCATAATTCATATACATATCAAATCAAAATGTTGTATACCTAAAACTAATACAATATTATATGTCAATTACATCTCAATAAAAAGTTTAAAAACAATATATGAAAAGTATGTAACCTTATTAATAAGAAAAGAAATGTGATTTTCCTGATTTCTTCTTTTTCATAAACTAATATTTCATTGAAATAGAAATATATACACGGTAAAAGTAACAGCATTTTTTTCCAATAGCATAAAAGAGTATAAAGAATAAAGGTAAATCTCCCTCCCAACCTATACTATCAGATCTCCTTCCACCACTCTCCAAGACGACTACTCTTATCCCCCAGAGGGAGCCACACTGGGACTCCGTAAAGTACCAATGTTTGGCCTTTCTTGGGTATTCCTACATATGAGCTCTGGCTGTGCTCGCTCGGAGCTTCCTCCTCTCCTCTTTGAAGTTCCATGTTCTGCTTCCCATGGTTCAACTGGCTCCCTTGGATCAGGTCTTAGTTTGAACTCATTAGCCTGACTTTTACTCCAAGACAGGGCCTCAGTCCCACAGGTTGTTTCTTGTTCCCCTGGGACTTACTAATTTGGCCTGCCCCTCACCCAGCATTCCCCACAAGAGAAGAAAATCAAGCAATAATTATTAGAAACAAAATTTACATCTTAAATTAGCCAAGTTCTTTCTGTAAACAAATAACTAATGCTGGTGAGGATGCAGTTTAACAGAAGCTTTACACATGAGAGCACAGACTGGTACAAGCATTTTATATATATGATTTTTTTAGGAAGATTTTTTTCCTATACACACACACGCGCACACACACACACACACACACACTACCATGTGTAAAACTGATAACTAGTGGGAACCTGCTGTATAGCACAGAGAGCTCAGCTCAGTGCTCTGTGATGACCTAAATGGGTGGGATGGGGTCAGGGGAGGCCCAAGAGGGAGGGGATAGATGTATACATATAGCTGATTCACTTCATTGTACAGCAGAAAATAATGTAACACTGCAAAGCAACTATACTCCAATTAAAAAAAAGAAAAAGGAATCTTAAATATGTCCATTCTCAAAACCTCAATTACCCCTAGAAATCCTATTTATCAAGAGTTTTAAAAATGTTCATTCTCAAAATCTCAATACCCTTAGAAATCCTATTTCTGGGAATCTATCTAAGAAAACAACAAAAATAAGGGGAAAAAATCTTCATAGACAAAAAAATATACTTTCAGTCATTTATAATATCATAAAATTGCAAATAACCTAAAAAGCCTGATAATAAGAAACAGTTGAAAAACTGTTATAGTCATTCAAAGGAATAATATACAGCCAATATGTTCACAAATACTATGTATCAGCATAGGAAATACTTTCATTAAAATATTAAATGAAGACAGATATAAAACTATATATACATTATGATCACAACTTTTGACTACCGCTACCCCTCCAACCCTCCACAGCAAAACCCATCTATCCACAGAAAAATTACTATAAAAAATGTTAACAACTGATGTCTATAGTTGGGAGCTTTTTAGAAGAGTTTTTCTTTTTCCTTCTTCCTAATTTTCTATATTTTCCAAATTTTCTGAGTATGTGTCTACAGATATGTATGTATATGTGCACATGCAAAAACATGCATATACCATAATGGAAAAAAGATAAATTTTAAATAAAATAGCATACTTCAGACATTTCGTTTCAACCTGCTTCTCAATCTCGAAGTTCAAGAAATTTCACTTGCCATCTACATATTTTATGAGACTTCAATCATCTCTTCTGATCAACTAAAAGTTAGTTCCACAGCCTTCTGGAGAATAAATCTTTCTAAATAAATACTGTTCAAGTAACCCTGAACCTGGTGTTTCTTAAGTTCCAAGCCTCACAGAACATTTCCAGAAAGCTAATGCAATATGCTATAATGTAACAGTCACAGTTGTAGGAATGTATTCTTCTCTCAACCAAAACTCTTTTGTATTACACTCCTGGAGTGGAAAGTCTCAGGAAATGACCAATTGACATCTTACATTTCTAACAGAACTGTAACTGAACAGCATGAATTTTTAAGATGTCACTTCATCCAGAGAATACAAAAGATAACAAAAATAATAAATTTTCTATTTGGTCTGTTTTTAAGAGAACCAAGTATTATCAGAAATGAATGTCTATACTATACATTAGAACAGTGTTGAGTATTTATAACTCCTCTAATATAGCATATGAAATAACTTAAGTGAAATTACTTTAAACATTTTTTCATACTTTCTTAAAATATACCAACTTCTTAACTTCTTCAAGTAGAGTTAACATAACATAAATTTGGGAGTGGGTGAGAGGAAAGTTGGATTAAGAGAAACTAACTTTGGGACTATACAGAGCAAGTCTATTTCCTTTTCCATATAACTTCCCTTCATATATTTATAGTCATGTAGCTAACAAAAAAGACAACACAGCACCCCCAATCATATCCCTTATAGTTATAATGAACTTGTAGTTAATGTTTTGGCATTTTATATTTGAGAAGAGTCAACTATTAAAAACAAAATGGGGCATGTGGAAGGGGAAAGAACATCATAGTTGTATTCTGCTCTAATACAATTTGTAGAGTACTCACAGAAATAAATATTGGTACAGCAAAAATTTAATTAGGGTAGTTTTATAATCCTCAGTGGCTTTATTTTCAAATATTCTAATAATTCTCTTCATTCTTGTAAGCAGAGCTGATTGAGTCTGAGATGTGAGAATGTTGCCATGTTCTTTGAAGTTGTTGTTAATTACAGTCTTGAAAACTCAGTGGCTTCTTGGAAGCAAGAAGCTAATTAGAAAGAGATGCAAATCTGTGACATCCAAATGAATAGCTAAGAAGACAACCAATATAAGGCCACTTCTGGGATTAATACGGGCTAGTAAAAGCATTACTAAAAGTACAGTTAAGTTAAATTCTCACACTTACTTAAGAACTATGTCTGACCAGTAAACTGAATGTATTCTGGTAAAATGTGGCAATTTGCAGCCTGTGTTCAGTGGCTGCTACTGAAGTAATGTGAGTAGAAGGCACTCCGACCTCTTAACCTGTTTTAACCAGGACGCCTCTGCCATTCTGCTTTTGGTTTTGGTTTGGTTGGGTTGGGTTGGGTTGGGTTTGGGTTTGGGTTTTGTTGAAGTTTTACCTAAGATGTCATTTAGAAAAAAAAAATTATTTTTTGGAAAAATGGGGCTAGTCTAAAAAGTACTGAATACTTCTCTGAAATCTTATGCTTCTTTTACCCTTCCTATTTGTGACCATCTTCATCTTGACCATGGATGCCCTCCTAGGAGCAATCCAGAATTATAAAATGGCCTGGAGGACCTTCAAGATGTGCTGAAGAAAAGTATTTTCTCTAGTTTTTAAGACTATAGTCCCAAGTCACCAAATTAGTCTATGTATACAGCTCATGCTTGGAGTAAAAGGGATTTATCTCCTTAAATCATACATATCTTGACAATAAGCAAAGTGGAACTGCCATCTTCTCAAAAAAATCTAGTCTGTTTGGGGCCAGTCATGGCAGCTTTTGCTGTGGTTCTGCCCCTGCTTTCTCTAGCGCTCTCCAAGGTTCTGATCTCCCTCTCAACCAACTTCCCGGGATTTTTTTTTTCTTTTTTTTTTTTAACCTTTTTGTGATCTAGGCTTTTCTAAACAGTCTTTTTTATTGTCTTGCAGGAAGAAAAAAATACAGCAGTTCCTTCCCTGGCTTACAATCAATCAAAATACACAAATAGCTTAGTTTATGAAAAATTACTTTCCCACATGATTAGAACCAACAGGCTCATAAGGAAGAAAAAGCAAAATAAAAAATTCTAAATCTGAATTTTTTGAAATGCCATTCAGTAGGCAGCCTCACCGACAGTTGCTAGGTAAGCGAAACTTCCAATTAACAGAGGAATTCTGGGGAATCTTCAAATATCTACCAAGAGAGGACCTACTGGTGCATCACACCAGAATTTCTCTACCATCCCAATTTTGTGCTAGGGTGACAGACTCATTGGAACTGACATACTTGTTCGCTTTCTTCCACAGTCAACCATGCTTTTCATCTAAATATACAAAAGTATCTAAAAATTATAGCTTTGGCTCCATTTAAAAAACTCAAAAAATTGTAATATCCCTTCTTGTCCATCAGAAGTTGCTCTACAGATTACCTGCCAGCTCCTCTAAAAAGAAAGTGATCAGCATGCAGCCTCACGACATGCTGAACTACCACTTCAAATAGGTCTCTAGGATCACCCCAGCACATTTTCTAAGTTCTGTTTCTTTCTTTGGAATTAGGGGTGGAGAGACGGAAGCAAGGAGGGAGGTGGGAGGGAGCAGAGGAAGAAAGGAATCTCAAACCACATCTCTTGACCCAGCCTTCCTTGTTTATTAAGAGGAAGAAGAGAGTAAAGAGCAGATTCTTTTCTATCTTGAAACCCACCTCCCCAAGTGAAACATACTTGAAAGAGTACCCTTCCCAGAGCCTTTACTAGCCTTTCTTCTCTTAACAGTACAACCACTTAGAGAATAGGGATGGTATCTTTTCCAAAACGTGTATAAAAGAACTAAGACTGGAAACACTAAAATCACTGAGCACTGAATTTAATAACAACTAAATCCACTCTATTTCTTCCCTAAGATGTTGTCTTCGTCCACACAACTTTAAGGTGCTATCTTTCAAATACAAAATCAAATCTATTTGGGGCCAAAATGCTCAAGTTTTATACCTACTGTTTCTCAAAAAAAGTACGAATAAATAATATTATTAAGTTCAATTTTGGATAAAATGCCAGTGTAGACTAAAATTTGATTAATGAACCCTAAACATTAGAAATCCTTCTGTCTGGCCAACAAAGTGTTTTAAAGAAATTTAAATTCCTTTAAGTCGTGCATGCATCCAGTTTACCAAGACCCCAACAATTACTAAAAAAAAAAAAATCCTTCTGTGACCTAAGATTGGCTGTGGCTCTGAAATAAAAGTTACTATTTACCTGAGACACTGATGCCACACACCTTCTCAATCAAGGCTACTCAGACTCTGAGAATAAAAGGCAACATTGCAATGGCAGAAAGGAAATTAGCAAATATGATTTCCAACTTAATTCAAATTGTTTTTCCTGGGGATGCATTTAAATTGTCCAGGTTGCTCGAATATCATCCAGGGATGTGATTTTCAAGGAAACAGCTTGTTACTGGTTTTCCTGGCTGTACTACAAGAAACAACAGTGTGAGCTTATTTTAAGTTAAAGTGTGCTTCTGTGTTTCTTTACAAGAAATTAACTGCAATCATTTAGTTAAAGCAAACACTTTGTTAGGGTTTCACTTTTCATTAGAAAATGTCTTCAGGAGTCTTTTAAACTTAGAAAATTAAGAATCCCATCTGCACAGAGATTTTAAGCTTGGAGCAAATTATTTAAATCATGGCAAAAGATGATTGAAGTGATCCTCTGTTGGCATTGAGTGTTTTATAGCCATAGGTGAGTCACAGCATCACAGGAGTCCTATCCATTCTCCCCTATCAAGACAACTTCTTTCTGCCTCAGTCAGGACCAGACCTCAGGGTAGATTCTCATTTCTTTCCAACTAATCACAAAGATAATCACAAAAAGACCTATAGGAATGAGCAGTATGGAACAAGACAGAGAACAAACAGCTTCAACCAAGTTGTTATTTTTTAACCAAACACCTGCAAGCTCTGACCCCTGGTTTCTGACCCCTGCCCTAGATGACTTCCCTAGCTAGACCTGGCCCCTGGGCTGCAATGACTTACACTGTACAACTGCTTCTCCTCACCTTAGCTGAGCTCCCTGGACTTAATTCTAGGCCTGCAGTATTTGCCAGACCGTCTTCCTCTTAGCCAAAATCCCAGTCCTGGGCCTTCCTGGCCAGTGGGCTTAGAGCAACCAGTGTCCTAGTAATACAGTCTGTGTGTGAATGATCAGGGGAAACTCCAACTGAAAAGGAGGCTGCCTCAAGCTCTTCTTGTTGCCGCAGCCACAGGCAGCTGTAAGAGTAAGGAAGGAAAAGCCATGTAGACTAAGGAACTAAAGGGGAACTAAAGGAAAAGACATCCGCTAAATGCAATACACTAGGTAGTAAGAGCTTTCAATGTCTTTATCCTTCCCCCTAAAAACTCTACCTCACCCTAGGTCCATATAATGTCCTTGGTCTCAACCCACATTTGTAGACATCTATTGTTTGATTTCCAACACCCATTTCTCTTCTGGTAACACAATCCCAAATGTCCTTTGGGAAACCACCCCTCCCCATTCTCAGGCATGGGTTTTGAGTAAGAACCTCCACTTCAAGCTCCACAGGTCCTGACTGCCTAACCCCATCAACATTTCCTACGCACCTAGGAAATTCAGCTACGTGCACATATCCAATCAAACCCAATGAGAAAAATGAAAGACGTCAGCTGGGACTTCTGAGAAATAAGTGTTCCTTCCTCCCATGATAGGAGAATACAAAGTCTGAATTGGAGTAACAATTTTATATTCACAAAGGAAGAGACTTGAGCCGCTGGGTGGTTATGGAGACTGAGAATAAAGTCAACACAGTGGAAGGTAGAGCAGAGAAGAAAAGAAATAGAAACTAGGTCCTTAAATGACATGATTGTAGCCACTGGACCAAGCCTTATCTGAAGCCCACCTCTGGTCTTTTAAGTTCTGTAAGCCAATGAACTCCCTCTATTGTTTAAGCCAGTTTGAATCACGTTTTCTGTCAGAAGAAGAGTAAGGAGGAGAAGGAGAAGAAAGAAGAAATAAAAGAATACTAGGGTTTCCCTGGTGGCGCAGTGGTTGAGAGTACGCCTGCCAATACAGGGGACACGGGTTCGTGCCCCGGTCCGGGAGGATCCCACATGCTGCGGAGCGGCTGGGCCCGTGAGCCATAGCCGCTGAGCCTGCGCGTCCGGAGCCTGTGCTCCGCAATGGGAGAGGCCACAACAGTGAGGGGCCCGCGTACCGCAAAAAAAAAAAAGAGTATAAGACACAGAATAGAGGGAGACATGCATAAACTCATAACTATTTAAAAGCCCTTTAATCTAAAGTATAGATTTGACGTGGGTCCTTATGTTTTCTGCTAGAGAAAAAAGTTAGACAGCTTCTTACATTATCTGCAGGAAAATCTACAGAGGATTAATCTATTTCCACTAACCCAACAATGGTTAAAATCATCTCTCTTAAGGAAAAAGTAAATTAAAAGGAGGGAAGGGAGGGAGGGAGGAAGGAAGAGTCCAGCCCTATATATTAATGTTACAACTCATTCAATACACTTTTAGTTAAAATGGATCTGAAATAGGTATCTGAGATGTTCCCCATCCCAGAGCTTTTCAAACACCAGTAAGGTAATTGATTCAGTGGGTAATAAAACGAGACTTCTGAAAAAGCCAATAGGCCCGTTGAAGGATGCAAAGGAGAAAAGTGAACAAGCGTTCCAGTCCAGATAAGGACATTTTGATTACTGGCACGTGTCTTGGGAAGGCACAACAAGCCGCAGCCCAGCCCTTCATTAGCACTGAGCTTAGAGAGGAGGTCTTCACTGGCTTCATGGTCCTGTAAACAGGAGATATTTTTACCTTTCCTCCACTTGAGTGAAACAATCAGCATGGACAAACTGTACTATGGTGTCTTATCAATGCTGGCTCCATGCCAAGCTTGAAGTGTGTAGCTTTGACTAGTAAACCTTTATATCTTTTGCACAAATTCTCTCTCTAGAGAGAGTGAAAATAGGCCCCCACAAAGCAGCCACAGTGACGGCCTCAAACCATTTGTCGACTTAGCAATACACAGTGATTACTCGGTTTCATGAATTTTCACTTCCTTAAACTCGCCCTCCCTCTCTAGCCCCCAAAGCCATTCCTCTCATCAGTTGTTTCAAAGCTGTGGTGCTCCTCACAGTCAACTAAACAAAAGCATCTATTTCAAATTGTGCCACCCACACAATCTTCCCTGGGTCTCAGTCAGGGTGAATAATCACAGATACAAACCCCTCTAGTGAAATGCCTCAAGAACCTTAACAATGCCCTTACACCCTAAGCCACCAATATCTATTACCATCAACACACTTTTATCAAACAGAATGGGGTTCTGTCTATCAATAAACACCACTTTTTAAAAAATTGTTCAATAGAGGGCTGTCAATATGCAATCTTCATTGACCAAAGAAACCTGATATCTTCCAGCAAGTATATGAAACCTTTTCTACCTACAGCTGTAGTTCCTATCCTGTCTATCATCAGAATAACTGTAAGAGTATCTTTCAAAAAGACAGATTCTCAGATCTTACACACTGAGACACTGATTCAGTAAGCCTGGAGTGATACCCACTCCTTGGCCCTAGAGAATCTGTTTCGTGATTTTTGGAGTCATGTTCAGACATTCTGATAGCACCAGAAGTTTGATCAACTTTCCGACAAATTTTCTTATCATGATCAAAGACCCAAATAATTTCACATAAACTCATTAGGCTTTCATATAAGATCCACTGTTTAAATGATGGCTAAAGACTCCATCCACTAGAACTTTCCATTCAAGTTTCCCTGCATATTTCCCAGGAAGTAACAGAATGTGTCTCCAGACCTGTGACCTGCTTCTAACAATAATTAACACCTGAAATCCAGGGCTATCCATACCCTGAAAGAAAAAAATCTTCAACGATGGAGAGCCAAGATCACTCTTGTGAATTCCTATTTCTCCTACAGTAGTAGAATCTACTAAACTTGATCCCCTCATCTGCCTAGCTCTATATCTTCCAGGCGGCTCCTCCTGGGATCCCATCATTCCTAATCCAATGTCATCTATGCCCCAGAAAAAAAACACCGAACAGCTTACCAAATGGTGTCATCATTCTTAAATTGGGAGTATTTATTTGTGTTTAATTTTAAATCACATCTTTCCTCCCAAATGCTTTTACGATGGTTCCATTTATATTAAGGAATTACAGAGGGGTTGCAAACTGGCAGCCTCAGCCTGCAGACATGCTTTCTCTGACCCACACAAAATTTTTATTTGAAAATCTTTAGACAAAACATATACACTTCAGCAGGTCACAGTCACCACCAATTGTGGTGACTGTGACCTGCTATACACTGTGCTATACACTGATCTTTTTCACTCATTTGTATTACCTGGCTGGCTCCTTTAGGCATCTGAGTTTGCAACACCTGAATTAAGACTTTAGGGAATTTACCAAGATATTTTTTAGTTCCTTCCTTGCTTCCTTCACTTGTGGTAGATACATAAGGTGTTTATTGGCATCACATAAGCAAAATGCAAAACGAATGGCTAAAGTTCCTCAGGCATTGAAAATTAAAGATAAAAAGAAAATTCTCCTATTCAATGCACACACTAATGTTCACGAAGAATGACTGTCTGGGTGATACAGTTCTTTCATATTATATTCCCTCTATTAGACTATAAACTGTCTGAGAACAGGGACAGTATCTTATTGATCTTTGCACAAGGGATGTACTAGACATCATAGGCTATTCAACGTGGGCACTCAAATTATTTGCCAAACGAATGATCACTACTATTCAATTCATCATAAACTAAGTTAAATATATTAAAGGATCCGAAAATTTTCCAGGGTCAATAAAGATACCGGCTTTTGGGAGTCAAGCTAATCTGCGGTTAAGGGCAGAAATAGACAAAAGAAAATGGGACAGCAATTCTGAAAATACAATATTGCAATACGACTAATTACAGTCATCAATCATTAAAAGTTTGAACAGTCTGACAAATATTATCTTAAAAGCATTTTAAGATATCATATCTTTCCAAAAGCTAACACACTTAAAATAAGAATTTAAAAATTATTAAAAACAAAATCAAATTATCATGGCTCAACAGACAAGGTCCAAGCGGTACAAAATAGCACATTAAATCAGTTCCCCGTTCAAAAAACCTGCATGAGCTGTTGATCTTCCTGTTTTTCATAAACCTTATAATTGTGCTTCCAGAAAACTACCAAGCATCTGCCTCTATGTAGCTAATTCTTGCCATCTTGGAGCCCTCACAAGGAAATAGAGAGTGTACTGTGCCAGGATCACTATCTTCTCTAGCCAAAATCATTATGCTTCAGAGCCAGCTTCCTCTCGGTAAATTTTGATCAAATTCCTTCAATTTGCAATTTCCTCAATACTGGTAATGGCTGCACATGTCACAAGTCAGTACCTATGTGTTATGTGTTTAACAATATTCATTATAAATTTAACAGTAGTATGTGCACATGTGCACACATGTAAACATATATCTATGTCTGCAGCCACACACATATATCCACGCATACTGGTTCCTATAAGTCTCTTTGTTTGGCTCTCTATGAACACCACAGTCACAAAGCCCATTTGGGCTTTCCTAATCCAGTGATAATTCTCTGGGAGTTAATGTTACTTTGGAAATCTGCATTAATCAACTCTACTATGCAGCTACAACATCATGACAATCGAGCTTAATAATAATTCTGATGCTACAGACAGCCCCTTAAAAGCTTCTGAATCATCAAAAAAAGATCAAATTATGTTCTAGTTTTAGTGTAAAGGGCATTTTATCAAAAATCAATTATTTTAAAAGAATTGGTGATCTATATATAACTTGCACAGTAAATTTCTATGAGTCTGAATATTTGATTAACCAGTATACCTTATTTCCCAGTTATTACTGATAAAGCAGAACTTCTATAATTTTTATATATGACTCCTATCTTTAAAATGTACATATTTACATATATTATTAACAAGAATTGCAGACTAATCACACCATATTTTACAGCTATGATATATAATTCTTCAATCCTTTAAGTGCCAAACTGTCGACTCTCTAGTTGTTGTTATTCTTTCAAAATAAGTCATATTAAATATAATTCACCTTTCCTGATGAATCAAGGTCATTTTTATGAGAGCATATTACACTGCCAGTATGTTTTTAAAAACAGTGATATCATTAGAGGTGTTTTTTTTAGAGAAAAATGAATATTTTTAATTAATTTTTATTGGAGTATAGTTGCTTTACAATGTTGTGTTATTTTCTACTGTACAGCAAAATGAATCAGCTATACACATACATATATCCCCTCTTTTTTGGATTTCCTTCCCATTTAGGTCACCACAGTGCATCAAGTAGAGTTTCCCTGTGGTATACAGTATATTCTCATTAGTTATCTATTTTATACACAGCATCAATAGTGTACATGTGTCAATCCCAGTCTCCCAATTCCTCCCACCTGTGCCTTCCCCCTTGGATCTATACATTTGTTCTCTACATCTGTGTCTCTATTTCTGCTTTGCAAATAAGATCTATACCATTTTTCTAGATTCCACATATATGCGTTAATATACGATATTTGTTTTTCTCTTTCTGACTTACTTCACTTTGTATGACAGTCTAGGTCCATCCACGTCTCTACAAATGACCCAATTTTGTTCATTTTTATGGCTGAGTATGGAGGTTCCTTAAAAAACTAAAAACAGAACTACCATATGACCTAGCAATCGCACTACTGGGCATATATCCAGAGAAAACCATAATTCAAAAAGACACATGCACTCCAATGTTCACGGCAGCTCTATTTACAATAGCCAGGACATGGAAACAACCTAAATGTCCATCAACAGAGGAATGGATAAAGATGTGGTACATATATACAGTGGATCATTAGAGGTTTTTAAGTGAATAGGCTATCCTTAAAGTGAATGAGGCCAGGATACTTTACCTTAATAATCCTTCTGTTGCTTTTGATCTTTTCTATCTACTATACAAACATTTGTCTCATTTTGCTATAACCAGTGTCACTGTAAATTTTAATCTTCAGTCATGCATTATTTACAATTATCTAAATAAAAACTAAAGATGCCTCTATAGCTCATGTATACAATACAGCATGTAGTCCCTACTGAACCTCCTTTTTTGGGAGGGTGGGGGTTACTTTTGGTTTGTGACTACATACCAGGTGGTTGAAGGTGCACAAAATCTGGGACATATTTCCACCTACCAATTCATAGGAAATGCAGAGGAACATGTTAAACTGTGCCATGGGAATACAATCAACAGAATCTAGTCTGTGGCAATTTTATAAGACAAATAGCTCTGCTTCTTCAATCATAAATTGCAAATGGGGGAAAAAAGACAGAGAAAACTTACAAGTTAAAAGATATTTAAAAGACAAAACAGGAGCTTCCCTGGTGGCGCAGTGGTTGAGAGTCCACCTGCCGATGCAGGGAACATGGGTTCGTGCCCCGGTCCGGGAAGATCCCACATGCCGCAGAGCGGCTGGGCCCGTGAGCCATGGCCGCTGAGCCTGCGCGTCGGGAGCCTGTGCTCCACAACGGGAGAGGCCACAACGGTGAGAGGCCCGCGTACCGCAAAAAAAAAAAAAAAGAACTTTGATAATTACTAATACGGATTTTCTGATTTGGTAAAAATATAATTAAGTGTGCCTATGATTTATTCACTATGAGTTACAAAAGATACATTTATAACATAAGTCTATAACTAATACCAAAATTATTTCTAGTCAGTTCTATTCATATATCAAGACGAACATACAAACTCAAATGTTGGAAACAAGTTATTTCATCTTTTCCTGACCCTAAAATGCTTTTAAATTTAATGTGGGTGGATTTAGTGAATTTGGGTTTAGTAGTGTTACCTAGGTAGGGGTTGAAAGTAAAACAAATGGTTAACTTACACTTTTAATATGATAAACTAATTTTTAAATTAAATCGAGTTTCATTGAGACAAATTTTACATTTTTAAAATAATTCCCACAGAAGCTGACTGTGCTAAAAGTTCATGTTAACCTTGAAAACATCTCCAAAGTAATAAAAGAAATAAATCCTTTTAAAATGTACCTTGAAACATACAAATTATCTACAATTGTTATATTAATTACTATTCTTACCAATAAATTTTTTCAAATCTTCTAAAGGACTCCTTTGATTTAAAAATGTGACTGATCATTTCTGGTACACTATATTTTAGACACTGTAAGTAATTAGCTGTCCTTTTAAAAATCTATAATAATCCAGACTTCTTACTTTTCAATCTGGCTTCTTCACAAATATTCTTGAAACATATTCAAGAAACTGCATTAAATATGCTGAATGTTTTGCTTATAAGAATATTGTTCTTCTATGGTATTTGCATAATCCCAACAACTTAAAAACATTTTAAAAATGTATACAGGGTCTACTGAGTCACTGTCAATTCAAGGCTACAAAGCATTTGGTGGTTAAGTGATTACATCAGACCATTGTAAGGGCTGAGCCGGCACTTTACTTTGCAGGTTTAACTATCTTGGCTCTCCAAAGCTTGTGTGGGGGCTGCAGTTTGGCATAAAATTCTCAGCCGGATACAGATAATTTATCTGAAAAACTGTTTTAAATGGCTAAGGGTTTTTTGGGGGTTTTTTTGCTTTTTAAAAATGTTGGAGAAAGCATACATTAGAATCAGTTTCAAATTTTATAATATTCTTTTCCTTTTTAATGTTCCCATCCCTGTAGATAATCCAAGTATAGCAAAATAATCCCAACCCTAAAGACTTTCAATAAGTACAAAACCTCACTTCTATATAAGTTGAAATGCAAACACAAAGATCAGAATAAATTGCTTTGAGTTATAAAGGGAAACCAGAGGACTTTTCAGAAAATACAAACATCTGCTAAACCTTCTATAGTTAAGATTATACACTGCCCTTGGTCATTTTGGCTTCTACACCTGTAGTTTTATTTCCATTTTTCCATTCAAATGTCACTTTCTTTATTCTTCACAACAGCCTTGTGAGATAAAGGTACTAATATTAGCAGTTTTATTAATAAATAAATAAATGTATAGATGCTAAGTACCTTGGTCAGCATAACCCACACAGTAATCAACAGAGCTAAAACTAGAATTCAGGTCTATCTCAACCATATTTGTTTTCAGTACCCTTAGGTCTCAGCCCTGGTCGTACACTAGAATTGGCTTTCTAAAACCACTGGTGGGGCTTCCCTGGTGGCACAGTGGTTAAGAATCCACCTGCCAATGCAGGGGACACAGGTTCGAGCCCTGGTCCAGGAAGATCCCACATGTCCCGGAGCAACTAAACCCGTGCGCCACAACTACTGAGCCTGCGCTCTAGAGCCCGCGAGCCACAACTACTGAGCCTGCGAGCCACAACTACTGAAGCCCGTGCACCTGGAGCCCGTGCTCTGCAACAAGAGAAGCCACCGCAATGAGAAGCCTGTGCACCACAACAAAGAGTAGACCCCACTTGCTGCAACTAGAGAAAGCCCGTGCACAGCAACAAAGACCCAACACAGCCAAAAATAAATAAATAAAATAAATAAATGTATTAAAAATAATAATAAAAAAACCACTGGTGCCCAGGCTCTAACCTAGACTAAATACCTAAATTAGAATCTTCAGGAGATAGGAGGCTCAGTATATTTCCAGTGGTCCGCACGAAAGGATCACAGTATTACACAAAGCAATACAAGAACAGAAGAGTAGAAGGAAGGATGGCAGACATGGTCAATATTAAGTCGACCACGTGTAAAGCCAAGCTTTAATGCTATTTTTTTCCTCACCCTATAGACACCCATATCCCCACTCCCAAGTAAACACCAAGAAAAAGTCACTTAATTTTAATATTTGCCTACATAAATTTTATTGGGAACATAAGTGCTAATATCCACCAAAATGTTTAAGATAGGTGTAGCTGAAATACCTTCTGGATGATTTATAATTTTATCCCCTCTTCACCGCTATCTCCCTTCACTGATTTTGTTGTTCTTCACTCCTTTCTGCATCTCTAACCTTCCAACGGAAATCTTTTCTTCTCCCTGAAGAATTAGTAAAGGTTTGCTGATGATAAACTCTGCTTTTGTTACCTAAAAATGTAATTATTTCACTTAAATTCTTGAAGAATATTTTTGCTAGATACAAATTTTAAATGGTTGTGGTTTTCTTTCATTACATTAAAGAAATCATTAAATTGTCTTCTATCTTCCATGTTGCCATAAGAAGTCAACTAACAGTCTAACATTTGCTCTTTTGTTTTCTCTGGCTATTTTTAGATTTTTCTTATTGTCTGGTTTTCTGTAATTTTGCCATGATGTATCTAGAAGTGCTTTTCTTTATATTACCTTCTTAGGATTAACTGGACCTCCTGAATATGAGCAATTACGTTAACTTTTGAATGCTGAATGTATTCAATTATTTTTTAAATATTTTATTGTAAAATGTAACAAATATTTAGACAACGTCACAAAACAAAAATGTATAGCTCAATTAATAATCATAAAACTAACACCTGTGAAAGGAATGGAGCACACGTACAAAGCTAGGCTGACCATCACCTTCTATCCCCCAGGCAACAATGTTCATGGATATGATGACCCAAGTGAGGCTAATCAAGACTAACAAGTTTCAATTCTAATACTTTTGGTCATGATGTCAGATTTGCTCTTCTTCTGGTATTGTGATGTTGACCTTGAGGTATTAGGAGATGCTATGAAGGGTGTGAGAACAATGTCAGCAAAGCAGGAGGCAGAGCAAAGCCCTGATGCCACTGTTTGATCCTAAAACCAGTCATACCCCAAGCTAGCTTTATCCCTGGTCTTTTTGGTTATGCGGACCAATAAATCCTCTTTTTACTTAAGCCAGTTAGGTGACATTTTCTGGCACTTGAATGCTACCAGGTTCTAATTGATACAATTCATTGTGTGATTTCCCTTCTTGAAGCATTTCTCCATCTGAATTTTGTTATTACCTTTCTTTTTTGCCTTATATCATAATTATCTGCAGCCACATTTTCTCTACTATTGAACTATGAGCATGGAGCACAGGGGCTGACACAGAGGTATTTGATAAACATGTACTGAAGAAACCGTAACTACATCAATCACTCATCTTTGTATGCCTAACACCTAGTACAAAGGCTTAAATATAGTACAGATTCAATACATGCTTGTAGAAGGAATTAACTAACAAATAAGCAGCTGGAAATAGTATTACAATAGAGCAGAGATCAGGACACACAAACGATATCTTAAAATAACCCTTTCCAGAGGCTAGAATGATCCATGTGGTCGTGGATTAGAGTTGGAGACATCAGTATAAAATCATGTTTCACTTAATATAGATACAAATGGTTAATATATACAAACATTTATAGATATGTGTGTTTCCTTGCTCTGTTAGCTCAGAGGACCCAAAAGGAATGACACCCCAGTAGCGACAAGCACACTTAGCACTCACATCTTGGTTTCTAATACCTTTGTCCAATAAGATTAAAAGAACTAGGGCTTCTTGGGGAAATGGCTGATTCCAAGACTAGAGCAGGAAAGAGATAAGATGGGCCTCAGCATCTTGTCATGCTATAAAGTAAGAAAGTGATCCAACAAACAAACCTATAATAATGGGGGCATGTTAAAAGATACAGGAGCCAACTGAATAGCTTCCAGTGGCCAAAGCTGGAACAATTTCAGCAGCAAAGTAAATAATGTAGTATTGGATTGTAACCCAAAGTATAAAATAAATAAGTCCATACTGATATAAATAAGTGATGTGGGAGAACACACAAATCTCCCATGCAGAAGAACTCCAAATAAATTATGTATATTCTGCCATTAAAGAGGTATATCATACCTCCCAATCCTTAAGTGTGGCCTGCACACAGTGACTCCCTTCTAGGGAGGACAGTATGGAAAGGAGGAGAAAGAGTAACTTTACAGTAAAGAACTGACAAACACTCTCTCAAGCCAAGTAATTAAGGTTAATATCAACAATGATAAGTCATATTGATAGTAAGCACCCTAGATATGATGTGATGAAAATGGCACATTACCTCTGAGGTCCTCCTACCAAAAGCCCATAACCGCAGTCTAACCATGAGAAAAATATTAGACAAATCCCAGTTGAGAGACATTCGATAAAATACCTTACCAGTACTCCACAAAACTGTCAAGGTCATCATAAACAAGGAAAGTCTTAGAAACTGTCACAACTACAGGAACCTAAACAGACAAAAGAACTAAATGTAATGTGGTATCTTGGATGGGATCCTAGATAGGAAAAGGACATTAGGAGAATACAAAGGAAATCTGAATAAAGTGTGGACTTTAGTTAATAATGATGAATCAACATTGGTTCATTAATTATACAAATGTATCATAGTAATGTAAGATGTTAGTGATAGGCAAAACAATGTGGGGTACACAGGAACTCTCTGTACTATCTTTGCAATTATTCTGTAAATCTAAAGCTAAAAGTTCTAAAAATTATAAGTTTATTAAAAAATAAATAGCCCTTCACTCATAAGGCCCTGCATACCAAAAGCACACAAGGTAAGCTAGCTGTAAGACCACCTTTGAAACAAGTAGAGAATGGGAAATAATCAATTTAGACATTCTGAGGGAACATAACCAACAATCAAGTACACATTTTTCTTTAAAAATGTAGAATAAAATTTGACTCCTCTGAAAAACTAATGTACACATATGAAGTTCATAACTATTTCCAGAAGTGTACTCACCAACAGGTGGCTAAAAAATAAAGTCATCAAAAATTTCTGGAATTGGGGCTTCCCTGGTGGCTTAGTGGTTGACGGTCCGCCTGCCGATGCAGGGAACACGGGTTCGTTCCCCGGTCCAGGAAGATCCCACATGCCACGGAGTGGCTGGGCCCATGAGCCACGGCCGCTGGGCCTGTGTGTCCGGAGGCTGGTCTCCGCAACAGGAGAGGCCACAACAGTGAGAGGCCCGCGTATGGAAAAAAAAAAAAAAAAAAATTCTGGAATCCTTAATACCACAGGGGAAAAAATATCTTCAACTCATGAATATCTCACAAAAGCATGTCTTGGTAAACCATATTTTTAAAAAAAAGGAAAACAAAATAAAATAAAACCTAAGACTGCAGCAGTTTCTTAAAATCACAGCCTAAATCTGTAATGAATAATCTTTTGTATCCTAAACCCCTAACAATTTTGCTTCCATCTACTTCTATAACTATACTTTCTATTCTTTTTTTTTTTTTTTTTTTTTGCGGTACGCGGGCCTCTCACCATTGTGGGCCTCTCCCACTGCGGAGCACAGGCTCCGGACACACAGGCCCAGCAGCCATGGCTCACGGGCCCAGCCGCTCCGCAGCACGCGGGATCCCCCAGACCGGGGCACGAACCCGCGCCCCTTGCATCGGCAGGTGGACTCCCAACCACTGCGCCACCAGGGAAGCCCTATACTTTCTATTCTTTACCTATGCAAACTCTACTCCAAGAAAACTGGTTTGCATAAACAAAACAAAAAGACAACCTACAGACTGGGAGAAAATATTTGCAAACGATGTGACTGAAAAGGTATTAATCTCCAAAATATACAAACAGCTCATAGAGCTTAATATCAAAAAAACAACAACAACCCAATCAAAAAATGGGTAGAAGACCTAAATAGACATTTCTCCAAAGAAGACAAACAGATAGCCAACAGGAAGATGAAAAGATGCTCAATATCACCAATTATTAGAGAAATGCAAATCAAAACTACAATGTGGTATCACCTCACACCAGTCAAAATGGCCACCATTTAAAAAGTCTACAAATAATAAATGCTGGAGAGGGTATGGAGAAAAAGGAACCCTCCTACACTGTTGGTGCGAATGTAAATTGGTACAGCCATGATAGAGAACAGTATGGAGGTTTCTTAAAAAACTAAAAATAGAGTTACCATATGATCCTGCAATCCCACTCCTGAGCATACAACCAGAGAAAGCTCTAATTTGAAAAGATACATGCACCCCAATATTCATTGCAGCACTATTTACAATAGCCAAGACATGGAAGCAACCTAAGAGTCCATCAACAGATAAATGGGTAAAGAAGATGTGGTACATACATACAATGGAATACTACTCAGCTATAAAAAAGAACAAAATAATGCCATTTGCAGCAACATGGATGCGCCTAGAAATTATCATACTAAGTAAGTCAGGCAGAGAAAGAAAATATATGATATTACTTATATGTGGAAACTAAAAAAGTGATAGAAATGAACTTATTTACAAAACAGAAATAGATTCACAGACAGAAAACAAACTTATGGTAACCAAAAAGGATAGCTCTGTGGGGGAGATAAATTAGGAGTTTGGGATTAACATACACACACTACTATATATAAAGCAGATAAATGACAAGGACCTACTGCATAGCATAGGGAACTATACTGAATATCATACACACACACACACACACACACGCACGCACCTGAATCATTTTGATGTACATCTGAAACTAACACAACACTGCAAATTAACTATACTTCAATTAAAAAAAAAAAGAAAAGAAAACCTGTTTTCTCAATGCTCCCAACATGCCATACTTGGTTTGTGATACTTCGCTGTAGGTTTGTCTTCCTGACTACAGTGCCGTTACCTCTGTCATTTTCTAAATCCTACCGCTGCTTAAAGACCCAGCTAAAACCCTTCCTCCCTCATAAAGCCTCAGATGACCATAAAGGCGCAATAATCAACACTTCCTCAGAACTCCTGTACCATTAATGTGGTACTTAGCATATTCATTCATTTAAAAATAAAACAAAACAAACCTTAGTAGTGTGTACTTACTAAATGCCTATACCACAAGTAAGTATTAGGGAAATTAAAGGTAAGATATGGTCTCTGGCAACCATCACGCTGATACCAAAACCAGACCAAGATGTCACAAAGAAAGAAAACTACAGGCCAATATCACTGATGAACATAGATGCAAAAATCCTCAACCAAATACAAGCAAACAGAATCCAATAGCACATTAAAAGGATCATACACCACGATTAAGTGGAGTTTACCCCAGGAATGCAAGGATTCCTCAATATATGCAAATCAATCAATGTCATAAACCATATTAACAAATTGAAGGAGAAAAAACATATGACTATCTCAATAGATGCAGAAAGAGCTTTCGACAAAATTCAACACCGATTTATGATAAAAACCCTCCAGAAAGTAGGCATAGAGGGAACTTTCCACAACATAATAAAGGTCATATGTGACAAACCCACAACCAACATCGTTCTCAATGGTGAAAAACTGAAATCATTTCCTCTAAGATCAGGAAAAAGACAAGGTTGTCCACTCTCACCACCATTATGCAACATAGTTTTGGAAGTTTTAGCCATAGCATTTAGAGAAGAAACAGAAATCAAAAGAATCCAAATCGGAAAAGAAGAAGTACAGCTGTCACTGTTTGCAGATGACATGATACTATACATAGAGAATCCTAAAGATGCTACCAGAAAACTACTAGAACTAATCAATGCTTTTGGTAAAGTAGCAGGATACAAAATTAATGCACAGAAATATCTTGCATTCCTACACACTAATGATGAAAAATCCAAAAGAGAAATTAAGGAAACACTCCCACTTACCATTGCAATGAAAAAATAAAATATCTAGGAATAAACCTACCAAGGAGACAAAAGACCTGTAGGCAGAAAACTATAAGACACTGATGAAAGAAATTAAACATGATACAAACAGATGGAGAGCTATACCATGTTCTTGGATTGGAAGAATCAACATTGTGAAAATGACTATACTACCCAAAGCAATCTACAGATTCATTGCAATCCCTGTCAAACTACCAATGGCATTTTTCACAGTACTAGAACAAAAAATTCTACAATTTGTATGGAAACACAAAAGACCCCAAACTGCCAAAGCAATCTTGAGAAAGAAAAATGGAGCTGGAGGAATCAGGCTCCCAGACTTCAGACTATACTAAAAAGCTACAGTAATCAAGACAGTATGGTACTGGCACAAAACAGAAATATAGATCAATAGACCAGGATAGAAAGCCCAGAGATAAACCCATACACATATGGTCACCTTATATTTGATAAAGGAGGCAAGAATATATAATGGAGAAAAGACAGCCTCTTCAACAAGTGGTGCTAGGAAAACTGGACAGCTACATGTAAAAGAATGAAATTAGAACACTCCCTAACACCACACACAAAAATAAACTCAAAATGGATTAAAGACCGAAATGTAAGGCCAGACACTATCAAACTCTTAGAGGAAAACATAGGCAAAACACTCTATGGCATAAATCACAGCAAAATCATTTTTGACCCATCTCCTAGAGAAATGGAAATAAAAACAAAAGTAAACAAATGGGACCTAATGAAACTTCAAAGCTTTTGCACAGCAAAGGAAACCATAAAAAAGACAAAAAGACACCCCTCAGAATGGGAGAAAATATTTGCAAATGAAGCAACTGACAAAGGATTAATCTCCAAGATATACAAGCAGCTCATGCAGCTCAATATCAAAAAAACAAACAACCCAATCCAAAAATGGGCAGAAGACCTACACAGACATTTCTCCAAAAATGATATACAGATTGCCAACAAACACATGAAAGGATGCTCAACATCACTAATCATTAGAGAAATGCAACTCAAAACTGCAATGAGGTATCACCTCACACCAGTCAGAATGGCCATCATCAAAAAATCTACACATAATAAATGCTGGAGAGGGTGTGGAGAAAAGGGAACCCTCTTACACTGTTGGTGGGAATGTAAATTGGTACAGCCACTATGGAGAACAATATGGAGGTCCCTTAAAAAACTAAAAATAGAACTACCATATGACCCAGCAATCCCACTACTGGGAGTATATCCTGTGAAAACGATAATTCAAAAAGAGTCACGTACCACAATGTTCATTGCAGCTCTATTTACAATAGCCAGGACATGGAAGCAACCTAAGTGTCCATCGACAGATGAATGGATAAAGAAGATGTGGCACATATATACAATGGAATATTACTCAGCCATAAAAAGAAACGAAATTGAGTTATTTGTAGTGAGGTGGATGGACCTAGAGAGTCTGTCATACAGCGTGAAGTACAGAGTGAAGTAAGTCAGAAATATAAAAACAAATACCATATGCTAACACATATATATGGAATCTAAAGAAAAAAAAAGTTCTGAAGAACCTAGGGGCAGGACAGGAATAAAGACGCAGACGTAGAGAATGGACTTGAGGACACGGGGAGGGGGAAGGGTAAGCTGGGACGAAGTGAGAGAGTGTCATGGACATATATACACTACCAGCTGTAAAACAGATAGCTAGTGGGAAGCAGCCGCATAGCACAGGGAGATCAGCTCAGTGCGCTGTGACCACCTAGAGGGGTGGGATAGGGAGGGTGGGAGGGAGAGGCAAGAGGGAGGAGATATGGAGATATATGTATATGTATAGCTGATTCACTTTGTTATAAAGCAGAAACTAACACACCATTGTCAAGCTGTTATACTCCAATAAACATGTTAAGCACCTCTGCCTGCAAGGTGCTCTCAGAATGGCAGAGGAGACAAAAATATAAATAAACAACTACTGGACAAAATAGTAGTGCTACAGAGGTATATATAATGTGTTATGACAACACACAATATTGTAGCAATATGCTACAATATTTCTCTATTTATGTTTAAGTTCACCAATTAAATCAAAGTCCTCTTGAAAGGTAGAGTTCTTTATCTCTACTCAATGCTGTATACATGTTAGCCAAAAACAATTTGGATGTTGTTTCACTAAAACCTTAATTTCACCTCTATTTTCTTAAGAGAAGTGTGGGTAGAATCCCTGTTTACAGAAATTACTTACAATGATGAACTAATATACTTTTTTAAGCAAGTTACTGTAATATTAAGTAATATTATAATCACCAACTATTAGGTATTAAGAATTCACAAATTGTTTCCATTTCACTTAAGTGAAGTTCATTGTTTTCGATGAAAAACAAACTTGAAAGTAAAGAAAAAGGACGGGTTTGAGATACACTTTTGATGTTCCTGGGGAGGCACTAACCATCAGGGACAGGGCAAAAGAATAGAAGCCAATTTTAAAAGATTCTTCAGACGAATTCATCATGTCAAAGGAAAAATGCTTACAATAATATGTAAGGTAAAAAAATATATATTGAAAACTGTAAAGGACATGTATGCGTGTGACAAAGACATAGAAAAATACTGAGAGTAAATCCACTAAAATATTAATAATACTCATCTCTAAACTGTGGGATTAAGGATTTGTTTTTCTAGGTATTTATCTGTATTTTATATGTTGTTAATAATAAAAATACACTGTTATAATTTAAAAATCTACCTCTTTGAGAAGAGTGCTGGAGAGGAAAAAAGGTGATAAAGAGAGGATGACAGAGATGACCAACCAAAGACATTGAATAATCTTCAAAACTGATCATCAAATAACTCCTCTGAATAAGCGGTTTCTGAACTGAAATGCTTCACACACAATTCAGTACCTCATTTTCCCAGAAGCATTTTTACAAATTCAGTTGAGTAAATCAAAACTGGCAATATATGCTAAATGTTATATTTGCCATTAGATTTCAAAAAATAACTTAGTTTGCCTTTTTTTCATTTGTCTTATAAGAGTGAACTTTTTTTTTGGTATTTATTTTTGTTTAACATCTTTACTGGAGCATAATTGCTTGACAGTGGTGGGTTAGTTTCTGCTTTATAACAAAGTGAATCAGCTATACATATACATATACATATATCCCCATATCTCCTCCCTCTTGCGTCTCCCTCCCACCCTCCCTATCCCACCCCTCTAGGTGGTCACAAAGCACCGAGCTGATCTCCTTGTGCTATGGGGCTGCCTCCCACTAGCTATCTATTTTACATTTGGTAGTATATATAAGTCCATGCCACTCTCTCACTTCGTCCCAGCTTACCCTTCCCCCTCCCCGTGTCCTCAAGTCCATTCTCTATGTCTGTGTCTTTATTCCTGTCCTGCCCCTAGGTTCTTCAGAACCTTTTTTTTTAATATTCCATATATATGTGTTAGCATACGGTATTTGTTTTTCTCTTTCTGACTTACTTCAAGAGTGAACATTTTAAATGTACCTTGTTTGCACTTACAAGATGTTCTGTTTTTCTACAACTGTGCTTTTAAAAGCCTTGTTTGTAACACATGCCTTCAAAATTATATGTGTGTACACTAATACTCATCTTAATCCACAGTTGGTTATGGTAGCAACACCTTTGAAAAAATAGATGAATTCACAAATCATCATTCCTAGACCAGGGGCCTTCCACTGTCTCCCCTAAGGAGGTACATTTTACAAAGAATAACAGTATCAGCATATTTCCTACCTCATAAAATGTTTCCATGGCTGATAAGGAAAAAGAGATAATGGTAGAAATACAGAGTTTTTAACTCATCAGCACATAAACCAAGTTTGCATCAAAATTTCTCGTAATTTTCTCATATTCACTTGGACCATACATTGAAGCATCCTTTGAATCCAAGCTGCTATCAGATCAAGAGAACCAGAGATGCCATCTCTAAATAACGTTTACCCTTATTTCTTTCCACCTTAGGAAAATCTACTGGAACTTAAAACCTAGGTTTTCATAAGAAAGGAAGAAGTACACTGTTTTTTGGCATTTTAATAATTTTTATTGATGTTATTGAAATTTTATTAACATTAAGTATTTTTATTATTAATAATGATTTTTCTTAATTCTGTATTCTTGCCAACATAGGAAGTGGTATTTATGGTCCACTAAGGTTTTGTACTTTTGCTTTGTTTGTTTTGTTTTGTTTTTTAATTGGAGTATAGTTGCTTTACAATATTGTGTTAGTTTATACAAAGTGAATCAGCTATAGGTATACATATATCCCCTCTTTTTTTGGGTTTCCTTCTCATTTAGGTCACCACAGAGCACTGAGTAGAGTTCCCTGTGCTATGCAGTAGGTTCTCATTAGTTATCTATTTTATACATAGTATCAATAGTGTATCTATGTCAGTAAAGGGCAAAACTATATGTAGGACAACTGACTTATGCTTCCAGATAGGATGCAGTGGCTTTGCATAAACCAGCAGTCTCAGTAAGAACAACCAGAAAGCCAGATCGCTGAAGGTATTCGACGTCTGCTGAAGCAATGAGAACCGGAGGGGCTGAGAATTCAGAAAGGAGACAGCATCAGGGAGAGGTATCCCTGGGACATTTGCAAATTCTGGGCACAGGAAGGAGGCTGAGAAACCAGGCTTTGCACAGCACAAAGTTGCTGTTGGACTCAGAAAAAACCATCAGAACAGAGTCTTGAGAGACCTCAAAAAACATGCAGCCAGTTCCCCTCAAGACATCTGATAAATTCTGGGGCAGCCCAAGGGCAAGAAGCTAAAAATTAAGCAACCACTTCTGAAAAGCAGAGCAGAGTTACCAGCAGGCTTAACAAGACAAAATTTAGAATATGAGATCTCTCAGGGCAAAGATCCATGCTGTGCAGGTGTTCAAATAATTTGATAAATAACATGGTGTCTATTTTAAAATATTTTATTGGCCAAAGCACTTAAAAGGGTCTAAGAACAGTGGCCACTCCAGACTCTTGGTTTAAAACCCTGAAGAGCTCTACTTCAGGAACAGTAGTAAAGCAGAGGTGGACCCACCCTCACCAAAGCCATAAACCAGCCTCAACCCAGCAGAGTCCCTGTCTGGATTAAGGTCATCGGTCAACATGCATCTGCCTATGAGAGGGGACAATGAACTTTCTCTCTAGAAGAAAAGAGCACCACCTGGAGCCTCTACTGTTTTTGAACTGGAATGGCTGACATCCACTCAAAACAACTAGAAACACCAAATACAGAAGCATATCACTGATAAAGAAAAAAAGCAGGCAAAACAAATAGACCCAAGAATATTCCAGATATTGGAATTGGTTCATAAGGACTTGAAAATAAATACAATTAGTATGTACAAGAAAATGGAGAAAACTATAGATGAAAAGATAAATTCACTAAAGAACTTATAGAAAAGAACCAAATGGAATTGTAGAATTGAAGGATCTATTACCTAAAATTAAGAGCTCATTAGATGGGTTTAATAGCAAATTAGACACAGCAGAAAAAATAAACTGGAAGGTAAGTTTGGTGTTACATAGTTGTGCTATTTATTCCCTTATTGCCTCTCATCTCCCAAATCTACTCTTCTTTGTCCCGCTTATGAAACTGGAACTGGGCCCTGTAAACATGTTTCCTCTGTCAACTGGTGCAATGTTTAGCTTGTCAACAGAAAGTGATGGAGGGACGGTGCAACGCATGACAGAAAGGGAGCTTCTTACCCTGGCTCTAGTGCACTTTTCAGAGCTGCACCTATGGTGCAGCTGCTAGAGGCACACAGGACACCCAGCAGTGCTCACCCTCCAGCCCGTTTAACTGGCACCTAACCCATTTCTACTTGCCAGCCTTGGCCTCCCAGCACCCCCACGTAAGGGTCTCCATCATCCAGGGGGCTGTAGCCACACCCTCTCCAACAAGGAGGTCAGAGTCTCAGCCTTGGGGGGCTGCAGGGAGCCATGAGAAAAGCGTCTTCCCAGTTTGTTCCTTTTGGGGTATTCTTCCTCTACCCTCCTCAAATTACTGATACGGTTTCTGTCTCTTGACTGAATGCTGACTGACAAAATGGTCAAGTTGTATTTTAAGTGTACCCTGTTTGTACTTTCAAGATGTTCTGTTTTTCTACGACTGTATTTTTAAAGACTTATTTATAACACATACCATCAAAATTATGTGTATGCATATGTGCGTATATTAACAGTCCTCTCCTTAACCCTCTACACAACGCGAGCCAGTGAGCCCACCCTTCAGTATACACCCATCAGAAATGCACACATATGTCCACTGAGACATACAGAATATTCATAATAGCACTATTCACAACAGCAAAGAACTGTAAATAATCCAAACGTTGATCAACACTAGAATGGATAGATGCACCGTGGTACGCTCACACAGTGAAACACTATAAGCAATGAGCATGCAACAACAACAACTACTACACGGGTAAAGCTCCCAAATAAATGTTGAGTGAAAGACGTCAGGCACACAAGTACACGCTGTTTGATTCCATTTGCAGGAAGATGAAAAAGAGGCAAATTAATAATGGTGAGAAAGTCAGCACAGTGTTTACTCTTGGGCAAGGTGGTCACAGTGATGGGAGAGGGCATGAGTGGGGCTTCTGGAAGCTGGGTATGTTC
Organism: Grampus griseus; assembly: GCF_964374135.1. Taxonomy (NCBI): domain Eukaryota; kingdom Metazoa; phylum Chordata; class Mammalia; order Artiodactyla; family Delphinidae; genus Grampus; species Grampus griseus. The sequence continues at coordinate 21,355,711 of NC_139009.1, read as the reverse complement.
TGTTTCTTTATCTGGGTGCCGATTACATAATGTCTTTACTTTCTGGAAATTTGCCATGCTAGGTAGTTACGATTTGTACATTCTTCTGTAGGCATGTTATTCTTCAATAAGTTACATAAAATGTGTATTAGTTATAAACAACCAAATAATATGTTTCTAAGTCCTTGACACTTACTATCCATGGATCTGATAAACTGCTCCTCCTACATGTCCCCCCAGCACCCTGTGCACATATCTCTATTTCCTGCTCATATCACCCGAGGCTGCAATTCTGTTCACTTATTTGTCTTGAGCATTATGTCCAGCTGGAGGGTGAAGGATGAGTCTTTTACAGGCCTCAATTGAGGCATTAAACAGATATTTGAAAAATGCAGAGCGTTCTATCTTATAATATGTTAATGGCAATGGACATGTCGAGGAGCAGGGGCACCACACATCTGGATGGCATATTTGAATAGTGGGCCATGCAGTCTATCTCAGCTTAGTGCGTTCTTCACATATATTTCAAATATCTTTTATGTACACAGGATATGGACACTTATTTTCCATGGACACATTCAAAAGATGTCTTTCTTCAGGTAGCACAGAGACGAGCAGGGAAGGAAAAGCAACAAGGTGTGAGCACACTACTCTTTCTACGCTTACATTCCATGAGCAGAACAGAGTCAGTGAAATAATTACACAACCAGTGGGTAGTACCTGCAGTAGCGTTAGGTTCCCTACCCTGAAGATGCTTGTCGCAAACACAAAATCGTTGTCACCTTCTTCAAACCAGGAAGTCAGATATCAGTGGTTTCTAACCATGCTATAATTGCAACATGTTCTTCTCATTTAAATATATGATCCACCCTTCCTCCTTTATGCAATTTTATTTTAAATTAAAGTGAATTATCACTATTACTTTGGGGGGAAAGAATTTCACAATACCCTCTAAGTCAGCTGAACACAACACACGGTGTTGCAAAAGCGAGGCTGAAAAAATCACAGCTTCAGAGTTTCTGTTAACTGATTTTTATCCTACAAATTTCTCAAAAATTGAATCTCTTTCTTCTAGTTTGAAATTTTTATTTAAAACATTTTCTAGTCTTGGAAACCAACAAGTCCCTTAAGGATGCAGAACCTTAAAGGCAAACTGTTCATCTAACAGATACACACTGCACACCTCTATGCACCAGGTACCCTTCTAGACACTAGGATACAGCAATGAAGAAAACAAATTCCATTCTCTCAAGAAGCTTCCAATCCAGTGAATAAACAAAGGTGATCATGTATCCCAGTTTGCCTGGGACTGTCCCGTCTTAGCAGTGAACATACTAAATCCCAGAAAATCCCTCACTCTGGGACAAACAGGGCAGTTGGTCACCTTAGCAGAAACAGATACCTAATAAATAAGCAGCCCCAAATTTATCAAATGTGCAGTGAAGAAAATAAAGCAGGATAATGATGAGAAAGTAATGGGGAGAGCGTTACTACTATTTTGTATAAGGATGTCAGGGCAGGGCTCTCATATAATGACGTTTGAAGATAGAAGGAGAGCAAGCCATTCAGATAACTGGAAGAAGAAAGTTCCAGGCAGAAGGGAATGAAACTGGTAAATAGCAAATAAAAAGTTTCTAAGGAGGTCCTCAGACTTTTGGAGGAATAGCAAGGAGGCCTGCGTGGCTGGAAAAGAGTGAGAACGGAATAGAATGGAAGGAGAAGCAATTATAACCGCTAGAGCAGACCCATCACTTACAGTTCAGCACACATTCCAACTTCTTTCTGATAATTTTAATCCTGCAGTTCCAACCCATGATAATTTTCCCTTTTTCATTTTAATGGAGCCTCTGTCTTAATTTAGTGATCATCCTCTCTTCTCATATTATATAATATATGTGAAAACGCTATGTAATTATCCCACAGCACTTCTTGGTATCAAGTATTCCAGCACTGAAGTATATACCACCTATGGCCATTTGTTTTCATGTATCTATGTCTCCCTAAAATTTAGCCTCCTTGAGGTCAAATTCCATATAACACAGTGTTGGACACACAGTGTGTAATCAATAAATACCCACAGATAGGATTTTCCTCAATTTGTCTTTTGTTGATTTTTATGCTTTTTCATTAGTAAAGGAGGGCATCAATAAGTCAACCTCTTAGTTATAATATGACAGATGAAACCGTATGGCAAACACATAAGACAGAACAGAGTGACAGCAAAGCCACTGACAAATTAACTTATATGGCAGGGACAGCTCTTTAATCAGCATATGCTTCGGACTTGAGGCTCAAAGCAAAACTACTCAAAGCAAAACTACTCAAAGCAAAAAGCTCTGCAAATAACCTCTCCAACCAAGAATCAACTCTTCTTAAGTGTCCCTGAAAACTACTTCTAAGCACAGATTAACTGGATGATTAGCACGTTACTGTTGTATTAAAAACTTTCCACCACCAGCCCCAAACCAAATTAACATATCCCTCTGCCATGTACTATGTTGTATTCACATGATTTTCTCATATTGTCTATTAAATAAAGTTGTGTGCTAACCCTGCTAACCAGAGAACACACCTAGAGTATAGTTCAGGCTTTTTTTTTTTAATTGAAGTACAGTGATTTACAAGTTGTGTTAATTTCTGCTGTATAGTGAAGTGACTCAGTTATACATATATAATAAATTCTTTTCAATATTCTTTTTCATTATGATTTATCACAGGATATTGAGTACAGTTCCTTCTGTTATACAGTAGGATGTTGTTTTTCCATCCTATATATAATAGTTTGCATCTGCTAATCCTAAACTCCTAATTCTTCCCTCCCCCCCATACCCTCCTTGGCAACCACAAGTCTGTTCTCTATTCTATGAGTCTGTTTCTGTTTCATTGATACAGAAACAGTTCATTTGTGTTCTGTTCATTTGTGTCATAGTTTAGATTCCACATATACGTGATATCATATTGTATTTGTCTTTCTCTTTCTAACTTACTTTACTTAGTATGATAATCTCTAGGTCCATACATGTTGCTGCAAATGGCATTATTTCATTCTTTTTAATGCCTGAGTAATATTCCTATATATATATTCCACATCTTCTTTATCCATTCATCTGTTGACTGATATTTAGGTTGTTTCCATGTCTTGGTTATTGTAAATAGTGCTGCTATGAACATAGAGGTACATGCATCTTTTCAAATTCTAGTTTAGTCTGGATATATGCCCAGGAATGGGATAGCTGGTTCATATGGCCGTAGAGTTCAGGGTTTATCTCCATTGCTTGGGCCTTAGGTCCTAACTTTCAATTAATATTACCTTACATGGTTTGGTGAATAAATTATTAGCATATATAATGTAGAGCAAGGAGGCAAATTTTTAAGAAATCTACTACAATTTATGAATGTTGATCTTAAAAGAAGCTCCCAGACATACTGTAAGCTAATTGCAATGCTGCTTCCATTTCTATCTTATGAAATGCTTTAAGTTGAGTTTAAGAGATCAAAGGAAAAGCAATATCCGTATTTTATGACCACATCTCAATATAAAAATATGTAATCACCCAGCTTGCACAACAAACTGATTTACATCAAAAAAGTAGAAAAAGATGAAGAACGTAAGTCTGTAAAGAGATTTCTGCTCAATAGAAAGAAAAACTTTATGTTTAAAGTTAGAGCTGTAAGGTTGCTGGATACAAGATCAATATACAAAAATCAATTGTTCCTGTATAGTATCAATGTGAAAATGAAATTAAAAACAAGTTTATTTACAAAAAGAATAAAGTTCTTAGGAATAAATTTAACAAAACAAGTGTAAAATCTGTACTCTGAAAAGTACAAAAATTATTAAAAGATATTAACAAAAGACTTAAAAATGTTAAGGCATTTCATGTTCCTGGATTAGAAGACAATGTTGTTAAAATGGAAATAATCTCTAGCTGGATATACAGATTAAATGCAATCTCTTCCAAAATCCCAGTTGGATTCCTTGCAGAAATTGACAAGCTTATCCTAAAATTAATATGGAGGGCTTCCCTGGTGGCGCAGTGGTTGAGAGTCCACCTGCCGATGCAGGGGACACGGGTTCATGCCCCGGTCCGGGAGGATCCCACATGCCGCGGAGTGGCTGGGCCATGAGACATGGCCGCTGAGCCTGCACGTCCGGAGCCTGTGATCCGCAACGGGAGAGGCCACAACAGTGAGAGGCCCGCATACCGCAAAAAAAAAAAAAAAAAAAAAAAATTCATATGGAAATGAGAGCAACCCACTAGGCAAAGCAATCTTGGAAAAGAAGAACAAAATTCAAAAACTCATACTTCCCAATTTCAAAACTTATTACAAAGTCACAGAAAGCAAGACAGTGTGGTACGGGTATACAAATTGGGAGTTCAGAAACAAACCCACACACTTATAATCAATTGAGTTTCAGAATGCCAAGAATGCCAAAACAATTCAATAAGGAAAAAATAGTCTTTCCAATAAACTGTGCTTGGGGCATCTGGATCTCCACTTGTAAAATAATATAGCAAGGCCCCTACCTCACATAAGAGCAAAAATTATTAAACTTGGACTAGGCAATGGTTTCCTAGATATGAAACCAGAAGCACAAACAACAAAAGAAAAAAGACAAGTTGGACTTCCCAAAAATTAAAAATTTTTGCCCTTCAAACAGTACTATCTAGAAAGTGGAAACATAATCCATCGAATGGGAGAAAGTTTTGTAAGTCATATATCTTGATAAAGAACTTGTACCCAGAATATATAAAGAACACTTATACCTCAACAATAAAAAGACAAATAACCCAATTTAAAAATGGGCAAAGGATTTGAATAGACATTTCTACAAAGAAGATAAATAAATGGCCAATTAACACAGAAAAAGATACAAAACATCAAAAAACCACAATGAGATAACCACTTTACACCCACTAGGATGGGTCTAATCATAAAGATAGATAACAATAAGTGTTAGTGAGAATGTGAAGAAACTGGAACACTTATACACCACTGATGGGGATGTAAAATGGTACAGACACTTTGGAAAATAGTCAGGGAGTTCCTCAAAAAGTTAAACATAGTGTTACCATTTGACCCTGTAATTCCACTCCTATATATCCAAAAGGACTAAAAATATGTCCACACAACAGCAGTATTTATAATAGCCAAAATGTGTAAACAACCCAAATGTTCATCAACTGACAAAAGTACAAATAAAATGTGGTACATGTATACAATAGAATATTACTTGGCAATAAAAAATGATGTAGTGATACATGTTACATTGAAAACAGCATGCTAAGTGAAAGAAGTCAGTCACAAGCACCATATATTATATGATTCCATTTACATGAAATATCCAGAATAGGCAAATCCACAGACAGAAATATACATTAGTTATTGTTGACAGTGAACACAGGTGGGGGTGGGGAGGATAGGGAAGTGACTGCTAATAGGTTTGGAATTTCTTTTAGGGGTGATGACAATGTTCTAAATTTGACTGTGGTGATAGTTGCACAACTAAAAACCACTGAAATTAATCAAGACAGTATGGTACTGGCACAAAAACAGAAATACAGATCAATGGAACAGGATAGAAAGCCCAGAGATAAACCCATACACATATGGTCACCTTATATTCGATAAAGGAGGCAAGAATATACAATGGAGAAAAGACAGCCTCATCAACAAGTGGTGCTAGGAAAACTGGACAGCTACATGTAAAAGAATGAAATTAGAACACTTCCTAACACCATACACAAAAATAAACTCAAAATGGATTAAAGACCAAAATGTAACGCCAGACACTATTAAACTCTTAGAGGAAAACACAGGCAGAACATTCTATGACATAAATCACAGCAAGATCCTTTTTGACCCATCTCCTAGAGAAATGGAAATAAAAACAAAAATAAACAAATGGGACCTAATGAAACTTAAAAGCTTTTGCACAGCAAAGGAAACTATAAACAAGATGAAAAGACACCCCTCAGAATGGGAGAAAATATTTGCAAACGAAGCAACTGACAAAGGATTAATCTCCAAGATATACAAGCAGCTCATGCAGCTCAATATCAGAAAAACAAATAACCCAATCTAAAAATGGGCAGAAGACCTAAATAGACATTTCTCAAAAAAAGATATACAGATTGCCAACAAACACATGAAAAGATGCTTAACATCACTAATCATTAGAGAAATGCAAATCAAAACTATAACGAGGTATCACCTCACACCAGTCAGAATGGCCATCATCAAAAAATCTACAAACAATAAATGCTGGAGAGGGTGTGGAGAAAAGGGAACCCTCTTGCACTGTTAGTGGGAATGAATATTGATACAGGCACTATGGAGTGTTCTCCATATGGAGGTCCCTTAAAAAAAACTAAAAATAGAACTACCATATGACCCAGCAATCCCTACTGGGCGTATACCCTGAGAAAACCATAATTCAAAAAGAGTCATGTACCACAATGTCCATTGCAGCTCTATTTACAATAGCCAGGACATGGAAGCAACCTAAGTGTTCATCAACAGATGAATGGATAAAGAAGATGTGGCACATATATACAGTGCAATATCACTCAGCCATAAAAAGAAATGAACTTGAGTTATTTGTAGTGAGGTGGATGGACCTAGAGTCTGTCATACAGAGTGAAGTAAGTCAGAAAGAGAAAAACAAATACCATATGCTAACACATATATATGGAATCTTAAAAAAAATAAAATGGTTCTGAAGAACCTAGGAGCAGGACAGGAATAAAGACGCAGATGTAGAGAATGGACTTGAGGACCCAGGGAGTGGAAAGCGTAAGCTGGGACGAAGTGAGAGAGTGGCATGGACATATATATACACTACCAAATGTAAAACAGATAGCTAGTGGGGAGCAGCGCATAGCACAGGGAGATCAGCTCGGTGTTTTGTGTCCAACTAGAGGGGTGGGATAGGGAGGGTGGGAGGGAGATGCAAGAGGGAGGAGATGGGGGATATATGTATGTGTATAGCTGATTCACTTTGTTATAAAGCAGAAACTAACACACCATTGTAAAGCAATTATACTCCAATAAAGATGTTAAAAAAAAAGCCACTGAATTATACACTTTAAATAGGTGAATTGTATGGCATATAAATTATGTCTCAATAAAGAAGTTATTTTAAAAACATCAGAGCTATTCCCAAAATGGAAAATGATACCTCACTGGAAATAATGTCAAGCAAAGGCAAATGGCCTTCTATTGGAGATATTACTATAAGAGATGGATTCAATTAGTGGTTCCCAATAGCAGTTCACAGACTAACACATAAAAATCACCCAGGGAACTTAATGACTCTGTGGCTCCCTAAAGCATCTATCTAATTCAGTATGTCCAGTGAGGTTCAAAAATTTGTATTTTTAACAGGCTTCCTAAATTATTCTAGCATATAGCCAGAAGTGGGACCAACTATACCATTAAGATCCTAACAATAATTTTATGATTCCCTGATATCTATGAGATACCTATCTCTAGATCTGGTATCTATCTAGTACTTTCCATTCAGCTGAGAATCTCAAAGTCCATAATGAAATTCACCTTCCTGAATGAAGAGTCTGTGTTTAGAAAAAAGTGGCTTCATCAGATGGATTAGGGCACCTCATATATTTTTATTAACCTTATGTGTATCCTTTAAGCTACTTCAAACCGTTTTTTGCAAAGATACAGGGCACCCTCCAGAGCTGTGTAGACCTCACCCAGCTAGTGCAGGGTGTATCCTGGTTGCTTATCTAGACTTGTCCAGCTGACTGGTCCATGAAGAAGCACTGGGTAACCTGCCTGAGGCCTTAGATAAACTATAGCTAAAGAGAGGTGTTCCCCTAGATTTGTAATCTTTCTTTTAGATATAGTGCTTTATTTTTTTGGCTGTTCTTTTCAGCTAATTTCTCAAAAACATTTATGATAACTTCACTCAAAACTAAACATCAGGGGACTTCCCTGGTGGGGCAGTGGTTAAGACTCCACGCTCCCAATGCAGGGGGCCCAGGTTCAATCCCCGGTCAGGGAACTAGATCCCACATGCATGTCGCAACGAAGAGTTCACACGCCACAGCTAGGGAGCCTGTGTGCCGCAACTAAGGGGTTGGTGAGCCACAACTAAGAAGCCCACGAGCCACAACCGGGGAGCCCACCTGCGGCAACTAAGACCCGGAGCAATCAAATAAATAAATAAATAAAATATACACCATTAAATAAATAAATAAATAATAAAAAGGTTACACTTCTTAAAAAAAGAAAAAAAAAACTAAACATCAGAAGAGTGAAGTTATAATATCAACTCCAACACAACAATATGGTCGATTTCCCAGATGAATGGATAAAGAAGATGTGACACATAAATACAATGGAATATAACTCCACCATAAAAAGAAACGAAATTGAGTTATTTGTAATGAGGTGGATGGACCTAGAGACTGTCATACAGAGTGAAGTAAGTCAGAAAGAGAAAAACAAATACCATATGCTAACACATATATATGGAATCTTAAAAAAGAAATGGTTCTGAAGAGCCTAGGAGCAGGACAGGTATAAAGACGCAGACATAGAGAATGGACTTGAGGACACAGGGAGGGGGAAGGGTAAGCTGGGATGAACTGAGAGAGTGGCATGGACGTATACACACTACCAAATGTAAAATAGATAGCTAGTGGGAAGCAGCCCCATAGCACAGGGAGATCAGCTCGGTGCTTTGTGTCCACCTAGAGGGGTGGTATAGGGAGGGTGGGAGGGAGACACAAGAGGGAGGAGATATGGGGATATATGTATACATATAGCTGATTCACTTTGTCATACAGCAGAAACTAACACACCATTGTAAAGCAATTATACTCCAATAGAGATGTTTAAAAAATAAATAAATCTAGGTCGATTTCCTGAATATTAAAACAGAAAAGTGGAGTAAGATAAAACTTAAGGTCCTTTCTAACTTTTAAAGTCTATACTCTCACCAAAATAAATAGATAGATAGATAGATAGACAGATAAAAGATAATGTCTATACTCACAATCCTTGCCAATATTGAAGATGTGCTTTGTAAATTTTACAGGCAATTCGTAAGAGAAATTGTAAACATATATTTCCTATCCTTTCCATCATAGTGTTTCCTCTTGCATCATCCTAGCTCAAAGCCCCTTCCCCCGCACAGATTTTTACAACAGTCCTCAATCTCTCTTAATCCATTGTACTGACCACACTGCTGTTAGATAATTCTCCAAGTATCATTTCCTTCAGTGGCTCTTAACCTAGCATTCAATGCATTCCACAGTCTTATCCCAAGTTATCTTTCTAACCTTTTCTAGCCCTTCCTTATATTAACTTACCCTTCAGCAAACCTGTCAAGTACCTTCTTCTACAATATATTATACATATCATTTGTTTATGTCATTCCCCTTACTTGAAATACTCTCTGCCACACTCCCCACTTTTGTTCCATTCTTCAAGTATTATTATAAGTTTCACCTCCGCAACAAAGCCTTTTCTGACAAGCTTCTTTAAACTTCTGGAGCTCTTAGCCTGTAATATATCTTTGGCATTTAGCATATGCTACCTTCCACTGGGCAGATTTAATACAGGACAGATCTGTAGGGGCACGTCCGCCTTATTTTCTCCAGGTAAGGCCTTCAGCTTCAATATGGGGTGAATTTGTAACACAAAGCATCTAAAGGGACCATACTTAAACTACAATTTTTTAAAAAAATCAACTAAAGTAACAGTTTATGTGTAATTATTAGATTTTGCAACAAACCCATCCTACTCTTGCCAACTGTATTTTTACAGCTGTTTTCCAAAATTTAAGATAATTCTTTAGGTTTGGGTTAGTACTTCCTGTTTAATACTTCCCTTTTAAAAAAGGGAGGGGGGACAAGATTTCAAAGCAAGTCCTCAAACTTTTTTTTTTTGTGGTACGCGGGCCTCTCACTGTTGTGGCCTCTCCCGTTGCGGGTCACAGGCTCCGGACGCGCAGGCTCAGCGGCCATGGCTCACGGGCCTAGCCGCCCCGCGGCATGTGGGATCTTCCCGGACCGGGGCACGAGCTCGTGTCCCCTGCATTGGCAAGCGGACTCTCAACCACTGCGCCACCAGGGAAGCCCCCTCAAACTTTTAATTACAAAACTTCAATGAGACAAAAAAAAATTTCCAAAAAACAAAACTAAGAACAAAGTTTTTGAACAATAATAGAACCTCTCTTATGGTATAGGCATCATAGCAAAATCAAACTTGAGAAGGGAAAAAGAGAGACATTTTGTCTGGTCAGACCTTTTAAACAAAATGGTACATGCTTTTCCCCACTAGCCATGAAAAAAACACTTTTTATACAAACCACATGTGATCTGACAAGTACTACCATCCTTTTCTCTGCTTTAAATCCAGAAACATTTTACTTCAACTACAAAGTTTCTGGTCTTGCTTAATAAAGAACACTTAATCTGGTCTTTACCCTTCTGATAATAATACTGAGAAAATGCAGATGTAAGTCCAAATTTGCCACTTTCACTTCTATACAAAAAAAGGCCTCCTGAAGAGCCAAGAAACAAGCCTGAAGAGCCTAACAAGCCCCGTGATGAAGTGTTAGTAAACATTAGAAAATTGATCGCAGGCATGAAATATTAAGTTAAAACAAAGAAAATGTTTTCAACATGTCTCCTTCAGCTGAAGTAAATGTATTTTAACCAATATGCTAGAGGTTTTCATTAATTCAAAATAGTCTGAAAATAAAACTGCAGTGAAAAAAAATCTCTTAACTATTTTGGCACATAACGAGTTACACTTATTTCACAGGACAGAGAAAAAAGGGGTGGAAAAAAATCCATGTGTTCAGCAAATGTATCTGTTAAAGAATTGTCAAAAGCTAACTTGATTCTCCTTTCAGCAAACAGAGATCATCCAAACAGGCCTGCAGTACTCACATGTAGAGCAGAGGGGTCTGGCAGGAACTCAGCATCTTCTCCAAAGATAAAGTCGGGAGGCAGCTCTGGGTACTGGGCATTGAAAATGATATCCCCTGAAATAAAAGAAAATGTCAGGCTCTTCTTATTTCCTTGCAAATGTATGAACGATCTGGGGAGTGCATCAGAAAAACTTCTAAAAGAAGTTTATATTAGTTTAACAAAAATACTGAAAAGCACTTTCAGAAACAAAAGAACTGATATCTTCTTTTAAATTAACATTCACAGCATGCAATCAGAAAGTGTTACCTCCTAATACACTATAAATACCCATGTAGAAAAGTAGAAGCAACGACATCCAGAGTACATGCAGATTTTATTAATAGGAAACGTTACTGTCCAGTCACTGCCCGCTAACTAATAAGCCTTTATCAAGGACTGATTTTCTAAAGATAAAGTCCTTGCCTTGAAGAAATTAAACACACAAACCTTTGGTATAATGGAAAGAACATTTGGCTTGGAGTCCAAAAAGTCAGATTTAAAAACCACAGGATCTCCTAATTATTTATTAGTTCAAGTCATCTTGGGCAAGTTTTAACTTCTTTGGAGTTCAGTTTCCTCATCAGTAAAAAGAGGATATAATAGTTCTGACATCACGGATTTGTTGTGAGGGTAAAAAGAGATAGCATGTCTAGCTAGGTGTCTGGCATACGGTAAGCACTCAACAAGTCATACAGGAGTACTACTATTGTTAGTAATAGTGTTATTACTATCGAAAGTATTACACTGAAGCATAAGATAAATTACAAAAGCTCCTTGACAAATTTGTACTATAAGTTCTTCTACCTCTCTGTTCCTCTCCTTTCTCCTTCTTTAGCTTCCTTTTCTTCCCCTCTGCTCACCCCAAGAATCAGCCCTCATCATTCCACTTACACCAACGAGCAGATTAGTATACCCACAATCTAACACACACACTGGGTTGTAGTGTATAAGAGTGTGTATACTTGTATACATGCACACAACCTCTGTACCCATACACACACATAGTGTTGGATCAGTCCAGTCATTTTTACTGCTCAAACAATAATATCTTCATAGTGACATCTAAACTCAAACATTCAGAATTCAGTTTTCATTTGAGCCTTTCTAACCCTGTGTACTGTGTATTTCAACTTCAATCTCAACAAGTCTAAAAACATGCTCGTGACTATCCCTTTTCTCACTCCTTTCTTCCCCTAACTGACTTCCCCATTTCTAGGGATGGCACTGCTACTCCTTAATCACCCATGCTGAAACTTTAATGTCTTCTTTGAACTGACCCACACCCTTTATACTCTTAGAAAACAAGTCATCTCAATTTTTTCCCCAAAATGTTTCTCATATGCATATTTCCTACTGCTAACAGCTCAACCCAGGCCCAGATGGCTTAGTCCATACAGTTATGCATCCAAAGAACAAAAATTTGAACTCTCCTCTAGGCACTATGCTGGGCATGAAAGATCAAACAAAAAACTCTGTTTTTAAGGACTCAACAGACTAGAAGAATTATTACCATACCCTCTTAAATGGTCTCCCAATACATCCAGCCCATACTACATACTATCATAAAGTAAATTTTAAAGTACTGCTTTGCCCCAAAACACCCTAGCTCAAAAACTTTCAATGGTTCTCTAATGTCAAATGGAGTAACAGCAAACTTCTCAAACTGGCATTTAAGGCCTCCAAAATACAATGTTCCTTATTTATCCACCCTTCTCCCTATCTACAAGCCGATACCAATATTCTATTCCCATCAACATGATCCACTCGCTAACCTCCAAACTATGACACCTAGTTGAAATGCTCTTTCCCCTTTCTCAGTTCTTACTCATCCTTTATGAGCCCTCTTAATTACCTTCTCTTGCATGAAGCCTTCCCTAATAAATCCAGTACACAATGATCATTGTTACTTCTGAAATTCAACAGTACTGATTGGTTATGCCATTCAGTGAGTATTTAACTGTAGACTTATATTGGTTTTGTAGCTCCATTAATTTTAAAAATCCATAATAAACACATGGTACATGTGAGGCACTATGATACATGCTATGTCAATACAAAGACGGTTATCCTCAAGGAGCTTACATTTAGTGAGGGGGACAGAACATATACACTGCAGCACAAATACACAGCAGTACAAAGTAAGTACATATACTTGATCTTCCTAAATATATTGTAAGCATTCAGAGAATAAATATGCTCTTATTCTTATTTCATGTCTTCTCCAACAGGGCAAAGTACAATAGATACAGAATATATTCAAGAAATGCTCAATATATGAAAGAAGTTCTGTTCTCTGAATTGGTAAAGAATAGGGCTTCCCTGCTGGTGCAGTGGTTAAGAATCTGCTTGCCAATGCAGGGGACACGGGTTCAAGCCCTGGTCCAGGAAGATCCCACATGCTGCAGAGCAACTAAGCCCGTACGCCATAACTACTGAGCCTGCATTCCAGAGCCCGCGAGCCACAACTACTGAGCCTGTGTGCCACAACTACTGAAGCCCATGAGCCTACAGCCCATGCTCCATAACAAGAGAAGCCACCGCAATGAGAAGCCCGCGCACCGCAATGAAGAGTAGCCCCTGTTCACCACAAATAGAGAAAACCCGCGCGCAGCAACAAACCCCCAACGCAGCCAAAAATAAATAAATAAATTTATTTTAAAAAAAAAGAATAAAGTATGGAAGAGTTACTTCCACCACTTTCTGTAGGGAATAAATCTAAACAAGAAAATATACTCTTCAGAAGTTGGGTATGGAATTAAATGATCAAAAGTAGTACAATCACTACCTCTCCTTCACCCTACCACAATCATTACCCCTGGTTTTTAACTATATCTATTACAAATTATAAACCTCCTTCAAGTGTTCTAACTATAAAGCATTACCCCAAGCCAAGACTAAGAGGCAAAGGCAATATAAATGTACTGATTACTCATTCTTACTCAACTATACCCATAGGTTAATAGAACAGAGGCATTAAAGTTTTGGAAAAAGCCAAGCTAGAATCTATTGTGCCTTGATGTTCAAAAAATAAATAGCATGCTAAATTCCAATTGAAGAAATTTTATTACTTTTGTTACTACAGGAGGACACAAAGCTGGATTTTCAAGTTCTCAAAGGAGCACTGTCAGTAATACGTATTTCCAAACCACTAAACATTAGAAATCTGATCCAAGGATATCTACTCTTGCCAATTCTATTCAACATTGTACTGGAGGTTCTAGCCAGGGCAATTAGGCAAGAAAAAGAAATGAATGGCATCTAGATTGGAAAGAAAAACTAAACTTATCTCTATCCACAGATGACATGATCTTGCATATAGAAAACCCTAAAGAATTCACACACACACACACACACACACACAAAACTATAAGAACTAATAAACAAGTTTCGCAAGGTTGCAAGATACAAGATAGATGTATAAAATCAACTGCTTTTCTATACACTACTAACAAACAATCCTAACATAAAGTTAAGAATATAATTCCATTTACAACATCAAAAAGAATGAAATACTTAGGAATAAACTTAACGAAAGAAGTGTTAAGACTTGTACTCTAAAAACTACAAAACATTGTTGAAAGACTTTAAAGAAAGCCTACATATATGGAAGATGAACAACTCATGTTCATGGATCAGGAGACTTAATATTGTTAAGATAGCAATACTACCTAAATTAATCTACAGATTTCATGCAATACTGCTGGCTTTTTTTTTTTTTTGCAGAAATTGACAAACCACTCCTAAAAGTCATATGGAAATGCAAGGGATCCACCATAGCCAAAAAGTAATCCTGAAAAAGAGCAAAGTTGAAAGACTCACACTTCCCAATTTCGAAATTTATTACAAAGCCACAGTAATCAAGACAGTGTGGTAACGACATAAGGACAGACATACAGATCAATGGAGCAGAATTCAGACTCTGGAAATAAACTTTCATATTTATAGTCAACTGATTTTTGCCAAGGGTGCCAAGACAATTCAGTGGGGCAAAAAGAGTTTTACATCATTTGACACCCATAAGGATGACTATTAAAGAAAAAAGAGAGAGAGAATATATAACAAGTGTGGGCGAGGTTGTGGAGAAACTGGAACCCCTGTGCACCACTGGTGGGAATGTAAAATGATGCAGCTGCTATGGAAAACAATATGGCAGTACCTCAAACATTTAAAAATACAATTACCATATGACCCAGCAATTCTACTCTGGGTATATATTCAAAAGAAGTGAAATCAGTGTTAGTGTCTCAAAGAAATATTTTTATACTCAGGTTCACAGCAACATTATTCACGATAGACTAATGAAAACAACACAAGTGTCCATCGACAGATGAACGGATAAACAAAATGCAGTGTACAAATACAACGGAATATTAATCAGCTTTAAAAAAGGACATTCTGGGACTTCCCTGGCAGACCAGTGGTTAAGACTTCGCCTTCCAATGCAGGGGGTGCAGGTTAAATTCCTGGTCGGGGAGCTAAGATCCCACATGCCTTGCGGCCAAAAAACCAAAACATAAAACAGAAGCAATATTGTAACAAATTCAATAAAGACTTTAAAAATGGTCCACACACGCGCGCGCGCACACACACACAAAGACATTTTGACACATGGTATAATATGGATGAACCTTGAGGACGTTATGGAAAGTGAAATAAGCCAGTCATAAAAAACACAAATACCGTACAAGTTCACTTATATGAGGTACTCAGAGTAGTCAAATTCATAGAGGCAGAAAGGAGAATGGTGGTTAGCAGGAGCTGGGAGAAGGGGAGAATGGGAAGTTGCTGTTTAAAGGGTATAGAGTTTCAGTTTTGTAAGATGAAAAGAGTTAGGGAGATTGCACAACAACGTGAATGTACTTAACACTACTGAGATGTTTGTTATATATATTTTACACAATTTTTTTAAAAATTTTAAATAAAAGAGTCTGTTATAGACTGAATGTTTGTGCCCCTTTAAAATTCATATGTTGAAACCTAATCCCCAGTATGACAGTACTTGTAGGTGGGCCTTTGTGGGTGATTAAGTCATAAGGGCAGAGCCTTCATGAATGGGATTAGTGCCCTTATAAAAGAGACCCAAGAGGAGGCCCCTCCCGCTTCTGCCATGTGAGGTTATAACAAAAAGACAGACTGTTTATGAACCAGGAAGAAGACCCTTACCACTGACTCTGCCAGCACCTTCATCTCAGACTTCCCAGCCTCCAGAACTGTGAGAAATAAACATCTGTTTTTTAAGCCACCCAGTGTGTGGTAATCTGTTATAGCAGCCTGAACAGACTAAGACAGAGTCTTTTCAATAAATGGTGTTGGTAGAACTGGATAGCCACATGCAAAAGAATGAACTTGAGTCCCAACTCATACCATATACAAAAATTAACTCAAAATGGATCTAAGACCTAAGTGTATGAGCAGAAACTATAAAAATCTTCAAAGAAAACATACGAGTAAATCTTCATAACTAGGCAATGTTTTCTTAGATGATAAATCAAAAGTACAAGCAACAAAAGTAGGTTAACTGGACTTCATAAAAATTTAAAACTTTTGTCCTTCAAAGAACAATATCTAGAAAGTGAAAAGACAACCCACAGAATGGGAAAAAGTTTGGATTTAGGATTTGGCAAATCACACATCTGATAAAGGACTCGTACCCAGAATATAAAGAACCCTTTTACTTCAACAATAAAAGGCAAACGACCCAATTTAAAAATGAGCAAAGGATTTGAATAGACATTTCTCCAAAGAAGATACAGAAATGGTCAATAAACGTATGAAAAGATGCTCAACATCATTTGTCATTAAGGAAATGAAAATCAAAACCACAAAAAGATACCACTTCAGACCCACTATGATGGCTACAATCAAAAAGACAAATAATGACAAGTGTTGGTGAGACTGTGGAGAAACTGGAACCCTCACACAGTGCTGGTGAGAATATAAAACAGTGCCATCGCTTTGGAAAATAGTTTGGCAATCCTCAGAATGCTAAACATAGAGTTACTTCAGGACCCACCAATTCCATTCCTAGTTATATATCCAAGAAAAATGGAAACGTATGTCCACACAAAGACTTGCACATGAATGTTTGTAGCAGCATTATTCACAATAGCCAAAAAGAAACAACTCAGTGTTCATCAACTGATAAATGGATAAATAAAATGTGGTATATACATATAATAGAATATTATTCAACTATTAAAAAAAAAAAGAAGGGGCTTCCCTGGTGGAGCAGTGGTTGAGAGTCCGCCTGCCGATGCAGGGGACACAGGTTCGTGCCCCAGTCCGGGAAGATCCCACATGCCGTGGAGCGGCTAGGCCCGGGAGCCATGGCCGCTGAGCCTGCGTGTCCGGAGCCTGTGCTCCACAACAGGAGAGGCCACAACAGTGAGAGGCCCGCGTACCGCAAAAAAAAAAAAAAGAAGAAGAAGAAGTACTGATATATGCTACAATGTGGATAAACCTTGAAAACTTTATGCTAAGTGAAAACAGCTGGACACAAAAGGCCACATATTGTATGACTGTTGTGTAATTCCACTTCTATGAAATGTCCAGAATATGTAAACCCATAGCAACAGAAAGTAGATTAATGGTTGCCAGGGGCCTGGAAAGGGGGGAGTGGGGAGTTATTGCTAACAAGCACAAAGTTTCTTTTTGTGGAGATGAAAATGTTCTGGAATTTGTGTTGATGGTTGCACAACTTCATGAATGTATTAAAAACCACTAAATTGTACATTTCGAAGAGTGAATTGCATGGTATGTGAGTTATATCTCAATAAAGGCATTGTTTTTTTAATGTGATGCAAAAGTTCATCCCATTTTAATCCAAACTTAAACACAAATAAATTAGAAAGTGTTTACTCGATGGTTATGAGTAAATTATTTTTTATAAATAAAATCATCTTGAAAATGCAATTGGAGAGTTCTCCATTTAAAGAAACTCTGCAATGAGTCCTTTTTAAAAGCAAAGAATGTTTTTATAAGATGAATACTTACAAAGACCTTTATTTTTCAAGAAGTTCCCCAAATGGGTCCTTTTAAAGGAGAGTACTGGGGAGTGTTAATTTTTTTTTAATTTTCATTGATTTAAAACAATTTTTTAAAGCTGCCAAAATTATTTAAATATGCAATAAATTTTTAAAGGAAACAATGTATACCAATTATTACACCCTCAACTGAAAGGATCCTTTTAGAGAGAAAGAAAAGAGAGAGATTACCATATTACACATAGTAAAAATATTATACAAATAATTTTCAAAACAAAGAAACAAATATCTTTCAGAATTTCACACTCTTACATTTCATAATTTCTCAAAATATTACTTTCAACCTCAAAGAACTCCTAAAACACTCTACCTTAATACTCTATAGCCTCTTGGGAATAAAATGCAGCAATGTTTTCTTGCTAGGGAGAATGGTCAGTAAATCAGACAAGAACATTTATTAAAAACCCACCATGCACAGATGCACATATGAGACACCTGGGGAGTTACCTAGGAAGTAGAAAACATAGTCCCTGACCTCAAGGCAGAGATGGTGGAAAAAGACTGACACAAATCATGGAGAAGAGCAATAACATCGCATTTCCTTTATTTCACCCTGGAGAAGATGATACAAACACAGAGTACAGATCACTAGGATACTGCTTACTCCAACTTTTCATAAAAAGGAAGAGCAGGCAAGAGAACAAAGAAATAAAAATAGGATCAGAGGTGATATAAGGTGAGGTTAAGAAAGAAACAAAGAAAAGAAAGTAAAAAAACAAAACACCTAGAATGGCTAGAAGTATAACAAACACCTAACAACTAAATGGCGGTTTCAAGTGTTATTTTTCATGATTCCCTGAAAATTGACAGACGACCACTGTAGGACCAATGGGGCAGGAAAACTTCTCTTTGAAAACACACATCTACAATTCTTCATAGAAATCACAGTCGGTGCTAGAAAAGTTTTTATTTACATGCTGTGCCTTGGCAGCCGACACTCTTCAGAGCATATCAACACCATCTCAGGAAGGCCCAATCACCAGATCCACAGAGCGGGCCACATGTCCTGCTCCCCGGTTACAGAAGGAACACAGCTTGTCCACAAGCTCCTTTCCTTATTCTTATAGTATAGTGCTCTTTTGTCTATCTTAAGCTTAAATAACTGCCAGGAAAACAGAGTTTCAAAGGAGCAATTCAAATGGTATATAACTGGTATTTTGCCAATGATGGAAGAATTATTCCTATCAGTGGCTACATAAAATGATTATTTACTGAAACTCCCAATTATGGGAAGTAAGGGTCAGACAAGAGTCTTGTGGAAATGCTAGGCTGAAGGAGATTTTCAACAGAAAGGCAGGTTTAAGCAACAGTTTTACAAAAGATTTTGAAAAGGTTAACTTATTTCCAAAAGTTAGTTCTAACTCTTGACAGTGTTTCCTTACACTGAAATGCAACCTATCTTTCTCTGAAAATTTCATCTACTGGTTCTTAGGAATTTATGGAACAAGTGTAGTTTCACTTTAATATCAGAGCCCTTCAATTCTTTGCAGGCAGTTCTTGTGACCTCTCTTTCAACCCCACCATGAGTCACCTCTTGACCAGGTTAAATATCCCAGTTTCTTTCACTATTCCTCTTATGACTTGGTCTCCATTTCCTTTATCACTGTCTCCTCTCTCTTCTCTGCATGTGTACCAGTTTGTCAACAGTCCTCTTAGAGGGTAATACCCAGAACCAAACACAAGATTCCAGGTGTGCTCTAAGGAACACAGAATCGAGTAAAAAAAAAAAATCCATGCCTTCATTTTAGATACTAAACTTCTATTAATAAATACCACTGCAAACTGAAGTAGCTTTTTTGGCAGCCATATCAATGTTAACTCATATTATGCGTCCTATCAACTAAAAGCCCCAAAATTTTACATATACACTAATGCTAAGCCATATATCCCTCATTCTTAACTTGGATACCTGAATTTCGGAAGCCATTTCAGGAGTTTAAATTTATCCCTATTACATCTCAATCTTGTTAGATTCACCTCTCTATTTACAACCCATCAGAATATTCTTAGGTTCTATTCCAGTTTAGGGTTGGCACCCTCACTTTGAAGTTATACACAGACTGGCTAACCGTGCTTCTGGGAAACTCCCTCTCTGGCAGCCACAGTTCAATTATCAGTACCTCTTGGGTGCAATCATTCAAACAATAATACTTACCCCCAAATATTACAAACCTGCAGCACTGGAGCCAACAGGCTGTTGGCTGGGACTGACGGCAGCCTCTGGGAGGGCTCGCGCCAATGAGTCCTCCCCAGAACTGCCGCTGCCATTTTCTTTGTCTCCGCGGTGAGCCACAGCCGCCTCCCCACCTCTGCAGGAGACCTCCAGTACTAGCAGGATTGTGGTTATGGAGAAGGTGGAGATGCATACTGCACAGCCTGCCCTCCCCTCAGATACAAAAGCAGCTGGGGCCACCACAGATGTCAGACTTGCATCACCTGTGCCGTCATCAATCGTACCCAGAAGGCTAACTGTACAGCTACCTCTAATGCCGTCTGTGGGGACTGTCTGCCCAGGTTCTACCAAAAGACACGTACTGGAGGCCTGCAGGATCAAGAGTGTATCCCATGCACGAAGCAGACGCCCACCTCTGAGGTTCAGTGTGTGTACCCAGTTCCCTTCTCCCCTTTCTTCCCCAATCCATTGGGTGACAGCAAGACAGGGTAGTAAAAACTTCCCCTACCTCCTCATACTCCTTCCTATAGGGTAGACTGGCAAGGGAATGGGTTAGATTTGAGTAACAGTTTCACAGTATATTATCTGTGTAACCTTCTATAAATCATTGAAACTCATTGAACCTCATTTACCTCATCTGAAAAAAATGTAAGTCATGAAAATCATTGTTCTTCATACGTTATGGGATGCTGTCTAGTTCTAATGAAATAATAAATTCGAAAGCACTTTGTAACTTACAACATTTGTACACTTGTGGATTATTTATTTGAAGTTTACAGGAGTCCCTAATGCTTAGGACTAGTAAAAGGCTGAATGAAGTACTAGGATCTAGTCTATGCCCATATCACTATTCATTTATCTATCATTTTTGTCTATCTACCATCTATGTCTACTATTTTTTTAATTGATTGATATCTTTTTAAAACATGAAGTATTTCAAATATGTAGAAATATTTTAAATGCAGAAAAAAATAAAAATGTTCAGTTACACAGCATCAATAATTAATAAATCTTAAAATTTTGCAAAAAAAACCCCCTACAAACCTGAACATCCATCACAAGGATATGATGAAGAAACTTATCAAATGCCTCAAACATACACTGTTTTCCCCACAAATTCAGAGATACCGCCAATGATTCCACTGTACAGCACATTTTTTTGCCTTAAGAGGTAAAATTTGTTTTCCTATATTAAGAAAAAGAGACTATAAAGAGTTATATCTGAAAGTTGTTATAATTTGCATGAAACAGGCCCTCAAAAATTATCTGTAGAGGAAAGAATGAAAGTGGGGGTAGATTAAACTGAGATCATTTAAATTTCCCTCCTTTCCTTATGAGACTTCCTTCTGTCAGATTCCTGTCTCTAGACTGAGACCACATGTACTCCTTATTTGCATTTCCAGTACCTAAGCTGCACTGTGCAACAGAAATATAATACAAGCCATATACATAATTTAAAAATTATTAGTAGCAACTTGAAAAGAGTAAAAAGAAAAGGATGAAATTACATTTTTAACTATTTTTTTTAATTTTATATACAGTAAAATGTACTTTTTGTGTAGTTAAATGAGTTTTATCATATGTGTAGTTTCACATGCATAGATTTGTATAAATGCTACCAGAATCAGGATACAGAACAATTCTATCACCCTCCAAAATCTCTTCATGCTATGCCTTTGTCGTTGAACTTTCCCACCATCCCTCATCCCTGGCAACCTCTGATCTGTTCTCTGTCCCTTCAGTTTCACATTTTCCAGAATGTCATATTTAGAATCATATAGTAAGGTATTTAAAATCCAGCCAAGTGTACTGATACATTTAAATGCATGTATGAATAGTCTGTTCCTTTCCTTGGCTGACTAGTGTTTCATCGTATGGATGTACCACAGTTTGTTTATCCATTTACCCAATGAAGGACATTTGGGTTACTTCCAGTCTTATAATGCAGCTACAAACATACATGTACAGGTTTTTGTATGAATACAAAATTTCCATCTCTAGAAAAATGATTATCATTTCTAGTAAATGCTTAGGAGTGGAACTGCTAGGTCATATGAAAAAGTGTATCTTTAACCTTAAAACAAATTGCCAAAGTCTTTTCCAGAATGGCTGTTTCATTTAATAGTCACACAAACAATGCATGAGAGTTCCAACTGATACACATTCTCACCAACTGACTGGTCAGTTTGTTGTTCTCATTGTCCTTGTTGTTTTTAGTCCTTCTAACAGGTGTGTCATGGCATCTCATTATGGTTTTAATTTACATTTACCTAATGACTAAGTAAGTTGAGCATCTTTTTACATGCTTATTTGCTATCTGTATATCTTTTTTGGTAGACTGTTCAAATCTATTGCTCATTGCTTATTATTCAGTTGTTTGTTTTCTTATTATTGACTTTTGAGAGCTCTTTATATGTTCTTGAAATTTGTCCTCTGTTAGATATGTGATTTACAAATATTTTCTCTCACTGTGTCTTATCTTTTCACTCTCTTAACAGCATCTTCAGCAGAACAAAGGTTTTAATTTTGGTGAAATCCAATTCATCAACTTTTTTCTTTTACAGACTGTGTTTTTGATGCTGTATCTAAGAATTCATTGCCTAACTAACTCAAGTTACAAAGACTTCCTACCTGTATTTTATTCTCAGAGTTTTATAGCTTGAAATTTTACATTTCAGAACGTGATTCATTACTTTTTGTACACGGTTTAAGATACAGATGGAGGTTATTTACTTTCCCTTGGCATAGAGATGCCCAATCACTCTAGCACCATTTGTTAAGAAGACTATCCCTTTTTTCCACTGAAGTGTTTTTTTCATAATTGTGAAAAATAAACTGACCATATTTATGTGGTTCCATTATTGTACTTTGTATTTTATTTTATTGATTCATGTCTATTCTTTTGTCAATACGGCACCACCCTGATGATAAGTCTTAAAATTTAGTAGTCTGATTCCTCCAACTTTGTTCCTCTTTCCAAAATTATTTTACTATTCTAATTCCTTTGCCTTTCCAAATAAATTTTAAAATCATCTTACCAATATCTACAAAATCCTGCTGGGATTTTGATGGGAATGACACTAAAACTATAGATTAATTTACGGAAAAATGACTTAACTATATTGAGTCTTCCAATCCATCAATATGATACGTCTTTCCATTTATTGAGGTCTTTGATTCCTTTTTTTTGGCCATGCCACGTGGCATGCAGGGTCTCAGTTCCCCAACCAGGGATGGAATCCGTGCCCTCTGCAGTGGAAGCATGGAGTCTTAACCACAGCACCGCCAGGGAAGTCCGAAGGTCTTTGATTCCTTCCATCTGCATATAGATCCTGAACATATCTTATTAAATTTATAACTATTTCTTTTTTCTTTCCATTTTATTTACTGTATTTTATTTTGAGAGAGAGTAGCTATTATAACAACACTGTTTTTAAATTTTCTGTTTCCAATTGTTCTTCCTAGCGTAAAACAATATGATTGATTTTCCTGTGTTGACCTTGTATCCTACAACCACGGAAAACTCACTTATTAGTTCTAGGAGTTTTCTAGAAATTCCTTGGGATTTCCTACATAAACAATCATGTCATATCAAAGGGTTGAGATTCTTCTACTCCGTAACAGTTTCCTGTGTCACTTCCCACTAGAACACAAACAGAGGCAAACAGAGGCAGTGTTATCTCTTCCTTTCCAATCTGCATGCCTTTTATTTCTTTTACTTGCCTTACTACTCTGTCTACAATTTCTAGTATAAAGTTATACAGGAGTGGTGAAAGTGAACATCCTTGCCTTGTTCTCAATTTTAGGAGGAAAGCATTTAGTTTTTTTTACCATGTATGATGTTAGTTTTAGGTTTTGTGTAGATGTCTTTTCAGGTTCAGGTTGGGGAAATTCCCTTCTATTCCTATTCTGCTAAAAGTATTTGTTATGAACAGATTTTGTTTTTTCTGCATCTATTGATATGATCATACAGTTTACCTTGTACTAGTCTGTAAATAATGAGAATAACATTGATTGATTTTCAAATGTTGAACACGTTATTTATTCCTAGGATAAAGCCCACCTGGTCATAATACATTTTTTTGTTCTGCTAGATTCAATCTGCTGATATTTTTTGTTTTTGTTTTTGTTTTTTTGCGGTACGCGGGCCTCTCACTGCTGTGGCCTCTCCCGCTGCGGAGCACAGGCTCCGGACACACAGGCCCAGCGGCCATGGCTCACGGGCCCAGCCTCTCCGCGGCATGTGGGATCTTCCCAGACCGGGGCGTGAACCTGTGTCCCCTGCATCGGCAGGCAGACTCTCCACCACTGCGCCACCAGGGAAGCCCTGCTGATATTTTTTGAAGAGTTGCTTCTCTCTTCAAATGATGGATACTGGTATAAGCTTTGTTTTGTTTTTCTTGTATTTCTTTGACTGGTTTTTATACCCGGAGAATGTGGCCTTATGAAATGAGTTGGTAAATTTTGTGTCCACTTCAATTTCTGGAAGAGACTGTGTAGAACTGATGCTATTTCTTCCTTAAATGTTTAGTAGAATTCACCTGAGATGGTCTGGACCTGGAGTTTTATTTTTGAAAGACTGCCTTTTTTAAGCTATGAATTCAATTGTTTTAACAGATATGATATTATTCAGAGTATCTATTTCTTCTTGAGTGAGTTTTGATAATTTATGTCTTTCAAGGAGTTTGTTCATTTAAGTTGTCAAATAAGTTATGAAGTTAGGTTCAGACTGAAAGTGCTAAACTATGTTCTATGGACTTGGTTCACATGGCAGTAGAGTTTTCAAAGCCTTTTAATGCTATTCTAGTTTTCCCCAAGGGTATGCTACCCAGAGACCAGTCAGGGACCTGGGCAAGAGTCTACACCACAGTTTAATTCTCAAAGCCTTTGCTATATTGATTCTGTCCAGTTCCATACATATGCAGCTCGAAAATAAGCCTGCAATTCCATACACAAATTAAAGGATGCTTTTCTCCAGCTCCTTCCTCTCCATGATTTCCCTCTATACTCTCTGACTCCCAGGGGTGACTTTTCCTGGTGTTCCGGCTAGAAAGCAGGAGTTTTAGCCTTCCCAAGTTCTCGTGTGTTTCCCATGACTGTGTCCCCCTAAAGTTGAAGCAGCAAAAGAAAAGAGTTAGAGAGGCTGCTGCAGGAGTCCAGTTTCACCACTGGAGCTTACCTGAGTTAAGGCCAGGAGAGTTTAAAAAGCTCCATCTTAAAGCCCCCCCACCCCACCCTTTTGATCTTCTAACCCGAGAGAAAGGGTTTTCCTTGAAGCTTCTTCTGTCCATGTCCATTGCATAGTTCCAGGATCCAGGGTACTCTAGGGTCTAAACCAGGAGATGGGAAAGGAAAAATTGGCGGGGGGGAGGGGGAGGACAGGAAACTAACCTTTAACCTCTATATGGGCCGTTCTTTGAGCTTTGATCTCTCCTCTTGGTATGTCTGCTATTATTTATTTTTCTGAGTCCTCAGGTAGTTGCTGTTTATATTCTTTAGGTATTCTAGGGTTTTTAGGTATTCTAGGGTTTTTAATTGTAACCACTGAGAGAGATAGGGTGGAGAATATTCCTTCTTATCTAGAACTGATAATTAATTGCAATAAATAAATATTTAATAAATAATCATAAAACAATTAACTAAAATTAATTAATCTTAATTATTTATTTAGCCAATAGATACAAAAGTATCATTTCAACACACAATGAATATAAAGGTAATTAATGAGCTATTTTACATTATTTTTAGTACTAAGATTTCAGAATCTGTTGTGTCATATTTACAGCGCATCTCAAATTCAGATTACCCATATTTTAAATACTCCATTGCCACTTGTCGCTAGCAGTGACCACGCTGGGCAGCACAGAGCTAGAGGAACAAATAAAAGGAAAGAAGAGAACAAAGGGAATGAAGGGAAAGTAAGAAGGTCACCCAACCTTCCATGACCACTTCCAGGTAAAATGCGCTATTTCGTAGGCAGCAGATTCTGTTGCTGGGCAGTCATCAGTCGATGGATAAAGTACTATCTTGTACAGGAAAAATATATATGCCTACAGATCACTTTTACCTATTCATGGAAGTCCTACCCTAAGCATTATTCTACATGGCAGTACCTAAATCATCTGCAAATGACTTCTTCTTTTAGTCTTCTTTTCTCCAGATAAAACATGTCAGTTGTTTCAGTGGTTTATAAAAAGAGACACTTGTCAGGAAATTAAGCTACATAATTCTTAGGTATGTCAAAGGGAATTTGCTATGTTGCTGATTCTTAGAAACTTAGGCTAATTAGGAAAGGGGTATAATGTCCCATCTTCAGATGCTATGCTTTAAATGAACCTTTAACCTTGAATTTTTGTATCCTTATTTCAGCACATAAAATAACAATATTTTAAGTCAAATGCTATGAATTAGCATTACTTTATTGAGTAATAAATATTCTATTGTAGACAATTTTAATCTTAATAATTTTCTGATGCATATTCACAAAATGTTTCATTAATACAATTTGTTACCAACTTTTTTTTAATGACTAAAA
Organism: Grampus griseus; assembly: GCF_964374135.1. Taxonomy (NCBI): domain Eukaryota; kingdom Metazoa; phylum Chordata; class Mammalia; order Artiodactyla; family Delphinidae; genus Grampus; species Grampus griseus. The sequence continues at coordinate 21,329,032 of NC_139009.1, read as the reverse complement.
TGCATCTGAAACCATAAAAAGAAAGTAAGCTTCCTCAACCTTTCTATGATTGTTTTTTGTAGTTTTAAAAAGTAGTTAGGTATCAAATATAATTTTTAAACAAATCAGTAATAATGACTGTCATGACATAGTGAAACTGATGTTAATTAATTAATTTAGGTATACAGCCTCTACACTACTATGTACTTACATTTCATTTTCTGTGAACTAAATATCATGGTGAGATGGATAAAAAAGTTGATTTAAATGTACAGGGTAAGTAACTTTGCATTTACAGAGAAGAGACATTGTCATTTGGAGGATACTATGGAAAAAATCATAGTATTGTAGGTGAAGCAATACACACACACACAAAAAAGGTAACTGATTATTCTATACTTGAAGAAGCTTAAGAAAAAAGAGTATGTAACTGTAAAGATTTAGGTTGAATTGGCAGGATAAAAGAAGGCTTTTTTTCTCATTTTTAGAGAGATAACCTTTACTTGTTAATTCACCCAATACCTCAAAAAATATGGAGCATATACAATACTCTACGTCATGTCAGTAACAGAATAAGAATTAAGAGATTCTACTCCAATTAAGCTTGCAATCTAGGAGGTATGATCTTAGAGGTAAGACATTTATGAAAATAACTATAAACACTAATAAATTATTGATTCAGAATAGCATCAACCAATGGATACTAAAACCATTGGACAAAAACTTGTTGGGGAACAGGATAGTCTCAAATATCAACCCACAGATAACTAATAAATTACAATATAAAAAAAGGTATCTTTATAATGGAGAAATCTGGCAGATACTACCTTAATTTAACCATGTGGTCAAACTTAGCAACACCAACAATGGAAAAAACGGGCATCATGGACCTTATGATGACTGCACTGAGAACGATATAACACCACCTGTTTAGAAAGCTTGACAAACATGTTTAAGCTAAATGCAATCATGAAGAGATAATCAGACAAACCAAACTGTTGTCTACAAAACAACAGGCCTGGAGTCTTCAGAACCATAGATATCATGAGTGAAGGAAAAAAAAATGGTAAGAGAACTATTCTAGATTAAAGAAAATAAAAGAGGTATGAGCAGTAAATACAGTGATGATCCTTCCCTGGACCACAGATCAGGGGAAAAAAGCTAAAAGGACATTAATGGACAACTGGAAATATAAATATGAGCCACATATTAGATAATATTATTGTATCAATGTTAAATTTCTTGAGCATGATAACGGCATTGAGATTCTATAGAAGAAAAATGTCCTTTTAATGAGAGATATATACTGAAGTACTAGAGGTGAAGTATCAAAATGTTTGCAACTTACTTTAAAATGGCTATGCAAAAAGATTTAGATATATAGATATAAATATAATCTATATCTGCATACGTATGCACACATGTGTGAGTAAAGAGAGAAATAAATATGATAAAATGTTAACAACTGACAAATTAGATAAAGAGTTTACAGATGTTCATCGTACAATTTTTTCAAAATTTTTATAGGATAGATGTTATTTTTAAAAATAACAATTTGAAAGAAAAAAACAGTATAAGGTTAAAACTGATTAGTGTCACATTAAATGGACAAAATAACATGCCATGGAAATTCTGAAAATGGAGGTATTAGTAAGGAATATAAGAGATGGCTTCATCAAAGAAGTGGCACTTGAGCTGGGTGTTAGATAACAAAAACAACTCTAAAAGAAAAAAAATTTACAAAATACATTAATACATTCTTTCATAAAAAGTGAAACAATACAGAACATATACAAAAAAGTTAAAGAATGAAAAGGATTTAGAAATGAAGTTATGAAGGGAACATCGTCAGCAAAAGCAGAGTTGTAGGAAACCCAAAGCATATCCAGAGAAGTGTAGCAGATGCCGCCGGTGCCCAACACATATCCCCCTGGTCCACCCACCTCAGCACTCACTGAAGCTCTGGATTCCTGTACACCAAAGCTTCTCAACCTCAGTCCCACTGACATTTGGGGCTGGATAATTCTTTGTTGTAGGGGGCCACTCTATGAGTAGGATGTTTAGCAATATCCCTGGCCTCTACCCACTAGATGCCAGCCAGGAACACTCTCCTCCTCCCTCAGTTGTGACAACCAAAAGTATCTCCAGATATGGCCAAATGGTCTCTGGGGAGCAAAACAACTTCCCCACCCCAAACCCCACTCCCCATTTCCCTACCTCCCCTCCTTATCCTGCTACTCCCCACATACACTATAAACCGGTGGCCACCCAGCTCAAGTAATTTCACCTGTCTGCCTGAGGGCATTCTCTGGCCTAAAAGAGAGCTTGGGGGGGGGGGGGACAAACAGACAAAAAGGCTACAAGGCCTGAAAGTGAATGACACTAAGACCAAAGGATGAGAATCGATGTCTAAAGAACTTCTTTGCCCTTCCTTGGGACAATATGGAGGAGTTCTACACGGTTGGAAGGCTGGAAGTAGGCTTTAACCCCCTCTACCCACAACAATAACCCACTCATTTATGCACCCTTTTTTGGCTTTTCCCTCTCCCTTGTCTCTCTTCCCCACTCCCTCACTGTGTTTCCAGAGATCACCTTCCAAATAAACTATATGTACCCAAATCCTTGTCTCAGGCTCTGCTGTTCTAAGTATCCAAACTTAAGGCAGAAAATTTGGCTGTTCAGAGAAGAAATGTACATTCCTCCTGGAGAAATGAAATGTTTAATATCTAACCATGACTAGGTGGGAGTTTCCAAAATCACACCTCTGACAGTTTTGCTCAGCACTTGGTCTGAGCCACTAAAGTTCAGCGTCATGAGACAAGGCTCTGGTCCTTCCACTTCTATTTCACAAGCAGAAAAGGAATGCAGCATGTCTGTACTCAAAAGACAAAGAAAGGAATAAAGACTGAACAAACAAACCAAGTTACTTCAAAGAGAGGAGAATGGTTCAAACTATTAAAGCTGCCTGATCTACCAACTTAGTCAAACCAAGGGGTAACTTGAGACCTGAGAGAATCTGGCTCAGCAACTCACTAGAGACAGACACACAACTTTGCAAAGTGCAACAATTTCTTACAAGAAATTGCTTCCCGCAGTTGTTCCCTGGAGGGAGAGGAAGAGTGAAAACGCTGGCCTGAGGCCTGGAGTGAGAAAAATACAATACGAGCCTGGACTATCTGGTCATGCCAGAAGGCAAGAAAGCCATCAAAGGCTTTTGGGGTCATACTGACAAGACTCAGGAACATCACAAACAGGCTCTCACTGGCCAAAGTTGGTTCACTTCAAGCGCCAACAACAATAATAAGTGTAATGGGCTAAAACACATCAATAACCAATTAACCATGAGTTAATCATGATACACTAAAAAAAAAATCAAGTTATCTTTGGAAGATGTGAAGGAAACTACTCATCATTTTGAAAACTGATTCATACAGGAAACATAGGAGCAAATGACATGGCTGAAATCATCAAAATTCAGACGGGGGAAAACTCTATAGGACAGGGCTTCCCTGGTGGCGCAGTGGTTGAGAGTCCGCCTGCCGATGCAGGGGACATGGGTTTGTGCCCCGGTCCGGGAAGATCCCACATGCCGCGGAGCGTCTGGGCCCGTGAGCCATGGCCGCTGAGCCTGCGCGTCCGGAGCCTGTGCTCCGCAACGGGAGAGGCCACAACAGTGAGACGCCCGCGTACCGCAAAAAAAAAAAAAAAAAAAAAATCTATAGGACAAATGCCCCAGTTTCTTCACAAATAAATTGAAAATGAAAAAAAAAGAAGAAGAAGAGAGAAAAAAGACTGAAGGAGGAGGAGAGGAGGAAAGAGAATAGGAAAGAAAAATAACATGAAGAGGAAAAGGAAAAACAGGAGAAAGAAGGAGGGACCAGGGATGAGATGACTGTAAATAATACATCAGTCTATTGCAATATATACACTCTCAGTATCCAAACAAACTGTAAAACACACACACACATTTTGTTTACATATGTGTGTGTAACACACATGCACATTTTGTGTACGTGTGTGTGTGTGTGTATATATACATTGACCCAGGGAAATTTGAATACTACCTGGTAATGAAAGATTTTAGAATTAGTATCAACTTTTTAAAGTGTTACAATGATAGTAAAGTTATGTTTTAAAAAAGAGTCATTATCTCGTAGCAATACATACTGAAATATTTATAGATGATGTGATATGACACTCTGGATTGACTTCAAAATAATCCGGGAAAAAGCTGACGGAGGACTCATCAAGCATGATGGACCATGAACTGATAATTGTGAAGCTAGGTGATAGGTACCTAGGAATTCATTATACCACTCTCCCTACTTTTGCATTTGAAGTTTTCCAAAAAAAAAGTTAAGTGACTTTCTCAAAGCTTCCACATATTGACACCAGAGTTGATCTCTGATGACAAACAATATAATTTATGTTGAAATAATCTTCATTCAGCAGACACAGAGTTGGAAGGGACCTTATAATGAAGGCAATCATACAATTTATCATCCAAACTGGGACACCCTAGAGTGGGAAAGAGGGCGTTATTAATAATTAACCAGGACAAGAGATGTAAAAAGGAATACAGTTGATCGCCCTCCACATATGATAACCAGCTCAGTTTCTGACAGCTCACAATTATCCCTTAAAATACACAATGTCTCTAATAAACAAGTTATATGGAATCTATTTTAATTCTTCCAGTAACAACACCAATTACTAAAAGCTCTTTTGCAGAGCCCAAATCCTCTTCCTAATAACCTGTACCTGGTAGTATTAGTTTTAATACTTTCTGGGAGAACAGACTGTGATGAGTAGAAAGAACACTGAACTAAGAGTAGAGAATGGGATCCGCCATTAACTAATGATACCATCTTGGACAATTTACTTAACCTCTCTCAGCCTCAACTTCCAGTCCTTTTTATCTTTAAAAACTAGCACTCCTGGTTTCTTCAAGCATTGCCTATGTGTTGTGATTTCTGTCATACACACACTAGTTTGATAATGTTTCTCCTACACTGTGGTGCCCAACTGTCAATACCATACTCATGTATAGTCCACTATGTCATAGACACAGCAGAAGAACCTCATTCCAAGCCGGGGACCCAATGTTTCTGTTAATACAGCAAAAGATTGCATTAGCTTTTTCAGTAGTCACATCACGTTATTGGTTCATACTATATATCCCAGATTGTTTTTCATGTAACTGATTTCCTCTACCTACACAACTAATTTCTGAAATCTAAATAAGGGACTTTACACAGTTAAATTTCATCCTGTTGTTTTTGAACCAACATACCAGCCTACTGGGATCTGTCTGTCACGCATCATTGTATCAGTCTCTTTAAACTTGTGTTCTCCACAAGCTGAGCAAATATGTCCATATCACTCACAAAAATCTTGAACAAAACACAGTCAAAAATACAATCTTAGAGTACTTCATTCAGAGACCTTCCAATGATTGTACAATTTACTGCGAATCTACTTAACCATTTTTTGATTTAATAGCATACATATCCAGAAAGACATCACAGCAGAGTGGTCAAACTTTCTGCTGAGGGACTCCCCTGGTGGCGCAGTGCTTAAGACTCCGCGCTCCCAGTGCAGGGGACCCGGCTTTGATCCCTGATCAGGGAACTAGATCCCACATGCATGCTGCAACTACGAGTTCTCATGCCGCAACTAAGGAACCCATGTGCTGCAACTAGGGAGCCCACCTGCCGCAACGAAGACCCGGCGCAACCAAATAAATAAATAAATATTTTTTTAAAACCAGCAACAAGAAAAGCTTTCTGCTGAAATGATTTGCTATGTCAGCTGATCTACCATCAAAAAAGAAATAAGGTTAGTTTGGCATAACGTGCTTCTAAGTAAACCTATGTTGGCTACTAAAGATATAACATGTTTTAAATGCTCTCAAACCATTTGTTTAGTAACCAGCTCTTGAAGCTTACCCAACATCAATATAAAAATTAAACTGTCACTTTAAGAATATATCTCGCCTTCCTTTTCTTTAAATATTAGGACCATGTTTTTTCTTCATTGTAGTCTGCTACCATTATCCACAATTTCTCAACCCCAATAATTACTTGGTAATTCTAATAATTCCAGTAATTCCATTTTTTCAAAAAGATCACCACTATAAAAGGAATATTGGCTTGGCTAACTAATTCAAACAGGAATTCCACTGAGTGCTCCTTTCAGTACCATAAAACTGTCATGCAGATGACAAAATAAAGCTGTTTTGTCTCTGGGACAAAAATATTTTTTGAAGAGCACTGCAATGCTGTCTCATGAATAATAAGATTCCTATTAATGATAGCAGCTATATATCCACTTACCAAGGACACTACTAAAGAAATTGCTACAATCAGTAGTGGATTAGATGACATCAAAGAGTCTGTAGCTCTAAAAATAAAATTCTTTCACTTCAGTTAATTATCAGGATGACATAAATTCTAACAAATCCATGTCTCTTAAGAGGAATTGTAGCAAGACTAATAGGTTGAAGGCAGAATATTCTATTTTCATTAAATTTGCTTTTGATCATGTCTAATTTCTTTCAGTTTCCTTTTGTTTCATAAAATAAAACTGAGTATTCGATATTTAAAGCTTATGCTAAGGTCAAAATCTTTTCATGATTTCGTTTCTAAATAAATGTTAAGTACATTTTTAAATGAAAAGCCAATTTTTTCAACTCAAAAATGCCCCAAAAGTTTAGCTCTACATATCTGGTCCACCTTATTATCTTAACCTTTAAGTTATCTTGACCTTTAAGTTTTCTTCCCTCATCTTTCCCACATTAAAGCAAAACCATCCAAGTGATTTTAGAAGGTTGCTAGAAACTATTGTCTAATTTGTGATCTGACTGCAAATTAAACAACAGATTTTACTATATCACAAAGACACAATTAAGACAATGAAAGATGTATTAGGCCAGATAATAGATCTGAATCATAAAGCTATGTTGCTAAGTTAGGGTCTATAAGATAACTGAAGATCACAGGCTTAAAGACACACACAGTAAAATCAGCATTTCAGACTATTCTCTACATCTCAAAAGCTGAAACTAAGCCTTTATCTCTCATAAACCTGATTAACTTCTCATTCTATTTTCAGCAACTTCTGCTTGTGATTTTTGCCCTCAGAAAGAAAACAAAAATAACCAACCATGAGTTATTACTCTTTAAGTGTCCAAGAGAGATCCACACAAAAGTAGAAGTTTGTCATGTCAGTTCATTTCCCAGTCAGGTACTAATCAGACTGACCACCACCTTTCCCAGCTGATGTATGACTGAAGCATTAACATTTGATGTTGTGTTTACTTCCTTTTCAGCAATGCCACTGCTTGTGCTTATTCCCTGCATAACTTTCTCACCTCGTTGATTTGCTCTTATCTGCTTCTACCAAGAAGCCAATTGTGAGTGTATGGTAATAAAGATAATAATTCTTTCCCAGCATGTTACAGTGGGAAAAGCATCGGGCTTGTACTCAGAAGTCTTGGATTTGGCTCCCTGACTTGCCAGTTATGTGACCTAGTCACTTGGACTTTGTGAGTCCTCCCTTGTATGTAAAACAGGGCAACTGGCCCTCTTGAAAGTTGTTGGGCAATTACAGTGAGATCATTTAAGTAAAAATACTTTGGAAAATATGGAATGCTATATGATTGCAAATGCTTCTTTCTAATTCCTAGCTGAATTATACAAAACAAAAATTTAAAGCTGCTGTGGTCACAGCTTGACACAGACGAGCAACACTTGCCAAAAAATCAGGAGAAATAACCACAGAACGCTAGATGGGGTAAAAAAAAAAAAAAAAAAAAAAAACCACACCAATCTTTCTTTCAATTCTGAGTTCATTGTTTAGCAATGTGTCTTTTGCTGACTGCATCCACTGGCACAAACCAGCACACCAGCGGCAGAATCAAATGAGCATACAAAGAACAATCTCAGCCTGGGCCTTTGCCTTCAGCTCCCACAAAGCAAAGCTTGGAAGACTGTGCAAAAGCCCACTCAGAAACTTTCAGAAACTTTGTGAAAACCAAGCACTAGCCTGTGGAATTCATGAAAAAAAAAAAAAAACTGAATAATACTTCCTACTGTCAAATAACTCTGAAATGCCCAGCAGCTGAACCAAGAAAGATTAAAAAAAAAAAAAAATAGTATGAAAGATCCTTTGAGTTCACACAGGACAGAGTCAAACAAGTCTAACAATGAACAAAAGCAAGTCCCGTAATCCACAGAAGCTAAAGTGGGGGGAAATCTACTGAAATGAATGAAAATTTAGGATGCTGAAAAATAAGGATGAATAGATTAAAATTCTTCAAAAGTAGATAAAAGAAAATGCTTTACAGAAACAAGGAATGATAAAATTTTAAAAAATAAAACCACTACCAAAGTAAAAACAGTTAAAGCTCTAGCCAACATTCAAAAAAAAAAGAAAAAGAAAGCAACATAAAATGAACAGTTTTTTAAAAGCAATGGTATCACAATGACAGTTTTTCTGTTTGATAATTTAAGTTGATGATAACAAAGGACAGAGATGGTCAAGCTCCAGCCAGGAAAATTACACAAGTCACAAAGAAACAAATCAAGCAGGGTCTGTTATCTACATGTATCACAATTTTCAGGGAAAGGGTGGAGAAATAAGCAAAACAAGTCACAACATCTCAGAAGTGCCAAGGTCATTCCAACAGAGTGGGGGAAAAAAAAAAAACATTAAGAAATGGTATAATCTAAAAGCATGTAACAGAGACCAAGTGAAATATAGAATTCCTTATAACACAGGGGCAAATTCTATCTTGACCACAATACGTGAAGTAAAGGGTTGATACATCATGGTTACCCTGTCATGAAAGTAGCGCTCTTTTATCCAGCAATAGTATTTCAATGAGGCTACAGCATCTCTCTTCTTACAACATTAATTAAAAGATTTCAACAAATTAAATATTTTACTGAATGGAAAACTATCTAAAACTACAGGATTCCCAGACTCTTAAGAGTACACTTAGACATGGAGCTTGTAATCCTTCACAGAAACAAACTGACTTGCGTGTGGCTGGTGGCCAGACTGCTGGATGGCTAGAGAAAACAATTATTTTATAGAAGCAATTCCACCACTCAATCACAGCACGCACTGAGTCTTCACCGTGGACAAAAGCCCTCTTAAGCTCCATAACTAAAACTGTAGATTTGTTCCCCTCTTCTCTCAAGAAAGCTGCTACTTAAAATCAATGCCCCACTCCAAATGTAGGATCCCTTCCATTCCCCAAAACCACAAGCATCTTTGGGTTATTCGAAATCCTGAAGAGCCATGTTGAGGTTCAGAACTCACACAGAGTCGTGGTGGTCCAAGGCACTCCTCTGGAGAGAGTCCCCTGTACTTCTTCCAAGGGTTCCCAGTACTTCACACTGACAGTATACACTACGCACAAAGCTCACTCAAGAAAGGCACACCGTAATGACTAAACACCAAGCCTCTCTCTTTCCTCACAAGAGTATTTGTCACAGGCAAGGACCTGATGGTCAGTTATCTGCACTGTCTTGAATACTCTCCACCAGGCAGCCAAGCCCTCTCCAGACCTTCCACCCCTTGGAAGGAGACTTCAACTCCAACCTCATCCAAGTGTGAAAATAAATAATATATATTCAAATATATATACATATATATACACACATACATAATTAATGTAATAGATCATCAGTGTGAATTCCCCACCCCTCCTCCTCAAAATTTACCCATTTCTTTCCTAATCCTTTTGTCTTTTCCTCCTCCCTCTGGAGACTTCACCTCTGGTCTCTGCACTTGATCCCACCTCTGCCGTCCTCCTACAGGTTCTTGTTCCACAGCTATTCTTCAGGGTCTGTATTCTAATTACTAATGCTACTGAACAAACTACCCAAAACTCAGAGGCTTAAAATAACAACCATTTTATTATGGTCACAGATTCTGTGGGTTAGAAATCCGGGTAGAATGTAGGTGGGTGATTCTTTTGCTCTTCACAGCATTGCCTGAGATCACTCAGTGGAATTCAGCTGGTGGACAGACTAGTTTGAAGGGTCCAATATGGTTCCACTCACATGTTTGGTGCCTGGGCTGGAATAACCCCAAGGCAAGAACTGCCAACTGCAGTGCCTACACGTGAACTCTTCATGTGGCTTGGCTACCTGACAGCATGACAACCTCAAAACAGTCAGACTTCTCATGCGTTGGCTCAAAGCTCCAAACCCAAGTGTTCCTGCTAATAAGACAAACACTGAATTGCCTTTGATGACCCAGCCTCAGAGGGCAAGCAGCATTACTTGCATCATACTCTATTGATCAAAATAATCACAAGCCCACTCAGATTCAAGGGGAGGAAAATTATCCTCCAACTCTTGAAGGGGGAATGGCAAGGTCACACTCAGTATAGAAGAGCAGGCAGGACAGGAGATATTGTCGTGACCATCTTTGGACTGTCTGCCACAGTCTCCTACTTCACTACTTTGTTTCAGTTTAAAATCATGCTCAGTCTAATCAATTCTCTCTTAAAATGTCTACTCTTAGTGCTGTCCATAGTAGACTTAGATAAACAAAGAAATTTGAGAAGGTAATTCTAGGCAAGGGTAAGAGAATTAGCAAAAGTTGGGGGGTAGAAAGCAAATTATGTGCCCAGGGGATGATGAGCAGACTACACTGGTAAGAACAAGATGTTCAGAAGGGAGAGGGCAGATAGAGTTGAAAATGAAGGCTAGGGACAGATTATCCAAGTTGTCTGGTTTAGAGTAAAGAAGGGGGTAAAGAGAAGCGAGAGTGCTGGCAAGGTTATGATAGTGCCAAAGGATGGAGGCCCTCAAATACTGGGCTTCAGAATTTGGACTGAGGAGGTGCTGAGTAATGACTGGATGAGTGGATGGGAGAAAGTGCTCTGAGATTCGTGAATTCCTTCCTTTCTATAGGAGATGGCCAACCCTGAGAAAGCAAGTAAATAATCTGATGTTTGAGGGTGATTGCCTGGAACTTATCTTACCCAAGAGTAATGAAATTACACTGCGAAAAACAGAAAAGAAGAAACAGAAAGATAAGAACAATAAAAAAAAAAATTAACTGGAGAAGAAAACATTTTGCAATTTGCTCTACATTAGGATGACCAAATTGTCTGATTTCAACATGAGGTAGCCCTTATTCTTCAGTCATGACAGTCTTTAGGCATACTGTCAAGCAACGCATTTCACGTCTAACTAATCATTTCATGATCTGCTTATTGGACCCGTCCTGAAGACAGAATCGAAAGCGCTGCTACTCTCAGGATAAATTCAACTTACTCTTTTCTTCCCAATGTATTATACTCATCGTTTTAAAATAAGAGATTCATCAATTAAGAGTTGTTCTTTACAAAGTAAAGTCATCTAGTCCTATTGTAGCCAAGTGCTGGCAAAACTACTTTCGTGAGTCTTTTCCCTGGTTCTTTCTAAATATGCATACCAACCGGGTAGATTTACATAAACTTGCAGAGCTCTCTTTCCCTGTCTTCAGTGCAAAAACCATGATACCCTTTCTCAAACCTTTAGATACACCCTTGTCCCACTGAAAGTCCCACTGAAAATTAGTATCCTTCCAGGTGAGACTTTCCACATAAGATATAATCTTTTAGTGCTCTGGTCTCACTCATTTAATAAATAAGCATTTCCTGATCAGCTACTATGTGGGGCATATGGACCTTAGAGATCCCAGGGATTCTGCCCCTAGAGTTTAGCAATATGCTATTTCAGGAACCACAGATTTGATTGGATATAAATAATCTGGATAACAAATTCTCCCATGTCTTGGAATCCAAATTTCTTCCTTCATGCTCTCCTTAGTGCATTATCAGGATTCAGTCTGTTTCTATGATGAACTGCCTGATGTCCATAAATCTGACATAAAATCCACCTTCAGAAAGTTCACTTTTTCTGTAAAGCAGCACAATTTCTCTTTCCTTTCCTCTCATCTTAAGAACCAGAACACAAAAGAAACAGAGAGCTACGCTAATGATGTTGAACCTTACAGAAGATGGGGTTTTCATAAATACGAAAAGAAGAGTCAGAAGTAGAAATGATGTGTGCCAGGACAGACTGTTAAGGATGCCACTTAAAATAACTCATGCATGGGTCTGTATTCTCTTTATAGACAGGTTCTTCTCTCAGACAAACCAGGCTAAAGGTAACTCCTATTCTACATGAATAAAATCAAGTTGTCACAATGTGACCTCCAAGTCATAAGAAAGTAAGAAAATTGCTCTTTTCTAAGTCCCACAACATAGTTCACCCACTATGGCATGACAAATTAGAACGAAGATGACATTTATCTTCACATTAAGTAGTGAAGACATGTGCTTTAAATTATCTCTGCTTTCCAAAGAGTGAAAATCCAATGCAAATACTGGAGTCATATCCAAGGTGAACAGTCTTAATGGATGCTGGTAACAGGAATTGAAAATTCCCACTGTTAAGAGGAAGACACACAGAGAAGAAATAACTGGGCAACAACATGGCCTAAGTCATCAAAATATCCTTGAAAATCAAAGCCCGAAATAAAACGAAGCACCCCATGTGACTCTGAAGACTTAAGCATCGCTCATTCGCAATGGGGGGAAACTTCCACTAATGCATATACATGTGTTTGGAAAAAAACAGACAAGATTTACAAATGATGTCAGAGATCACTCAAGTTTTTGCCCTAGACCAACAAAATGGAAAGGGCAATTTCAAACTGCTACCCAGCACTTTTAGAAGTTGCCAAAGTTTGAAGATTTTTGTTCTTTCAAAGGAAGAAAGCAACGATGACTAACAATAGGGTACTTCCTGGCCTGAGGAAGAGGGAGACAGGAGCTCTCCAGCTGCACTTCCTAGAGAAGTATGCCAGCTGCCTTCTGCAAACTGAGATCAAATTTCCAAGAATTTACAGGATAGCAGTTATGATAGATGACCTAAAATACTGATCTGTTGCAAGGAGGATGCAGTGCAGACCACACAGGAACTGACAGGAAATCAGCCCTCGGGCTGGCACTTACACATTTAAGAAGGCTAGGAATTCTGGACCTTGGACAGCCAAATTTCATCATTTTCCTTTGTAGGAAGAGTTATCCTTCAGAGAGAACAGTCAGAAACATCTTGTACAAAGCTTCTTGGTGCCTATTTCTATTTAATAACACTGCCCCCTGCCTGAACCAGTGGTTTCCTCACATGTTAGAAGTCCATTTAAGGTCCTACAGCACTTACGTGACCAAAAATCACATGTTTACTGGCACACACCTTCATTTTCTCAGCCACAAGCCCACTGAATGCCATAAATGATTCACAGACTGTGATGATGCTAAGCAGAAAAACTAATATTTGGAGTTCACCAAATAATGAGTCATTCTCCTGGAAGAAAAGAAATCCTTAGGACTGGCAGCCCCATAGGACAAAATTTTAAAAATTGTTTTTAACATTAGTATTAATTCCATAAAAGTTGGCAGAATGAAAACGGTTGAGAAACATGTGACATTTGGTTTGCTCGTGCCTTCTAGAAGTCCAGTTCACGCTCCAGGAAAAAGAACGAGTAGGACATCTATTACCTATTCCTAGACCTGCCTTCTGGACTCACTGCTGCCAAGTTACTCACTCTCCCACACAACACTTTCCATACTAATTTTGACCCTTAAAAATCAAAAAGAAGCCTTGCCTTCTTTGCACCCAAATGCCAAAATGGAATCTTTTAGTATTTCACCTTTATAAAGGGAATGTTTGAAAACAGGCCTCTTTGGCTGTGACACCAGGGAGTTGCTGAGGCCTCCAAGGGCCGGAGGAAACATTCCCAGCCCCTCACAGTGCTGCCTACTCCTACGGTGCAATCTGGCAATGGCCAGGGACCAAGTCTTTAAAGCTGTTTTATGGTATTTAACATATGGTCATAAATTGCTCAGTGCTCTGAAGAGGGGCTAAATTTGCCACCCCTATTGATGAGAAATGTTCTTATTTATTTAAATTTAGTGGCAAATTGGCACTTCTCCAGATGGAGAGGTTTAGGCATAAGTACAAAGGAAGAACTAACTAGAGATGGAGTTGGAACTTTTCTATACGCTGAATGCAACCACATCAATTTAGGTTTACGGCACCACGATTAAACAGGGTTTCCCATACAGAGTGACAATAATAGGAAAAGAGTCTAATTTCCAAGGCCCAAGGAGGGGGGAAACATAAATTTTATTCAGACTGCATGAAAACTTTTTTTTTAATTTATTTCTCTTTCTCCTCAAGTTAACTCTCTCTCTTCCTTTGTGCCTCCACCTCCCCCACAAGTTAGATGTATGTGGACTTCATCTGAAGTCTATAGACCTCCTTGGAAGTTCCTAAATCCCTTCGCATCCACCCTCCTATTTTGCCACAATTTTCAACTTGCTTATTTTTTTTAATGGCTCTAACTCCCCACCACTAAAGACATGATCCTACTAGAACACTTTGTTCTCTTCCTTTTCCAACCAATCCCTGTAGCCAAAGGCAGAAGAAAAACAAGAATCTTATTTATTGATTGATTTGTTTTTTGGTGGTATCGTTACTAATGGTATTAACGTGAATGGCATCAAAAGGGAAATGGGAAAGGTAAAGCCACTTCTGGTTTTGTTTTTTATATGCTGATATAGAACCAGCAGAAGAATCAAAAGATCTCTCGCCTAACTCTGGAAATGTGAAGAAGGATTTCAATAAATTGGAGGTTTGACAGCAGCCTGGGAAAAGTATTAAAAGAACTGTTTTATGAACAGTTAGGCTGCTTATATCAAATAGAAGTCTCATTTTTTATTTTGATAGAAACAGAAGAGCCATATCTGCCACACAAATAAATATAAAGAGAGATTGATTTATTAAGAATCAACATATACAAGTTAATATGAATGATGCCACATACTAGGAAATTTAGACATGGTTCATATCCTTTGGGAGAATGGAAATATGCAATCTCAATTATTTCCCCTAAAGCAGACTAATGATCCAGTGAAAATCAATGGAGATCAGCAATCAGAAAATGTCACATAAAGCCTGCCGTGCAACCAGAAGTGATCGGGAGTGCCTGTGCCATCTGGAATGCCCATCAATGTCCCAAAAGGTCTTATGCTAACTTCTGTTGAAATATCCTGGAGGTGAGAGCAGCTCAATGTCCTTAAGGGCCAAAATAATAAAGAAAAAGGACTAGTTCAAAAGAAACAGAAGCACATCTGGGCCCTCCATACACTTCCATTAAGAACCTCGTTTCCTAAAAACCTTTAATTCTTAGGTCAGACCAGAATTTTAAAGTCTCTGCTTTACCTATTCTGAAAAACTATTAGTCCCTCTTTTCTGATATGAAGTCACTATTGCCAGTACCATAATCTTGCAAAAAAAGGGAATCATCCTAAGATACAAAGTTAATTAACAGAAATGTAGGCATGTACTGACACCAACTTTGTACCCTCACAAGATGCTATACATTTACTAAGACAGTCCATACCAGAACCCATAAAACAAGTCACAATAAATTTTAAAAGATGTAAATCATACAAAGTATGTTCTTTGACCATAATGGGACTAAATTCAAAATCACTAAAAGAAAGATATCTGAAAAATCTAGAAAATTCTGGAAACTAAATGACGTTTCTAAATAACCCATGGGTCAAAAAAGAAATCAAAGGGGAAATAAGAAATATGATGAACTAAAATGAAAATATAACATATCCAGATTTGAGGGATAGAGCTAAAGCAGTACTTAGATAGGAATTTATAGCATTAAACACCAATATCATAAAAGAAAGACCTCAAATCAATGACCTCAGCTTCCACTTAATAAACTAGAAAAAGAAGAACAAGAAAACCCAAAGTAAGAGAAGAAAGAAATATCAAAGATAAGAATAGAAATCAATAAGATAGAAAACAGAAATACAACAGAGAAGATGGATAAAGTCAAAAGATGGTTCTTTGAAAAGATAAAATTAAAAAATTAGCCAGACTGGTAAAAAGAAGAAACAAATTACCAATATCAGGAAAAACAGATGTGACAACATTATAGATTTTATATATTAAAAAAAAAAAACGAGAACATTATGCCAATAAATTCAGCAACTTGGATGAAATGGACAGATCCCTTTAAGGATACAAGCTACTGACACTTGAGAAGAAGTAGATGACTTAAGTTCTATATCTATTAAGGAAATTTAATCTGTACTTTAAAGTGGTTTCACTGGAGAATTCCACCAAACATTTAAGGAAGAAATAATATGAATTCTTCACAAACTATTCCCCAAAACTGAGGAAAATGGTTCTCATTTCACAATGCGTTCTGTGCTGAAGTCAGTTTTGCCATGATGCTAAAACCAGTAACAAGCATAAAAGAAAACTACAAACCAATATCATCCATGGACGTAAACGCAAAATTCTAAACTATTTTATTTAGCAAATTGAATCCAACAACATACAAAAAGGCTAATACATCATGACCAACTGGAGTTTACATCAGAAATGCAAGGTAAGTTGAACATTCAAAAGTCAATCCACCATACTAATAAAATTTTTTAAAAACCACATGATCATCTCAATAGATGAAGAAAGTACTTGCCAAAATACAACATCCATTCCTGATTTTAACACAAAACAAAAAACTCTCAATTAAATAGGAATAGAAGGGAACTTCCTCAAACTGATAAAGGGTGTCTGTGAAAAATATACAGCCAATATTATACTTAATGGTGAAAGACTGTATATTTTCCCCTAAAATCTGGACAAGGCAAGAATGTCTGCTCTCATCACTTGAATCCAACAACATGTAGGAGACTCTAGTCAGTGCCCTAAGGCAAGAAAAAGAAATATGGGGGGATTATATTTTCAATATATTAGCAACAAAGAGTTAGAAAAAGAAAGTTGAAAATAGATATACTATAAATTAGCATCAAAAAATATGAAATATTCAGAGGTAGATTTAACAAAATTTGTACAAGACCTGTTCATTAAAAACTACAAAATACTTAAAGAAGACCTAAATAAATGGAGAGGTTATCATTTTCATCCATTGGAAGACTCAATGTTATTGAGATCTTAATTATATGCAAATTGACCTCCAGATTCAATGCAATCTCAGCAGGATTTCTGCAGATATTAACAAGCTAATTCTAAAATTTCTATGGAAATAGAAATAGTAGAAATAGTAGGACTTATAGTACCTGACTTAAAGATTTACTACAAAGCTATAATAATCAAGGCAGGGTTATACTCACATAAGGATAGACCTATCAGTGGAATACAATGTAAAGTCCAGAAATGGGCCCACACTTAAATGGTTGATTAACATGCATACGGTCAAAGTTAACTCAAATTGGATCATAGACCAAAATGCTAAAGGTAAAAAATATAAAACTTCTAGGAGAAAATCTTTAAGACCTTCAGGTAGACAAAGATTTCTTAAACAAGAAGCCAAAAGCATAAACAACAAAGAAAAAATGTTAAATTTGACTTCATCCAAGTTAAAAAGTTGTGCTATTGGAAAGACGCCATTAAGAAAATGAAAAGAGAAGCCATAGACTATGAGAAAATATTGACAAACTGACTTCTTTTCAGACTATATAAAGAACACTTATAACTCAACAAAAAAACCAACAATCCAATCAAAACACTGAGCAAAAACATTTGAACACTTAACAAAAGATATATGAATAGCCAATAAGCACATGAGAATGCAAATCAAAACTACAATGAGGGGCTTCCCTGGTGGCGCAGTGGTTGAGAGTCCACCTGCCGATGCAGGGGACACGGGTTCGTGCCCCAGTCCAGGAAGATCCCACATGCCGCGGAGCGGCTGGGCCCGTGAGCCATGGCCACTGAGCCTGCACGTCCGGAGGCTGTGCTCCGCAACGGGAGAGGCCACAACAGTGAGAGGCCTGCGTACCAAAAAAAAAAAAACAAAAAAACAAACTAGAATGAGATACACTACACATCCACTAGAATAAATATAATTTAAAAGACGAACAATATCAAACGTTGGTAAGAATATGGAATAACTAGAGAGCCCATAAATTGCTAGTAGGAATGTAAAATAGTGCAACCACTTTGGAAAACAGTTTAATGATTAACACACACTTAGCTTACAACACAGCAGTACCATTCCTAGGTATTTACCCAAGAAAATGAGAACATATCTCCACAAAAACACATGTACAAAAATTTAACAGCAGCTTTATTCATACAAGCCAAAACCTGGAAATAACTCAGATGCCCTTCAACAGATGAATGAATTTTTGTTTTAACTGTGGTATATCCATACAATGTTCTACTGTTGGCAATAAAAGGAACAAAGCATTGACATATGGAATAGTATAGATGAATCTCAAAAACATTAAGCTGAATGAAAGAAGCCATATACCCAAAACTACATAGTATATGATTCCATTTATATGAAATTCTAAAACAGGCAAAACCGTTTACAATTTCAGAGAGAAGATAAGGATCAAGGGTTGGGGGATGGTGGTGGAAGGAACTGACTTGTGGAGGAAAGAAAATGTTCTATACTTTTGGACGATGAAAATGTTCTACGTCTTGACTGTGGTGTAGTTAAATAGCTATTTATAGCTGCCAAAATGTATGGAATCGTTCATTAAAATGGGTACTTTTTTTTTTTTTTTTTTGCAGTACGCGGGCCTCTCACTGTTGTGGCCTCTCCCGTTGCGGAGCACAGGCTCCGGACGCGCAGCCTCAGCGGCCATGGCGCACGGGCCCAGCTGCTCTGCAGCATGTGGGATCCTCCTGGACCGGGGCACAAACCTGCGTCCCCTGCATCGGCAGGCGGACTCTCAACCACTGCACCACCAGGGAAGCCCCCGGTACATTTTATTTTATGTAAATTATACTTCCATAAAGTTAATATAAAAAAGTGGGATATAAATTTCTATCTCACAGTTACTGTGTGATTAAATGAGAACATCTATATAAATAAGCCTGTCTATAAAATATCTGCTCAATAAGTTAGTCACAGCAATTTTATCAGTCACCTTTTAATAAACTATAATCAGCATCAAAGCCAGATTTTATACATATATAGTTAGCCTATAACTAAGCTGACTTCTGACTTTACAAATTTTTAATAATGTTAGTTGCTATTATTAAAAATTCTTCCAACATTCCATGAATTCCAAGAAGAAACATTCTGAAATACCAGGACAAAGGAATCCTCAAAATCTAAGGGAGAGTTAATGTCTAATCCACAAAATTAGCACTTCTTACTTGACTTTCAATGATCATTTTTTAAAACATTCACTAAATCAAAGGTGACCTGCCTCCCTAATTAGCCTCTAAAAATACCTTGAATGCTAGATAATAATAATCTTTAAGTAAATGAATCTTTTGAAAAGATAAAAATAAAGTAAAATGAAATATACTGCCAAGAAAAATTATAATGCCTCTTGGCATGATGCCAAACTAAATCCCTGGACTTGTGTGTCCAAATTTTTATTTAGCCCAATTGTTACAAGTCCTAGTAAAATTGGTTCAATCCTCCTCTCCTTGCAGGTGATCTGGAGTCCCAGCCAAGGAGCCTCACAAAGAGCACAGCCATCGGAGCAGCAGGTTGGCAGGTGCCAATGAAGAACCAGATACGTCACAGAACAGTCAGCCATTTGACTATTGCCTTGGTCCGTCCTACTGAAGACTAAACAGTGCGAACAAAAGTAGAAAGAGGGGGGCTTCGCTGGTGGCGCAGTGGTTAAGAATCTGCCTGCCAATGCAGGGGACATGGGTTCAAGCCCTGGTCCGGGAAGATCCCACATGCCGCAGAGCAACTAAGCCCATGCACCACAACTACTGAGCCGGCACTCTACAGCCTGCGAGCCACAACTACTGAGCCTGAGTGCCACAACTACTGAAGCCCACAAGTCACAACTCCTGAAGCCCACGCGCCTAGAGCCCATGCTCTGCAACAAGAGAAGCCACTGCAATGAGAAGCTCGCGCACCACAACGAAGAGTAGCTCCCACTCGCCACAACTAGAGAAAGCCTGTGCACAGCAACGAAGACCCAATACAGCCAATAAATAAATAAATGAATAAATAAATAAAAAGTAGAAAGAGGAAAGACAGGACATTTGAGAAGTACAACAAGCAAATCACTTGTATATAGGCTTTTTTTTTTTAGAGAGAGACGGAGTAGTTTAATATGATTGTTTCCAAACATGGCAGCAGCACCTAAGAATTTTTTTTTTGTTTTTTTTTTAATGCAGATACCTAGGAAACATCACAGGAAATTCAGATTCTGTAGGTCCAGACTGGGGTCTGGGAATAAAATAAGGTTGTTGGACTCTCCTTAAGGCCCTCCTCCAATTTTCCAATGTTATGATCCTGAAAGGCAGACTAATAATTAAACCCACTTTTTCCTTCACCCTCATTCTCCATGGGTTGCCGTCTGCTGTCACAGGAAACCAAGAAAGGTCACAGACCCAATTGAAAACAAAGCAAAGATAAACCACTGGTACAGGAGATTCATACAAGAGAGGAATTTAGGGAAACTGATTGGAGGGATGAAAAAGCCCTAGGAAAGGCAGGTGTTAGAGAATGGCAGAAAATAAATGAACTGAACTTCATTATATTACACGTTACATTTCCTGTCTCAGGGATTGTGAGCATCTAACACTTGGCTATTTCTTTTCCCCTCCTGTTTTAAAGTGAAAGTCTTAAAGAAAAGAAGAAAATTATGAGAATATTTTTGTTTGTACTTTATACTATTGAAGAAGGACATTAAGTGAGTTAATATAAGGCTAAATATGGAATGCATAAATATTGCGCTATAATTCCATTCCCTTTAGTAATTCAGTGAAAGATGAATCCATCCATCCTCTAGATCTTATCTAAGGAGTTGTGTTTCAGCTCCTCAAAAGCAAAGGTAGAGTCATATGGCTCCTTCAGGATGTAGGCCTCTAACGTAAGTTGCAAATACAAATATTTTGAGCGTATGTTTGCTCTTTGCTAAAAGCTCTAAATTTTTTGCATAAAGATTCTAAAATTCCAAAATTTTTACTTTTTAATGAAATTCATTGTTTTAAGGGAGAAACCTTTGAGGTCCCAGAAATTGTTCCATTTCGCCTGACTCATAATATGGTTAATGGAATGGGTCCTATGGAAACAGAATGTCTTTTTTGAAGAGCTTGTGAAATTACAATGAGGCTGATGCGAGATCAGAGAGAACCTTTAATGAGGTAATCATCTATATTTTGTAAACAATTTAATAGTAACTTTGAATGTGATTATTGGTTTCTAGGTTGTTTTCTTTACATAGAAGCTACTTTGCTGAGCCTGCGAGCCACAACTACTGAAGCCCACGCGCCTAGAACCCGTGCTCCGCAACAAGAGAAGCCACCGCAATGAGAAGCCCATGCACCGCAACGAAGAGTAGCCCCCGCTCGCCGCAAGTAGAGAAAGCCCGCGTGCAGCAACGAAGACCCAACGCAGCCAAAAATAAATAAATTGATAAATTTTTTTTAAAAAGACCGAATTGTATGGTATGTAAAATATATCTTAATAAAAGCTACTATTAAAAAAAAATCTATTTCAACCAGTACAGTGTATATAGGCTTTTGACTTGGACTGTCGTCAGCTGAGCTCCACAGAGGGGGGCCAAGGCGAGGCTGGAAGGGCAGCCTGTGACAGCCTCGAATGCTAGGCTGTGAGATTCGGTTGCTAAAATACTGAAGGGAAGGGCGAAAAGGTTAAAGCAGAAAGATTACTCGGTTAACATTTTCCAAATAGATTATTTATTTTAAACAATACAAGAAATTTTTCATAAAATAAAACTGTCATCCCAACAAAACTGCCAACAGCTACAGCCACAGCAGCCAACCTTTGAACCTACACCAAAGTTCAGAATATAAGGTATAAGAACAAAGCAAGCAAAGTGCAAAGTTCTTACAGATAAGATTAAATCAATAGAACCTTAATATCTCCTTCAGCTGATGCAACAAACTTCTCCAAAACACCACTGGGACCTTCTGGTGCCAGCAGTTTGGGGTTTAGTTTATGTTTGACAGCCATCAGGCAAAGCCCTTCAGTGTCTCTACACACCGCTACATAAGTGAAAAGGACAAAGAGCAGAGGAAAAAGAGCTTTCTGAGTTTACTATGCTGATTGGCTAAGACAAAGTAATATATAATAGACCTGAGATGCAAGAAGCACTGTGTCAATGCATACAGACAGACAGACAGACACACACACACACACACACACACACACACAAACACACACACAGAGCAGCCAAACCACTTGAGATAGGATAAAAATGAAGTCGAATTTCAAGATTCAGTAAAGCAGAAGTTCTGGAACACTATTTACAATTTGTCTATAAAAATCTTTGTGTATGTTTGACCACTGTTTAATTAAATGATACATTCCATTTAAATAGCAGTTCTGAGATTGGTTTCCTTTTGTTGTAATCATTCTCCAAAAAATACACATTTAAATTTAGTGACATAGTATCGAAGCCTTGGAAATGCTTCGATTTTATACTCCTCCTCTGAAGACAAGGAGACATAACATATTATTCAAATCATAATCTTTTTTTTTTTTCACTTTTTCATCTGAAAAAAAGGCTTTTCCTCTGGGAAAGTCTTTCAACTTCAAAACCTTTGGAGATAATTTTTTGGCATGACTTCTTGACTCTGTCACAAATGGCTTTGAAATATTCATCATTCCTCTCAGATGATAAACAATAGCACTGCTTCTATTGCTAAAGACAAAAGGAAAATGCCTCTAGTTTCATGTGGAATCTCTTTAGAAAGAACTCCTGAAACACTGTAATAGATACCTCTCTGGGTACCTGCCCAGCCCATGCTCACTTTGTGTTAAAATGGCCTCTAGTAACCATGATAGTACATGAACCAGAGCTCTTGGCTATATGACTGGATCCCAAGTGGACACCCAGCCCAAGATGCCAAACAGACCCTCTCACTCGAAGACCACAGACTGTCTCTTGTGGCCTTGAACTTAGTCACCATGTCCTAGGGGGCTCAGGAAGCCATTTCTGCTCAACATGAGGAGAAACAGAAATATGGGGGGAAAAGAATAAAGTGAATATGGTGACAAGAAAATATGTTTCAGGAGAAAGACAAAGACATACAAGAACACAGATGCTGACCAGCTACTATTGTGTCTGCCATCCTTCCAGTCCCTATCAGGCCTGGCTATACTTCCTGCCCTTGGGCACCATGGAGTTCACTTAATTCCTTATAAAGACAAACAAACTCTTTATTTACGTTTGTTCCAATGGGTTTCTTATAACCAAACAGTCCCTGATTAAAATAAATTGTTAGTATGAAAAATAGAAATTTTAAACAAAAGATAATTTCAAATTTGAAACTAGTGTTAGGAAACCATTTGATTTCGGCCACAGATTTGCTTGGTATAACTTAAAATATTTCAATTATCTCTCTTTATAGTTACATAATAGTGTTACTCAAAAAACTTGTAAAATTGAGAATATTTCAGAGTTCTGTCACTTCCTCATCAAACCTCTTCATTATCATATCCAAAGAATGAACATGGTCCATTCATTACACAAACACAAATTCCCCTCTAAATACCAGGCAATAAGGTACAGGTTACAAATAAAATACGAGCAAAACAGCTTCACACCCGCCCTATTTAAATAGGACACAAAAAAACACAAACACAATAATTTCTTCAAGAGTTAAGTGCTGTAGCGCGTGACTATTTTTACAAATATGCATTTATAAAAATCTCGCTGATCTTCCTCTGTGAATTTTGCTGTAATGGGCATATTTTCACTCATTTTAGTGGCACCATCCTAGATCTTAACATTTGTTTTATTTAGATCAATTTCATCACTGATGATTCACTTTTCCAATCCTCTTTAAGTAAGTACCAGTTGTCTCTTCTACAATCATGAAATTCAAGGACTTTTGTTTTATTAATTTTTATTGGAGTATGGTTGCTTTACGATGTTGTGTTAGAAGGACTTCTCTTTATCAGATATCCTTTGATATCGTCCATGAGAATCTTACACAAATTGGCAATGCCTTCAATGCCCAACAGTTTTCTCTTCACACTGAAAAGAGCTGAGGAGACAATAACGTCATTCCTAATGTACTGTAATCTTCTGGTCTTTTTTACTTCAATTATTTCATTTTACATGTGGGTAATTCTGTAGGAATAAATTCATGAATTCATGAGTAGAAATGTGCCCTCTCCTTTGTCTTTCATTCTCACTATCATTAACTGCAAAATTTATAGATGAACTGTTTCCTAGTATATAAAATATCTCAAAATATAAAATTTGGTTACATAATATTGTCATTAATCTGCTTTGAGAAGGCAGAGTAAAATATATAAGACGAAACAGAAACAGACTCCAAATCTGCAAAGTACTGTACGTCCTTCCTGTTTTCTGAATTGTTAAGAGCAATGTTCCAATTACAAGTTCCTTGTACAATAAATAACTTCTAAAGATTGAATTTCTGTTGGCAAAAGACTGATACAAGTAACAGAATGTCACATTCTTATTTTTCCAATTCAATAAACTTTTGTAAATACAGTTTCCATAATCAATTGTCTTTTCCTTTTATTTGGCTATGCGCTGCTTAAGGTTAGGAGTCTGACTCACCTTAATGTGCAAGAATCTCAGCATATAAAGTTCATCTATTACTCAATTATTATAGAGCATTCTACAGGCTAAATTAAGTATCTAGCATATAATGATGATATCAAGCAATAACTTAATAGGACATAACTACAAGATATGGTAAATACCAGTCCAAATACCCTTATCACCAATGTTATAAAAGCTTACAGTAGTGAGAGGATACAGGATACTAGTAAATGCTTCCTAACATAAACTCATACAGCTAGAAAGATCTTTGTGAAGTCACATTACTTCTGGCTCAAGACTGTGGACTGACCACAAACATTTATTTCCTCTCTCTCCTAAGACTCACCCTCTCATTAAATGATAGTGGAGGAACAGAAAGATAAAAATCAAAAACAACAGGAGAGTGAAGAGGAAGGGAAAACAGTAGCAACATTTCCACAAATTCCTAGAAGGCAGAATGCAGATGGAAGAGTAGTACTTGAAGAAACAGGGCAGAGAAAGCTTTAGTTGCAATAATGGGAGGAAGAGGCTACTGATGAGGAGGAAGCCATCTGTCCTGGTAAAGCCATAAAAACTTGTAGTCATCCGGTGTAAGGAGAGGCAAGAATGAGACAAGGAGCTAAGAACAGGGAGACTGACTAAAAGCTCCACAGGCAATAATCTATATACCCATCTCCCAAAAATGGCATGGTGGCCAGATATGTATCCCCAGGAAAAAAATATAGAAGACTTTCTTAAAGAACAGAATAAACTATTTGGGGGAGAGCTAGAACAGCTGAACTCCAAATATGACACGTAGGGGTGCTCATATTAACAGCCTGCCCACCATTAACCCACATACTCTATTAAGTCCTGCCCATACTGAAGTCCCAATCAGAGTTTTATCATGTTTTAAATATAAATGGTCAACCAAAACCCATCTTTTATTTGAGGAAAGCTATAGAATAACAGAGGTTAAAAAAAAAAGATGATAAAAATATAATCCCTGGGGAAAATCAAAATAATTCAGAAAACAGAAAAAAAAACTATATCCTTCAAAAACTTTTAAGATACTACATTCATAAAATAAGAACAAGATGTTGCAAAAGAGAAACAGAGCTCTTAGAGCTCTTAAAAATTAAGATACCTGGGCTTCCCTGGTGGCGCAGTGGTTAAGAATCCGCCTGCCAATGCAGGGGACACGGGTTCGAGCCCTAGGTCCGGGAAGATCCCACGTGCCATGGAGCAACTAAGCCCGTGTGCCACAACTACTGAGCCTGTGCTCTAAGGCCCACATGCCATAACTACTGAGCCCATGTGCCACAACTACTGAAACCCATGCACCCAGAGCCTGTGCTCAGCAACAAGAGAAGCCACCGCAATGAGAAGCCCATGCACCACAACAAAGAGTAGCCCCCGCTCTCGCCACAACTAGAGAAAGCTCAAGCACAGCAACAAAGACCCAATGCAGCCAAAAATAAATAAATTTATTAAAAAAGAAAATTAAGATACCTAATTATGACTGTGGTAATAAAAAATTATCAGAGGAGCTACAGGAAAGGTGGAAGGATGGAGGGAGGAGTGGAATCTGAGCAAGTTGTTTGAGACTGTGGTCCAGCAAAATAACAAGGTAACCTGTTTACCGAGACATAATTCTAAAAACACAGAATTTTCAATACACAGATTCTACACAAGGTCAAATCCAAGAGCATAATAAAGGTAAATCCCATAGTGATAACTGCAGGAGCAGGCCTGCAGAGTAATCATTCAAGCAATTTGTG
The DNA here is from genome assembly GCF_964374135.1 of Grampus griseus. Lineage (NCBI taxonomy): Eukaryota > Metazoa > Chordata > Mammalia > Artiodactyla > Delphinidae > Grampus > Grampus griseus. Next base: position 21,302,698 of record NC_139009.1, on the reverse strand, counting down.
GACAAAGCACAGATGGCAACTGTAGATTTAGAACAGACAGTAAATTATCACCCTGGACAATGCAAAAGGAAAATCACAGAAGACAGAAGTTGGGAGGGTGAGGATAGAGGAATGGAAGGAAGGTCAGGGGCTAACATCTTCATCTTATAAAGTGAGGAGCCAAAAGACACCGTCTATGGTTAACGGGAAACTAAATAAACGCATACTAAGTGGTCATGATTACTGCACAGAGATTTTGCCTAAGTAATAACAGTGATAACTGTGTGCCAGGCACTGACTAAGAACTTTTAGGAGCTGTTCACTTAACTATATAATACAATGCTTTAAATGATCCTTTAAAAGAAAAGAAAAGAAAAAATTTGAAGCTACAGGGTAACCAACACAGGAACCAATAGTGGTGGTAAAATTACACTACAGAGGAGAAGAGAGAGATAAAGGGTGCAGTGAAAATAGGTTGATACCTTATGCATCAGAGCAGAAAATCAAAAGATAGTAATATCTAAAATTGATAAGCCAAGAAATAGAGGCATAAGCACATTACTTAGATATGTGGCGATCATCCCCAGGAGAACTAAACACTGAAACAATTTTTTTTTTAATATTTTAAGTGGTTCCCTTGAGAAAGAGGACTAGGGTTGGGGAGAAATGGAACAGAGGACTACTGTTTTCATGTATTAAAAAATGTTTGAATTATTTACATTTTTAGTAAATGAGAATGATTTACTTTGATCATTTTCTTCAAATTTAGTCAAAAATATTTTTCCCCAAAAAAAGTAGCAACCTAGTCTGTCCTACTACCTCAGACAGGTGAAATTCTTTTATTTTAATGGTTTCCAGAGAATGATCTAACAATGAAAGGTTAGCAAGTCAGCACGTCACAAATTTTTTGGTTCACGTTGCATTTGGTAAATTAACATAAAGTGATTCTGCGAATACTAAGATGTGGCCTTTCCTAGCCTATAGTGGTCTGAAAGACACTGCTTACCCATCTGTCCCACCTTCAACATCTTTGTTCTTTATTCCTCTGTATAAGAATTGAGAGACTTTCATACCCCATTCACTAGTACAGTTTCAAGAAAGAAAATTCCTGATGAGATTATTGATACTAACCAACCAAAGCTATCATCATTTCCACACGAGGCTAGAGCTTCAGTACTGGTAAATATGGCAGAGAAGGGCTGATGCAACCTAGGCAGATGCTGTAGATGGTGGACTAAATCCTACAGTAAGTCTTGCATACTATTCATGGAGGTCACAAACCAGTGGTTCAAGAGCTCAAGCCAGGCCACAAACACATCGGTTTGGCCTGCATAATGCTGGCCCACATTGTAATTTTGAAGAAGTGGCCTACATCTAAAACTGAGAATTCAAATAAAAATTCAGATTTCTGCCTTTTCTCAATAAATCAGTAAGGGCAACCCCTCGAAACTGGGTAGGAGTGCCCCAATTTGCCACACCTAGGCTGCTTCCCTCATTCATGTTACCAGTCTGGCCTTGTAGCCATTTGTATTTCTGACCTTTGCTATAAAAGATAAAACGTGTGCATGCCCACTTGACCACAATTTACTCCCTGCCAACTGCCTTACTTTGTTTTTGTTTTTGTTTTGTTTTGTTAACATCTTTTTTGGAGTATAATTGTTTTACAATGGTGTGTTAGTTTCTGCTTTATAACAAAGTGAATCAGCTATACATATATCCCCATATCTCTTCCCTCTTGCATCTCCCTCCCTCCCGCCCTCCCTATCCCACCCCTCCAGGTGGTCACAAAGCACTGAGCTGATCTCTCTGTGCTATGCGGCTGCTTCCCACTAGCTATCTATTTTACATTTGGTAGTGTATGTATGTCCATGCCACTCTCTCACTTTGTCCCAGCTTAACCTTCCCCCTCCCCCTATCCTCAAGTCCATTCTCTAGTAGGTCTGTGTCTTTATTCCCATCTTGCCCCTAGGTTCTTCATCACCATTTTTTTTTTTTTTTAAGATTCCATATATATGTGTTAGCATACAGTATTTGTTTTTCTCTTTCTGACTTATTTCAATCTGTAGGACAGACTCTAGGTCCATCCACCTCACTACAAATAACTCAATTTTGTTTCTTTTTATGGCTGAGTAATATTGCATTGTATTTATGTGCCACATCTTTAACCATTCATCTGTCAATGGACACTTAGGTTGTTTCCATGTCCTGGCTATTGTAAATAGAGCTGCAATGAACATTGTGGTACATGAGTCTTTGAATTATGGTTTTCTCCGGGAATATGCCCAGTAGTGGGATTGCTGGGTTGTATGGTAGTTCTATTTTTAGTTTTTTAAGGAACCTCCATACTGTTCTCCATAGTGGCTGCACCAATCTACATTCCCACCAACAGTGCAAGAGGGTTCCCTTTTCTCCACACCCTCTCCAGCATTTATTATTTGTAGATTTTTTGATGATGGTCATTCTGACCGGTGAGAGATGATATCTCAATGTAGTTTTGATTTGCATTTCTCTAATGATTAATGATGTTGAGCATCCTTTCATGTGTTTGTTGGCAATCTGTGTATCTTCTTTGGAGAAATGTCTATTTAGGTCTTCTGCCCATTTTTGGATTGGGTTGTCTGTTTTTTTGATATTGAGCTGCATGCCTTACTTTGACTAGAACTAGGACTGAAAGAGAAATTTTCAAAAAGTGGTAAATCCTTCTGATCAGTATCTTAGGAGATAACACCTAAAAGCCAGAAATAAAAACTAAAGCACAAAATCCAATAGCTAGCACTGTAATCTACATTTTTCAGTAGAAGAGTCATCATTTACTTACATTTTAATGTCTCTCCAGCATATGGTATGTGCAATTTAAATCGGTCACAGTTGGGTCCAGGAGTCAATGACGTGCAGCTTTAAAAAAAAGAAAGAGAAGAAAAGAGTTTCTTAAAATCCCGCATATTTACAATATTTAATAAGTTAATAAAAAGTGATCCTTAAAGACAAACGATTAAGACACTGGCTTATAGAACAAAATAAAAGCCCTTAATGGTCATGGGGGCCAAGACACAGCAAGACTTGCACTCAAACAAATAATTCATTTCTCCCACAATAAAACCTATATGCCTTCTAACAATGAATACCAACACTGCTTCAACTACTCCTCTCAAAGCAGTGTATCTCGACTTTGAAAACAGGTATATGATCCAAAACAGGTCTGTAGTCTTTGATGTCAAGAGCTGCAAAAGAAGAGTAGTTTTGTGGTCATATTTTAAATATAGACTCTTAGTTTTCACTCAGTTAGTACTAAAAAGAGCCCACTTGTGGTCTTTTTCTGGTACCAGATGGTTTTCTCTCTTTTCCCGAAAATAAGGCGCTTCCTCTAGATTTGGCACCCCATAACTTACATCTGTAGCAGAGCACAATGCACTGCACTCAGTTTCAGATAAAATGCAAATCTAAAAGGGGGGTGAGTTAGTCACCCAGGTCTCAACAGCTTTTTTTTTTTTTAATCTATTACTTCACAAAGTTATACAATACTCTTTGTTCTTTACAGAGATTTACTTTGTAAGATATCTCTCATAATCTTCTGAGTCATAACTTCAAGTGCATAACAGCAATATTGGCTTCATAAATTAATAAAATATTAATGTGAAGTCAGTCAAGGAAGTTGTATGTCTTCATTTAGTCAAAAAAAAAGCAAGGTTTTTAATTTGTAAAGAAGGCTAATTTTCATTCATAATTCCAAAACTGCCTATGAAACATTTCTGAAAAAGAACCTACAAAAGTAGTTTAAGGAATGGAAGCATTGTTAGAACAAATGTACAACTTTCCGAGATGGCCACTTTGAAGGGCAACAGTCATTTGAAACTAAATTTAAGAAGTGCTGGCTCGAAGAAAAACTAACTCAGATCTCAGATTAACTATTACTTTTTCCCAAAACTATTTGAATGTGAAAGAGAAAAGAAGCAGACAGAAACTTTAATGTATTTAACATAAATCACTAGGTTGATTATTCCTCTTTACCTTTAGGGGCCAATAAAAATATTAGTTTATAAACTAAACAAAATTGCACTAGTCATTGCAGAGTAATCTACTTTAATGTTTTACAGGTTTTAAGAACACAGACTCCTTTACCTTTCAATATAAAAAATTCTTCAGGGCACATTTTATTAAAGGTACTAAAATATTTCTCTTATAGTATAATCTTTTCTAGCTCACAACATAGTAGTTCTTTGAAAACACTTATGGAAAACACATAAATTTTCGCATTATAAAATACAAAGGGACAGAAATGACCCTATAAGCAACACTAAGAATTTTTTCTCTTATATTGAACCAGCAATGTTTTTAAATGATTTTTTAAAAAAATATTCAATCAAGTGTCTTTTGGGGTCTTGAAGATCATCAAATTACCTACACCGCTTAATGACTGAAGTTATTAATAGTACAGGAAATCCTCAGGATTAATCTGATTCTGGTTTGTTTGAATAACTCATCCTTCTTCAATGTGAATTAGGTTTCTAAATTCTTACATTCACGGTGGGGCCACACTTTATATTATTCACTTTATGCCTTAACCACGACTAGGACAGTGTTTTTGTGCTCTGCCTCTTCACCTTCCTCCCTTCCTACTTGAAGGGCTGGTTCCAGCCACCTCAGGGTGTAGAAAAATACATTCCTCCACCTGCGTGATTCACTCGCTGATTCTCTTCACTTAGATAAGATTTATTGAACATTGTTCTATGTGTTAGGAATACAGGGTGGACAAGACAGACAAGAGCTACAGTCTCACGATAATTAAATTCTAGCGAGGGACGGAGATCTAGCGAGGGACGGAGAAATGAGAAAAAAAGGAGACAGGGCTTCCCTGGTGGCGCAGTGGTTGAGAGTCCGCCTGCCGATGCAGGGGACACGGGTTCGTGCCCCGGTCCGGGAAGATCCCACATGCCGCGGAGCGGCTGGGCCCGTGAGCCATGGCCGCTGAGCCTGCGCGTCCGGAGCCTGTGCTCCGCAACGGGAGAGGCCACAACAGTGAGAGGCCCAGTGTATCGCAAAAAAAAAAAAAAAAAAGGAGACAAACCCACAAAGATGGTTTAAGATTGCTAAATGTGATGAAGAAAATAAAACAGCGAGCTGCAATAAAACAGGAGCCACATTACATTGGAAGACTGGGGAAGACCCCTGGAGGAGGTGAAATCCGAAACCTGAATAACCCGAAGGGGCCAACCATGAAAGCTCTGGGGAAGAGCGTTCCAGCTAGAGGAAACAGCTGGTGCAAAGGCGTGAAGGCAGGAACAAGTTTGATATTTCTGGGGGAAGGAATCTTGCTAAGTCTGGGCAATGCGGCTAGAGCAGAGTGACTGAGAGAGAAAACAGCAAAAGACCAGGACAAGAGATTAAGCAAGGGACAGACCACGCAGAGCCCTGGAAGTGGTGGCGGTTGATCCAGGTTTTACTCTAAGCACAAAGGAAGGTTTTAGGAAGAGTAATATTATCTGATTCTAAGATTCTAAGCTTTTAAAAGATTACCCAGCATACTGTATGGAAAAGGGAACTGTAAAGAGGCAAAACGGAAACGAGGAGACCAGAAACGAGTCCATTTCAGGCCAAGAATGATGCTAGGTACTTGGATGAGGGAAACAGCAGTGGCAAAGGAGACCAGAAGATTTATTCAACAGGGACAACTGGCAGAGAAGCTCACATTTAGGGAGAAGGGAAGTCAAGAGCTGAAAGTGTGGATGACAGCCAAGTCTCACATGGACACAGAGGCAGATCCATAGGTGGGCCAGCCAATCTATACAGGCCACTAACACAGCACGAAAAAGAAGAAAAGATAGAAGAAAAACTCACCTTAGAAGAGTCCTGTTGTTGGAAAGATCACTTACTTGAAGTGGGGATGGTGTCAGGGGTAATACTCCTCAAACAGGAGTATAAACAGGTTATGTCACTAATCTCCAGTGAACTGTAGGGCTTCTGTTTTGCTGAGAGGTATACACAAATTTGGGGCCAAGAACTGAACTGTTCAAGGGAACAGAGGCAAGAAAGGCTAAGCTGGTCTCTCTCTCCTAAAAAGTAGTCAGCTTCTCCTCCAATTAAATACTGAGAAAATTATTTAAAATATCTTGTTATGCTCTGTCTTTCATATTACCTAGGATAAGTAGCTTTATGGGAAACAAACCAATGTCATGTTACCTAAAGGTTCTTTTAAGATTAAAATGTTTCCGCTTTTTTAATTACCTCTGTCTAAAACTGGTTTTGGATGGACTTCCCTGGTGGCGCAGTGGTTAAGAATCCACCTGCCAATGTAGGAGACAAGGGTTCGAGCCCTGGTCCGGGAAGATCCCACATGCCGCGGAACAACAAAGCCCGTGCATCACAACTACTGAGCCTGTGCTCTAGCACCTGAGAGCCACAACTACTGAGCCCGTGTGCCACAACTACTGAAGCCCAAGAGCCTAGAGCCCATGCTACGCGACAAGAGAAGCCACCACAATGAGAAGCCCACACACCGCAAAGAAGAGGAGCCCCTGCTCACCGCAAGTAGAGAAAGCCCGCGAGCAACAACGAAGACCCAGTACAGCGAAAAGTAAATAAATAAAATTTAAAAATTTATTAAAAAACATAAAAAAATAAAATAAAATTGGTTTTGGTCATGTTATTTAATATACCATGAAATTTCAAATCACACTCAAAGAGTGTTTTTCTGTTAATCAAAAAAGGGCACGGGTTAAAAAATACTGAAAACCACATACGGATAGCATGGCTCCACGTACGGAAAAGATAGATCAGTGTGTGTGTATGTCTATGTACATAACAGATTTCAAAAGGACCGTCACCAAAATGCAGCAGGATTTGGGGTGATTTTTAGAATGTTCTTCAACTACCTTTCTGCATTGTTTTGATTAATAATGAACATGAACTATTCTACAATTATATAAATATTTTAAAGCTAAATACATTCTTTTTATATTTGTCTCAGGAAACTTGGCTATGATGGCTTGATTTATCTTTTTCTTCTAAAGTGCTTCACTCCTCTTCAAAAGGAAAGAAGGCAGGATGATCTACCTATAAAGAGTCTTCACGTAAAGTGTATGAAAGTCTTTATATTGTGATATCACAAAATGTCACATTTGTAACATTTATTATCTCTCACAGTTTCTTATGTGGCAGGGTTTGGGAATGGCTTGGCAGGGCAGTTCTGGTGTAAGGCCTCCCATGAAGCTGCAGTCAAATGCAATTACAGAGAACTAATACAGTAGGAAAGTTCATTCTCCTAGAAAGGCACCTCCTTACACAAGTATGAAAATGCTAGTAAATAAAAAGCTACCAACTTCATTAAAATTATATTTGTATAATGGCAACTTGTCCTAACACACAGTTAGATCTAAGGTTTAAAAAACCAATATTCCAAACTGAGTATCTTTTAATAGTAAAATAATTTTTAAATGACTTAGAAATTGCTGACAACTTAAATGTAATTTCAAATTTGTCTCTCAACTATATTTTTTTGTTTAATTTTTTTTTTTTTTTTTTTTGCCACGCCAAGCAGAGGCTTGTGGGATCTTAGTTCCCTGATCAGGGATTGAACCCACGCCCTCAGCAGTGAAAGCACGGAGTCCTAACCACTAGACCGCCAGGGAATTCCCTCTCAACTATACTTCCTGAGTGCTTACTACAGGTCAGGCAGTGTGCTGGGCACTGGGAATACAGCAGTGACAAGAACAAAACACATATCTTGGCATTATAACATAAAAAGGATTTTTGGATGTACTATGCTCTAAAAATGTATCTTTCACTAAATTCTAATTACCTCAATATCTGGGGACTCAAGATTTTAAAGTTTAACATGTGGAAGAACAAAGTGGGTTGAGTTCCCTTTTAAAAAGATTACGCAAGTGGGAATTCTCAAGTGGGGATTCAGGTTAACAACAAACAGGCAGTTTACTCTGGTTCTTTATTACAGAAATTGCAGCTAACCATTGGCACGTTGAAATGCTAAGCATAATAACCTTCTTATACTCTCATTCCTATGATCTCTTATTTTACATCTAATCACGACTCTCAGTATTATTATTGATCTATTTTCTAATTGTGGTTTGTTTTTCCTACCAGATCTAAGATTCTTGGTGCCAAGAACTGCTTTACAGTTTTAAAAATGTCTTAGTACAGCATCTAGTACAGTGCTAAGCAATTCTACTGTATGATTGTAATCATCAGCTAAACTCAAAAACTGTCATTTTACAGATGACAACAGATTAGAAACCACTTCCACTTCTGGCCACATCTTATTCTCCTGGGCCTAAGCATCTTCTCTTTTTTTTTTTTTTTTTTTTAATTTTTATTTATTTATTTTTGGCTGTGTCAGGTCTTCACTGCTGTGTGCAGGCTTTCTCTAGTCGTGGCGAGTGGGGGCTAATAATCTTCATTGCGGTGCACGGGCTTCTCATTGCAGTGGCTTCTCTTGTTGTGGAGCACAGGCGCCAGGCGCGTGGGCTTCAGTAGTTGCGCCTCACGGGCTCTAGAGCGCAGGCTCAGTAGTTGTGGTGCATGGGCTTAGTTGCTCCGTGGCATGTGGGATCTTCCCGGACCAGGGATCAAACCTGTGTCCCCTGCACTGGCAGGCAGATTCTTATCCACTGCGCCCCCAGGGAAGCCCAAGCCTAAGCATCTTTAAATCACCTTTAAATCTCTAGAATCCAACAGCACTGGTGTCCAGAACGTGGCTACTCCACCGACTATGTATGGAGATAAAGGTTTGCTGAATGAAAGGTTTGCATAAGACTTGATTCCCGGTCCAGTGCTCTTTTCCTGACAAAAACTGATGATTTAACTGGAATTGGGAAGGCGCTCTCATCCTCACCTCTGAGAAAGCTGAAAGTGTGACTATTTGTGGAAGGTCCTCCCTTTGAAGAGTTGTGCATGCAACTCAGAATTTAAACTTAAAGTCATTACCTAAAATTACTCTGTTTTCACAAGAAATAATAATAACAACAACAGCTAACATTTGTTGGGCATTTACTATGTGGCGAGCACTGTTCTAAGTTCTTTAATTAGATTAGACTATTTAAGCCCACGGCAACCTTCAGAAATAGATGCTATTATTATCTCCATTTTACAGATGAGGAAACTGAGGCATACAGAAGACATGCAACTTGCTAGTAAGTGACAGAGCTGGGATCCAAGCCCAGGATGTCCAGCTCCAGGGCCCATTTTCTTAACCACCAAACTAAATCATCTCTCAATAATTAAAGGGGAAACCATCAGACTTACTGGAAAATGTGAATTATAACTCTTTTCAACAAATGTGTTTTTATTAAGTACTTATAATACTGGAAAGTAAAAGCTGACAATAAGTTGCCAAAAAGTGTTCAACCACATGTGCTTTAATGAAAAGAAAATGATTTCTCAGTAATAAGAACTGTATACGTGTAAATCAATGATACAAAAGAGGGAACAAGGCCCTTATAACTTGATTAAATAGGTGCTACAATGTTGACCCTCTTGATTTATTCAGCAAACTCTTTAAATAAATAGTGAAACATAAATTTGGATTTGAATCCTCTTTAAATTATTACTTGTTCCTAATTACTGAGATCAAACTCAAATTAGTAGAGTTTCACTCTAAAGAGGAAAAGGTAGGCAATTTCACAACACTTTATATGATTTGAGTGACAACCAAGAATTAATCTTGATTAACAAAGTTATATGAAGATATTCTACAACATTTAAGACATCAGCATTTTTAAGACAATGCAAAATATATACTTTCTAGTTTAATGCTAAACCTATTATTTGACATACTTTCTGGAAAAAATAATGACAAACCATTTCTATTCTTCAAGCCACCTAAAAAGAACAAAGTAGATGAGTCTAGGGTTCCTTCCCTGAGTCTACGTCAGTTTCCTTTACCCTGACTATTAATTCACCATTTGGCATGTTCTCCTACATAGCTTCCTGTTTTCTTGATAATGACGTTTGTGCTTAACCAACAATATTTAACAGCAGCTAAGAAGGAAGTCTTCAGCTTTGGCAACCTAAAATAACAGGTGAGTATAAAGAAAAAACAGGCTCAAAGACCAATAACTGCATTTTAAGTAACTATTAAGTTATAAATTAGAGTGAATTATTGTTAGTTGATATTCAGCACATTTCCATTTTAAAGAATTAATTTATTTTCTCTGAACTAAATCCAACATCAATAATTCCACTCAGACTAAATCAGTTTCAAAATTATCAGTTTCTAGACTGAAATTCAGCAGTAAGGAAGCTAGAAGACGGAAGTAGGATATCTTAACAGCTATCTAAATAATCTATAAAATGGGCATTTTATCTGTGAAGGCATCTGAACCTCTGATTCACAGAATCTTTCACCCTCAGTCTTGGAAGGGAATTATGGTACATCTAAGTTGACTATATCAAAACCCACTAGGTCAAGTCTTAGGCCTTTCTACAAGAAGACTCATGAATTAAAATTGGTAAAAGGAGGCAGCAAAATCACACTGTTTTAGATCAGGGATCCCCAACCCCCAGGCTGCGGACCAGTACCGGTCTGCAGCCTGTTAGGAACCGGGCCTCACAGCAGGAGGTGAGCAGTGGGTGAGCGAGAGAAGCTTCATTTGCCGCTCCCCATGGCTTGCATTACCACCTGAACCATCCCCCCTCCCCCGTCCATGGAAAAACTGTCTTCCATGAAACTTGTCCCTGGTGCCAAAAAGGTTGGGGACCGCTGTTTTAGATCATTATCCAGGAGAATGAAACTACCTACTTGATGACATATGATGTTCCTGATATACCAAATACATCCTCTACATCTCTAAAGCCTAAAATCTATTTCTGGGCCCTACTAGAAAGTGATAGATTTAATTCTTAGCATAGGAATCCAAAATGCCATTACCAGAATAAGTGAGTCAGCCCAGAATGTTTTAAAAATTATAAAATTAAAATATTCAAAAATATGTGTTTGCCAGTTCATGTGGCATCAACTGTTATTCTCAGTTTCCATGCTATATCTCCATTTATAAATGAGAGATTTCAACTCTACTTTAGAGTAGGGAGTATTTTTAAATCTTAGTAGGTGTTCCTATAGCAAAAATGTGGTTTAAATTGCAATATGATTTCAGTAGGAATGATGGGCTCAAATACTATTTTTAGCAGTTAACTAGGAGGGGGGGAATCCTTTAACTTTCTGAGATAGATGCTTAGCTCATTACTGTCCAACCTTTCTTCTTTTCTAATACGTGCGTTTAATTCACTCTGCTAACAGAATAAAAAAGAAAATTAAGAGGATTATCTCAATAAGTGCAGGATAAGTGTTTGATAAAATTAAATATCCATTTATGATTTTTAAAACTCTTTGAAAACAAGGACCAAAAAAAGAAACTTCTGGGGCTTCCCTGGTGGCACAGTGGTTAAGAATACACCTGCCAATGCAGGGGACACAGATTCGAGCCCTGGTCCGGGAAGATCCCACATGCTGCGGAGCAACTAAGCCCGTGCGCCACAACTATTGAGCCTGCGCTCTAGAACCTAAGAGCCACAACTACTGAGCCTGTGTGCCACAACTACTGAAGCCTGCGTGCCTAGAGCCCATGCTCCGCAGCAAGAGAAGCCACTGCAATGAGGAGCCTGTGGACCGCAATGAAGAGTAGCTCCTGCTCGCCGCAACTAAAGAAAGCCCACGTGCAGCAACGAAGACCCAATGCAGACAAAAATAAATAAAATAAATATTTTTTTTAAAAAAAGAAACTTCCTTAATATGATAAAGGCCATCTACCAAAAACCTACAGCAACATCATACTTAGTAACAAAATGTTAAAATTTTCCCTTTGAGATAGAGAATCAGACAAGGATATCCTTTCTTACTACTTTTACTTAACACTGTACTGGAGGTCCTGGCTAGTACACAGTATGTAGCATGGGGAAATAAGGGTATAAATATTGGAAAGGAAGAAATAAAACTATATTTATTTGCAGATAATATGACTGCATGTAGAAAGCTTTTAAAATCTTCATCTGCATCATTGGAAATAATATGTGAGTTTAGTAAAGTTGCTAGACGAAGAACATACAACAAAAATCAACTGTATACTGTATATGTACATCTATATACCATCAACAATCAGTTAAAAAATAAAAACTTTTAGAAAGATGCCATCGAAAATAACATCAAACAATCAAATACATAGAAACAAATGTCACAAAAGATGCACAAGAACACTATTTAGAAAGCTATTATTAAGAAGAAAATAAAAAATGAACATAGATATCGTGTTAACAGATTAAAAGAAACATAATGACAAGATGATAGTTCTCCTTAGGTTGATCTGAAACCTGAAAGGCAGATTCTAAATGGAATGTTAAGAACCAAGAATAGACCAGATTCTCTTGAAGAAGAAAACTTGAGAGAATTATTTACAATAACCAAAAGGTGGAAGCAACCCAAGTATCCACCGACTGAGGAATGGGTAAACAAAATGTAGTATATACATATAATGGAATGTTATTCAGCAGCCTTAAAAAGAAAGGAAATTTGGGGACTTCCCTCGTGGTCCAGTGGTTAAGAATCTGCCTTCCAATGCAGAGGGTTTCGAACCCTGGTCAGGGAACTAAGATCCCACATGCCACGGGGCAACTGAGCCCTCGTGCCACAACTAGAGAGTCTGCGTGCCACAACTACTGAGCCCACACACTCTGAATCCCACGCACCACAACTAGAGAGAAGCCTGTGCGCCACAACAAAGAGCCTGCCCACCGCAACGAAAGATCCTGCGTGCCACAACTAAGACCCGATGCAGCCAAAATCAATCAATAAAAAGGAAGGAAATTTTGACATATGCTACAACATGGATAAACCTTGAAGATATTATACTAAGTGAAATACGCCAGTCACAAAAGGACAAATACTGTATGATAACATTTATATGAGGTACCTAGAGTAGTCAAATTCAAAAAGACAGAAAACAGAATGATGGTTACCAGGGGCTGAGGGGAAAGGAGAAATAGTGTTTACTGGGTACAGAGTTTCAGGTTTGCAAGATGAAAAAGTTCTAGAGATGGATGGTGATGATGACTGCACAACAATCTGAATATACTTAATGCCACTGAACTGTAAACTTAAAAATGGATAAAACAGTCAATTTTATGTTATATTTTACCATAAGGAAAAAACGCAGTAGGAGAACTTACTCTATTGGATATCAAAAATTACTATAAATCATTAAAATAATGACATTGGTACAAAGACAGACAAATAGAACAGTGGAACAGAATAGAGAGTCCAGAGAAAGATCCTCACATATCTGGACAGTTGATTTATGACAAAGGCATCTTTACACAGAAGTAAGGAAAGGAAATTGTTTTCGATAAATGGTGCTGGGTCAACTGGGTATACTTACAGTGAAAAATATGAAACCTGATCCCTATCCTTGTAATATTCCACAAAAATCAAGTCTAAGTGGATTGAAGCTCTGAATGTAAACAGTGAAGAAAAATATTTTTAGAAGATAACTTGGGATGGAGAGAGATAATGTAAGAATATCTTCAAGAACTTAGGGTGAACAAAAATTCCCCAAAAGCACTAACTATAAGGGAAAAGATGGGTAAACAGGATCACCTTAATATTAGATCTCCTGTTCATCAAAAAACACCATTAAGGGAGTGAAAGACAAGCCACAGAGTGAGAGATGATATCTGCAACATATAAAATTGATTAAGGGCTCATATCCTGACCATATAAAGAACTCCTGTAGTGTTAATAAGAAAAAGATAACTAAGTTAGCAGACCCAAAGGAGCACTTCATAAAAGGAGATCCAGGGGTTTCCCTGGTGGTGCAGTGGTTGAGAGTCCGTCTGCCAATGCAGGGGACACGGGTTCGTGCCCCGGTCTCGGAAGATCCCACATGCCGCGGATCGACTGGGCCCGTGAGCCATGGCCGCTGAGCCTGCGCATCTGGAGCCTGTGCTCCGCAACGGGAGAGGCCACAACAGTGAGAGGCCCGCGTACCGCAAAAAAAAAAAAAAAAAAAAAAAAGGAGATCCAAATGGTCAATAAACTTATGAAAAAGTGCTTATGCAAGTTCACATTTTCCTTTCACATAATACTAACTCATTTTGAAACAGCTGTTTTCATGATCTTCATCTCTTTTTTCTTGGGGGGGGGGGGTACGCGGGCCTCTCACTGCTGTGGTCTCTCCCGTTGCCGAGCACAGGCTCCAGACACGCAGGCTCAGCGGCCATGGCTCACGGGCCCAGCCGCTCCGCGGCACGTGGGATCTTCCCGGACCAGGGCACGAACCCGTGTCCCCGGAATCGGCAGGCAGACTCTCAACCACTGCACCACCAGGGAAGCCCTTCACCTCTTCTTTAATTGAATTTTTCTTAACTCTTATGGAAACATTTCCAAAAATATGTGATTGGGGATACACATTTCCTTACTCCAAATCAATTTATAAGTATTTGTTGAACATTATTACTAAAATAACTATATAAAGTGTTACACCTAACAGGTCAATGGTCCATGGTCTGTCTTCAAGTGAGTATGTAAGACAACGCACTAGGTGCAGGAAGAAAAACTTAGGGGAAAAGAGTGTGTGTGTGTGTGTGTGTGTGTGTGTGTGTGTGTGTGTATGCATATATATGTATATGTATGTGTGTGTATATATATATGCAATATATGTATATGTACATGTGTATACATATATGGACAGAGAGAGAGAAATTAATCCTTACCAATATGTAGTATACAGATTGACCCTGGCACTCTCTTTCAGTTCCCATGTAGTTGTTCATGAGCCCTGAGTTTAAAAAGATTACTTTTTCAGGTATGACAAGTGAAAATGCTATATTAAAATTACGTAAATTATGTTTACAGTAGTGCTTATTTCATTTTATATCATTTTTTAAATTTTTATTTTATATTGGAGTATAGTTGATTAACAATGTGCTAGTTTCAGGTGTACAGCAAAGTGATTCAGTTATACATATACATATATCTTTTTTCAGATTCTTTCCCATATAGGTTATTACAGAATACTGAGTAGAGTTGCCTGTGCTATACAGTAGGTCCTTGTTGATTACCTACTTTATATACAGTAATAGTGTGTATATCATTCTTTTTAATATATGTCAGATATGTTTTATAATATACAAGTATGTTTAATAATTAAATAAATATGCATGTATTAGGGGTTCATAATCAAATTATTTGAGGTACATAATCAAAAAAGATAACTGCTATAAGAGTTACAGAAAGGAGTCTCTATTCTCAAGAACCTTGAACTGTAATCAGAAGACAAAAATCAAACCTGTGAAAGTCAAACAAGGCACAATTTAAATAACAATTCAAGACAACAATAGATACAAGTCACAAAGCAATTAACATGATTAATTGCCAAATTAGTGGTTAAAGAAAATAAGCACAATAGGAGTTGAGACAGCAGAGAAACCACTTTCAGCAGGTAGTCAAGGAAGGTTCACTGGAACCCGGGCTCTAAGAATTAATTGGATCTGATCAAGAGAGAGGAAGGAAAAATAAGTACCTGCAAGTGTCCTTAAATAGGGCAAAACCAAGGAGACAGATGCTCTGCTAAAACAAAAGCTCTATAATAAACTAGAGTACATTAAACCTTAGATCCCTTAATGCTCAGCAGCCTACCTGGTGGCACACAGGAGGCACCTGAAAACTACTGCATATATAGTACAGGTGAGCAAGTGGAGCCGGAGAGGACAAGTGTACCCCAAGGTCATATCAAAGTTGAAACAAATTACATAAATGTCCTGGACGGATTCCTATTCCAACTGTGGGAATGCTGGTGATTCTTACATTAAAAAATATTATAGGGCTTCCCTGGTGGCGCAGTGGTTGAGAGTCCGCCTGCCGATGCAGGGGACACGGGTTCATGCCCCGGTCCGGGAAGATCCCACATGCCGTGGAGCGGCTGGGCCCGTGAGCCATGGCCGCTGAGCCTGCGCGTACGGAGCCTGTGCTCCACAACGGGAGAGGCCACAACAGTGAGAGGCCCGCATATCACAAAAAAAAAAAAAAAATTATAGAAATCACCAGGGACAAGGCCAACTTACATACTATTTTTTACAATTAACGTACAACATAATTTTAGAAAAAGCAATTTTTATATAAAACACTTAATTTGTTCAATAAAAATATTCCTGTAACAGTTTTAGGCCACCATTTTCATTCCTTGACCCCAAACATGACCTAAATGGATGTATTCCCTATTCTCTGAACTCTGCTTTATATTTTATACCATTTATAACCTATATGCTAAATCCCAATCTCAATTCCTGCTCCTTACAGGAAAGGACTGGAGAGTATTTGTCTTGGCATGCTCCAGTGGCTCACGTTCTCAAGGGAATGAACTAGCAGAGCTTTCATCTTTCTCTTACTGATTTTCATGATATTAGTTTTATTTGTTTGTATCTCCACAGTGCCTCACACTTACTAGGTGCTCAGTATATTACTTCTTATAAAAAATAAATTTGAACACTGCTATATTTAAAATAGATAACCAACAAGAACCTACTGTATAGCACAGGGAACTCTGCTCAATATTCTGTAATAACCCAAATGGGAAAAGAATTTGAAAAAGAATACATACCTGTATATGTATAACTGAATCACTTTGCTGTACAACTGAAACTAACACAACATTGTTAATCAACTATACTCCAGTATAAAATAAAAATTTAAATAAATAAATAAATTTGAGTGAACATGAACAGTGCAAAGGTAGGGTACAGAAAAGAATAAATGGAAAACTGGTAGGGGACAGGGGAGGACAGAGAGAAAAAAAACAAGAAGAAGTAGAAGAGTGAACTGCAGTGGAAACAGACAACACAGTGAAGGTAAAAATGGAGAAGGGGAGAGAGAATGGGAGAGCGGAGGGAAGAGGGAGAGTTAATAGATCTGAAGTGTCATTAAAGGATTCCCTTTCCTGCTGGTGAGAGGTGCTTTCCAAAGATGAAAGAAAAGTTTTTTAAATTCTCAAATTCTTCTCTTTAAGTGATTATGAAAAAACTTAGCATCTGTTATATGAGCATATCTGGAACTACAAGATAATGGGACAAATGTGCCATCCACGGATTTCAGGTGTAGGTGGTTTCAGAGGATTTTTTTCTTAGATTGCCATTTGAGATACAATTGTTATACACTATGAATTTTAAAGCCTCGTGCAGGTTAAATAATCGGTCTCTTCCTTGGTTTCCTCATCTGTAAAATGGGGATGATAGTCACACTCCATGGAGCTGTCATGAGGATCCACTGACTTGATATATATAAAGTGCTTAGAACAGGGCCTGGTACAGAGTACGTAATTACTGTTAGGAGTATTCAAAAGCACAAATTGCAAAACCAGAAATATGGAGAAGGAAAGTCTATCTCAAACACTGTATTCATTAAAGCCTTAATTTTGCTTGGGTAATAATTTTCAGAATTTAAAGCAAACAAGCAAAAAAAAAATCTTCAATTGACCCCCTCACCTCACTACTATGCCTTCTTTATTCCACAGACAAAAATTATCAGAGGGGGTCCCATCGTGCAGAAATTGAATCAGAGCAGTAAAATGATTTTCCCAGGTCCCAAGTCGAATCTAATGGAGCCCAGGATGCCCCTCATGTTGCACAGCAGGACCCACAGGGGAAGAAAGAGAAGAATATCAGCTGGAGGATGTAAGTGGTGGCAGAGCCGGAAGAGAACAGGAGCCATCAGAGAAAAGCAAGGAGGGGAAGCCTCTAGTCTAGACCAGAGGCTTTCACACCTTTCTGATACACAGTAAGAAACTTATATATCACCACTTTGTACCACCACTCACTACACACACATGCGCTGAGTATATATGTACATATATGGGTACGTGTGTATACACAAGTGTCTATGTGTCTATATATACAAATTGAAACATTTTTCTGTAATACTTAGCTCTACTACATGAAATGCACTGATATTTTTTATTCAGTTCTATCCTATTTCATATTTTTTTAATGTGGATCAAGACCCACTAAAATGATTTTATAACATACCAATGGGTTACAACCTGCCAATGGTTTGCAACACAAAGCTCTGTCCAATACAACCTCAGAGAATATAATTTCCAGAAAAATGAAGATAACAGTACTGTACTCCACACTGGTTAAAACCATCCCTCAAACACGTCATTCAGCTCTAGGTATTACACTTTGAGAAGTAGAGAGACTAACTGGATCACATTCAGAAAAGCCAATAAGAATGGTAAAAGGACACAAATCACATGGTATAAGCAAAGGTTATGTGTCAGCCTGCAGAAGAGAAAAATACAAAACGTGACAGCTATCTTCATTTATGTGAAGTACTGTTGCATCGAGGATTCATTGTTTGTTCCATACTGTGTCAAGATGTAGAAGTGACACAAAAGCACTTTCTAACAGCACAGCTGCCCAATAAGTGGCCTTGGGACTCATGGAGTTTCCCTGTGACTGGAGATACTCAGGCACAGCCTGGACAGGCGCTTAGCAGGGAAGCTAAGAAGGGGCTAATATATCACATGGTGGTTGTTAGAAGGGGCTAATATATCACATGGTGGTTGTTAGGGTTTAATGTCTTCCAATCCTGAAATTCTGTTAACTCTAGACTAGATTAAGACAGTATTATACTATAACACGACTTAAAAAGCCAACACCAGTTCTTTATTAAGTTTTTATAAAAAAATGAATTCTACCATGAACTACATTAAACAACCTGAAATGGCAAATGTTGACATTTTAACAAAAAACAATATAATAAAAATTGACTTAATGTGCCCAGCCCAGTCAAAAAAAATCATCAGTTTCGACAGAAAAAGTGAAATGCCACCCAAGTCACTGGCATAGTGTTAAGATGTTTATCAACTTAGAAAATATAAATCCATATATAGCTTTAACAAGCAAATAGCAAAAAAATGTTTGATCTTTTTTTTTTTGGTGGGGGTGGGGTCCCGTGCCGCACAGCATACAGGATCTTAGTTCCCCCACCAGGGCTCAAACCCGCACTCCCTGCAGTGGAAGCGTAGAGTCCTAACCACCAGGCGGCCTAAAATGTTTGATCTTTAAAATGCGCAGGAATAAAGGAAGAAGGTTTCCCCAAAAAAGACTATATTGTAAACATTCTCTCCTTACTCAAAAGTCATGCTTCTTTGGTCTATATGTAGAATACACAAACAAAGTAATCATGCTTTGTCTGAATTTTTACTAAACCAACTAACTGAAAGTTTTGAGAGAAGTCTTCATTCTTATAACCTTCTACCACATTTGTTCGACTGTATTTGTTTCAAACGAGAAAGAAACCAGTATCTCAGATTATGCAATGTGTAGCTAGGAATTACTTATCACTAACGTACTACACTGTCTCACCCCTCAGATAGAATTCTCAAAAAGGCCAACTCCGGGACTGTCAGAATGTAGAAATCCTCTGAATAGTGACACTCAAAGTGGGGCCCATGGACCAGTACTAGACTATAAACTATTACTAATCCATGATGAGACAAGCACAGATACTGAGTAAGAATTTAGAAACTTTTAGAGCAATTTGTAAGAGTAATTTTAATTTTGATGAATCTAATATAAAGAAGAATCTAATATAAATATTTCATTTTTCTAGTAATTCTTTCTTATTATATTTTAGAAAAGTATCAGTTGGTGACAGACTGGACTTTTTTTAAAACTCTAGTCCTTCACCAAAGACAGTTTGAGAAACATTTATCTAAATATCCTTTAAATGCTGAAGGTCCTTGACCATAAAGATAAACTGCTTTACTTTGATGTCCCCCAATCTCTCTATTCCCTTTGGTTTTCCCACTACAGTAACAAACACTATTTACTCCTTGCCAAGTGTTCTTTTGATATCCCTGCTAGGTTGACAATAATATCAATATAGCTCACTGCTTAAAATTTATCATTGGATTATCTATCTGTCTGCTCAGAATTTGTAACACTACTTCATTTGCATCCAGATGTAGCGCCAACATGTTCTTGGATTCATTCCTTTTAAGAAGATATTAACTAATTTGACGATCCAGTTTGGAGGGGTCACCCAATCTTATAATATGACTGCTGGCATCATCTGTGGCAGTAAGTCATAATTTTTTAGAAAGTCTAAAGACTGTATAGCTCAGTTCTAAATCCTAGGCCTCCACACCTAAAGTAGTGGCCTGCTGCGTCCTGAACTCATGATTAAAGACCTGATACCTCTGCAATTCTGCCAATCTACCTGGACTCTCAATTCTCCATTTGAACTATTTGGTCCCCAGAATCCCTTCTGATTACACATTCTTTTGTTTCTTACACAAATATGTACAAAGATGGATATAATAAATACATAGTAGTACCCCCTTAAATGCAGTTTTCCTTTCCAAGATTTCAGTTACCAACGGTCGAAGTCTGAAAATATTACATGGGAAATTCCAGAAATAAACAGCTCATAAGATTTAAGTTTCATGCCCTTTCTGAGATCTCGGGCTGTCCCATCAGGAATCCCCAGCCATGTCACAGTCTGTTCCTGACATCCAACTGCTGACATCATCAGGGCTCAGTGATCCAGGATCACCTGAAGCAGATGGTCCTCCTCCTGACCAACCGTCAGGTCATTAGTAGCCTAACACTAAGTCACAATTCCTGTACCATTTACCTCACTTCACCTAATCATGTAGGCATTTGATCATCTCCCATCATGTTAAGAAGAAAAAGGGTACTTACAGTACAAGATATTTTGAAAGAGAGACCACAGTCACATAACTTTTTTACCGTATATTGTTATAATTGTTCTCTTTTATTATTGTTGCTGTTAAGCTCTTACTGTGCCTAATTTATAAATTAAACTTTATCATAAGTATATATGGAGCTCAGTACTATCTGTGGTTTCAAGCATCACTGGAGGTTCTTGGAACATATCTCCCATGGATAAAGGGGGACTAGTGTATTTATAAAAACCTGCCAATAACAACTCCTAAAGACATTTTTATTATCCAAAAATATAATCAATACTACTCTTAGGAAAAATTAAATAAATACACAGGGCTGTACTATAAGAAATTATTCCAGAATGCCAATAGTTACATACTTTTAGTTAAAATGTGCAACATCACTTAAGCTTCCAACCGTTCAATAACTTGAATAATGGAAAAAAGCAAAAAAAAATATGAAGGAGTCTGAGAATTTAGGTCAAAGAATGAATCAGTGACAGACAATAAAATAACTACATGTGTTTAACTTCTGCCCCAGTTCCAACTATGAAATTGTTTAGTCTTTAATTTGTAGACATCTACAAGCTCTTGTCAATTATCTACAACACTGAGAGCCAGCTCATTTATAGTAACTTATTGCCTAGAAAATATTGTTATTTTAGACAGCTACTTTTTCTGAATGACTTCTAATACCTCTTCCTGATGTTTAAGTTTTAGTCTCAACTGCCTAAGAAATTTCTGAAATCTATCCAGTAAATGGGTTTTCTTACTACCATATCTAAAGATGTTTCACAAATGTAGATGGCCAAAACACCTGTTTCACAGTATACTATATTAATAAGTGACTCCTATCTTTTTCTGGCCAATGCTTTCTTAAAAAATAAATAAATAATATCTGGTAGAGAAGACCTGGGATCCAGTCCTGTTCTCCACAACGTATCAGCTAAGTAACCCTGAATGAGTTACTTAATCTCTCTGAGATTTATGTCCTCACATGTTTTTAAAAAAATTTTAAAGGGATTATTATAAAAACATTCCTCACAGATTTACTGAGGGCAAAAAAGAGCCAATGAAAAAAGAGCTTTGTACTATTCACAAATGCTAAATACATTTATTGCCCATTTCTTTATGGTAAAAAGATGACAGATAGATAGATAGATAGATAGATAGATAGATAGATAGATAGATAGATAGAAGATAGATAGGGAGACAGATAGGGAGACAGATAGATAGATATTGTCTATTTAGAGCTCTGAATCCACTGTTGGCCATGGTCAGTATCCACTATCCAATTCACAGTAAAATAAATTTTATATTCTTTCCCAGGAATGCTATTGAAAGTTCTGTCACTCCTACAATATAAAGTATATACTCACACAAAGAGTCCTGATGATAAACCTACACCGGGAAGGGCACAAAGTGACAAAGATGCTCTCTTTTGAATTTCATTCTTCCCCAAGTCCGTTTCTTCAATCTTCTATCCCAATGTCTGTGTTTTCTCCTAATACTAATAAAAATTTCCCCTGATGCTGTCTCATCCCACTGGGTTCCTACAGCAGAAACTGTTTTTAAGCCAGATCTACCTTTTTTTAAATGAATTACACAAGTGAAAACCTTTCACTATAAAAAAATTATAATAATATGGAAATCAAAGTACCAAGTATCCCTTCACGGCTCATACTTCCCTCTCCCAAGTTAACCACTGAATTGAGGTTTTTAAATATCCTTCCAAACCTTCCTCCATACATTTAGATATACATATGTATACATCTATAGAAGACTTGTGTACACAGATACAGTCATACAATACCTGTTATACTGTAGACTGACACTTAACCTACTTGCCATTCAGTCCTGATCAACACTCCTCTAGTGGCACTTTGGCAATACAGACAATACTTCCCAGTGGTGGGTCACTGAGATCATTCCACTCACAGCACAGTTTCTTAGAGCTTCAACAAGTATTTACTGAGTGCCTACTTTGTGCCACATACAGGGTGTAAGGTCCTGAACAAAACAGGCATGGTGCCTGCCTTCACGGAGCTAAAAGTCTGGCGTTAAGACACAGCATTAAATAAATAATCAGCTGTGGGGCTTCCCTGGTGGCGCAGTGGTTGAGAGTCTGCCTGCCGATGCAGGGGACACGGGTTCGTGCCCCGGTCCGGGAAGATCCCACATGCCGCAGAGCGGCTGGGCCCGTGAGCCACGGCCGCTGAGCCTGCACGTCTGGAGCCTGTGCTCCGCAACAGGAGAGGCCACAACAGTGAGAGCTCTGCGTACCGCAAAAAAAATAAAAATAAAAAAATAATCAGCTGTGAACATAATTTCAAATGGCAGAGGTGCTAAAATCAGATGTTACAGGAGCAACCTAAATGGGAAAAGAATCTGAAAAAGAATAGATACATGTATATGTATCACTGAATCACTTTGCTGTACACCTGAAACTAACACAACACTGTTGATCAACTATACTCCAATATAAAATAAAAAGTTAAAAAAAAAAATAAGATGTTACAGGAGAACACAGCCAGGAAACCTAATTTAGCTGGGGGCTAGGAGAGCCCTCTGAAACTCTGAAAAAATTACATTCAAGCTAAATCTGAAGCATTGTAGAAATCAGACAATTCATAAAAGGAGGAGAAAGAATGATCCAGGAAAAGGAAGAAGGTGAGCAAAAGCTCCCACTGGAAAAGGGCTTGGGGCCTTCTGGTAACAACGAGGAGGTCAGTGAAGCTTCAGGGAAGTAAACGACGGGGAAAGCAACACAATATAAGGCTGAACAGGGGAGAGGTGCCCAATCACATGGCAAATCACTGAGCATTTGGAGATTTTATCCTAAGAGCAAAGGGAAGCCATTCAATAGCTCTGAATGAGTCACAAGATCTACTTTTGATTTTTAACTTACATTTATTAGATTTCCTGAAAACAATATAAATGGCTGCTAGGTAGAATACAGATTAGAGAAGAGCTGGAACACTTATGAAGAGACTGGTTAGACAACCGTTGGTGGTGCTGACAGTGCAGATGGAGAGAAATGGCTGGACTGGAGGCCAAAGAGCCTCTGAGAGGAGCTGATGAAGCTAAAGAGACATGTGCATTTCAAGAAGTAATGATATCTCGAAGTCCACACTCATGATTGCAACAGGATTCCGTTTCAGCAGCTCACTTTGCTGAGGAGTCCCTCTCAATGGCTGCATGCTTGCCTCTGGTTTTCTTCACCCTTTCTTCTCTATAATCTTTTCCTGTCCCAATTTTATCTCCCCGTATTGTCCCTCTGCCTCCCTCCATCGCTTCTTTTTTCCCTCCATAACCTTCTCCCTTACTTAGATACAATATGAAACTGAAATAATTTTTAAATGTTTACTCTACTTAATGAATAGTTCTTAATTTAAAATCCAAAGGATTCAAACATGTATACATACATTCACCGAAAGATACGTACTAGAATGTTCACATCAGCACTATTCATAAAAGACAAACACTAGGAGCTACCCAAGTGCCCTCCATCAGCTGAAGAGATAAACTGCTGTGTTCAAATAATGGACTACTCCTTGCTCAAGCAGGAGAATCAATATATCCACAACAGTATAAAATCTCACAAACATAATGTTGAAAAAAAGAAGCCAGACACCAAACGGCATTTTGTGGAATATAAATTCTACTTACATTAAGTTTTTTTTTAAAAAAAAGGCAAAACTAACCTACGCTTTCAGAAGGCAGGACAGTAGTTATCCTTGCACGTGTGATGGGGGAGGAAGAGCACCAGGAGGATGCGTGAGGAGCTGGTAACGTGTTGTGCGGGGTGCTCACTACACAAACGTGTTCAGCTTGTGAAAATTCACAGAGTTATATAACATATGATTAGGTGGACTTTTCTGAATGTATTCTGTACTTCAAAAAAAGTTTTTTAAAATCAATGAGTTTAGACCTTTAATGTCCAGGGGAAGGGAGCAGTAGCAACAACTAACCACTTTTTTGATCCATGATGCCCTCTAACGACCTTTTTTACCCCAGGACACAACTGTGATATAGCTGAACTTGGAACCACGAAATCTACTCTCAGATTCCCAGCTTTTTTTTTTCTTTCTTTTTTTTTTTTTTTGCGGTACACGGGCCTTTCACTGCTGTGGCCTCTCCCATTGCAGATCACAGGCTCCGGACGCGCAGGCTCAGCGGCCATGGCTCACGTGCCCAGCTGCTCCATGGCATGTGGGATCCTCCCGGACCGGGGCACGAACCCGTGTCCCCTGCATCGGCAGGCGGACTCTCAACCACTGCGCCACCAGGGAAGCCCAGATTCCCAGCTTTATACTTATTGTTCTTCTACTGTGCCGTGTCCTACCCTTGGCACTGAGGACACAGCTGTGATGCCAGGTGAGACCCCTGCCTTCTTTGAGGCAATATATGCTTGAAATTGGCAAGAAGCTGGATCCCGAATGGAGAAAAACAGGGGAGACCTGCTTTTGATGGAATGGTCTAGCTAGACAACCCTGAACAAGTCACTTAACTTACTTGAGTCTCAGTTACCTCATCTGCCTTAATGGATTATTATAAGGATCAAATGTGATAGGATCTTTCAAAGCACTCATAATGATAGCATTACTAATGATAACAGCTCTTATTACATTATTGTCCTTACTGCTCAATATAGAGTTGCTTGAGTTAACCAGTGTCAGCCTGGTCTACACACTAATACAGTAACAATAACAAGGAATAATATTTTGGGGGCCATTAATTCTCAATTAAGAGGTTTCTACTGTGGGTAGAAGCAGGTGTATTGATAAACAGCTCTCCACTCCCTCTAGAGGGGTGCTAACGACACAAAGGCCTGACTCAATTTCAGCACAGCCTTCTCCAGCCTTTAAAGAGAAGTAAGCACGGAAAGACGGAGCTAAGAGAGGGGCAGGCTAGAGAAGTGATAGCAGCTTCTCAGAGATCAAACTAACCAACCAAAGAATATCTATGCAGTACCTTCATTTATTATCTGACCAGCACTTTCTTGGTACCACCATGAATCAAGGTCCATACTTAAAGGAGCTTAAGATACGGTATCAGAACTAAAATCAAACAAAGACAACAAATTTAGGGGAAAGCAAAAGGACTGAGCAATCAGAGACTTGGTATCAAATCCTGGTTCTGCCACGTAGCAGCTTGGGACCCTCACCTTGACCTCTCAGGACTGCTTCCGTCCTTGTAACAAGAGGATGCCAACACCTACACCTTGTGCAGTGATGCTGCAGAAGGCAGTGTAGCTAATGTGCCTAGGACACGATGTGGTGTAGCAGCTACTATTACTGCTACCATCATCGTGATTATTTTATAGGCAGAATTCCACTAAAAGCCACTAGTAAGCAGCCCAAAGTGTCTACACGTTGGTTCCCTCTATTCTTTCTGACTGCATTCCCTAAGTCCTACACGGAGCAGTATGTACTCAGATACATTTACACTATAAGGCTAAAAATACAGTAGGAACATAAATCTATGTGCTTGCACAGACTGAAAAGGTAAAAAAGCCTCTTTGAGTTTTCAGAACCTCAGCTGCTTCTAAAACTATGAGGATGCTCTCCCTGCTACTTATTCTGGCTTAAATCTTGGGGCAGCCTCCTTTACAGAAGCTATTTTCATAAGAATTTACAGTTCAAGAATAAGTTCACAATTTCAGCACTGTTTTAGCTTTCCTCACAGTACTTAATTTAGTTTGCTTTCTCAGCCAAAGGCTTGAATCAAAGCATAAATTGAAGGAAAAAAAAACAAACAATGGTGAAAGACTGATAGCCTTTTCTGTAAGGTCAGGAATAAGACAAGGAGGCCTGCTTTCACCACTTCTATTCAAAATAGTACTGGAAGTCCTAACAAGAGAAATTAGGCAAGAAGGAGATATAAAAGGCATCCATATCGAAAAAGAAGAAGTAGAACTACCTCTGTTTACAGATGACAAGATCTAACATGCAGAAAACGCTAAAGATTCCACCAGAAAAAAACTGTTAGAACTAATAAACAAATTCACCAAAGTTGCAGGATACATAATTAACACACAAAATTCAGTGGCAGTTCCATATACTAACAATAAACAATTTGGAAAGGAAATTACAAAAACAATCCCATTTACAACAGAATCAAAAAGAATAAAATACTTAGGAATAAACTTAACCGAGAAGGCAAAAGACATGGACACTCAAAACTACAGAACATTGCTGAAAGAGATTAAAGAAGGCACAGACAAATGGAAAGACATTCTGTGTTCACTGAAGACTGTTAAAATGTTGATATTATCCAAAGCGATCTACAGAGTCAATGCAATCTCTATCAAAAGCTCAATGACATTTTTTGCAGAAATAGAAAAAGCCATCCTAAAATTCAAATGAAAGCTCAAGGGATTCCCTAATATCCAACACAATCCTGAAAAAGAAGAACAAAGTTGGAGGTCTTATACTTCCCAACTTCAAAACTTAATACAAAGCTATGGTATTCAAAAGAGTGTGAAACTGGCATAAAGACAGACATATAGATAAACTGAATAGAATAGAGAGCCCAGAAATAAGCTCTCACATATATGATCAAATGATTTTCAACAACAATACCAAAAGCATGTAATGGCAAAAAGACTGTCTTTTCAACAAATAGTGTTGGGAAAACTGGATATCCATGTGCAAAAAAAAATGAAGTTGAATCCTTATCTTACACCATACCCCCAAATTTTTAATTAAAAACTGAAAATGGATCAAAGACCTAACCATAGAGCTAAAATGATAAAGCTCTTAGAAGAAAACATAGGGGGAAAGCTTTATGACATTGGATTCAGCACTAATTTCTTGGACATGACACCAAAAGGACAGGCAACAAAAGAAAAAATAGATAAGCTAGATCTCATCAAAAGTAAAAACTCTGTGCATCAAAGGATACTGTGAACCGAGTGAAAAGGCAATCCATGGAATGGGAGAAGGTATTCGCAAATCATGTATCTGATAAGGATTTGATATCCAGAATATATAAAGGACTCCTACAACTAGGAAACATCAACAAAAATTTAAATAGGCAAAGGACTTGAATAGACATGTCTCCAAAGAAGATACACAAATGACCAATAAGCACATGAAAAGATGCTCAACAACTTTAGGGAGATGCAAATCAAAACCATAATGAGATACCACTTCATATTTGTTAGGATGACTATTATTTTTTAAAAAAATTAAAAACCAACATGTGTTGGTGAGGATATGAAAAAATTAGAACCCTTGTGCATTGCTGGTGGCAATGTAAAATGGGGCAGCCACTGTGGAAAACAGTATGGTGATATCTCAAAAAATTAAACGTAAAATTACCATATGATCCAGCAATTCCACTTCTGAGTATGTTCCTAAAAGAACTGAAAACGGACTCAGAAAGATGTTTGCACACCCGTGTTTATAGCAGCATTACTCACAATAGCCAAAAGGTGGAAGCAAACTAAGTGTCCATCAGTGGATGAATGGATAAACAAAATGTGGCATATACATGCAATGGAATATTATTCAGCCTTAAAAATGAAGACAATTTTGACACATGCTACAACGTGGATAAAACTTGAAGGTGTTATGCTAAGTGAAATTAGCCAGTTACAAAAAGACAAATTCTGCATAATTCCACTTATACAAGGTACTTAAGGTAGTAAGATTCATAGACAAAAAATAAAATGGTGATTGCCAAGGGCTGAGGGAAGGGAGGAATGGGGGGTTATTGTTTAATGCGCAAGGAGTTTCAGTTTTGCAAGATTAAAAATGTTCTGGAGATGGATGGTGGTGATGGCTGCACAACACTGTGAATGTACTTAATGACACTGAACTGTACACTTAAAAATGGTGAAAATGGTAAATTTGTGTTACGTATATTTTACCACATTAAAAACAAAGTATGTGCTAAGCCCGAAATTGAACCTCCATGTTAGTAATTTACCGAACCACAAAAATTTTTAAATAATGCTTTTTAACTGAAAAAGTCTTAGGAGTCTACAGATGAAAAAAGCAATTGTTCTGAAGGCATTATACCTACTTAACAGTAGAATATCAAGATGTTTCCCAAAACTTCCACTTGATTCCAGATCTCTTATCAATAAGTTGGCAAGAGCAAAGGCTGAGATAAAAACCTTTGCAGAAAACAAAAAGGATACGTTTTTCAAAAAGTCAAGAGAAGCAAGGTCAATGGGAAAAACAGCTTTCATAACATGCCATTAGAAAGATAACCAAATGACTCAGGAAATGTGGCCCTGGAAAGGAAAATTACGAAATTATTTCTCAAGACCGTGGCACCAAAAAGCAAGATTATTCAAGCAACATGGAAGCTAAAAAGGGGGCTGTGTTACATGTGCATAAGGAGTCCTTTAACATATGACTGATGGCACAGGACAGTTAATTTGGAGCCCTGAAACAGATTTATGTACCTATCAACATGTATTAAAAGAGCCCCGCTTTAATCTTAAAGAATTTTGCAAATTTGTCATTCTAATTAAACAAAAAACGAGTCAAAAAGTACTACCTTCAAATTGCACAGAATAGAGAGGACAAAAGATAACAGTAGGAATGATTTTTTTTCGTTCTCTTTAATAATGCAAAGTAGAGCTAGGAACAGACTAAATTAATCTTACACCCCTCTCCTTTACACGTTAGACTGGCTACTTCCCTTCATCTCTTCCCCTTCCCCAACTTCCATACCAAGTGAAGTCACCCTGAAATTAAGTCACTGCAGGGCATGAAAAGCCCAAGACTGACAAACATCTAAAACTCCGGACTCAGATTTATCCTAGCATTCACCACCCCAGGCTCTGTGTGAACACTGTGGAATCCTAGCAAAAGTTCCCAAGGCCAGTGACTGCAGGGTTCACTGAGCCAAGGCCAATAACACCACGCTGACTTTTCCAAAAAAATCCTAAGTACAAAATATCCACAACCCCACCCACCACTGCCCTCACTAGCTCTCCACCTTCCAGCAGGGCTCCCTAATCTAGCCTGCACACCATCTTACCAGGCCTTGCCAGGCAGGCTTCTTCAACCCTCTGCTAAGAACTGGTGCATGTCTCTGCCCAAGATAAACAGCGTTCAATCTCTAATAGCTGTTGAAAACTGTTAGGTTCTATCTGCTGGAAAAAAAAAAAAAAAAAGTTGGTATCTCCATGCCCATTCATTCTTCAACCTAATCAAATATTCCAAATTATATCCACCTGCAGGGTCTAAGTTAGCCACATTAACTTTTTCCTGTCTCCATAGATCTCCAAAAGGCAATGAACAGGATAGAAAGTTACCCTGGAAACAAAAGTCTCTGACTCTCCTGTTCTTTTCTGCTCTATGATTTCTGACCTTTGTAATATATGTGTGAGCTCCCTTTTTTTTTTTTTTAAAGATTTAATTTTATTTCTTTTTGGCTGCGTTGGGTCTTCGTTACTGCGAGGGCTTTCTCTAGTTGCGGCAAGCAGGGGCTACACTTCGTTGTGGTGCACGGGCTTCTCATTGCGGTGGCTTCTCTTA
Organism: Grampus griseus; assembly: GCF_964374135.1. Taxonomy (NCBI): domain Eukaryota; kingdom Metazoa; phylum Chordata; class Mammalia; order Artiodactyla; family Delphinidae; genus Grampus; species Grampus griseus. The sequence continues at coordinate 21,272,532 of NC_139009.1, read as the reverse complement.
TTGCGGAGCACAGGCTCTAGGTGCGCGGGCTTCAGTAGTTGTGGCACACAGGCTCAGTAGTTGTGGCTTGCGGGATGTAGAGCGCAGGCTCAGTAGTTGTGGCACACAGGCTTAGTTGCTCGACAGCATGTGGGATCTTCCCGGGCCAGGGCTCGAACCTGTGTCCCCTGCATTGGCAGGAGGATTCTTAACCACCCCACGACCAGGGAAGCCCCCATGTGTGAGCTCTTACCTTGCTCTGCTCACCTGGGTCTTATTAGACAGCTCCTTTATATCGTTTGCATAGACACTCATTCTTTATAGAGTCCCTGATTCTGCAATGCCAATGTGATTCTACCAACTAACAACAATAATACAGTGAAATAATAAATATATATAATATACATATAAACTATGAAAATATATTATATATACATTATACATAATGTTATAATAATAATATAATAGTAGCTACCATTTATTGAGCACTATGACCAAGCTATTCTAAGTGCTTTATATAAGCTATTTCATTTCATCTCCATAACTACTTTTTATTTTGTCTTTATGTGCAGTCTTTAGTTCAAGTATTTGTTAAAATACCATTAGGTTATTCCTCAGGACAAGAGCAAAGATCATCCCCTGCAGAAACTTAGGAACTATGTACAGAACTTTACAGAACAGAAAATAACACTTTAGCTGAAGCCTGACTGCTCACCAGTGATTGGTGTTCTGAATGGACTCAGCGAAGAAAGGAAATGAAGCAGGGAAGGAAAGGTGCCCCTCTGGGCAAGTCTTATGATGGTCACAGACTGGAGGCTCTGTTTCTGGAAGGTTCAAGTACAGCACAGGGATTCTATGTGTCTTTTTTGGCTACACGCCAGGCTGAGGGGCCATTAGTTTAATGTCACTCAAATTCCTGGCCAGCCAAACTCCCGCAGCAAAAAGTCCCAAACTGAGGATCAAGTTCTTCCAGAAATCCTATCAGGGGCGAAGTGGTAGACACCCTGAAGCCAATATCCCACGCCGTCCGGAATTTCAGGAGCTTCATTTGCCGAGCCGGCAGTGTTCATGTCAACCCCACTGGAAGCCATAGCAGCATTTTTGGGCTCCGCAAGGCCTCTCACCCCCATAACTACTTAATAAGATAATTATTAATATCATCCCCATTTAAGAGAAAGCACGGAAAGGGTATGTAACTTGCCAAAGGTCATAAGCTACTAAGCAGTAAAATCAGGATTCAAACTCAGACCTCACTGGCTGAAAAACCTACATGCTCACCATTATATCATGCTGTGATCCAACACCTCTAAAGATGGCTCACTGGGTTCCAGCCCCATCCACCCTGAGTTCTGGCTTGTGCCTACCCAGCCCCTCTCCCCAGCCTTGCTTGAGCTCTTCTGGTCCTGGCTATGTTTCTTTTCTCCAAATTCTTAAGTATTCTTAAGTATTCTGATAAGAGATTACTGAATTATTAAATTTTCCAATATGTCTCCTGAGTCTACTTTAAATTCTATAATGGCTTTCCTATATGCCAATAAACCACTAAGAATTTCTATATGATAGCAGCCAAAGAATAAACATCTAGGAAGTTAACAGTAAATGTGCAGGAACAAAATGAAGAAAACACAAACCTTTATTCACATACACAAAAACGGATGTGATTAAGAGAAATTGACCATATTCCTAAAGATGTATACTCAATATTATAAAGCAGGAATACTCAATATTGTAAGACTATGATCCAAGGGCCACTTACCTATTTTTTTAATAAAATTTTGTTAGAACACATTTATTCATTTTTGTAGATTTTGTGCTACAATGGCAAAGCTAAGTAGCCGCAACACAAACAGTAAGATGGTAAATATTTTAATACCTAAAATATTTATTATCTGACCCTTTACAGAAAGTTTGCTGACCCTTGTTGTAAAGATGTCCATTCTCTCCAAATAAATAAAGAAGTTTTATGCAATGTCAAACTCCCAGCAGGTGAGACCACAAGTACTCGAACATATTATAAAGCTATAATAATTGAAAAGCGATATAATTGTACAAGGCAAATACAGACCATTGAAAAGAAATAGAAGGTCAGAAATAAATATAAGAATTTAGCATATAAGATGGCATTTCAAAATAGTGACTGAGTAAAGGATTTATTTTATAAACAGTGTTGGAATAACTAGATAATTATTTAGAAAAGTAATAAAATCCCATTCCTACAGTGTATTATACACCAAAATAAATTCCAGATTAATTGACTACTTTTCAATAAAAATGAAACTATTACAGAAGAAAATATAGGTGGTCTCAAAGTAGAAAAGGCATTAATTGTGCAAAATGTTAAAAGAATCCATGAAGGAAATAGATTTGATGACAACTTACAAAGTAAAAGTTTTGGCATATCAAAGATAAATACAAAAGAAGATTCTTTACAACCCCATGTTATAGCAAAAGATAGATACAAACTGAACAACTATCAATAATAACTGATTAAATTATAGTACATTCACACACTGGAATATATGCAGAGATTAAAAAGGAGGCAGCAGCTCTAGAAGTACTAATATGAAATAATCTTCAAAATATCAAGTTAATATGAATGTTTAATATGTTACTATATCAGTTATCTATTACTACATAACAAGCCATTCCAAAACTTAGTGGCCTAAGAAAACAATTTTTATTTCTCATCAATCTGTGGGTTGGCCAGTCAGTTCTGCTGTTCTCTCCATGGCTCACCCACTCAGCGGTACTCAGCTGATGGGTTGGCTGTGCTCAGCTGAGCTGAGCACAGCTGGGACAGCTGGGATACCTGAGCCATTCTTTCTAAAGGAAACTGGACTAGGAGACTTCTGAACATGGTTGTGTGGCTCTTCCATGAGAGTGAAAAAGAACACAAGGCCTCTTAGGGCCTAGACTAAGAAGCCACACAACATCATTTTCACCACACTCTACTGGTAAAAGCAAGTCACAAAGCCAGCCCAGATTCAAGGGGTGAGGAAGTAGACTCTACCTGCTGATGAAAGGAAGGACAAAATCATATTCAAAGGAGAAGAGATAAATAGAGAGGCAGGCTTTATCAGGAGCCATTACTGTAATAATTTACCACAGCTATTGCTTATATAGAAATAAAAAAAAAAAAAAGAGGGCTTACATCAACAAAGAACACCTCTAAAAAGAAGTAAAAGAAGCTGGTAAGCAGTAGTTTCCTCCAGAGAAGAAAATTTGGGGAAAGGAATAGAAAGGAGACTTATCTTCTGCTTAATACCCTTTCGTATCTTTTATTTTTTTTACCTTTTATTTTTTGTATGTTGTACATTTATTACTGCCTCAAAAATGAATGCTATTTAAGATATTCTGCATATTGAATAAATTAATTTAATTGAATGACACTGAAAACTTCGGGAAAAACCATCTGTAATACCTGTGACAAAAGGTTAATCTTCCTAATACATAAAAAGTTTACAAATCAATAAGAAAAAGACAAATACCCCACCAAAAAAATGGACAAATGTCATTAATTCGTAATTTTCACACGCACACACAGACATGCAAACACATGCCAATAAATGAAGCAAAATAAAAGAGCAAATACCATTTCTGTCTATTGAATTAGCAAGTAATATTACAAAATTTATAATACTGATATTATCAAAACTAGAGGAACTAGCATCCTCATATACTACTAGTGGGAGTATAAATTGATAATACATTTCTGAAAACAAGTATGTGTACATTTCCATATCCTTACATATAAATACAATAAACCAATATATTAAATACATCAAAAGCCTTAAAATTTACATACTCTTTGGTCTAATAATTGAAATTTTGCTGACACATAGGAATATATACATCCATAGAGGCACTTTAACTTTTTATAGCCCCAGAGAAAAGACCTCCAGATAATGAAACTGACAATCACCTAATAAAAAGGCCAGGTTTTTCACTGCCTGAAAAACAGTTCCTGGACCCAATTCCAATGTACATGTGGAGGCTTCCCCATACCAACAGCAATTCTCACCCTACTGGTTTCTGACAATTCAACTCAATTCTGACACTATCTATCCAGAGATAAAATCAGATTCCACAGTTAAAGGGCTCAGTCCCATAAGACCACCTCCACTTCAGATGCCAGGGACCCACTGGCTATAAATCAGAGGTTCCCACCACCCCCTCCTCAGGTTCTACTAATTTGCAAGGACAGCTCACAGAACTCAGGAAAACCCTTTTACTCACTAGATTACTGACTCACTATAAAGGGACATTAAAGGATCAAATCAACAGCCAGAACTTCTGGGTTTTTATGGCAGCTGCATTATTACATAGGCATGATTGATTAAATCACTGGCCATTAGTGACTGATTCAACCTCTAGCCCCTCTTCCCTCCCCAAAGGTCAAGGGGTGGGACTGAAAGTTCCAACCTTCCAAGCACAGGGTTTGTTCTCCTGGCAACCAGCTCCCACCCTTGGGTGGGATCCAAAAGTCACCTTCCCTCAAGCATTTTCAGGAACTGAGGACAAGAGACCAAATATTACTTCACCGCTCTTGCCATTCAGGAAATTTCAAGGGTTTGGGAGCTATGAGCCTAGAACTGTGGCTGAAGACCAAATATATATGAGATAAATATAAATCACAACACCACACTGCTTGATCACAATGCAGTGAAGCTCAGTGGTTGACAAGCCCACCTACGCTCAAAGAGCTTCAAATTCACATTTTAGAACTTCAGCCTTTAATAGACATGGACAGCCAAGAATCATCAGTTTAAGGAAAGCCACCAACATGAAAGACAGCAAAACAGAGATGATGCAAGGTATAAAAGAAATATTTAAACATTTTTTAAACATTTAGTCAATTATACCTCAACTGAAAAAAAAAAAAAAAACTACAGTTAATATCCTACAGAAAAGAAAATACTACATCCATAAAACAACAATATGTGTTGGGGGTCCCCAAGCTTACAGATCAAGGCCTCCAAAATTCAAAAGGAAGATAATTTGCAACCTACACTTTTGCACCTGCCCAAATTATCAACCAAGTTTAAAGTAGAATAAAGATATTTTCAGACTCTCAGGTACTCAAAAATGAACCTCCTCTTCTCCTTTTCTTAGGATGCTATTGGAGTACATGCTCCAACAAAGCTAGAGGGTAAAACAAGAAAGTAAGATATGAGATTCAACACAGGAAAGAGGCAAAGGGAATGATACAGTGATACAATGAGAGCTGCCTGGCAGACCTAGACAACAATCAATCCAGATTAAAGCCGTTCCTCCATCAATCTTCTCACCTTCCCATGTCAGCAGATGGCATGACCATCTACCTACCCACTCACTCAAGCTAAAAAAGAAGTCATTCTTGATTCTCTCTCAAAACCCAAATTTGGGCTTCCCTGGTGGCGCAGTGGTTGAGAGTCCACCTGCCAATGCAGGGGACACGGGTTCGTGCCCTGGTCCGGGAGGATCCCACATGCCGCGGAGCGGCTGGGCCCGTGAGCCATGGCCGCTAAGCCTGCGTGTCCGGAGCCTGTGCTCCGCAATGGGAGAGGCCACAACAGTGAGAGGCCCGAGTACCACAAAAAAAAAAAAAAAAGGAAAACTTTAAAATTCATAGAGAAAAATATATTACTTTTGTGTAGGACAGAATTTCCTGAAGTGGTCCCTTTCTCTCTCTTACAAATACACACACACACACACGCACGCACGCACGGGCCCAAATCTAAAAAGGAAAATATTGATGAATCTGACTTCATTAAATTAAAACTTCTGGACATCAGTAGCACCAAATTAAGAACATAAGCCACAGACTAAATGCAGATATTTGTAATATATGTAACTGCCGAAAGATTAGTATCCAAAATACGTAAATAATATTTTAAGATCAATAAAAATATATAAACAATCCACTTAAAAGACGGGCAGGGCTTCCCTGGTGGCGCAGTAGTTAAGAATCCGCCTGCCAATGCAGGGGACACAGGTTCGCTCCGTGGTCCAGGAAGATCCCACATGCCACGAAGCAACTAAGCCCGTGCGCCACAACTACTGAGCCTGCGCTCTAGAGCCCGCAAGCCACACTACTGAGCCTGCGTGCCACAACTACTGAAGCCCGCGCTCCCAGAGCCTGTGCTCTGCAACAAGAGAAGCCACCACAATGAGAAGCCCACGCACCACAACGAAGAGTAGCCCCCCATCGCCACAACTAGAGAAAGCCCGCGTGCAGCAATGAAGACCCACCGCAGCCAAAAACAAATAAAAAAAAATTTTTTTAAGAGTATTAAAAAATTAATTAATTAAACAAGAATCCTGGCCTTAATACTGACAGCCTAGCAACGGAGTTTAGAAACACACATAATCTTAGATAAGGTAGAAAGATTTAGTTGCCATAAGAGAAATAAAGATGAATTGCGATTACAAAAAAAGCAAACAAAACTTACTTTGCATAGATTCTTGCCTATCTATTCCTTCTGTGAGTCAGACCTAGAATATAGATACTCTGGTACCTCATCTCTTCAAGGGCAAGTAGCTATATACAGTAACAAGACTGGTTCTTATGACCTCTAAAAATCAGTCTCCTCATTTTATACTTCCGTGTACACTGTGTCCTACAGGGTATGTGCCCGTTGAGTTAATAGAAATTCCAAATGTTAATCCCAATTCTCATAACTGAGTGCTGCTGATCTAAAAGAAAGGGAAATGCCAAAAGTGACACACCAAAAGAAAAAAATTCTCTTCTCTAACTCTGCCATTGTTTTGCTATAGAAACTTGAGGAATTCACACTTTGGTTGACGGAAGGACCGAGGAAAGAATTGTTAATGAGCTTCGAAAGAACTTTCATGAATCTTTCAGCCAAGTACTACATAAAAGGCATCAATAATGCTCTAGATTAATAAGGCTTTTCACATCATTTTATGTGTAGCAGCTTTGTTAATGTAGGTAGAGGTATTTTTATTCTTTTTTTAAATCAAAAGAAAGTAAATTCCATAAATACTACAAGTCATTAAACACTGTTTCAAATATTTTTCACAGAGCGAGTCCAGACACAGCCAGGTTTAGTGGATTCATTTCAAATTGATCATCAGATCCACTATTTGCATTTAAACACTCAACTAGGGCTTCCCTGGTGGCGCAGGGGTTGAGAATCCGCCTGCCGATGCAGGGGACACGGGTTCGTGCCCCGGTCCGAGAGGGTCCCACATGCCGTGGAGCGGCTGGGCCCGTGGGCCATGGCCACTGAGATTGCGTGTCCAGAGCCTGCGCTCCACAACGGGAGAGGCCGCAACAGTGAGAGGCCCGCGTACAGCAAAAAAAAAAAAAAAAAAACAAATAAACACTCAACTAAACATTCAGGATTTGGGAAGCACCAAAAAGGGAGTCTACAAAAAAGTAAAGTGACCTTATGTTGATGAATCCAACTGTTCTCTCAGAATACCAATAAAGGAGTAGGAAGTTCAGGTTTACACGTTTATATCATCTTACATAAACCAGTCCCCAGTCCTCTGGGCATCAATCCCCTCTCATGTCTTCAATACCTCTGAAAAGAATGCTTGTGACAAACTAAAGAAAAAAGACCTTTTTGCATGTCCTAGCCATTCAAGCCAGTAAACATCCCTGGTACACAGATGTGTTTTTTTTTTAATGACAACTTTAATGAGATATAATTCACAAACTATAAAATTCACCCTTATAGGTGCATAAATCCGTCATTTTTTGGTATATTTACAGAGTTGTGTAACCATCACCACTAACTAATTTTAGAACATTTTCATTACCCCAAAAAGGAAACCTCAGGCCTGCTGATTAATTAAATTGAAGGTAATACCAGATCTTTTAAAAAACAGCCTACCATTCCAATAAAATGTCCAACTAACCTAGTCTTCTCTAACTTACTACCTTATATCAAGGTCTTCAGCTTAGTCTGAAAATAGCAAGATTTGCAGAAGGCAAAAACAAAAGAGCTTAAAAAACAAAAGCTAAAAGAATCAAGAATGTAATGTTTCTAGTAGGAAAATGCTCAAAAAATGATGGGGATATGCTCAAAAGCCACCTTGACAGGGCTCTCAGTGACAAAGACTAGAACAACTGAGCCAAAAAAATAAATGAATATAGTATTTGGATTATAACCAACAGAATAAAATAAATACCTAAAATTTCATACTGACATAAATAAACAACAGAATAAATAAATAATTGGGGGGTGGGAAGGAATAGTGCTTCTTTACAGAATTCAAATTACTAAATGTGGGAGGAATAGGGACATTAAAAATCACCCTTATACAAGAACCACAGTAACAATTATTGCAGGCAAGAACAATTAATGGATGCTGAAATTAATGGACAAAAGTATGATGAGAAACAGAACATCTGCACAGTCTCAAAATGTCACTCCACAAGACACTTACGAATTACAAAGGGAAAGTCAGTTAACTTTACAGTAGAGAAACCTGGTACACACAATCTTAACCAAGTGGTCAAAGTTAATATACCAATAACTAGACTTATGAACATCATGTACTCCCTGATTTGATGCACTGAAAATGGTTCAACATCTCTTCTGTAGTATTCTTGGGTGGAAAAATAATGTGTTTCTCACTCTAATAAAGGGAAGACATTAGGCAAACCTGTACTGAGCAACATTTTACAAAGTAACTAACCAGTGCTACCTTTAAAAGCTTCAAAATCATGAAAGACAAAGAAAAACAGGAACTGTCACAGGTAAATGCAATTTGTATCCTGGATTGGATCCTGGACCAAAAAAGGACATTAATGGGAAAACTGGCAAAATTCAAATAAGGCTTACAGAGTAATTATCATCATGTAATGATGATAATTTTCTGTAGCATTTTTGTAACTTTTCTTTAAGTAAATGTATTTCAAAATAAAAAGTTGGGTTTGTTTTTTTTTTAATTGGGGTATAGTTGTTTTACAATGTTGTGTTAGTTTCTACTGTACAGAGAAGTGGAGTTCCCCGTGCTATATACAGCAGGTTCTTAGTAGTTATCTATTTTATACATATTAGTATATATATGTCAATCCCAATCTCCCAGTTCATCCCACTCCCCACCCCCCGCTTTCCCCCCCTTGGAAAAAGTTGGGATCTTAATGCAACATTTCTGGCCTGAGATATTACTGTTTCAACTCAGTTGTGAAAAATGACTCATTGTTGGCTAGCTATTATAAATTTCCTATTAGGAGAGGCTATCAAATAATGTCAGATTCACAATCTTAAATCCCAGCTCTTACAGTGCATACTGAATTGCAGAAGACACAGCAAGAAAACAAGTCAATGATGAAAAACACACTTGCTAAAAACCACACGGCACGCTGTTAACAAAGAGATATGCCTTTAAAATAAAAAAGAACATTCTGATCATAAAGCGATGGCCCACAGCACAGCTAAAACAACTTGAAACATAAAATGTCAAGAACTGGACAAAACCAGTCAACACGTGATAAGGTCATGACTTGATGAATTTCTGTGGTGTTCAATTTTTACAAGCCTGGTGAGAAAGGTTTGCTATTAGCTAAAGCTTGGATTGGTTCTGGTACATACCCTGATTTCAAGTCAGTTATCCTCAAACAGTTTGTAGCATCCAGTCCCACTTTCCCATTGCGGACCACGCTAGATATGAATGGGGAGAGCATTGGAGAAATTCGGTTCAAGGCCACTTCCGGAGACATTTTAACTTGACTTGCAGATCACCACTGAAAGGAGAAGGAAAGAATAATGATCAGAATATCCAAAGGAACGAGATATAACAAGCTTCCTGGAAACTAGCACAGCACACAGAAGTATCTCTTGCATGATACCTTATTTCCTGTCTTAGAGCAGCCTCTTCAAATGACCCCCTGGAAGAACCTATCTCCCTACTGCTCACCTATTCGGGACGCAGACTTTTCAGGAGCAGCAGCAACCCCTGAAATCCAATTTCCTCCCCCTTTCCAAAGCCAATTTCTACGTTGCCTCACTGTACTTAAAAGCTGTCCCACTCTATCTTACAATTGGCAGGTCCTACTTTAGTTGAAGCCTCAAGTCTTCACTGACAATCCTCTTCCGCATCACACAAAACGCACACACCACTAGGTTAGGAATCCCTCCCTCTGTGTCCCCACAAAGAGTAAGAACATGATTGATAAAACTACGTAAAATTCTAGAAGCAGCATATCCTACTTGCAATTGTTACTTACTAGAAATTATTTACTTCTGCTATACCTCCCTTAATTACTTCCCCTCCACAGTGTATTATAATTACCTGCTTAGTGATCTCTCCCCTGCAGAACTGTCTTTTTTTTTTTTTAATAAATTTATTTATTTATTTAGGCTGCGTTGGGTCTTGGTTGCTGCGTACGGGCTTTCTCTAGTGGCGGGGAGAGGGGGCTACCCTGTGTTGCGGTGCATGGGATTCTCATTGCAGTGGCTTCGCTTATTGCGGAGCATGGGCTCTAGAGTGCAGGCTCTGTAGTTGTGGTGCACGGGCTTAGTTGCTCCGCAGCATGTGGGATCTTCCTGGACCAGGGCTTGAACCCATGTCCCCTGCCTTGGCAGGAGGATTCTTAACCACTGCGCCATTAGGGAATTCACCTGCAAAACTATCTTGAATCCCTAGTGTTTAACAAAAGTACCTGGCACACACTAAGCACCCAATAAACATCTTTTAATAACTATGTGAATAAGGAGACAAAAGCTAGAGAAATGTTTAGGTATGAAGAGAAGACATTATGCCCTCAAAAAATCTGGTAGAAGATAGCATATCTGAGATGTGGCAAAAATCTACTTAACAATTAAATCATGAAAGCACACACCTATCCAGATATTAAGCAACACAAACTAACATGGATCTAAAAGTTTTTGACTTTAAGGCACTAAGAAGTTCTTAGACTTGAAAATACAAAAGTAAAAGCAATAAATCATCTCTAAATTACTTGGAAACCCACGGGGCTGGAGGAGGGAGTACCTGAATTCCTCTTAATAGATTTCTAAATGAAAGCCTCCACTTTCAGAGGTGAATAAGTCAATTTAAATGATCATTTTCTTCCTCGATCTGAAAGGATAATCCCACATCAAAAGCAAATTAATTTCCTGCAAGTTACAATTACAGGTAAATGATGTTCTCGTTCTAGTTTTCATATATTATGCCATATGAGGCTTTACAGCTCCCTGCTAAACGTTGAAAACTAGTACCTGTTTTAATCACTTCAGAGTAGTAATAAAGGGCAGAACTGCAGTGATCTTTCAAAAAATAATAACACTGTGACCCTACATAGTGATGACACCCAGAAGTACCTCTGAAGCAGAAAAAGCTTTATACTTTAGTACTCAAACCATCCTTTCTGCAAATATAAAACGACCTCCTCTTCCGACCACTTAACAGATGATCTTCCTCCACCATTCCAATATTTCATCACAAAATAAGAATAAACATCTAATGCACTGTATTCAGTCATTAAAATCATGTACATTTTCATAACACTTTATCACTTATAAAGAGCTTCCATATACATTAGTGCAGTGGACCTTCACAACTCTGGACGGTAAGGCATATATTAGAATTCCCATTTTACAGATGATATGGATAACTTTTATAATTTGTCTTTTAATAGTATACTAGACCATATTATCACTTTGAAGTCTACTTTTTTCCTATTCTGCAACATTTCCACTTTTATTTCTACCCACTGATGTCACAGTTCTTGAAAGGATGCTTATCTAGATCATATGCAAAACAGAAATACTCATCTTGGAAAAAGCAAAAGGACCTTACCTACATTACAAAATTATTCTTCCATGTATTTCCCCACAATACCTATTATTATTTGACCTCTCATTTCTATGAAAAAGGGAAACAGAACCAACACATTCTGAAAATCTACTGAGTATCAAGCACTATATTATACATCTCTATCTGTAATTTCATTTACTTCCCAATAACTACCTTGTTCTCTGATTAGTATTATTGTTCCCATTTCACAGATAAGAAAACTAACGCTCGGCAAGACTAAGTAACTTGTTCAAAGTCACAAACCTAGCAAGCAGAGGATCGGAATTCAAATTCAGATCTCTCTCAAAGTCCACTATACTCATCTTCTTCTCAAATAAACATAACTTCAATCACCAAAGAGAAAAGCATCAAAGTGAATTTATGTTTCTTTTAACACATACATCTAGTAAAATGAACAAAAAGTCATGAATTTAAACTAATGGTTGCTTGACAACTAGAAAAAATTAGACTACTCTTGGCCTACTGCTGAAGCTGGCCTGAGTGATTCACTAGGCAAATGCTAAAGGGAACAAACCTGCTCCAGAAACCAAACTATACTTCAGGTGACAACACCCCATCCAATTCAGCAACTCTCATGACCTTAGAATGACACCTGAAGGAATGAATTTGTCTTTGTTTCCAGAACAGCCATAATACTATCTTTTGACAGTGCAAGATTTCATGCAGCATTAAAATGTTTCAACCGTAGCTGTTGTGACTTCTCTGAGGAAAAAAAAAAAAAACCTGACTCCAAAATCAGAGGTCACCGAACAGCCAAAAATGATGGCTGTTTGGCATTTGAGCCAGGGACACGGATGAGAGATCACCCCCCAGTAGTAGCTTTTACACATCAAAGCACAATAATAGATCCCAGATAGTCTAAATTTTACGGTGGCCAGCCTCCCTTGAATGCCAGTTGTGCATTTTCTACTTCCTGATTTTGACGTATAACATACACAAGGAAAATGCAAAAATACAATTTTTACAGGGGTCTGCTGCCTCAAGACAGGGTCACATGAGGTCCTCTGATGGGTAGTCTGGGGAATACAAAGACGTCTAAAGCATCGCCTAGTTTCTTGCAATTAAGATGGGATGACAAACACGGAAACATGTGCCCAGCTTACGTCATGGAACGGAAAGGGGTGGCGTCCTGCTGCGTCACGTCGACGTCATACAGCGCACGAGGGAAGTTACACTGGGGAAGCAATTTCTCCAAGGGGCAACATTCAAGAAAAACAAGTCGGCTCGAACCCAAAGAATGACCACCCCGCTCTAAAAGGGAACAACTAAAAGGGGACGCTCTTCCTTCCCCCAAATTGTATGATTCCCTCATCAGGCGGGAAGGAGGGAGTCTGAGCTTATTCAGGGACCAGGGGGCGGGCTAAGTGTGGAGAGAGCAGCCTCTGGCCTTGGGGGCTCGTTCTTGAGGGGACCAGCGTCATGGGGATGAGCAGGGCATCTTTGGAACAGGGGCCTTCTCTATAGGAAGAGAAGGCGAGCCCTGGGCATATTTAAACCACGGTCCTCAGCGCCACCTGTGCGACTCGGGATCCAACCTCCCCGCACCAGCCCCAGTCCAGGTACCTGGAACTTAGTCCGATCGGTAACCGGCGACTACGTGGGGGTACAGGTTACCCGAGCGCGCCCCCGACCGACGCACCAACCTGCGCGCGCACCGCGGCCCAGATGCGTGCGCGTCCCCGGACGTCCCGCCCCGCCCCGTCCCCTCTGCGGCCCAGGAGCCGGTCGGCGTGCGCGTCCCCGGCCGCACCAGGCCGGGCGCTCGGAAGGGCGTCCCTGTAGTGCCTGAAAGTTCCTTCCTCCGCGCCTGCCTCGTGTGCGGCGAGCTGCGCGGAGCGTGGAACGATTAGGAGGGCTGTGTAACGAGATGCTGTGCAGGGAGACAATTCCTGGGAGAACTGGGGGCAGTAGGTGGGCGGGGTTATTTCGGGCATCCAGGTGGGCGACCCTCGTGGGCGTCCGGAAGGCCCGCGGCGTTAGGGAGCTTGGGAGCTGCTGGGTCTCTGGTTACGGTGTCGGGCAAAGGTTAAAGGGCAGCCTCCAGGTGGGAGAGCGCCGACTTAGCGCAATGGCCGCGTCTGGGGAGCCCGGGAGGCAGTGGCAGGACGAGGTGGCGGCGGCGGCGGTGGTGGTGGTGGGCTCCTGCATGACCGACCTGGTCAGGTTAGTCCGGGGCCCTCACGCAGAGTCTGCGGCTGGAGCGAAGGGCGGACTGCGCTCTCTCTTCTCACTGCTTTGGCACTGGGGCTTTGGGGATGTTGACTTGTGGTGTGAGCTCCAGGTGTCCGCAGCCCGCAGCGTGCCTCGATAGGGTAGAAGAAGCAGGGTTTGAGTTTGTAAACGTAACTGTCAGATGAGGGAACGTAAAGGCCGGGCTGTAGGGAAAGCTCTAGTGTAACTAGCAGCGCCTCCAAAGACCTGCTGCTGTTTCCTTGACCAGACTGCTGAACTCTCCTCTGGCTTGCCGAGTGACTTTGGCCACGTCATTTTACCCCCGAGAATGTGCCCGCCTCACAGCGTTGTTTGAAGGCTGAATGAACTAAAGTGTTTTGAGCTATAATATTATCCAGATTGGGTATTATCCGTGTGAACGTGTATAAAATGAGGGGAGCAGAGGTCAAAATTTTAGGCGGTCATCTTTCACCGTATTGATTGTTGGCTTTCCCGCATTTCATCTTTACCGCATATTCTTCACTATTAGAGTAACCATAGGTTACCTACGGCAAACCAAGTGTGAGTCAAAATAAAAACCCGTAAGCACAATATTTACAACCATTAAAAAAAAATGTGATCAAATAAACAAAATATGCTAGATGAAAATAGTTGAGTTAGGTCAGTGAGATTGGATGAAGAGATCTTCCCAATTTATCTTTTTTTTAATGAAAATGGCTTTTTTGATTGTAAAAGCAATGTTTATTTATTATAAAGAAAAAAAACATATCCCAAGAAATCCTACCATTCAGGTTGCTTCAGTTTAATTTTTTGGTGAGTGGCATTTTAGATATAATGCTATTTTTATATTATAAAAATAAAAGATGATCATACTACAGTAAGACTTTATCTGTCCTGCAACCTTGCTTTTCCAAAGGATAGCCGAGAACCTGGAAATATGAAATAAAAAGGCCTTGGGACAATCAGAATAAGTCACCAAATCCCTGCACTAAACCACCTGTGTTTTACTTAGAAAATAGTTTTAGGGCCTTCACATAACCAACTTAATCTTACATTGCTTAAAATATTTATAAACTAGGTTATCACATTTCCAGACCGAGATTAGAAAGGTGGAAATTAGAAAGGGGGAGAGACTGCAAGGGGCAGGTATAGTAATCACCAAAAACTTGTAAGTGAGGAGAGTGTATCAACAAACAACAAAAGAGTTTTAAATGCCAAGAGCCTGGGGGAATTCCCTGGCGGTCCGGTGTTTAGGACTCTGCCCTTCCACTGATGTGGGCCCAGGTTCAGTCCTTGATCAGGGAACTAAGATCCCACAGGTGTGCAAGTGTGGCAAAAAAAAAACAAAACACCAAGAGCCTTTTTTTTCCCGCAAATATTTGAGCTACATTGTGCCAAGATAGATGTGCTTCCTTTAGTGACAGAACATAAAGTCCAATCTAGTTCTGGACATTTGGTGAAGAGGCCTACACATCCTTCTCTAGAGCTAGAGTCAGCAAACCTTTCTTCAAAGAGCCAGATAGTAATTATTTTAGGCTTTCTGGGCCACATTTGGTCTCGGTCACATATTCTTTTTTATTTTATTTTTTTAACAGGTACAGAATGTGAAAACTATGCCTTACAAAATCAGCCTGCAGGCCATAGTTTGCTGACTGCTGTCTAGAGCATCACTGTCTGACAGCTCACTATAGTAATTGATGTTACTAGCGATGACTCTTTTCAAGAAAAGGGAATATGGTTATCGTTAAATTTTATTTACAAATGGGGCACGTATTTTATTTTAGAAATAGTTCCATCAAATATACTTAAAATTTAGTTACATAAAGGAATAAACCTTCAGATATCTAAAATAATTCATTCTTTAGAAAATCCATCTAGTTAAAATTTTACCATAATTCTATACGTGAAGTACAGAAGAGAAGGAAAGCTAAATAATTTTCCCATGCACCCTACCTGAATAAGAATGCCAGGGTTAGAATTCAGAGCCACCTTCTTGTTAAACTAAGTCAGAGCTTTCTGTGAAGCTTGACCATCACACATTAACAATAATTATAGTACTTTCTAAGATGAATACTCTTCAAACTTTGGGGAGGGCAGGGTCTCAAATGCCCATGTTAGCATCTGTCAGGATTTAAAAGCTTATTTCACAGCTAGAGGAATTTAGAGATTATTTATAATCTCTAAATCTCTTCAGTTTATAGATGAGTAAAGTGAGGTCCAGAGAAGAAACTCTTACATTGTGGATAACCTTTCTTTTTTTTTTTAATAAATTTATTTTATTTATTTATTTTTGGCTGCATTGGGTCTTTGTCGCTGTGCAGGCTTTCTCTAGTTGGGGTGAGCAGGGGCTACTCTTTGTAGCGGTGCGCGGGCTTTTCATTGCAGTGGCTTCTCTTGTTGTGGAGCACGGGCTCTAGGCGTGTGGGCTTCATTAGTTGTGGCTCGCGGGCTCTAGAGCGCAGGCTCAGTAGTTGTGGCTCACGGGCTTAGTTGCTCCGTGGCATGTGGGATCTTCCCGGACCAGGGCTCAAACCTGTGTCCCCTGCATTGGCAGGTGGATTCTTAACCACTGCACCACCAGGGAAGTCCCTGGATAACCTTTCTAATTTCTCTTCTCTTGCCATTTTCTTTCCTTTATAAGATATCCAGGTTTCTATTCTTCACATGAGTCACTATTAAAACTTTCATTCCCCTATAGATTCTCTCCCACGACTTTGCTAACAAACTTTTCATGATTTCTTTTCTGATTACTTCTGCCTCTGAAGATCTTTACAAAATACCTGAGTATAGGATTTTTATTTAAAAGCCTGCTTCTATGATAAACTTGGGTCCAACTTCACTGGTTATGGTACATATCATGATTGTATTATTTTTCTATTGTTTCTGTAACAAATTACCACAAACTTAATGGCTTAAACAATACAAATTTAATACTTATAATTCTGCAAGTCAGAAGTCTGACACAAGTCTCACTGGGCTAAAATCAAGTTGTAGGACTGCGTTCCTTTCTGGAGGCTCTAAGGGAAATCTTTTTCTTGCCTTTTCTAGCTTCTAGAGGCTGCTCACATTCTAGCTCATGGCCTCTTCCTCCATGTTCAAAGCCAGCAATGGCATAACTCTGACACTCACTCTTCTGCCTCCCTCTTCTACATTTTAAGAACCCTTGTGATTTCATTGCGCCCAAATGGATAATTCAGGATAATCTCGTTATTTTAAGGTAGCTTATTAGCAGCCTTTATTCCCCCCTTGCCATGTAACATTACGTATTCACAAGTTCCGGGGATTAGGATGTGGACATCTTTGAGGCAGGGTTGGTCTGGAGGTGGGGCATAATTCTGCATACCACAGTGATTAAAGTCAAAAAATCTTATAATACTTAGAGCTTGGAGAATCATTGAAGCCTAGCAGTCCATCCTCCACATTTTACAGATGAGGTAATTAAGAGAGGTTAAATGACTCACCCCAAATCATACAGCCAGTTAGTGGGAACCCAGGTTTCTCATTCTTTTTTTTTTGTCCTTCGGTATGCAGGCCTCTCACTGTTGTGGCCTCTCCCGTTGCGGAGCACAGGCTCCGGACGTGCAAGCTCAGCGGCCATGGCTCACAGGCCCAGCCGCTCCACGGCATGTGGGATCCTCCCGGACCAGGGCACGAACCCGTGTCCCCTGCATTGGCAGGCGGACTCTCAACCACTGCGCCACCAGGGAAGCCCCTCAACCTTTATCTTTCCATTGTATCATTGTACCTCTAACTCTGGCTCATATTTATTGCCCTTTTCATGTACAGTTCATTTAAGGGCGTATATTCTGTGCATTCATTAAGTGTTTACTTTGTAAAATGGCAAGGAATAACAACTTTATAATGTTCAAGGAGTAACAACTTTATAATGTTCAGATCTAAAGATAGTATCATCATTACTGTTCCTTACTTCCTATCTAAGTTTAACCATAACCAACCTGGACACCCATGCCTATACTGTAAAATCACTTCAGAAATAAAACTACTTCAATAACTTAGCCCTCTTGGATGGCATCCAAGTCCAACTCACTTTATATATTACATTACTGTGTGCCAGACACTGCTAATTCAATCAATGAGCAACTTTTTTCATTTCTAATTTCAGTCCACTATGAATAGTAAGCTCTATGTACTAATAACTTTTAAAAATCATTAGCTCATCCAACATGACAAACAATGAACATTATTTAATACCCACCTGTATTTATCATTATTCTCTTCCTCCTTGAACAGTCATCTCTGAAGTTCCACATTGCAGAGATAAGAGAAATCAAGTCTGTTCTTGTGGAAAATTAAGTCAAAGTTCCTCCAAAGACAGATTCCCATGAGAACCTAACAACAGATGAAACTTTTTAGACGTTAGGCTCATAGACCTTGGTTAATCATGCTTTCACTAATCTTTATTTCTTATGACATGTGTCACCCATTTTTTAAATTATTCAGCAAATATTTATTGATTTTATACCATGTGCCTCTGGACTTCCCAAGGTGCAGAGGATACAGCAATGAAAAACACAGCAAAAAATCCTTGCCTCATGGAGCTTACATTCTAGTGGAAGAGACAGTATCAGTTAGAAATAAGTAAAATACATTCTCTGTTAGATAAATGCTGAGGAGGAGAATAAAGCATGAAAGAGGGATGAAAGTAGTAATTTTAGATCATTGGCCACAGAAAGCCTCACTGAGAAGGTGATTTGAGTAAAGACCTAAAGGAAGAAAGGAAGCAAGCCATACAGAGAACCAGAAGAAGAGCATATGCAAAGGCCCTGAGGCAGGAGCAGACCTCTTATTATCAATGAACTACAAGGAGTCCAGTGTAGCTGAAGAAGAAAATAAGGGAGAGGGGAGGGCAATTGATGGTTAAAGGACATTGGGTCCTACCCTGGATGAAATGAAAGGCCAGTGGAGGGTTTGAGCAGACAAGTGACATAATATGACCCGCAAGGGCACAAACAGGGAGACCAGGTCAGAGTTAATTACAATAATCCAGGCAAGAAATGATGGTAGCTTGAAAACAGTGCAAGTGGGGAGAAGTGGGCATCTTCTGATTATATTTTGAGGGTAGAGCTGACAGGATTTGCTGAGGAGTACGAGATAGGTCAAGGATTACCCCAAGTTCTATGCCCTCTGCAAGTGGAAGGGGAAGTTGATGTGTGCTGAGATATAGAAGATTGTGACAGAGCAAGTTGCGTAAGGAGAGGGCAGTATCAGGAGCTCAGGCTGGACGTGTGAGATTTGAGATGCCTGTTAGACATCCAGCTGAAGGGGTCAAGAAGACAGTTAAATATATGAGTTTGGAGTTCAGAGGAGAGATCTAGCTGGAGATATGAATTTGAGAGTCATCAGTGTATAGATGGTATTTAAAGCCATGAGACAGGATGAGATCACTGAGGTCTGCGCTCCGAGGGCACTCCAACATTGAGAGGATCCATTTTACATAATTTATCTCTTGTCTTCCATCTCTCTCTACCCCTAAAACTTGTTTTGAGACAAGCTTAATACAAACCCATGTTTACATTTCCATGGCAATAGACTATGATGTCAACTAAAACCCTGTGTTATCCTTTTACATGCTCCAATTAAAAGTGATGGCTGGAGAGGTAAGGCTCATGTTCAACCAAGCATCTAAATTTAATCCTTGGCAAGTCAGGAAATGATTGCTTAATTCTCAAAAGATTTTAATTGGAAGGTGGCATAAGTGAATTTAGAAGCTTTTAGATCCAAAGTGGATGAAATGTTGGACCTAGATTACTTTAAAAAAAAAAAAAAAGGCCAAAATTTTATACTGTACCTAGAAAAGGTTACATGTGTTTGACATATTACGGTACCCTCTAACCTGCCTTCCACCAGAAGCTTCTTGTCAAATTTAGAACAGAAAAATCTCTTTGCAGTCACTTTTTCAGGAAAGTAAAAGCCAGAGGAATGTTGGTCCAAGAAGTATCGTGCGTTCCCAATAGTAGAGGAATATAATATCATCCTTCAGTATTCTTTCCGCTCCTTAAATTGGTCTTCAAAGTTGCTTATCAGTTACCAATCAACCTTTAAATTAATGTTTCATTAAACATGTTTCTGTCAACTGAATTCCCTAAATTCAAATGAAATCATTCATGGGAAGTTTGCTAATTTTGGTCCCTTCAAAGAAAATATATGTTAAAAGGTAAATTACGTATGACAAAGAAAGAGCACCTGTCGTTTGGTATTACTAAGCAGTCCCTTTTGCAATCCATTACTTGGCCAGCTCTTCGTACCCTAGTATCTGCATTCTAGGCAGAGCAAGGTGAAGTGGGCTTTTGTGATGATTGTCCCACATACCTTTATGCCATCCTGTTGCTCCAGTATTTTGATTACTTGTACGTAATACTGAAATACTGAGAGCGTGCTAAGTGCTAGGGATACTGCAATTAGTATAACATGGTCATTGCTCTTGAGGAATTTATAGTCCAAAGAAGGCAGACACAAAGATAGATCATTGTAGTATGGTGTGCTAAGTACCTGCAGGTTCTGTGGAAGAACAGGGGAAAGTTCCTGGATAAGATGCCTCCTGAGCCATGTCTTGAAAAATAAGCAGGTGCTAATCCAGGGGAAAAAAAAGAAGAAGAATTAGATAGACCTAGAGGGCATTATGCTAAGTGGAATAAGTTAGACAAATACCGTTTGAGATCACTTATATGTGGGATCTTAAAAAAAATGTATTTAATTTAAAAACTAAGCTCATAGATACAAAGAACAGATGGGTGGTTGCCAGAGGTAGGGGTGGGGGTGAGTGAAACGGGTAGGGGCTCGAAAGGAACAAACTCCCAGTTATAAAATAAATAGGTCACAGGGATGTAATGTACAACAGCATGACTATAGTTAATAATACAGTATTGCTAAGAGAGTAGATTTTTAAAGTTTTCATTTAAAACAATTGAGAGAAAGTTGATTGTCAAAGAAAGTAGCATAGAATGATTTAAAGACCATGGCAGTGGAATCTTAAGTCCAGAATTAAGATTTAGGCTCATCTACCTAACAGCTATGTACATTTTGATAAGCCATTACTTTTTTGAGTTCTCACTTCCTTCCTAAGACAGAAATGATGATAATGCCTGTCCTGACCCATCTTACAAATGTATTGTGAAGCTCAAATACAATATAATCAGTTCTTGATTATTCGTGATGATGGGAATGTGAAAGAAGCATGAGCACTAAAAACCAAACATAGTAGGTAATTTAACATTTTTAATAACTGATTCCAGAATACATTATTTTTGTGTGCTGATTTAGCCTTCTGATCATATTTTGCTTACAATAAAATTAATTCCATGTATATTTCTTTTACCTACACCAGCGGATGGCAGGAAGAACTAGCCTAGAGATAATTACAATGTGGTGACAGGAGTCATTTTGAAATTTAAAATTTACTATAATTAATTGGCAAAATAGAAAATAAAATCTTGGTGTATAGTTATTTGACACAGTCATACTTTGCTTGTCTTCTTCAATGAATTAAAACATTTTTCATCAGGAACTTTGATAAATGTCTCAGCAATTCTTTCTGCTCCTTTTTTTCTGCATCCTGATTGTCCCACATACCTTTATGCCATCCTGTAGTTGTCCAGTCCCCACTCGCTAATCCCCCATACACATACATATATGTATTTCTCCTGCCCTCTCCTCTTGCACCTTGTAGTTCCAAAATTAGCTCATTCAGCACCTCCCTATCCAAGCTTTTATTCTTTCTCCAGGACTTTTCTCAGCTGGGAGTAAGGAGGTGTGTGTGTGTATATATATATATATATATAAAATTATTCAAAAAGATTAGTTGACATTAGATGGTGTTTTAGTTTTTATATTTTTAATACTTTGACCTGTATGCCTCTGGTACCTTCTGTACTCAGTCCTCTATCCCACATTGGAAGACTGAAGAAAGACGTGAGCCTGTTTTGTCCCTGTTATTCTGACCACATTTGTTTAATAACCATTCTACTTGGGCTACAGTCATACATAGCACTTTTGCCCTGCTCTCACCTCATTGTATGATTTTTTTTTTTTTAATGCGGAGCCATATGCTTTTTTGCTTTTTTTTTTTTTCGTTGTGCTGGGTCTTAGTTGCAGCAGGCAGGCTCCTTAGTTGTGGCAGGTGGGCACCTTAGTTGCAGCTCGCCAGCTCCTTAGTTGTGGCATGTGAACCCTTAGTTATGGCATGCATGTGGGATCTAGTTCCCTGACCAGGGATAGAACCTGGGCCCCCTACATTGGGAGCACGCAGTCTTAACCACTGTGCCACCAAGGAAGTCCCTGTATGATTTATTATGTATGTGGGATTCTGTCATCCCAACTAAGTGTCTTTTAAGGTGTAGAACATTCATTCAAAAATATTTACTTCTGACCACATTAGAATAACTAGTGTAAGACTTACCTTCCCACCATAAACAACTAGAAAATGGGACAAAATATATGAAGCAACTGTTTCTGATATTGAACAACAGTAGTGTTATCCAGAAGAGAAAGGAAACAAACAAGGTAAGTCCTGGAGGCACATTACTTACCATCGCACAGAGAGGAGGAACTCAAGGGAAGCATGGCAGCATCAGTGAGTTGAGAAAACTGAGTTCATAACTTAGGAAGACTACGGTGGCTAGGATTTATGGGAACATATACTGGAAGAGAAGGAGCTAATCAGGGGAAGGTCCAGAAATCTGCAAAGGAGTCCCCTTGAGTCTGTTGCTAAATGCTAAATGGACATACATAGAAACTCCACAAAGCTGGGCAACTACTGGAGAGCTCTAAGCTGAACATGTCCCAGAAATTGTACAGGAATGGGAGGTGTTGAGTTCTGTCCAGCCAGAGACATTGTTGAACCCCTGGAGCATTCAGTGGAGATCCAAGAAGGATCACAATTTAGTTAGAAGGGGTAAACTTGCCCTAAAGTAAAGGTACTCTAAACTCACTGTAACAACTCCAAAAACATTCCTCAAAGGATCAAACAGATCCACAAATTAACTGCCTGAAAAAGTTCAACCCTTTGGAAAAATACAATAGAATTAAGACACCCGATGTAACATTTGCAATGTTTCGCATTAAATCAAAAGTCATTAGACATGCAAAGAATCAAGAAAATGTTATCCATAACTGAGGGAAAAAAAAGTCAAAGCCAACACAGAAATGACAGGGATGATGGAATTCACAGAAAGGAATTTTAGAAGAGCCCTTGTAAATATGCTCAGTGATTTAAAGAACTTGAACATAATGAGAAAAGTGGAAGACGTATAAAAGAACCAAACAGAGATTTAAGAAATGAAAGGCGCAGTATTTGAAATGAAAAATTCATTTGATGGGCTTATCAGCAGAGTAGACATTAGAGAAGAAAGGATCACTGTACTTGAAGACAGTGAATAGAGATTATCTAAATTGAAGCGTAGAGGAAAAGCATGACTGAGCAAAATGCACAGAGCCTCTGTGATATGAGACAAGCAGTCTATCGTGTGTAAATGGAATCTAAGAAGAAAAAAAGAGTGGGAGAGGCACAAAAACTATTTGAAGAAACAATGGCTGAATTTTTTTCAAATGTTATGAAAAATATAAACACATGGATCTAAGAATTTCAATGAACCCCAAGTAGGATAAACATAATGTAAACCATAGCAAAGCACACTGTAATCAAATTCCTGCAAGCCAATTAGAAACTCTTAAAAGCAACCAGAGGGAAAAATACACATTACATAAGGGGAGAAAAGATTGACTGCAGACTTCTTATTAGAAACAATGCAATCCAGAAAAAAATGAAATCTTTAAAGTACTGGAAAAATAAACTGTCAACATAAAATTCTGTATCCTTCAAATATGTTGGGGAAATAAAGACAGGAAAACAATAGCCAAGAGAATTTATTACTGGAAACTTGCACTACAATAAATAAACCCTAGATCAGTCACTTATAAAAAATAGAAAAAAAGAGGTGGGGTTAATAACACATCAATAGTGAGGAAGAAATGGAATACAATTAATCCAAAAGAAGCTAGGGCAAGAGGAAGGAAAGAAGTGAGTGTTGTAACGTTGGGCAACGGTATTGCTATGAAGAAAACTGTTGGGATGCGATGCTCCGTGAATGTTTTCACATTTGTGCATGATCATGACTTTCTGAGAAAGACGGTTGGCACTTGGATTAAAGAATGTTTGAACAGCAAACAAACTGTACAAGTCAGAGATCTCTGGAGAGATTTAGAGACTTTTTCCTTGGATACATGTATTTACATTCTAGGGACTGTAAACCTGAAGACCTCCCCCTCCTTTCCCCTAAGGGGATTTGTTTACATTACAGAGCAAAAGTCAGCAGGTCATATTCTTCTCCCCTCCCTCCCTCCCTCTCTCTGCCCCACCCCACCCGAGAGGCGAGGAAGAGCAGCAGCTGTGTCAGCTGTCCTACATCAACTCCCAAAATTCACGATTTAAAGGTTTCTCTCATCATGTCACCCCACAGGGGATTGGGACATGGAGAACTAACACAATTAAGAGTAATCAAAAGGCTGGATCTGATCCAAAATCCTAGTGTTATTTGTCAGAATGAATGAATGAATACTTTACAAAAATTCAATTAGGAAGGGGATATCTCACCTGTAAGGTGGTCTGGGAAGGCCTCTCCAAGGAGGTAACATTTGAACAGAGATGTGAATGAAAAGCCATGTAAGACTGCAACGTGGGAGAAAAGCATAACATGCTTGGCTTTACTGGCTCTCCCAATGCCTAGCATACTTTCTCACACATAAGCAAAATTTAAATAAATAAGGGTCAAGTATATGACACTCTGAAAGGCTGGCCACTTCTGACTAGAGTATTGTTTATCTATTCTATAAATTCAAGAGTAGCTGCATCTTCAGACAAAATGACTTTTTAGCCACAGCCTTGTTAGCTAGACAAAGATATGAGTTAGAAATCAAAATCAGTTAAGAACCAGCTAAAGCATAATTCATGTTTCATTTCCTTAAATAAATCATACATGTATATATGCAAATTTAGGGTTAGGCACCGCAAAATGAAGTTTTAGCTGCAAGGCTAAGTTCTTTTTACAGAGGTAGAAATAGGTATCACTAGCTTGGTTTGGGAATTACCCCATGCTTGTAAATGTGACATACACAAATGCTGGGAAGAATAGATATGGTTGAAAAATACAGGCAGTAGGAATAATAAATGAGCATAATGAATGTTAACTGGGTGATCACTAATGGTACAATCCCCTGTTAACAGGGGGGTACAGTGTCAGAAGCTTACAGCCAGAAGAGGAAAGGATGGAATTCAAAAGCCAAAAAGCAGCATATTCCTTGACTTTTGGCTGGAGCCAGTATCAGTGTAACCTCTTTGGTCAAAACGCTGCTTATCCCTGTTTCACCAGGTCATTCCTTCCTTTGATATGAATCATCTCTGAGAATCTGTAACAGGCACATCATTGTCAAGAAGTTAAAAGCAATTGATAAGTTGTTCTGGTAACACCTGTCAGTGAAATAACTCAGAGTACAAAACCCAGGCATTTAAGGAGTTGACAAGTATTATTAAACCTGTTTTGCAAGAGAAGAAGCTGGTTCAAAGAGGGAAAAGCTGTCAAAGGTAATGCAGTCTGTAAGTGGCTCAGGCCTCCTTCCTCATACAACCAAACTCTAACTGCATGACCTCTCATGGCCCAGAAGACTGGGAGGCCACCTGAACATTTATCGGTGCTTCCTTCTGTCCAGCTTTAAAATATCATGACATTTTAAAGTTACGAATTTGTTTTAAATTCAAATATATTTCTTATGACTGGTTTTCTCCTTCATTCAGAAATTTACACTATTTAAAAATTTTAAATGGTAGCAACAGTATATTTCTACCAGTACTGCTTCCCTTTTTTTTTTTTTTCCTTTGAGCACTTAATTGGTCTGTCTTTGACACCCTACTAAGAGCTCATGTTTGAATTGGGAAGAATTATGATGATGCTTTCATACAGCGGATGGTGCTTTGTGCAGGTCCTTTCCTCAACCTGACCTTAATTTCATGATTTTAATAAAGAAAAAAAGATAGAAAAACCTAATTCAAAGTAAATTAGGATCTATAATTCAGAAATGCTTCTGCCCGTTTGTAACTAATGTTCCAGTTGCTCTCCACTTCACTTTCCACTCTTTAGTTCATTCACTTTTAAAAAATAATAAATCAGCAATAAACTGTCTTTCAACAGAAAGCAGGGCAATAAGACAAAGGCTTGAGTGCACATCCTCTGTGCTGGACTGTAATCCAGGGAGCGAGAGTGAGGGCCAGGGAAAGTGAAGCCGGGAAGCAGAAGAGCTTATACCAAGATACTTGATGTGTTTAACAGGTTGCTCTGTCCTGCAGAACAGCCAGAAACAGAAACAGAAATCCTGGAGTGGGGAGAGGATGGCCCTGGGCAAGGCTCTATTAGGCTGCACCTGCAAGAAGCCAGCCGGAGGCAACTGGCGGCTAGAAAAAGATGCGGCAAGGCCAGATGAATCTGAAGTAGTAACAAGTGGCTTCCCATAAAACACAAAGATATTCTTGTTGAATATAGTAGGTCCCCTACATACGAAACTTCAAGTTGTGAACTTTCCGAGATGCGAACGTGCGTTCCATCAACGTCAGGCATGAGTTAAATTGCAGCTTACCCTCCGTCTCCTATTGCTGATGATCCTACCATCTCCCACCTCCTCTCCCTCCTCCAGTCAGTAACTCTTCTTGCCTGTTCACTCAGTGCCAGCCCCTGTATGCCAGCTGTTGTACTGTACTACCATACTTTTCAAGGTACTGTACTGTAAGATTAAAATGTTTTATTTTTTGTGTTTGCTCGTTTTTTATGTATTATTTGTATGAAAAGTATTGTAAACCTATTATTACAGTACAGTACTATATAGCCGATTGTGTTAGTTGGGTACCTAAGCTAACTTTGTTGGACTTAACGAACAAATTGGACTTTACGAATGCGTTCTCAGAATGGAACTCGTTCGTAAGTAGGGGACTTACTGTACTTCCGTGCACTTTTGCCCCCCACTCCCATCCTTCTCATGGGTATCTGTCATTAACATTTCATTTCCTATGCATTTATATATCATATGAGAACATGTATCTTTTTCCTTTTTAGAAACATGAATCAGGGCTTCCCTGGTGGTGCAGTGGTTGAGAGTCCGCCTGCCGATGCAGGGGACACGGGTTCGTGCCCCGGTCCAGGAAGATCCCACATGCCATGGAGCGGCTGGGCCCGTGAGCCATGGCCGCTGGGCCTGCGTGTTCGGATCCTGTGCCCCACAACAGGAGAGGCCACAACAGTGAGAGGCCCGCGTACCGCAAAAAAAAAAAGAAACATGAATCAGGTCATACTAATCTTATCCTGTGACATATTTTTTTCACTCATGTGTTATTAGCATCACGGTTAGGTTTTATCTCATTGTCAGCAAGCTTATTTTGCCCTTAGGAGGTTCATTGGAAAACACTGATTTAACATTTGCTGAATTAATGTGTGAATGAAGGAATGATAGTATGAATTCTAGTTATAGTTCTTGCTTATAGAAAGGAATGCTGCCAGTATTGGGAATGCAGTGGGCAAGGTCTTGTAAAACATGGAATTTTTATTGCCAGACAATTGAACAGTCATCCCAGCCTCTTCTTCCTCATTCGTCAACACCTCCACATCTTCAATTCAGAGGAAAGAACGGATGCCATACAGGGGAGACGTGGAAAAGAGATGTAGGGGTAGAAAAATAACCTTCCCTCTATCTTTCTAAGTTCTTGGCTGAGACCCCTGTAATGAAAAACAGATTAATAAGAGAAAAACAAACAAATTTATTAATGTATCCCTCAGGTATACACGGGAGATACCCAGGGAAAAAATGAATCCCCAAGGTGACTTAGAATTCGGGATTAAATAACATCTCAATAGGGAAGGGGGAGGGGAGTGTAGGTCTCTTAGGGGAGAGTGAATGATTTTTAGGTCAGATGAATGGCCCCTTAGAAGAATAGATGGGAGTTGTGACAGTCTGTGACAGTGTCTGTCTAGGCGTGGTATTGACTTCTAGTCTCTCCTGTGACAAGAGTCCATCCTCTCTGGTTGATGGAACTCCCAGGAAGGGGATTTATGGCAGTTGAGTTCCTTTGGGAGGATCTGTCCGTAGGCAGATAAGGGGAGTTCAGAGAAAGCCTCTCCCTGCATTTGCTGTTTTTCACGTGCCTACAGTCAAGATAATCAGTATACCAAAGCAGCATATTTTGCAGTAGCACGTCCTTCTCCAGTCATATTTTGGAGTAGCATATTCTGCTACCCTTCAGAGATAACAGGAGACTCTTACAAAGGTTCATTCAGTCAGCAAATGGGGATAAGATGGTGCCGACATTGGTCCCTATCCTCATGCAGGGCAAGGCGACAACTGAGGGAGGAAGGAAATAAGAATAGGACGAAGATGTAGAAGGAAAAGAAAATAGTAGTGTTCCAAAGGAGTGAGGAATTTCAGTGATGGCTAAATTAGTACAGTGCTTGTGTTAATATAAGTTGTTTAGAAATGAGTTTAAATCCCAGCCATCTGCTCCCACATCAAACACACACACGCAGTACCCCTGATTTCACTCCTCCCCCACATACACGTACATCCCAGTAATAATCTGGTGATATATTTTTCATGCCACAGTTGATAATAAAAAATACACTTAATTCAAACCAGTGAGTTATGACCCAGATCTAAGTATAAATATAGTGGAAGTCATAAGTTTCTTTAGTGACAGTCTTACTAATTATTTTGGCCTGTTTTTAGCCACATTGGATATTTTTTCTTTTTAAGGTTGCTATGAATGTTGTTTGCAGCAGCATCAATAAGCCAAGAATTCATATAGTTACTCAATCACACAGATTACTCATCATTGCCTGTTCATAACAGAATCCTAAAATGTTTAAGATTTCTGATGCAAATCAAAATCTCATCATCACTTGTCATTGCTAAATTAAATGACAGGATAATAACATTACATTAAAACCATTTTTCTCTTGATTGAGTACCTTTTTCAGAAGTGAACCTTGTAGATGTATATTTTTTTCATCAGTACTATAAATGCATTTAGAATCCAAGATAAAAATAGAATTGAAAAGGGGAGGAGTAGAGTGGGATGTTTTCAAATTATTGATGAGTCTCTTTTGAATCTCAAATAACCATATTTGACAGGGCACTGCTAGGGAATGGAGTAGTTTTGGCCCAATTTATTGAGACTTTTAGAAATACATAAGGGAGGTTCATAGGTCAAACTTCGTTTTTATTGACACGATCATGTGTTCTTGGCATCAGTCATATGTCATTCCATTGCAGACAGGCTGTTTTCAGTTAGATCACAGCCTAGGTGGGAAATGAATGTAAATTTCTAATCTGCTAAAACAGAGTAGGTTCTCAGTTATTGTGAACTTCTCTCTTGGTCTTTCTTTCCTGTCTAAAGCTAATTAACCTTTGGGGCACAACTGCCATCTCTCCATTGGCTCCGTCCGGCCCTTGGCCCTCTTTGTGGCCAGTCAACCAGTCCTCATGCCACTTGAGCTGATCTTCTCCACTTGCCCCTATACCCAGAGCTCCTTTTCCATTTAAAGTCCATTTAAAGTTCTTCAAAGATTTTGTTTCCTCGCATCTTCCACCTTCAGTGTTATGAAAATCATATCCTGGAGCAAGTCTTTTACGCTTTTTGCCTCGTTTAATATTATCTTCATTAGACAGTAACGTCAGTAAAAATCCTTAGCACTTGGAGAAGTCAGTGAAGGTACAGACTGAAACAGGATTGGCTATGAGTTGACAATAATTGAATCTGGGTGATGGGTACATGGGGATAGGGGAAGTCAATATAACATTTCCTCTAGTTTTATATGTTTGGAATTTTCCATAGTAAAAATTTTAAACTAAACTTAGATCTTTAGGATGCTTTTATATATATATATATATATATGTATGTATGCTCTTTTTGAGTCAGTGCATGAAATGGGTGGTATACAGGATGGACTAGGACCAAAACCTAATCCTGCCATCTAAATACCCCACCCCCACCCCACCCCCAAGGAAACAAATAAGATTCTTTAGTGCCCGGCATTGCAACTTCCCTCTTCTCCTTAGGTCCTGAACAGGACTACCAGAATCCTGACACACTTCCTGCTTCTTGTAAATGATCAGATAAACCTGTACAGAAATGCACAATAACTTGGTCCCATTTATTAAGTCCCACCGTGAATAAAGTTCTGTGCTGGGCATTGGGAAGGGGGAATATGAAGTTACTTCCCTCCAAGAGTTCCCCAAGATGGAAAACAGAGGCACCGGTGAACAACCCTGATGCAGTACAGACTCTAAGAGCCGTCATGTGAAGTAGAGCTACAGCAGTATGACTGTGGGGCAGTGGGGGAGAGAAGAGTTTTGTCAAGCAGACGCGTTCTTGACAGTGATGCGAACTACTGAATGTTATCTTCAAGGAAAAGGTAATCTTTCCTGCTTCTGCTTGCAGTTCTGGCTGCTAAGACTAGAGCTCCATCAGTAAACTTCCCTCTGTCTTCTGAAGAGCTTAAACTGATTGCAGTTTCCAATGTGCTTTTTTTTTTCTCCTTCTCTTTTAAAATTATGATAGCCTTACTTCTCGTCTGCCAAAAACTGGTGAAACCATCCATGGTCATAAGTTTTTTATTGGCTTTGGAGGGAAAGGTGCCAACCAGTGTGTCCAAGCAGCTAGGCTTGGAGCAAAGACATCTATGGTGTGCAAGGTAAGTGTAAAGTATGGTGGAGAGGGTTCTAGAGGCGAGAACCCGGTTTAAGACATGAGCTCATTTTTTTTAACGATTTTAAAGTGAACAATTTAGTGGCATTTAGTACATTCACAGTGTTGTACAACCACCATTTCTATCTAGTTCCAGAACATTTCCATCATTCCAAAGTAAAAACTCCTTGCCCATTAAGCAGTTTCTCCCCACTCCCCCCCTCCCCTCAGCCCCTGGCAACCACCAATCTGCCTTCTGTCTCTACGGATTTATCTATTCTGGATATTTCCTATAAATGGAATTATATGATATGTGACATTTTGTGCCTGGCTTTTTTCACTTAGCATAATGTTTTCA
Organism: Grampus griseus; assembly: GCF_964374135.1. Lineage (NCBI taxonomy): Eukaryota > Metazoa > Chordata > Mammalia > Artiodactyla > Delphinidae > Grampus > Grampus griseus. The sequence goes on along the minus strand of NC_139009.1, from coordinate 21,241,513 downwards.
AGGTTCATCTACCTTATAGCATGTATTAGTACTTTATTCCTTTTGTGGCTGAATAATATTCCATTGTATATACCACAATTTCTTTATCCATTTATGTGCTGATGGGCTGTTCCCACCTTTTGGCTGTTGTGAACAGTGCTGCTATAAACAAGTACATGTACATGCATGTTTAAGTATCTGTATGAGTCTTTGAGAGGTTCGTGGTTTTTTTAACTTATTTATTTTTATTTATTTTTGGCTGTATTGGGTCTTCATCGCTGCACGCAGGCTTTCTCTAGTTGCGGCGAGCGGGGGCTACTCTTTGTTGCGGTGCACAGGCTTCTCATTGCAGTGGCTTCACTTGTTGCGGTGCACAGGCTCTAGGCACGCGGGCTTCAGTAGTTGTGGCTCGCGGGCTCTAGAGCACAGGCTCAGTAGTTGTGGTGCACGGGCTTAGTTGCTCCACAGCATGTGGGATATTCCCAGACTAGGGATCGAACCCGCGTCCCCTGCATTGGCAGGCAGATCCTTAACCACTGCGCCACCAGGGAAGCCCAGGTTTGTTGTTTTTAAAGATTTAAATAGGAGAGCGTAATCTTCCTTGTCCTTCATATTAGTTTCTACCTCACTGAATCCTCTGGGAAGTAGCAGTCCTCAAATAACTTAATGCTGCATTCCCTGAATTTAATGAGTTTATAACTGGAGTGTAAGAAGTAAGGGGAATTAGCCTACTCCAGTGGTTTTCTGTGGTCCAGCTTCTAAACAACAGCATAAATCATCCTGTTTTTAGCAGGTTTCACTCCAGTAACACAGCTCTTGGAAACTTGGTCTAATAACTGATGATTTACTCATCTCTAAGCTATTGTCTTCTAATGCTGTATCTTGGACCAGAAAGGAATCTGGGGGACTTCCCTGGTGGTGCAGTGGTTAAGAATCCACCTGCCAATGCAGGAGACACAGGTTCCATCCCTGGTCCGGGAAGATCCCACATGCTGTGGAGCAACAAAGCCGGTGCACCACAACTGCTGCGCCCACACACCATAGAGCCCGTGAGCCGCAACTACTGAGCCCGCATGCCTTCTGTTCCTCTCACATCCACTCCCATGGTTTCATGATTCATTTCCCAAGTTCAGTTTCACAATTCAAATATTTCTATTTTGCATTTTGGGAAATGTTCAAGTAAGGAGGCTGGTTAAACAGAGGTGCTATTTGTTTTATTCTGGTCTGTGTATGATGGTTATGTGAGCACCTGTACAATTTTGAAAGTTCTTTATATCTACTGTGACTGATTTAGTCGTCTGTTGTTTAGCCCCACAGTGGAATTTAGCCTGGGTGTCTGTACAGAAAGGACATGGAAACATGGCTTCAGCTAAAACCTATACGAGGTTACTTTGCTTAGATACCCTGGGACCTTTAGACATGGATTTATTTAAGCTTAAACAGATTGCATCGTATTCTTAGATTTCTTAAAAAGAAAAAATATCTTTTATAATAAGAGTTATTGTTATCCATTAATCATAATATTTCATTCAATTATGAAGTATATTTTTATTTAGCAAATTAGCCAAACTGCCTTATAGCAGGTTTCTTAAAGATAACAAATTCCAAGTAGAAAACCAAAATCATGAAATTACTCAAGCTAAAAATGAACAGATGGAGCAAAAGAAAAACAGGTAGAAAATTTTCTTAGCAGCCTTAACTTACTACTGCCCTGCAACAAGCTCAGATTCAAGCTCTGATGGAGGAGCACTGGCACAGGCACAACATCTGATACTGAGCTAAGGGGAAATATTTGTCAGGACATTGTGATGAAGGCTATTAAGCAAGAATCCATCAAGATGTGTACAGTGACACGTGTAATGAAACACTTCAAGTAGTTAAGAGTTGTGTAGTCAGTACTCAACTGAGTCACGGGCCAAGGCCACAGTCCGAGGATCATAGGGAGCCCCACCCTCCCTATCCCACCCCACTAGGCGGTCACAAAGCACCGAGCTCATCTCCCTGTGCTATGCGGCTGCTTCCCACTAGCTATCTGTTTTACATTTGGTAGTGTATATATGTCAATGCTACTCTCTCACTTCGTAAAGGACTTTTTAAATAGGACTCAGATCTCCATTGCTTTTTGTCCCCGTTTCAATACAATAAATATTGTAAGCCTGGGCATAGATATGCTCCCAGTTGGCTATATTGTTCTTATGAAAGGAATAAGATACATGGTTATATATATATGTACATATATATGTGTGTGTATGTGTGTGTGTGTATATATATATATATATATTTTTTTTTTTTTTTGGCCACAGCAGGCAGCTTGTGGGATCATAGTTCCCCAACCAGGGATCAAACCCACACCCTCGGCAGTGAAAGCGTGGAGTCCTAACCACTGTACCACCAGGGAATTCTCAAGATACGTGGTTATATTAAACAGCATTATTTACACCAAACCGTTAATGGAGCTGTTACGTTTTTACTAAAATAATAATAGTAATACAGTCTCATTTTTAAAATAATGCACCCACCTGCTTGCTTCCATGATCAATTGCTTTTCTGTTGAAGATAGGCAGCAACAGGAAGAATTAGAAGTGTCTGGGAGAACTAGATGGGCAGGAAAGTAGTTTATAAGATTGACTCCAAGCAGCAGAAGCCCTGCCCCTACCCCAAGAGAAGCAGCCACAGTAGCAGCAGTACAGCCATGATGATGATGATGATGATGATGATGATGATGATAACACCAAGTCATATTACTTAATCCTTTAAAGTTTTAAATGTCCTTTCATGCATATTATTTTATTTTACCCTCGCAGCAAACTGGCTGGGTCTTTCCAGATAAGGAAACTGAAGCCTGTAGATGGTTAAAGTGGCCTGCCCCAGATCACACAGCTAATGTGAAGGGACTTCTGACTTCCATGACACAAATGAAAATATTGTCTTCCTATTCTTAGGCTTTTTTCACTACTTTTACTTTGTAATGTATCACTACAACCTGCATGCGAAGTTAATGGAGCTAGAGTCAACTTCTTCTAATCCTCAACAGTGTTGCTATTTTTCCATTTATTTTTGACAAGAGAATACCAAAGAAGGCAAAAACAAAGGATTTTATTCCACTTCTCATGTAGAACTTAGAAGGCCAGCCAACAGATTTGCCAGGAAATCACTATTAGAATAAATCTGGAACCATAACAATCACTGAGGGATGTAGCCAATCAGGTAATTCTCTGGGCAGGAAGAAGACAGGCAGCTACTGCAGCCTCTAAAATACAGCTGCAGCAAGCCTGCAAAAGCTTCCACAGCCTGAGCATGAAATCCCTTCCTAATTAGGCCTCCGATGCACACGATATTCCACCCGGTGTTATAGCTGTGTCTCCATGTCTTATTTTCCCTCCAATATCATCAGTTTCTCGAGGGCAAAACTCCATGTTTTGGTTTCTTCCTCCCCTCCAACAATTCTTCCGAACTCTGGCACTTCCTAATGTTTGTAATATCAGCACCATCTATCAAGCCTGCCCTTGGTATTCACCTTAAACAGATTTTCCCTGTATAAAACTGATACGGAAGGGTAGAGAAGTTCCTTTGCTCTAATTTGTATCAGGCTCCACATGCCTAGGGATGGCCTTTCTTAATTCCTACAGCATTCTTATAATGATACTTTCCCAACTATACAACACTTTTGATTACCCATGGGAGACAGTTAAATAATGTAAATAAATTTTTTTTTTTAAAAGATGAGATAACAAAGATTTTGTTTTCTGGTGTGAGTCTTTGACCTAAGAAACAGGATGCCTTGGCTCTTACCTGGTAGAAAATGGCCAGCCTTCCATAAAGGAAACGTTTAGTTGATGACCTCCTTCTAAGGGGACTCTCCCCACAGCAACCCTCTGTACTTCACTGTAGAGACAGAAATTCTGCTAATAACAACTTATATATTATTTGAGATTATTGCCTAATCAGCATTTCCACCAGAAAAGGAGCACAGGGAAAAGTGTTCCTTGAGGAAGAAGGCGTCAGAGGTGGCATTTAAGTCAGAGGTCAGCAAACTGTGTCCCATGGGGCAAATCTTGGTCACCATGTACTTTTGCAAGTAAAGTTTTATTGGAACACAGCCATACCCATTTGTTTACAGATTGTCTTTGGCTGTTTTCACACTACAATAGCAGAGCTGAATAGGTGCAGGAGAGACCATCTGGCCTGCAATGTCTAAATCATTACTACCTATCTGGCCCTTGACAGAAAAAATTTTCTGACCCTTAACATAGACAGTCTAAAAGCTTACCAGGAAATGTTATCATCACTCATTGAGGTTCTTGATCAAGTTAACCTCTAGGTTTCTTTCTGTTGATATGTCCAAAGAGGAGCAGAATATACCAGGAGTGCTGACACCTAGATAGAGACGTTATCCACTGACCAAGCGCTCATCTGCAGGACAGAAAAATAGTATAGTTCAGGTGTGGCAAGCCTAAAAGCCTGTGGGGCCAAACAGGTAACATACATTGCAGTAGGCCAGGTGGGGACTATGGTGAACTAGAGAGCATGTGCTCACTAATGAGATAGGTTCAGCTCTGTTGTCTTGCAAGAATGTAGGCCTAGTGTTTACCAGGACCTCTAAATTTTCAGGACTTCCCAGAAACGTGTTTGTTTTTGTGGAGTCTCCTGATATTTAAATGGTGACAAGCTGGTTAAAAGTAAAAATAGGAGGAGATCCACACAAAAACCTGCACATGGATGTTTATAGCAGCTTAATTCACAATTGCTAAAACTTGGAAGCAACCAAGATGTCCTTCAGTGGGTGAATGGGGAAATAAACGGTACATCCATGCCATGGAATATCATTCAGCACTAAAAAGAAATGAGTAATCAGGCCACAAAAAGACACGGAGGAACCTCAGATGCATATTACTAAGTGAAAGAAGCCATTCTGAAAAGGCTACATGGTGTATGATTCCAATTATATGGCATTCTGGAAAAGACAAAACTATGGAGACAGTGAAAAGATCAGAAGTTTCTAGGGGCTAAGAGGAGGGAGGGATGAATAGGCAGAGCACGGAGGATTTTTAGGGCAGTGAAGCTACTCTGTATGAGACTATAATGGTGGATACATGTCTATACGTTTGCCAAAACCCAAAGAATGTACAATCCCAGAATCGACCCAGATGTAAGTATGGAGTTTGTGTGATAATGATGTGTCAATATAGATTCACTGATTGTAAAAAAATGTGAAACCCTAATCATGTTGTCTGTGAATGGAAGAGTCCAAAGGAAAAATCGAAATATCATTACCAGAATGGATGCTAGGATGCAAAACAACAGAATTCCACTACACCAACTTACCCAAGTTAGCAAGGACTTTTTAAATTCCCTCCTCTTTGCCCCATGTCAGGGTCAGTGGAGAAGATAAGAAGATTCTAAAACACCAGGCAGGTCATTACAAAGATGCCTTCATTTATACTGAAGTATGAACAGCTGACATTCTTCATAAATATTGATGATTGTTGATGGTGGACAGCTCTGTCTCAATGGCAATTTCCATATGAAAAGATCAAAATGAGAGTGAAGCTACAGAACTTGTGACAGTCATTAAATGTTTCACGTTTTAGGCAGGATACAAATGGAACATTAATATATAACAATTATTTGGGCTGAAATCAAGTATAGCATCTTACATTAAGAGGATTAATTAGTTAATGTTTACAAAGTACCATGCAGATATGCCCTTTTAAAATGCTAAGTATTCTAAAAACTACATTGTAGCATTTTACTAAATGTAAAAAATCTAATGTTCATCATTTCTTTGGTACAGGTTGGCAAAGATTCCTTTGGCAATGATTATATAGAAAACTTGAAACAGAATGATATTTCTACAGGTAAAATTTCATCTTTCTTAAAGTTAGTTTTTATAACTTTCTTCTGGAATCTGGTTACAAGTTGAAATTACAATAGAATTATTAGATCCTCCCCTGGTGGCCAGAGAATTTTTATGCACAGCTTTGTCTAGTCTTGCTTAAATATCCTTTGGTTAATTCTTTCATGTACGTTTCTCCAGACAGGAATAAAATGATAGGAGGTTACAAGCATTCATCTCATAGAAATCTTTCAAAAGTTGGGCTTCCCTGGTGGCACAGTGGTTGAGAGTCTGCCTGCCGATGCAGGGGACATGGGTTCGTGCCCTGGCCCGGGAAGATCCCACATGCCGCGGAGCGGCTAGGCCCATGAGCCATGGCCGCTGAGCCTGCACGTCCGGAGCCTGTGCTCCGCAACAGGAGAGGCCACAACAGTGAAAGGCCCGCGTACCGCAAAAAAAAAAAAAAAAGTAGGTGACAAGAGAAAACAGGTGCTGCATTCACAAAAGATATCTTAAGAAAAGTCATTGAATGTCATAGCTGGAAATGATCTTAGAAACCACTGATGCTGATACCATCATTTCACAAAAGAGAAAACTGAAAGCCAGATTGGTTCTGAATTTGTCCAAGAGCACACAGTTAGCTGGAGCCAGAGCCAGGACTGGAGTGCAGGTCTTTGGCTCCAGTTCAAGGCTCTTTGCTGCTGCCAAAGGCTGCCTGATCAACATTTCCATTTACACGCCAGACCATAGTTCTTGATGAGATGCGAAGCTTATGAAAATGAAGAAAATCAAACAATCTCATTTTATGAGTTTGACCTTTAGTCTTTCATCTCAAGTCTGTCATTTCTTTCACTGAAGAAAAGAAATATGGTGGTCTAGAAAAATGCATATGTGTACAACTGTGAATAATCTGAAGGCATTGGAAGCGGGGGTGGTTTGCTGGGTTGCCACTAATGTAGAAAAAAGGCGCAGCTAAGTGTGAAGACTTGTATTTTCCTCATTGTATAGGTGATGGGTATAAATTAGCACTAATTACTTACTTCTTTTTTATCATTCCAGATGGTTAAAGGTTAAAAAGTTTTTCCAAGGATTAGTGGTGCATTGAAATTGTTAAAATAGATTATCCTTGCCAGGCTGTACATACGTGACTGTGATTTCCTTTTTCTTTTAGAATTTACATATCAGACTAAAGATGCTGCGACAGGAACTGCTTCTATAATTGTCAGTAATGAAGGTATGTGTTTCACATACTGGAGTATCATTTCCAGAACTAGAGCAGAAGCATCAATTTTTACCCTATTCCCGTGGCTCTCTTACCATAACCACCACTCCAAGTTTTAATGTATGGTCTTTCCAATCTAAATATATATGTTGCCCTTTACTTATACTTCCCTAGTTGATCATTCAAATACAGAATTGTCCACCCAATACATATGAAGTGGTATAGTTGCCTCAAAATTATACTTATATTCTTTAGCATCCCATTACCCTTCATGTGAACCCAGAATTGATATTTCTCTCTAAAGTAGTTAAGTATTCATCTGTCATTTCAGTTACACTAAGTAAATAAATGTAAATAGATAGGTGCAAAAGAACGTTGATGAATCATATTTATAGAATATTTACTGAGCAAATGGCAGCAAGCAATTACTTCTAACTTATTGTTAGTGTTCAATTTTGTCTGCTCTTTAAACAGCAACCAAATCTCAAAAGTCTATATACACAGCTATGCCTGTCACGAGGCCTTGCAATAGGTGAAACATTTGTCTTTTAAAAACAGTAACTTCCAGGACTTCACTGGTGGCACAGTGGTTAAGAATCCACCTGCCAATGCAGGGGACACAGGTTCGTTCCCTGGTCCGGGAAGATCCCACATGCCGCTGAGCAACTAAGCCCGTGCGCCACAACTGCTGAGCCCGCATGCCACAACTACTGAATCCCACGCACCTAGAGCCCATGCTCTGCAACAAGAGAAGCCACCACGATGAGAAGCCCGTGCACCACAACGAAGAGTAGCCCCCACTCACTGCAACTAGAGAAACCCCGCGCACAGCAACAAGAGCCAACACAGCCAAAAATAAATTTATGGGGGGAAAAAACAGTAACTTCCCTTTACCCTCAGGTAAACTTTTCATAATTGCTGCCAACTATTTTAAGTATAAAAACACCTACATAAGATTTTTTTTCTTTTTCTTTTTCTTTTTTTGCGGTACGCGGGCCTCTCACTGCTGTGGCCTCTCCTGCCATGGAGCACAGGCTCCGGACGCGCAGGCTCATTGGCCATGACTCACGGGCCCAGCCGCTCCGCGGCACGCGGGATCCTCCCGGACCGGGGCACGAACCCGTGTCCCCTGCATCGGCAGGCAGACTCCCAACCACTGCACCACCAGGGAAGCCCTACATAAGATTTTTTAAAATTAGAATTAACATTCAGAAGGACCAAGCATTTCATGGAGCACCTAGGACAGAAGAACCTACTGCATTGTGAGAAGTCACAAGTGTGTTGTTTTAAATTAGGATTTCTCACAATACGTCTTTTATTTATAATGCAGTTTCACAAAATCATTTATCGTGAAGTTATGGTATTTTTAGTTCTACTTTAGTGATCTCAAAGTTGCAATAACAACCCCCCAAAAAATATATTCCACTTAAAGACAGTAGAAAAAAGGTTTCATTCTAACAACAGTCTGTGTCCATTATTTTAAGCTACATTTAAGTAATTATTGCTGCTAACAGCAGCTCATTCCCTGTCTTAAACCTCTGTTTTGTGTTCTAGGGATATCGAGTTCTGTTTCTTTCTTATCTGTGTAACAAAATACTGCATTTTCCGTGCAAAGATATTTAATATTGTGTATGGGGTGCCTGTTATGGTAGACTCTGTCTGGTTTATAGTGTATGGTAATGCCCTCGAGAGTATAGGTTGTAGTAGAAGAGCTAACACAAATACCCAGAGAGGCAACAATCAGCATCTTTAAATGAAGGGATGAGTAGCAGTTTTGACAAGTTTAATTTGAGGCATGAACAAGCTCGCCATATGGCAGTGTCCACCAGACAGCTTTCGTCTTGGGCTTTGTCACTCATCAGCCAAGGCCAGGCCAGAAATGTCTATTCAGGAGTCAGCAACACAGAGCAGCAGTTGACTGTAGCAGAGAGAATGAGGTCACTGAAGGAGAAAAGCGAGGAGGTATGCTGTCTTTCAGTGTGCGGGTACTTTGAATTTTTCCAGTACTGAGATAGGGTTTATGCTGAACCATCCCCACTTTATTAAGTCCTCCTTGGCCAACAGACACATCTGTGGTAAGATGATAGGCCAGCATGTGTTCTGCGGTCAGAGGTAATTTTAGGTCACGTCTATACAAGATCAGCACAAGCAGCCTAGAGCACAGAAAAGACTGATGCAACTCATCCCCCTAGGTCAGGCTGTCCTATAGAACATAATGCAAGCCACGTCCATAATTTTACATTTTCCATTAGCCACATTTTAAAAAGTAAAAAGGAACTGGTAAAATTAATCTTAATATATTCACTTAACTCAATATATCCAAAATATTGTCCTTTCAACGTGTAATCAAAATGTTCTTTAAAATTAATGAGGGACTTCCCTGGTGGTGCAGTGCTTAAGAATCCGCCCACCAATGTAGGGGACACGGGTTCGAGCCCTGGTCCAGGAAGATCCCACATGCCACAGAGCAACTAAGCCTGTACGCTACAACTACTGAGCCTGCGCTCTAGAGCCCGCGAGCCACAACTACTAAAGCCTGCGCGCCACAACTACTGAAGCCCGCGCACCTAAAGCCCGTGCTCCACAGCAAGAGAAGCCACTGCAATGAGAAGCCCACACACCGCAACAAAGAGTAGCCCCCACTCGCCGCAACTAGAGAAAGCCCACGCGCAGCAACGAAGACCCAATGCAACCAAAAATAACTTAATTAATAAATTTAAATAAATAAAATTAATGAGATATTTTACCTTCTTTTCTTACAACTTAGTCTTTGAAATCTGCCATGTATTGTACGATTGAAGTACATTGCAGTCTAGACAAGCCACATTTCAAGTGCTCGGTCACCACATGTGGCTTGTGCTCATGACTACCGTATTGGACAGCACAGCTCCTGAGAGTTCACCTGACAGAGAAAGTGCTCCACCACGCCTCCCTCACTTGCGTGGGATTGTAGAGAGTGGGTCCAAGTGATAAGCATACAAGATTCCTTAGTCCTGCTTCTGTTTGATCTAGTACAGTATAGGCCAAATATCACTCTCTCCCTGCCTTAAGTTATCTCATATAGTTTTTCATGTTTGATATCATAAAATGTGTTTTGATTTACAAAATCACTTTTCTGAATACCCTGGGGTACACACATGAACTGACTGCGTGTTAAAGAGCATGAGTTTTTAGCATTAAGCAAGCTGATTCCTATTTATCCTCATCATTATGACCTCTGTCATTTAGGATTCAGAATCTTTACCACAGATATTGTACCAGCCATGTCCCATAAGAGAAAATTTTTAAGTATGTTATATATAATTCATCAGCTAATATTCTTTGTAAATATATAAGAAGGGAAATCTTTTTAGATTTTTTCTCAAGATGATCAGAATAATGTGATACCTACAGAGATGTAAAGGAAGATCCATTAGGAATACGAAATTTAACCTGAATGGCTTAGAAATGCTAGAATTAATACTTACAACACATTTTATATATAATGACTTTCTAAGGGTGATTGTAACATTGCAGGATGTCGTTGCTTGGTTTTGCTTGATTTTTAATATAAACATGTAGAAATTCTTTATAGGCCAGAATATCATCGTTATAGTGGCTGGAGCAAATTTACTTTTGAATACTGAAGACCTGAGGGAAGCAGCCAGTGCCATTAGCAGAGCCAAAGTAATGATCTGCCAGCTAGAAGTAACTCCAGCAGCTTCTCTGGAAGCCCTGAGAATAGCCCACAGCAGTGGAGGTAATTCTACACATTTGTCCTTCTTTCTGTAAAAGCTTTTATCACTGTCTCAGTGAAAGTTAACCTTTCAAGTTAAGCAAAGCCATACTTTTTCTGCAGTAAAATATTCTTTCTCCCATCTGTGAGATTCACTGTCTTCCTGTAGTTCTCGATAATGTTAGAAAACCTTAAAAATAGTGAAAAAATAACATGAGTAGCATTTCTGATATTTTGAAATACAAATCTCCAATCTAGTTAGCAGAAATAATTCAGGTAGTAACTAGAATCTTTGAAGCAGCCCATTGTCCAAGATACACTCTAAGTAGTAGAATGAGTTCCATTCTGACAAGCAGAGGTTAAGCTGCAGGTCATGTATAATCACTGCCCAGGTACATTTGGGTAAATATCTCAAGGAACTGAAGATTTGTTCTTTCTCCTTTTTGTAAAACTTTATTGTCTTTTCTATAAACTACAAAAGATTATTTATATGTAATATTTTCTTTGTTGTCAATGTCCTTTAAGCAGCTTTTTGTTTTGTTTGATCTTTGACTTTGGAAATTTTCAAACACACAAAAGCAGGCAGAATTGTATAAGGAAACCCATCACCCAGCTTCAACAGTCATCGACTCGTGGCTAATCTTGATTCATCTGTTCTCCCACCCACTCCCCTTCTCTCAACCCCAGCACATAACCAACTTTTTAAAACTCCAGATAGTTTCTTTCTGTTTGCTTCTTTTTTACCACCGACTAGTGGGGAAAGTGTCTTCTGAGTTAGAATCCCATTTCTGTTCCTTGTTAGCTTTGTGGTCTTAGCAGAATTATCTGATTTTTCTGAGCCTTGTCTGTTAAATGCATACAGAAATACTCCCCTACAGAATTGGTCTAAGAATGAAATAAAATATGATGCCAAGAATGGTGTAGTACTTCTCAGTAAACACCAATTTTCTTTTCTCTTTCACGTCTCTCTTTAAATTAAAATTAGGATAATATCCTGATCTCAGCACTCTTTGGTCAAAAAAATCAAAATAAAAAGTAGCCACTCTAAGACAGTGGCTTCTCCTTGATATTGTGGCCATAGTTCTGTGAATTATACTAAGAAGGAAATAGGGAGAGAACCACATTGACTTTTCCAGATAAAACTTTCTCATCAAGATACAAAACCAAAAAAAAGAAGAAGAAAAAGAACAGTAAGTGTGTGTATGTATCTGTGTGTTTATATAAGTGATTCTCTCAAAGTGTATAGTGTTCTACATAGCAATAAATGGAAAATAAGTTACTGAAATGATTTTGTGGAGAATTTTAAAATGTATGTCCTGATTTAACAAATTTCCTCTTGGCAAAACAACATGCTGTGGCAAATTCTCACTGACATTTAATGTATTTTTAATGGACTCGAAGCTGTCAGAAAGAATTTTAAGCCAAAACCCATTTGGTTACATTTTCTCAGGGTGTCACAGATAAAGTCTAAGGCTTATGGTGAGCATTCTCTGCAATGACTGCACTCATCGTAATCAGGTGATGTGAGTACACCGTGCCACTTCATTCATGCTCCTGTCTTTCCTTGTACAGGTCAAAGTATATTCTCATGGAACTTCTTTTTTTCCTACTGTCCCTTGCTTCTCAGAGATGACTGTTCCCTCTGTCCTAGTCTAATGGCCTGTCACCTACCCATCTTGTGGCAGAGAGAAAGGTACAGGAACCACAGTTGAGGAGCTAACCTCTCACAGGTGAGGCTAGAGTTACCCGGAGGGACAGGCAGCCTGACTCGGGCTGTCATTTGTGTGTGTGGGGGTGTCCAGCAATGCCTCCTCCATCACCTGCCAGGCAGTTCTTCTAGTCGAGGAGCTGGAGGATCTGGGGCATCAGGAATGGGTGGGGGTAGGTGATGGAGGGCCAAAGATCACCTAGCCTACTTCACATTGTTACTGAGAGCCAGCATGCCTAAGTAGTGATTCTGCATGATCTTTCTTATATAGTAATATTGGAAGTAGTAATTCCTGCACTTATATGTACTTTACAGTTTATAAAGCACTTTCATATATATTTGATCCTCAGAAAAACCTTATGACAAAAATATGGCAGGCATTCTTCTCCCAGATTGAAGGGGAGAAGACAGACTCGGAGAGGTTAAGTAATTAGCTCAACCAAGGTCACTGTAGAAACCAGGATTCCAGACTCCAAGACCCAAGTTCTGTATCCTAGAGCACATTTTAAGTAAAGAAACTGCCACATCCCATTGATATCAAGGAACTGAGCCTTTATGAAGAGTGTCTCTAGAAAAGTGAAATCCATGAATTGTAACAATGCCCAACATGTAGCCTAAGCTTTGAGTGTTATTACTGCTCCAGTCACAGAGACAAGACCCTAGAGTGTTCTCAGCAATGTGTCCCCTATCTGCAAATGCCCATGCACACAGGAGCCTCTGTCTAGAACTCAACTGGTCCCCATTTGGTAGTTACCAGTCAGACACAGCTTAGATTTTATACTATGAGTGGTGTGTGTGTGTGTGTGTGTGTGTTTGAATTTAATGCATCTTCATTCTCACCTGAGAGAAGAGTGGTATAATGAAAGGAGCACTGATTTGGGAGTCATGAAGTACGGCTTTGAATTCAGAATCAATCACTTACCAAATAGGGGTCCTCATGCAAGTAAGTCAGTTCCTTGCACTGAGCCTCATTTTATTCTGTGAAACAAGGGAATTGGACTGAGAGCCCTCACAGTTCCTCAGTGTCACAATGTGAGAATGGGCTGATCACAGAGCAGGCCCGGCAGAGCATAAAGACCTGTTGAGTGCTGAGTGTCCTGTCCATTACCCCACAAGGCTGCATATGTGCTAATCAGCATTATTCCATCTACAAGGAAGATGGTAAAATCCATGTCTCATCATCATCTATGGGTTTATTATCACAACTCCCTTATCTATATACTTATCTGTGTACTTACAAGCAGTGACGTTTGAATTAAACACATTGTATAACTGGATTATGTATCAGTTGTTAAAATACAGAGGAAAAGACCCCCCGCCTTCATCTTTGAATATACTTTCTCAGAAATCGCTCTCTTTACCAAAATGAAAGCATTGGTTTTAAACAGCACCTGCAACACCAAAAATGACTTGGGAGCCCTCTACAGCCCCCTCCTCTCTAGGTCACAGTGGTGTGAGGTAGGCCCACGGCAGAGCTGGTGGTACAGCTGCTTGTGATGAAATTATGCCTGTTGGTTCTGGTCTTTATATCCATTTCAAAGCAAATGGGACATTACAGGAACAATTATAAATAATTGAGATTGTAAGATCGCCAAGATTAAACTCTAGGTAGGATACAAAATATCTTTTAATGACACTTTAGTCCTTTTCCATTTGGCAAACAGAATTTCTTGGCTGGCCACCTTGACTTTCACAATAACATGGTCCAGCACATAGCCCAAGCTTTGGGTGTTTTTGATGGTCAAGTCACAGAGAAGAACCTCTAGAGTGGGAGACTACCAAGCCAGTGTTTTGGGTAGCCCAACCTTCCTATGGTTTCTTTACTTAGGGTGATTTTCTTCCCGTTTCTCTGAGCTCGTTATTAGGGCCTTCTTAACTGTCCAGCCCCCTGCCCTCCATGGTGACATCATTAAGAGCTTCCACCTCATTTTCCTGTCTTTGCGCCTGTACAATTGCCTCCCTGGGCCTCACCAGTTCCGCACTGACATTATTGCACCAGCCATTGACATGCTGTTAAGACAAATGGGAGTTTAGTCCGTCATACATTGTAATGAATAATAATTACTGTTGGGTGCTGTCAGTCACCTCTGCAACTCCAAGTTACTCCATGGTACATCCTGTGTTCTCTAGTTTTGCATGGTTCCAGGATGACATCAGTTTTTTTTTTTTCATCTTGACTATCACAAATTTGCATGCTTCTTTGATGAACTACATCTACTAGTTCTTCACTTTTTTTTCATCATGGTAAAGTATTCATGCTTATTTATGGTAGCATGAGCCAAAGAGACTCCTTTCTTTATGGTATTTTCACTTTTCCCCTAAATTTAGTTATTAGACTCTAAGCCTATGTATCCAGTTTCTTTTGGTAAGAATGCTTTCCCTTGGTAAGATACAGGCAAATAAGATTTGCTTGATTTTTATACAGTATTTACAGTCAAATTAAATTGTAGAATTTCTCAATCCAGCAGTTGTTGCTTAAAATTCAATGTCACTGTTTCTTTAAAATTTGTTTTTGGGACTTCCCTGGTGATGCAGTGGTTAAGAATCCTCCTGCCAATGCAGGGGATACGGGTTCGAGCCCTGGTCCGGGAAGATCCCACATGCTATGGAGCAACTAAGACCATGTGCCACAACTACTGAGCCTGCGCTCTAGAGCCAGCGAGCCACAACTACTGAGCCCATGTGCCACAACTACTGAAGCCCACGCACCAAGAGCCCGTGCTCCTCAACAAGAGAAGCCACTGCAATGAGAAGCCTGTGCACCACAATGAGGAGTAGCCCCTGCTTGCCACAACTAGAGAAAGCCCATGTGCAGCAACTAGGACCCAGCACAGCCAAAAATAAATAAATAAAAATTTTTTTTAATTTGTTTTTATTGTGAAAAATTTCAAGTATGGTAAACTCATATATACTCTCATTTAGCTTCAACAATTATCAACACTTGGCCAATCTTGTTTCATCTATACCCCAACTTATTACTCCCATCCCCCATTGCAACCTTGGATTATTTTGAAGCAAAACCCAGACATTACATCATTTCACTCACAGTGTACTCATTTTTTCCATTACATCATTTCACTCACAGTGTACTCATTTTTTCTTTTTTTTAATCTGTTGTGTATCTATTCACTAGCAATTCTTTTTTTTTAATTAATGAATTTATTTATTAATTTTTGGCTGCGTTGGGTCTTTGTTGCCGCACGCCGGCTTTCTCTAGTTGCAGCGAACGGGGGCTACTCTTCGTTGTGGTGCGCGGGCTTCTCACTGCGGTGGCTTCTCTTGTTGCGGAGCACAGGCTTTAAGCACGCGAGCTTCAGTAGTTGTGGCACACAGGCTTAGTTGCTCCGTGGCATGTGAGATCTTCCCAGACCAGGGATTGAACCCGTGTCCCCTGCATTGGCAGGCAGATTCTTAACCACTGTGCCACCAGGGAAGCCCATGTACTCGTTTTTTGATGTGAGATATTATATATATTTTAAGAATTATGTCTTTGCATGATGTATAGCAGTTAATCTGTGGTCAGATTTATTCTCAGCCTTTTTAACTACGTACTTATTAGTTTAGTGAGTAACCTCTCAGACTTTTCTATGTAAGTGTATACATGTAAATACACATATAGTTATGTTTTATTTGTTTTGTTCAAAGTGAGGGAGATCCTACCATAGACTTTATTATAAAACTGCCTTTTTCACTTATAAATAAATTATAGAAGTCTTTATGTGGCAAAACAGAGATCTGCTTCATTCTTTTGAACAGCAGCAGGGCATTCCATTGGATGTATGTGTCATAATTTTTTATCAACTCTGATAGATACTTAGGTTTCTTTTGGTTTTTTTTCTGTTACAAGCAGAGCTGAATGAGCATCACTGTACTTCATCTTTGCAGGCCTGTGTATGTCTGTAGGACAGGGTTAGAAAAGGAATTGCTGGATCAAGGATCTTTTAGGATAAAATGGAACTTTTATAAGAAGAGTGGCTCTACCCTATGGTTGCATACTGATAGCTTGCTCTAACTTGTGCTCAGAGCTGCTGAGCGCAGCTTTGAGGATCAGATTAGGTGAGCAATGGTGTTTCAATTTAATGCTTGAGGAAAATAGGGAACAACATATTTATTTTGAAAACCTAAAAAGTAAATGGGTGTGTTAGAATGCTGGGCAATGATGGCTTTTATGCATAATTGACATCTCTGAGACCTTGCAGAAGCGGGAAAACCAATGAGGAGATTTTTGCCAGGCTAAAAACTCCATCAGAAGGCAGAAGAGATGGGTGGACAGGCGGGGGTGTTGGGCTATGGGTAAAGGACAATATAATTACAGTAATAATCCTTTATTTTTGTAC
Organism: Grampus griseus; assembly: GCF_964374135.1. Taxonomy (NCBI): domain Eukaryota; kingdom Metazoa; phylum Chordata; class Mammalia; order Artiodactyla; family Delphinidae; genus Grampus; species Grampus griseus. The sequence continues at coordinate 21,224,716 of NC_139009.1, read as the reverse complement.
AACACTTCATAGTTTACACAGGGCTCTTACATCCATGTTCTAATTTAAGCCTCACAATAACCCTGTGCAAAAATATGAGCAGCCAAAAATATACCATAGAATTTCTGTGGGTGGACATTCTGGATTCTAAAATAATGAAAATATGGGAATAGTGTTAGCCTATAAACCACTGGACGAGACCCACTGACTGAACCAAAATGTTAAGTAAGACCAAAGAAGGTGCAGCAGTAGATTAGCTAGCCTCCCCAGGCAGAAGTAGTGGACAGCTTCCACTAGTCACATGCTGATACACATCTCCCTAGGAATGTGGAATGCATCAGCGCCAAACTAGCCATGGAAGAGCCACGTGGAGAACTTGTCAATGTGCATGCTCACTGACCTTACCCCCAGAGATTCTGATTCAGTGGGTTTGAGGTGGAGCCCAGAAGTCAGGCATCTTAATAAGCTATCCTAGTGAGGCTGATATGCAGCCAAGTTGGTGAACCACTGTTCTAGAAGAGTCTCTGGGGACTGCAGCTAGAGAGTTTTACTCTATGAGTCTATAGTAAATTAAGGTTACTAAACACACATAAGTCAGTGGACCTGGGTAGAAGAAAGAAGACCAACCAATCTAGTTGGGTACTCTGGTGGATAAGTGTTTTGACATAGGGAGAGCTTCCTATGAATATAAGTTCTAAATACTTAAAAAAACAATTTACAAAGTTCCAGAACAAAGGCTGTTTTTAAATATTGTGAATTGCCATGGGGGCTTGTGTTGCTATGGACAAAGTCCTGGCCTAGAGAGGCAACCACTTTAGAAACGACCAAACCCTGGACTTCAAGCTGGAGGACCCTGGGCAGGGACCCAGCTTAACCATCTCCCAGTGTTAGGACCTTAGACTGACCTCATCTCTCTGAGGTTCACTTTCCTCCTCTGAAAAATGTACTTCTTCTAACACTGCAATGGCCGTGTTCTTATTTTTCCTCTTTCTGCTGTCCCCATCCATCCTCCTCTTGTAGTCTGAGCTAGCTCTTAGCCTCTGATTGAATTTCTCCTCCTTTATCAACCTTTCCTTTACGTTCCCAGATTGCCCACAGAAGCCAAGACTATAAGCTTTTGTGTGAATGTGTATGTTTGCATGAGTAAGTGCAACATATTTGGAAGACATACATAGGTGTTCAAAACGTGGATATGTACATGAACTTCCTACTTACCATTCTTACCAGGAAATTTTTAAGCTCTTCATTGTTTCCTTTCTATCATCTCTTTTTCACTTTCCTGGAAAATGGATTTATGAACTAGCCTTGCATCTAAGCACTCACAGTAACCCACAAAAATGTTCACCAGCCTGCATGTTCACATTTATACATGTCCTTTCATGCCACAACATTCAAATTTTTCTTTAATGTTCTTGTTGTCCTTTGCCATAACTTTGTAATCACCTTAGTTGTAAATATTGATGCTTGCCCTTGAAGCTGAAATGTTGTAAAGTAAAAAGTAGAGCAAATGGACATAACAAGGAATTGCTACTAGGCTATCACAGAGATTGAGGATCCAGACTTTTCTACATCTGTAACTAAGTTGATTTTTTTTTTTTTTTTCGCCGTACACGGGCCTCTCAGTGTTGTGGCCTCTCCCGTTGTGGAGCACAGGCTCTGGACGCTCAGGCTCAGCGGCCATGGCTCACAGGCTCAGCCGCTCCGCGGCATGTGGGATCTTCCCGGACTGGGGCACGAACCCGTGTCCCCTGCATCGGCAGGTGGACTCTCAACCACTGCGCCACCAGGGAAGCCCTGATTTTTAATCTAATGGAGAAAGTGGTTGTACTTGGGGATTTCCCTTACTCAATGTCCATAAATGCACCATGTTAAAAACGATAACCACTGAACCCCTTTTTCACTCCTTTGTAGTAAAAACACTGTTCAACCCAGCGCCTGCCATTGCTGACCTAGACCCCCAGTTCTACACTCTCTCAGATGTGTTCTGCTGCAATGAAAGTGAGGTAAGGATGGAAGGTTTTGCTCATTCCTTGAGAAACCAAAAGACTTTCATGTACGTGGATAAAGCAAAGAATCAGGACTTACCTCATCAACTTGACTGCATGTGAATTCTTGGGCATAATGAAAACAGATTTTTTTGGATGACTGGGATGTAGAAAAAAGGAAACTAGTGAGTCCTAGAAGAAAAAGGATTCCCTGAGTCATACCCATAATTGGGCATTTATCAAACCTCAGCTAATTTTAGTCCCCACCCTGCCCTCATACTATTAGTTTCTGTTTTCTTTTTTAATCATTCCATATTGTATGGACTAATTACTGTTAGTATTAGAGTTGCCAGAGATAGCAAACAAAAATACAGGATGCCCAGTTAAACTTGAATTTCAGGTAAATAAGGAATAATATACTAAACATACCATAAAATTATTTGTTGTTTATCTGAAAGTCAAGTATAACTGAGAGTCCTATGTTTTATCAAGCAGTGCTAACTAATGTACAACACTGGAGCATTTGCATTCTGTTGTGAAGACCCTGTGATTACACTGGTGGACAGACAGAGGTTCTCCATTGATGCATGGGAAGCCCTGGTGGCCACTCTGTTAGGGGAGCACCGTCTCAGTCCACCTGAGGGTCATAATGTATATATCTGCATAAAATCTCTATCAATATATTCATATTGTGCCATTCTAAAGCATTTTAGGAAGAAAATTTCAATATTTTCCCTCTTATAGGCCAAACAGTATTAGACCAGCACTCTCCTCCAACACCGGGAGGCAAGACATATTATACAATGCAACATACAGAGAAAGTTTATAATTAACGAACTATTAGTTTTTCATTTGGTGCAAAGGCTGAATGAAGGTTTCTAGGATTTCCTGACCTGCCTTTTTATTAACTTCATCTCTCAGAACATAAAGGAAATAAGAAAGAAGACTGCAACAAGGAAGCTAATTTTAAGAAGCCACAATAGGTTATGCAATATTTTTGAGCAACCACCATGGCCAGGCATTGTGCTAGGAAACAGGAATTGCTGGAGAGAGTGACCATTTCACAATAAGAAGTTAGATTACCCTCCATGCCAAACTGGCTTAGATTTCCCTGCTAGATACTTACAGAGCATCTCTAATGATTCTTCAAACACTCATCACAGCTTGGACTGCTTGTTCAATACCTCTGTCTTCTCCTGGGAAAGAACAGACATCTCTTATTCACTGTTGTATCCCAATGGCTATCTATTGCTGTATAATAAATTACCCCCAAATCTAGTAGCTTACAACAACAGGAATTATTTATTGTCTGTCATGGTATCTGTGCATCAGGAATTGAAACAGGACACAGTATGGCTTGTTTCTCCTCTACGATATCTGGGGTCTCATCTGGAAGACTCAAAGACTGGAATCATCTGAACCTTCTTTCACTCACATGCCTGCTAGTTGATGCTGGCCATTGGCCAGAACACTTACACATGGCTTCTGCTTGTGGCCTGGGCTTCCTCACCATATGGAAGCGAGGTTCCAACAAGATACAGTCTCCTGAGAAGGGGTGAGGGAGAGAGAGCGCAAGAGCCTGGCAGAAGACATGGTGGCTTTTATGACTTAGCTTTGGAAGTCACACAGCATCTCTTCTGGCCCACTCTATTGATTGACGTAGGAAAGCCCACCCTGGTACCCCACCTCTCAATAGAAGGTTGTCATTGTCACAGTGTGAAAAAAGCATGTATGATGTGATATATATTGATAGTTATCTTTAGAAATTATCATCTGTTATATTGTACTCTGCACAGAGTTGGCACCTAGTAAATGCTTATTGAATGAATGAATAAATGAATGAACTCTGGTCTTTAAGGAAATTGATCTCAAAGGGAACTCTACTCAATACTCTGTGATGACCTATATGGGAATAGAATCTAAAACATAGTGGATATATGTATATGTGTGGCTGATTCACTTTGCTGTACAGCAGAAACTAACACAGCATTGTGAATCAACTATACTCCAATAAAAATTAATTTTAAAAAACGTAATAGAAAAAAGAAAAATTTTTAAAGCTTAACATTCTCATAGATGACTTCTAATCATGATAACAATGTAAATTCATGCTTTAAGATATTCCCTCTGTGCCACACACAAACCATTGATATATAAATACTAAAAGAGACAATGAAAATATACTCACAAGCTCAAAAACAAGATAAATAACTCCACAGATCAGAAATGGAACAGAATCACAGAGATCCAGCCTTGGGTGTGCTGTACTCCAGTCCCAGAAGCTGGCATAGGTGTGTGGAAGTTTGCCTCCCATGGGTAATGGGCACTGCAAGTGTGCCACTCATAGGAGACTGGAGCAGTGCCCAGGCTAGAAACCAGAGATGCTGGGCTAAGGCTTCCCTGCTAAGGAAAAAGAGTGGAAGAAGCTGCTATGCCTGCTGCTTGAGGCTATAACATATAGAAAGCTCCCAACCTGCAGAGACAGGAGGACAGAGAGCCTGCCTCTGATCAGGAAGAAAACCAAGCCAACTGATGACTTAGTGACTGGATTGGCAGTTAGTGCCAGTACCCCCCAGAACAGGAACTCTCTGTTGCCGACCTAACACCTGGCTCTGGTTTAGAGACCCTTGGGGACCTAGTGGATGCAGCTGTAAAACCACTAGAAAGGCAGGGATAAACCTGATTGGAGTGCAATGTGCAGACTCTCCAACTCACTGCGAGCAGAGTGAGCCTGCAGATGAAGAAATGTACTGCTGCTAGAGATCCAGCAAAATCAACAATCTGAAGAGAAATTTGCCCAAGATGCAATTCAAATAATAAAACAATGCAAGAAGACTTTAAAATAAGTATGATTAAGACTCTCATTCTTTAAAAAGGAGAAGAAATTGTGAAAGAAAAACAGAAAAACAGTCTGTGAATATGAAAAACAACCAATTAGAAGTCCTGAAAATGAAAAAGTCATTGAAAAATTGTTAAAGCACTCATTAGAAAGATAAACATCAGACATGAACTGAAAGAGAATCTTGATCAATTCACCTGGAGGTAGAAAACTCAATTCACCTAGAAAATAGCATGGAAAGAAAAATAGTTTTAACTGTTAAAGAGGAAGTTAGCAGCCTGAGAGGCTTCAACATGTGTCAAATTGGAATGAAGGAAGAAGAGAACGGAGGGAACTGAAGAGAAGCTATGTTAGAGGGAAAACTGCAAGGAGTTTTCTAGAACTGAGAAAAGGCATGAGCTCTCAAAAGATCAGAAGTGTGTTAAAAGTACCGCATAAGATAAATAAATATAACTTTCTGCTAACATACATTTTAGTGGAACTGCATAAAATCAAGGGGTTTAATAAAGATAAAAATATTTTTACATAGCCAGAGGAAAAAGGATTACATGCTTGTAAAAGGGGAAAATGGAAAAAACCAAAGTGTCCATGAAAAAGAAAACAGATTTTGTTTAAACTGTAGCATATATCTGCAGTATGGAATACAGTGCAGTTTTTTTAGAAAGCTACATATATCAACACAAATTTTAAAATGTTAAGGTGAAAAGTACAATGCTAAATAATATATATGGAAGATATCATTTAACTTCTTTAAAGAAAACTACTGGAAGCAAATAAAGTAAAATTTAATAAAGTAAAATGTATTAAAGGTGGGTGGTAGGTACATGAGTGTTTGTGCATTATTTTTCATGTTCAAGATTTTTCATTAAAGAATAGCTGTTTAAAACGTTTTTAAAAACCAGAAGAAATTGATATTTCTGAAAATAAACTATCCAACTCAACACAAATATCCCAGTAATGAAGATCAATGCAAAACTTATAAAAAGAAAAAAGAAAGTGGCCTCACAGTATAACCCACACAGACTGAAAGAGAGGGTCTATGGAAAAGATGGTAAGGGCGGGGCTGGGGGGTACATGGTCAAGTTAACGAAACACATGCTCCTGGGAAGACTGACACCAAGAATGAGCAGACACTGTGGGATGATTTACAGGCACCAAGAAGGGTTAGTCCGGGCACATTCAGAGCAAGCACAGGAAGGGATATACCCATTCTTAGGAAGAGACAGTATGTGATTAAACTGTATTAGAGAAAAGACAAAATTTGGTTATAAGCTTTCTAAGTCAAAAAGTATCATATAATGCATCTAGTCCAGTGAATTTTCAGCTGCCAATCCCAGAACCATAAAGGTTCCCTGGAGATGCTGGGCGGGTACCTGGGGGATGAGGAAGCAGGGCTGCAGCCCCTCACCCCTACTTCATCCAGAGGATTTTTTATATTCTAGGAGGAAACTACTGATCCTGTCCAAGCCCTACATTTTACAGACTTTATGTGACTTGGGGAAGTTTCCAGATTTAGTGAGTAGTGGAGGTCTCTGAACATCAGCACATTGCTTTTTCTGCTGTATATCAGAGCCTCTCCTACTCTGCTTCCATTTGCTCAAGCAAAACAAAAGAAATGAGTGGTCTGCAAACTAGTAATATGCAAAAGGCATTATGGCCCAAGAGAAGCCTAAAAGAATTTAAGTGTGAAATTTATGGGTATGATTTATACCAAAAATCATTGGCAGTGGCCCCTTCCTTTCTTCTTTTCCTGCCTCCTCACTTCCCTTATTTCTTTTGTAAAACTCTCTTTGTTCCTCCTTACTCTTTACTATGAAAATCATCACAAATAAGGAAAAGCTGAATGGGCAATACAGTGAATACTCATATCCTCTCCACCAAAAAAGTTGTTAACATTTTGCTGCACTGGCTTCCCCTCTCCCCTGTGTGTATTTATTTTTGTTTTGGTTGAATTATTTGAAAGTTGTAGGCATGATCCCTCACCCCTAAATACTGCAGCTTGCATCTCCTAAGAGGAACCACAATACCATTATCACACCTAGGAAAATTATCAGTAATTCTATACTGTCATCTGATATTCAGGCCACATTCAAATTTCCCCAGTTGTCCCAAGAATGTCTTTTATAGCTTTTTTGTTGTCATTGTTATTATTGTTTTATTTTATTTATTTTCCTGAGCCAGTATCTACCAAAGTTCCCCACTGCATTGGTTGTTATGAAAAAGAAGGGAGACATCGCCTAGAAAAACAGATCTAATCTAGAAGCAGACCCAGTTACTTATTCTCACCACAGTTTCTTTTCTTTTTGTATGTATTTCAGGCTGAGATTCTGACCAGCCTTGAGGTCAGTAGCCCCTCGGATGCTGGGAAGGCTGCGTTGGTGCTCATGGAAAGGGGCTGCCAGGTTGTAATCATCACCTTAGGTGCTGAAGGATGTGTGATGATGTCACAGAAAGAACCTGTCCCAAAGCACATTCCCACAGAGAACGTCAAGGCTGTGGATACTACGGTAGGTTTTTCAATTTCAGAATCCTTTTTGTCCCTTGAAAATCGTCATTTAGTAACTAAGATACTGTACCTGAATTTTTGGATCATGCGGTAGAGGCCCTTAGAGGTAATATGGGGGAAGCGGACAATCAGGCAGGAGAACTGTATCCTAACCTTTTCTAACCCACTGTAGGACTTTATACAAGTCACTTAACCTCTCTGAGTCAGTTTTCTCATCCATAAAATTGGAATATCAGTAAAATTATAACCATATTACCTATATTCATTCATTCATTAAATATTTATTAAATACCTATTATATGCCAGTCATATATTAGGTGCATATATATAGTGATGAACAAGACAAAGTCTCTGCCCTCATGGGGCCTAGATTTTAAACAATAAACACATCGCTGGGTCTTACAAGCCTCTTGTGTGGAATGAAATCACAAGGACCACTGGTTATTATATTGTAGTAATAATAGCATTACTACGTGCTTACTGTGTCTCTTTCACATACCTCTCATTTAATCTTTACAACAACCATATGAGGCAGGTACTATTATTATCCTCATTTTACAGATTTAGAAACTTGCTCTAGATCCTAATGTAAGGAAGTAGCAGAGCTGGAGGTTCAAAACTAAGACACTTGTGTGAGGTGCTATGTTAAGGACAAGCAGGTTAAGTGGACAAGTCACGGCTACAGAGCAGGGATGAAAAGGAAACAAGTTAGAAAAAGGCTCAGGGTTCCTCTAAAGCTGGGGAAGTAAAAATTATTTGCTTATGGCCTAGACTAGAAAAGTAAGTAAACATCAAGGACAAGAAATTAGAGTTGAGGAAGAATAAAAATTTTAGAGTTTTTACCTATAAGAAACTGACATATTATTATTTATAAAATATGTTTATTTCTTTGCTTAGAAAAGACTTTAAAATGTGGGTCATTTATCAAAAAAAGAAGCCTAAGGGCATCTGATGAAGTTTTAGTTAAGAATATGCATTGAAATAGATAAGTGCAAGGAATGCTTTATTACATGAAATTACATCCTGATTGCCTTTGTGTGTGTGTGTGTGTGTGTCTTTTTTTTTTTAAGTTACTTACTTATTTATTTTGGCTGCGTTGGGTCTCCATTGCTGCATGCAGGCTTACCCTAGTTGAGGCGAGCCGGGGGGCTACTCTTCGTTGCAGTGCGTGGGCTTCTTGCTGCGGTGGCTTCTCTTGTTGTGAAGCACGCGCTCTAGGCACATGGGCTTCATTAGTTGTGGCACACAGGTTTAGTTGCTCCATGGCATATGGGATCTTCCCGGCCCAGGGTTCGAACATGTGTTCCTGCATTGGCAGGCAGATTCTTAACCACTGCACCACCAGGGAAGCCCCTGATTGCCTTTTAAAATGTGTTTTATCAGGAATTTGATAAATTATACTTGGCGATATTATTCTCATCATATTTATTTATTTCTGAAACCGTTAGTTTTTCTGTTTTGTCAAGGACAGTAACCTGAATTTGAGAGATTCCTTATTAGTTCTGAAGTCAATCCTGCATTAGACTAAAACTATTCCAGGTCCTGAACTAAAGCAGAAGAGTTTGTTCTTCTTTTGCTAAAAATAAAACGAAGGGTCCTCATGAAGCTATTGGACCTCTGTGACTGCGCAGAAGTGGCTCAGCCTCTGCTTTCAAAGTCTGTGTCAGTCACGACTCCTTTTGCTCATAAGCACCAGGAACACAACTCAAACGGCTTACACAGAACAAGGGATTTATTTGGTGCACATAAGTGGAAGGTTCGAAGGTACGCAGAATGCAGAAGCTAAACCGTGTCATGAAGACTCACTTGCTCACGCTCTCTCTGTCAGCTCTGCTTGCCTTTTGGTGGGCTTTGAGCTCAGACAGGTGCCCTCCAGGTGGTGGTCCCTGGCAGCACCCTACTCACACTGTGCCTCACATCATGCCCCCATCCCCAGTGTCAAATAAAAATCAAAGAACTCTCATAAGAGGATGGGAAATGGATACTGATAAGAGTAAAACCACCCATGCCCACCACAGAACACTCATGTAGAAACGCACTGCTTGGGCATAGGATTAAATGATGGAGAAACTGGCCTTGGAACTGTTCAAATTTGAATCAGTAGTAATAATCCTCAGTAATTTCATGTTGAAGGATTGGATTTCACAGATCATGATGGATTATAACTTTGAGCATCTTATGTACAGCGATGTGCACCAAGGAGGTTTTCACACTTTGCTGATACAGTTTTGTGCTCTTTCATTTGGTTCCTTAGCACTTGCAGTTAATTTCTAGGTTTCAGGAAAGGTGAAACACAGTGAGAGTTCAGAGAGAACAGATTGCTTAATGCTTGGAGGCAGGAGAGAGAAAATGGGATCGGGAAGATCAGGACGCTGGATCGGGATCAGCAGGTTTTTTCTGTAAAGGGCCAGATGGTAAAGTTTTAGGCTTTACAGGCCATATGCATACATGCTCTGCTACAAATACTCAGCTCTACCGTGGTAGCATGAAAGCATCCACAAACAATTTTGTATGCTATTGAAATTAAGTTAGTATTAATCTAAACTAGATTAAGGTGTTAATTGGAATCACCAGTGCAATCACTAAGAAAAGAACCAAAAAAAAAAAAACACCTAAAAGAAACAAGACGATTAAAATGGTACACTAGAAAATATTTAACAAAAACAAGACGGTAATGGAGGAATAGAGGAATAAAGAAGCTACTGGAAGATATGCTATTGTAAACTGGGATAAAACTAAGACAGGAAGATATGAGATCCAGGAAACAGGTGATGCAACTTAAGAGAGAAGTCAGTGACGATGAAGGAAAGTTCCAGGACAATAGCTATGCAGGAAGCCCGTGCCCCGTCAGTTCAGAGTAGAGCAGGAGCATGGCGGGCTCTGGAAGGAACGTCTCCCGGAAACAAAAAAGAAAAAAGGAAAAAGAAAGCAATAGTGGAATATCCAGATATCCAGTGTGTTTGAATATGCACAAAGATTTTTAGCTCTTGTAGAATTTGAGGATGAAGTAGTAATTAATATGTAGAAAACTGAGGAAATTTTTAAAAAAAGCAAATTTTTTCCTCTAGGTCATCTGGAATCTAAGGGGAAAAGGTATGGTTAAGTAAATATAAATTTTGTACACCACATGGCTATGAATGCATAGTCATAACAATGTAAATGCCAATTATTGATTTAACCAAAAATAGAGATTATAATCATACTGTGAAAATGGAAAGATAAAGTGAGTGTGTATTTGTGTGCACATAGGGGAAGATAAGAGAATTAAATGCTCATCTTCCATTGTTGGAATTCAAGAGATAATACCTAAAACAGATTTTTTTAAAAGACAACAGTATAAGCATACTACCAGAAATAGAAGATAAAATCAGAAGAAACCAGTAAAAGAATTTAAAGTATTTGCCTCATAGAAATAGGAGTGGAGAGGGATGGGCCATTTACACTTTAAGCTTTGTCTTTTTAAACTATGAATACAGATGGCTTCGATTTTTTTTTTTAAGGCAAAACACAATGAGATACCAGTTCACACCCACTAGAATGGCTATAATCAAAAACAGATACTGTTGACTAGGATGTGGAGAAATCAGAACCCTCAAACACTGCTGATAGGAATGTAAGATGGTACAGCCACTTTGGAAAATGCTCTGGAAGTGCTTCAAAAAGTTAAATTTAGAGTTACAACAGACTCAGCACTTCTACTTCCAGGTATATAGCCAAGAGAAATTAAAAAAACATATGTTACACAAAACCTTATACACAAATGTTCACACAGCATTATTCATAATAGCCCCAAATTGAAAACAAACCAAATTTTCATCAACAGATAAATGGAGAAACAAATTGTGGTATATACATATGATAGAACATTATTCAGCCATAAAAAGGAATACTGATACATGATACGGCATGGATGAACATCCAAAACATTACACTAGGTGAAAGAAGTCGGATATAAAAGGCCACATACTGTATGCTTCCATTTATATGAAATATCCAGAGTAGGTAAATCTATCAAAACAGAAAGTAAATTGACAGCAGAGGCTGGAGAGAGGGTAGAATGAGGAGTGACTGCTGATGTACACAGGGTTCCTCTTTGGGCTGATGAAAATGTCCTAGAATTAGATAGTTGTGATGGTTGTACAACCTTGTAGATATACTCAGAACCACTGAATTGTGCACTTTTTTAAGGGTGAATTTTAGGGTATGTGTATGATATCTCAATTGAGAAGACAAAGGACAAACAAAAAGAACAAAAAGGCATTTCACTAATGAGTGGATACTCTCTAGATAAAGAATCTTCTACTTAATTGCTGTACTGAATCTACTGACTGGGCGCTTAACATCCCCCCAGTGGAAGCGAGGTGACACAGGAAACAAGGGTAGTTATTTTCTGGGTGTAGTCTCCCTCAGCTTTTTCATGCTGTCTTTCTCCTCTCGTCCAGCACTCATTATTAAAATTCTTGCCTGTCCTGCACACAACTGTTCAGCTTCTTCATAAGTCTGGTAAAGAGGAGCTAATTCACCTGGTGAGTGAGGAACTCCCAGGGAGGCATTTTCTTCTCAACAGATGGGCTCCTTCCCTTTCCTGTCAGGAGGGTGTCACTTGCTCTCAGGCAGTTTGTAACCTTCTCTCTTTTCTCCTCCTCATCCCTTATGACGTTACACCTTCACAAAACAATCCTGCTGTGCAACCTAAATATAGCCAGTTTTTATTTGCCAATCATACTGGCATGGATGGTGGAAACCTCTTTAGTTAGTTGGCACGTTGTCCACTGGAGACAGCCTGCCCTAGCGGGAGCCATCGCCTACTCTACGCTGTGCCTCTGCAGACTGCTATATCCAGTTTTGCCTCAGTGTTAATAGTTGGATATATCGCCTCTATTTTTACATCTGTTTTTCCCCTTGTACTAAAGTGAGATGGTGGCAGTAGCTGCAGATGTCCTCGGCTCAGTTTGGAAGACATGACAGATGTGTCTCTTCTCCCATCTCTGGCGCTCATGTCCTCACTCAAGTCCTTGCAACCTGAAGGTCAGGGGCTTTGCCTTCTTGTGTCCATGACTGCACTGAATATTCGCTCCATAGTCAGAGTTACACACATATAAGCATGGTGACACTTTAGGATTACTGTGATAGTGTGATATATTGTAACCTTAATTATCCTTGGCCTATAAGCTCTGTAAAATTCCTGATTTATAAATTTCCTCATGTAAATGGTTAAGTCCTAAAGTCTACACTGACACTCTTAATTTCAAGAATTCAGCCCTTAAGCTAAATCTGTCTTCTCAAGAATCACTCACTTTGTAATAAATCATCACAATTCAGGATATGTAAAGCCAGAGTAATCAAAGGCAAGGGGCAGGGGGGACTCATTGTCCCTATTTTTTATTCCTCTTTCTTTCTATCCATTGCATTTGAGTCGTGTAGTATTCACGGTTATTGGTGAGGCATGAGGCAGCATCAGCCCAGCTGCATGGATGTCCCCAAGGGACAACTTGGGGCTGGAGAAGCAGCTCCAAACTAGAGACTGCACCAGTAGGAAGTGGAATCATTTCAGTCCCAGTTGGCGTGGAAGCACTCATGAGGGCAGGGTGATTGCTGGGGCTGGTGGATTACCCACAGTTTTCCAAGGTAACTCCTCCTTGGTGTATTCCCCCCATCCTGGGGTCTGGCCTTCTGCCATCCAGGCTGCTCACAAGCATAGGCTCCCATTAATCCACTTCTGAGGTACCATCCAGAATGACAGTTCAGTCATCCAACATCCGAAGTGCCATTATTTGCATCTTGGTGTGACCTTCCCCCCAGCCTACACCCTCTTCCCATCCCCAGCCACCTGGCCACTGGAAAGCCAAACTAATTTTGTCAGATGTAAGTAGAACGATTGAATTTAGGTGCTCTCAAAAGATGTTTCTCAACTCCGGCAAACTCAGACACTGTTTCCTGCTGAGCCACAGTCTTGCTGAGAGGACTGAGTACTCACCAGGTCTCCCATGGCACTGCCAGAGGTAGTCTTTGTGACGCTCCTTAAACTGTGGTTCCCCAGCAAACCATTCTTTCTTTCTCCCACCCCCTTCTTTCTGATCAACATGTACATTCCTTGCATTTGTTAATAATTGGTGGAGTTGCTGAGGGGACTCTGTAGCTCAGTAGCCATTTTGTCCTTGAATAGAGATTTTGCACATTTCTGTCCAGAAGCTTCTGTTATAGCCAAAATGTTTGAGTGCCCCTCACTGTTGATTGCCAATACTTCAGAAAGGGTTGGGCCATAAAATACAGTGGGTAAAGAATGATAGAATCTTCGGTGCCAAAGAGGTAACTATAAAATAATAAGACTAACTGTATCTCCATATCAATTTATTATCCAAGAAGTGACTGTTGTTTCCTTCAAATTTTGACTTAGGAGAATTAAGTATATACTGATACTGCCAATACTCAAAGTACCTTGCGAAATGCTCTTTTAGAATTGCTTTGAGAGCCTTCATCACCTTTACCCCACCAGTCACTCTATTATTTTTTTTACTTTCTACTCATGAAATTAATACATGGTTAGTGTTCAAGAGGAGAAAAGAGCAGACAACACAGAAAGGTATAAAAAAGTCCGGGGCCTCCCTGGTGGCACAGTGGTTGAGAGTCCGCCTGCCGATGCAGGGGACACAGGTTCGTGCCTCGGTCCGGGAAGATCCCACATGCCGCGGAGCAGCTGGGCCCGTGAGCCATGGCCGCTGAGCCTGCACGTCTGGAGCCTGTGCTCCACAACGGGAGAGGCCACAACAGTGAGAGGCCCATGTACCGCAAAAAAAAAAAAAGTCAGATATTCATGATCCTATCACTTAGATGTAACCACTGTTAACATTTTAGTGTAAATCCACCTAGATTTTTCTATGCATAATTTTGAATATCTGTACTTTGGAATATCTGTTAACAGCAAACTTGAATATTTGCAACAGCAGAGGATTAATGTGTGTCATTATGGGAAGGCTCTACATCCCCAAAAATAAATGAAACATTTCCTTAGAATAAAGTAAGTAGGCAATTCACTGAAGAAGAAATACGAAAGATAAAGAAATGAGACACTGTTCAACCCTATAAGAAATTAGGAATGTGCAAATCAAAATAACAGTGAGATTCCCTTCATTGCCCATCAGGTCAACAAAAAATAAAGACTGATAATGTCAAAGTCCAAACAAATTGGAAAAACACATGCTCTCATATAGTTCTGGTGGGAGTATAAATTCATAGAATGTTTTTGGAAGGTAATTTGACAATACCAATTTTTAAAATACGTTTTCCCTTTGACCCAGTATATCTCTTTCTAAGAATCTGTCCTACAGAAGTGTTCACATATATAAATATTTGTACAAGAATGTTTATTTCAGCTTTGTTTGTAATAACCAAAAAATCGATTAGACAGGTCTACATAATCATCAGTAGGAGAAGGTCAAATGATAATAGTATGGTACCATTGATTTAAAAATAAAATAAAATAAGCCTAGCTATCTGTAAGTAAAAGTATAATTTAAAATCCAAAACAAACAAAACCACCAAACTTTCCCATTACTCATGGGAAGGGGAACAGGATGGGGGATAGGAAAGTGTTGAAAAGGAGGACCTCTGCATTCTGCTCCATAATCTTCTGAATTGTTTGCATTTTTCCATAAACCTGTATTTTTCACGTATTACTTTGAAATTTGGAGTAAAGATGATTTGGGGACATAGCAAAAAACTATTTGGAGCCACATCTAGCAAGTAAGATAGGTGATATCCTTTCTCAAAGGGCAAACTGGGCATTATTTTCACAAAGGAGCCAAATTAGCCACTGTTCACTCTTGATCTCATAAAGAACCTCTCAAGCTTTCCCAAACCTCTATATGTGGAGGCTGAGTAGCCCTTTGACTTAGGATGACCTCTGAATGGAGAGTCCTGATGCCAAAGAAATAGATCCACATGGCTTTCAGATCCACAGCACTTCAGCCTCTGTAAATCTGGATATTTCACTACACACTTTTGACAGTTTTTTTCTTAATCTTTCTAAAGAAAAAATTTCCCTCAAAAACATGTTATTTTATACAGTTTCCTTTGGAAATATCAGAATAAATGTCAAAGCTGCACTGTTTCTGTTCATCACTCAAATGCACGGCAGGTCTTCAGAGAAACTTCACTCACGTTCAAGTTTTCTTTCTGAATGAGTCTGTTGATACATCTCGGTTTAACTCTTAAACCCTCATTCTCTCAACTGATAACAGAATGAATGAGCTAGACTTTGGCTTTGCCACATTTCTTGGTCTTTGGCTAATGAATGACCTGGAGGAGCTATAAAAGGGGCCAGGCTGTAGGAGATGCCTCATGTTGAGGTACTTAATATTTCATGTACTTCATCGTACATATACCTCTGATTTGAAACAGACCTGAATGGAAGGGCTCATGAGGGATGGAGGAACATATGTAACACAAGCCCTTGGACTGAATTGTGCTCCCCCTAAAAGTTATATGTTGAAGCCCTAACCCCCAAAGTTACTGTATTTGGAGATAGGACCTATAAGGAGGTAATTAAGATTAAATGAGGTTATAAGGGTGAAGCCCTGATCCCAATAGGATTAGCGTCCTTATAAGAAGAGACAGCAGAGAGTTCAGTCTCTCTGTATGTGCATTCAAAAAGTTCATGGGAGCACATAGCAAGGCGGAGGCCTCCTGCAAGCCAGGAGAAGAGGCCTCAGAATGAAACTTATCTTGCCAGCACCTCGATCTTGGACTTCTAGCCTCCAGAACTGTGAGGAATACATTTCTGTTGTTTAAGCCACCTAGTCTGTGGTATTTTGTTATGGTGGCCCAAGTAGACTAACATATGCAAGAAAGCAAATCAGCATGCTTCAGAAGTGACCTAAAGTGAATGCTGGAAAATCAGCTGTTCTGTGAGAAAATAAGCTGAGGCAAACTAACAGGATCAGCCTAAATCACCTTTTTAGTGAACTATCTCAAGAGTTTTTCGTATGGTTCAACTGTAATCATTGGTCCTGGTGGCTAAGGGCAGATGATGTCCTGGGTTCTAATCCTGATTTAACTAATAACTAGCAGACAGTTTGGGGCAAATGACTCATTATGTCTGGGGCTCAGGTTGTGCATCCAAACATGATGTGTCTGGAGTGGGTGATCTCTGAGTCGTCTTCAACCTCTGAAATTCCTTGATTCTTACAGATTCTTGGGGACATAAGGATCCTTTGGCTAATAATGAAAAGCAGGGCACTACTCTAGGCCAGGCATTGTGCTGGACTCTTTATGCATTTTCTCACACACTCAGAACAACCCTGCAAGACAGGCTAATGCCCACTTTAGAGAGGAGGAAGTTATACCCGCAAAGGTAAACAACCTGCCCAGAGTCATCCAGCTGGTAAATCGGCAGAGCCAGGAATTGGTTCTAGGTCTGTCTGCCTGTCTGCCTGACCCTGACATCCGTGTCCTCCTTACCACACCCTCTTGATTTGGTGGCAGTCTGCCTAGCGTCCAGTCTCTTCTATTTGGCATTCCAGCACTGACTCCTTGCCACTTGTCATGCTATAGGCTTCTGTAAGTTGCTCCATTTCTCTAGATTTTCAGAAGCTTCCACTCTTGCTTTGTGCAGTACAGTGCAGCCTCACTTAAATGCAGTAACTCATATATAGTCTAAGAACAGTGCCTGGCTCATGTAAGCACTCAGTACATCTTAGCGCTCATTAGTAGGTCCCCATGTGCCTAAATGTTCACTTTACCTGGATATCTGTGGGGAGGTGGGGCGGTGGCATAACCAGGTAGCACGTACCAGGAGCTTGCACTACTCACCATCACACAGGGTGGATATGACCTTGGCTCTGTACATTACTGGAGAGAAACCCAGGTCCCACTGCCATTCAACTCCAGCACCTTCCTGTACAGGGCAAGGAGCAGGACTGCACGGGTGGCAATGTGGCGGGATGGTGCCAGGCCAGATACCAAAGGTTCAGGCACAGATCACTTCATTCATTCTTGTCTTTGAATGATCAAGGAAGAGAGGTGCACCACTCCTAGAGTCTGTAACAAAAATATCTTTTCATTAAACTTCTTTAAGTAAGGGTCTGAACCGCTAACTAGAGAGGCTAAGGAAAATGTAATTCTTTTTTTGATCTTCCCAAACTAGTTCTCCAGTTTAAGGAAAGAAAAAACACTACTCTTTCGCTGCCTAGCAAACTCCTACCCATCCTCAAGGTCCAGCTCAGAGAGTTATTTTTGGGCAACCCCAATGCTTAATACAGTGCTTGGCATATAATAACAGGTCCTCCTGAAATAACGAAGAGTTCCAGTTCCTTCTGGGAAAATAACTAGTATGTGTGTTACAGTCACTTAGCCTCACTGAGCTCCAGTGTTCTCAGGGCACTAGAAGATCTACAGGATTCCTTATAGTCCTTCAGTGCCACACTGAATGTGCCAAGGGAAACAATCAATCTCAGATACAAATGCTCTTTTTTAATGATTTGCAAACAAAATAATTACCCAGTTTCCCATTTTTTTTTAACAGTTGTTCACAGTATTTTTATTTGTAATATTTACAAATAGTTAATTTGTAAAACAAAAAATAACCTAAATGTCCATCCAAGTGAATGGATAAAACAATTGTGCTATGTCCGTACAATGGAACACTACTCAACAATAAAAAGGAATTAACTATTTATACAGCAATAAAATAGATGAATTCAAAATAATTACACCGAGCAGAAGAAGCCAGACAATAAAGAGTACGTATATCATGATTCCATTTATATAAAAGTCTAGGAAACACAAATTTATCTATAATGAACAGAAGCAAGCCAGTGACTGCCTAAGGACAGAGCAGGATTGGGGGAGGAAGCTTTGGATTACAAAGGGTCACATAGGCACTTTTACCCAGTTTCCCATTTTAAAACATATCCTAGGATTGTTTTCCCTGGAGTCATAGAAAGGCGAGGCCAGAAAAAAAAAAAAGAAAAGAAAACTTACAGAGGGTAAATGACACCTCTGAAATTGGCATCATAGAATAAAGAAAATCCATATCCAAATGAGGCTCTGAAATAGCCGTCTTTTTTTTTTTTTTTTGGCTGCATTGGGTCTTCGTTGCTGCACATGGGCTTTCTCTAGTTGTGGCGAGCAGGGGTACTCTTTATTGCAGTGCATGGGCTTCTCATTGCAGTGGCTTCTCTTGTTGCCGAACACAGGCTCTAGGTGCACAGGCTTCAGTAGTTGTGGCACGCGGGCTCAGTAGTTGTGGCTCGTGGGCTCTAGAGCGCAGGCTCAGTAGTTGTGGCGCACGGGCTTAGTTGCTCCGCGGCATGTGGGATCTTCCCGGACCAGGGCTCGAACCCGTGTCCCCTGCATTGGCAGGCGGATTCTTAACCACTGCACCACCAGGGAAGCCCTGAAATAGCCATCTAAAACTTAGGAATGATACCAATAAATGGGCATGATGTCTGTGCAAGGTCTGCTGACTCTGGCTGCCAGAAAGGATGACGATGACAAAAAGAAGTTCACTGACTATCAAAAAAAAAAAAAAAAAAAGGACAGAGGACAAGGTAATTGCTAAAGAGACTGATCGACAAGGCACAAGACATCTGTCATGCCGGGGGGCATATTAACTCTATTACATTACTTCCACATTAGCAGATCACCTCAATTACCAGCTAATCAGGCAGAATTAAACATTTTAAATTATCTTTCTTAATCCTGCATGTGATTATTTGAAAACCCAGGGCTCTAAAAATCTAATTGTAACTGCTTACCAGAAATGTCATCTTCACTTTGAGGAACTGAAGCAGGGCCAGATACAAGACTGTTTTTTTTCCGTTTTCCTAAAGTACCGTCCCATGGCCAGAACTGGACTTGCATGTATATCTGCCTAGTGCCGGGCATATTAGGGGCTCCCAAGGGGACCTGGCCCTGCTTCAGAACTCATAATGGCCAGAGACCAAAAGAAGAGCAATGGGAGGGGAGAAGGGGGGCGTGGGGGTGGAGGGAGGATGGAGAGGAAAAAACAACTGTTAAAACCTTAGCTAGAGACTTCCCTGGTGGCGCAGTAAAGAATCCGCCTGCCAATGCAGGGGACTCAGGTTCGAGCCCTGCTCCAGGAAGATTCCCACATGCTGTGGAGCAGCTATGTTCGTGTGCCACAACTACTGAGCCTGCACTCTAGAGCCCACGAGCCACAACTACTGAGCCCATGTGCCTAGAGCCCGTGCTCCATGGCAAGAGAAGGCACTGCAATGAGAAGCCCACACACTGCAATTAAGAGTAGCCCCCGCTTGCTGCAACTAGAGGAAGTTCACGCGCAGCAACAAAGACCCAACGCAGCCAAAAAAAAAACCTTAGCAAACGTCAGGAGAGCAAAATCTAGATTTAGAGTGTTCTGTAGGCCTAGAAGGCACAGGAAACAGTCCCTCTCCCAGTAAGAAGGGATGGTATGAGGTTGTGGGAGATTGCTTACCCATCTACAGTTAAGACTTCTGAGCTTCCTACGCTTAAGCTCCTCTTCTTCCCACTCCTTCAGTGTCCTGGACATCAGTGTGATGACATGGCAGTGAGCTGGTAGTCTACTCCTTGCCCATCTTCCTAGGATGCTGCAATAGTGTCCTCAGGAGCAGAGCTGCCAGGACTGTACTGTAGGTCTCCTAAGTGGTTTCCATTGCATGAAGATGATTCTTGGGTAGGCCTAGAATTATATGGAGGTGAAAAAACGTTTGGAGCCAAAGTGTAGAGCCCCATGAGTTAGAGCCTTGCCCGCTGCCCTCAGTGCCCATTGCTGCTGATAGAGGTGGACAAGGAAGTGAGAAAACAGCTGTGTGGGTCATAGCTTGCTGAACATCTGCCTGCCCTTTGCGTGAAAGTGTGAGTATGTGTGTGTTAGGTTAGTGGTGTGTGTACTTTGTGTATTTTCAATGTGGATAATGTGTGCTCCATGTGAATGATCTATGAGTGGCATGAATGCCATGTGTTCATGTGTGCATATGTGAGTGAGTAAATGTACAACAGGGGGACAGAGTTTAAAGGGCTAACTAGTCACTCTCACTTTCCTCCTCCTACTTGCATTCCTTTAAAATCTACAGGAGGGTGCCATATGATGGGACAACCCCTGAAAAAGCTATGTGATTTGGGACCAGAAGTTAGGTGAAGTACATCTTCCTAAAAGATCCTCTAAAAACAGGAAGTTTGGGGCTTCCCTGGTGGCACAGTGGTTGAGAGTCCACCTGCCGATGCAGGGGACACGGGTTCGTGCCCTGGTCCAGGAGGATCCCACATGCCGCGGAGCGGCTAGGCCCGTGAGCCATGGCCGCTGAGCCTGCGCATCCGGAGCCTGTGCTCCGTAACGGGAGAGGCCACAGCAGTGAGAGGCCCGCATACCGCAAAAAAAAAAAAAAAAAAAAAAAACAGGAAGTTTTATATCCTTTTCCATCCTTGGTCAAAACAAACCAAAACTGGGAAAAGGAAGATCATGGTTACATTTGCTAGATGACTTCCCTATGACTGTCCTGTTCCCAGTTAGGAAAATCCTCTTTACTGAGACTTCAACTTTTAGGTTTAGCATGTGGGAATGTAATTAGAAACACGTTTGGACAGAAGAATAGTAATATTTTGTAAGAATTTCTCTTGATCTTTGCCATTCTGAAGTTTTACTGCAGTGAATTCAGATCTGAATTTATTCTTATTTATACTGCTCATGACTCTTTCTTCCTCTTGAATCTCAGTATTTGTGTTTTTCATCAATTCTGAAAAATCCTCAACCATTCTCTCTTTTATTACTACCTCTCCTCTATTTTCTCAATCCTCTCCTTCTGGAACTCCTATAAGGTATATTTTAGACCTTCTGTTTTCCATATCTTATATCTTTTAAAATTACTAGAGGGGCTTCCCTGGTGGCGCAATGGTTAAGAATCCACCTGCCAGTGCAGGGGACAAGGGTTCGAGCCCTGGTCTGGGAAGATCCCACATGCTGTGGAGCAACTAAGCCCATGCACCACAACTACTGAGTCTGTGCTCTAGAGCCCATGAGCCACAACTACTGAGCCCGTGAGCCACAACTACTGAGCCCGCGTGCCGCAACTACTGAGCCCGCGTGCCACAACTACTGACACCCGCGCACCTAAGAGCCTGTGCTCTGCAACAAGAGAAGCCACCACAATGAGAAGCCTGTGCACTACAACAAAGAGTAGCTCCTACTCGCTGCAAACAGAGAAAGCCCGCGCACAGCAATGAAGACCCAATGCAGCCAAAAATAAATAAATGTATAAATGTATTTTTTTTTAAAAAACTACTAGAGAGAGAAGCCTAAATAGGGTTTCTTCATAGTCAGGATCCTGGGGCTGCCTGGCACTTTATTCTTGTAGTTCCAGGGCTGATGAAGCAAAAGTGCCCTCTAGAACTGAAAACAGTTCTTTAAGAAATGGAAAAGACTCCTGTGGAAAATTATGGCAAAAGGGGTGAGGGGCACCCCACTGTGCACTCATTTCTTCACACTTGACCTGAATTTTCTGCGTGGTAGGGACATGCTGGTGTGATAGGACAGACCCTGGCCCCAAAGAGCTTCCGTCTAGAAGGGTATGTAGCCCACACAGAATGAGAAGTGCCGTGACAGGGATGCTCCCGAGGAGCAGCTGAGGGGTCCACCTGGCCCGAGGAGCCCAGCGGACCTGCTTCGAGGGCCAGGGAAGGAGATGAGCTGAAGGCTGTCTTCCCCTTAGTGAAGAGTAACCCAGGCAGAGGCAGGAGCTCATGAAAAGGCCAGAGGCAAGACAGCAGGTCATGTTTGTACCTTTTCAATTAGTTCTGATTGGAAAGAGCTTAGAGTACGGGAAGAGTGGGAAAGGATGAGGTACAGCTGGAACAGGGATGGGTCGTGAAGGGCTTCGTTTGCCACTCCTGGGAATTTGCACTTTCTCCTGCGGGCAGTGGGGAGCCACTGATAAGAGGTTAAGCAAGGGACGGATTTGATCAGATCTATACTTTATAAAAGATTAACATGGCTGCTGTGTGAAGAATAAATTGGAGATCATAATACTGGAGGCAGGAAGAACCATCCAGAGACTGTTACATTGAAACAGATAGCTAGTGGGAAGCAGCCAAATAGCACAGGGAGATCAGCTCCGTGTTCTGTGACCACCTAGAGGGGTGGGATAGGGAGACGCAAGAGGGAGGGGATATGGGGACATATGTATATGTATAACTGATTCACTTTGTTATACAGCAGAAACTAACACACCATTGTAAAGCAATTATACTCCAATAAAGATGTTAAAAAAAAAAAGATGTTACATTGATCTGAGAGATTATGGCAGCCTGGACTGGGAATGTGGCAACAGGGATGTGGAGAAGTGGCTTTAAGAATTCTTAAGAATTCAGAAGACACCCCACCCCACCCCCACCAAAATAAAAGAATTCAGGACATAATGGCAGTCCATTTCCTTTTTTAAAAAATTGGCGGGGGAGCCTAAGTTAGATGCTTATTTCATAGTCAAAACAAATAGCTCATTCTATCAGTCTCCATGGTTTTCAGCATCTTTTTGAGCCCTGACTCACCTAAGAGCTAAGACCTACTCCCATTAGAAACAGTTCACATCATCAGTTATTCTCTGCAGGTGGAACAGGAAGATGCCTGTGTAATTTACAAAAAAGAAAATGAAATGAAATACCCTCATGATTCCTATGTGCCCTTCTATTGGGCATGCCGGGCTGCCTGCCACCATTTGGGGGAAGCACTAATCTATGCAACAGAGAAACATCTGGGGCAGAAACTTACCCCTCATGTAAAGTAAATAACATTTGAAGGAAACTCTTTTGCAACATAGCGCTAGTTCAGATATCTCGCCCTACCACCTGTGCCCTAGACACTAGCTTACTCCTGATAGAGACACAGCCTTCACGAAACTACACACTCTCCCCCTGATGAAATGACAAATCAGCCAGCATGTGATGAATTTGGGTTGTGTAGACAAAAATACCAGGTATTCCAGCCAAGGCACACACAGTGTGCTGTGAATCATCCCCACCAGCTTTCAGCAGTTAGATTAGCAGAACAATTGCTCAGTTCCTTCCTTCGTCTTCACAGTGTAGACCTGGCCCAAGACCCAAGAGTGAAGCAGCAACTGTAAGGAAGCAGAAACATTATAAATAACCTAGAGAACCCTTTTATAACAGCAACTGCCTGCTGATTTTGTGGCCTAACAGCTCAAGCAAAAAGGATATAAATATAATATTGTGCAATGACTGATTACTCAAAATGTTGTGCATCAGCAGAAGTGGGACCTGTGGTTGGCGCTAATATTATCAGATGCCTTTGCTGTTTAATAATCTGGTAGCTCTGTATTATTTAGCATGCAGTTTTCACAGAGAACAATGATCTTATTTCAAGTACCTCTCACTGAAATAAAAAAGCAGCTGTTAGAAGATGAACATTTGGCAGAAAATGTTTTAGTGGAATCTTCGTGAGATAATAAATCATATTGGATTAACTGTTTTCTGTCTAGAATAGTGGAGTCACAAAGAAAAAAGATCGCTGACCACAGAAGGCAAGGGCAGTCTTTAGAACCCAGTGAATCACTAACAGACATTTTAGTTTTAAGTGCCATTTATTCACCAATATATAAAGTTATTTATATACAAAGCTTCCATTAATAGCGCCTGAAGAATGGGCCTTTTTTATTCCAGTTTTAGCTCATACTCAGGATTCTACTTCTCTTTCATTAATAATGGAATTCTTTAAATTATAGAATAAATTAATACACCACAGACATTTTGGGCAGAATGGGGTTTTTAACCAGTCTTAAGTCTCCACAGGCCATTCTGTGTGGCTAGCGTGCTGAGCGCATGCCGGCCCTGCCCCTGAACAGGCACCGAGGCAGCCCGCTGGGCTCCTGGGCTCCTGGCCCACCCACTCCCAGGTTGCTAGATCAGGGCCAACAATAGACCCTCACAAGTTCTTCAGGCTGGCCGGCCACTGTCAAAGTAGGGCTCTGCTGGAGAGGAAGTGACATCATGGCATAGCTACTGGGCATCGCCATTTTCAGCCAGAGAACATGATCTGCTGCTTTCATGAGGCCATATTGACTCAGGAACATTTTTCACATGAAATTATTATCACTAAAACATAAAATTCTCTTTTCTAAACTATCAAGCAATGTATAGAGCAAAGACTTTCACAGTATACTCCCAATTCCCACTCTTGGGATGGAGTGGGTGATGGGTAAAGATTAAAAATGGAGGGTTTTCAGAAATGGCTGAGGATTGCTTATAGGATAAAACTAGCTCAAAACAGCTTCATCAGAATGTCCATTTCAATACTGGTGTGACTGGCCAACCCAGAACCCATCAAAAACCAGAAGCTGAGAATGGACTCTGAGACACTGAGTTTGGCCCCAGATGGAGCCAGCAAATGACCTGTCAGTATGGACCACTGGCTGACTTAGACCAGGAATTTGTCACCAATAATGGAGCCAGACCAGTTCATGGTGCTAAGCTCTGAGGTAGAACACCTCAACCATGTACATTCAGGTGGCGAGGCCGGGATAGGTGAAACGTGCCATCAGGCTGGCAACTTCTTTTGCCTTTGATTCAATTTTAGATCAAATCAAGGTGATGCAGTTATTATGATCACTGTACTCTTGCAAATTGTTATTAAATACTAGTAGGGTACCAATAAATAAAAAATCTAGCAGTTCTGGGATGAAGGTTGGTAGAGTTTTTCTTGTTCTTTAGTAGTTGAATTTTAATCAATATGTTGAAAATTGGAAGACCAGAGTCATTTTTTAATACCCCTTACAATCTTTTGGGGCAGTAATATGCTGCCTTGAACATATATCTCCCAACCTTACTTTGACTTTGCACTCAACTCCCCATTGATCCCTCTCTGTTTTCATCCATCTAAATGAAAGAAGGCTTTGGCCCCATAAACCTCATTCCAGATGGAAATGCATAATTCAAGAGAAATAGTGATGTCAAAGAAGAGAAGGCACACCAATTTGTGTCAGCAGTTGCTATAAATTAAAGGAGTACATGGAGAGTTTAATGTAATGTAAAATTGAAAATAAAATTAGAACCAATATTTAGGCATTTCTCCACCTCTTTTTTCCCTACTGTGACATGAAGGATTGACTCCCAGCTTAAGTACCTAATGTAGTTCATTTTTCTTTTCTGCTAGAATTTTTTTCCCCATAAAATGTTGCATGTTTATCTTTGGCATCCAAAATTAGATCTCTTCACTTTTTCCATTCTATTCTCAACAGAAAAGTCAGGGTAGGAAGAGTCAAAATTTTCCCCTCATCTTCCACACCCATCATGTTTGCCGCATAGAAAGGACCCCACTCTACCAGTCTGACTAGTTCAGCTGCTGTAAATAGCTATTAATCCTTCCTTAGTATTGATTCTCTGTAATGTGGATGTCACCTACATGGTTTCTTTTGTTTTTCTAAGGCTGGAAAACAAAAGGTTGATAATGAACATCTCACACATGTACAACTGCACAAGGTGTTCCGAAACACTCAGGAAAAGCATTCTTGAGCATGCATCCAAAGGGATTAGTCTGATCAACTGCCATTATTCAGAACCTTTTTGGAGCCCTTTATGCAGATTTCCCCCAAAGCCAGTGTTGTTCTTGATAGTCACCCATTGTTTTGGCCACTGGTGGAATTTCCTAGCTTGATCTCCCCACCTTAATCACTAGATGGTTTTAAATGATTCACTCTTTCCAGAAATAAATTTCTTAGGATAGTGGTTCTCAAAGTGTGGCCAGGGACCAGTAACATCAAGATCACCTGGGAACTCTTTAGAAACACAAATCCTGGGCCCCACCCCAGATTTAATGGATCAGAAACTTTGGGAGTGGAGCCCAGCAATGTGCATTTTTTAACAAGCCCTCCAGGCAATTCTGAGGTACAATCTAGTTTGAGAACCACTGACTTAGAAGATGAAATATTGCCTTCATTGAGGATATTCAAAGATGTGCTACTGATTTTTAAGGCATTCCGAAGAACAAGTTTCCAGAAGTTTTTGAGCAAAGTTGGAGTACATGTATGGCCTCTCCGGGGGACCGCTTTAAGAGAGACTGGCCTTCCACTGAGACATCCCGGTTCTGCCACCTAGCCATTTGACCTTGAGCAAGTTCTTACACTTGGTTTCTCATCTGGAAAATGAAAGACCCACCCTTACCTACCTCACAGAATTGTAATGAGATTCAAAGTGAGTCACATCTACAGATATGCTCTGTAAACTAGAAAGTACTAAAAAATGTGGAAAGTGAAAGTCATGTCATTCCGCAGACAGGATTCTGGTAGTCTGAGCATTATGTCAGGGCAGAGAGTTGGAGAAAGGCCTGTATTTATCATTGCTTTGGCCAGATCCACCTTTTTGTCTCTATAATGACTGATTCATCACCTTAGTGGATGTGTCTAAGATTCTGCCGTTTCAGCCTACCAATTTATTTGGTGCTAAGAGAGGAAAACCATTGCCTGAATGGTGGCTACAAGGGGCTAGGAAGATGTATTCATTTTCAGACATGCTATTTTCTATGGAAAGCTTAGTGATGGTGAGTAAGGATGTACTGTGTATGTGGACACTGTACTCTCGTGCCCAGAACTTGTCACACACTAGCAGTGAAAGGGTCTGTACTGAAACTACCCATTTCAGCCCTGTGCAAGGGAGTCATGACCTTCAGCAAGGAAGCGAGTGTTCATTGCCACATACTAGTCATTGCAGAGAGGCCCAAAAAGAAAATCCCTCAAGCAAACCAAATCTATAGAAACTGAGATTTTAAAACAGACCAGTTAATGTGTCTGTGCTTGAGAAGAATGTGGGTGGATTTTCCCTCAGAGGTTAGGCTTTACAAACAACTTCACCATAGGAATTCTTTAAACACCAAGCTCCTGGTGCATTTGTAACTTAACTTTAAAGCTTTACAGACTGTTGAGTGCACATATCTGGGCAGGAAGGAAGCTAAATCTGTGCCTTAGTGCTTGCTGGGAATGCAGTTTTAGTAACACAGAAAACAGTTCCCACTAGGCCAACATCAACTTCACTTTTCACACAAAGTGGCAGCTAAAATCAAGAGATTCAATAAGAATCTAATTGGTTAATTATGATTAAATTATTGGTTAATTATGGGAAAATAAGCTGTTGGTTAATTATGGAATTAGAATAGGAAATGATTTTGCTCAAAATGTGTGCCTATTTAACAACTCTGCAGAGACAGAAAGTAGATTAGTGGTTCCTAGGCCTGGGGGGAGTGGGGAGGAATGAGGAGTAACTGTTAATGGGTCCGAGGTTTCTTTTAGGGGGGATGAAATTTCCTAAAATTGGACTGTGGTGATGGTTGCTCAACCCTGTGAATATACTAAAGAACGCTGAACTGTATACTTTAAATGGGCGGATTATTTGGCATATGAATTATATCTCAATCAAGCTGTTTTTTTAAAAAGTCAAATTGCTAATAAACTGTAGAGCCAAGGAAAACATTATGGCTGTTTAAAAGAGAAAAATCACATCAAAACTTTGTTACATGTGGTTTCGGATCGATAAGAAATAGTGATCATTTGAAATATATTAAGGCAGAAAATATTTGCTTTCTTTTAGGCAGAGTATTTTAAAAGCAGACTATCTCAGCCAAATAATTGAAATTAAAATGTAATAAATTAAGGTGGCTAATAGTTGAAGCCAAAGTCATGGACATTTATGACATAACGAGTAGTCTATGTTCCCTACAGATTTACTTAGAATAAAAATCAGCAGCACTTACACAATAATGATAAGAAAACTGGATTCTCACTGTCCATCGTGTTGCCCTAAACTGATCTGGTTAGGGAAGGCTGGAAGGTTGAAGTTGGAAAGGATAGGATCTCATCCTTATGATGTGAATATGCGCTGATAAGAGAAGACAGAAATATTCAGATTTAAGCTGTGAAATGGGGCTCTTGTATAAGCAGCTTCGTATCTCGTGGTATGTTTATCAGGCGGACTACTCAGTTTTGTCTGCCCAGGAGAGAACCTTTGCCCTTTCCTGCCTCGTTAAGATAGGCCAGGCCAGGCTAGCTCTAATCTCCTGGTTAAAGTCCTGGCTCCAGGGCTTGGGGCTTGCCTACTGGCTCACTGGTGGCCATGGAGACTGTAGATTGACGTAAACAGGAAGGGAACTGGCTGGGAGATGTAGGAATTTCTGGCTCAGTGGAAAGAAGGCACGGAGCTACCAACACCTGCCTAGCGAGCCTTGCAGTTTGGAGGCTGCTGGTTAGGGCTTCTTAATGCACCGGAAGACCCTGACTGGGCCACTGGCGGTTCTTTGCGGCAAGAGGCCCTACTTTGGTGGCGTTTCTCAAACACCATTTTTTCATTAATCACCACCCACCCACCCACCTCAAGGAGCCTTTTAAGAGATTTTTTTCCTAATTGTCCTCTTCTTCCATGAAATGTAATACCACAGATATTCATTCATATTCTCTGTGTGTGTGTGTGTGTGTGTGTGTGTGTGTGTATCTGTTTACATACTGCGGCACTCCCCCACACACAAGAATGAATTTTCAGCCCCGAGAATGCATGCCCTGGATGGAATGAAGGCTCTAGGCCGGGCCTTTCTCTTTCTCCTCACATTTGGAGTGAGTGGTGAGGCCAGTCACACGGAGAAGGTGGACAGGGTGGCCCATGCCCATCACTAACCATGAGAAGCCCTGACTCCAGGTTCCAGCATGGCTAGAGGAGTGTCCTCTCAAGTCACATTGTCCCCGCACCATCTGTTCAGCCTGCCTGCCATCCTCCGGGCTCTGCCACCACCTCTCTCCCTGGCAGGAGCCCTTTGCCCAGTGGCTGGCTGACTGTGATGGAAAGCAGGGTCCTCCATCAAAGCAGCAGCACAGGTAGAGGCACAGCTTTCCCCCCAGCAGGTCACTTCCTTCCCATGCTGTCCTCCAGCCCTTCCCAGCTCTAGGCCTCTCCCCAAACCCTCACTCACTGTTCTCTCTCTGTTCCCTCACCCAAACGAAAGCGTGAGATTTATCAGGTTCCCCAGTCTTGCACTGACTTTTATACTCTTCCATTTCACATTTCTTTAATACCCTGCTCACAAACTCTTTAAAGTTCTCAGAAAGTATCTCCCCTGCCCTCACAGAGAAATGGATTTCAGAGACCCCCAGCACATACAGATGGCCACTGCTAGAACTCTCTAGAACCTGGCTTCCTTGTAATTAAGAGCTACAGGACATACTTCTGCCTCCTCTGCCTTTCCAGACTATGAGAGCATTCCTAATGCCCTCTTCTACTTGGAGCTGGGAACATGAAGCCAGGCACAGCGTAAACCCCTGGCCCTGGGATCCGCAGGATCATGACCCTCTTTGTTCCTTAGAACCCTCTGACTTAGATCATGGGCTTTTATTTCCAAAAAAGTTAGCAAGTTAAGGGGCCTCTAAGATGGTACCATCGAGTCTCCCCCACCTTTGCTGAACACCTGCTCTGCTCCAGGCACTGTGCTAGGCCTTTTCACATACATTATCCAATTCAGTATTTACCCCCTATGAGGTAGGTTCCCATATTACAGATAAATAGTCACAAGAGAGGTCACACAAGAGGCTGAGTCACTTGCCTAAGTGGTGAAATCAGGGCTTAAAGTCAGGCCTGTTTAACTCCACACCACTTACTGCATTGTCCCAGGGGAGAAAACATGTTCCCACTTGAGAAAAACATTTTTCCCAGCTGTGTACAGAGGGGCTTCACTGTAGTTTACCATTCTCAAAAGATGACACAGTTAAAAGGGAAGAAGGTGGGATTTAATTCCAGGTGTGTGTTCCCTCGGTGCTTCTTCCCCAAGATCCATGTCTCCGGCCCGTCTGTGATTAGCCCTTTAAGGACAAAGAATGACTTTCCCTCTCCCAGGCCCCACCAGGTGTTCATGCCTCAACCTCCTGAAAACGGGAAAGAGGCAGAAGCCCCATTCTTAGAACTTGGAAGCAGGAGCAAAGCAGAAATTGCCACCAAGTTAGCCTGAGGGCAAGCCACGTCAGCGGCCCTGCCTGCACGGGGGTGGCAGGTAGCAGGGAGCCTGGTGGGTTTACACTGATCGCTGTCCCTTTCCTGAGCCCCTTGCAACATTCTTTTTTATGAAGAAGAAATAGCACATTGACTTAGGATTTAGTCATACTTCATTCATCCCATTTGCCTTTTCCCTGGCCTCTAAAACCACGAGCCTGGCTGAGGAATTCAGGTCCACAGTGTAGGCTTTGAACAGCTTTGTGTAGGGAGAGGTTTTGAAAAGAAAGGAAAGTGGTATCTACTTGTCAGATGGAATGTGTTAACAAATCAGGGAGGAATGCAAGGACTTTAACTGTTAGGGTCCCTTGGCAGTTTGGGTGATGAATCATCCAGCGTGGGTACGGATTCCTAACAAATGAAGCCTCACGATGACATCATTCTTGCAAAATCATCTGGGTTTCTGTTGTAGGCGCCTGACAAGTTCTTACCTTGGGGATTTTCACCACATGGCGTTTGTTGTTTTTTTTTTTCCCCAGCCACAATTAATACCCATCATGCCTTACAATTCACCCACTTTTCTATCAACTGGAATTTGGCAAACTAGGACTTTCACAAGTCTGTCTCACTATCATCCCTCCTACAGGGCATTCTTGGGACACCTGTGCTTCTCACCTGATCGCTCAGCACCCAGCCTCCTGATAGTCCTGGATTCAGTCAGGCTGTATTTCAGCGGCGAGCCTGGGCTTGCACTAGTCTGAGGGCGTGGACGTGATGAAGACCACAGAGGAGTGCAGGGGCATCTAGGAGGGTACCTAACCCAGACTCGTGGGATCAGGGAAAACACAGTGCTTTGAATATGGTGCCAGTCAGCAAATATATGATGACTAAGTTAATAACTGAGTTGAGTCTTAGGAGAGGAGTAGGAGTTAGTCTAAGGATGAGTTCAAGGGGAGATATCTCAATGAATGAAGACCCGTGGTTACAATGTGTGAGTAGGAAAAAGTAAGAGATGAAACTGGGTAGGTGGGCGGGAGCGCCTCATGTGCCATGCTAAGGAGCTGAAATGTTATCCTAAGAAAGATGAGAAATGATCAAAGGGCTTTGGGCATGGAAGTAAGGTGGCCTGATTTACAGCAGTATGGAGGATGGAGTGGAAGGGGCCAGACTGCGGACAGAGAGACTAGTTAGGAAGTTAACGTGGTCCTTTAGAGGTGATGTGAGCATGAAGTAGGGCAATGGGGTAGGGATGAAATGAGAGGACAGGTTAGCAAAATATTTAGAATTTACACTTGGCAACTGGTGATTATCCAGAAGACCCCCCAGATTTTCAGGGTGGAGTTGCCACAAACTGAAAAGATAAGAAGAGGCCCATGTTCAGCCAGAGTTATCAGTTCGATTCGGGTATGTTGAGTTAGAACTGCCTGCAAGAGACCTGCGGCTGGTCGAGCTGACTCACAGGTAGTTAAGATACACGAATCCCAAGACAGAGGAGAGTGTGGGCTAAAGATAATGACTTAGGACTCCTCGTGTTCATAGCAGTCAAAACCATAACAGCACAGTATTTGACACACCCAGGAAATTAGGGGAAATGAGAAGGGCAGTGGGTGAAGGACAGAACCTGAGGGAATACCAATGTGGATGGTGGGGGAGAAGGAAGACAGACCATGGCAGAGACAAAGAAGGAGGGTCAGAGAGACACGGGGGCCCAGGAGGGTGCCTTACTGCTCTGTGCTTCTCTCCCCTCTAAACCTTATGGTTGTCCTGTTCCTCATAAGTAAGCTCTTCCTCACCTCCCCATACAGCCCTTATAGGTGAAAGCGGCTCCTGATCCCAAAGCACATTCTTGCAGCTTCCAGCCATCCCTCCTCTACCCTCCTGAAGAGATTCCTGCATCTTCATGGCTCATACAATTCAGTTATAAAGCCTCAACTTCCTTTCCTGGTCATTCTCTGTTTATCTAAGCCTGGCATCTACATAACCATTTCTCTCTCCACACCTCCCCCCAATGCTACTATCACAGGACGACTTGAGTACCGTGAGGATGAACCATCACCAAGACTCACAGTTCCTAGATGCCCCCACCTCCAGGGACTCTTCACCTCCACTCCAGCCTCCCGTTCCCATGACGACCCCAGGAAATGGTTAATACCTGGCACAGCTTCAGCCCTGTGGGAATAAACCTCACATCCCACTCTGACCACAACCAGCTCTCTCACCTCTTCTCCTACACTTGTTTTCTCACTTTCCTTAGTTCCCTCCATTTCCTTCTGACCTGTTGACCCCCTCCTGACCTCTCTTCCTTCTTTACCCGGGTTAGACTCTCCAGTTATATTCATCTGGTTATTCTTTTTTTTATATAAATTTTTTTTTTAATTTTTTGGCTGTGTTGGGTCTTTGCTGCGTGCAGGCTTTCTCTAGTTGCTGCGAGTGGGGGCTGCTCTTCGTTTTGCGGTACACGGGCTCTAGGCACGTGGGCTCAGTAGTTGTGGCACGTGGGCTCAGTAGTTGCGGCACGCGGGCTCAGTAGTTGTGGCACGCAGGCTCAGTAGTTGTGGCTCACGGACTCTAGAGCACAGGCTCAGTAATTGTGGCACACGGGCTTAGTTGCTCCACGGCATGTGGGATTTTCCCGGACCAGGGATCGAACCCATGTCCCCTGCATTGGCAGGCAAAGTTTTATACACTACACCACCAGGGAAGCCCCATCTGGTTATTCTTTCCTGAAATCTTTACTCCCTTTGTACCTTCCCTCTTCCCCCACACCTGCCCAGGGCAACTCTGGTCCCCATTCTCCTCTCTGCTCCTGCCCCAAGCACACAGAGGGAAACGGGATCCCATACAGAAGAACATCATTAAAGATTCACGGTCTTCACTCTCATCCCTGTAATTCTTC
Source organism: Grampus griseus (assembly GCF_964374135.1). Taxonomy (NCBI): domain Eukaryota; kingdom Metazoa; phylum Chordata; class Mammalia; order Artiodactyla; family Delphinidae; genus Grampus; species Grampus griseus. The sequence continues at coordinate 21,191,546 of NC_139009.1, read as the reverse complement.
ATCGCTATAGAAAACATAAGCCCTTCCCATGGGGAAATAGGAAAAATTGAGCAGTAGCCCGAAGCCCAATCTCTCTCCCAAAATAGCTTCTCCACCTGCTCTACTGCTAGATTTCCACACAGATGTCCTTGGTACAATCTTGACTGCCATTTACCACATTTAGTCTTACCTTGGGCAAGTTACTTAACCTCCTTAAATCCTAGTTTCCTCAGTTTTAAAATAAGGATCCCCCAGGCTTGCTGCCAACCTCCATGGCACTTTGTGCAAATTAGAAGGCGCCTCTCTGAATAGGTGTAGCCTGGGGAGCTGAGCACAGCCTGCAGACCCACAGTCACCCCGTCACCAGGGCACCCTCGTGCAGAGCCACCTTGTATGACCAGACACTGCAGCCCCAGCTACACCCACCTCCACAGGGTTCTTAGGGAACAAAGGCGATAACCTACACAGTGCCCAGCAGAGAGGATGACCCTGAGCAGAACCTCAGCCAGAAGAGCCCTTGCGGACCACCTGGACTTGTAGGTATGCTCTGCTGGGGTGGCACCTGCAGCCACTTCAGGCATTGCCTGCCAGCTCCAAGAGGTTTATCACTGTGCTCCCCTCTCTCATCAGAGAGCAGACCCCTGAGAGACTGGGACATGTGCTGCTAAGTTCAGTGAGAGAGCAGACCAGGGTCATAGTCAAGGGCTCAGGCAGCCAAGGGGCAGTGGGAGGGAGCAGGGAGTGCAGGCAGCTAGACAGAGAGGATGGTCTGCAAGGGAGAAGGGAAATGAGCAGCCCGCCTCCCCAGGGCCACACTGCCTCCCCCCAACCCCACACCCCAGCTCTAGGTGCTGTCCTTAGGAGCACCCACCTCTCAGACTCTCCCCTTGGAGTCCTCTCACCAGCTGCTGATGAGTGTCATCCCTACGCCACCAGCCCTGCAGGGTGCCTCGCCCTCCCCCAGGCCCCCACCAGAGGGCTCAGGTATTCCATAGGGTGTGTTTTGCTCCTTCCACTTCACTGTTAATCCATCTGCCTCCCGGGTCCCACAGGCCAGAACCCCTCAGGACCCAGGAGTGTGCAGGCCCTCAGGAGAGCAGGAATTTCAGAATGCTACATCCATTCTCTAAGAGCGGCTCTTCCTTAAGGGGCAATTATTGTGAGAAGGCAATGAATAGTAGCCACGTGGGTATTTTTACTGAAGAAAGATGAATTATGTCATCACTCCTTTTGGCACAAAAATAATTTTCAGTAAAAGGTTAAAGCCATCATGTTGTATCAATGAGAACTATTCCATTATTCCAAGAATGATTGATTGGAAAGTACTTTACTTACAGGAAAATCACAGTGATACAATACAGCTTCTACTTAAAGCGCTTTCCATTAAAAAAAAATTATAACCAGTGTATAAAAATAGTTATATTGAAGATGTGAATCAACAGCCGGGTAATTTATTGGCATTTGAAAGCCCTGTGCTATAAATAGATTCAACAATGAGACTATCAAGTAACTCTGGGCTGTGGCAACCTAACCTCCATTTTTACTGACACAAAAGAAAGTCACATGTAGTTCAGCAAGGGACATCTGGCCCCCTTGGAAGAGATCACTGGAAGAGAAAAACACGATGGAACTAGGACCATGAGTCTGGCCAACTCAAACCGCTAGGTGAGGCAGTGGAAGAGACACAGGGGACAGAGATATGGTCTCTGCCCTCAGAGAGTTTTCAGGTTGTCCTAGACTGTAGGCCTGTACACACAATCGTCAGTACAATGTTTTAAATGCCTAAGAGAAGTGCAAATGAATATATCACTCCCTTTCTTTCCCTTACACTCTTCGGTGAAAGTTAAGTAGTACTTTTCTACCTTTTCACTCTTAAATTTCAAAGAGCTTTTCCACTGTTGGATGTAATGTGACTTTTAAAATAGTATTCACTGGGGCTTCCCTGGTGGCGCAGTGGTTGAGAGTCCGCCTGCAGATGCAGGGGACATGGGTTCGTGCCCCGGTCCGGGAAGAGCCCACATGCCACGGAGCGGCTAGGCCCGTGAGCCATGGCCACTAAGCCTGCGCATCCGGAGCCTGTGCTCCGCAACGGGAGAGGCCACAACAATGAGAGGCCCGCGTACAGAAAATAAATAAATAAATAAATAAAATAGTATTCACTGGCCTTCACATCTTTGAGCTGATGGCCCCAGGAGTCTCCCTACTTCTTTGTGCTTTTGGAATGAGGCGAGACTGCTGCCCTCTTTGCGAAGAAGAATGTGGATCACCACCCCTACCCCCACCATCTCACTTCCGGTGAGAAGGTGGAGACTGGGGCAGCTGAGAGTTGGCCCATCAGCAGTCATTAACTGAGCATATACTACTTTTAAGGACTGTATAACTATGGGGAGTCATCAGATAGGAAAGAACTAGACAAGATTTCTGGCCTCTCAGAGGAGTTTAATACACGGGATTGCCTCAATCAAGGTTCTTGGTTGAAAAATCGAACAGCTGTGTTACTGACATGGGGCACTGGACACCATCACAACGCTGCCACTAACATCCCAGAGTTCAGTTTTTCTGCAATCACTGTCACAGCCAGAAAATGTTCCTCCCAGTTCCCTGGACTTTGAGGAGGGTGTCTCTGCCTAGTCCTTAGTTGCAAAGGAAATTGCCTCAACGAGATGGGGTATTTCCAAATGCAGGAAAGAGGTTCTCTCAATTCAGTTTACCCCGACTTGTAGTAGATGTCTACTTAACTAAGAAAAAGAGGGAAATCATTCAGAGGCTGAAATTGGCCCATTTGCAAATTCACACAGTGACCGATCCTGATTTTTTTTTTTAACTTCTTTAGTAAAATTTCCTTTGTTAAAAACTTCTCGGGACTTCCCTGGTGGTCCAGTGGTAAAGAATCCGCCTTACAATGCGGGAGACGCGGGTTTGATCCCTGGTCAGGGAACTAAGATACCACATGCCCCAGGGCAACTAAGCCCACGCGACACAACTACTGAGCTCGCGCGCCTCAACAAGAGAGCCTGTGTGCCGCAAACTACGGGGCCCACGCCCTCTGGAACCCGTGCACCACAACTACAGAGCCCATGGGCCCTGGAGCCCGTGCACCACAGCTAGAGAAGAGAAAACGCGCACGCCACAACTAGACAGAAGCCCGCGCGCCACAACGAAGAAACCGCGCACCTCGACTAAGACCCGACACAGCCAAATAAATTAATTAAAAAAACAATTTGATAAAAATCCTTCTTCATTTTTCTCTGTATTCTTAAAAAAAATACACACATACTCATAGACACAGGTATTTTCTTTCCTCTCTCTTCCATTCCCCCCACCACCCCCGCAACCTCCTATCGATCATGATGCTGAAATCTTTTCTGGCTTAACTAATGGACATTTCTCCAGGTATGTGCATGTATTGCTAACCTTTTTGTATTAATAGCTGCATATTTTTCCATAATACAAATGTACGAGATTATTCACCCATTCTCCTATTTGATAGAAAATCACATTATTTCCAGTGTTTTGCCTTTGGAAACAATGCAGCAATAAGCATCTTTGAGCACATATCCCAATATTATAGGAGTTTTCACTTCTGTAGATTTCCAGAAGCAGGACTGCTAAATCAAAGGACACACACATTTTTTAACAAATACTGTATTACTCTTCCACAGTCCTACCAACAATATATGAGAGTATCATTGTCCTCTCCATCTTCATCTTGCTGCTCTTGCTATCAATCTTACTATTTTATCAATCTGATGGGTAAAAAATATTATTTTAATTTGCATTTTACTTAACAGCTGATAACTTAGTATCTTTTCATGTTTGTTTACTGGCCATTTACATTTCCTTTTCTGAAATTGCAGACCTATATCCTTTGTCCATTTTTATCCTGCACTTGTCTTTTTCCCAGCAATTTGAAGGTGTTCTTTGAGTATTAGGAATATGTCATATGTATTACAAGAATTTTCACCAAATTTGTGCTTTTTAACTCGGATCTTTTTTTTTTTTTTTTGCCGCACAGCACGGCATGTGGGATATTGGTTCCCCGACCAGGGCTTGTACATGCACCCACTGCAGCAGAAGCATGGGGTCTTAACCGCTGGACCGCCAGGGAAGTCCATTTGGCTTTATTTACAGTGTCTTTGGACATATTTTTTTTTATTTTTTTAAATTAAAATCTAATCTTTTTTTCATTATGGCTTTTGGGTTCACTGACTGGCTCGTGGTTTCCCTGCTTGCAATTATTCAAATATTCATCTAAATTTTCATACTATGTTACTGTTTTATTTTTTATATTCAAGCCTTTAACCTACCTGGAATTTAATTTTGTGTATGATGTAAAGAGGAATCAAGACTTGAAATTACTTAGAGTTTGCCATAACTCTTCATATGTTGTAGTATTTTCCATGTTTTCATAATACACCCTCCACCCAGCTCATAATTTCTCTGGTTTCAGACCTTTCTCTTGTCACATTGCTGTGTTGTAAACTGAGGGAGGGCATGTCTGTCTGTCTCTTTCTCCATTGTTTCCCTCAGGAAACACTTAATAAACAATTGCAAGGCACCTAGCATAGAGCTTGACATATTTTAGGTACTCAGAAAATATTTCTGGGAGGAAGGAAAGTGTTGAATTCACACCTGAGTTACTATGACTCCTTGGCAAGCTGAATATTGACTGCTTATCTTTGTTAACAAGGGGAAATGTCATTCTCCTTAAAGCCATTCAGTGTCTCATGAGTTCACTCTGTTCCTCCTCCTATATCTTTGTTCTTTGAGGCCTTCCTTCTCTCTATAAATCTGTCTCATTTCATAAGGATTCCCCTTAGGCAGGCTTTCTTCAACCATTCCTTAAAATTCAACAGTATTTATAAACTCTGCCATACTATTTAGCATTTAATCCACAATTGATTTTATTCTTTTTCAAGTACCCATCACTGTGCTAGGCACACAGCTTAGTAAATACTTAAACTGCAACTGAAACAATCATGCATACCAAGGTATAGCCTCAAGATTTGTTATGAAACCTCTTGGGACTAAGGAAGCAACAAACTGGGAAAAACTGGAAAATGACCCTGAAAGCTGTTAAATACCAGAATGATTTTTCAAGTGAAATTGTATCACATTTATTTTAAATACATTTGTTGGATGAACACATGACTAGGTACTGCCCTACCTGAAGGCAGAGGTCAACAGACTTTCTTTGGTATTTTCTATTTCCATGGGTCCCTATATGGCCTTCACCAACTTGGGCCTTTGGAGATTCAGGGGAAATGGAACTAAGCCTTATATGACCCTACATTTAGTTTGAAAATAACATCTGAATGGCTCTCACCACGTTCTGCATGAATTTTTAATGGAGAAACAGCTAATTCTAGGGCTATGGCAGAGAATATACAAGATGAGCCTGGAGCATCTTACAATGTCAGAAAATAAGAAAGTGCTCAAAAAATAAAATGATGGGAGTATGTCAAAGGGACACAAGTACCAACTGAAAGAACTCCCAACTGCCAAAGCTGGAACAATTTGAGCAACAAAATAAATAATGTAGTGCTGGATTATAGCCTAAGGAATAAAATAAATATCCCTGAGTTCATACTTATATAAGTGAGCAGCTGAATAAATAAATGAGGGAGAAGAAACAAATCTCCCATAGAGATTTCCAATTTATGGAGATACTCCATAAATGGAATTACTCCACCCTCAGGGAGGTAGAGCATAACTCTCCACCCCTTAAGTGTGGACTATACTCAGTGATTTGCTTCCAAAGAGCAAGTATAAAAAGAGAAAGTAACTTTACAATGGTGAAACCTGGCCAAGACTACCTTAGCCAAGTGCTCAAGATTAACATCATCAGTGTAAGTCATGTTGACAGTATGTACCCTTGATACGACATGATGAGAATGACACTTCACCTTTGTGGTCTTCCTCCCCAAAACCGTAAACACAGTTTAATCATGAGAAAAACAGACAAATCCCAATTGAGGTACATTCTACAAAATACTCAACCAGTCCTCAAAACTATCAAGGTCATCAAAAACAAAGAATGTCTAAAAAACTGTCACAGCCTACAGCAGTCGAAGGAGATATGACAACTAAATGTAATCCAGGTATCCTGGATGAGATCTTGGAACAGAAAATACACATTAAGCAAAACTAGTGAAATCTGAATAAAGTATGTAATTCAGTTAATATGATAATGCTATTATTTCGTTAGTGGTGACAAATGTACCATAATAATATGTTTACAGAACTAGATGTGGGGTATATGGAAATTCTCTACTATCCTTGTACCTTTTCTGTGCATCTAAAACTATTTTAAAATAAAAAGTGTACTTAAATATTTTGAAAATACAGTATGGGCAACAGATGGCTACATGCTTATCTCTACAACTGTGCTTTTCATTACAGGGCGCTGGTGATAGTTTTGTGGGAGCGCTGGCCTTCTACCTGGCTTACTACCCTAATCTGTCCTTGGAAGAAATGCTCAAGAGATCCAATTTCATCGCAGCAGTCAGTGTCCAGGCTATAGGAACACAGTCATCTTATCCATACAAAAAAGACCTGCCCCTTGATCTGTTTTGATTGCTATTAAGTCCAAAATAAATATGCCTGGAAATAAAGTATACTTGGGGATGGCCACTCTTAACTAGCAACTTACTATGTCACCTTCTCCTTTCTTTGCAAATACTATATTCATTTATTAAGTCATCCTCAAGCCTTCATTTCTTTCTTTATGATGATGATTTCTTTGCTTTTCATGCAAAAGTCAACTAGACAGAATTAAGGATTCCACAACGAAGACATGTACAAACAATACCACTATTCAGGAACCAGCAAACTCTACTGCCAACACATCATGATACTGTAATGTAACACCATACAGCAGAGGTTGCATACAACGTGTCTAGAGTCAGCAGAGAATGTTAAATAAGCGAAGGGGGCATACGAATTGGGCCACTCAAGCAGTTCCTAAGAGGGGCAGCTGACATTCAGCTTTGCCTTTAGTGTTGTCAAAGCTTCTGGTTTTGCAAGGGAAGCCAGAAGTTTGGATGTTTATTGAAATCTTTCAACATTTAGGTATCAGCAACTGATTTTAATTGTAAATACCACCTGTGGGCTGCTTTCAGCCCATGTGCTGAATAGACAAGTCATTTGCTAAGCCAGATTCTAAGTTTTTTGAAAAAAAAGGTGATTCATGCATGTCACAGACCCTTTACACTGGGCTTAGGTAGGATCAGGTGAAAGATTTTTCTTGTAACCCAAGACCACAATGTGGAGTTTCAATCTAAAAACAGCCAAGATCTCACCTAGTACTGCTTTGAATTAGAGCTTTAACAAAAGATGCCAGAAAAATAGCTGATTGACTATAATGCCACAAGCCTCTAAGATTCAACAACTGTCTAATTTTATTTCCAGAGAGCTGCGCTCACATTTCCTCAGGAGATAGATTGGGCCACAGGGAGGAACACCTGTTATTTTGGAACAACACTGGTTTCTTACTGCTTGTGGTCACGGTGAACACTTTATCCTTCTCCCCTATAAATGCAGTAGGATACGTACCAGCAGAGCTCAAAATGTGAGCTGATCCTTACCTTCAGCCAGAAATTTGACAAGTAAAGGAGAAAATGGGCAATTTTGAAAATCTGTAGTAAACAATAGCTCGAGTGGGAAAGTGTACAGATCTGGGTAGGGCAGGAGTCCTTATCTGATAGGGATTTCCAAGCTGTGTGGTACCACTGCCCCAGAAGCCCTAGCCATTAGCTTTATGGAAATACACTATAGCGCCTCTTATTTAAAAAAAAAAATCTAGGAGTTAAAGCAGTCCAGAGCTGTCCTAGAAAATCCTAGATACTACTTCGGAGACATGAGTTTGAGAATATGGACCAATGGCATTTTTCTAACTATATAAGCACAAATCAAAAATAGCAGTTCTCTTGGTTTCTTCTGTGTTACAGCTGGCTCCCTTCTTACCATTCCTGCTCACCGCGGCCATCTCTGTTATTGCATGGGAGTTCTTTCAAGATCACTCTGGACTGTGACTCTGCCTTTTCTGTGAAGTACAAGAAAGAACAGACTGGAAACTCTTGCACAAATCTCACTATGGAAAATTTTCTTTTCTTATATGAAACAATGGTTATTTTTTAGGAATGGAGTTTTTAAAATTTCAAATAGTGGGGGAAAACACCACTGAGAGACAATAGTACAGGCTATTTTAATATTTTTATTAAGGGCTATAAAAATATCCAGAAAGATAAATAAATGTGATGCAATGATATATGTCCTAATATGAAGAACTTTCTTTCACTGCATTGTTTTCCTTCACAATGGCCTTCAAATCACAGGAGGCAGTGATTCCATGCCATTTCCTCTTCTTTCATTACACGCTGCAGAATTTCTGAATCAGTATCCCGCCCTCAGTCTTCTCATTTATAAATCAAATTCATTTTCAATCCATTGTTTAGAGGGAGCGTATTTTTTTCTGTTCCACAAAGAGGACTTTTTTTTTCACTGAAGGAGGAGAAAAAAGGATTGTAGCAGAAAACTAAAAAGTATCGTCACCATTTTTTAATAAAAATACATATCAGACCATGAGCCCTCGCTTCTTTTTCTTTCCTTTGTCATGAGGATGGAGCTGACTTGCTAACTCAGTTCCTCAATCCCAGAGATCAGAGAAGACTGGAGAAAATGGTAAGGAAAACAAGGGAAGGTGCACCAGCCAATCAGTGGCATCCTTGGTACCCCACAAGGTCACATTTCAACCAATGTGAAATAATCAAATTTAAAAAAAATTACAAGCAAAAAAATGAAAAACAACGTCTTCACCCAGCTAATGTCCACTCTTGTAGGAGGTGAAGCAAGAGCTAGACTCCAGAAAAAGGGCAGTAAAAACTGAGCAGACCACAGAAGAAAAGGAAGCCTGGCTGAAAGAGTAAATACACATTAAACCTTGTACTTTCCAGAAATGGTTTCATATACCCAAATATAAATTTTCAAGTTTGGTAATAGATTTAACATCATAACCCAAATCTTATTATTTTAAACATCATAACAGAGTACAGTTCTCTGAAACACCCAAAACAAAAATGCTAACTGCCTGGATGAAAGATTAGAGACTAGATGCTAGGCAATAAGGTTTTCATAGTTCCTGTAATGCCCTATTATAGCACTTCATTAACATCACATATCTCTCCCTCCCCCGCCCCCCCCCACACACCACCTGAATTCTTCTTTGCCAAAAAAACCAAAAACAGTGCATCCAGGAAGATCCAGGAACTCAAAAGACTAAGACACAACAGCAACTCACCTGTCCCTACCACATAGAGATTTTAGCTTTGTTTTTTTGTTATTCTTCTGTATCAATATGGATACCCTGTATATGAGATTCCCAAACTGTCTGTGATTAAGAATTAGCTAGAGAGCTTATTTAAATACACTCCTACTTCTTACCTCCACCTCTACCCTAATTCTGGTTCTGTAGAACTAGAGGGGGACTGAAGTCTGTATTTTTTAAAAACCCCCAGATGATTCTGATGGGCAGCTGAAATTAATAACCATTAACCAGTCAACAGAATTTTATCTATAAAGTTAATTTAAAATACATATTTTATTACTTTGTATATAGGGATATTTTTAATATACTTCAAATCATCTAATATTAAACATAAGTAGAACTCATGCTCCTTCAAAGTCCAAGGAAGACTACAAAGCATTATAAGACAGTAGTAAAGAACCCAAACAGCTTCCTACCAGACAATGTTATTCATTGCAAGAAATATTTCCCCCATGTTTTTCTACATGGAACTAAAAAATGGATAAAAAAAAGAATCTGTCTCATGGATAACCAGTCAGGAGATTATTTAAATGACCTTGAACAGAAATAACTGATGAATATTAGTAAAGCAAGGCTTTATTCATAAAAATTTTGACTTACTTCCTGCATTCCTTCCCTTAATTCAAAGAATAAATATTTAAGTTCACAGAACTGTGCTAGGCAAAGTGGAATTTATGAAAGCGTAAAAGTCCCTGATTTAATAGCAGTGTATCATGAGGTGCCTGTATGGATGTCCAGGAAGCCCCACAGGAACCTAAAGATCAAAGGGGACTGGAATGGTGAGGGAAACGCCTCACAGAGAGGGTCAGGTTTAGCCTCTGAAGCAGCAGCATCTGGATGAGCTAAAACAGGAAAGGGCATATAGTGTAGAGAAATGGTGATAGGAGGTAAGAATGACAGTGTTGACCACAGGGGAAGGTCTTGATTTAAAAAAAAAAAAAGAAAACAGACTAATTTGGCTCCATGTAATAGAAAAAATATGGGGCCTGGAGTCAAAAAGATTGGGTTCAAACCTTGGTGCCACCATTTATCTACTGGGAGTCCTTGGGCAAATTTCTCAAAATACTCTTCCTTCAGTTTTCTTCCCTATGAGAGGGATAACTCCATCTCCCTCACAGGTTGCCAGACAGCAAACACTCAGTATGTGTTAGATGAGTTGAAATGACACACTGCTATCCACAATCATAAACATAAATTAATTTTCTGTCAAAATATTTGCTGCTTAATTCACAGAAGAATGAATCTGTCAAGTTCTTCCCCTACACCTAACCTAAATCTATTCTGCTTCAATTAAAGTCTATATTGTCTTGTTTAGTCATCCAAGGAATTAAAACTGACAAGTTTTCATTTTCTTTATAATAAACCTTCATATATTTAACAAAGTTTAATAAGCTTATGCCTCAACCTTTAATCCTTCCTCCTTGGAAATTTGCATCTAGTTTCATATAAGGAAAAGGAGTTTGAAAGGACTTAGGCAGGTTCTAGCCATAGAGTATACCATAAAGTACTCAAATAATTGGGAATTTTTCCATGTTTCCTTGCCTGATTTCCTTCATAAAGCAGACAAGCAAAACATTACCCTTAAACTAACCATTTATTCACTGCAGTAAAATATGCTGGGAGAAATGCCAAGCTATTTGGTACCCTGGGCAATGGGGCAGGCCGCAAGGCAAATATCATGCAAGTGTCCATGGCATTCAGTGAGTGGGCAGGAAGCCAAGTGCTCTGCTATCCCAGAACATTCTCTTCTTCAGAAGAGACAAAGTTGTGCTGTCATGGCTCCGACCATTCCTTATCAGAAAAGCTCTAATCATCTGTTTGAAATTTATATATGAATCTTTTCTTCCACTTTCAACTTACAGTCAGAACTGTTTATGGCTGTATCCTTTCCCAGTCTCAAAACTTAAAATCAGTCTGACAAATAGTAAGTTCCTAACACCTCCATACTAACAGTGAAAATTCCAATACATTTTCACACTTAAAATATCAGAGAAGGTTATTCAATCAACATTTATTAATGTTGTATAAGTTCCTAAAAAACTCTATAATGGAGCTAAAATGCTAGAAAAACAACTACTTTATTGTAAAGTTCATCACTTTGGGTTTTCACCAGCTGATACAAAGAAATCAGAGGGAGAAAACCACCACACCAATCCAATATCACATTGCTATGGTCTGAATGTTTGCATTCCCCCAAATTTACGTCGAAATCCTAACCTCCAGAGATGATGGTATTAGGAGTTAGGGCCTTTGGGAGGTGCTTTGGTCATGAGGGTGGAGGCTTCATGAATGCGATTCATTCTCTTATAAAAGAGACTCCAGAGCTTGCCTGCCCCTCCACCATGTGAGAACACAGCAAGAAGAACCCCTTCCTATGAACTAGAAGAGGGCCCTCGCCAGAAAGTGACCATGCTGGCACCTTGATCTCGGACGTCCCAGGTCCCAGAACTCTGAGAAAGAAAGATCTGCTGTTTATGAGTCACCCAGTCTGTGGTACTTTGTTATATCAACCCAGACTAAAACACATACCTTATCATTCTAATAATTTTTCCACCATGAGATGTCATCCTGAAATTCAGACTCCTAATTATCAGGTACAAACCTAGAATCCCCTTTTTATTATAATAAAGAATGACCAGAAATTTTAACACCAAAAGAACAGCAGGAAATTTTATTTCTGTTAAAGAATGGAATTTATACCAATTTTAGGCTGACAACTGGGCTTCTCAGAGCCCTTTTTAAATGCCTCCTTACATTGGTACAGCCCTCATTTTTTTTTTAAGGTGGTATTATTTTTGTTTTTCTTAGACATTGACAAATACAGCATAATGAACAGTGGCTGTGAGACCTTCCGTACAAACTCTGAAAGCAGCTAGTAAGGTAGCTGTCAGTCAGATTCGCATTAATGCCCAACCACAGTTCATGCACCAGTAAGTGAGTTTTAGCCTCCTATGAAATCTCTCGATAACAGGTCCATACGGAGAGTGATTCCGGGCCTAGACTTGGAGTCAGACAGTCCTGAATTCAAATTTGTATTCTGTCACATATTTTAGCTGTGTGTCCTTGATTAAGATCCTTGGTACCAGATTCCTAACCTATAAAATGGGGTTCAGATTGCCTGGAGAGTATGGGTGCTTATGTTACTATGCATTCACATATCTGAAGACCTGAAGACTTGTGTAGGTAAACAAAGAAGACAGAATTTTCCATTTGGTCTGGTTATTCACAAGCACTAGTTTGTTTCCTTTCTCTCAAGGATCACTGTCTTTTGTTGCCTATATTGTCCTTTTGTTGTTGTTGAGTTTCAAGTGGGAAAGTAAATTCGGTCCCATTGCTCCATCTTGGCCACAAGTGAGTCGATCAGGTCTTGTTCTTAGTTAAAGAAAAAGTTGATTATGACATTAAGTGCCTATCTTTCATTATATAATGGATTAATTTGGAGAAATAAGATTCTAGCACCAATTTCAACTCTGATCACCAACCAGGTGTCTCACAATTCAACTCAACTCTGACACTATCCTCCTGGAGACAGTAACTCAGGAACAGCCAGATGGAAGTGACACATAGGGCAAGGTACAGGGAAGGGGAGTGAAGCTTCCGTGCCCTCTCTGAACATGCCAGTCTCCCAGAATCGCCACGTGATTACCAACCCAGAAGCTCCGGTACCGCCATTATTAACAAGCAATTATAAAGGGGCTGTTTCGAAGCAAAGGCACAAAAATGAGATGAATGGCCTGCAGTTTTGTTTGCTAGTTAATTTTGCATAAATTGGCTCATGAAATCCAAAAACAGGATAGGCTACCACCAACAGTAATCGGGGTGCTGACCCTTTTTATCTGGACTTTGGAACATTTGTCTCTTTCAGACAAATGTTTCTATCCACTAAGGCCATTTAAAGTTATCACTTACTATGGCATTTTAGCAGATGGTAAAACAGAAAATGAAATTTCCTACCCTCCTGCTCTAATATATAGACAGCATACTCTTTAACTCGAATCTGGACCTAATTACTTGCCACTGTTGGGCAGATGACCCTAGCAGAACATTCCCTCCCTTTTTCAAGACACTCTTCTCTGTTTCCAGAACAATATCCCCTATTCTATTTACATGGCTGCTTTCTCACCTTCAAATCTTTGGTTAACCATCTCCTACTGGATAGACTTTCCCTGAACTATCCTATCTAAAGGATAAAGGTAGGATCCACCTCCCCCCAACTTCATCCTGTATCTCAGCATCCTGCTTGTTTCTCTCATAACACTTAGCATAATTTGTCATTTTTCCTTTCTCTCCCTTCCAAAACCAGACTGTAAGTGCCAATACCACAGGTACTGAGTCTATCTTGGGTCTTCGTATATCCCAGCACCTGGGATACTAACTAGCACCACGGTAAACTTTCAATATGTACTTGGAATGAATGCTATAGTGACAAAGGGGCCACAAAACTGCCGAAGATGTTCAGCATCAATCTGAACAGGGCATCAGGCCTTGAAAGCATTTGAATTTATTATGGAGCAACTTCTCTGAATCTTACCTACTGGATCATAATGCAAGAGAGTCAGTTTCTCCCGCAGTCGGCTTCTCTTAGTGTTGAAGGAAAAACCTGTTCCAGCTTGGCTCAACATTTTCACCAGAATTGTTCTAAGATTTAAAAGCAAATTGTTACAAGCTGAGGAAACAGAATAAAATCAGTCATGGGGGGATGGCACATTTTGAGAACCCTATACAGCAGTATTACTTGTGAGACATCACTTAAGCCTTAAATTCAGTTCTAAGACAGCCTATTTTTCCATAAATGACAGCTTGAATGGTTCTAATTCCCAAGATTTGTTCCATTACGCAGGGTACCTTGGTAATGACCTAACCAAAGCAACAAGAACAATCAAACCACACTGTGGGAATAGACTCAGACACCCACCTTTTAGAAAGAGCAGAAGTCAGGAGTGGGAAAAATACGCAAGTACTGGTAACCCTAGCTGGCCAGTCAGGAAGATGGCTGTCTCAGAAGAGCCCTATCTTCCATGGATGAGTAATAAGAGTAAAATCAGGAAAGGACAGAAAAAAGTATTGGAACTTTTACATTGACGATGTGCAAAACCTTGTTCCCCTTTATATTTTGTTTAAGTTGTTTAAGTTCTAGTCATCCAAAGCACTAAAGTTCATGTTTTGCCTCACTGGACCTTTTAATACCTCATACTATTTGTTACTCTTGCACGTCTTGTCTCCCTATGTAGATCATGCTATTTGATTTCTCATCTAAGTCCAAAAAAGAATTTGAAGCATTCAAATATACAATATATCTAAGATATATTACACATCTTTGCATCCCTTTCAATGTACAGCACAGTGCCTCATACTAAGAGGGATAGAATATCTGTTGATTAAGACAGACAATAATTAGTCATTCATTCAAAAAGATTCAACAAATATTAAGTGCTTACTCTGTGGAAAGCACTATAGGAAATGCAAAGCCCTGTAAGTCCACGCCTGCACCTTGGAGAACTACCAGTAATAGTATGGAAGGTGGGCCTCCCTGGTGGCACAGTGGTTGAGAGTCCGCCTGCTGATGCAGGGGACACAGGTTCGTGCCCTGGTCTGGGAGGATCCCACATGCCACGGAGCGGCTAGGCCCGTGAGCCATGGCCGCTGAGCCTGCGCGTCCGGAGCCTGTGCTCCGCAACAGAAGAGGCCACAACAGTGAGAGGCCTGCGTACCGCAAAAAAAAAAAAAAAAAAAAAAAAATAGTACACAAGGTCTGTAAGGCAAGACATACATGACAAATGGCACAAGGATTCAAAGAACATGACAGGCAGGGAGCATCTCTAAAGAAACTGAAGGCATGGGAGATTCCTACAGAACCTGAAGGTGGGAAATAAATAACTGGACTGTGGGAAAAGCTATATTAATCAATAAAAAATATTGAGGGTAAAACACTAACATACATGTGTTTCATTAAGTTTAATCCAAAAAACCTAGTTTTAAGGATTTGTGATGTGTCTTGGGTTGTAAACAAAGGCTGCTTTAGAATTTTTCTATTTTTAACACAGAAAATCTTACTTTGGTTATTGTCTACAAAATTTATTTTGAAATACCAGTTTGGTATTTATAGTCTCTCTGGTACAGCATGAAAACTTTAGCCTTTGCTATTTTTGAAATGCTTATACCATGAAGGCAAAGGATTACAAAACTCAATAAAACAGGCTCTGTCGATTAATCAAATCACAGCTTGTTCTGCTCGACTCCTGTAGTGGGCTCCAGACAAACGTCCCTTGGTCCTCAATTTGAGGAAACAGAATTACAGTGGTAGTCCAAAGAGAGCACGGGGACCCTGATGATTTGTTTAGGAACAAGACAGCAAGAGCAACTTTTTTTTTTTTTTTTTTGCTGTGTTGGGTCTTCGTTTCTGTGCGAGGGCTTTCTCTAATTGTGGCGAGGGGGGCGACTCTTCATCGCGGTGCGCAGGCCTCTCACTATCGTGGCCTCTCTTGTTGTGGAGCACAGGCTCCAGACATGCAGGCTCAGTAGTTGTGGCTCACGGGCCTAGTTGCTCCGCGGCATGTGGGATCCTCCCAGACCAGGGTTCGAACCCGTCTCCGGCATTAGCAGGCAGATTCTTAACCACTGCGCCACCAGGGAAGCCCAAGAGCAACTCTTAGTAAATTATTTGAATGTTCACTTAAGTAGGTCAGTTGGGAAGGAGGGAAAATATTTTTTGAAATAGTTCATAGGGCCAAAATAATTCATCAAGTAACTAATCCTCAAATCAACTTTTAGAAAATTGAAGCCAAATGCTTAATTTCACACAAGGATTCATTGGCAGCAGTGGGACTGATGAATCTAACATAAACAAGTAAAGTTTAAAAAGAGAAAAACTTTTACTTACTTTGACTTGGTCTTGGCAACTTTTTTTGTAGGGAGGAAAGAGAAAAGAAAAATAACGATATATTATCTTGCTTATGCAAAGCTCATATAATGTCAGGATAATCAAAATTATTTAAATCATGAAGTAGGCCATAAATTGTCACTCAAGTCACTACTCCCTAGCTATTAGGGATCCCGTTAGGATTTTATAGAAGGTTTTTAAAAATCCAATCAGACCACCACAGTTCTGGATGTAATGCTATGCAGTCTCTTTTCAGTTGGACTGGTTACCTTTTAAATCTTCCTAAACTAAGATCTGCTCCACTTGCTCCTCTTCTAAGGTGCAAACACTTGCACTAGAACAAGACTCTTGTTTGGTAAGTTAACCTTTCCAAACTCCAACAACCATCACATCAGGTGGAGAAGTGAAACTAACTCTAACCGGGAAATCAGCCTGGTGCATGGAAGAACACTGTCTTGGGAGCCAGAGGGCTTCTTTCCCAGCCCAGCTGTATGACCTAGAGTCAATCACTGCTCCTCATCTTTAGAGTTCTAAACGACTGAACTAGAGGTTTTCCCCAGTTAGCACGTCCGGAGATTCTGCTGACACACCGCTACAGAGGGCGGGGGAAAGCGCCCCACTCCTCACGGGCTGACCCTACAGTCCGAACGAACCGCAACTGATCCTGAACCAGCGCCGCAGACCCCCGAGACCCCCTAGCCCCGCAGTGAGCGCGGCGCGGGGTCACGCCGGGCGCTGTAGTCCTGAAGGCCTGGGAAGTCGCAGCGGCAGCTTCCCGACCGGCGCGCGCACCCCACCCCGCAACGTCCCGGGGCCCGCCTGTCACGGCCTCCCGCCCCCGCTCTACGCCCTGCCATCGCCTCCAGCCCCACTTACAAGTGACCGCGGACAGGAACATGGCGACAGCAGCCTCGAAAGCAGGTCCAAATTCCCTCAACAAATAACTGCTTCCGGGGCACAGGCCTGTTCCGGAAGAGGATTCCGGAAGTGCTCCGAAGCCACGCCCCCTGTTTAAATCTCAGGGCTGAGCCCGCCTCTCTCCTGTGTTCTTTACACTACAGGTGTCTCTTTCGTGGTCCTGGAGTGTGGAGTCCCCTCCCCTTTTGGAGAGGGTCTTTGTTATCGCTCAGGGTTCGCGCCCCAGACCCTGACTCCTACTTCTGGGTCAGAGTTAGGTGCATGTTTCATAAATAATCGCAGCCGCCTACATTAAAGCCACAGGAACTCCCTATGTTCCTCAGCCGCTTCGGGCTGTCGGGCTCCCGCGTCATTTCCTTAAATTTGTTGCCTTCTTTTGCTTCCTCTGGCCCATCTCCATCTCCACCTAGTTAACATCTACTCTCAGTCCCTCCAGAATTGAGAACTCCACCTGAATATCCCTATTCCTTAATTATATGTTGGATTTCTAGGAGGGCAGGGCCCTGTGCATCTTGTTAACTGCTGTATCTAAGCATCTGCGTGGCAATAGGGACCTAATAGCTGAGATTGGGAGCGCTGACATAACTTGCTTAATGTCACAAAACTAGTAAACGGCAGAGTCAGAATTTGAACCCAGCTTTTGTCTGACTGCAAAGACTCATGCCTTTCCCTCTAGACATTGGGACCTAACCACTTTGCCATCTTCCAATCTTCACCTCTCTGCAAGGAAACACCGCTCCTTCAGCACCAGGTACTTCAGCAGAAACCTCATTTCCCAATAATCAGGACTTAAGGATTTTTTTTCCAATCTGTGATTTTACCTATATATTAAATTTTACAAACATGTGAAAGATTTATTCTCATGGATCATCCTCACTGCAAGTAATAAAATTATTAAGAGAAAATGTAGCTCTCCAATACAATACAACACAATTTTTAAAATTAGGACTGTCCTTGCCCTTAGTACCTCTAATGTTTTTTGTTTTCCCCATAACTTAATTCCAGCAACTGAGCACCCTCTAGGTGCCCAAACCCTTCCTTACCTTGTGCAGTTCAGCTGCTGACAAACAAGAGCTTCAGGTGTTCAAGAAGGTAAGGTTTCTTATTTAGGAAATTCCTTTTGGGGATCTATAAGAAAGGAACACAGGACTGGAAGCCAAGGGACGTGAATTCTAGTGTTTGTTCTGTCGCTTAGAAAGTCATTTCAACTCTTCAGACCTCAGTTTCGGGCCCAGTGTGGGCACTGGATCAGTGATTCTCATTCCTGAAGGTATATCAGTCATCTAGGGTCCTTTAAAAGACCTGGATGCCAGAGGAGAGGCCCAGAGTCTGTACAGTATTTCTTCCCCCTCCCCAATTTTCTATGAAGCATTTCAAATATATCAAAAAGTAGAAAGGATAGTATAATGAACAAACTATATACCCAATTCAACAAATGTTAAGATTCTGCTATGTATATTGATGTCTATGGAATTTTTTTAAAATATGCATATGTATATGCATATATATATGGTTAGGGTTTTTGGCTAAGCTGTGTAAATGCAAATTGGAGACATAACCTTTCACTCCTAAATATTTAAGTGTGTATCTCTCAAGAATAAGATCATTATAACTACAATAGTGTTTTTATTCCTTAAAAAATTAATAGTTTGCGGGAGAAGCTGGGTAAGAGGGAGCAGTATGTTCGCGGAAGTCCCCGAGGACTTCCAGCCTCTGCAGAGGAGAAGAAGGAAATGGAAGACAAAGTGACTAGTGCAGAGAAAGCTGAAGAAGCAAACTTAAAAGCAAGATACCCTCATCTGGGACAAAAGCCTGGAGGTTCAGATTTTTTAAGGAAAGATTGCAGAAAGGGCAAAATATTTTGATTCTGGGGATTACAACATGGCTAAAGCAAAAATGAAGAGCAAGCTACTTCCTACTGCAGCCCCAGATCAGACAGAGGTCACTGGTGACCACATTCCCACTCCACAGGACCTTCCTCAACGGAAACCATCTCTTATTGCTAGCAAGCTGGCTGGCTAATTAAAAGAGCTGAACTGCATGAATCTTCTAATTCCCATTATTTCTCCTTAATATGTTACTTCTCTGCTTTTTATTTCCTTTCACTCACTAAGTCATTTGAGAATTATGGCTTTGCAGGTAGTGGTAGTGTGTATGTAAGGGAATATACATGTGTAGAGTTTTGATTAGTTTAACAGTGCACTGATAAAAAGAACATGTTAGAGCAACATAATCTACTTGAAAATAATTGTATATATTACCTAACTCCTAGTGTAGGGCTGGTTCCAACAAGTAACAAGCAAGTTTTACAATTTTAATGCTTTGGCTTTCTTTAATTCATCTTAATTATAGCTTTGTATGTTACTCTTATTTAATATAGCCTCTATTGTATTGATTTCCTCTGCATTTTCCTTTTGGATTTTGTAAAACAGAAGTTTAAGACCACAAGTTAGAAGAAAGGTCACATATTTCAAACACAAATAGATTGGGCTTCAAAAGATTTGTATCCTGTGCTTGAACTTGAATGGCCTTAAATCTGTTTCAGCTTTAACAATAGAATTTTACTTGGGCAATATTTGCCCATTCTGGTGTAACTTATGTGACTCTAGTGCTTAACAGCTGCTGTTGAAGCTAGTATTCCTATTCAGTTTTATAGTGTCAGAATACCTTTTGTTGTTGAAGATGTGAATGAAGTGTGCATGTGCATCAACTGTTAAATTCACTTTTGTGCCATTTTTGTAAGTACAGTAGTTTTGCACAACCTCTCAAAAAATCTTAATAGCTTCCTAATCTCTAAGCCATAGGCAAATTGTCTTTTATGACTGTTTTCTTCAAAAACAGTGTCCAGTCTGGGACTTCCCTGGCCGTCCAGTAGTTAAGACTCCATGCTTCCAATGCAGGGGGTGCAGGTTCAATCCCTGGTTGGGGAATTAAGATCCTGCATGCCACGTGGCATGGCCAAAAAATTTTTTAAAATAAAATTGCAAAACAAAATGTCCAGTCAAGGTTCATACATTACCTTTAGTTGTCATAAATCTTTAATCTCTTTCAAATCTAAAACAAAACCCCTCACTTTTTCTTTATCGTGATACTGAATTTTTAAAGAGACTGAGCTAGTTTCTTGTGGAGTGTCTCGTATACTGAATTTGTCTGATTGTTTTCTTATGTGGTCATTTTATTTATTCTTCTATCCCCTGTGTTTCCTGTAAGTTGGAAGGTAAATCTAAAGGCTTGAGTAGATTTCATTTAAAACACTTTTGACAAGAGGACATGATGCTCTCAGCTTCATATCCCAACATATCAGGAGGTCCAGAATGTCAGGTTGTCCCACTGCTAGTGCTAGGTTGGCTGATCTCTGGATCTCTCCGTTGTAAAAGTAGATTTTGTTTCTCTTTGCAGTTTTCTGTAGGGTGGTACTTTGGCATATGAGAATATCCTGCTTCCCAAGAACCTTTCCTCATGGTTTTAGCATCCACTGATGATCTTTTTTTTGACTCAGGAATTACATTTGGGGGTACACAATGGTAATTTTTCTAACATTTCACTTCTTATTCGTTTGCTAGTTTTCTTCTGTAAAGAAGAGCTTTCTAGGGAAAGCTGGTGGTCCAGTGGTTAAAACTCTGTGCTTCCGCTGCAGGGGATTCTGGTTCAATCCCTGGTCAGGGAACTAATATCCTGCATTTTGCATGCCTGTGCAGCATGACCAAAAATTTTTAAAAATTAAATAAATAAATAAAAGCAGAGCTTTCTATAACCAGTTGAGGCTGAATTATAGTTCCTCCTAAAAAGTCAGGGTAAATGCTAATTATTTTCTCTTTAATTACTAACGTTCAGAGTAAGAACTTAGCATGAGTCACTTCCAGTAGTGACAAAGAGGTTTTCCCCTTTCTGTAATTTTCTTTAACTTTTTAGTATCACTTTAACGGATTTTTATTCATTGTTTTATAATCAAACATGGTCATTATTATTTTTGATGTTTGAATTTTCCCAAAGTAGGTCATTAGGCTTCCCTTCAAGTTGGTCCAATGTTTTGTTTTTTTAATAAATTTATTAATTTATTTACTTTTTTCTGTTTTGGGTCTTCGTTGCTGCACATGGGCTTTCTCTAGTTGCAGCAAGCAGGGCATACTCTTCATTGTGGGGCGCGGGCTTCTCTTGTTGCACAGCCCAGGCTCTAGGCGCGTGGGCTTCAGTAGTTGTGGCGCGTGGGCTTCAGTATTTGTGGCACGTGGGCTCAGTACTTGTGGCTCACGGGCTCTAGAGTGCAGACTCAGTATTTGTGGCGCACAGGCTTAGTTGCTCCGTGGCATGTGGGATCTTCCCGGACCAGGGCTCGAACCCACTTCCCCTGCCTTGGCAGGAGGATTCTTAACCACTGCGTCACCAGGGAAGTCTCCAATGTTCTTTTGACACACTTCCTTCCTTGCTTTCTGTCACCAGCTGTCTCAGGTTGACCTTGTACTTTCCCTGGCCCAAACCTGGAATCAGCCATTTCTCCAAGGTACTCTGATTCCTTTTTGTAGAAGCCACAATCTGATGCACAGCCACTGGACTAGATTTTAGTGGATTTCAAGCTTTATTTTAAACCATAGAATCTTCATTCAAATGAAATCTGTCTCCGGAGCTCACAGTGTAAAATAAAGCTTCATCTCTTGAGGGATGTCCTCAGAATCCTAGACTCCACAGGTCACAGAAACTCTGGACTATGGAATGGCCACATTCTCTTCCAGAGCTGTTGCTCTGGATTCCAGTTTGAGGTTTCAAACCCCACCCACAGGCCCTGCAGCCTTTTGTCATACTTCCCATTACGTACTTCCTTCTCACACTGTCTGACCATGCAGAGGACTGGTCCAGCTAGGAGAGAGCCCTGGAGACACCTTGGCAGCAGCAGGAACAGCCTGGAGCAGAAGACCACTTAAGACCTCTGCTGCCTCAGAGATAGGAAACAACACTTCAGAAACAATTCGGGACCACAGTTACAGAGTATCTGCCATAGACTGAATGTTTGTGTACACCCACCCCCCCAGCCCCACACTAAATTCATGTGTTGAAACCTAATCCCCAGTGTGATGGTGTTTGCATGTGGGGCCTTTGGGAGGTGATGAGGTCATGAAGGCAGATCCAGTCCTTGGATCTCATCTCTGTCTACACTCATTCCCTTGATGGTCACATCTGGTTTGTTTTTAAAAATCTACAAGCTGAAGACTTTCAAATTTATGTCTCCAGTCCCAACCTTTCCTCCTAACTTCAGATTAGTGTATTTAACTGCCTACTTGACATCACAGGTCCAAAATCAAATTCCCAAATTTCTGCTGCACCCCACAGGCTTCCTCTAAATCAGTATGTGACAATTCCATTTTTCCAGTTGCTCAAATAAAAACCCCGGCGGCCAACTTGACACCTCTTTCTCCTACACCCTATATCTAATCCATCAACAAATCCTGTCACTCAAATGTCACCTAATCAGTGAGGCCACTCTATGTAAAAAAGCAATACACACACACAGTCCCTATTCTCCTCACTCCACTTTATATTTTCCTACAGCACTTATCACCATTTAATATTATTTGTGTACTTGTTGATTTCCTTATTGTCTATCTTCGTTCACCAGAATGTAAACATCTTAAGATCAGGAATTTTGTCTTATTCACTCACTTCTGTATTCTGGTGCCTAGAACAATGCCTGCTGCCTCTATTAAATATCTGTTGAATAAATGAATGAATAAATCTGAGAAGAGAGGCACCATACAAATGCTAAATTACTGGGAATTCCCTGGCGGTCTAATGGTTAGGACTCCGCGATTTCACTGCCAAGAGCCCAGGTTCAATCCCTGATCGGGAACTAAGATCCCACAAGCCACGAGGCATGGCCAAAGACAAAACAAACAAACAAAAGACAAATGTTAAATTATTAATAAATATTTACATTTAAATGGCAAACAATGGTAAGTATTTGTATATTGTTGATTGTTTCAGGCTTCAGAACTTATGATTACTTTTTAAAAGAGAAGCATGTACACTGTTTCTTGAAATTCTTGAATGGAGTAGAAAGGAAGCAGTGGCTTTCTAGTCTCATTTCTTCAACCTGCATCCACGTGTTATTTACACCTCACACTTCGTGGGCAGTTGGTAAGTGTTAATTAAAATGTTTATTAATACAGATGTAATTCATGATCTGGGATGTGTATGTTTGCTTGAATTTACATAATGAGCCCTCTGTGCCTTACTAAAGTGAAGAACAATTAGATCATCCTGGAAGCCCAAATGGAAAGGGTATAGTCCTTATGGGAGAGGCACTCATCCTCTTTCTGCAGCTGGGAGAAGGTATAGCCGTTTAACCTAGATTCTTAACCCAGGGAAGTAGATGGAGGAAAAGAACAAATCTTAAGAGCACCTATTATGTGTCTTGCACCCGGATCACTGGTCTGCCTCCCTGCTGGCATCTAAGTCCCCTGAGGGCCAGAGCTTCTGAATCTCCGTATATTTCCACCCCCAACAGTAGGAGCTCCTAACACAAGGCAGCTGCCCCACTCACTTTGACAAATATGAACTGAACACCTTCTGTACTAGGGAACCCTGCTCCAGTCATTCTCCGTCTCTTTAATCCTACCTCCCCTCCCATGTCTACTTGAGACAGGGAGAGTGGGAGGAACCAGGAGAAGAATAGAAGCAAAGGCAGAGAGGTGTTGAAAAAAATGAGCAGTGAGCATCCTTCTGGGGCTAGAGTGTGTGAAGAAATGAACGCAATGACTAGAAAGGATGCCTGGGGCTAGGTAACCAGGAAGGAAGGAACCAGGATGTTATCGTCGGGGGTTTGGCTTTGGTTCTGTGGGCAACAGGGGAGTTAAGTGATGTGATCAGATCTCTGTAGTGGCAGCATCTGAAATCACACGGTTTTCCTGGCTAAGTGGGAGAGAGGCAGGGCCTTTCCCATCCCACCAAACACAACATTCCCAAGTCCCCTTCACTTGTGCAGCAACAATAGGCACTTCTGCTGCTCTACGTGTTAGTGCCTGTTTATTTAGTTAACACAAGTATTTGGTGTTTCTGTAATAACTGGTAAGTTCTTCTTGTTTGTTATCTTAGACCAGTCACTGCGCCTTTTTTGAGGGGGAGAAAGGTAAGGAGAAAAGTATCATTGAAGACTTTGAGAATCTGCTAAAGGCTATGGCTTAGCTTTTCCACCAAATGCACATATGCCCATCCGGAAACAATTTTACCTGGACTTTCCAGTGGTTCTCAACCTTGGCTGCACGTCAGAATCACCTGGGGAGAGCTGTCAACCACTGGTGCCTGCCTCCCACCACCAGAGGTTTTCATTTAACTGATCTGAGTACAGTCTGGATTTCTAAGCTCCCTAGGAGATTCTAGTGTACACTCAGGATTTTACATTATTGGGCTAGGCATCTGTGGACTCCGAAAGAAGGCCCCTACCTTAGACCATAAGTTCCAGGTGTGTCCATTTAACTTTGACGGTGAGTAGCACCTACCTGTGTAGGCAGGGGAGGGGAGAACGTAGCCAGTTTGAAAGAACGAGGAAGTCTTGAAGCTGTCAGCAGAGAGGAGGTGCTCACATACATTCCAGAAGGCTGCAGAACACTTAGCAAAAGAGGGGCTGAAACAGAAGACAAAGAGCAGGAAACTTAATTGCCTTCCTGAAAGATGGATGGAAGGTCAGCAGACAACAACCTTCCCACCCACGCACTGCACCTCCGCCAAAGAGCTGAAAGCGTGATCGAGGGGCTGGCAGAATCAGTCTTTGGGGAAAGTCAACCAGTTAAACGTGTGGTCTGATTGATGGGTGACATGGGTGGGGAGAGGGTGGCAACTGTGGGTGCTGAAATAAAGCAGCTGTGAGGGTGTGGAGGTTTGACGGTAAGGGGCTGGAGGAGAGAAAGATTGGGGGCGTGGTCAAGGAGAGGCAGTCCTGGGGTGGCTGCGGTGGAAGGAGAATTTGGAGCAAGGCCCGGCCCCACCATGTACTAGCCACGGACCCTGCACAAGGACCTGGCCTCAGTTTCTTACCTGGGACTTGTGTGACAATCACTTCAGAGGAGCCCGCAATCTCAGATGATTATCGTCAGGTCAACTCTAAGGCTTTTCTCACTGTGAGGTCCCATGAGCCTAGGAAAGTGCCCTCTGAAAATGCTCTTTGAGGTTTTCAAACCTGGTATCCATCAAAATCACCTGGGGTGCTCACCACCCAATAAGACAACTCAGCGAGGGATGGGGGCGGTCCCCAGGTAGTTTATAATTCTCACCTGGTGCTTCTGATGCTTGTGCTTTGGGAACCACTGTTCTAGATCATGGTTTCTCAACTCCTGCGGATCTTGTCAAGGGGCAGATTCTCAGCCGGGAGGTCTGAAGTGAGGCCTGAGATTCTGTGTTTCTAACAGACTCACCGATGGTGCTACTGGCTGTACATCCTTGCCACTCAAAGCGTAATCCAAGCAACATCCCCAGCAGCTGCAGCAGTAGCATTTGGGAGCTTGTTAGTAATTCAGAATCTCAGGCCCCACCCTTGACCCACTGAATCAGAATCTGCAGCTCCAAGTGATTCGTATGCATACTGAAGTTTGAGAAAGGTTGTTCTAGAAGAAGTGACTTCCTGATCAGGGAACCAAGGTTGAAACTTGGGAATGGTAACACAAGACTCGGTTCCTTAAAACAGAGTATAAGTTAGAGAAAGGTGAGTATTTTATTCTGTTTTAGTTACTGGCATATTTGTGGGCCTGACACATAGTAGGTGCTCAATAAATGTTTGTCAAGTGAATGGATGAGGTAAGAGTCCAGTTTCTAGGGCCAGGGTATGAGGCTAGAGTGGGGCCAGTAACCATCATAACTAGATGCCAACTTCTGGGATCAAGGTCTTTCTAGCCCTCTGCCCAGGACAGGATTGGTCCTGATGCTGGCCCAGAGTAGAACTCATGGCCATGTGAGGTAGGAGTGTATTAACTTGTCTCATCTGTGAAGATTAAAAGGCTATATGGAAATGTAGCCAAGAAATACTCTGATGTTGTCAAGTAGGTCTGCTACAAGAAGCAGGGGCTGAGCCAACCAGTGGGGTATGGGTGGCCAAAGGAGCCCCAGCTCCAGAAATAACTCATCTGGTCTGGAGGAGGGATTCCATGAAGCTGCCTCAAGCATGTACATAAGGGGTAGAATTTAATACAGTCAGCATCTATTCTAATACTCCCCTCTTTCCTCTGTTTAAAACAGGTGCCAGGGGCTTCCCTGGTGGCGCGGTGGTTAAGAATCCTCCTGCCAATGCAGGGAACACAGGTTCGAGCCCTGGTCTGGGAAGATCCCACATGCCACGGAACAACTAAGCCCGTGTGCCGCAACTACTGAGCCTGTGCTCTAGAGCCGACGAGCCACAACTACTGAGCCCGTGTGCCACAACTACTGAAGCCCGTGCACCTAGAGCCTGTGCTCTGCACACAAGAGAAGCCACCGCAATGAGAAGCCCGAGCACCGCGACGGAGAGTAGCCCCCGCTCACCGCAACTAGAGAAAGCCCGCCCACAGCAACAAAGACCCAATGCAGCCAAAAATAAATTAATTAATTAAAAAAAAAAAAAAAAACAGATGTCAGTAAGACCTAGCCCAGGATCAAAGGCAACCAGTATGGCTCTTGTGGGTTGGGGAAACATTAAATCCTCCAAAGGACAAACAGTGTTCGTTATTAACTAGCCTTAGAGGAACAGCTCAGTAATTCGTAGTTGAAGTGATTTTATTCCTAGTCTTCAGGGGTGCCAGTCTAGAAGAGAAAGTGTTTCTCTTTGTTTTTCCTATGTGTAGCATTATCCAGACTTTCTGCATAATCCTGACAATAGAAGTTAGGATTTCAACTGAAGTAAATCCATTCTCATCCTGTCCTAGGAACAAATCGGGCTGAAGATTTCTGACAGACTCTCCAAAACACCAGGCCCCTTTTCCGAATGATTATTCTAAATATACTGTGAACATGAGAGCATGCCTTCTAAAGCAGTGTCATTTTTATCATCAATTTCATTTGCTTAATTCCTGCAAGCGAACCAAGTAGTAATTGTGCATTCCCAAGGGCTTATCTACCTCCGCCTTGGACTGGGGTCCACGTTTAAGGTAAAATGATATGACCACGGCAATGGCCATACCAGTCATAGCAAAGTTTCCATGAATAACTACTTTCAAAGGAACAATAATTTTCCATCATGGCTTCCTCCCCCCTAACCTGATCCTCAACGTAATTTCTAACTGTTCCAGAGAGGCGGGTCCCACAGAGGGACAATCCTGTGAATGTCTGCAACATCTCCCAGAAGGATGGTTCCTGCCCAGCATGCAGTCCCCCAAGTTGCTAGGTGAATGTGAGGAGGGAACATGAACTCAAACATTGTACTCATTGCCTGCCAGAAAAGTGATTTAAACTCCTGTACTTGACTGTCCTGCTACAGACGGGTGTGAATGTATCACTGCACCTTTCTTGGCTTGTGAAAAGAAAGGCTAATTAACTTTCTCAGTTGCTTTGGAATAGCATTCAATGTCAAGCTGCCATAGTTATGCATATTCTCAGTCCTTCAGAACCATTTTTGAATGGGTCTGTGTTTCTTTTTGTTGACCAAGAGAGACAGGGAATTGTCATGTTCACAAAGATGACCTAACTTGAGCTTCTGTGGTTTGGGATCCTGCCTGCCTGTGTTTCACCCTGTTTTGCCTCCAAGGCAGAAGCCTATGTCTCTAGCCAGGATATTGTGGTTAGTTTCCTGGCCTCTGACCCAGGTGGGGACACACCTGCACCCCTGAGGGAGGGAGAGCCTGTGGAGGGTTCATGAGGCCAGGGCTGAGTCACTCAGCCGGGAGACATGTGAAGCGGCATTAGAACATCAGTTTGGCACTTAAGGAGCAAGTCCCCACACAAAAATTTGTCTGTATGTTAACAATCTAGTCCATTTTCAAACTAAACCAAGGAAAGAGATTAAAGTTTTGTATCACCTATTCCAGCATTGGAGTTTGGTCATGTGAAATCACCCCAAAGGAAACCTCAGCTTCACCCACAAATCCAAGGATCCGCCCCTGATAATATTTCATCACAGGCCGCTCCCTACTACTCCTACACTTCACAGTCCTGTTCAAGGACCATGCAAATTCAAAAAACCTCGTTGCAAGTCATCAGCGTGAATTTTTCTACCCAAATCGCTTTCCTTTCTCCAGAAAATTATTTGACATGTAACTTGAATAAAACGAGCCTTCTTAAAAAAAAAGGGGGGGGGGAATTCCCTGGCAGTCCAGTGGTTAGGACTCCACGCTTTCACTGCCAAGGCCACGGGTTCAGTCCCTGGTTGGAGAACTAAGATCCCACAAGCTGCCCATGGCCAAAAAAAAAAAAGCAAAACAAAGAAACAAACAAACTGAGCCTTCTTTCTCCCTTATGAAGTTCCATCCTCACATGGTATCCATTTCAAAAGAAATGTAAGTTAAACTCCAAATGCCTTAAAAATCATGTAAATCTTTGAGAAATTTCTTGAAAAAATGGCTATTTTTCTCACCCAACGTCCCACTCAACAGCGTACCCAGCCCATTCTCTCTCCAGAGAGTAGCTTCCCCCTTTTTCTTATGTAGATTAATTTAGCCTCTTTTATGTCTATCATCCTTGCATCCTAGCCACCATCTAATTCAGCCATAAGAAATGGAGGCGGAGGGGGAGGGGGGCGCGCGGGGGAGGGGGCGGGGAAGGCAAGCAGTTCAGAATCCTCCCATAGAAAGCTAGAAGGGAAGAAAGGCTGTAACAACCTCTGCCTCAGTGTCTTGGTCCCAGAAGTAAGAAGAGGAAAAGGGAAGGAAAAGGATGCCCATAGCACTGTTAGTACCTGAGAGACCTCCATCCTCAAGACAGCAGCCTCCTGAACAGGGCTGGGTCCCAACGTGTTGCCCTGATGCTCGCCAGCAGGCAGAACACAGGCAGTGAGATCCTCGGGACCCTCCACAGGGTCCTGGGACGACTTTACCCAAACAGGGGCAATTACTGCAATGTGCATATGCCTGTCTCTCTGTGAAGCAAGAGCTTTTGAAGGATTCAGACTGTTTTGATGTAACGTGGTGTGCGGCCAAAAGGAAAATCAAGATCCACATCAGGCTTGATTTTCATTCCAGTAAGCCATTCCAAATGAAGGAGGCAAAGCCTTTCAAAAGATGTCTTCTGTGATTGGGAATAATTGGGTCCAGTTTAATCTGGCGCATGGTGAAGTTAAAGAGCTACGGGACTGCTTCTAGTGTGTTTTGCAGTTTCCAGAGTTACTAATTAGCTCCATGACATTAAGGTTAATGAGATAAAACATCTATAAATCAAGTTGACGGCCAATTCAAGAAGAAAGCCCCCAACTCCTGCACCACGATGAGAACACTACAATTTCACTCTTTCAGGCTGTCCATTTGATTAAATTTGATTATGTGTGAATACATACAAATGTATAATTATAAAATTCATACTTAAAGTATAACTACCTTGCCCAAACCTCCTTTCTAAATGTATTCAGTACCAATAAGACAGTAAGTCAGTTGTTAACTATTAACAGAATGAACTGATTTGATGAACGTTCTAGGAGTGACCCCTCCCAAAGAGCAAAAGTCTATCTGTTATGTTAAAAAAATATGTTCCTTAAAATTTGGACATACACTCCAGAAAATAAAATTATGGATTTTATTGACTGAAGCTATAGAGGAATTTGGGGTGTAGAGAACATTCTGACGAATCCTTTTGTGATTTGAAGGATTCTATCCCTCTTGAACTCTCTATTTGTAAATGTGGGTTTTTCAGATGGTTATGAGCCTAGGCTCCAGACTCAGGAGAACCAGGTTAACACCTTGGCTCTACCACTTACTAGCCCTCTGTCCTTGGGCAACTTACTTAAACTTCTGTGCCTCAGTTTCTGCATCTGTAAAATGGGGATTATAATAGACATCCTCATAGGGTTTCCGTGAGAATGAAATGTGAAAATTCATGTAAATCATTTAGCACAGGACCTGGAACATAGTAAGTAAAGTAAATCATGATGATTATGAGTGACGTAGGGCCTAATTTTACTTTGACTTTCCTTCTTGAGCCTTTTGCAGGGAATGTAGAGCTTTGAAACATAGGTTTAGTCAGACAAAGTTCTTTGCAATTTATGATGGAGGTATAGTTGCTCATCATCAAGCTAGTTTGAGTGCAATATTTAGCAATTTTCCTTTGTCAAAGACTTGATGCACCTTCTCTTTTTTCCCTCTCAGACTCTATTTTTTTTTTTTAACTTAAAAGATTATAAGAGTTATTGTGTTCTGGGCGTCCAGGTCCCTGGGATATGAAAAGTAGCCCAGAGTCTCATTTATATTTGATAGATGGGGCCTTGAATAGAAATGGCATTCCCAAGGGCATGTTTTGAGGTTTTGGCTATATAGAGGAAATTTCCAGATCTTCTGACACTCTCTGATCCTTCTGATTGGATCCACTTCCTCCTGGAAGAGCTCGTGGGAAGCACGGTCTGGTGGGAGCAGATTCTCAAAACAATTATCTTACCTCTGGATGACCCCACTGTGTGTGGCGGGGGCATGGTATGTGTGTGGTGCGTGTATATACTCACGCATGTCCACATTCCTAGCGCTCAAGGATATTCTCTTCAGCTACAGGTTAAAGAGCACCAGGGGTAAATGGACAAAGTATCAGTTACTGGCTCTGATGACCAGTCAGTGAACCGCATTTCAGCTATAAGGAGAGAAGAGGAAGCTGAAGCTCTGCAAAGGGCAGGGCCTTGCAACTGCAGCCCAGGTTGGCCGGGCCCAGTCCAGCCAACTTTTGCTTAGTCTTCGAAGAATACAGGCTTGTGCCTGCCTATTGCATCAGCTGCTCCCCAGCTGCCCTTCCCTGCCCCACCCTGGAAAGTCGTAAGGAGAGCTACGTAACAGCCTGTGAGGCAACCACTCAGGCAGGGGGAGGCCTGGGGGAGACTGTCTCACTCCTTCCAGCCAGGCCCCACCCAACAGGCACTCCTCTAATCCAAGTCCATGAAGGGAAAGAGCATCTGGGCATCGGGCCCAGAGTCCTCCCTGCTGTCCTGACACTGCACGCATCCCTCTCTACCTCCACCTGGGCATTGTGGGGTGACGGACAGGACCTCTGAGCCTCTTCTTTGGGCCAAAGCGGGCTCCAGAATCTCAGAATGGTAGGGCTGGAAGCCTTCAGAGGGCATCTGAAACAGCATCCACATTTTACAGATGATAAAATTGAGGCCCAGAGAAGCAAAATGACTTGCCAAAGAGCCCACAGCTGGATTGCATCAGCTTGTTCAGACTATAGCTCACATCTCCTCTCTCCTGCACAACCTCAGCAACAAAGGACAAAAGTGTTTGGACTTGTCCAATCTTTGAATGGAAGACAACACCAGAAATGAGTGCTCTGCCGTCTGTGAAGTCATATAAGCTGGAGAGTAGGATGTTTAGGAGATTCTAAGGAGTGAGGCTGAAATCCATTCTGAACATATGCAGAAGACTCCTTTAATAGAAGTCTTGCAGGAGAGCAGGCCAATTTCAGGCTGAGCTGGGACAGGAACAGACTGGGGAGACGGGAGAGGGGAGGGACTCAGCCTGGAGCAGTGCCAGAAAGCTTAACTGATGCCTGGCTCTTCCCCAGGCCTTCAAGCCCCCTGGATCCTGGGAAGTCCCAGGGCCACTGAGGCAGGTCATCAGGTTCCAGGTTAAACTCAACTACCAGGCCCACTGTGGGGGGCTCAGGATGGACAAAGAGAGCAGCCATCAACCGAAGGTGTTAACATGGGAATCCAGGGTACTGGGTTGATTTAGAGGGTATATTAGAAGCTATAGCTACACACAAATCCACGTACATATTCTTTTTTTTAAAAAAAAAATCATTTTATTGAGGTATGATTGACATCCAAAAAGCTGAAGATATTTAATGTACACAATCTGATGAGTTTGGAATATACACATATTCTTTATTAACGTGTAGTTCCACCGATGCACAGTCCAAGAGGTATCCAGCTTCCCTGGGTCACTTGCAGCTGACACATGCAGCCTCACTGAGCTTCAGCTGATGAAGAATCAGCATTAGCTCCTGCTCTTCCTGGGACCTTGTTTAAGAACCACCTTCTTTGGCTTTTAACCCAAGGGCTGCCAGCAACACGTGATGTCCTGCACTTTTTAGGCTTTTCCTGGACTCTGGACACCTCATGCTGAAAGTCTCTCTCTGAGGATGATGCTGATTTGACAGATACTCTGGCTGTTTATCTGGCACGTGTGGTTTTCCTGAAGGCGATATCTCCCTTGACTGACTTCTAGAACTACCCACATTCTCACAGCCTCTCAGGACTTGAGCGCTCAGCCATGTTCTCCTGCTGACACCCAGGTCCTGAGTGATTAAAATTCTTCAACCCACCTTTCTGATTCAGGGCTCTACTTTTACAATGCCATTACTTGTCTTGAATCTCCATCATCTCAAAGGGGCAGGAGGCATTCTTTCTTCTTTTCAGCCTGCTGTACGCAGGAGGTTATCCAGCTGCCAGTTAAATGCTGGGTCCCACCAGGTACGCAGGAGGCACAGCCCCACCCACTAGTAGGTGCACTCCTGGGAGAGCCCTCAGGTCCACATGAAAACAGTAGGATAGGGCTTAATGGTATCCATGGGCTCCCCCATTCGGCCACTGAGCCCCTGGTGCACCTAGGAAGTCACCCTGACACATCATCCCTCCCCCTTCCTCAGAAGGATGGTGAGTAAGCAAGGCCTGTGAATTGGGCAACCCCATGTCGAGGGGCAGGGAACGCACATGAGCTCACAGGGAGGACAGGGAGATGGTCCTGTGAGCAAGAGGGTCTGACATAGTCCCAGTGGGGAAGCAGGAGACAGGAGAGGAATCAGGGAAAAGGCCCAGGGGAGGAGCCTCGGGCAACAGAAGGGGGTCCAAAGCAGTCTCATCAAACGGTTTTCTATTCTTTGCCTAATAAAGTTTCATGAGTCAACTCAAATGTTTGCTCCCACTTCCTGCCCTTAAGGAAGAAGATGGTAGAGGATAGCTCGTCCAAGGATTTGGAATTTGGAAATGGTCAATTTCCAAGTATGGGAAAAATTCATGTAAAATGAGCACTCATACCCCGTCTTCATTCCACCACTGGTATGGACAACACATTCCAAAGGAGAGTTGAATAACAGAGCATAAAGGGAAATTAGATATGAGATCATTTCGTCAACATCCTCATTTTACAGATGAGAAAACTGAGGCCCAGAGAGGTGCTCAAAATCACCATCAATAATCGCAGAACCGGTGAGACTAGAACTCTGGCTCCTAACTCCCAGTCCACGGGTTTTCTTCCCTTCTACCTGGGGCTAGATTTCCATTCCAGCTGCCATGACTATTCAGGGATAAAGGTTTGCCTTGGAGCGCCCTCCTCTGGCTCTGCACAGCCACTGGAGTAGCTACGATGATGGAGGCCTGGGTTCTTGGACTTGACCATGCAACAGAATCACCTGCAGGTGGTCAAAACAGGCATTGCTGAGCCCACCCTAGAAGTTTCTGATTCAGTAGGCCTGGGGTGGGCCCAATAATTTGCATGTCTAACAAGTTCCCAGGTGAGGCTGATCTGCTGATTCAAAGACTCATTATTGAGAACCTCTGGTGTAGGCAGAGATCTTACGGCTCTTGCAGCAAGAATACCTGGGTTCAAGTTCCAGCTTTGCCACGCATGTACTATAACATTGAACATGATGTTGCTTAATCTCTTGGCATCTCAGTCTCTTCATCTTATGATGGTAACTGTAATAACCACCCATCAGGTAAATGTGTAAAATAAATAAAACACATGTAAAACTATCTGAGGAGTACCGTACTGATGCTGTGTGAATACATAGACTCACAGATATACGACCCTTGTCTGGAGACATAGCGCTGTGGGCCAGGAAATGTCCATGGTAACTGAAGCATTCTCTTAATACTACTCAGTAATACCACAAATGCAGCAGAAATTGTGTTCATTCTTACACAAATATTGCCTGAGGAATTATTAGGGCCCAGCACTGGTTTACAAAGGTGAATGACACAGTCTCTGCCCTAGAGGAGCAACTAGGAGGAATTTAAACATGCAAATCCTAATAATTACCCTACTGGGTGGTGAGCCAGGGAAGGAACCCTATGCCTTGGAGCACAGAGCAACCAACCCTGAGGATCAAGTAAGGCTTTGAAGAGGCAGATGACTTTTAAGTAGGCTCTTGAAGGATGAATAGGAGTTCTCCAAGAAAAGAAGTGGCAGTGGGCACTCCAGACAGAGGAAACAGAATATGCAAAGTAGCCACAGAGGCATGAACACGTATAACATGTCCAGGGCAATAGTGCAGTTTTATGTAGCTACAGCTCAGTGGGTCTGGGAAGAATAGCAGAAGAGGGGGTTGGCAAGGAAGGCCAAGGCAAGATTCTGCAGAATCCAGGATGCCAGGCTGAGAAGTTTGGACCTGATCATGAGTCTGATGAGAAGCCATTAGAAGACACCCACCTCCTCCTTGGTGGAGTCCTTGGGAAAAAATCCCTAATGAATCCCCAAGATGAGGATTTATGAGCCCAGGGCCTTCACCACCCTCCTGAGCACCCCCAGTGCCTGCAAGCCTCACCTGCCAGGAAGCCAAGCCCAGAAACGCCTCCTGAATTGGGCGGGGGCCCTCGGGAACCTGGAAGGCGTGAGGAGTAATGGGGCAGCCTCCTACCTCTTACCTTCGTCAGATAGGCCGAACTTTCCCGAAGGTTTCCTCATTCCCTCTCCCCATGGGTGTGGAGTCAGCGAGAGAACAAAAGCGTGTTATCTCAACCTAAGAGTTTTGGGAGTGGAGGAGGGAGGTGTAGGCGCCCTTGGAGGTGGAAGAATGAGCGCTGATGCAATCCCGGAAAAAGGTCTGTGGAGACCTACACCTGGGGAGGTGGCCCCTTACCTCACTGACCTGGCTGAGGTATGGAGAGTTCGGGAGCTGGAAGGGGTCTGAGAGGTTGGCTCTCCCAGGTGCCTCCTTTGAAGATGAAATAACAAACACTCAGTGGTCAGGCAAACTGACTGTGATTACTGTCTGTTCCTCTCTCCCCATATCTGACTCCAAGTGCCAGCCTCTGGGAACCTGGTGCTTTCTGTGTCCACTGACCTCCCACCCGCCTCCTGAGTCTCTCCCACACCCCACACTCCATCCCCCCACTCCCCACCCCCCATTCCCCACCCCCCAGCCAAGCCCCTGACCCTCTGTCAGACTCACGCTTTTGTTTCCAAATAGGTAGATACGAAAATGTGTAGAAAGTGGTCTCTCCTGTTTTTGAAAACTGCAATGGTGTGAAAAGAGGACAAATTGCTATGCTATACTGTGTGGGTTTGGGTTTTTAATCCCAGTTCCTCTATCTTTTCTGGAGGTGGAAGCAAATTGCTCTTGTGGGAATAATCCCTTTTGTTTTTAGGAAAATATTTTAATAGGACTTCGCGTTACGCAGGGATAAAACTTAAACCTGTTCTGGAAAAGAGACAATGCAATTCAGAACAATGTGAAACTACAGGCTCTGTGTCGTTATTATAAAAGGTGGTTTTCTTTTGGAATGAGTGGCATCTCTTCAGGGGTTATGGGGAGTTTTGTTAATGCTGCAGCCTGGCCTTGGCTGTGCTTTGGGGAGTTGAGGGTGGGGCCTGTGTCCACAGTGGGAGAGCGCAGGATTGAGCGGGCGACTGGCAGGGAGGGCAGCCCAGTCTGTGGAGAATTCCCAGGAGTTCTCGTAAACACTGGAGGAGGGAACCCAGGAAGAACGGGGCTGCCACTGGAGCTGTTTCTCTTCCGTTGTGGGGTGGGAGCTGTTCCGCTCTCTGGCAGGGATGGAAAAAACCTACTGAGCTCCTTCTAAAATGACTACAAAACTGGTCCCTCTATCCCTGGTCCTCCTGCCACTGCCAGCCGAGAACACAGCCTGTTCTTTGATGAGGTCTAGCGTCTGATGGGATGTGGACAAAACCAATAGAACCTCTCAGTTCCTAAATATTGTATTTTATTTTGAAAAATACCTTTTTCATAAATACTTTACTTTGAAAAGGTAAAAACCTTTATTTTGAAAAAAGTTGTTCTAGGACACTGGATCGTCCTGTGATTAAGGACGCATGTCCTACCAGGCGTAGGGAACTGGGTTTGAGTCAGTAACCAAGGGAAAGAATAAATGGACCTTAGGGGGTAAAGGACTTCTGTCTTATATTAGTGTAAAAATTACACTAATCTATTATTTAGATAACAATATATTATAAACATATTTCTATGTACTTATGTTTTGTAACATAAGTATATTATAAAATAATTAAAAACAATTTATAACAGGAAAAATCTATTTAATACAAATGTAATATACGACTTTATAGAAAATATAAATAATACATACATGTGTAAAAACCATAAATATCACCAATTACCCTATCACCAAAAATTAATTGATGTTAACATTTTGGGATACTGTCTTCAGATCTTCTTCTATGCATATAAACAAATAAATAAGCAAACAAATAACTAGATATATTGACCATCCATTCACACTTACTGTATAATCCCAATGGAAAGAGAACACGCTTCTTTTCCAACAGTTCTAGCAATAGTCCCAGAGCCAACTCTCATTGGCGCAGCTTGGATCATGTACCTATCCCTAAATCTAGAACACACAAAAGCCAATAACCTAAGATATAGGTTAAAACTAAATATATATTTTTATGAGTCATTATACTTAATGAAATAAATGAAACCATGCATGTTCAAGTTTTTTGCAAATGTAAGTAATTATTAAAATCATTAATTATATACGTTATTAATATCATCACTGCCCTTTCTCCATTGTCCTTTTTCCTCTCCTCTTCTCGCTTTATTTGTTTTTCTGCTTTTTCCTCTTCCTACCAAGTCTCCATCATGTCTGGGTTAACTCGGCTGTGGTGGACTAGTAAGGAGACCAAGTGCTATTTATAGCGGTGTTGCCTCAGGCGGTGTGGTGTGTGGTGATATGGGAACACACCATTAAGGGATACTTCTATCTCTCATTACAGCCAAAGTGGCTTCTGAGAACTTTGTGAGGAAGAATGTGGAGAACGCACTCCTCTCTCCCAGCAGAGACAAGCTCTACCTTTTACACCACCTGCTCAACCATTTAGGCATAGATTTGGTAGAATAAGAGTTTGTTACTCAGGGAGTATCTGGGATGATGCATTCTTGTCAGTAGACCTACAGAAGGACATTTCAGCTGGAAAGAGACCAGAAAAAAACAATCAACCCAAATCCTGGAGAGGACATCAATGTGAGAATTGGCATTTTAGTTTGGCAAACTGGGTTGGCACAGGTCAGGGACTGTAAGGACAGAGTATCATAAAGTCCTTTATGGAATCTTGGATATGTGAAATAAGTAGTTTGGGAATAATTAAATTCCTACTTTAAAAAGTGGGTCGTTGAAAACACATGTACATTGGAATTGAATAATTAAATGAATGGAAGATGGTGGGAGCCAGATTTCTTATTGTTGGAATAGATGTTTATAGACAAATAAGAGAAGGCTAGAATGATCCATGTGGTAATGAATTAGAATTGAAGACATAAGTGGGAAATCATGCTTAACTTAATATTGATACAGATGGTTACATATGGAAATATTTATAGATATACGTACATACATGGGTTAGTATACACATCTATTTCCTTGCTATGTCAGCTGAGAGGATGTAGAAGCAATGACGTCCCAGTAGCAATGAGCACACCTAGCACCCAGATCTTGGTTTCTAATACCATTCTCCAATAAAAGGACCAGGTCACCTCAGAGAAATGGTTGATTCTAGAACTGGGGCGGGAAATATACAGGATGGTCCAGGAGCATCTTATAATGCCAAAAAGTAAGGAAGTACTCAAAATTCCACAATGATGGGGGGAGGTGGTGCGGTAGAGAACACAAAGGAACACGGGAGCCAATTGAAAGAGCTTCTAATGGCTAAAGTTGTAACAATTTGAACGAGAAAATAAGATATTATCATATTATAACCCAAAGTATAAAATGAATATTCATTATAACCCAAAGTATAAAATGAATATTCAATATTAGTACATAATTTTGGAAACCATTAGTACATACTAATATGAATAAATAATTGAATAATTAGATAAATGAGGGATAATAGATAAATCTCCCATGTAGAAGAATTCCAAATAACATGTGTAGATACTCTCTGCCTTCAAGGAGATGGTGCATAACTCCTCAGTCCTTAAGTTGTAGATTGCCCATAGTGACTTCCTTCCAAAGAGAACAGTATGGAAAGTAGTGGGGGGAGTAACTTCACAGTGCAGAAACCTGTCAAATACTATCTTAGCCAGGTTATCAGGTCAACATCAACAGTAACAAGTCATGTCGATATACATACTCTTGATATGATGTGATGAGAACAGTGCTTCACCTCTGTGGTCTTCCTCCCCCAAAAATCCATACTCCAAGTCAGATGGTGAGAAAAACATCAGACAAATCCCAGCTGAAGGTCAGTCTACAAAATAACTGGCCAGTACTCCCCCACACTACTAAAGTCATCAAAAACAAGGAAATTTTGAGAAACTATCACAGTCAAGAGGAGCCTAAAGAAGCATGACAACTAGATAACGTAGTATCTTGGATGTGATCCTGAAACAGAAAAAGGAAATGAAAAAAACTGAGGAAAACTGAATAAAGATTGGACTTAACTAATAATGGTGTACCAATATTGGTCCATTAATCGTGACAAATGTGCCATACTAATGTAAGATGTTAATAATAGAAAGAGGGCTTCCCTGGTGGCGCAGTGGTTGAGAGTCCGCCTGCCGATGCAGGGGACGCGGGTTCGTGCCCCGGTCCAGGAGGATCCCATGTGCCGCGAAGCGGCTGGGCCCGTGGGCCATGGTCGCTGAGCCTGTGCGTCTGGAGCCTGTGCTCTGCAAGGGGAGAGGCCACAACAGTGAGAGGCCCGCGTACCACAAAAAAAAAAAATGGTTAGCAGTATCTCACCCAGGGTCTCAGAATGCTTTTGAGATGCAGCCATTGCATACCTGACCTTCCTACCTCCAGTCTTACCCCATCCAATCCATTCTCCACACCGCAGCCAGAGTGATTTCTCCAGAGCACACATTGGACCATGCTTAAAACACCACAGTGATTCCATTAGGTGCTAAAAGGCCTTTGCTGCTCTAGTTCCGTGTTTGTCTCCAGCTGCCCTTCTCACCGCTCCTGCTCTGTCTTTCTGCCAGTCATGCTGCACTGGTTTGCAGATCCTCAGTATGAACCGTTCTCCTGCCCTGGGCTTTTGCATATGCTATTTCCTCTACCTGGACACTGCTCATCTTTCCTCTTCCCCTCCTCCTCTTTCTTTTTCTTCTTCTTCAAGATAACACCTTCTAGGGCTTCCCTGGTGGCGCAGTGGTTGAGAGTCTGCCTGCCAATGCAGGGGACACGGGTTCGTGCCTGGGTCCGGGAAGATCCCACATGCCGCGGAGCGGCTGGGCCCGTAAGCCATGGCCGCTGAGCCTGCGCGTCCCGAGCCTGTGCTCCACAACGGGAGAGGCCACAACAGTGAGAGGCCCGCGTACCGCCAAAAAAAAAAAAAAAAGATAACACCTTCTAATCACTTAGGACTCAGTTCAGGCATGACCTCCTCCAGGGAGCCTTTCCTGGCTCCAGGAGATGGGGTGCTCCCTTAGCCCCTGATGTTCCCTCACAGAGAATATATCAGCCTGCTGGCCACGGGCCTTTTCTTTCTCCACTCTAGACTGCAAGTTGAGTTCTGGAAGGGCCAGGATTGTGGAGCTTTTTTGCTACTGTACCCTCAATCCCTAGCACATGCCTGATATACAGAGAGACTCAGTAGCTATTTATTAAATAAATGAACAGTGGGCAGAGGTAGGGATTATATCACCTTTATGTTACTGGGGAAGAACAGAAGCCTAAAGATAGTCAAGAAACAATACAGAATCGGATGGAGGTAAACTCCTTAAAATCTGGCCTCTTAGCCAGGGATCTGGTCCCAAGGTCTCATGGACCCATAATGAGCTGTCTAAAACAAACAAAGCTGACCATGTCCCTCACATGTAAAAAACAGATGATCTTTAGGAGTTTTATAAGCAAAGCAGTGCAAACGGGAGCTCCTTGGAGTTCTTTGTCTAGGAGTGTCAGTGGGTTGGGTGGCCAAAATCATGTAGGATGGTGAGAGATAAGTGTGTCCCTGACATCAGCCCTTCCCTCCTAGGCTTCTTCCCAAAAAGTCCACACTGAGTGTGTGCTCAGGTGACCCTGGAAAGGGGTCTGTGCTCCCCAACCTTCTCCACTATGCCTAGCAGAGTGAAAGCCGGCTTTCTGGAGCAGAAAGCTCCGTCCTGGGACAGGGGAGGATGCTGGGGGGGAAGGGGACAGTGCAGAAGGGCAGGGGCATAACAGATGAGGCTAAATTAATTTTGGAAACCATTAAATCTTTGAAAAGAGAGCGTGTTTTCAGCAGGGACAGTGAATCACTGTGATTTGCAGAAACAGGCACAAAGCAATTAGCCATCTGGATGCTGTGGCTTCCAGCCCCCCAGCGGAAACTTCAAGTGAGCGGAAGGCTGGTCATTACCCAGCCCAGGCCCAACTCTCCAGTCCCCACAGATAAGTCTGTGCCTCCAGCCGGCTGGGAGCCCAGAGGCCTAGGACAAAGGGCAAATTGGCAAGAGTCACAGAAGAATGGGCAGGAAATTCAACACCAGCCACAGGGAGCCAGTACTACTTCCTTCTTCCTGTGAGCGCCTCTCAAAATCCATCGTGACTGAGGGAGCAGTTCATTCACTTGGCAAGCATTTGTTAATCACCTACTATCTCCCAGACCGTGTGCTAGCACATAAATTATGTCATTTAATCCTCATGACATGCATATGAGGAGTTCCACCTGTGGCACAATTTCAAGGGGACTCATCACATGGTATTCCATGTAAATAGCACCCCCTGGAGTTATAAAGCAGAGTAGCCTTGCTGGGAGAGATTATTATCTTTTTAAATTAAATTTATTTAAACTAAAAAAACCCCCACAGTTCACCCATTATAAAAAAATTTGTTATCTTTTTTAGTGAATGAGGAAATAAAAGCTAAAAGAGAGGGCGTGAACTTGCTCAAGGTAAGTGGCAGGATTGAAAATGGAACTCAGAATTCTGTGCCCTTTCCTAGATGATCTATATTTGCCAATTACTGCTCCATCTGGCGCATCAAGTTTTGAGAACCAAATAATACACATAATAATGGATGTGAAAGGATTTATAAACCGTAAGTGCCACACACAGCTGAGCTATTTTTATAAAGTAGTTACCCTGCTTCCTTTGGAACCCTGTAATCCTCAGGCACTGCTCCTCCTTTCATTCCTAGAAACTGCTGGAGAATACTGGACAAGCCCTTCCAGGAAAAGGGTCAGCCAGCCTCTCCAGGAGGAGAACGTACCACTGACCAGAAAGAGTGCTTTGCTCGAGCAAGCCTGACTGGTCTGGACTGTGCTGT
Organism: Grampus griseus; assembly: GCF_964374135.1. Lineage (NCBI taxonomy): Eukaryota > Metazoa > Chordata > Mammalia > Artiodactyla > Delphinidae > Grampus > Grampus griseus. The sequence continues at coordinate 21,149,921 of NC_139009.1, read as the reverse complement.
GATTTGCAGACTGCGATGGTTTTGGCCCGTTTGCACCACCAGTTTGCACCACGTGTGGCAGAAAGGCCAAATGGAGCAAGATGCTGCCAGAGGGAGCCTGCTTCCAGCGAAGGGGAGAGAAGCCAGGAAGGGAGACACCACCTAGACTGACCAGAGGTGCCCAGGTCCTCTCGCCTGCCTGAGTGGTGGTGAGACCATTGACCAATCACTTCCAGCTCCATGCATGGGTAAAGAATTGCCTCTCCAGAGCCTCCGCTGAGAGCTGGTTCGCCCAGCTTAGGACTCTGCTGAGGCCTACGAAACCCCAGACCTGGGCAGCCAGAGGGTTTTCATTTGCTGTCTGCATCTGCAGTCCATCCAGCTGCTGCTGGGAGTACCAGCTCTCTGACCAGGAAAAAGTTGAGGGGAATGCAGAGAGCATGGACCGGGAAGCAGATTACCTGGGTGAGAAGCCCAGCTCTGCCTCTCCCTGGCCAGGACCTTCGGCAAGGTTATTGACCTCTCCCCTTGCTTTCTTCATGTATAAAGTGGGGTTAATGTCTCTGGCCTCACAAGGTGATGGTGAAGCCTGAAAGAGATCACAGGTGCCCTTGGGGAATAGGCAGGTAATAGAAGGAGTGAAGAGAACTTCAACAATAAAGTTTCCTGACTTACCATGGCTGCCACACAGAACGCAGGCTCAGGAAAAATCAGAAGTCTGGATTTTTACATGAACTTTTCCAATTGTCAACAGCCTGTGAGGACAGAACAGAGCTTGACTGCTGGTGGCCAGAGCATGAACTCAGGTGATGACCACATGCCTGCTGGTCTCTGGGCTCACTCTGTGCTCAAAGTATTAGCATCCTTCCTCGTCTCCCTGCTTTACTCCTTTCTGGTTGGCTCCCTAAGGCTCTGCCCTTCCCAGGTGGTGTCGGTTACCACATTGTAAACTGAGCTGGGGTCGGCTCAGCCCTGGCGTGGCTTGAACCCAAGGCCCTGGAGCTGAGGGAGGGCAGGTCCTCTGGGGCTCTGAGGACAGGTGTTCTCAACAGAAGCAAGCTGGGTACAGGATGGCCACCTGGGAGCCCCACCGAGCCTCTTCCCCAAGAGGGAGAGAGAAGGTTGAGGAACAGGGATCTCCAGCTACAAAATGAATGAATGAATGAACAAATGGACAAGCCACTGCTGCCTCAGGCAGAACTTTGCCTGGCAGCTGGGGATCAGGATTGAAGATTCTGTTCCTCTCCATCATGTTGACGGAACTCCTAGAAGCCCTCTTGCAAAGGTCGGCGGGGCCTTGGGCTGGGAGTCCTTGCGGAACAAACAGGCTCAGGGCCAAGTGAAGCAAGATGCTTTCCAGCTCCCCATCTCCATCTCCTGCCTGATTAGAATTCGCGGCAGCCTTCTCTCCCCAATGCCTTCCAGAGAACCGAGCTGGGGCTGCCGGAAGCTGGAGGGCAGGGCACGGGAGAGGGAGGGGTATAGGGGTGGGCTCTTGCATCAAAGTCCTTCCCAGAAAGGGGCAGCTCCTTCCTAGCACTGGGCCTGCTGGTCTCCCCCACCCGCCCTTTCCCGGACATCCCCACGTCTCTCTTTGCAGCCTTTCCCAGGCGGGGCCCAGGCTGGTTGAGGCCTCAGGAGTCCTCTGTGAAGCCACAACAGGAAGCACTTGGCCCTGAGACACACCCTCTCGTTCCCTCTTAGCAGTTCCCAGGAAAGGGTGAGGGAGAAGTCCCCACAGAGCCAGTCTTTCTCGGGCACTTCCCAGGAAATCCTCCAGGTGGGGAATCTTCCACTGTGGTGTCCCCTCCCTAGTTCCTTCAGCTTCCCCTAAGCTCCTCCCCTGAGGTTGTGCCCTGGCCGGGCTTCTCCGGTCTGCAGCTGCCAGACCTGACCTCAGCGCCCACCAAATGGACACTGGAAGCTCAGCCAGCCAGACGTCAGATAAACCTAAACTGAGGGGCATTTTACAAAGCCACAGAAGGATAAAGAAGGGCTGAGGAACTGTTCCAAACTGGAAGAGACAAAGACAACCTAATGCAATGCGTGATCCTGGGTTGCATCTTGGATCAGGAAAAAAAATTGCCGCTTTAAAAGGACATAACTGGCAAAATTTAAATATAGACCATATAATAGGTGGTAATATTATACCCATGTTAAATTTCCTAAATTTGATCATTGAAATGTAGTTATGAAAAAGAATGTCCTTGGTCTGTTTTCTCTGAAGTATTTAGGGATAAAGGGGCCTGTCTGCAACTTAACTCTCAAATGGTCCAGAAGTAATAATATGCACATTAATATTCCTCAAAGAGTTAAGCATACAATTAGCATGAGACCCAGCAATTCCATTCCTATGTATATACCCAAGAGAAATGAAAACTTATGTCCACACACTTGTACACAAATGTTCATAGCAGCATTATTCATAATAGCCAAAATGTAGAAAAAACCCAAATGTCCATCAACTGATGAATGAATAAATAAAATGTAGCATACATCTATATACTGGAATGTTACTTGGCTGTAAAAAGGAATGCAGTGTGAAAGGATAAATCTTGAAAACATTATGCTAAGTGAAAGAGCGAGTCACAAAAATGACATATATAATTCCATGTCCAAAATGTGTTGAACAGAATAGGCAAATCTATAGAAACAGAGAGCAGATTCATGGTTTCTTAGGGCTGGGGGGAGTGGGGTTTATGGGGGAGATATCTAAAGGATATAGGATTTCTTTTTTGAGGTGACAAAAATGTTCTAAAGTTGACTGTGGTGATAGTTGCACATATCTGTGGATACACTAAAAACCATTGAACTGTACACATTAAATGGGTGAATTGTATGAGATGTAATACTTCAATAAAGCTGTTATAAAAAATAATAATACATATATATGAAGAGAGAGAAAGAAAGTGAGTGATAAAGCAAATGTGGCAAAACATTAATGACTGCTAAATCTTGGAGAAGGATATTCAGAAGTTCATTATACTATTCTGAGTTTGAAATTATTTCAAAATAGAAGGTCGATTTTTTAAAAGGAGAAATTTTCCTTTTACCTATCTTCCATCTAAAGGGTGGTTGCAGAGAGGCTATAGTACAGGCTCTTGAGTCTGACAAGGGTGGGCTCCAAGTTCAACCCCACTATTTACTAATTGTGTCACCTTGAGTGAGTTATTTGATCTCTCTGGACCTCAGTTTCCTCATCTGTAAAATGGTAATAATGCCAATATTACTTACCAAAGAGAACTGTTGTGAGCATTAGAGACAGTACATATAAAGTCCTTAATTTTTTTATGTGGTAAGTGCTCAAAAATTATTAGCATTATTACTCATGCCAAAACAATTTAAAAATAATTTAAATTTAGTTTGCCTTTGGTATTACAAAAGTAATACCTGCTCATTATGGAAGTTTTGGAAAATGCAGATATACAAACAAAGAAATAAAAATCACCTGTAAAGCCCAAATTCTGTGAAAATCATTGTTAACATTTTGGGATATAACTGGATTGTGATACATTTACAGTGTACACAATACAATATTTAGCAAATTGTACATATTATTTTGCAACATGCTTTGTTCACTGTACATAACAGACATCTGCTGAGTATTTAGCAAGTACTGGGTTTAATGTTGAGGAGTCTGAAATGAATAAAACAGATATCAGCCCTTAGGAGCAAAATCTAGAAGTAAGACAGACTCATTAGCCAATAATTAGAGGACAATTTGATGAGAGTCACTCACATTGAAAAAGAAGAAAGAAAAGGGCCTACCTGACTCAGCCTACAGATAGAAAGGCTTTTCAGAGGTTCTCAGTGGATATGAAATAGGAGGGCAGGGGGCAGGGCACAACCTTTAAAAGAATGACATAGCCCCAGGACACAACATAAATGGTTAGAACCAACTAGGTCCAAGATAGCAGACAAGACTTCCACTGGAGAAACTGAGTTATTTGTAGTGAGGTGGATGGACCTAGAGTCTGTCATACAGAGTGAAGTAAGTCAGAAAGAGAAAAACAAATACCGTATGCTAGCACATATATATGGAATCTAAGGGGAAAAAAAAAAAAGGTCATGAAGAACCAAGGGTTAAGATGGGAATAAAGACACAGACCTACTAGAGCATGGACTTGAGGATATGGGGAGGGGGAAAGGTAAGCTGTGACAAAGTGAGAGAGTGGCATGGACATATATACACTACCAAACGTAAAATAGATAGCTAGTGGGAAGCAGCCACAAAGCACAGGGAGATCAGCTAGGTGGTTTGTGACCACCTAGAGCAGTGGGATAGGGAGGGTGGGAGCGGGGGAGACGCAAGAGGGAAGAGATATGGGAACATATGTATATGTATAACTGATTCACTTTGTTATAAAGCAGAAACTAACACACCATTGTATAGCAATTATACTCCAATAAAGATGTTAAAAAAATAATTAATTAATTAAAACATAAAATAAAATGTAAAAAAAAAAGACTTCCACTAGACCTTGAGCCTCAGTACACACTCACTGTAACGCATCAGCATGCTAAATGACACACCCACAGGCGCCATGACAGTTCCAAGGCCAACCATAAAAGGTCAACAAGTGGGTGGTGGCGCAAATCCTGGAAATCCCGCCCCTTCCCTAAAATAGCTAGAATACTCCTCCCACTCATTAGCCTATGAAATTACCCACCCCTATAAAAACTGACAACCCCATACCCTGGTACCATTCTCGCCTTCTGAGATGGCCCACACTCTGTCTGTGGAGTGTGTTTCCCTCTAAATAAATCCACTTCTTACCTATCACTTTGTCTCTCACTGAATTCTTTCTGTGATAAGACATCAAGAATCTGAGTTTCATTAAGTCCTGAGACCAGGTGTGTGATCTCAGTTAGAAGACTGTGAGTTCAAGTCCCAATCTAAGTTGCACGGTTTCAGATAGACATTTCAGACAGAGAAATGGGGAAGTGCTGTCTGGACAGGGGAAACAGTAAGTGCAGACCAGCTGGGGCAGGTTCATGGAGTGTTTCGTAATGGATCACAGTAGGAGCAGTGTGGCTGGAACCAGATCATAAGGGGCCTTGAATGCCATGCCCATGTTTCTGGAATATAGCACTGCCCTCAAGGGTTAGAATAATCCTTCAGTCTTCTAACTCTCCCTCTTATAACACAGCGTTTAGAGTCCCTAGTTAGGAAGCAGATTGGCTGAGTTCATATCCTGGCTGTGTAGCTTACCAGCTGTGTGACCTTGGGCAAGGTATTTAACCTCTCTGAACTTTGATTTCTCATGTAGACAATGGGAAAAATAACAGACCCAAGTTCACTGGATTGTTGTGAGGATTAAGTGAATTTACAGTACATGTAACAAGCTTACAGTAATGTCTGGCACAGAGTAAGCCCTAAGTATTTGTTATTACTTTTCACCTATCATCACCTCAACCCTCTCTTCTAGCAGCTGACTCTCCAGTAATTTAACTCCAATAATATAGAGCAAGGTGGGATGCCCAGGGCCCCAGGGATCACAGAAGCAGGCTGTTTACCAGAGCTGGAGCCAAAAGCCCCTTCCAGCCAAGCCCTGGGAGTGGGAAGAGGTCAAATAAAGGAGCCTCCTTACTTCCAGGAGCCCTCACTAACATCTGATCCCCCTCTATGGGGGAAGTTGTCCCCTGGGGCTGGGACTGGGCCCACACAGCTGTCTCCTCCCTCGAAGGGAAAGCTATGATGGGAACACTTTTCTCTAGGGAGGAAATGGGCAGGGAATGACATTTGTGTCCCCACCAGTATGCAAATCATCTTGTGAGACAAATGATTTTGCAGGAAAACACATCCTGTTCCCTCCACAACATTTCCCTTGACGTCTGGGGGGAACCTGTTGGGATGATCAGGGTCAGAGCAACTGCTCAGGGAGCTCCTGACTACCAGCCCGTATCCCCCAGGAGCCAGAGGGGCTGGTGAAGACAAGAACCTATAGGCTGGGCACCCCAGGGCTTGGCTCATGTCCCCTCTCCAGCCAGCTTCCTCCAGCCCACAGGGAAGAGAGAGGAGGTCTGGTGGAGCAGTGTCTGAGGAGCCAGTAATCCTGGCTTCTAGCGCTGACTCAGCCCCTAATCCACTATGGACAAGTCATTTCTCTCTCTAGGTCTTAGTTTCCTGATCTATAAAATAAGTTGGTTAAATCAGATCAAGTGTTTGCTTAAACATAGACCCTTAAATCATAAATGGGTCCAGGAAGTTGGTGCTGCCCTCAATTGTATGCAAACCTCTTTGCATGTGTGTATTTTTCTGGGGAAGCGTGCAAAGCTGTCATCAGTTCACCGTGGCAGGGGCAGGGGTGGTTCCTGTTAGTCAGACAAAAGGTTGGGTGACCTCTGTGGTCCCTTGATCTGACTACTGGATAGATGGAAGCTTCTTGAGGACAAGGATGTGTCTTATAACAACAGCATAACCTGCTATCTGACAGACAGGAGCTGCTCAATAAATATTTTGAATGAATGAATGACACTCATCAAATGCTGGGTAATGATGACAGCAAAGGATGGAGGTGCTCATCAGTGCAGACTCCCAGCTGTGGGAGTTGAGGTGGCCAGCGGTGACAAGGCTGGGGAGGGGACAAGCTGGTGGGAAGTGAAGGAAAGCTATCTGAAGACCCATCCTGGAATCTGCACAGTTCGTGGGTTACCTGGCTTGGGTTTCTCGTCTCCACCAGACACGCACACCTCTAGCTCCTCTTGGTTTCTTACAGAAGACTCAGGCAAGCCAGACTCAGCCCAGCATTCTGCAAGTAAATCGGTTTGGTTGCCACAATTAAAATTCTCAAGTTTCTCCAACCAGAAAATCCATCGAACCTAAAGATAGGCTCACTGCCTGGTCTCTTGAGGGTCACTGGAGCAGGAGTGAAAGTAAAGCAGGGGGCAATCTGTCTCCTCGACCAGGATACCTCCAGCCCTGCCGCCTCAGCACCCTCCCTCACGGCCCCACTTGGACTCTTGGCTGAACTCCTTCACCCTGCAGCATCGTTGTGTTTCCTCCCTCCACTCCTTTGCCTAGAAATATACACTGGTTTCTACACTGGCCTCTCCTGGCCTTAATTAAAATGCCTTCACAAGTTTTTTATGACCTGGAAAAATGCTTGTGATTTGATGTTATGTGAAAAAAAAAAAAGAGAGAGAGAGAGAGATACAAAATTGTATATCTACAATAAAGTCTCAACCCCCAAAAATAAACTATATAGAAATATGGATGCTATATACATTATAATATTATAGTATCAGTATATTATATATTTATGTATATGTTTGTATAATATTATAATATTCAATGCTCTGTCTTAAGACAATATTATTTTCCCCCTATTTCTCCATTCAGAAAGCATGCTCAAGTGAGAGGCATTCTGGGAACTCAACAGCAAAGGAGGCATAGGGGCTGGGGTGTGTGCATGGCAGCGGAGATCATGAACAGGATAACTGCATGGTCCGGGACACAGAGGTCCTGGACAGGCACGCTCTGGACCTGGCTAAAGGAAGCTCATCCCACCATCATGCTCTTGGGAGGGCCAGCCCGGGAAGAAAGGTTCCAGCTGGTTGGGCCCTTCCAGGGAAGACCTCAGCCCATAGGAAGTAGGGAGGTGGGGTGTGTGCAGGACCCAGCAGGATCAAGTTCTCTTGTAGAGGGGGTGACAGGGGCTGGGGTCAGGCCTGGGGCTCCCACATCTAGTCCAGGTCATTGTCAAACTGTCCCAGCCTTTGTCATGGCAACTCCCTGGCCTTGGGAGGAGGAGTCCTGAGCTGGTGGTTTGTCTTCCTCTTCCTTTCTCCCTCTGCCCTTGCTGAGAGCATTGGGAGGAGTTGCCTTTGCAGCGATCCATTTGTAGATTACTATTAATCATAGACTATTGTAGTGTAGTGTTGTCTCCATTCAACCAACATCTATTATTATACCGAGTGCCTACTATATACCCAGAACTTCCACGGGTTCTGGGTATATAGCAGTGAGCAGAACAAATCCTTATCCTATATCGTAATAGAAATATATTGGACAAATTTTTTCAGCCTTGGATAACACCTACATAAACCCACAATGACAATGCTGGCTCAAAAGCTTTCACTATAGGGACTTACCATTTTGCCTGCCTAGAACAGCACCTCCCTTTTTTGGGGGAACGGCTCTTTCACCACTCCGACATGTAATTATGGAAAGAGCTGCCAATCAAGTGTGTTGCTCCCCTGTTCACAGGGCTGAATGTATAACCCACGTGGGGCCAGTTGTAAAACCCTAGGGGCGCCTTGACCACAGTCCATTGGTCTAGGGATAGTCACATGACCCAAGTTGAACCAATTAGAATGCTTCCATAGCTTTTTCTTTTTAAGTTTTAAAAATTAAGTTTAAATACATAAATTATACATAAATGTGTTATCATTGAAAAAATTCAAATCTGACAGTCTCCTACGATCTCCACCCCTAATCTTAGTCTCTCACCAGAACTTTTTCTATGCATTTGGATACAATTAGAAATATATGTTGTAAACATACCCACAGGTATATCTATCATTACTTCAAGGTTTTGTTTTTGGTTATGCTTAAGTTACACCATATTATGTGTCATTCTGCAAATTACTTTTTTCATTTACCAAGATATCTTAGGGGCTTATGTCAGTACATATTTCATTCTTTTTAACAGTTTCCATATTTTCAGAGTATAAAATGTACCATGGTTTAAAGATGGACATTTAAGTTATTCCTAATTTTGTGCTACAAATAACATTCCAAATAACCCTTGCCGATATTTCCTTATGCACATGTTTGAGAGTTACTGGTCAGGATTTTGAGAAGTGGCATCATCAGAGCAATAGTATCCACATTTAAAATCAGAATAGAGGGAATTCCGTGGCCATCCAGTGGTTAGGACTCTGCACTTTCATTGCCGAGGGAACAAGTTCAATCCCTGGTCGGGGAACTAAGATCCCGCAAGCCACACAGCGTGGCCAAAAAATAAATTAAAAAAATATAAAATCAGGGCTTCCCTGGTGGCACAGTGGTTGAGAATCTGCCTGCCAATGCAGGGGACACGGGTTCGAGCCCTGGTCTGGGAGGATCCCACATGCCGCAGAGCAACTGGGCCCATGAGCCACAACTACTGAGCCTGCGCGTCTGGAGCCTGTGCTCTGCAACAAGAGAGGCCGTGACAGTGAGAGGCCCGCGCACCGCGATGAAGAGTGGCCCCCGCTTGCCACAACTAGAGATAGCCCTCACACAGAAACGAAGACCCAACACAGCAAAAATAAATAAATTAATTAATAAACTCCTACCCCCAACATCTTCTAAAAAAAACATATATATATATACAAAATCAGAATAGACAGTGCCAACTGTCCCTCCAAAATGGCTGGGACAATTTACAACCCCCCAGCAGTGTATCAGAGCATTAGTGTCTCCATTTTCCCATTCCTTCACTGATAGCTGAGAGTATCAGAGTTTAACATTTTTGAAATCTGACAATTGAAAAATGGTATGCTGCTGTTTGCCAAGATGTCTCAGGGGTTTATGTCAGTAGTGGAGCTGGTGGGAGGAGCTCTCTGTGCTCCGGCATAGCCCTGAGAGCTGCAGTGGAACCAACACCCAAGAGGGGAGGGAGGGGGCAAGTCCCGAGGGTGTCCATGGACCCAGTTGTTCCCTCTCTGCTGTCTCCACAGTCAGCTCATGTGAGCCAGCACCTCCTTTGGGGCCCAAACTAACCACAGCTGTGTTTCTGTTACTTTCAGCCAAAAGATTGAACTCCTAATTAAAAGGTACAAATGACCATTGTGTCTGTGATCCATGTCACTGAGTTCACAGCGCTTACACTGATTCTCTAGCCTCTCTCATTGTTCCTTTTTTTTCTTTTCTTTTCTTTTCTTTTCTTTTCCTTTCCTTTCCTTTCCTCTCTCCTTGCTCTCCTCATTCACACATCTCTCGCCCTAGGCAACATATTCGTGTGTCCAGATCACCCCGGAAGGTCCTTTTCAGGAAGGGTAGGGCAGAGCAGCAAATAAAGCCCCTGGGAACAGTGGACGGAAAAAGCATTTGCCTGACTCCCGACTGGAGTCTTCGCAGAGTGAACACAGATATTCTTAGAACCCAATTTCTCTGCTTTGGCCTTGTCAGAGATGGCCAAAGTCAATGTTAATGGAAGGGTCAATATCTCTGTTTTAAGGGAGGAAAAAAAAAAAAGAAAGAAAAGGAAGAGAAAGAGCAAGAATGAAAGACACAGTAAAATAATCAGCCCTCCCTCTTTGTTTTAATTATCATACCCCCCAACACAGAGTGAAAACTCATTTTGTTAAAAATCTACAAAGCAGTTGCAATCGAGACAGACACAACATAAACACAGGCTGTCGATGTTCTTTTGATGATAGTATGTGTTTATTGTTTTATTTTATTAACAAAAGAATGAGGACAAGGTGCTAAATTACATCCAATTCAAAATAAAGGGGAGATGCTCAACCTTTCCTCCTGTAAACACACTGTGCTTGCTCTCCCACTGGCTGACCTAACGCTAAGAGCAAGTCACTGTCAAGTGTGTTTCTGGTTGACATGACCTACAGTGCTGGAGAGTTCTGAGTACAGTTCTTTTCAGATACGAGGTCATTTCACCCTGGAACAATTGTGAGAAGTAGAAATGGGAGAGGGACAACAACCCCATGTCAGAAAGTAGGGGCCTCCCAGTAACAGACTGTGTCCTTCAAGACCAAACAGTGACAGTGGAATGACACAAAAGCCTTCCCTCCCAAGACTGGATGTCTGTGAGAAAACTGCTGGAGAAAGGCTGGCTGGGCTGGGAGCTCATGGTGGGAGATGAAGGGAGGGAAGTGCACCCCCAGGATGGCTGCAGGGCCAAAGAGGGACTTAGGAGAAGGGTCATGTACACTGAGGATTGACTCACAGAGTGAGAGGCTGTGAGAGGGGTGATGGCCTCTCATCATGGCCCCATAAATCTTTAGCAAAATACCCCCTGCCCCATACACATATGCCCTACCCCACTCCATGTTTGGAGGGAAAAGTTTTTTTCTAGAAACTGGTAAAGGGGCTGAATTTTACATTCCATTTGCTGGGGTCAAGATATTCAGCTCACTCGCAAGAGAAGACAATCTGTGAGGCATCTGTGTGTGCTTATGTGTTCTTTCCTGCGGTATCCCCAGTACCTAGAACGGTGACTGGCATGTAGTGGATGCTCAGAAAATACTTGTGGAATAAATGTACACAACTCTTCATGTGTGCAGTTTCGGCCACACACATCGCTGTGTCTTCCTCCTTCAAAATCTGTTCAGCATTCACCAAGACTCTGCTGTGATTGACCCAGATCCTCACTCACAGCACTCAGCACCCTGCCCTGCCACTCCAGGGAGGTCCTCACCAAGATCTCTGCCTCCCACCCATGTCTAGGAAGGAGGGAGATAAGATGCATCCTGAGGAAGCTCTTCAAGCTCCGCCAGTGAGAGCGACTGGCCTCTTTTTTGTCTATGGCCAGGGTGGGGTGGCAGACTTGTCCATCTGGTTCTCAAAGCAAGGCCTCAGGTCTGCCCCCTACTGTGAGAATGGAGGAACTTCGCCCAGAGCTTCAACTCCCAGGCTCCTTGGAGCTGCAGCACACTTTATCACTTTGCTCTGTGTAAGGGTGAAGCCACCACTCTCACATGTGTTAGGACTGGTCACCCCGAGCAACGACCTAACCTCTCTCAGCCCCAGGTGGCTCATCCTGGGGACCCCATCCTGGGGAGCAGGAGGCAGCTCCCTCCCTGCTCGCCTGACTGCGACTTGGTAAGGGTCAAACGAGCTCAGACACTCGAAAGTGCCTTGAACTGTATGAAGCCCTGGCCAGGTGTGGCGCTGCCATTTCCTAACATAGGCCTCTGAACAAACACACACTCCACTACCCTATGTGCAGAGCTTACACCTCCCTTTTCCTGCAGTCCTCAGCCTGGGCACCACAGTGCCAGCTGCTGGCTGGCCGAGGGCTGCAGGCTCCTGAGCCACCTACCCGGCCTGGATGCAACACCCTGGTAGATGCTGCTGGCTGGAGCAGGAGAGCCCTGGGGCCCTTACTTGTTAGGCCTCACGATCGGGGACAGAGGGCTATCCATCCAGGTGGGGAGCCACAGGCAGGTGGAAGGCCACAGTAGCTTGGGTTAGACGCCAGCTAACCAGAAGCTGGAAGGCCATCAGGGACAGGGCATGTCTCCCCATGTGACCCTGAGCCCCACATGCTGAGGGCTGCAGAGGCTAGGTCTTAACATGGCCTCAGACAAAGGAAAATCCCACAGGCCCTGGTATGCAGGGGTCAGTGAGGTACCCCATGTGTGTCTGTCCTGTATTTAGCAAATAAAAATACAGGACAGACACCCAGTTGGACTTGAACTGCAGATAAGCATCAAATACTTTATAAAAATATAAGTATATCCCATGGAATGTTTGGGATATACTTATACTAAAAAGTATTTGTTGTTGATCTGAAATGCAAATTTAACTGGACATCCTATACTTTATCTGGAAACCCTACCCTCTCCAGCACGCCCCAAGGCTAAAAGGGCTCAAGGAGCCCAGAGCCTGAAGCCACAGATCACCGGAGGTTCTGGGAACTCTCCCAAGAGGCCACTTCCTGGCAGCCTGCCAAGGCTATGTTCTCAGTTGGTGACCTGTGCAGCCCCGCATTGGGTGGAAGAAGGAGAGGGACCATGACAGAGGGAGAACTAGGGGTCCCCTCAGGTCATTTCACCCTTGAGCCTCTGTGAGGTGAGAGTAACCCGTCTCCTTCACAGGGCCTTGTCCACATGGAAGGCAGTCACGGCGGGCAGGTGCTTTAACTTAGGACGTGCCCTCCTCCCGTGAGGGTATTGTCACGGGGCCACACCTGCCTTTGCTCACCTCTTAAGTGTTGGTGTCCCCAGTGCCCCTCCCTCTTCCCCCAGCCGTCTCACTCACTGCTTGGCTCCAGTCACCATCTCCAGAGAAATCCAGCCCCCTTTACAGGAATAAACATATACAATGTTCTCAGGGTTGACACCGTCCCAGGAGCCACTGCACACAGGCATTCCATCCACTCTCATCTGCACCATGGACACAGCCTCCCAGCGTGCCCGGCTCCAGTTCCCTGCCATGCCACCCCCAGGTCCCCTGCTTAAAACTCCTCAATGGGTTCACACTGGTCTTGGGATAAAGTCAAATCACTCCTCATCTGTCTTCTGCCCTCAGGCAGGCATATTTCTTGTCATGTCACAAACTGGCCAGCACTGTCCCTCTTCCCCAGCCCACTGTCCAACCAAAAGCCTTGCAGTTCCCCTGACAGCCGTGCCCTTCCCCGGCAAGCCTCTGTCCGTCCTGGCCCTCAATACCCTTCATGAATCTCTTTAACAGTTCCTTCGCTTGTTTGACCTTCCACGTCCTTCCCTGTCGAATGGTGATATTTGCTGCTCTGCCAGGCTTCTTAGGGTCTCAGAGAGAATCAAATGAGAAAAGAGATGTAAAACTATTTCCTAAGCTGTAAAGTTTTGTGAGAGGTGAAGAACAGAATGACAGGCAATCCAGGAGAGCCTTACAAGTCTCCTTATAAGCTGACCTCAAACGCCCACAAGAAGCGCAGGGGACAATAAAGTGAAGGGACCAAGGAAATTATGGCATTTGAGCAGGGAGGTGTGGGTGGGTGGGTAGCACCGGGGTGAGAGCCTCTAGTGGAGCAGCCATAACCTCCGCGTGGGGTCTGGGGCTGCACGGGAACCCCTGGGGAGGCAGGGTGGTGATGAGGTGTGCAGGAGAGGGGGGTTTGGCCCCTTCCTTCCAGCTCAGCAGGGTGAGTCATCCAGGAGTACGGGCCCAAATCTCACCTTCCTCCGCTGGAAGCTGAGCTGAAATGGTCCAGAGGATGTGCCCAGAGCATGGAGACTGCAGTACAGAGAATGAGTCACAGAGCTGAGTCAGAGCCCACTCAGCCCTTTTCAGGGCTCTGACGAAGGCTGTGCCAGCAGAGTGGCATTCTTCCAGCCTTGCCCCTTCACACACACACACACACACACACACACACACACACACACACACACACATTCTCCAGATCAGTGGACTCACAACATGCTTCCCCTGACTGCTAGCCTCAGTTGTATCCCAGGGTCAGTGAAATCCTACTGGGTCTCCAATGTAGCTCATAGCAGGGAGAATGAGGGAGCAGGTCCAAGACAGCCCCTCAACACTGGGATGAGTTGGGAAGTCACTGCTCAAACACCCAGCACCAGGACCCCAAGTCCTGGTGGGAACATTGAGCCTAAAGGTATGTGTCTGCACAGATTCAGAAAACATTCTGTTTTCTTCTTCTTCAAGTTAATATGGAGGCTTTGATACACGTAAGCATAACCTGAGCTCATGATCACAAAACAGGTTCTAGTCTGATCTCTCTATTTTCAGCATGAATACTGAATTCTGGCTTTGAATCTATAACAGAAAGAGCCACTTGCTTGTATCAGAGAATATACAATATCAGAACCGGGATGACTTAGAAGTCATCAACTTCTAGTCTAACTGCTTCATTTATAGAGGTAGAAACTCAAATCCAGAGAGGAGAAAGGAAGCAGAGTCTTTTGATAATTTCCAACGATTTTGCAGTTCTTAAAGAAATATAACATTTACTACAAAAATAAACCATATTACAGAAAGAATAAAAAACAAAAACCACATTAATCCCAACACTCTAACATAACCATCGATACCATTTTGCTACTATTTCTTTACGGTTTCTTATTGTACAATTGTAATCCTACATGCATATAATTTTGTTTTTTGTTTTTGGCCACGCCACATGGCATGCAGGATCGTAGTTCCCCGACCAGAGATTGAACCCATGCACCCTGCAGCAGAAGTGTGGAGTCTTAAGCACTGGACCACCAGGAAAATCCCATGCATATAATTTTGTACATTACTTTTTTCATTCTACTTTAACTTCTCAGCATTTCTACCATGTTATGAGAGTCTTTATAACCATCCTTTTTAATGACTATATAGTACTCCAGCATGGAGAAGGTCATAATTTTTTTCATGACTTATTTAACCATTCCCTTATTGAAAGACATTTAAGTCATGCCCAAATTTTGCCTATCATAATGTTAAATATTACTTTTTCATTTATTTCCTTGGGTTAGACTCCCATAAGTGGAATTGCTCTAAGGTAAAAAGTGTGAACATTTTTACGTCTCTTGATATATGTTAACAAATTGCTTTCTTTATGACTGTACTAATTAAACTGTTGCCAGCAGTACAAAGGCCTATATTCACTGCATCTTTACCCTCCACTGCATACCATGGCTTAAAATAAAATAACTCGGATAGTCTCATCCACCAGAGGGCAGACAGCAGAAGCAAGAAGAACTACAATCCTGCAGCCTGTGGAACGAAAACCACATTCACAGAAAGATAGACAAAATGAAAAGGCAGAGGACTATGTACCAGATGAAGAAACAAGATAAAACCCCAGAAAAAGAACTAAATGAAGTGGAAATAGGCAACCTTCCAGAAAAAGCATTCAGAATAATGATAGTGAAGATGATCCAGGACCTCAGAAAAAGAATGGAGGCAAAGATCGAGAAGATGCAAAAAATGTTTAACAAAGACCTAGAAGAATTAAATAACAAACACCTAGAAGAATTAAAGAACAAACAAACAGAGATGAATAATAAAATGACTGAAATGAAAAATATACCAGAAGGAAACAATAGTAGAATAACTGAGGCAGAAGAATGGATAAGTGACCTGGAAGACAGAATCGTGGAATTCACTGCCACGGAACAGAATAAAGAGAAAAGAATGAAAAGAAATTAAGATAGCCTAAGAGACTTCTGGGACAACATGAAACACACAGCATTCACATTATAGGGGTCCCAGAAGCAGAAGAGAGAGAGAAAGGACCCAAGAAAATATTTGAAGAGATTATAGTTGAAAACTTCCCTAACATGGGAAAGGAAATAGCCACCCAAGTCCAGGAAGTGCAGAGAGTCCCAAGCAGGATAAACCCAAGGAGAAACACGCCGAGACACACAGTAATCAAATTGACAAAAATTAGAGACAAAGAAAAGTTATTGAAAGCAACAAGGGAAATATGACAAATAACATACAAGGGAACTCCCATAAGGTTAACAGAGCTGATTTCTCAGCAGAAACTCTACAAGCCAGAAGGGAGTGGCACGATATATTTAAAGTGATGAAAGGGAAGAAACTACAACCAAGATTACTCTACCTGGCAAGGATCTCACTCAGATTCGATGGAGAAATCAAAAGCTTTACAGACAAGCAAATGCTAAGAGAATTCAGCACCATCAAACCAGCTCTACAACAAATGCTAAAGGAACTTCTCTAAGTGGGAAACACAGAGAAGAAAAAGACCTACAAAAACAAACCCAAAATAATTAAGAAAATGGTAATAGGAGCATACATATCGATAATTACCTTAATTGTGAGGGATTAAATGCTCCAACCAAAAGACACAGGCTCACTGAATGGATACAAAAACAAGACCCATATATATGTTGTCTACAAGAAACCCACTTCAGACCAGGGGACACATACAGACTGAAAGTGAGGGGATGGAAAAAGATATTCCATGCAAATGGAAATCAAAAGAAAGCTGGAGTAGCAATACTCATATCAGATAAAATAGACTTTAAAATAAAGAATGTTACAAGAGACACGGAAGGACACTACATAATGATCAAGGGATCAATCCAAGAAGATATAACAACTATAAATATATATGCACCCAACAAAGGAGCACCTCAATGCATAAGGCAATTGCTAACAGCTATAAAAGAAGAAGTCAACAGTAACACAATAATAGTGGGGGACTTCAACACCTCACTTACACCAAAGGACAGGTCATCCAGACAGAAAATTAATAAGGAAACACAAGCTTTAAATGACACAATAGACCAGATAGATTTAATTGATATTTATAGGACATTCCATCCGAAAACAGATTACACTTTCTTCTCAAGTGCACACGGAACACTCTCCAGGACAGATGACATCTTGGGTCACAAATCAAGCCTTGGTAAATTTAAGAAAATTGAAATCATACCAAGCATCTTTTCAGACTACAACACTATGAGATTAGAAATAAATTACAGGGAAAAAACGTAAAAAACGCAAACACATGGAGGCTAAACAATATGTTACTAAATAACCAAGAGATCACTGAGGAAATCAAAGAGGAAATCAAAAAATACCTAGAGAGAAATGACAATGAAAACAAGATGATCCAAAACCTATTGGTTGCAACAAAAGCTGTTCTAAGAGGGAAGTTTATAGCAATACAATCCT
Organism: Grampus griseus; assembly: GCF_964374135.1. Classification (NCBI taxonomy): domain Eukaryota; kingdom Metazoa; phylum Chordata; class Mammalia; order Artiodactyla; family Delphinidae; genus Grampus; species Grampus griseus. The sequence continues at coordinate 21,132,640 of NC_139009.1, read as the reverse complement.
ACCTTAAGAAACAAGAAAAATCTCAAATAAACAATCTAACCTTACACCTAAAGGAACTCGAGAAAGAAGAACAAACAAAACCCAAAGTTAGTAGAAGGAAAGAAATTATAAAGATCAGAGCAGAAATAAATGAAATAGAAACAAAGAAAACAATAGCAAAAATCAATAAAACTAAAAGCTGTTTCTTTGAGAAGATAAAAAAAATTGATAAACCTTTAGCCAGACTCATCAAGAAAAAGAGGAGAGGACTCAAATCAATAAAATTAGAAATGAAAAAGGAGAAGTTACAACGGACACCACAGAAATACAATGCATCATAAGAGACTACTACAAGCAACTCTATGCCAATAAAATAGAAAACCTGGAAGAAATGGACAAATTCTTAGAAAGGTATACCTTCCAAGACTGAACCAGGAAGAAATAGAAAATATGAACAGACCAATCACAAGTAATGAAATTGAAACTGTGATATTAAAAATCTTCCAACAAACAAAAGTCCAGGACCACATGGCCTCACAGGTGAATTCTATTAAGCATTTAGAGAAGCGCTAACACCCATCCTTCTCAAACTCTTCCAAAAATTTGCAGAGGAAGGAACACTCCCAAACTCATTCTACGAGGCCACTATCACCCTGATACCAAAACCAGACAAAGATACTACAAAAAAAGAAAATTAGAGACCAATATCACTGATGAATATAGATGCAAAAATCCTCAACAAAATACTAGCAAACAGAATCCAACAACACATTAAAAGGATCAAACACCATGATCAAGTGGGATTTATCCCAGGGATGCAAGGAGTCTTCAATATACACAAATCAATCAATGTGATACATCATATTAACAAATTGAAGAATAAAAACCATATGATCATCTCAATAGATGCAGAAAAAGCTTTTGAGAAAATTCAACACCCATTAATGATAGAAACTCTCCAGAAAGTGGGCATAGAGGGAACCTACCTCAACATAATAAAGCCCATATATGACAAACCCACAGCAAACATCATTCTCAATGGTGAAAAACTGAAAGCGTTTCCTCTAAGATCAGGAACAAGACAAGGATATCCACTCTCCCCACTCCTATTCAACGTCATTTTGGAAGTCCTAGCCACAGCAATCATGGAAGAAAAAGAAAAGGAATACAAATTGGAAAAGAAAGTAAAACTGTCACGGTTTGCAGATGACATGATACAGTACATAGAGAATCCTAAAGATGCCACCAGGAAACTACTAGAGCTAATCGATGAATTTAGTAAAGTTGCAGGATACAAAATTAATGCACAGAAATCTCTTGCATTCCTATACACTAACAACGAAAGATCAGAGAGAGAAATTAAGGAAACAATCCCATTCACCACTGCAAAAAAAAGAATAAAATACCTAGGAATAAACCTACCTAAGGAGGTAAAACACCTGTACTCAGTAAACTATAATACACTGATGAAAGAAATCAAAGATGACACAAACAGATGGAGAAATATACCATGTTCTTGGATTGGAAGAATCAATACTGTGAAAATGACTATTCTACCCAAAGCAAACTACAGATTCAATGCAACCCCTATCAAATTACTACTGGCATTTTTTACAGAAGTCGAACAAAAAGTCTTAAAATTTGAATGGAGACACAGAAGACCCCAAATAGCCAAAGCAGTCTTGAGGGAAAAAAAACGGAACTGGAGGAATCAGACTCCCTGACTTCAGACTATACTACAAAGTTACAGTAATCGAGACAATACGGTATTGACACAAAAAAATATATAGATCAATGGAACAGGACAGAAAGCTCAGCGATAAGCCCATGCACCTATGGTCAACTAATCTATGACAAAGGAGGCAAGGATATACAATGGAGAAAAGACAGTCTCTTCAATAAGTGGTGCTGGGAAAACTGGACAGCTACATGTGAAAAGAATGAAATTAGAACAGTCCCTAACACCATATACAAAAATAAACTCAAAATGGATTACAGACCTAAATGTAAGACCAGACACTATAAAACTCTTAGAGGAAAACATAGGAAGAACACTCTTTGACATATATCACAGCAAGATCTTTTTTGATACATCTCCTAGAGTAATGGAAATAAAAACAAAAATAAACAAATGGGACCTGATGAAACTTAAAAGCTTTTGCACAGCAAAGGAAACTATAAACAAGACAAAAAGACGACCCTCAGAATGAGAGAAAATATTTGCAAATGAATCAACAGACAAAGGATTAATCTCCAAGATATACAAGCAGCTCATGAAGCTCAATATTAAAAAAACAAACAACCCAATCAAAAAATAGGCAGAAGACCTAAATAGACATTTCCCCAAAGGAGACATATAGATGGCCAAGAGGCACATGGAAAGCTGCTCAACATCACTAATTATTAGAGAAATGCAAATCAAAACTACAATGAGGTATCACCTCACACCAGTTAGAATGGGCATCATCAGAATACCTACAAACAATAAATGCTGGAGTGGGGTGGAGAAAAGGGAACCCTCTTGCACTGTTGGTGGGAACGGAAATTGATACAGCCACTATGGAGAACAGTATGGAGATTCATTAAACACTAAAAATAGAATTGCCATATGACCCAGCAATCGCACTACTGGGCATATACCCAGAGAAAACCATAATTCAAAAAGACACATGCACCCCAATGCTCATTGCAGCACTATTTACAACAGCCAGGCCATGGAAGCAACCTAAATGCCCATTGACAGATGAATGGATAAAGAAGATGTGGTACATATATACAATGGAATATTACTCAGCCATAAAAAGGAATGAAATTGGGTCATTTGTAGAGACGTGGATGGACATAGAGAGTGTCATACAGAGTGAAGAAAGTCAGAAAGAGAAGAACAAATATCATATATTAACGCATGTATGTGGAATCTAGAAAATGCTACAGATGAACCAGTTTGCAAGGCAGAAATAGAGACACAGATGTAGAGAACTAACGTATGGACACCAAGGCTGGAAACGGTAGGGGGTAGGTGGTGGTGGTGGTGGGATGAATGGGGAGATTGGGATTGACATATATACACTAATAAGTATAAAATAGATAACTAGGGCTCCCCTGGTGGCACAGTAGTTAAGAATCCGCCTGCCAATGCAGGGGACACGGGTTTGAGCCCTCGTCCAGGAAGATCCCACATGCCGTGGAGCAAGTAAGCCCGTGTGCCACAACTACTGAACCTGAGCTCTAGAGCCCGCGAGACACAACTACTGAAGCAAGCCTGCATGCTGAGAGGCCATGCTCTGCAACAAAGGAAGCTACCACAATGAGAAGCCGTGCACCACAACGAAGAGTAGCCCCCGCTCCCTGCAACTAGAGAAAAAGCCCGCATGCAGCAACAAAGACCTGGCACGGGTTCGAGCCCTGGTCTGGGAAGATCCCACATGCCGTGGAGCAACTAAGCCCGTGCACCACAACTACTGAGCCTGCGCTCCAGAGTCCACCAGCCACAGTTACTGAGCCCATGTGCCACCACTACGGAAGCCCGCGCACCTAGAGCCTGTGCTCCACAACAAGAGAAGCCACTGCAATGAGAAGCCTGTGCACCGCAACGAAGAGTAGCCCCCGCTCGCTGCAACTAGAGAAATTCCATGTGCAGCAACGAAGGCCCAATGCAACCAAAAATAAATAATAAATGAATAAATAAACTAAAAAAAAAAAAAAGAACCTGCTGTATAAAAAAATAAAATTCAAAAAATAAATTGATTAATTAAATAACTCGTCCATTTCAAAAAGTGACTAAAATGTAAATGTTTATACCTTCTGACTCACCAATTCCCGTGTTAGAATTATGGAAATAATCTAGTGTGTACTGACACATGCAAGTTGTCCACTGAAGAGTATGATAGTGGGATACCAGGTATCTTAAAACGGAGAGGCGTGCTAAAGTCTGTGCAGAGGGGTATTATGGGGAAAGACGTCAATATTTTACTTCATACACTTCTGTGTCGTCTTAATTATTCCATGAGCATGTTTTTATAATTAGCAAAATGACAGAGATATTTCCATATCGGAGAAAAAAAAACCTTGTGGAAACCAGCAAGTTTTCATTTGCAGTTAGTGCTGCTTCAATGCATCAGAACCCCTGCCCCTAAGCCTTACATGACCTCGAATTTTCTGTCAAATGGTAATGATACTACTAATGTCATAGGGTTATTGTGTCGCTTAAATGAGATCATTCCTGTAAAATGTTTAGCACAAAGCCTTGCATTTAGTAAGTACTAATAAATGTTAACTACATAATTATTTCATTCTGACATTTGTTTTAGTCCCCTACCCACAATCTTAGCCACTATTTCTTACCACAAGTCCACTAACTCCCAGCTTCCAGGGAACAAAGCTTGTGTGAAGCCACATTAGCCACATACCTTTCCTGAGAATTCTGTTTGACAAATCATAATCCATTAACCCCAGAGCGACACAAAGGCGTGATTCAGGAGGGAGCTAGTGGCACAGGTATGTATATGGGCAGTGCACTTGAGCACCAATGAATACACTTTCCTTTCCAGATAGTGGCAAGTATGCACAGCATTTGAGACTGGCAAAAATGAGAGCTTGTTTTCAGCAACAGCTGGGGGAAAAACACCCAGAGAAGTAAAAATAAGAATATGTGATTTTTAAAAAATTGAAATCTCCAAGCACCCATAACTGCTTAGAATCTCAAATACCTTATGCTTATTTTCAGAAAAGAGCAAACAAAATAAAACAAAAATCACTCTTTAGAAAGAAAAGCTGAGTAGAAGCACACTAAGCTGAGAGGCAATGGTGTGTGAAATTCAGTAGGACCTACAGTCAGACAGCCTGGGCCCAAATCCTGGCCCTTCCCCTTGACTAGCTCTGTGAATATGGCCAAGTTAATTCATCTTTTTGTGTCTCAGTTTCATCATCTGTAAAACGGGAATAATAAAATTTCTCCTTTATGGGGTTGTGAGAATTAAGTTAGTTAATATGCAGGTATAAGTGCTCTGTGAGTACTGGCCGTTACTATTTTTGTATGTAGCTGTTTGCTTTCAGCAGGTATGTGCTGGGCGACCCTCACAGCCAGTCAGGGAACCAGACATAGCCTTGGAAGGAGGGCCAGCCCAGGTCTACAGGCAAAGCTTTTGCTTCCTCTCAATCCCTCCTGAGGCAAGGGCCGGGGTGAAGGAACCCCTGCCTGCTGGTCTTTCTGCACAGTCTCACAGCGGTGGGGATGGTGCCAGGGTCAGGGGTGGTGGCGGGGTTACTGCAGTCAGGCAGAGGGAGGCTGACCTTGAGGGCAGCTGCTCCTAGAATGACCTTTGATTACATCGCCTGGGAAGGCAGCAAGGGCCTCCACGCAGCTTCCTATTTGGAGACCAAGGCCTTGCAGTCAGAGGCTTGGAGCAGACAGGCAGGGCCTGATGGGAGGAGGTGGAAGTGGAGGTGAGAACGCACGAGGGGACTTTGGGGGAGGGAGAGGAATTGGGAAGGTAGGAGGCGGATGGCGAGGCAGAGGCAGTGGGGAAGGTGAGAGACCAAAAGTGGAGGAAGGAGGAGGAAGAGGAGAGGGGGCTTTGGGGGAGGAGTGGGGGGCGTGTGAAAAGGAAGGGGGAGGGGGAGGTTAGGGGCGACAAGAGCGGCAGGGCCCCTCCTCCCCTCAGAGTGTGGCTGTTTTCCGAGCACCCCTCTTTCCGCAGCAGAAATGCAGCCTCGGCCTTTCTGGCCTTTTCTGGCCCCGTTGCTCATCCACACGCCTCCGACGCACTTGTCAGGCAGCCACTGGGGAGGACGCGGCGGGAGCCTCAAATGCCACCTACTCCCCGGCCTCTCTCCCAGTTGATGCTTCTATTTTAGGCACCACATTATTTCCTGCTGTGATTTTTTCAGCCTTCTAATTCGGGCTCTGAGGTAAGCCGTGACATCCGCTCCGGCTCCCGCAGCCTCCCGCTCCCGCCCCCTGGAAGCTGCGCCTCGACCCTTGTCGGCTGCACTCCTGGGACTTCAGGGATTCACTCAGCCACGCCCATCCCAAAAAGAGGCTTTTAGGAGGAGGGACATTCCCCCTGTGCAGGGTGAAAGAGCCCAGCTAGAATACATTTCTAGGCAAGGATTTAGAAAAAAGACAGGGACTGGATATAAATTATACCAGTGTGTCCCAGATCCACCAAGGGGACTGCTGATGCTTCCGTATCAGTGGTTTTCAGTTTTGGGGGGGACAAGTCCCCTTTGAGAACTGATGAAAGTTATGCACCCTCTCCCCAGAAAGTGTCCACAGGCAACCCCCGACCCCTCCACCACAACACACTTTGATTCTGCTTCTAATGTCAGGGTTGTGCATGAGACCAGAGGTGTCCCAAGACCCCAGGATAAAAGCTCCAGCTCAAAGGCCCTGGGTGTCCATAGATCAGTCTCCTCTTGCCAGTCTCCTCCCAACCAGACTCACTACTCCCTTTTTCTTTCCCCTCCCCCAGGATAGGCCTCATTATATATAGATATAGATATAGATATAGATATAGATATAGATATATAGATATATAGATATATATAGCGCTATGTGGGCCTCTCACTGCTGTGGCCTCTCCCGTTGCGGAGCACAGGCTCCAGACGCACAGGCTCAACAGCCATGGCTCACGGGCCCAGCCGCTCCGCGGCATGTGGGATCTTCCCGGACTAGGGCACTAACCCGTGTCCCCTGCACCGGCAGGCGGACTCTCAACCACTGCGCCACCAGGGAAGCCCAGGCCTCATTATATTTAATCAATGTGTCTGAATGTGCAAGGATTTCACCCCCAAATGGGCAAAGGGAGGTCAGATGGTAAAGTGCTTACTGGGAGTTGGGAACATGCCCCTGGGTCTCCATTCTGATTCCTTACTTGGGCCTGCATGACCCTGGCAGTGGAAAGGACACTGCACTTGGATTCGGGGAGACTTGGGTTCAGATTCAACTCTCAGTAGCTTTGGTACATTGACCTTCCTGAGCCTCCATTTCACTCGCACAAAAGGAACTCTGACAATAAAGCTTCCCTCATAGGGCTAACCGAGGTGGTGCAAGCAGAGGCACCTTTTAAAGACCTTCTCAGTCAAGGGAAGGGGCTAGTTTACTTCTTTTGAATCACTTAGACCTTGTCTGTTGCCCCTAAGAGTGGGAAGCACCCAATAAAGTTTTGTGGTGGTTGTTTTCTAAATCCAAATAGGTAAAATGAGTCCCAAATAAGAAAGTGATGTGAGCTGAGGTATCTCCAGAAAGATGAGTGAGAAGTCAAGAGCCCATCGCCAGACAAATACAGAGCAGCTGACACGGGAATCTGCCTTTGAAGTCTGGCAGATCTTGATTCAGAAGCTTCACCTTTTCCACAGGTGCTACAAGGGGACCCTCCATCCCTTCCTCTCCACTGACGCCTCCCCTCCCACCTCCAGATACAACTCCCTCCCACCCTCCATGCTGTCTCTAGGGTGCCCTCTGGTTATGTCTTAGTTCTTTCTCCCAGCCCTGTGAGATGTCTCTAGAGTGCTGAGTGCATTCTCAGCATGATGCCCTAATGGTCCAGCTCAGGGGCCTTTTCTCAGTCCCCACTCCCTTGACTTTGGACACACTTTCTGACACTCTAGAGGGCTCTTCTAAGCCTCTCCTGAGCTCCTAGTGATACTCTATCCTGGTTCTCTTCCTGCCTCTCTGATTGATCTGTCTCTTTTGTTGCCTCCTCTCCCTCCTCTGTTATCTTTTTAAGGGTGGCTGTTACCCAGGGTTCATCACATTGCCCTTGGTTCCCTGTCCTCTGCCCTCTGGGAGGGAATCTCATCCATCTTGGTGGTTTCAACTATCTCCTCCAGGCTACCGGCTCTGACCTCTCTTTGAGTTCCACTCCCAGTTTCAACTGCCCATTGGTAAGCCCTGTTATCGTCTCAAAATCAACATATCTAGAAATAAATTCTTCATTTTCCCCCACCCAGCTTTCCCTCCTGGCTTCCCTTCTCTGTTTGGGGCATGACATTCTCCTGGTCACCCAGGGACAAAGGCTCCATCAGCTTTGACTCTTCTTTTTCCCTCTCCTCCCACCTCTGTGCAGACACTAAATCCTGTCCATCCCCCCTTTGGGATGTCTCTCTGGCATCCATCTCTTCCTTTCCTTTCCCACCTCCATTCACCTAACCCTAGCTCTTAGCTCTGATGGCTGAAATAGCTTCCCGGCTGGTTTTTCTGCCCCCAGTCTTGCCATTCTTTAGAATAAGTTAACTTCTGAGTCAGGACCCACCTCCACTATAACTTCCTTGACCATCTCAACTACTTTAGCCCATCTTGCCTGCTCCATTCACTTTGTCAGTACATCTTATCTTGCCAAGTGCTATCTCTCCTATTGCTGTTTAGCTTTTCACATTTTTCACCTAAATGAGCAGCTCTTGGGGCTCTTTCTAGCCCCTGATCTGAGCTTGCCCAGGACCAGCCAGCATCCTTGGCGCTGCACCCTGGCATGTAACACAAGTACTTCTGATTCCTCATTGTCGCCCCTGTGTTTCAGTCTGGCCACTTCAGCCCCCTTTTTAATTAACCAAGGAGTGCCCTCCACCAGAAAGCAGAGAACCCAAATTCTAATGCCTAGAGGGACCGGCCGATCATGAAGTGGGTGAGGCGGGCCAGATGTGTGCTGACAGGGAGTGGTGGGATGTAGATCCCATGTCCCCAGTCCAGAGGGCTTGCTGCTACTCAGTCCCCCTTCGTTGCCATTGGGCCCAGTGTGGACAGATTTCCCAGGTTTTCAAAAGAAACACCAAATTTGAATTTTTACAGGAAACTTCCCAGCTTTTAAAACACTGTGCAGGCTAAACAGAAAACACACTACAAGCTAAATTCAGCCTGCAGGTAACCCTGGACATAAAGGTTTCTAGCCTTGTAATTATTCTTGATGTGGCAGAAAGAACTTTGGATGGGAGGTTCCTAGTTAATAGTTATGTCAGTAATGAGCTGTGTGATCTTGGGTAAGTTACATCCCTCTCTGGGCCTCAGATTCCTCATCTGAACAATAAACAATCCTATTAAGTGATCCCTAATGCCTTTTAACATGGTTATTCTCTGGTTCTGTGGCTTATACCAAATGGTAATTTTAGGATTTCCCTAAAGAGGTAAATCCTGTTTAATTGAATCATCTGGTAAATGAGATTTACTCTAAATACACAATGAACACAGATAACCACATTTCAAAGAACTAGAATACAATAAGTCATTGGTTAACAGAAATTCTCCAGGCTTAACTGGAAAAATCCCCTTTTAATCAAGCTTATTGTTGAAAGACTTTCTAAAATACCAGAGTTCAGTTTCCTGCCTTTCTAAGCACAGGAGATGCAGCAGTGCCGGGCAGGCAAGGGGAACTGGTGAGTCAATGTCTGGATGGCCCTGCCACCTGGGCTGAAGGGGCGGCAGCAGAGCCGCGAGAGGTCCTCTCAGGCCACTCTCAGCCAGGGGGGTTGCTGGGGATCAAGGACCAGCTGGCTGGGGCCAGAAGATCACTGCACTGGGACCTCATCAGCCTCTTTGCAGGACTCGTGCCCCAGGGCTTAACATCCACTCTGGGAGTGGGAATTACCTCACTCCTAAGCTGGGAATTCATTGAAAACTGGCACTGGCGGAGATGTGTGTTGAGGTTGAAGGTCATAAAACCCAGAGCTCCTTCCCTCTGAAAAGAGTACGAGTTTGGAGCCAAACAGATCTTAGTCAGAATCTAGACTCTTCCACTTCCTAGATGTATGACTTTAGGCAAATGCCTCAAGCTTTCTGAGTCTTAGTTTCCTCATCTATAAATTGGAGATAACAATACTCTTTCAAAGAGTGGTTATGAGCACTAAATGAAATCATGTCTGCTAAATGGCTGGTGTAGTGTTAGGGATTTACTAAGTGCTAGATAAGAGGAAATTCTTCTTCCGTTAGTAAGTAACACCTTTTATTGCTTAAAATCCAGTCTGATTTTCCAGTCTTTTTTCTTAATAGGGTTAGAAAGTCAATACCAGTCACCTTCCATGATAGACTTCCACTTTCCATGATAGACATTTGAGGAACTGTTTACAGAATTGGAAGCTGTCTCTTGTTCCCTCCTCCCTTCCATCCTATGCTATCATTCTGAAATACGCCAGCCTTAAAATCAGAACCAAGATCTTGATTTTGCAACCATTTTGCTAATCATTGATTCAGTCAAGCATCATCAATGGATGGTAAAGTTTGATGAAGGCAGAGTATTCACAGGCTTAAAGTATCTCCTCTTAAATTACTTATAAATTACAAAGGGAAAAAACAGTAACTTTACCATGGAAAAACCTGGCAGACACCTTCACCTCCATTGGTGAAGTTAACATCACCAATCCTGGGACAAACAGACATCATGTTGGCTCCTGATATGATGCACTGAGATGCACAGCATCACTTCTGTGAGATTCCTGCCAACAAATGCCTAACTTTAATCTGATCACGAACAAACATCAGACTAACCCAAGCTGAGGGACAGTTTACAAAATGACTGGCCTGGATTCTTGAGAAATATCAGTGCCATGAAAGAGGAAGAAAAGCTGAGGAACTGTTTTACATTAAAAACTAAAGAGATATAAGAATTAAAAGGAATTAAAATTAAAAGAATGTATGCTCTGGATTGGATCCTGGACTAGAAAAAAATATCATTATAAAGAACATTATTGGAATAATTAGGTAAGTTTTAATATGGATTGTACATTAAATGATAGTATTATATAGACTTTAAATTCCCTGATTTCGATTTTATGGAAAAGAACATCCTTGTTCTTGAGAAATTCACACTGAAGTATTTAAGGACAAAGAGGTATAATGTCTGCAATTTACTCTAAAATAGTCGAAAAAAAGAAAAGTATAAACATGTAAAAACACGTACAAGGAGAAAGAGAATATTTAGACAAATGCAGCAAAATGTTCACATCTGGTGAACTTGAGTGAAGAGTACAGAGGAATTCTTTGTACATTGTACTAGTCTTGCAACCTTTTGGTAAGCTGAAATTATTTCAAAAGTAAAAGGAAAAAAGAAGAAAAAGTCTGAGCCAGGGGTTAGTTAGAGCCGGGCACAAAGCCTCACATCATTTGGCCTGCAGCGCGGTGAAGTAGAAAGAGCCCTGACTTGCAGACGAGGTTCAAGCCCAGCCCTGCCAACTGCAAGATACTTAACATCTCTGGATGTCTGTCTCTTTACTCCAAAATGTAGAGAATAATAGTACTGCCTCTCCCTTAGGGTTGTCAAGAGGACTAAATTAGGGAGTCGATGTAGAAAAATCCGGCACATGCCAAAATATTATTCATGTATTCTACAAGTATATGCTGCTAAGTGTCCAGAAGTGAAAAATACAAACAGAATTCTTGCCCTCAGGTAGCTTATACTCAAGTCAAAAAGGTGGAAAATAAATGACTAAATGAAGGGCAGACATATAGTTACAAACTGCCATAAATTCTATGAGGGTGACAGAGTGTGTCTAGAGAGATGGGGAGAGATGGGGAAGCCTACCACTTACAGGGTGGTCAGAGGAAATGCCATTTAAGCAGAGCCTGCAGAAGGAGGAAGAGGGAAGGGCTGGCAGTCTAGGTGGTGGGAACAGCAGGAGCAAAGGCCCTGAGGTGGGTGAGAACTTGGTATATACGAGAAATGTGACCCTCTCTCCTCAGCTAGAGCATTTATAACTCCTGTATGTTCTGTGAGGGAAGGGGCAGCATAGCACCGAGCACAGATTGGACACTCAGTGTTTGATGAGTGAATAAGCGAATGGGTGTTCTTTGGTTTCAATATTTGCCATGAGGAGATCTCTCTCTCTGCCCTTAGCTGCACTATGTGGTGAAAAGAAAGGAGGCTTCTTCTGAACTGGCAGCTCTGGAGTTTTCCTCTCTGTGGGCAACTTGCTTAGATCACAGAGCCGGGAGGGACCCCAAAAGTTCCACGCTCCCATCTCTCGTGGTAGAGGGAAGAAGCCAAGGCCCAGGCTTGGGACAGACTTGCCAGAACCCATGGATCTGGTTGGGGGCCCACGTCTGGTGCTTTCCCAGCCCCGCAGCCTGCCTTGTTTATTTGTTCAGCAGGTTTGTTCAACCATGGCACAGCCTGATTTGACTCTTTAAGAGATGAGCCAAAAAAATCACAGAAAAATGGTTTGCTCTTGGAGCTAAGGATTGGGGCAGCCAAGGTGGGAGACAGGGTTCTGGCCAGCTCTGGGGCAGAGTTTTGGCTTGTCCTCTGCTGTCTTTTTCCCTCCTGCCCTTGAGAACCAAAGGGACTCCAGTGGGATTGCCTGTCTCTCTGTCCTGTTTCTCCAGGACCTTGATGTGGCCAGCCTAGAACTTTCAACTGTTAAGATCCCTGGTTCTCATCTCCACCCTCATTAGCTCCATCCCAAACCCCAGCTTCCAGCCACCAAGTTCAAGCCACAGCCTGATCCACTTGACCAGCCCTGGGATGGAGGTGTTGGGCCCAGCACCTGGATCGTTCTGCCCCCCTCTGCCTGCATCGACCTCTTTCTCCCTGCTTGTGAACTCTTGCTTATCCTTCAAAACCCAGCTGTTATGTAAAACCTTGAACTGACTCCCCGGGTAGTCTGCCAGCTACGTTTTAAATTTTAAAAAGCCCAACCAGGATAAACAGGATAGCTAAAATGCTGGATTTCTTTGCTTTTGTGTAACTAGATACTAACTCAGTGTCATAATGTTAGTTATCTCATGTTGATCAGAAGCACTTATTTGCAGTTACATAAATGTTTGATTACAAAAAAAACTTGAACACCTTAAAAATGCAATCTGTGGGACTTCCCTGGCAGACTCTGCGCTTCTGCTGCAGGGGGCATGGGTTCAATCTCTGGTCAGGGAACAAAGATCCCACATGCCGCTTGGCTCCCCCACCCCACCCCCAAAAAAAAAGAAGGTACAAAAATGCAATTTGTAAGGCTGACAAAATAATTTATTTAAATATTAATTAAGGCCAGGTGGTAGAGGGGATGAAGTAAGGATGACAAAAGGAATCCTGGTGGTAAAAACATGACTCTAAGGTCCTCTGCAGCCTTTTGATACACAGGGCTGCCTCATTTCCCCAAAGGCTTGGTACACAGTAGGTGCTCAGAAAGTATTCATTGAATACCGTATGTGAAAGTATAGGAGTATGCAAGGATGATGACTAGAGTCACTGAAGCCTCTGTCAACCCTAGTGGCTGTCCCTTGGGGACCAGACTAATAACCAATGCAGGAGCTGTCCTAGCCTCAGGCCCTTTTCCCCTAACTGCCAATCCTTAGTGTTCACCCAAGTAGCACTGAGATTAGTCAGAACCTGGGCACGAGGCTGTGTATTCTGGAGCCCCGCCAGGAAGCAGGGGCAACAGCCTGGATTCTGATGCCCATTGCAGCCCCGTCTACCCCTTTGCTCCAGGCAGCTCCCCAAGAAGCTTGAGTCTGACCAGTTGTGGGAGGCGCTGCTCTCCTTCACTTCCAAAATTAGCTCAGACCTTAAAAATCACAGCCTGGCGCCTGCTCTTCTCATGACGAGGAAAACAGGAGATGTCAGAAGTCTCCCTAGGTATCGGCAAGAGAACAGCTCCTCTGCTCCCTCCCTTCCTTGTATGAGGTCATTGAATCAGGATGACAAAGCAAACAGTGACAGGTTGGGACTTGTTCCTGGACTGATTCCAGGGTTGCCCCAGCCCCTCCCTCCTCCTCCTCAGAATGGCAGACCCAGGTGTGGACAACAAACAGACCTGGACTCGGTCCTTGGGATCTGGGAAATGGACACTAGTTGGGAGGCATCCTCCGTGGTGGAAAAGAGGAGGTCCTGGATAGACCTTGGTGGAACTGGGAATCGTGATATTGGCACCACCGGACACCTGCACAGTTTTCCAGGCTTCAGTGTACTTTCATTTATTCTCATTTGAGTTAAGGAGGACAAGGATTCTTTTCTGACTTTACAGATGAGAAAACTGAGACTTGTTTAAGGTCAGCAACTTAATCAGGGTAACATGGCTTAAGGGTTACAGAGCCAGACATGAAAGAGTTTTGTGACTCGAGTTACAACCATCTTCCCACCTCACCACAGTTCCTTGAACTTCACTCATTGGTATACTTGTCTCATGCTTTGTACCTTGTTGCATCCCACCATACTGTTACTTACTTAATGTTCTTCTTTAAATAAACTCACTTTAAAAACTGACCTCATTCTATGCAACAATATGTATGTGCATGTTTATAAATAATAATGTATTTATATGCGTAACTGCTAAAAATTAAACATTTTCATCCTCCTCCCCTAAAGTCAACTCTCATAATGCCTGGGATACTACTACACACTTTCAGAAACTGTCCAACTGTCCTCCGCCCTCCCTGCATTACTAATGATGGATTGTCATAGGCTGGCAGCCAAGCGGCTGCCCTTGTTGAAATGCTCAGCCAGTAGGATCACTCAGGGCCACCACTGTCGTTGTTAGCGCTGTGCCTCCAAATCACAGAATTACTGAATCAGGGGGGATAAGAAAGAGATCATGGAATCCAGCTCCTAGCGGGGAGAGCCTTATACAACACACCCACTCATAGTCCTAAAGGTTAAGGGAGCACCGTTCAGAGACAGAAAGAGGAATGAGATGTAGTCTTTGCTCTTGAAACTCACAAACCTTACAAACACAAACAACTGAAAACTAGAAGGAATAAGCAAAGGATCTGGAATTATGGTTCCACCATGAACTTGGCATGCCTTTGAACAAGTCACTTCATTTTCTGAGCCTCAGTTTCCTTAAACAGAGGTGATAACATCTCCTCTTTTTACACTTTAAGACAGATAGGAGATTCAGATTTTTGAAATGAGTGTGATATATCAAAATATCAAGTTGTACACCTTAATTATATACAATTTTTGTCAATTATTCCCCAATAAAGACAGTGGGGTGGGGGGTTGGTGTGAAAAAATGCTCTGTAATACAGTGTGTAAATAATAAACAGGCAATGCCTAAACTCCTCCATAGAATATGTGCATTATGACTGGAGAATGACTTTCTCTGGGTGAAACTAAACACCAGAAACAACAGGCTGGGAAGAGATTTAGGGAACACTGTTTGGACCTTGTCAGTGTCCCTAATTTGCTGCTTTCAGGTCTTGGATCTGGGAAGACATTGGTGACCTGAACCAGCTTGCTGCCCTGAGGTCTTTCAGAACCCTGATTCTGAAAGAGTTCAGGATGTGCTTCTTACTCTTTCTTCTGCTTTGAAACATTTGTCTTCTGGCTTTCAGCTCCAAGTGCAAGTTGCTGTACAGTGATGGGTCTTTACTGCCCTCTTGTGATCACTCCCTGTCATAGTTGCATTGACTTTTGAAGGGGTGTGCGTGACAGCCTGAGGAAACCAGAGCCAACCCTCAAGATCAAGATTTTCCAGGGCCAGCACAGGGCTTAAAGCCCAAATTAAAGCCAGCTGCTGTAATCCGGAGCTCCTTGACGGGAAGGGGTAGTTCCGCCTGATTTTGCCCCAAATAGTTCAGGAATCCAGGCCTGTGCCTGCATTAACCCTGCTAAAATGGTTAGTGCTTAGATTGTCCAGCTTGTCTGGAACAAGTTCTGGAAATGAAGGCAGCTCTAAGGTCCTTTCTCTGCCTGGAAAACCCAAGCGCAGGAAGGGCCAGGACTAGAACTTGCCCTGCAACCCTCACACCTATAAAGCAACAGTTAACTGAGCACGTATTTTGTGAACTGGTAGGTGCCATGAGGTGCAGTCGGGGTACAAAATAAGATAGTTCCCATCCCCAACTCAGAAAGTTTACAAACATAAATGACCCAAGCACACATATAATTAGCCGATGTCAGGTCATCCGAGCAAGGGGTATCACAGGAGTAGAAATAAAGTGCTGTAGGGCTGGTGGGAAAAGGGAGATTAGTGACAACCAGGGGGATCACGGTTTCCTGAAGATAGTGAGACTCAAGCTGAACTTTTAAAAATGAGTAGGACCTTAACCTAGTAGACATGAGCAAGGAAGACCACAATAATGCTAATAACTACATTTTGGGGAGCTGATTGGGTGTCAAGCATGGCTAAAGGTTTTACAGATAGCTCAGCTATTTAATCTCCACAACAGTATTATGAGGTAGCTATTACTTTCTCCATTTAACAGACAAGGAAACCGAGACTCAAGGCCATGTACGGCAAGACGTGATGGAAAATACATGAAGAAGTAAAAGCAGAAGTTGTGTTTGGGGCAAATAACCTATTATTACTAGAGTATGGGTTATACTTGGCGGGTAGCAGAAAGGGACAAGAGCAGATGGGGATGAGTTATGATGATCAAAAAGTACAGGAACCCTATGATATGGGATTTAAAAGCCTCAAATGAATTTGGACCTCACCCTTTGGATAATGGAGAACGTCTTGAGGTTTCAGAGCCAAGGATTCTGCTCAGTGATGTACTTTAGGATAACTCAGATGCATGGAGGACAGCTTGATGAGGCAGAGACAAAAGGGAGGGAGATCTGCGAGGAGTCATGAGGCGAGGCGAGCTTGGGTCAGGGCAGTGGGCAATGCAGAGGAATGAATCCTAAAATCTCTACACGGAGAAATTGTTGAGATTGACTTGGGGTACTTCGATTTTTAAAAAGTGGTTAAAAAAAAAAAAGAATGCACTTTAAATGGCTGAGCAAAACAAAGTTACAGTGTTTGGCTTCAAAGACCTCGAGAGACTTAAGTTATATGCTTCATGTTATACAACCCTCAACTACAAACATTTACACACGATGGTTATAGAATCCTCTTCCAGCAAAGGTCTTATGAAGCCTGCAGAAAGGCTTCCTCAAGAGATATGATACGTATGCACTGATTTATAAGATGTTCTTTCATGGGTTAGGTGGCAAGAAAAGTTGTCCTCTATAGGAGATAAACAGACTTTTACTTTTAAGGATAAAAGAAGACTCTAAATACTACACTTAAAATTCCATATGAAATTGGCAATTAGTATGGTCAGAACCAAGAATGTGAACTAAGTTCAGATAGAGAGTTATTATTAAATCTAGAAAAATCTCACACTACATATTTCTCACACTTTGCAAATGAAATAGAAATCTGTTCAGTCATATCATCAATTTTATTGATACTTCATTAAAATGTGTTACAAGTAAATTCTATGAAGACTTGAAATTAAAAAAACAAAAAGATTGATTTGGAGGATGAAGAAGGTGGAGCTACATTCAGTGGGAACCACTGTACCCTCACATGCTGAGCCCTCAAACCTGTCATCAGTGCCAGGTCCTCTTGGGGGGAGAAAGACTTCTGGTCTCCCGTGGAATAGAGGTCTCAGTCCCACCCTGGACTGTCGTAGTGCCAAACCTCTAAAACCAAAGCAGGGCACAGTCCTCTCAGATTGCTGAGAAGAAATCTTGAAAATGGTTCTCAATGCCCACATCAAATGAGGAATCTCATGATCAAAGAGCAGCCTGTCACAAGAAGACATGATACCAGTTTGATGCCATGACCCACCCTCCACAAAGGTCAAGGAGAGTTTTACGTCATTTCCCAGCAGTTTGTCAAACCTGGTTTGGTCCAAACAGGGATGGACCAAACCTTGTATGGGAACTCAGCCATGCCAGGGGTTTGCATTCCTGCTTTTGATTGCCACAGGGCTGGCAGGCTTCCTTCCCTCTGGCTCCCACTCTCAGGAAGCCGTCCACAGCTGCTGGTCACTTGTCACACACTATCCAGGAGGTGGCAGCATTTCAATGGTAAAGCAACAGATCCCCAGGCTGTGGCTAACGACTTCAAAGTTTGATAGGAATTGTGTCATTATTTCCCAAAGAGTTAACTCCATCCAGCTACAGTGAAGTAGTAATGGGTAAAGGCTTGTAATGGGCTATAAGGAAATAATGGGACTTCATACTTCCTATGCTAGATTGGGACAATTCCAGGGAAAATATTTATAGCAGGCACTCAACAAACATTTATTGCATATACCAGGCACTATGCAAAATCCTTAGAAATGTCCTAAAGCAGACAAAGAGATTTGCTTTAAAGTCCACTCACACCCCTGACCTTTCCTTCCCGAATGATGTTCACTGTACCACTTATTTACTTTTTCCCCAAATAAATAAGTACCTATAGCCAAGAAAAACTGTTCCCAATACCAAAGATATGGAGACCAGTTGTCCAAGGCTGGGGTCTGCCTGCAAAATTCATGCCTGCCACCTGGTCTTCAAAATCACCTGAATCTTAGGCTCACCTGGTAGAAGACTGAAACTGCTCTCTAGCCCTCTCTTGAGATCCAGACCTCTACATTCAACTGCTTTCTGGACACCTTTACTTAGATGTCTTAAAGGGACATCAAGTTCAACTTGTCCAAATGGAATTCACGATCTCCTCCACCTCCACCTGGTCCTCCTCCAGTGTCCCCTCATCTCAGCAAATGACATCATCGGCCATTCAGATATATAAGCCAGTGATCTAGGAATTACCCTCCAGCTTCCTTCCCCCTTCACTCCCAGACAATCCATCACTCAGTCTCAGCCATTCTACTTGTTAAAATATTGCAGGGACCCCTTTCTATCTCTGTATCTCGATCTCCACTTAGTTCAAGCTGCCATCATCTTTCACCTGGATCTCTGCAGCAGACTTCTGACTGGTCTTCCTGCATCCTCTTGCCCTCTTCCATCCTTCCTCCAACCTGTAGCTTAAGTGTTCTTTTAAGGACCCAAATCTGACCACTTCACTATCACTAACATCCCAGTGGCTTCCCGTTGTTCTTTAAATACAGAGGCAGATATGATACAGAATTCCTGGGGAGGCCAGGAGAGACCAGGGACACCCTACTTACAGATAACCTGTTGCGTTCTTGCTGTAACAATATTTTTTTGTAATGACTAATAACCTTGCTTTCGTTTCTGTGAAAAGGAGACTAGATCACTTTGATTTCTGGTAACCAAAAAACTGCAACCCATACAGTTCAGGAGGGGGTAATTAGCCTTCTGGATAGAAACTTTTCAAATATCCTAAAGACACTGTAATGAACATCTTGAGTCAGGTGAGACCCCAAAGATGAATTTGCCTAGAGCTGAGTGGGCCAAACCTGGCCTGCCACCTGTTTTTGTTTTTAAAATATTTATTTATTTATTTGACTGTGCTGGGTCTTAGTTGTGGCGTGCTGGATCTTTAGTTGCGGCATGTGGGATCTAGGTCCCTGACCAGGGATGGAACCCAGGCCCCCTGCATTGGGAGCATGGAGTCTTAGCCACCGGACCACCAGGGAAGTCCTGCCACCTGTTTTTATAAGTAAATATTTATTGGAACACAGTCACACTCATTCATTTGTATACTGCCTATGCCATTTGCACTCCAATGGCAGAGCTGAGTAGTTGCGACAGATTATATGGCTTGCAAAGCCTCAAATACCTGGCCATTAATAAAAATGGTTTGCTGACTGCTCTAGAGGTTCTCCATTATGGGCCGCACATTAAAATCACCTGGAGTGCTTTTAAAAGGGATCAACTCAGAGATTCTGATTAAATTGATCTGCCATGGGATCCTAGTATTAGAATCAAAAACTTCAAAAATTTCCCTAGGTAATTCTAATATGCAGCTACAGTGGAGAATCACTGATATAATCCAGTCTCCTCTCACAGGTAAGTCGGCCCAGATGTCAGGATATGTCTCCTTTTTGTAATGAATAACAACTACTAATATCTACAAATCCCTGTAAAGCATATCCATCTACATGGTCTCATTTTATCCTAGAACAAATCCAAGGTCCAAAGAGCAAAAAGCGTTACTGTCCCTGCTTCACACATGACAGAATTCAGGCTCAGGGAAAGGTCATGTCCCCAAAGTCTCCTATTTAGTAAAGAGAAGCTAACACTCACGTGCAGGTCTTTTGAAACAAGTCCACTGACCACTGATATTAATTGTACAAGTTACATATTTATATTTTATTTTGGCCAATGGAGTCCTACTTGCTTTCATGCTCTCAAGACACAGGACCATACCTACCCCTCCCACAACATTTAGATATCTGCCTTCCTAAAGCAGACGATGCTCTGTGTAGTCCCTAGGATTCCTCAAGGTCACTGTGAGGGCAGAGTGAGGAGGAGAGGATTGTATGCATGCAGATATGTGTGTGTACATCCAATCCCCATCCATCCCCAACTCAATTCAACCAGAGCAGGCATATTTTTTACCTGTTCAAGTATTAGGGTTCCACATACAATTCTGTTTGAATCAGGAGTTTCACCTTTGAAGACCACTGATCTGGCTCAGACCTCAGTCCGTGGTTTTGATCCAAGGTGGCACAGACACTCTGCTCCCGAATTCCTGTCACTTCTTACATCATCAACAAGTTCTTCCCTGTTGGTCTAAATGAAGTCCAAAATAATAGTTTCTCATAATGCCAATACTGGTATTGTTTTTTGAGAAATCAGACTTATTTTTAGTAGAACAGACATCTGTTAGGGTAACTGAAGTTTCTTGTTACTGCTTCCTGCCCACCTCATGCATCCCATATAATCCATATTGGGAAAGCATCATCCTCATCCACTCCCTCTCGCTGGGCCACAGCCTTTCTCCTGCCTGCTCACTATGTCTGCCTCCAGCATAATCCACTGGTTTTCCACCTTGCTTCCACTCTTAGGCTTTCCTTTCCTGTGGAAGTGAGGCACTGATGATGGGAAGTGGGGGACGGGGTGGGAATAAGACATATTCTTCATTTCTTCATGTTTCCAGGGAGGAAGGAACGTTTATTCCCCTCTCTACAGAGGTGAGAAACCCTACAGTGGGCAGAACACATCCAGCTTTTAATTTTGTGACCTTATCTGCACCTTTCCACAAGAGGAGGAGTGACTAACCTAACTGGTCAGAGTCCAGGATTTTCAAAGAACTGAGTTTTTATCAGCATCAGTGCCTGAGTGCACGAGGTGTGCTGTGGTCCTGAACTGTGTCCTCATAAGTCAGGGTCTGTTCTCAAACCTGGCAGGAGGATTATAGTGCGAGGGAGTAGGAAGCCCCCAGTGTGTAGATATCTTTTTAGTTCCAAGAATGACATAGACACTCAGGGTTACACCCTGGCATGACCTCATATTTCAACACTTATTTGAGGAGGCAATTACCAGTGAATCCTAAAGCCTAATTGCCAGAAGCACCCTATTGCTCAGTAAAAGCGTAGTCCCTAAAGCTTAAGACAGACACTGTAGCCTTAAATAAACATGAGACATCTTCAAGTTCTCATTTAACAGAGTCATGTCTCTCACTTTACTAATTCTCAAAATATACGGTTCCTTTTTACATACATACACAAACACTTTTAAACATAAATAGCAAATTCAAAAGAATCAGATGGGTAGATAAATTTAGGAAGCCAAGAGCACAGAAGAAAAGGCCAGTCACCAGATTTTACAAATGATCATCTGAACTCCTTCTCTGGACATTCAACTTGATATATTATCCTAAATATCCCATGTCACATGGTCCACAAGGTCTTCCTTTAGGATTCGGAAGCAATCAATAGCCATACTTATCATTAAGATGGGTCCTGCCATCTCCACTTTGGCCTAGATCAGAGTAAAAAGCAGACAAAAAGCAAGCATTTTAGTACCTAAATTTCTATCATTAGTATATTAGAAACCCAATCCATAGAAAAAGCAACCTGTGATAAGCATATGGGAAAACAAGCATCTCATATATTGCCTTGAGGGTATAGTAGGAACATAAACTAGTATAATCCCTATAGAATGCAATTTAAGGTCTCTTAAAAATGTTTGTAGCCTCTGATCCAGCATGTTGACGTTTAAGAATTTTTTCCTACAAGTACACCTTTACACTTGCAAAACTACACATATTAGAGGTTACTTATTGCAGACTTGTTTGTAATGGCAAAAGACTGGAAACACAGCAAATATTCATTGAGGAAACTGGTTAAATAAATAAAGGTATATCCATACTATAAAAAAGAACTATGCTACCATTACAAAAAAAAAAGAAAAAAAGAAATCTATAAGTAGCTATGGAAGGATGTCCATATATTATTAAGTGCAAAACAGTAAGGTATAGAATATGCTTCCATTTGTGTAAAAAAAGTGATGAAATATTATGTATTTTATTGCTTACATAGGCATTTTACATTATATATGTAAGTCATAAGAAACTGATATTTGGTTATCTTTAGAAAAAAAGTGAGTAGCTAAAGCACAGCTAGAAGACTTTTTTTTCCCCTCACTTTAGAGAAAATTTAAAATACATGTAAAAGTAAGGAGAAAAATATAATGAACCTCCATGTACCCAGCACCCAGCGTTAACCATGATTGACATGTGGCAAATCCTGCTTTATCTCTTGCCTCTCCTCTATCTTCCCTCATCCTCCACCACTGGACTATTTTAAGGGAAATCCCAGGTATCATTCCATCTGTGAACACTTCTGTACATATTCCTGGAAGACAAGGACTTTTTCTAAAAAACATAACTCAGTATCACTCACACTTTAAAAAAAAATTAACAATAATTTCCTAGTATCATCACATATCTAGCTAGTGTTCAAAATTATCTGACTGGCTTATAATTTTTTTTAATAATTGTTTGTTTGAATAAAGATCCAAACAGAATACACAAATTATATTTGGTTGATATGTCTTTTAGATCCTTTAATCTACCCAGAAGGGAGACTTTTCCACTACATACTCTTGTAATGTTCTTATACTGAACCTTAAATATATATTACCTATTCAGAAACCTAAATAAATAAATATTAGAGGAAAAGAAAAGTAAAAACCATCTACCTTCAGGTGGGACCCACACACAGTAATCTGGATCATCTTCTGGATAGTTGGAGGAAAGTGTCAGTGGAAGCTGCAAAAACAGATAGGTTATTTTATTCAAAAGAATTTTAACTCTAAGAATTATTGTCCCTATCCCCGTGAGCAAACAAAAATTAAGAGAGAACAGCTTCCACTAATGATCTTGACATAAGTAACCAAAAATGGGGGAGCATTCTCTCCCTGAATCTTGTTTTTCCACAAAGCCTCAACAAGCTGATTTTCAGCCAGTGAGAGTGATGTTTTTTCTACAAGAGGCAGTCAAGACAGGTGTGACTCTAAATGATATAACCTCCACAGAGGACAATTTGACATTTGCCTTTTGACTCAGGTGCAGAAGAGTTAACAAAGCAAGCCTGACTGCTATCCTTTGAAAGGCCTGTTTGAAAGGCTTGTTGGTGGCCATCTGGGAACTTGGATTTCAAGAGGGTTCCCACTACCCTAACTGACAAAGAGTGGCCCACTGGGCCAAAACTGTTCGTAAAAACAATGTGGTTTATGCTGAACACCTGCTTTCCTCCTAGGACAATGGAATTTGGGTAGATGCCAGGCAGGGTATACCTATGTGATCAGTACCCAATATAAATCCTGGGTACTAAGCCTCTAATGAGCTTTCCTGGTTTCACAAGTTGTCACTCTTTGTGAGGGGAATTAAGCACATCCTATGTGACTTCACTGGAGAAGGACCCTTGGAAACTTGTACCTGGTTCCCCGGACTTCACTCCATGTTCCTTTTCCCTTTGCTGGTTTTGCTTACTATTCTTGTGATGTAATAAATCACAACTGTAAGTTCCACCACATGCTAAGTCCTGTGAGGCTTCTTGTGAATTACCTAGCCTAAGGGTGGTCTTAGGGACCTCCCGACACCAATTCCACTTCTGGGAACTTACAGTATCCATACAAATTATATACACATAAGGTTATTCATTATAGCACTGTTATAATAAAAGACTAGAAAGAACCCAAGTGTCCATCGATAGACACCCCCCAAAAAAATGAAGTCGATAGAGTACACCCACACAGTGGGAAGCTCTCAGTGCACTGATAGACAATGATTTCCACCACAGGTTAAAAAAAAAAAAAAAAAAAATCACAGTGTAGCATGCAGTATATTACATTCTACCTTTTGTGTAATAAAAAGAGGAAAATAATATATTATTCAAATGTCTTTGTATGGCATATTAGGATATGAAGAAAGATTCACAAATTAATAAAAGAGGTATCTGAGCAATTATAAAGAACAGAGCAGATAGAGACAAGAATAGAGAATCCAAAAATTCAAAAATACAAATAAAAGAGCCCAGATTTCTAGAAGAGAGGGTAGCAGGCAGCTGGGAATTCTGCTAAGATAATCCCTGGATTCACTCTTCTGGACATGGCCCATGGCAAAGGGGTTCATTTTTACTTTCAGAGAAATGAAGATGATGACTAAAGCACTTACTTTGCCTACACCAGGAGCTTTCTTTTTCTTCAATTCATCTCTTCTTTTCTCATATTCATTCTTTGATGCTAATTTATGAAAAAGAAAAAAAATAAAAGAGGCAATAGCTATTTCAGAAAAATAAAATGGAAAAGAAAAATTCCTCCCTAAAGAGCATTATAATTATTGAAAAAAACATCACAATCTAATTCTCAAAAATTCCTTCTACTACTGTAAAGACTATATAGAGAGAACTGTCCCTTCGTTAATAACCTTAGTTTTCAAATCCTAAGCCTAAATTTAATCACACCTTTCGAAAAGGTAAAGGAAAATGGGGCTGACTTTACTATTTTACAATTTAATCATTACAGTTAAAAGCAGTAGAAAACCGGAAAAAAACAGTCCTTTTAATAGCCCATCCTTTCAACCAATTTATTTTAATAATGTTGGAATCACCCCCATGATAGGCACATATTCAACCCTGGGAGATGTAAAATTGTAGAGAGCTTTGCATGGCCAGAGGGAAACATGAAGGCATTAGGTGCTTTGGGGGTCAGGGGGGGAAACCCAGGAGACAGAGGAGGAAAAGAAAGGCAAACAGGATGGCACCAAACATGAACCTCTCATATATTCCAACTCTGTCCACAGCCCTGGCAGTAGCATCTACCCAGTGTCTGCGCCTCTCAGGTCAGCTGCCACCCCCTCCTCTGTGACACCAGTTGGCTGCCTGTGTGTGGAGCAGCAGTGGAGTCTCTGTGCTACTTGCCTGAGGGTTCCTCACACGATGCAGCTGTCTCACTAATCTCTTGGTAACCTTTATTCTGTTCCACTTGGCTGAGTTGAGACATGTTTTCTATAAAATGCAGAACCAAAGCATATCGTATTACTTAATTCGTGGTGGGGAACCAAGAAAACAAATCAAAAGCAAGAAAAGCTAAGTACCTACATAATCATCCACTTTTACTATCATTAGCTTCAACTAACCTTAATAAGGTTTTCAATAGTAAATGTGTCTCCAGAGGTCTAACAGAGAACCACCAATTTTCCACTTCAAAAACTGGCCAACTCTGAGGTAAAACTTTTTAGCAATACTTACCAAACCCTTAAAAATGTACATATTCCTCGGCCTAGAAATTCTACTTCAAGGAACATATTCGAAGAAAATAATCAGAGATGAGCACCAAGATTTATTATATACAAGTATGTTTATAATAGCAAAAATTAACAAATAACTTACATGTATAATAATGTGGAGTTAAGTAAATTATGGCACATTCATGTAATGGACCACTTTGCCCCTTATTAAAATCACATTTTAAAAGACTATTTTAAGACATAGAAAAAAATAGGTTATAAAATAGCATGTACAATACAATCCCAATGTTATTTTATTAATAAATTAATGAATGCCTGGAGTAATCCCTAATTAGCTGCAGATTTACTAATTAATGTATCTTATAAACCAAATTTTTAAATCTGCTATTTTTATTTTATTTATTTTGCGGTACGCGGGCCTCTCACTGCCGTGGCCTCCCCCGTTGCGCAACACAGGCTCCGGACGCGCAGGCTCAGCGGCCATGGCTCACGGGCCCAGCCGCTCCGCGGCACGTGGGATCCTCCCGGACCGGGGCACGAACCCGCGGCCCCTGCATTGGCAGGCGGACTCCCAACCACTGCGCCACCAGGGAAGCCCTAAATCTGCTATTTTTAGACACACATATTTACTTCGGTCCCTTAAACAAAAAAAATACAGTACTTACTGCTCGCCTCCCCACTGACCTGTTTATGTAACACCTTTACAATGGGTGGATCAAAGATTAGACTCTGCAAAAAGGATGCTTTCCTTTTTTGAAAAGGCCAAGCATTGTGCCAATAACAAAGGAAAATGCAAAAACAAAAGATTTACTTCTCACAGATGAGGAAACAATAACTTTTCTGTGTCTAAAACAGCTGAAGGTGACTCAGGAGAAGGTCTACATACCAGGCCTAGTGTTTTTACATGGACTTGCCTGGTTTGTTTTGGAAGTCCATATGCATACATTCCCATACACGTTTAATGCCAGTGTTTTTTGCTTTTCCTCATGCTCCTTATTTTCTGTGCAGTCTTAATCTTGCTAAGCAGTTTGGCCAACCTGCAGGAAAATAACCCCTGCAGCTGACAAGGGTTAAGAGGATACTAAAAAGATAAACAATAATCTCTGGGCGTGGGAGATTCCCCTTTTCTTCTTTGGGCTTTTATGTATGATCCGAAGTTTCTAAAATGAACATATGTGCCTTTTATAATCAGAAGAAAACATATTTAAAAACTAATCAATTCCCTCTTTTATATTTTTCATCAGCCCTTCGTTGAGGTGGGTGAATACAACATGTCAGGTTCTCTGCTAGGTACCACAGACAAAAAGATGAATAAGGCATGATGCTTCCTGAGAAGTACAACCAGTGGGTACAATTATGTTTAGCCTCTGTTTCAGGGACAGGGGAGAAATGAATAAGGGGAGGCTTACCCCGAGACCACCTAATCAGGCCCCATCATCCACCCTGTTCCACTGCCCTCCAATCACAGAGTGGCAGCAGCTCAGGACTGTTCCACAGCTGCTGTGGTTTCAGATTCCACAGCTTTCAACTGTCCATAATTCTGGAACACACTGGAAATACTTGCCCTTATTTTACAATGAGGATAAATAATGACTGGCAATCAAAGAAAGACCAGGAAAGTATGTTTCCACAGAGTCAGGTGTATCACACATCACAAAGTGTCACAAAGCCAAAATGCACAGGCAAGAACTGGCTTTGCTTTTTCAAACCTATCCACGATGAATGTATATGCCCACTGAATAGCACAGGAAGGAGAAAGAAGACATTACCATGATTTTTTGTTTCTTTAGAACATGTGAAATCTGTGGGAGGACCTGTTTCCTGCACTGCTCCTTCTGGCTCTATCTCCTGCTGCAGCCTACTGCTCCCCGCCTCCATTTTCTTCTTTTCATGCTCCTCCTTTTCTTTCTCCTCCTGCTCTTCCTCCTCCTCCTCCTCCTCCTCCTCTTCTACTTCAGGCTCATCCTTCATTCTCATTAGAGTTGGAGGGAGTTCTGGACGCTTGGGGGGTAACTTCTATGAGGGAAAAAAACCCATGAACAAGCAGTTCTACAATATGACAGAGACAAATCTTTCCAAGGGGGTTAAGCTAAATGAGCAGAATGTCTAACTTCTCTAGGCGGATCAACCCTGCCGAAGTTTGTTGGAAGGAGGACTTTCACGTGAAATATTATCCATCTATGAATCCTTCTAGGGTCAAAAGAACATGAAGTATGAAACACTTGAAACATCTTGTAGGGAACAAAAACATTTATTCCAGGTATGATTTACTGAGTACCAGCTGTAGGAATTCTGTCCTGTTACCCCTCATGATATTAAATTCATTACAAATCTTTATTCATTAAAAAATCTCCTAGGGAGTAAATCAGACACACATTTCTAAAAAATATATCATTTGTGCAGCTTTTTCATTTTAGATTTAACACAATTTCAAGGAAACAAGATATGTAAATCAGTAAAACAGATCCTGAAGCAAAAGAAATTTCTTGAATAAGGTCAAATATTCTAATCAACACCTTTCAATAAAAGTAATTATTAGAGGGCTTCCCTGGTGGCGCAGTGGTTGAGAATCTGCCTGCTAATGCAGGGGACATGGGTTCGAGCCCTGGTCTGGGAGGATCCCACATGCCGTGGAGCAACGAGGCCCGTGAGCCACAACTACTGAGCCTGCACGTCTGGAGCCTGTGCTCCACAGCAAGAGAGGCCGCGATAGTGAGAGGCCCGCACACTGCGATGAAGAGTGGCCCCCGCTTGCCACAACTAGAGAAAGCCCTCGCACAGAAATGAAGACCCAACACAGCAAAAATAAATGAATAAATTAATAAACTCCTACCCCCAACATCTTAAAAAAAAAAGTAATTATTAGAAAAAGTTCATCACAGCTTAAAGAATAGGAAGAAGGTACCAAAGTATGTTAGGTATATCATTTTTTAAACATAGGATTTAGCTCAGTAATCCTAAGGAGAGCTTTTTAGTAAAGAGTTTTTCTTCTAACTAAAATACCCTCTCCCCACCTCACAGAAAAGCTTCCATCACAGGTAAACCACATGGTTCTCACTCAGGACACATGGTTGGGACTTCAGACCTCTGCCACCAGAGGACAGTTTACCCTAATTCAAGGTGTTATGGACTGAACTGTGTCCCCCCAAAATTCATGTTGAAGTCCTAACCACCAGTACCTCAAAATGTTACTTATTTGGAGATAAGGTCTTTAAAGAGTTGATTAAGTTAAAACAAGGCTGTTAGGGTGGGGCCCTAATCCAATATGACTGGTGTCCTTCTAAGAAGAAGGAAAGTCACCAGAGTTGCAAGTGTACAGAGGGATGACCATGTTAAGAGGTCATCAAGGCAACAAGAGGGCAGCCATCTGCAAGCCAAGGAAATAGCCCTCAGAGGAAACTAACCCTGCTGGCATGTTAATCATGGACTCCTAGCCTCCAGAACTGTGAGAGAATAGATTTCTTTTGTTTAAGACACCTAATGTGTGGTATTTTGTTATGGCAGCCCTAGCACATTAATACATAAGGTTATGCTCTTTGGGGTGATGAAAACCTTTTAAAAATTGAATCTATAAATAAGGATGTACAAAGAGCAAAAACATACATCAGTGAAGTATTAGAGGATAGTAGAAAGATCACAACTCAAGAGATATAAGACCTGGATTTGATTGCATCTAGCTACTTAACAATGGTGTGATCTTGAATTTAACCTCTCTGACCCTGCTCCTCAACTGTGGGCGGTAATAATTCCCACACATCATAAGGTGTTGGAAGGATTAAACAAAGTAAGAAAAACCATATGGCAGAACCAGGTGTAGAGATTATGTTACTACCAAGTGTTAGCTGACTCTGAATATTACAACATCTAACCACCAGGAAAAAAAGCAAAAAAACCCAAACAAACCCAGAAACCACAGGAGACCCTTTCTTAAACACAACATTGATCACAAATTAATAAACTGGTATTCTAATTCACAAATCGGTTACATGCAAATTGATTCACATGAATCGATTCATCAATTCTTGATAAGCCTAGGCTGAAGAGAAAAATCCAAGAACCACGTCCTGGGAAAGATGTGATCATACCAAGCCCACAGCCCCTTTTAACATGACTGTGGGATAAGTCATCTGAGTTTTGAAAAGAAAAGAGATAAATTAGCTCAGGATAACTCAAGAGCTAAAAGTTTTAACACCTTGACCCACAACTTACCCCTATTGTTCCAGTTTTTAATTTGAATTTGCTTCCTCCTTTCATGGCACCAAAGAGAGGCAGTGTAAGCTTTTTAGCTTTGTTTTCTCCATCTGTAGCCTGACTTTCAGTTCTAGGAAGAAAGAATAATTATCTATTCCAGTGAGGCCAAGGTTTTATCTAAAAATACCATGGTAAAAAAAAAAAAAAAAAATACCATGGTAAACAAATTTTTGGCACCACAAAACTTTCCACAAAGTGAACATTTATGCATACACGAATAAGAAAGAGGTATTCAGGCCAGCAAAGTTTGAATGGACAACACTGCTGATTGTCACAGACACAGAGGTATTAAGGGCAAGATAAGGATACTACCTTAGTCTAGCAATTTACAACATGCTACATGACTTCACATTAATAAAACGATGCCTACAGTACACAGGTCACTGGCAAAGGAGAATACACAGGCATGCCCCATCCCCACTAAATGGCAGGAGATGGATCCATGGTGTAAAGCCCTATTTGCCATCAACCTCTGAAGAGGACTCAGTGCTTTACTTACTTACCTGGAGGCCACACTTATCATAACCAAACACCAACAGCTCTGAGCACAGAAGTTTAAAAAAAAAAAAGTATGTGTAAAGGGTGTAGGAGGCAGGATATCCTGTGTAGTGAGTAACAACAAAGACTTAATGAGAGACCCCACAACTGGCGAGCTTGTCAATGTTCTCAGTGGCTGAATATAGTTATAAAAGTTAAGCACATGAGGGTAAAGCTGAGGAAGAGCAAAGAGAAGAGATTGTAGAAATTAGAAAAAAGCAGTGGAAAAAAGAACAAAGCAAAACAAAAAGGATGGCAGTTGAGTTGACAAGACATTCAGAGAGTAGTCAGCGGTGACAATGACAAGATAGCATGAGGAGAAAGAGGGGAGAAAGCCCTATGCTTTCTTCACATTGACTACAGGACAACCCTGCCTTCTGGAATATAAGGACAGCACTGGCCCTCCTGGCTCACAGGGACCCATACAAGAAACTGACTACGCTGCTCAACCCTGAAGCCCCATTTCCACTCCTGCCTTCTTTTACCTAAGTCTTACCCCCTCAGTGGTGCTCTTGAGCCTAGCCTCACCCCACTTCTGTACCAGAGACAGACCCACTGCCTTGCTGAGGCCATCAGAGGAAATCCTGCCTGCCTGGCCTTAAAGACGCTCTGTCAAACATCCCTCACATCCCTTCCCCACAAGCGTCAGGAAGCATGGAAAGGCAAAGGCAAGAGCAACACAGATATTTTTCAGCTCCATTAAATAGCTTGGCTGGCCTGGAGGACATGCAAAGACTCCCAAAGGAGAAGAAAAAGTAGAAGATGGGATCACAATCAAGAGTTGCTTGTGGGTGGAGCAGGGGTGGACTTAGGTAGGAAGTTTAGAAGTTCAACCCTCAAGTGAGAAGAGGAGGGAGAAAATACACAGCATCTGAAGGCCAGTATCCAAAGTAAGAAAGGGAGGAGGAACAAGGCAGACACACAGACAGCAGGAGGGGAGGCTCTGGAGGAAGCTGATGTATGTTTTCTAGCTCAGAACACCTCTCAGGGCTGACTTAGCAAATTAAAGGATTACACAGTTGGAATTAAAATTCACTGTTAATTTGTCTAACCTGGGCTATGGCTCCTGAGCTTTTACCTTTTCTCCACAAAAACGATGTCACAAATAGTTGCTAAGTATATCAATGATAGTAAAAATTACGACAATGATAATACATATGCCAGCACTTTACTAAGTGCTATTCGGTTAATCTTTGCAACATCATTATTCTAATTTACAGATGAGGAAAGTGAAGATCAAAGAAGTTACATAACTTGCCTTAAAATTCCCAAAGACTAATTGACAGAGCTGAGAATGAAACCCAGGAAGTCTAACTCTAGTGCTAATCTACCTCCTCACTGTAAGGTAACTCAAACATCATTTGCGGCAAATAGACTTCTGTAGACTGATCTATGCATCACTGTATTAAATATCCAAACTACATATAAATCTTTGAACAAACCTGCTAGTAATTTGGGGATACATCTTCTGTGCAGATGACCAAGAGCTCCAGAAATGGTTGGCCATTACATTTTTGTAAACAGAGGTGCCTCTCAATTGATAGATACTCATCTATACAATGCCCCCAGAATCAAGTTACAGGTTTTGTACACGGGGGTGAGGGGCTGAATAGACGCTACTGACAACCTAAAGCAGCACCGTCCAACAGAACTTTCTGGAATGATGGAAATGTTCTCTGTCTGCGCTGTCCAATACAGTAGCCACTAGCCACATGTGGCTATTGAGCACTTGGAATGTGGCAACTGACTGAAGAACTGAACTTTTAATTTTGTTTAATTTTAATATCGCATGTGACTATTGGGTGCTGTCCTGAACAGCACGGACCTAAAGAAAACAAGAAACCTTCTATATTGAACTACCTTCATAAGTGAGTGAACGTACCTATAGGTAATACCAGTTTTTGAGATGCCCATCTGGATTGTGTTTATTGAGGGCTGCTTACTTCTACAACCATCTACTCAACATTTTCAAAATTTGTTGACACCACAGAGAAGACAATTTTAAAATATTGTCAAGTTGAAAGACTGGATTTCTCTCTCTCTCTCTCTCTCTCTCTCTCTCTCTCACACACACACACACACACACACACACACTCACTCACTCACTCACTCACTCACTCATAAATACTAGCCACGTCTGGGAAAAATTATTCTTAAAATCTTGTTTACAAATTACTCAAAAATCTTCTGGATGTCTGCAAATGGATTTGGGTTAATCTCTTCCAATAATTTCCCCTAAATCAAAGTTAACAATAAGATCGACTTCAGGGGATTATGCTTTTACCCCTTTTTAAGGAAGAGATTCCAATTTTAAAAAGTATTTAAATATAGTGAAGAGTTATCAACTGGTTCTTAAGAATGACAGATATAGGCATTAAAATGACTATCTGTACTCATATCTTTTCATCTGTGATTTTAAAATCATAGATAAAAATGGTATTACATTGTAGTATTTGTATTTCTCTTATTATGAGTGAGGTTGAGTTTATATAGTTAAGAGTTATTTGTATTTCTTTTTCAGTGGCCTTTCAGTTGACATCCTTTGCCCATTTGTCTCTGGTGAATAGGTCTTTATATATTAGGGAAATTAACCTTTTGAGCATGTTGCTCTTTAAAGAAGTTTACTCTGCACTAAAAGTATTAAGTAAAAATTTAGAGCCCTCCAATGAAACAGGAATCAATACAGTTTTCCTTAAAAATCCTGTAGTGGTCTAAATTTCACAAATAAACTGGGTTTTTAGTTACTCCATGAAACCACTGCCTTCTGTGCTTTAAAGAGTTTCTTATAGTCTATTTCTAGTCCATAGTGATTACCTAAAAAAATAAAGATATAATTCAAAATGTTATCTTTGTGAACATGCTTATTTAAAATTCCAAGTATAACTAAGACTTACTTTTTTAGTTCTGGGATCTCTGCTGGCTTTACAATTTTTATCAACCCTTTAAGTCTCTGCTGTTCTTTTCTCAGTTCAAAAGTTCTCAGGTGAAGTTTCTTCCGGGACACACCATCTAATGCATTCCCTGATTTCATTTCTGACATGAACGCATCTAAAGAGTCCTGAGATGGTGACTCTGACAGAGCTGTCCAAGAAAGGGATAATACATGTTTAGAAAGATGGCACCAAATATTTTAAAATTCAGCCCAAGTTTCCATAGAAAAGTCACTAACTTAAAGCTGGACAGAGAACATTACTGATATTAGGAATGAGGAAACTGGTTATACCTGGGAGATCTTAGAAAGTCACTTTGCCTCAATGGGCTTCATTCCCCTCATCTATTAAATAAAGAGGTTGAACCAAATAATTTATAATGTTCTTTCTAGTTCTAAAATGCTATGCTGCTCCTTAGAAAGGCTCCATATCCTGTAAATCTTACTAACCAAAGTAGCCTTAGTACCTAGCAAAGTGCACTACACACAGTAGGTGCTCAATAAATATTTGTTTAATGAGTCATTACCTTACCTGTGCCGGAGGCTTTCAGTCTCTCAGAAATTTCAGAGAGTTCCTTTTCAGCATCATTTAACTTTGCAACCTGTAACACCCAAATTAACAGGGTTAGCAAATGTTTTTCTTCTTTCGAAATGTGGTAGCTTTCCTTTTCTTCCTCCTCTTATTTTAATTATTGTGACAAGTTTTAAGAGGATTAATTCAGAAGTCCATTTAAATCTGCTCCTCATGGAGTTAACATTTTTCATTTGTTTATTTAAATCTAATTGAATAAATATCTGAATTAAAGAATCAAGAATTAAGCAGAAGGAATGTACAGAACACAGACCTTATTTTACCCAAAAGAAAGAACTCAAGGGACTTCCCTGGTGGTCCAATGGTTAAGAATTGATCTTGCAATGCAGGGGACGCCAGTTCGACCCCTGGTAGGGGAACTAAGATCCCACATGCCTCGGGGCAACTAAGCCTGCAAGCCACAACTAGAGAGCCCACGTGCCACAACTAAGACCCAACGCAGCCAATAAATAAATAAATAAATATTTTTAAAAATAAGAAAGAACTCAAGGCATTTGTTTTCAGTGATGAATCAAAACAATAGATGTTACATAAAGTTTTAAGCTCTGAATACTACTTAATATAGTGAAAATACAGGTCATCTTATGATAATTCCATGGAAGATACACTGTTTAAAACTACAGGCATAGCTCATTTTATGGAGCTTTACTTTACTTGCACCTTGCAGATACTGCATTTTTACAAATTGGAGATTTGTGACAACCCTGCATTGACAGAATGATGGTTAACATTTTTTAGCAATAAAGTATATTGAAAATATACATTGTCTTTTTAGAGATAGTGCTATTGCACACTTAATAGACTATAGCATACCTTTTATATGCACTGGGAAACCAAAAAGTTCGTGTGACTCACTTTATTACAATTTTCATTTTATTGCAGTGGTCTGGAATTGAACCTGCAGTATCTCTAAGGTGTGCCTGTATTACCAAACTACACTCCTCAAAATTCCTTTCACGATTCTTGGCTGCCAAAAGCCTAGAGTCAATTTCACCTCAGAATGTCCCAATTTGGAACTTTTTCGTTTCTTTTTTTGGGGGTAAGATCATATCCAAAGAATGCTCATTAATGGATCACTACCCACCTAGAGATAGATATAGTCTCTAGCAACAAGCCAAACTTTTTTCCAGCTTGGATAAGACTAGTTGTTTGTTACCATCAAATTTACAGATCACAAAAATTATACTTCAGTACTAGATTTCAATGCTACTGCTTTAAAAATTATAAGACAAATTTAAATAATACATTATTTTATTTAAAAAATTAAACTACCACAGCTATTTCTATAAATAAAACTTGCCAATGATTCGAAGGTCTCTGGCTTCTCATCAATCTTCCCAGCCTTCTTCATTCGGTTCAGACGCTTCTTTTCAACCAGGCCAGTCCGATCAAGAAACGTGTCATCATCACTATCATAAAAGTCTTCATCTTCCCAGTTCTTGGCTTTCCTTTTCCGAGATACTAGAGGTAGATAAAATAAATGATAATGAATCAGGTTAAAAAAAAGAAAAAGAAAGAAGGCAAGTAGACAAGCAGCTTAAAATATCACCATCAGTTATTAAAAGAGAGGATTCAACAAGCTGCCAAACTACATATAAAAACAAAGAGCTAAAAAAAAAAAAAAAAAGAGCTAAACCTTGAAGACATTACTACAAGTGAAACGAGCCAGACACAAAAGGACACAATATTGCATGATTCCACTTACACGAGGTACATAAAATAGTCAAATTCAGAGAGACAGAAAGTAGAACACTGGTTACCAGGGGTTGGGGGGAGGAAGAATAGGAAGTTACTGTTTAATGGGTACAAGGCTTCAGAATGGGATGATGAAAAAGTTCTGAGATGGACAGTAGTGAACGTTGCACAACATGAATATATTTAATGCCACTGAACTATATACTTAAGAATGCTTAGGAACTTCCCTGGTGGTCCAGTGGTTAAGACTCCATGCTGCCACTGCAGGGGGCATGGGTTCGCTCCCTGGTTAGGGAACTTAGACCCTACACGCCGCGTGGTGCGGCCAAAAAATAAATTTAAGAAGAAAAATTTTTTTTAAATGCTTAGAATGGTAAATTTTATGTTATGTATATTTTACCACAATAAAAAAAAAAGTTAAAACAAAGGGCTAATTTATTTAATGAGCAAAAGCTCTCAAAAACCAATTAGCAAAAAAGAAAAAAGATAAATGAGGAAAGGACCAATAATCCAAAAGAAAATTTTAAAAATAATAAAAACAGTTCACAAAAAATGAAATACAAACGCCCAACAAACATTTGAAAAGATGTTAAACTTTTTTTTAATAATTAAAAAACACAAACTAAAATAATGAGATACCACTTCTTACCTATTAGACTAGAAAAAACATAAAAAGATTAATAATGCCTCATTTGGTAAGGATATGGGGAAATGGACTCTCAAACAGTTGGCTGGAATGCATATTGACACCATCTTTCTGATGGTCAATCTTACAACAGCTGTCAACATTAAAGATGCAATTAATCTAGCAATTCTACTTAAAGGAATTTATCCTATACATATCAATGAAACATTGTAACCATGAAAATCTAGAAAGCCCACCTACAGGGGACTATGGTAGCTATTACTTTTTTTGTCTACCCTATGTCATCTTACTCCCCTTGTTCTGTTAAAAGTACCCCCTTTCCTCTAGAAAATTCCTCCCCCATTCCATCTGGATTAGGGGTAGTCATGTGACCAGAGCCAGATCAATAAGAATCTTTCCCTCATAGTTACACTTAGATACAGGGAAAAAGAGGCTCTCTTTCCAATGAGGTTATTAAAGAGAGAAGATATAAATCCAGGGCTGTAAGCATCCCTCTTTTCCGTGTGGGTTAAGAATCTGTCTGCAAAATAAAACCATGCATTCATGAGACAGACTCACTCACAGATACACATGTATAAGTTGTATGTGTCCTGGTGATACTGAGTTCCGGTTCTGTAGCACTAAGTTCTGCTTCCAGAACTTGAGGTCCTGGTTCACGCAGTTCTTCCTTCAGTCCTGTGAGGTACTCTTCCCAGCTTCTGCGGCCAATAGCCTTTCCCCCTAAGCTAGTTTGAATCGGGTTTCTATTATTTGCAACCAAAACAGTCCTTATTAATATAAACCTGATAATTTCAGGTTAAGATGGTACACTGAACACACATATCTAATTTTGTTCTCGTCCCATACTCCACTAAAACTGCAGCAAAGAGATCTTTTTTTTAAAGACACTAATCTACAAAGACAGGGAGAATAGTAGTGGGGACAGTGACACCAAATTTTTGGAAATTAAAAAGCAGACAGGTAAGTGGAAACTAACTTAGCAGAAATAAAAAATGGATCCTAAACCAACAATGGGGAAAGCTGAGAACCAAACTGATTATACTACAGAATCCTCAAAAGGATCTGGAACTGGGGCTGGATAGTAGTGCTAAAATAAAGAGGACTGAGTAAAAGCTGATTGAGAAACAGATCCTTCTCCCTGGCACTCACCTCCTTCCCACCCCCAGGAAAAACACAGAGTTTAAGACAGAAAGTCTTTGAACTATGGGTTGACTAGTACAATTGAGGACATGGGTACGTACTCTCCTGAAAAAAGCTGAACGTTGAGAACACGCTCAGCCATCTCCACCAT
The DNA here is from genome assembly GCF_964374135.1 of Grampus griseus. Lineage (NCBI taxonomy): Eukaryota > Metazoa > Chordata > Mammalia > Artiodactyla > Delphinidae > Grampus > Grampus griseus. The sequence continues at coordinate 21,095,418 of NC_139009.1, read as the reverse complement.
GCAGCACTAGGAATGCTGGCAGCCAGTCCTCTCCCTTCATGCAGGAGACTGGCAGAGTACTCTCTAGGGAATCTTGCCAGCAGAAGAAGGAAAATCTAAGGATACTTACATGGAGAGTTCCCCAGCAAAAGGCCCACCCACATCATCGTATAGTGTTCCTCAGACTTAACAAGCCCCACCTATATATTCCAAGCTGCCAACCACACTTTTTGTCCCTATATAAGTATCTACAACCAAGAAATACATGACATCTGAGAAAAACCTCTACCATGCACAATAGATACCAAATAAACAAAAAGAAAAAAACAACCTGGAGAAAACTGATTAGCAGAGAGATGAGACATTAATAATCCACGAACAACAACAGGATATTATGTTTTAAAAATGAATATTCAAAGAACAAAAATGAGCTTTGGAAATTAAAATCTTGATAGCAAAATGAAGATAGAAAGATAAAGTTGTAGAAATATCCCAGAAAGAACAAAAAATACAAATAGAAAAGAGAAGGGAAAAAAAGATAAGAAACTTAGATGATTGGTCCAAGAGATTCAATATCTAAAATAACAAAATTCCAGAGAACAGAGAAAACAGAGGGATGAAATGATGGAATGGCACAATTCCAGAAATGTTCCTAAACTGATTTCCAGATCAAATGGACCCAACAAGTACCCAAGGGAAATGGATGAAAATATACCCACAGAAAGGTACATCATAGTTAAGTTTCAGAGCCTTGAGAACAAAGGGAAACTTACAAACTTCTAGTGAGAGGGGGGAAAAAAAGATGACATACTAGAGATCAGGAATCTGAATAGTTTAGGACTTTGATAGCAACACTGGATGTCAGGTAAGAGCAATGCCCTCAAAGTTGTGAAGGAAAATTACTTCCAATTCAGAATTCTATTCCCAGCCAAATTATTAACCAAAAGTGAAGCTAGAACAATTATATTTTCAGAGTGGAGGTTTTAATAAAGTTGACTTGCTATATATCCTTTCTTAGGAATCCACTAGAGGATGTCCACCAAAACAACAATAGATCAGGAAAAATGGAAGATGTGAACTCCATTGAAGATTATATCTGTGCCCCCTATTGTTGTACCAGCTTTCTATCCTGCCAAAACTACAGAAAGATGTGCTCCACTAAAACAAGGGAATAAACCAAGAAACATGAGAATCTGAGAATCACAAAACAGAAAATCCATCCCTGGAGAATGAGAAAGGAAATCTCAAGGAAGACAGCAAATGAAGTCCCAAATGACTGTTCTGCAGCAGGCCTAGAGAGTGGTCATCCTTAAAAGAATGAGAAGAGTCTTCTTCAGGAGAAATGTCTCCAAAACAGTCAGAACTGATAAATTTCTTAATGTGATTGACCATATAGAAAGACAACTGAAAGGCTACTGAAAGGTGTGGGAAGAATGAGTACGAGGTACCAAAAAAATCAAACACATGAAACACATACACAATTATTAAATTTAGAAAAACAACAAAAAAATAAAACTGCTCAGTTGTGACTAATATTTGCATAAATGTAACCCTGTAAATATCAAATACTAATTTAAGTCAATAGATAATGTTTAAATGAATCAAAATATAATAGCATATTCATGTTTTTTAGAAATATGAATTTTTTTAACATTTATTCTTTTTTTATTGAAGTATAGTTGATTTATAATACTGCATTAGTTTCAGGTGTACAGCACAGTGATTCCATTTTTGTTTTGTCTTGATTTTTTGCAGGTTATATTCCATTACACGTTATTATAAGATACTGGATTAGAAATATGGATATTTTTAAAGGCCAGAAAAAATAATTGAAAGAGTTAAAAGCCTTCTAGGGATGAAGATTGGGGAGGGGCAGGACAAAGAACAGGTATATTTAGTTATAAGCCTTTGGTAGTTTTAAATTATATGTAAGTTAATTTGCAATAAAATTAATTTTAGAATAAAAAATAATTATATACCCAGACAGATTTTTAAAAAATAAGGTAAATTTAATGCAATGACATGGGTAATGTCCATGATACATTCTTATGTTAAAATGTCACCAAAGAATACTATAAGTAACATAAATGCATTTGTGTATGCGTGGTTTTTTTTGTTAAAGGATCTACTTCTGAACACACATCTATAGAAAATGTCTGGGAGAATACAAGTAAACAATGGTTACTTTTGGGTATGGAGATAGGGAATTTTTTCTTTTCACTTCATAGAATTCTGTACGATTTACATTTTCCCCCTAAAAAGAGGTTTTGTAACCTTATGTATTAAATTTCCCTTCCTTCTTTCCTTTTTTTTTTTTTTTTTTTAAAGAAAAGTGTTCCCACGTACTCACCTGCCTCCTGACGCAGCAATCCCAAAGTATCAAGGATTCGACAAGCTTCCAGTGAGCACTGGATCATTGCCTCTTTTTTCTTTCCTGAGTGAATAGCCTCAGCCACTAGCTGTTTTCCAGTTGAATCATCCACAGGTAATCTGCATTGGTTTGGGGGGAATTATAGCATGGCACTAAGCTCCAATTCTCATGAAAAAAATTAATATCTTATGGTAATAGTCATATTTTTTGAGATGGCTTTTTTTTTTTTTTTTTTTTTTTTGCGGTACGCGGGCCTCTCACTGCCGTGGCCTCCCCCGTTGCGCAACACAGGCTCCGGACGCACAGGCTCAGCGGCCATGGCTCACAGGCCCAGCCGCTCCGTGGCATGTGGGATCTTCCCAGACCGGGGCACGAACCCCTGCATCGGCAGGCGGACTCTCAACCACTGCGCCACCAGGGGAGCCCTGAGATGGCTTTTTAATCTCTCAGTTCATTTTGTTCTATCTTGCCAAGGTTGGACTTCAAATCTTTTCCTTCCACCTTTTACTCATCCCACCCTAACCCCAATGTGTTACTAAACTATCAAGGTCCAAATTCAGGAATAGGCTAAAATTAAGATTAAAGTTGATCTTTGGGTTGTTGTCTGTAACCATAAATTAAACCTGAAATTGACCACTTTCCATAAATGGACGTTAATGAGAAAAGAACATACCTCACCCTGCAAAGCCAAGTGCTATGACCCTGTTCATCAAATTCATATTCTAATTCTTCTCCTGTGGAAGGAAGAAAGACAAAACAATTTTAATAGCATCTGAAAGTTACTAGTTGATACAAAGGGAAAAGACAGCAAAGGTTAAGTAAGAATATAAAGTTCTCATACCACATTGAATACTAAATGTCAAAGCATTTCACTTCCAATTCCTAGAAATTATTATCTGATAATAAAATTAGAATGAGCTTGAGGCAGAGAAAAGCCCAAACTCAAATCAAAACAACTCTCCATACACAGGTTTGTCCCCTAAATAGGAGCTTTCACACTTATAAGTTGTAGACTTAGTGTTAATTTATCATGGTTGCCTAGTTTTTAGAAGCATAAATATTAAGTGCAGAATGCAAGCAGTTTATATATATATTTACACTCATACACACGTGCACACATACACATAGATGTTCTCTCAAAGCATTTCTACTGAAACTATTCTCTGTGGAAACATTCTTTAAATCATACAAAGTGAAAATCTATGTTAAGAATTACAAAAGATCAGGTGAATTAGAAACAAAAAAATGACAAGAAGTTGGGTCAATCTCCCCACCACCCCAGTCCTGGATCTTCTGAGAAGAAGGGGTGAAGTCAGGCAAAAGTACTTCCTTTTTTCCAAGATGTGAAAAAATAACAAAATTCTTACTATTTTCAAAATAAACCTGAAGCAACTGACCACACAGGCAAGAACTAAACAAGGAGGAGAGCAGATAAATTACAGCATTTCTAAGTACCTGAAGATCTGGAAAACCACCCTGTTGTGGATACATTATACTGGCAGTGTCAGAATCTGTTTACATACCTTCTCGGTCAAAAAAACCTTGGAGAGCCTTTTTTGGATCCTTTATATAAAAGGCCTCTCTTTCCTGCTGAAACTCTAAGACAATGGGGTTCTCTTCAGCCTCATCCTCTACAGCATCTTCTCCTACAGGATACGGGAAAGAAAAGACAATCAGACATAAGAGACTATCTGAATGACACCCATTATCCCTTCAGGCTGAATGAAGATACAGTTATCAGTGATGAAAAGAAAGGTGGGGGTGGGGGGGAGGAGGACAACCACAAGACCATCAGTATGAACATCTTCAGGTTTTCTAAATTGTGTGACAAGTTAAAACTTGTTTTCATGGCACCTTATTTTTGTTCTCCATCACTATATGTATTGATATTTTAAAAGCAAAATTACCTACCACATTCTCTATGTAAAAAAAAAAAAAAAAATGAAGTTCCTCAGCCCAGCATTCTCACTCTCTCACACCCAGGTCTAATACTTTGTCTTCAGTATAATTTCCCAATACTTATCATATCCACCAACAGACTGGTCTACTTAGTACTCCATTACAATCATCAATCCCTGCCCCAAATACCACCCCAATGCTCAGCTTCTTAAGGGCTTCTTTTCCTTTCCTTCAAGTCCCAGCTCAAAACCCTTCTGTTTATAAACTTATAAACTGTCCCAAAGATCTGTTAATGCTAGCCAACAGAAATATAATGAAAGCCATATATGCAATTTACATTTTCTAGTAGCCACACCAAAAAAGAGAAACAGGTGAAATTATTATCAAGGAATATACATAAAATATTATGAATATTTTACATTCTTTTTTCACACTAAGTCTTTGAAACCCAGTGTGTATTTTACATTTACAGCACATGTCAATTTGGACTAGCCACACTGTAAGTTCCCAATGTGGCTGATGACCACCATATTGGATAGTGCAGGTCTAGGTCCTCAGTGACTGCTCCCTTCTCTGAACCCTTACCCTAGCATACTAATGGTTTCTAGCTTTTGTTTGGCACTTACCACAAGTAATTTCATAAGATTTATCTGTCTTCCCAACAACATAGTAAGGCCATCTTCTAGCTTTTCAAAATCCTAGCTCCTGAATACCCGTCCTCTAAAATGTCTGGTGTTATGGAAAATTCAATTTATTCCTCTGATTAGATATTTTCACATTTCAGGGTATTTACCCAAAGTATGAAAAATTCAAAAGAACTCCTATACTGAATAACATTCTGTTTTATTTGATTGAATGTAGTTTCACCCCCTTTAGCAATAATCAGTACTTAAATAAATTTTAATGGTTAAAAATAATAAACTATACACTGAGGAACTTTTGAACAAAGGAGTGCACTGTAAAACACATTAAAAGAAATCAATAGTACCCATAATTCAATTTTTTAGCATCAGAAAAGTTAATAAATCTGAGTTTGAGTAACCTAATGTGCAAACTGTATTTGTCCTATCAATCTCAAAGAGTCATGAAAGCTGTATGATAAAAAGAAAAACAAAAAACCCCAAACAAAAAAACACCAAAAAACATTTAAGCGTACTAGTAGAAATGAATTTAAAATATTAACCTCTGGCAGCAATTTTGATTCCTTACCCATTCCCCAGGTGCAGCCCATTTCATCATCTTGACTACTAGTATTTCTCTTTCTTTCAGCTGTATCCGTTTCCTCTTCTTCATCTGAGTCTTCTCCCAGCATCTTCTTTTCCAACATCATTTGTTGCTGCTTACGCAATTCCTTCAATTGCGTTACTGTCAACTCAGATTCTGCCTCTCGGTCTTCCTCTGGTCCCTGATGGGTCAAGCAAAAGAATTCTTTTACAGTTGATTGTTAAAGTCACTTTCAGAAATATGGCAATGTGTACAGAGGTCTGGAGATGAGGAGCCAGATTTCTCCACTTTTGTAATCGCTGACTGAGACAATCTCCTAACTTAGTGAAAACTTAACGAGCTCAGGAACGCAGCTGGGTGCACTCCAGAGACTGCAATTCTAGGTTTTTCTACTTACCTGAAAAACAAAGAGCCGGGTGCTGCCTCCAAAGCGAAGAACATGCCCGACGTGGACCCGACAATAGGTGCGGGGGGGGATGCGGGTTTTGTTAAGAAAAGTGCCATGGGTGCTTCCCAAATCGTAGATGTAGAAGCCAGGCCCGTGGCCGTCGCATTCTGCCTCGGGACCGGACACCCTGTGCTGCAGCACAGCGTGGTAGCGAGACACCGAAGGATGCTCCAGGCACACGTCGCAGCTAGCGAGCCTCCCGAAAAGACAGCAACTCATCCCTTTCAAACTCCGAGTGCCAAGGATGGTGCCGCCCTTCAGTGTTTCTAGGCTGTAGGGGGCCGTGGCGGGGCCGCCCCACGGAGGTTCTCGGTAAGGAGGAGCCCGGGCCGGGCCGCCAGGGGAAGGGGCCGCTGTGGAGGACCGTGGCTGCTCCTCCGCTGGACCCGTAGTCTCTCCGCTGTCCAGCAGGGCTGGCGGGTCTTCAGGCTCCGCGGAATCGGAGTCCGGCAGCGCCGTGGGCCCTTCCTTCTTTACCTCCTCAGGGTTTGAAGGATTGGTGGCCGGGGCTTTGCCCCGCACCGCCGGGAGCAAGGGCAAGCCTGGCTTCTTGAAGTCGCCATTGAGTTCCTGCGAAGCCAGCGGCTCGGACTGAGAGGGACCAGCAGCCATCATCAAGCGCGTGCAGCGTCGAAATCTGTTCCAGGGAAACCTCACCCCCTCGGTCTCTACATTCCTCTCCACGCCTCCCTCTCCCCAGCCCCCAGCGGCTTCTCTGGCAGCGACGGTAAAGTTGCTCCTTCACGACCTACAGCGTTGTGAAGAAATGAGTATCCTGGGAAGTTATAAGAAGAGGAAAGCAAAAAGGCGGTCGAGGTACTGTCGCAATGGGGACATCTTTAGAGGTTGCAACTGGGTTATAACGACTTCCTGTGGCAGCGCCTGATTGAGAAGAAGCGCTTCCGGCAGTCTTGAATCACTAATCAACACACCAGCTTTCCGGGCCTGACGCGACCCTTGTCTCGGGCCTCTCGGAATCGTACAGCCGCCCAGCCCCGCACCTGCGACGTGGCAGTCCATAGTGGAGCCTCCTTGCCTCGGTCCAGGTCCAGATGTCCCTGTGTCATGGCTGCCCCAGCATTAGGGGACCCTAGGACCCTGTGATTGGCGCCTGCGCCTGCTGACGGTGACGGAGGAGCCCCCCCTAGGGACTTGGGCATTGCTTGTGCTTGGTGTCTGTCCTTCGTGCTCCTTTCGGTGAAGCTAGGGGAGAGGGCGATTTTTGTTGTCACTTGGTTCATTCATTTATTCGTTTGTTCTTTTATTCTTTCCGAAACCAATTAATGAGGCAGCATAGTGTAGTTGTTAAGAGTGCAGGCCCTGGAGCCTGGCCGTGTTGATTTTCCCTCTCAGACATTTCTGACATTAGGCAAGACAGTAGGCCTCAGCTTCCACATCTGCAAAGTGGGGTAATAATAGTATCTACTTCATAGAGAAGTTGGGAGATTGGAATTAACAGTAAAGGCAAAGCCCGGCATGTAGTAGGCACTCACTGTACTAAGATCACAGTTGTGAGAGCTAGATGGAAGAATAAAATTGAGATAAGTACTAGTTTAAATATAGGGATAAATGCTGTGATGGAGACATGCAAAGTGCTGTGAGAATATGATGAAGGGAGTTGTACTGGGGAGGTGATAGAGGGTGGTGACTTAAGCCATACTTAAGAATGAATACAAGTCTGCCAGGGATGTGGTGGGTGTCAGGGCATTTCTGGCAGAGATCACATCTTTAAGCTGTGAAAATGCATGGCATTCTCAGCCTGAGTAGTCTGATACTGGTAGATCTAAAGTGATCATTTTCTCCAGGAAGTTCCTCCTTTGTGTTTTCTCACTGCACCAGGTCTGTGTCTCTAGAACAGCTCTTACCACACATTTTAATATTGAAATGTCCTTTTTATGTTTTTCTCCCTCACTTCAGGGTAAGGATCTTGCATTAGTCTTTATCTCTTCACATGATACCTGGCATTCGGTAAATGTTTGTTGAATTTGAAGAGACATATGGGCAATGAATCTGGAAGGGTGAGTTGAAGCCAGACTGTAAACGTTGTTGAATGGTAAACCAAAAAAATTTTGACTGACTTTTTTCCAATAGGCAATGAGTTTAAAATATTAATTCTAGCATTACTGTAGAGAGTAGATTAGATATAAGGAGAGACTGAAGGAAGGGATATTTGTTAGGAGACAGCAGATATCTCAGATTCTTCCCTGTATACGTCAAGTTGAATGCATAAGACCGTTTAGGTTAGTGGTTCATAAATTTTTCCACCAGGACCAGTTAAAGGTTCCCATGCCTGGCATTCACAAATTAAGAACCACCTCAGGAATTCCCTGGTGGTCCAATGGTTAGGACTCGGCACTTTCACTACCCAGGCCTGGGTTCTATCCCTGGTCGAGGGAACTAAGATCCTACAAGCTGCATCAAAAAAAAAAAAAAAGAACCACCTTTTCCTATCTTTAACTCTATTCCCTTTTCTCCTACTAATCCAGGACAGATGTGTCAAGATACTCTGAGAAGTATTTGCCTTGCAAATCGTTCAGGACTGGGTATGATGGCAGTTCTCGTGATGAGTTAGTAGGGTGAGATGGAAAATATGGACACTATAGCCCCCGACACTCTTGCAGCTATTAATCTACTGATGACCCAAACTCTACCTTGTGGTTCAGTCCCGTAAGAATTGTCCTAGTGTGTGATTGTGATGACTGGCATCTAACAGTTATATTTCTCTTAATTTCTTCAGGGAGAACATCCTTGGTCCTACAGTGTTGCTGACACTGACATTTTTCTAAGTGGTCTTGAACTGCCTACTTTTTATGTAAATAACTGGCTAGACTTCATATTTTTCACTACAGAAGCCCATAACCTGCAGTTGCTAGAGATTTTAAAACACTGCTTTTCGGATATCATCTATATTTAACTTGAAAGCTCTTCCTTTCTTATTCCAAAATGTTGAGATACTGGGGAGAGATACCAATCTCATCAAGCCAGACCAACAGAAGTTCCTTTGACTTGCTCCCTCGGGAGTTCCGACTGGTAGAAGTCCATGACCCACCCCTGCACCAACCCTCAGCCAACAAGCCCAAGCCCCCCACTATGTTGGATATCCCCTCAGAGCCATGCAGCCTCACCATCCACACCATTCAGCTGATCCAGCACAACCGACGTCTGCGTAACCTCATTGCCACAGCTCAGGCCCAGAACCAGCAACAGACAGAAGGTGTAAAGACCGAAGAGAGTGAGCCTCTTCCGTCCTGCCCTGGGTCACCTCCTCTTCCTGATGACCTCCTTCCTTTAGATTGTAAGAATCCCAGCGCCCCATTCCACATCCGGCACAGTGACCCAGAGAGTGACTTTTATCGGTAAGGCAAGGCTTTGCTATATCTTACTTTTCTCAAAAAATCTTCCCAACAACTGTGTTAAGCAGGTAATCACATTTCCAGGAGGAAACTGAGGATGAGAGTAATTGCCTTGGCCAAAGTTGCTCAGGTAATTAGTGGGAAGTCTAGGACTTGAACCCTGATCTTCCGAATCCAGAGTCTGTTATTTTTTTATTTTCTGATGCAGCAAATATTTATGGAGTGCCTAATATGTGCCAAGCACTTTACTAGGAGTAAGTACTACACTAGTTTGTAAAATAGGCCATGGTCACATAGTCCTCAGAGTCTAGTCCTTCTGTTTCATTAAAAGGTATAATATGGGTTTAGCTCAGTGCCCTTAAAATGAGATTCATGGACTTATTCTCATACTATTAGGAATCTCCAAGTTCTATACAAGAATTTTTAATTTTGTATTTTCATTTTGATAACATACTTTAAGAAATAATAATAGAAAAATGTTCTTGATCCTTGCTACTCAAAATCCGGTCCAAGATCAGCAACATCAACATCACCTGGGAGCTTGTTAGAAATGCAGACCTGCTGAATCAGAATTTTCATTTTAACAAGACCTCCAGAATGTTCATAAGTATATTTCAATTTGAGAAGCCCTGCTCCAGGTCCTCTGAATGACTGCCTTATAACCTAGGGCTACTACTAGGTTTCAGTGTGAAAGTTTGCATTTGGTGCCAAATAATTACTTTTTCCTTTTCATTTTGAACTTTGTCAGACCTATAGAAAAGTTTAAATAATAGTATGACACACACCCAAATACCCTTCACCTGGATTCACCAATTGTTAACATTTTGCCACATTTACTTTCTCTCTGTCACGTATGTGTAAGTGTATATACACACATTTACACACAAATATACAAACATATATATATACATATACACATAAGACCTTTTTTGCCAAATATTTTAAAGTTGCAGACATTGCAATATATCACCCCTAAATTCTTCAGCATTCTTTCACCCCTAAATTCTTCAACTTATCCTAAGAATAAGGAAATTTCCTACACAATCCCAATAACCATTATCACGTCAAAGTAAATGAACACTAATTAAATACTATCATTTAATATGTCTGTATTCAGATTTCTCCAGTTGTCTCCAAAATATCTTTTGTAGGTATGTTTGTTCCCAGTCCTGGACCTAACAAAGATTCACACATTGCATTTGGTTGTTATACCTCTTCAGTGTCTTTTTTTTTTTTTTGAGGTATAGTTGATATACAATACTATATTAGTTTTAGATGTACAACATCATGATTCAATATTTTTATAGATTATACTCCTTTTAAAGTTATTATAAAATATTGGCTATATTCTCTTTGCTGTACAAGATATCCTTGTAGCTTATTTATTTGATACATAGTAGTTTATACCTCTTCATCCCCTTCTCCTATCTTGCCCCGCCCCTCTTCGCTCTCCCCCCCTGGTAACCACTAGTTTGTTCTCTATATCTGTGAGTCTATTTCTTTTCTGTTATATTCACTAGTTTGTTTTAGATTCCACATAAAAATGATATCATACAGTATTTGTCTTTCTCTGCCTCTTTAGTGTCTTTTAAGCCAGAATAGCTTCCCCCTTTTATAATACATGATATTAATCTTTTTTAAGAGTTTAGGTCACTTGTAGGCTCTCCCAAATCAGACTGGATTTGCTGATTATTTCCTCAAGATTAGATTCAAATGAAATGTTGGCAAAAATACTACATAAGTAATATTGTATATCACTTAGTGCATCTGCCTATTGATGATAATAGTTGCTACTATTTTAATTGTCCCAAACTAATGAGAAAAGAACAGAAATAGACTTGTTAAGTAAGGCTTGCAGTTGGGCCAGATGAAGGCCAGAAAATGTCATGGTGTATTGTCTAATCAAAGGCTCTGAAGACATTGGAATAGTGAAAAAGGGAGGGAGAACTGTGTCGTTACATGCTTGCCCCGTGTTAGTATAGATGTGCCTAACTTCAACACACTTACTCTATGGGAATCAGTACCAAGTTTACATTTTGAGAGCAATTTACCTTTAACAAAATAATATTGTCCTTCATATTAAATTGATGCTATTATTTAGAATTTGTACTTTTGTGACAATTTTCTAATTTTAATTGTTAGGAAGATTCTGTGAACATCAGAAGTTTAAACGTAGTTTGTTTTATACATATTTAAGAAATGGCGTACAAAAATAATTTGCATCAGCTATGGGGGTACGGGAAGAATTATGTTCCTTTGAAATGGGTCCACATATTAAGCAAAGCAATACTGATTTAGCTCTGTTTATTAGGCACTTCTGAAGCCTTTAGCTTTTGGTCCAGAGAGACTGGCCATGGGAAACGATGATGCAAACAGTGAATGAAAAGTTATTAGGCAGTTGGTTTTCTTATGTTCCAATTATTATGTGAATTACAGTAGTTGCTACTGAGCAGATAACAGCAGCATGGGTGTGCAGCTCCTCAGGCACTCTGTACAGCAAGCACAGGGTGACGCATGCCAAGTATGGACCAGGGAAAAGTAATTTTCTGTACCCTATCTTTTTTTTATCTATTTACTTTGTCAGAGGGAGGCAGAAGATAGGAAATTTCGGGAGAGTGGGTAAATTGTTAGGAGCTCATTAAAAGTTATTTTTAGGAGACCAGACAGTTTTTTGAGGTTTTTTATTTTGTTTGGGAAAGATTAGGATCTTTGTCATAGTGATTAGGCGCAAAACAGTGTATTATTAAGAACATGGGATCTAAAGGCAGAAGCTCTATCACTTAATAATACCCAAAATCTTTTGGCAAGTCAGCCCCTCTGAACTTCATTTTCTTCACCTGCCGGATAGGAATATGAAGAAATATGGACCCCTACCCACTTCACAGCATAAAACAGGATAAAAATGCTTTGTAAGCTATATATGTTTTAAATTGCTTTTATAAAATTGAGTTCCTTTCCCAGCTTTACAAATGGTCTGTTGTAGTTAAATAAGAATCTCCTAATTGCGACTGTGAATTTCTAGAAGTCCATATATTGCCCAGCATGTGAGGAACCTATGTTCTGGTGAAATAGAGCACCACTGAGCAGTATCTGAGCTATACTCTTAAAATTAATCATATCCTAAAAGTGATCAAAATCCAGCAGTTGCTATAAGGAGAAGGAAACTTCCTTTTCACTAGATACCCTTTTATACTGTTTACTACAGGCATCTATTGCCTGTTCAAACTTTATGTAATTGGAGCAGCACAGGGATATGACTGTGGGTTGTTGAGACATGCCCTGACAGCAACAAGATGGCACTGGGCTATGTAACCTGCCTAGAATTCCCCTGGAAAGCTGAGCCGGTGGTTTGATTGGGATTGTAAATTTCCTAGGGAGACAGGACAGGTCACCCCTTTGCAAGAGCACTAATAACACTAGCATGTCTCCGCTTTCAGTGGAAAAGGGGAACCTGTGACTGAACTCAGCTGGCACTCCTGCCGGCAGCTCCTCTACCAGGCAGTGGCCACAATCCTAGCCCACTCAGGCTTTGAGTGTGCTAACGAAAGTGTCCTGGAGACCCTAACTGATGTGGCACACGAGTATTGTCTTAAGTTCACCAAGTTGCTGCGCTTTGCTGTGGATCAGGAGGCCCGGCTGGGGCAGACTCCCTTCCCCGACGTGATGGAGCAGGTTTTCCATGAAGTGGGCATTGGCAGCGTGCTCTCCCTCCAGAAGTTCTGGCAGCACCGCATCAAGGACTATCACAGTTACATGCTGCAGGTGAGAGGACCCTGAGGAGAAGTGGGTAAAGATGTGTAATCTAGGGGTGTCCAGCAGGATCCCTAACACTTGCTCTAGGGTGCAGAGTACAGGGTCTTGGAACAGAGTGGACTTACCCTGCTTTCCTCTTCGGCCCTGGCTGTGTTCCACTGGCCTCATCACTGACGTGGCCAGACTCAGGGGTCTCCTTTAGTCAGTGAAATTATAGCATGTGGTTAGCATGCTTTTATTCAACGAATATTTATTGAGTGCCTATTGTGAGTCAGGCACTATGAGATTCAGCAGTTAACAAGTTCCTTGAGCTTGCACTCTTGTTGAGAGGGAAACAAAAACAAGTAAACAAATAATAATCAAAATAATTTCAGATGGCGTTAAGTGCTATGAGAAAGAAACAAAACAGAGTGAGGTGATGCTGCCCAAGGGTGGAGTGTGGTGGGGGAGACACCATTTTTGGTTAGAAACAGAAATATCTGAGCTCTTCAACCCTTGTGGCCTGAGGCATTTTGTTCACTGTTTCGGTTTCCCCAAATCTAAAATATGGTAAGGAATTCTTAACACCCAGTTGTCTTTGCTAAGCGACCCAGATTTCCTACAGTGTTCATCATCCACCTGTGGTACCTATGTCAATCTTAATTTTTATAGCTAAAAATGTGATCTTTTGTCCCAGTTCTGGTATAATAGTCTAAATATTTTTCACCTTTATGTACCTTTTAATTAATGACATACACATTCTCTGCTAAACAGATATTCTTTACATGTCTCTGTCATTTACGAATTTCAAACTCACATTCCTTCCTTTGGCAGTGATGTTTTATGCATATTCATATTCTGTTGGCTTTTCCGTGGATGCCACAAGCTGACTATCCAACTTGCTTTTAACTTGGAAAATTGACTCTTGCTTGCCAACAGATTAGTAAGCAGCTCTCTGAAGAGTACGAAAGGATTGTCAATCCTGAGAAGGCCACAGAGGACACTAAACCTGTAAAGATCAAGGAGGAACCTGTGAGCGACATCACCTTCCCTGTCAGTGAGGAACTGGAGGCTGACCTTGCTTCTGGAGACCAGTCACTGCCCATGGGAGTCCTTGGGGCTCAGAGTGAACGCTTCCCATCTAACCTGGAGGTCGAGGCTTCACCACAGGCTTCAAGTAAGAGAAAACAACTTACCCATTTTGATTCTGGGAGATCTGCCAGTCTCAGTACTTCTTGCGTTTTGGATTCAAACTCTGGAGATGGAAGAACAAAAGTGGGGATGGGCAGGAGAATGGAAAGTCTGAAAACGAATATAGCTTCACTGATCTACAGATACCAACATTCTCTTTGTAATTAAGGAAGAAAGGACTAGCAGAGCTTTACAGACATTCTTCAAAATTATTTCTAGTTAGGATGTAGATGCAATAAGTGATTAGCAGAGTTAATTCAGCTGACCCAGCTGGGTGGGCAGATGGCCTCCTGTCCTCTGTATTCTGGTCTTTCCTGCTGCTTGTACTGAATTGATTAAGGCAACTTCCAGATAGATGGAGTAATGTTAATTGCTCAGGGATGTTTGAATAGTTGGGGTTCCTTGCTAAAGTACCCCCCAACAAGTTGGAACTGAAAGGAATTGAAATAGGGCAACCCAGTTACAGGCAGCTGGCCTCTTCTTCCAGATAGACCCTGTGATTACCTTCAGAACCAGATGACTTGATCCCTAAGTCAGTTAGATTGCAAATTAGTCTAGACGCTCAGTTCTTTACAAATATAAATTGTCATGTCATCAATGCACAAATGATGCAAATAGCCAGTCCTTCAGTGTAGCCTAAACAGAATTAGGCCACATTTTTTAAAGTTTTGGGCAGAGAGCCTTTCACCATGGAAGACGTAATAACCACAGAACAGTGTTGCTAGAAGACACAGAGGCAGGAGAGCCAAAAAGAAATTGTTGCAGATGTAGGGGTCATGTCTCTTTTCAGCAGTCTGGGAACAGCTGCCAGCATTTCGTACTGGTCATTAACTTTTCATAATGTGAGAGAGGACCAGGGACCCAAACACAAGGCAGGAAAACAAGACAGCCCCATAAAAGGACAGGCCAATGTAACACCTGACTAAGAGCCCATGGTTGTGCCTGCCTTTGAACCATGAATCTTTCCACGAGCATAGTTTTACTTCCCTGGTTTAGGGGAAATGGAGGTGGATGAGCTGGGGTAAAGGAGGGTGAGGAAGTGGAAAAGAAGATATTTAGAGTTGATAACTGTTTGAGCAGAGAATAACCACCATATTCTCCAGCCAAGTAGAGAATCAGAGTGAAAACTGACCTCAAAGGTCATCAGTTGGCCCTGGGTGGTGCATGTCTCCTACTTTGTTTCAGCCTTTTTTTTTTTTTAATAGATTTTTTTAAACAAATTTATTTTATTTATTTATTTATTTTTGGCTGTGTTGGGTCTTCGTTGCTGTGCACAGGCTTTCTCTAGTTGCGGCGAGCAGGGGGCTACTCTTTGTTGTGGTGTGTGGGCTTCTCATTGCAGCGGCTTCTCGTTGCAGAGCATGGGCTCTAGAGCACAGGCTCAGTAGTTGTGGCGCACGGGCTCAGTTGCTCCGTGGCATGTGGGATCTTCCCGGACCAGGGCTCAAACCCGTGTCCCCTGCCCTGGCAGGAGGATTCTTAACCACTGTGCCACCATGGAACAGGGAAGCCCTGTTCCAGCCTTTCTTACTGCTAGTTAGTTCTACATTCTTCTTCCATTCCCAGGTACAGAAGTAAATGCTTCACTTCTTTGGAACTTGGCCCACGTGAAAATGGAGCCGCAAGAGAGTGAAGAAGGCAACGTCTCTGGGCATGGCGTGCTGGGCAGCGATGTGTTCGAGGAGCCCATGTCAGGCATGAGTGAAGCTGGTATCCCCCAGAGCCCTGATGACTCAGACAGCAGCTACGGCTCCCACTCCACTGACAGCCTCATGGGGTCCTCCCCTGTTTTCAACCAGCGCTGTAAAAAGAGGATGAGGAAAATATAAGGCAAAGAGGGAGAGTTTCTCTCCAGACCTACAAGACCCAACAGAAAACCTTGATGTATTCTAATTCGTTTCCATAAACAGTGATTTGACTTTTATTCTTAAACAGTGGATTTTCCTGATATCAGTGGAACTGGATTTAACCAAATAAGTCTGCTTTTTCCTTTTGCATCCAGTTTTTGTAGTTTTCCACAACAACCAAGCTACCTTTCACAGACATCATGACACTGGGATGGTAATCCAGAGACCAAAGCACTGTCCCTGACATCTACTGTGTGACTAGACAAGTGACTTAGCTTCTCTAGAGCTGTTTCTCTTGCACAACTGAGAAGAATCATACTGCTTTTACCTACCTTGCAGAGATATTATGAAGATGGAGATGTTGTTAAGCCTCAAAGCTGTGCTTGAATAGACTCACAAGTAAATATATGCTGGTATCAGATGTCAATTTTTTTTTAACTTGCTTCATTTTTGGTCGAAGTCCTTGGGAATCCAGTGCTAATACCTAATAGGAAATAGCTAAACATTGCATAGCTTATCTATCAGTAGTCTTGTTTTCAAACTGTTTTTGCTGCCCATGAGGTCGCCTATGAAGTCAGAGTGGTCTGTGGTAAACAGGCTTTTTGCTTTTTCATACAGCCCTCTACTATCTCAGCCACATATTTTCTTCTGCTCTAGACTTATTCCATGTATTTCCACCATCTTTATTTTTTTATTTCCATTCAGATTTTTTTTATATTTTCACCATGTACACTTTTTGGTTGCTCCTTTCATTTTTCTCCTTTGTGAATGAAGCAAACAGGACCTGTCCAAGGACAGGCTTGTGCCTATTTCATTTGTTGCATCTGCTTGGCCATCAGAGAACAGTCCATTCCTTTGCCAGAATTCCGTCTGCACATTGTGTTTCTACTGGATGGGCAGCCGCCAAAAGGATAACAGTATGCACCTTTCTGCTTTACATCGTGTCTTGAACAACTTTACTGCTGTTACTCATCCATAGCAGTACCTGCCCTGCTTGGCATCTGATAGTCTCAACCAGTATTTATTAAGTAAATGATGTAGCACTGGAATAATCAGGAGTAATTAGCAAATGTGTGCATGTTAAATACTGCTGAAGTTTGGTTTGGGGGTGCAGAATACAAGTCTTGTGAAAGTTAGAGCACTCCTTTAGTGGAGACCAGAAATCAAGGCCCACATCATTGAGTGCCTTAAATATCCAGCACTGAGAATAAATATGAATGCAATAGCAACAAAATGAGGTTATAATTTAAACTGTTACCAGATCATTTATAAGTTTGCTAATTGTACATCCTTGGCACATTTATCTAAACCCTTCCTGTTCCAGGCTTAGCTTTATTTTTGCTTATTTATTGATGAAAGTACACATCAGGTGGTCAGTTTCCATAAATTAGCCACCTAGTATTTAATTCATTCACTTAGCAAACATTTGTTGAGTACCTATTATGTACTGGGTCCTCTGCAAGGGATACACAGATGAGTAAGACTGTCTCTGCCCTTATGGAGCTTATAGCATAGGCCAGACAAGTTCCTCTTTAAGTAAAAAGTATACAAAGGCACTAAGGGAAAAAATCAGGTATGTTCAGAGTTTTGCCGTGCAAATGGTTTCCTCTCAAAGAACAGGTTCAAGTTTTTAGACCAGTGGTTTCCATTAGTTACAGAATACTGAAATTAATACTTCATGTAAAGCGAAACACTTTTATTTATTTTTAGAATGTTAGATTGGAGAATAGGCACCAGATGGTCAAGGTTGGGGTACTCTGATAAAGCAGGTGATAAGCACATTGATATCTGAGATTCACCTGGCCTAGAATTACGTCATAGGCTGTTTGAGTTAGAATATTGTTCTGAACTTAGCATGCATCAGAATCCCCTGGAGGCCTTAGTAAAACGGACTGCTAGGCCCCACACCCCCCCAGTTTCTGATATAGGGCTTGAATGTCCCATTTTTAGTAACTTCCCAGATGATGCTGCTGCTTCTGGTCCAGAGACCACACTTTGAGAACCACTGATCTGGAATACAGGTTAGGCAGGGATAAAATTTCTTAAGAGAAATGTATAATGTTATAAGATACTGTGAAGAATGTGGAGGCAAAGCAAACCCTTACCAGGGCTGTTATATATGGAATGTGCAACTGACCCAAATCTGTGGACTTTGAGTAAATCACTAAGGATACACTGCATTAAGTTAAAGTACAGTACAAACAGGGCCTGGCTTTGTACCTGGTTACTAGGTGTGGTACGTACATGGAACTTTAGTAAACAACATGTGGCTTTAAACCTCTCTTCTGAACTGCAGTGACTATTTGTGATAATTTTCTTATTTGAAATTATGACAGGCAGGCTTACAACAAAGTTAAAATTAAAAACTCTTTATCCAAGTCACCATCTAAAGTAGAATTCTTATTCGTTAACAATGTTTTGCCCACTTTCTTCAATGAACCTGGTGTTCTACAATAAGCTACCCAGTCTGAGGCACATTTCATACCAAGATTGATTGATTGCCAAGGAGACTCCAGTGCCAAGCTCTGGACAAGCTCCTGTTTCCCCCTCTCTTTCTGCTAAAAGGAGGGGAACTCGTGGTGCAGGTTCAAAGGCAAGATGCTGGAGAAGTAGAGGCTACAGATACAGCCCACTAAGTTCTCTCTCTGTTCTGTCCAGCAGCAGCAAAAGTATGTGCGTTCAAATGATAAAACTTGCAGTTTTAGGCTTGAAGGGATATGAGCATCCAAAACCAGAATATCCTTCCTTGCATAAATCCAAGGAAAATGCCAAGGGGAATCAGCATCTACCTGCCAGGTCCAAATGTATTCTATCCCTGGCTTCATCTGAGTCAGGAGATTTCACTAGTAAGAGAAACTGCTATCCTGAACAAAATTGTCCTTTATAGTAGCCCCCAATCAGAGATAAGGATAGTCCCTTCACACAGAGTTCCAAAATTTTGGACTTTAGAAACTATTTGTTGTTTCTCTTCCAGTACTGTGCCATTGATTCTTGCATAAAATTCTGGAATGCTGGCTCTTCACGGCTTTCCTCTGTAACTGCAAGGAAAAAAGAAGGTTAATTCTTTTTAAACTCTCCCATTAGACAGGTGGATTAGAGCTGCTGTCACCCATCCATCAGAAATAGTACCTTTGACCCTTGAACAACACGGGTTTGAACTGCATAGGTCCATGTATACAGGAATTTTTTTCAATCGTAAATACTACAGTACCACACGATCCACAGGTGGTGAAATCCACGAATGTGGAACCACAGATACAGAGGGCCAACTATAAGTTAATTATACAGGGATTTTAAACTGTGAGGAGGGTGGGTACCCCTAGTCTCCAAGTTGTTGAAGAGTCAACTATATTTCTAAGACACTGTATGTCCACTTCTCCCAATAAGGAAATATCTCCTAGAAGCAGGCTGTATTTATCATGTTGCCCAAAATGTACAATTTCTTTGACCTGTAAGTGGGGAGAATACCTCCTTCATAAAGTAATTAAAATGAGGTCCCACTCCTACATATTTTTAACTGAGAGAAATGAAAACCTCTGTCCACAAATACCTGTTAATGAATGTTTAGAGCAGCTTTATTCATGACAGCTAAAACCTGGCAACAACCCCAGTGTCAATCAGCTGGTGAATGGATAAACAAAGGTACATCCACATAATAGAACTATTACTCAGCAATAAAAAAGAACATATTACTGACACATGCAGTAACATGGATGGATCACAAAAGCATTACACTGAATGAAAAAAGTCAAATGCAAGTTAAATACTGTGATTCCACTTACACAACATTCTGGAAAAGGCAAAATTATAGGAATAAAAATCAGGTAAGCGGTTGCCAGGAACTGGTGTGGGGGAAGGGACTGAATAAAAGCGAGCCTGAGCGAACTTTTAGGGTGATGGAAGTGTTCTGTTTCTTGATTATAATGGTAATTACAAAACTATATATATGTATTAAAATTCATCAAGCTATACACTTTAATAAAAGGGTGGGATTTATTGTTTGTAAATTATACCTCAATAAATCTTATTAAATGATGCAATTTACATGTTAGTATCCAGCACACTGGAATAAAGAGAAGTTTGCTCTTGGGCACAGCTAGGACCTAAAAGTGTTGTTTCAAGAAACAGATTCTGTCCGCAGTCCATAAAACTATGCAAAGTGGAACACTTTTGGGTTTCCAGAGCCATTCTATCTTCAATGCTACAGTCCCTTCTGACTGGTTTAGGTCTGCTGAGGCCTCCTTTTGTATTCTTAAAACAATGATTACAATAAACAATCCTGGATTCCTCAAAATTGAGTTAGGACCTAAAGATGAGAAGACACAAGACTAATAAAAGGCCGTAATCAAGCTCAATATTAACCATTCAGTAGGAAGGCCAGGAACTTTGAATATATGGAACTCCTTCCTGGTGCTGCATCCTTTAGCATGTCCTCTCTCCCCTGTAACTGGCTTCATGCTCAAGGTCTTCCCTCAGTAGCAGGAAGCTCCCGGGCAAACAATGAAAGAATAAGCAGCTGTTCTGTTCTCATGAGCCACCTCAGCCACCTCTCACCTCTGTGGTCAATATCTTCAGTATCACTGTCTGCTTCCTCATCCTCTTCATCCAAGGTTCCCCGAGTCAGGATCAAGTCAGAAGGGTCCATCACAGGAGGTAAGCTGCCTACATAGAAAACATCTATCACTAGCATGTCATGAACATAGGCCTCCTCAAAAAAGTGATTTTGAATCGATAAGCAAGTATGATTAAAAACTGGCAGGATGAAAGTGATCATGAAAAAATGCACGATCTTATCTCTTCTAAATGTACAGTTAATACCACTTAACATTTCTATACTAGTGTATTTCACAAAGTGCTTTCATGAGGCCAGTAACCCAAGAGGTCTCATTTTCTTTTTTTTTTTTTTTTTTGCGGTACTCGGGCCTCTCACTACTGTGTCCTCTCCCGTTGTGGAGCACAGGCTCCGGACGCGCAGGCTCAGCCGTTCCGCGGCATGTGGGATCTTCCCGGACCGGGGCACAAACCCGTGTCCCCAGCATCGGCAGGCGGACTCTCAACCACTGCGCCACCAGGGAAGCCCCCAGAGGTCTCATTTTTAAGTTGAGGAAAATAACTCTCAAGTAGCTTGTCTTCATAGTCATAGTAATGTCATTTATTTGTACTAGCTCTCAGCTTAGAAGAGGCTATGGTTTTTCCTATGAAGGCTAAAGACATTTGAGCAGATCCAGTGTGCTGATAAGTCAAGAGTAAAAGTGTGGAGCGTGGAACTCACTTAACTGGTAAACCCAGCCAGGTTCCAGCACCTAATCCACCAAGTGGCTTTGCTGTTCTCTACTAGACCTATAGCAATAGCTATCATTAACAGAACTTTACTCCTTTAAAGGCCAGTCCACCAATGAGTGTGGGAGGGTGAGTGTGTATATATTTAAATTTGAGCACCAACCTAGGAACCCCTAGAGAATTAATGACAAAACTAACTCAAACAATAAAAAATGTCAGTAAAGTAGCAGAATAAAAAGACTAAAATACAGAAATGAAAAGCCTTCATAAACACAAACATAACCAGTTAGAAGAAAAATCCCATTTTCAACACTAACGAAGATACAATCCTTGGGAAAAATTTAACAAATTTAACAAAACCTACATGAGGAAAACATTCCTGGAAGACATAAAAGTAGACTGGACAAATATAAACACATTCCTTGTTCTTAGACAGGAAGAGCAACATCAAAGAGATGTCAATTAATTAATTAATTAATATAACACAATCCCAATAAAAATATCAAAGAGGTTTTTTAGAGAGCTACATTAAGTTGATACTAAAGGTCATTTGGGAAAACAAACAAGCAAGAATAGTCAGGGAAACACTAAAAAAGAAAACGTTGAGGAGGACTAGCGCTAGCAGATATTAAAACATACTATAAAGCCTCTATATGTAATTAAAGCCACACAGTAAAGGCACACAGTCTAGAGGAATAAAATAGGTAATCCAGAAATACATCCAAGTACATATGAAACTTTAGTATATGATACAGGTAGCATCTCATCACTGGGACAAAGGTAGACTTTTTAATAAATCATGTGGGTACAACTATTTATGAAAAAGGTAACACAGACCTATACCTCACACCATACCCAGGAATAAACCCTAAATGGATCAGGGTTCCAAATGTAGAAAATAAAACCATACAAGTACTACAGTAAAACATGAGTGAATGCCTCTTTAACACAGGTGTGGATAAAGGATTCCCAACTATGACTCAAAACCAGGTGCAATAAAAGATAAATAAATTTGACTACATCAAATTTATACAAAACGAAACAAACTTTTGCATGGCAAAATAACACCATGAACGAAGTCAAAGGGCAACTGACAAACAGGGAGAAAATATCTGCAACATGTATCAGGAAAATGAAGACTATCCCTACCTAGATTAATGCATATTAAAACTAATGGGTAAACATTTGAAAATTAAAAGTACATTTATCTAATCAAAGCATCACCCCACAAAATACTTATTATGAAGGGAAAAATAACTTTATGATGAAAAAACCTGGCAGACACCACTTTAAGTAAGTGATCAAAGACAGCTCATCATCATGTACCTTGTGATATGATACATGGAAAAAACACTTCACATCTGTTAACTTCTGCTAAAAAGGAGCCACCTGAATTGAACCATGAGGAAACATCAGACAAACCCAAATTGAAGAAAATTCTACAAAAATGTAAGTACCATACACTTCAAAAATATCAATGTCATGAAATGCAAAGAAAGACTAAGGAGCCATTCCAGATTAAAGGAAAATAAGAGACGTGACAACTAAATGCAACACAGATCCAGAACCTTCTCCTGCTATAGAGGGCAAATGGCTACGTCTAAATAAGGTCTATACATTAGATAATAGGAACGTGTCAATGTTAATTTCCTAGTTTTTGATAACTACAATGAGGGTATATAAAATAATGCCCTTATTTTTAAGAAAAACTCAAGGGTAAAGGTGCATCATGTCTGCAACTTACTCTTAAACGATTCAGAAAAAAGTTATATGTAATATACAAATATTTTATACGTATACTTATATATTTATATAAAATGTAAAGCCAAACATATATAACAGAAAGAATAAAGTAAATGTGGTAGATGTTAACATTTGGTGAATCTAGCTGAAGGGTATATGGCAATTCTTTGCAATTCATGAAACTCTTCTGTAAATCTAAAATTAGGCCAAAATAAACAGTAAAAGAGGGGGAGGATTAAAAAGTAATTAAAAAAAAAAGTAGACATCAAGTATCTTGCCAAAGTAAACCAAAAACTACCTGAAGAGAAAGAATCATCATATACATATGTATAAAAGTATAAACACAGATAAGATAAATGTGGTATGAGAGACACAGACAGTGGATTCCTCGTTAACACAGATGTTAGATATAGGTATGTCCGTAGGTATATATCTACATCTGTACACTTCAAAAATGTCAATGTCATGAAATACAAAAACAAAGGATCCATTCACGATTAAAGGAGACGAAGAGACAACTAAACACAATGCAGATCTAGGATTTATCTAAATTGACTGAAGAACAGATAGATAGATACACTATACAACATTTACTTTATCCTTTTCTCTTTCTCTCCCTTAAACATAAATACCTACCTACTAAGTGGAGATAAGTGTACCCCGCTCTTAGTTCCTAACACCAGAAGACCCTCCAGTACCTGTGGCAGTCCCGGTGTCCAAGGCTATAGAGCCCATATCTTTCCGAAGTCGTTCCAGTTGTTCTTTCTGCTGCTGGCTCTGTGCACTGGCCTACATACACAGAGGAAAATGTTGTCATATTAAAAAAGGAGGCCCAAGTTAGATGCCAGACTTCTAACTGGAGATGACAAATTATACAAATACTAGAGGCAGATAAGGGATGGCTGATGACAGAAACATTGAGCAGTGTGGGCCCAGATTAGCAGAAGTTCATTCTGGAGGGCTCTGCAGACTGTATTAGAGGTTTCAGAAATTAGACACAAAATCATCAAAAGAACCCTCAAACAGACACAGCAGGAAGGCTCAGTGATAAGATGTCCAATGTAGCCGATGGGGATAGGACACTTCATCATTTGGGGTAAGAGTTGTGAACTACCCTCTGTTCTTAAACAAAATTCTACAAGTAGCCTTTAAATGGACCTTGGAGTAGGGGTGGAGGTATGGCACAAGAAGGGCTCAGCATATATAAAAGGAAAAATTACTGATTTTTATTACTTCAAGTATAGAGAAGAAAAATAATTAAGGGCCTTTCTGCATCCAGACAGCATACGTACAAATTTACAGGTTTAAATTAACAAGTATCTAAAGGATACATTGAGAACCAAAACAAAAGCATTTATGGCAGAAGGATTAGTACATAGTTTGAGATTGTTTATTCAGTGGCCCTAAAATACACAAATAGCCTCTTTTCTTACCAGCGATTTCTTCAGACGTTCATATTCAGGACGATACTCTCTGGAAAGAGAAACACTTTCTAAATCCCTTTGATTAATAATCTATCCTGTCCCCGCCTCCACATCACTTCTATTTTCCTAGTACTTTGATAATAACAAAAGATCTTATGTCACCATACATCAGATGTAACAAGTCTTAGTCACTGAGATTCTATCCCTAAGGAATTAAAAGCCAAGGTGCCTGCCCCCTCCCTGAAATCAGCAACAAGACAAAAGACTGACTGCTGATCTGGGAAGATCAACTCTGGGGAGACCATGACCAATGAGTTCACCATTCACTTGGATAAACATGAGTAAAAGATGTTTAAATGATGAGTAAAAGAAGCTAGGCCTACTGGGCTCAGGAAGCCCAATACATAATTATGTCGTTTATCTGGGCAACCATGAAAGGATATAGAAAAGAGTCTATCCTGAGGCTTTGATAACACATGCAAAAAAACAAAACAAAACAAACAAAAAAACGAACCTCATCTGATGAATAAAAATCAAAATAATGTTTCTGAAAAACCACAATGTGGCTATTAGGCTCTTGCTAAGTATGAAGCTTGCTAGAAAGCAGCCAATTATCAGGCCTAAGGAAAGTGTATAGGTGCTATGACTCCACTTTGCTTTAGATAAATGGAACTCCAGTATTAACCAAGAAAATAGTTATAACAATCATTTATTAAGAAATATGCTTACTACATGTCAGCAATCGTGTTAGGTGCTTTAGATATATTATCTCAAATAATCCCCACAACGACCTTAACAATAAATACTATTACCCTTCATCTATAAATGAGGAAAACTTGCTAAGGTTACACACTTATTAATTGGAGGAAAAAGAAATCTAAACCATATCTATCTGACTCCAAAGTCTATGTTCTTCATCAGGGGTCAACCAATGTGGCAAACAGGACAAATCCAGCCCACTGCCTATTTTTATAAATAAAGTTTTATTGGAACACAGCCACGCCATTTGTTTAGGAATTGTCTATAGCTGCTTTTGCACCACAATGAGAGTTGAGGAGTTTCAACAGATAATACAACCCACAAAGCCTAAAATATTTAACACCTGGCTTTTTACAAACAATGTCTGATGACACCTGTTCTTCATCATTCAATACAGTGAAGATTTTATACTCCTATTCTTTTTTAAAAAAAGTTAACAGCTACTTGTTAACCTAAGTGTGATCAGATCCAGTGCACATCTGCATGGCAAATATAATACAAACACCATGAAAACCAAAATGTTTTGCCTGGCAAAACAGCTATCATATCAGACCTGTGGGTAACTAAGAGTGCCATCACTAGAATGTTCCTTTATCCTCACCTTTCATATTCTTCTGTGGCACTGGCAACTTGCACGAAGAGTTCATCTAAGCCTGTACCCAGAACAGCAGACACTCCCACCACCTGCCAAAAGCATCATTAATACCACTGAGGAAACAACTGTATATTTTTAAATGGCATATATTATTTGGCTCAAATTTCATAAAATCTTCACAGAAGAGGTTTGGCTACTTTAAGAAGTCTCTGGCAAAGAATGAAGCTAAAACAAGACAAAATGGCATACCTACTCAAGAGTGATGGAAATAAGTCTATGGAAAATAGAGAACTGAGAAAGATAATTAGGATCAAACAAGCAGCAGTTCATCTATTCCCTATCAAATCAAACCACAGTCTGTTCTCTATAAAAATTAGTATCTCAATGTCTTCGCTTGGGCAATTAACATACTTGCTGCTACCCACACCCACTTTTGCTTACACAAATCTTACCCATCCTTCAAAGCACACCTATATTGACTATATCCTCAAAAAATCTCTCACTTCAAAAGTGATCTACCCCATCACCACTATCAGGCCCAACTTTTAATCTTTCTTAAGATATCACAATATAAGTTACTACAATATATCATGTTTTAACTCTGCGTTTAGCCTTCTCTCCTAACTAGACCATAAACTCTCTGAGGGTAGGGTCCATATCATATTTATCTTTTAAGTCTCCAGTTTTTAATAAGCCATGCCTTAAAAATTACTTTTCAGAAGGTAATGAACTTCCTTTCCAAAATAGGTTCAAAGCCAGCCCTTTGGGTTATGAGGTTATCTGGAGAGACCAACAGCATAAGCAAGAAAGTTTACCCTGAGGGAGCTGTAAAACTCATCTAACACGAGGCTCATTGAACGAGTCAGGTTACTGACGTATGTAGTCTCTTGATTCAAGGCATCTTGGAAAGCCTCAAAATCCTGCATCCATTCCACTGCAAAGCTGTGATCAATGATGTCAGTCTGTACCAGAGAGAAGTCAACTATCAGTAACCAGGGATGAGGTCAGACATCAAACAACGGCAAAAAAAATTTTTTAATTGATGACAGCAGAGAGCAATAATTCATGTATTTTCTTTCTCTGCTTCCCCCATTTCCTCCTCCACTGCAACAAGTCACAAAGAGCCAAGACTGCTGTGCAGTATAAATAATTAAATGAAGATCTGTATATTCTAGGTTAGAACAGACCTTCACTATCCACTGCCAAGTGACCATGGCCACAGTGGAGGCCAGTACCCTCCAGGCTCTGAAGTCAAGTACATAGTCTCTTGCATCCTAGCCAACAACAGAGAAGTTTTGGTTTTGTTTAACTGCCACTTCCAACAGACTAGCAGTCCCTCCCTCATTTACACAGTCCCAATCCTGAGGGATAACCTATACGCTGTGGACCAGGGGCTACTCTATCTAGCCTAAAAAAACTTTGGAAAAGAATCAGCAATATATATTCATTCGATTTGATTGAATCCATTTCCTAGAAGTGCTCATGACTTTGCTTCAGGTTAGCTTAAATCTGCTCTCCAGCATCTGAAATAATCCTTCTCACCTACCCAAACACAAGGTTCTGATGAAAACGAAACATTCAGTCACAACAGGAAGAATCCACTTACTTTATTCATGACCACAATAAAAGGCAGCTTGGTTTTGTACAAGATGCTGAAAATCAAACATTGGGGCATTATTAGTAAAAGCACTTAAGCACCTGCTTGCCTGTTATCTGATGGAACTGAGTAATAAATAGGGAGATGGGTTCAGACTCTAAATACAGGTATCCATTCTTACACAGCACTCACATATTTTCCCCTCCCAAGCAGGAAACTACCACTACCATCAAGCAAACAACACACATACACACTCTCTCCTTTTCTTAGAGTAATAATGCTTTGGTACTGATCCTGGTTGTGTGTGTGTGTGTGTGTGTGTGTGTGTGTGTGTGTGTGTGTGTGTGTGTGTGTGTGTGTGTGTGTGTGTGTGTGTGTGTGTGTGTGTGTGTGTGTGTGTGTCACCAAATTAACTGTCTTTTAAACAATTAATATGAAGACAAAATCATGCTATCAAACATCAGATTTCTATCTAGACTAAGATTTCTAGTGTTTACCAGGAAGGGACATCCCTAGTCATAACAGAAGAGACAAATCGGGGTGATTGTTTTTGCATACCCCCAAAATAAAATTCAGCATTAATAATGGTCCGCCTTGCTCCTAGGTCTAATGCACTAATAAAGCCTAGTGAGGCATGTCCTTCCTCTCCTAATGGCACCACACTTGGGAAAACACGTGCATTTAGAATCATGGATGAATCTTTTTATTCAGTCTCTCCTCATGTTATAATTTCACTCTTCCTATCACAACACAGAAGAAAGGCATTTAGACCAGGGGCTCTATTCTATTCAGAACTGGATTTCATTCAACTTGGGGCAACTGCCAGAAGGTTCATATTCATTCATCACCTATTCTGTAACAAGCAAGGGAGGAAGATGAGAAGTGGCTGATAAGAGAATGCCAACAGTATATGTGCTTCCTTTCCCGCCCTAACCCAGAGCCCCTCCCTAACCCAGAGCCACTAAAGTGAGTGGCAAGCCTGAATGAAAACCTAGGGGTAAGCACTCAGGACTCAAAAATGATGGAAAAGAAGTGGAGACTTCATACCTTGACATAATACTATGCCCAACAATAACGCATTACCTGCAGGCATAGAGCATATTGGACATGAAGGTCACTGGGTTGATACTTCGAGATGTGTCCATTACATAAATGACAATCGTTGGAAACGAGGATGCCTAAAGCCACAAAATAATCAAAGCTTTAGTCAGAGGGTTCTTGACCTGTCCCCAAATTCTTCTCCTACCTTCCGTGGCAAGGAAGAACCACTTTAGGCAGGTGTGCAGAGCTCTATGACTCTATCCCACATAAGATCCCAAGCAATAAGAAGCTTTTCTTGTCTGGCTCTCTACTTACCCTGAGTAACAAGTCCTAGAATACTCACCAGGGCCTCAGTGATGATTGTCCCAGAAGCTGACCAGGTGAATACCTCAATCTGTCCAGGTGTGTCAATCAAGACATACCTGTGTCAAAAAAGACCATTAAAGAAGTTTTCATTTATGCATTCTGAAACATATTCCATCCCACAAAACATTAACATCTGGTTACTCAAGACTGAAATAACCTCTTCACACTGTCAAGTCTCACTTCTTCCCATTGCCCTTAAAGTGCATACCACATTCCCCTGGGTTTTGTTCAATGTCCAGTATTCAGGCTCATTGGCAGGAGCACCAATACATCACTGCTGCAAATGATCACAGAGAAAACTGACAGTTTTAGAAACACACTGCATTAAAAATGAGAGATAAGCAAAACCAGAGTGTAAATCTCTTGGGAAACCATCTGGTTACTTAGGGGTGGGGTTGGAGGAAAATGGAGGGAGGGAGAAAAAGAATAAGAAAGTGATAACTAAAGAAGAGGGTCTCTTATTGAGGGAATGAAACGTTCTAAAATTGATTGTGATGATGGCTGTACAATTCTGTAACTACACTAAAAGCCACAGAATTGTACAATTTAAATGGGTAAATTGTATGGCCTATGAACTATATCTCAATAAAGCTGTTTTTAAAAAAGCAAAGATCCACACATACATGGACAATTAATTGACAACAAAGGAGCCAAGAACATACAACGGAGAAAGGAAAGTCTCTTCAAGAAATGGTGTTGGGAAAAACAGACAGTCACATGCAAGAGAATGAAACCAGACCACTCCATACACAAAAATTAACTCAAAATGGATGAAAGACTTGAATGTAACACCTGAAAACATTAAATAAATTTCTGGAGGAAAACATAAGCAGTAACCTCACTGACATAAGTTTCTGTGGATCTGACTCCAAAGGCAAGGAAATCAAAAGCAATAATAAACAAATGAGACTACATCAAACTAAAAAGCTTCTGCACAGGAAAGGAAAACATCATCAAAACTAAAAGGTGGGAATTCCCTGGTGGTCCAGTGGTTAGGACTCAGCACGTTCACCACAGTGGCCCAGCTTCAATCCTGGTCGGGGAACTAAGATCCCGCAAGCTGCCGGGCATTGCCCAAAACAAAAAACTAAAAGGCAAGCTACTGAACAGCAGAAATTGCAAATCGTATCTCTGATTAGGGATTGGTATCCAAAATATATAAAGAACACATACAACTCCAAAACAAATAAACAACCCGATTCAAAAATGGGCAGAGGATCCGATTACGTAGACATTTCTCCAAAGACACAGATGGCTAAAAGGCACATGAAAAGATGTTCAACATCACTAATTATTAGGGAAATGCAAATCAAAACCACAATGAAGTATCACCTCACACCTGTTAGAATGGCTCTTACCAAATAGATAACAAGTGCTGAAAAGGATGTACAGAAGAGGAAACCCTCGTAAACTGTTGGCGGGAATATAAACTGGTGCAGCTACTATGAAAAACAGTAGAAAGATTCCTCAAAAAATGAAGGATAGAGCTAACCGTATGATCCAGTGATTCCACTTCCGGGTATTTATCCAAAGAATATAAAAACACTAATTAGAAAAAATATATGCACCCTTATGTTCATTGCATCATTATGTACAGTAGCCAAGACATGGAAGCAACCTAAGTGTCCACCAATGGATGAATGGATAAAGAAGATGTGGTATATACAGAGTGGAATACTATTCAGCCATAAAAGAAGAATGAAATCTTGCCACTTGCGACAACATGGATGAACAACATGAGGGTATTATGCTAAGTAAAATAAGTCAGAAGGAAAAAGACAACTACCATATGATTTCACTCACATGTGGAATAATCTGGAGGAAGGAAGGAAGGAAGGAAGGGAGGGAGGGAGGGAGGGAGGGAGGGAGAGAGGGAGGGGAAGGGAAAGGGAAGGGAAAGGGAAGGGAAAAGGAAGGGTAAGGGAAGGAAACCAACCAACCAAAAGCAAGCTCACAGATACAGAGAACAAATCCGTGGTTACCAGAGGAAAAAGGGGTTGTGGGTGGGCAAAAAGGGTGAAGGGGATCGATTGTATGGTGACCGATGGTAACTGGACTTTTGCGGGGTGATCACTTTGCAGTGTACACATGTTAAATTACAATGCGTATCTGAAACTTATTTTTAAAAAAGCAAAAAATTTGAATAGACGTTTCTCCAAATATATACCAATGGCCAAGAAGTACACTAAAAGATGCTCAACATCTGGACTTCCTGGTGGCGCAGTGGTTAAGAATCCGCCTGCCAATGCAGGGGACACGGGTTCAAGCCCTGGTCTGGGAAGATCCCACATGCTGCGGAGCAACTAAGCCCGTGCACCACAACTACTGAGCCTGAGCTCCAGAGCCCGCGAGCCACAACTACTGAGCCTACATGCCACAACTATTGCAGCCCGCATGCCTAGAGCCTGTGCTCTGCAACAAAGAGAAGCAACCACAATGAGAAGCCCAAGCACTGCAACTAGAGAAATCCCGTACACAGCAACAAAGACCCAAAGCAGCCAAAAAATAAATAAATAAATTTATTAAAACAAAAACAAAAGCAAAAACAATTACAAGTAGTGACCAGAATGTACAGAAAATGGAACCCTCCATACATTGCTGGTGAGAATGTAAAATGGTATGTGAAGCCAGCAGGAGCTTGGAGGAATGGGGAATAGAGTGACTGCTAATGAGTATGGGGTTTCTTTTGGAGATGAAAATGTTCTGAAATTAGGTAGTTCTTTTTTTTTTTTTTTAAGATTTATTTTTTATTTATTTATTTTTGGCTGCGCCAGCTCTTAATTGCAGCACCGTGGGATCTTCGTTGAGGCATGAGGGATCTTTCATTGTGGCACACGGGATTCTCTCTAGCCGTGGCGAACAGGTTTTCTCTTCTCTAGTTGTGGCGCAGGCTCTGTAGTTTGTGGCACATGGGATTTTCTCTAGCCGTCGCAAATGGGTTTTCTCTTCTCTAGTTGTGGCACGGGCTCTGTAGTTTGCGGCATGCGGGCTCTCTAGTTGAGGCGCAAGAGGTCAGTAGTTGTGGCTTGCGAGCTTAGTTGCCCCGTGGCATATGGGATCTTAGTTCCCTGACCAGGGATCGAACCTGCGTCCCCTGCATTGTAAGGCGGATTCTTTACCACTGGACCACCAGGGAAGTCCGTGAAATTAGGTACCTCTGGTCAATGCACAACTTTGTGAATATACTAAAAACCACTAAACTGTATACTTTAAAAGAGTGCACTTTATGGTCTGTGAATTCATATTGCAATAAAGCTATTACTTTAAAAAACTACTCTAGTATGATCCTATTTTTGTAAAAACACCTTATCCATCCATCCTTCTATCTATGTACACATGAATAGAAACGCCTGGGATGACAGTCACTGATAGCAATAATGATAATAATGATAGCTATTTCTAGTGACAAGAAGGGTGATAGTTTCATCTTTTAAATACTATGCATGGTAGGAATTATTTATAGTAATAAGCCTATATATCCTTTTTACAAAAATAATAAATTATCTTCCTTTCTTTTAAAAAAGCAAACCTATTAAAAATTTAACAACAGTTCATTGTGGGTAATGATAATAAGAATCTCCTATTTTATATTTTGATGCTTTTTAAATTAAAAAATATCCCCTCTGAATCATGTAAATTATATTAATTTAAACAAGGATTAGGGGCTTCCCTGGTGGCGCAGTGGTTAAGAATCCGCCCACCAATGCGAGGGACAAGGGTTCAAGCCCTGGTCCGGGAAGATCCCACATGCCGTGGAGCAACTAAGCCCCGTGCGCCACAACTACTGAGCCTGCGCTCTAGAGCCCGCAAGCCACAACTACTGAGCACGCGTGCCACAACTACTGAAGCCCGCGTGCCTAGAGCCTGTGCTCCGCAACAAGAGAAGCCACCACAATGAGAAGCCTGCGCACCGCAACGAAGAGTAGCCCCCGCTCGCCACAACTAGAGAAAGCCCACGTGCAGCAATGAAGACCCAGTGTAGCCAAAAATAAACATAAAAAAATAATAATAAAATAAAATAAAATAAACAAGGATTAGAAAGGTATTTCATAGACTTTAATGCCAACAAGCAAGAGAAGGCAAGTGGACAAGTGAATGTGGACTCAAATTCTCAAAATACCTCCTAAGAAGCTGGGAACATATACCAAAGTGATTGGGGGTGGGATACTATTAAATTGAGCTCTACACTGTAGAGCATCTTGTCGCTTTTATTTATTTATTTATGTTGGGCCACACCATGGCTTGTGGGATCTTAGTTCCCCAACCAAGTAGAGCATCTTAATGATTGTCTTCTTGCCAACAATTTTTTCACTTATCATGGTTTCATCTCAAACTACACCCTCTCAGAACTTGATAGTAACCCAAAATTCTTCAAAAAACCTAGAAACATGTCAACTACAGAGTAATAAATAGGCATTAGACTGAAATCACTTACTTAGACATGTTCTGGGCTTTCTCAATAAATTTCATCACCTAAAAGAAAAAAACGCCAATTACAACAGAATCCAAGTTCAACAAAAAAAATCACAGGGCCCTCTCTAGAGTGGCCCACCTGCAGGCACCATTAACGATTGAATCTCTATGTTCTCTGTCTGAGGACACCAACTAACGTGCTCATGGAACCAAAGAAACATAGCCACACCTGCCGTACCACAACACCCTGGAGCACAGGGCAAGGCCTAAGGAGCTGAAGACTTGATCTGTCACTGCCAGGTCTCTCTCTTGGTGCTTCAGTAAAGCGTTAACAGCCTGAATCATTGAGTGAAATCGGGGTAAAAAATCAGTGATTGCCAAACACTCTTAAGGAAGTGGAATGTGACAGAGAAAACATAACAAGATGACAACAATTTGTCACAAGTGAAAAGCCCCATAATTGTTCCATTCCCTGCCTGGTAGCCCATCCCACTCCCCATTCCTCCACCCCATCCTCAGGGTAACACTGCAAGCCAATAACAGATCAAGAAGAGAACCCAGGTCTCTTAGGTCTTTACTGGCCGCCACAACGTTCAGTGTGAAGTCTCTCACCATGTTGATCATCCTCTCATAGCCTACTTCTTTGTCCACCAAAATGCCTCCTTATATTCTGTATTGACATTGAGGTTGATTGCCCTTCTTTCCCAGTGTGATCAAGCTAAGGCATTTAAGAGTCACAGGTTCTGACACAGCCATGTCTATGTAAATAGAGACAGACATACCTGATCAAATCTGGTAGCAAAGAGATTGAGTGAGGTCACTATGCCACCATTGGGTCCAAGTCCATACCTAGACACTAAGTTGAGGATTTAAATTGCTTATAGATCAATTTAGATGATAAAGTTTATTATCTAGACAATCCCTCACAAAAACAGCGTAACGTTAGTGTTCAATTGACTAGTTTGTATCACACAATCTTAACCTCATAGGGAAACATTCACTATCGATGTCTACCTCATTCATCGTTTAGAAATGGCCAGGTGAAATGGGGCCAAAATGGAATAGACAGATGTATCAGGCATTGACAGCCTGATGGCATTAGCCATGAAGATCATTTATATACCACTCTTAGCTCTGATCCTCACTCATCAAGCCACCTGAGGATTAGAATTAGTCTTCCTATCTAGACTTACCTATAGAGAAAGTACACATTTCACACAGCAATGTACTAAGAGTTGATCTTACTAATCTTTGAGCTTCCCAGTCTAAGGGGATGGTGATCAATGGATGCATCCACCAAGACAGTACTCCCTTGTGGGACCCAGGCACGCCACCAGCTAGCGTCTCCTTCTCTGTGCTAATTACAACAGCCTGCAGTTCAGGACAAAGGCAGAAAACGGAACTCACAAGCTGAAATAGGATTTCTAATCACCTACAATGCTTCTCCCCACATTCATCTTCCCTCCTCTTCATAAAATTACCTGAAAACAATCGAATGCTTTTGCTAGTATATTTCACAAGGGAAGGCACAAACACTTTTTTCAAAGCTACACAATACACAGACAGTAAGTAGCCAGGGATGAGCCAAAAACCAAAGTAGATGTGAAAAAGGATACTGTTTCATGACTTCTTTATACTTCACAGTGTCACGAATATCT
This sequence comes from Grampus griseus, assembly GCF_964374135.1. Lineage (NCBI taxonomy): Eukaryota > Metazoa > Chordata > Mammalia > Artiodactyla > Delphinidae > Grampus > Grampus griseus. The sequence continues at coordinate 21,060,498 of NC_139009.1, read as the reverse complement.
GGAGGGAAAAAAAGAGAGAATGAAATGGAATTTAACACGTAAGAAACAATACAGTTTGAGACTCCCCACCTATAATATCTAAGCCAACAGACCTCTCAAGTCATCTCTGCTTCCTCTGAGCAAACAAATCAGTTTCTCTCTTAGCATCCAAGGTACTTTTCCAATCTGTTTTCTAAATTTTCAAACTAAGATCACTGAATTGTAACAGCAAAAGAAGCAAGTTCAGGAAGAGACTAGGAGGACAAAAGGTACCCTGCAAGTACCTTCCCTCCCAGCAAGAAACTGAAACTAGCTTCTGAGGCTTCTATTGTCAGCACTGTCTTCTAGTAACTTCTCCAGCTTCACACTGGCCAAGGACAACTGCCAAGTAACCCAAGAAGAATGTTAGGCTAGGAGCTCTCAAGTTATGGTAGGGATGTTGGAGACAAAGAGAAAAGTTTTATACAACTTAAATACCTTCTCAGTGACCATATATACAGAAAAAGGGAGCTAAATAAAGAAAAAAGGTTTATTTCTTACTCCTTGCTTACTGGTAACAAAGGTAATGCAGATAACATTTTTATAAAGGCATTAACTTGGGAAGTGGATGGGTGGGGAGAGAAATAGGTGATGGAGATTAAGAGGTACAAATTTTCAGTTACAAAATAAATGAGTCATGGGGTGAGATGTACAGTGTGGGGAATACAGTCAAAAATTATATAATACCGTTGTATGGTGACAGATATTAACTAGACTCATCATAGTGATCATTTTGAAATGTACATGTATTTCAATTTACTATGTTGTATACCAGGAACTAAATACTGTGGCAGGTCAATTACACTGCAAGACAGACAAACCCACAGAAAAAGAGATTGGATTTGTAGTTACCGATCTACAAATCGGTAGAGGGTGTGGAGGGAGGGACAATTGGATGAAGGTAGTCAAAAGTACTAACTTCCAGTGAATAAATACTAGGGATGTAATATACAACATTATAAATGTAATGAGCACTGCTACATGTTATAGGTGAAAGTTGAGAGTTCTCATAACAAGGAAAAAAATTTTTTTCTATTTCTTTAATTTTGTATCTATGAGATGACAGATGTTCACTAAACTTATTCATGGTAATCATTTCATGCGTTTGTAAATCAAATCATTATGCTATACAACTTAATCATATACAATGCTGTATGTCAACTATATCTCAATAAAACTAGAAAAAAATTATTTGGATGGAATTTTAAATAAAAAGGAAATTGGTCTGTCCAGTAATATCTAACTAAACCTATCTAGCAGTCAGGAGACCTATATCCCATCAACTATTAGAGTTCCAGCCTTTAAATGAAAAGATTGAATGTTTTTTTTTTTTTCAAAATTCTTCCCATAATGATTTCTGCTTCTTAATACAAGGTCTTCCTTAATTAGTATGTTTGGAGTACAAGCTTAATAGGATTAAAAAGAGACCAGGAGGGAAAAGACTAACATCAAGGAATAGTCTGAAAATCAGGAAGCCTAGATCCTATCAAGAATCAGGACACTGGATCCCATCCATTCTTAATCTTTTTTATACAGTAGTCAGGGACTCCTCTACAAGTCTGATGATAAGAGGGAAGGAACCCGTCACCAAGACAATGCACACAGGCATATATACACACATTTTACCATGTAACTTTGCAAGATTCCTACAAATCAGTAAGCAAACTCTGCACAAAACCCACATGCTCTTAACTTGAAGAAAAAAACTATACAAACAAAGTTTATGTAACAGAGCCTGCTGAAGGGTTTACGGCTTAAAAGCCAGAGGACTGACTTTCTGTCACTTCATTTTCCCAAAGAACCATAGTCTGACACCCTTGGGTCAAAAGAGGTAGAGAGAATGGGAGTGGTAAGGAAAAAAAGGAAATTTAGGAAGAGGGAAGGAGTAAACAAAGAGAAAAAGGGAATCAGGAAGAAGCCTGTTTCAGGATGCTAGCAAATCCAAGGGAAACGAAATTAGGCAGTTTAGAAAACATTAAAAATGGAAGCATTGAAGACTCATAGGATAGGCTGACAACTTTCCATTCTCTGAGAAACTTCACACAAGTTCTGGCAGTTTACTCACCAATATTGGCAGGAAAGGGAACTTCATGCACAGCTGGATCCAGGTTGATCACATAAGGTGGACACCCTTGACTATGCAGATATCCTGTGAGCCTCTGCAGACATATGGGGAGAAGGATGGACTGAGACCAAGAGGCATAATAAAGGAAAAAGAGAGAACTTCCACCCCTTAATCCAACTTACCAGAATTCTGCACTTCCATTTCCCTCTACCTTAAATATTCGTTTCTGATCTCCACCGCCAACATTCACTCTCAGTTGAAATGCTACCTTTCTTCATCACACATCCAACAGAGCCTCCTCTACTCTCCATCACTTATTGACTTGGTGGTTTGGGGGGAGCGGGGGTTTCTATCTCCCCCACAAAAAACATTAGCTCCATTTAAGCGGGAACCTTGTCATTTCCGCTAAATCCCCAGTGCCTGAAACATGGTAGGCACCCCAGAAGGAATTCTTTAGGAATCTACACCGAAAGCCTGTGTGCAAGCACTCTATTAACAGCCAGAATTACTTGTTAAGCCTGCCTTCGAGGACTTGGCACTAGCAAGGCAATTCCAATACCAAGTACGGTCGTCACAAATAGGCACTGAGGGTGCGCAGAAGAGAGGCTGAATGAACCCAGGCTAGGATCTGAGACGGCTTCGCGGAGGAAAAAACAGGGGTTGCTGGCATCCTTGAAAGCCAGGCGCCGGTACCCTCCAACTCCCCAGAGAGACCTCCCTTTCTCCCCTGGCCTTACGCCTGCCACAGACAACTTCTCGCGCGCTCCTACTACGCCCGTGCCGTGCAGGTCACCTGTACAAAGGTGGTTTTCCCAGACCCCGCCATTCCCAACACCAGCAGACACACTGGGGGCCGGGGACCCCCGGAAGCTTGCGGCTCCGTGGCAGCTGCGAGCGCGGCCATCTTGCTCCTGGCTCCGCCCACTCGACCATAGAGACGCATGTAGCTAGAGAGGCTCCCGCGACATTCGGAACTCTGAATGAGACTAGAACAGAGCAAACCAAACCGAACCGAACCAAACCGGCCAGAGAGGGCAGGGCCACGGGGCCAGGCGTGCGCCTTTGCTCTGTCCGTCCAGACCCGGATGGGGGCCCAACTAGGGACAGAGGCGGGGAAGTGGAGACACTGGGAGGACGAGTGGAGTAGGCCACCTAAAGAGCCGCTCACCGTCGTCGGGCAGGGCCTGGGAAGGGCAAAGCTCTGGACCCCGGGCGGGCGGGACGACAAGGGACCCCCGGGCTCCCACACTATGAAAGTGAAGAGAGTGCCTTTTCCTGTCGGCCCCCCGAGAGCGGGTAACCGAGCCGCCGGAGAACCGGCCGCTAGGGCTCGTCCGGCGACTGAGGAGGTTAAGCGGCTCAGGGCTGGACGTGCCGGGACCCGGGCGGGATGCGAGCGCCGGGGTTGCTGGGCCCCGCCAAGAGCCGCAGAGACCACCCCGGAGAAACTGGAAAAACCCTCCGCACTGGGACGCCGTTTCCGCGTGTCGCCAGCCCCAGACCGTAGGGCTCTTTCCCTGGCGGTCTCCGCAAAGGTGCACCGTGACTTTGGGGAGGAACATTTGGTTGCCGAGTTTGTCAAGTAGGTACTGAGGAGGCGCTTCTCTCCACCCAGGCGCCCTCGGTACACGGAAAGGTGGTGAAAGAGCCGAGCCATGTATACACTCCTACTCCCGACCGCCCAGTTGGCTGCGGTGGCCCTTTGGAGCAGCTGTAGTGTTCAGTAAGCCGTGAGATCAGGGTTTTAGACCCAGGCTCTGCCACCCGCTGGCGGTGTACATCGTGGCCAAGTCACTTCAGTTCTCTGAACCTGTTTTCTCCTCTTTACCCTCAAGATACTACCTCGCAGGGTTGTAGAGACGGCATATTGTCAGTTGTAAACTACACTCCCTCGTCTTTACCCCTAGCTCTGTCCCCCGTGCCTTGTGTGAGGAACATCGTAGGTGCTCCCAAAGACTTGGGATATGAATTAAAGTACGTGTGCATTTTTAAAATTATTTCCTAATTTTTCGTGAAAAACATGGGGGGATGTCTCTCTTGTTCTCCCTTCAGGTTGGCTGAGGACTCCAGTAATTCCCTTCAACCGGATCTTAGTTTCATAAATTTTCTCAAGCCAGAGAAGCTAACAAAGGCAGAGAAGAGGTTTAAAGAAAAGGCAGTAGTGGAAATGATGAAGCTAGACAAGCAAATCAAAGAAACTCAAATCCGACTAGAACCGTTAGTGGAGGAAACCAGGCAGCTGCTGGCGGAAAACGTACGTGTCGAGGAGGAAAACCAGTTCTTTCTGGAATACCTGACCAAGCAAACAAAGGAGTCTAGACAGCGAACCGAGAAGCTGTGGAACTACTATTTACAACAAAGTGGGCAGATTGAACAAAGGAGACAAGAATTAACCTCCAAATATGCGGAAAAAAATTCAGCGCTTAAAACAGAGCTCTTGCAGAAAGAAAAGATCCTATCCAATTTGAATAAGCAGTTGGAGGCAATGAGGGACATTTCGATAGTAAAGGAGAAACAGGAGAGAGAAATTCAGACACTACAGCAGCAGATAAAGAAAACCCACGCTGAGACAGCTGCAAAGAAACAGGCCATGCTGGTCCAGTTCTTCCAGGATAAAGCATTACTGGAGGCACAACTGAGTGAGCTAGATGCAAGGCAGTTGGGAAAAAGACCAACAAAGGAGCTGAACAGCAAGAACAAGGCCTTGGAGAGGGCAGCAAAGCAGTACACTTCCGAGTTCCACAGTAGCATCGACAGACAGCACCAGCAGTTACAGAAGGAACTACCACAGCTAATTCAGAAATGCCAGAAGTTGGAGGCTACTCACAGCTGTTTAAAAAAGAAGCAGCTGCAGCTGCAGCAGGAGCAGTGGTACCTAGATTGCTTAAGCCGGGGGAGGCAACGGCTGCAAGAAAGGCGTAATCCGTGCCCAAAAGGACAAGGTGCTCCAAAGACCACACTGAACCCTGCCCTAGGCACCAAATCAAGGACGCATCCAAAGTAATTCCTAAAATAACACGAAGTCAGGAATGGAGCAAGGGTTCTTAGGTGCTGCGTAACATAAACCAGGTTAGGAAGGCTTTGGGATCTCAGGGTGCTGTGGTTAAATATCCATCTTGATGTGTTAGTGTGAAGGATTAGGTGCTTTTCTCCAGCAGTACTGCTAGATTATGTGTGGAACTGGCTTCCCTTAAAGTTAGGTTTTTCTTTAATTAGCTCTTGGTAATAAATGGGCTGTGCCTCACACCTCCAGATAACCCAGTACCATTTGCCAAAAACCCAGATGTGAAACTACCTCAAGAAAACCACCTTGCGGAAGTGACAGGAAAATAGTTGTGTGGTGTGTTTCACCTAGCTAAGTTAGGTTTCTTTATAGAAAAAGCCCCCTGCAGAATAGCATTTCAGATTGTTATATTCTGCTTTCTGCTCTGTAAAGAACCGATGTCCATGTATCCTCACTTCTTTGGCCACCTTAGCACACAGTGTTTTTAAGCTCTTTGTAAAGTTTGTGCTGGTGATCAGGTAGCTGCTTCTACAGTTTTCTCATGATTGAAAAACTCTTAACAGCAAGTGTAATAAGCCTTAGGCAGAGTAACCTGTCTGATGCTCAGCCCATACCATTTTTGCTTTGTGTAAACTGTGTGAAGGGAAGAGAAGATAGAGGGTATGTATACCTGGTCAGTTTTCTGTGGAGAAATACCTCTAGCCTGAATGAGGTGACTGAGTGCTTCTGCCTGTTTTAGGAAAATGTATCAAAAGAAAGTTTTCATATATTTGGAGACCTTTCTAAAGAGTCTTTTGCCATCTCTTTCCCAGGCAACATCCTCAATTTCTAAGATGACAAAGATAACTGAAGTTTCGATAGAGTGAGCACTTTAGCTTTAGGTCACTTACTACGTTTTTACTGCATAAGCACTTCCTAGTCCTTGAAATGCGTTTTGTTATTCATGTGTACCCTCTTTATGCCCCTTCAGTAGAACTAGGAATAGTATTTTAAATTAATATAGACTTTTAGGGTAGTTATATTTTTGGCACTTAGGACATACTGATGGTTAGATCAGGGATTTCTTTGAATGCTGAATCCTGGTACAGAAATGCAGCCTCATTTTAATGTTGCTCCTTTGTGGAAAAACAGAATCAACTTAATGTTTTCAAGAAATTGTCAGTGATGAAAAAGTTCATAATGGTTTTCCCAGATTTCAGTTTTATTCATATGTAAAATGAATTCTTGTACAATTAGATTCAGAAAAGGATTTTGCCTCAATGTGCCTTAACTTCTAGCTTTAACAACTTTTCTGTTAAATGTGTAATGTCTTGGTTCTTAAAATTTTGTTATTGAAAATAAACTCAGATTATAATATACCCACTGATTTCATTATTGTTCCAATGTAATGTACCTTCTACTTACCTCTCCTCATGTCTTATCAACTCTGCATGTCTTCTTCATACTAGTGTGCACATAATAAAAATGCAGTTTTAGTGCACAAAGTAGAATGTTAGGTAGCACACAGTTGCCTTAACCTGAATAGTTCTATTCAGTGGAGCTGAAAATACAGAGAGCCTGTTTAAAACTATGGTATCCAAGACACATTCAAAACCATTATTCTCTGTCGATGCAAAAAACATAGGAAGATATAAAACTAAGGATAAGGAAAGAGGGATGGGTAATCTTATTAATCTGCTGTTAATTCCCCCTCCTGCCAGTGCTGTCCAGATGAATTAATTCAGGAGTGAGTAACTTCCACCCTGTCTCAGTTTATTTTGAATTCCTCATCCCAGATAATGGATCTGATCTGGTGTACTGCTCCTGGCTGTCCCTTTGTGAGGCCTCTGAGGGCTTGAAGACTTTAAAGGGTGAATCATCTGATAAAGCAGCGGTCACCAACCTTTTTGGCACGAGGGACCGGTTTCGTGGAAGACAATTTTTCCACGGACGGGGGGTGGGGGTGGGTGGGGTGGGGTTGGGGGGGAGGGGAGGGTTCAGGCGGTAATGCGAGCGATGGGAAGCGACGGGCAGCGGCAGAGGAAGCTTTGCTCGCTCCCCCGCTGCTCACCCCCTGCTGTGCGGCCCAGTTCCTAACAGGCCGTGCACCGGTCTGTAGCCCAGGGGTTGGGGACTCCTGTTGATAAAGGCCCTTAGAAATTCCCGTCAGCAAGCCAGCAGTAGGTTTGGCCAAAGAGGATCTCAGCCTACTTTTCGTCTGCTTTCCTGTGCTGGAAAGGAAAGAGGGTGATGTTACAGAAAGTGCATTTAGATGGAAAAGACCTGTGAGGTGAAATTTAGGTTAAGACTTGAACGACATGAAGCCTGATGTACAAAAATTGGGGAAGAAGACATTCCAGACAGAGGGAACAGTGAATGCAAAGGCCCTAAGATGGGAAGGAGTTTAGTAGGATTAAGGAACAGAAGAGTCAGTGTGGCTGAGTGTAGTTGGGGAATGGCAGCGAACACGGACAGAGCAGAGGCGGATGAGGCTAAAAAGGTTAATAGAGTAGGCAGGCCTTGTAGGACAAGGTAAAGGGGATGACTTTTATTCTAAGTGCATTGGGAAATCACTAGGCTTTAAGCAAGTGAACGAGGTTGATTTACAGTATAAAAACTCACTACAGCAGTATGCGGAGTGTACCAAGCCAGTGAAAAGCAGATGGAATCCAGTTAGGAAGCTCTTGAAAAGGCAAGAGGTGATGACTGTTCGGAATGGAATGGCAAACATGGAGGTGAACAGAAGACGTGGGGGAGAGCTGATTCTTAGTGTGAGGAGAAGAGGAAGCAGAAGAAAAATTCCTAAACTGTTCCTTTTGAAGAAGGAGGTGGGCAGAGTATTTTTTCTTTCTTGTTTGTGTGAACTTTTTCTTTTCGGCCACAACATGCGGCTTGCAGGATCTTTCTTCCCAGACCAGGGATTGAACCCATGCCCCCTGCAGCGGAAGCACAGAGTCTTAACCACTGGACCACCAGAGAAGTGCCTGAACAGATTTTTAAAATGAAGCATTTCACACATAGCAAAAGATATAGAAAAGTATAACAAACTCACTATCCATTTGAAAAAATAAGAACTTACCATTCACTTGTCCCTCTGGATCCCAGAAGCATTATCTAAAGTTGATGTTTATCATGCCTGTGCATGGTTTCCTATCTTTTCTGTATTTTATTAAAATATATTTATAGGTACTATATTTATGTAGTCTATATACTTTTACTTCTATATATCCATAAACAATAGAGCATTGTTTTTCCATGTTTTTAAACCTTCCACAGATGGGACTCTTGATGTATTCTATAACTTGCTTTTCCCAGACTTTATTTTGGAGCTGTATTCATGATGATACAAGACGACCTGGTTCTTGGGGTAGTGTTAAAGGGGTAAGGTTACCTGACTGAAATGGAAAATCCAGCCCGTCCTGCATGCTGCTGCAGAGGGGCAGCCCCATCCATCATCTCAGTTCACATCTGGTGGTATCACCCCCCACCTGACACTCCCCTAGCTGTCCCCGTTGCCTTAGGAAGAAATCCACTACCTCAAGTGGCATGCAGAGACCCAGGTCCTCTCCCCCAATGACTTACCCACTGAGTCACGTAAAGGTTTTCTGTGTCTCTTGGTTGAATGAATCAGTTGTTTTAAAGAGATGTGAGGGAAAAAGTGCTTTAAAACCTATTAAACAAATGCTAATTTTTTTTAAAAGAAGACCTGGTTCTTCTGACAGCTGTACAGTATTCCTCAGGATGAAGACCACAACTTACCCATTTTCTCCTGATAATGGACAAGTAGCTTATGTAAGAGACTAGGCTCAGGAAGAGACCCAAGATTATATCATGACTCAAAGAAAAGGCATTTATTTTTTGCTCATACAATAGTCTCAGATAGATAGATCATCCTGATTGGCAAATAGTCTTTCCTGGGGTCATTCAGGGAATCGATATCTTCCATGTTATGGTCTACCATGACCTAGAGCTGCCTTATCAACTGCATCTAGCCAGAAGAAGGGGAAAGAAAGCATGGAGGTACACTCGCTCTCTTAAAAGTCCTGGCATGGAATTGACACACATCACTTGCACTCACATTCCACCAGAGAGAAGTTAGTTGGCTACCCCATCACTACAGGGGAATTGGCTGGAGGGCTGGAAGTGCAGTCTAGCCATTTCTCCTATAATCCTGTAATTCTGCAAGGTAAAGCCAATTTTGCTGGACAGCCAGTAGTCTCTGGTACAGGATGTTTCCAGTACATATTGGAAATTAGACTGCAACATCATTCTTGTAGATGTCTAGTAGAACACCTGACCAGGAGTAGTTTGTATAGCCGTAGGAGTGAAATTACTGAGTCTCAGGGCATATCTTCAATTTTAAGAGATCCTGCCAATTAGTTTTTAAATTGATTGTACCCAATGTCCATTCCAAAGTGCAGGGAGTTCACATTGCTCCAAAATCTAGCTAAACCTGATACCGCTCAACTTCAATAAATATTATTCTAATGAATTTGGTTAAAAATCTTAAAAATTCAATTAATATATTTAGGATCATCTCTAGTGAGTCCTGCTGATCCCTGGCTCAGACAGGAAAAATAAAAGGATCACCTGCAAGGGCCCTGGATGAGACTGGACAAGTTTAATCTCAAACCAATTACAGGCACACATCTGTTATTGGGGGTTTGGGTGTAGACCACCACAATAAAGTAAATTTCATAATAAAGCAAGTCACATGAATTTTTCAGTTTCCCAGTGCATATAAAAGGTATGTTTATATTATATTGTAGTCTATTTAAAGTGTGCAATACCATTATGTCTAAAACAACAATGTACATACTTTAATTAAAATCGCTATCTGTAAGAGGAAGAGCAATAAAGCAAGGTATGAGTGGATTCATTTGAACCAGCATATTTCAGGGCCTAAAGAACTACTGACACAACTGTACGTGTTACTTCTTCCAAACTCATTCCCATCTCTAGTCGTTATCTTCCCCAGACACACTGTGTCAGCAAGGAGACAGGTAGCACGTTGGAGTCAATGAACAATGGAAAACATCATTCTAACACAGAGTCATTTATTTTTCTTGCCATTGCCAAATATTCCCCAAGTCTTACTCACCAGAAATTAACAGAGCTTCTCCATTTTCCTCCCTGACAATCCTCATGTACGGAAAAGGCTTTAAGGGAGCAACTGCCAATGACAATGTCGAGTGGACAGACCACATCCTTCCCTTGTTGCAAAACTACCCGTTCTGGCAGTATCCCAATCAGGTTTCAATGCTCCCATGTTTGAAAGTGGTCTTCACAAAAGCCCACATTTTAAGGCTATATGGAGGAGCACAGAGAACAGAGTTAAAAGTGGTAACAGCCTTTCAGAATTTGAAAAGGCAGTATTGGTCCATATTAGGGTTAAGGGTCCCTGGCTTTTTATGTGGCATAAGCCACAAAAATTGGCAAGAATATAGAAGACCAATATTTATGGAAAAGGGGAAGAGAATCCAGGAATACGACAACAGAGCTGCTCTAACCAATGCTCCAGGGAAAGCCAGCCTCAAAGAGAAACAGGCTAACAGATACTATCAGGTAGGCATGAGGTTCAGAAAAAGAACTTTTCTTTCCAACTCCAGATAAATATCTACACCTGGTGTCAAAGTCTCAGGTTATAAAAAGGACAGAACACAACATCTAAAAAAGAAGGTAGAGGACAATATTCTCAGAAAATTCAAAGAGACAGACTTTGGCTAAAGGGAGATACGAGGACTTAACAGAGTGCAGACTAACAAGTCAGGTCAAGTCCAGGGGAGAAGGAATGTGCACCTTGGCTACCAATCCTCACAGGAGTACCAGCAATATTAGGGTTCTGTGTCAAACATCAGGAGCAAAAGGGTTTATTTCTCTTTCAATCCTCAAAACGTCAGGAGCAAGACAAGCTGCAGGAGGGCACTGGTCATAGCAACAGAGGAGGCCTCACACCCAGGGAAGTTGAGGCGGTATTTATTTTTGCTGCTACTTTCTTCTTTCCAGTCATTTTATGTGTGGGACACATTCCTCCTAAGGCTGCATTTCATGTGTGTAGGTCTAGTTACTTACTGCCACCTGGGACAAACAAAGCATTTCCTAGGAAAACCTGTGTCCGGAGGGTCTAGCTTTTTTATTCTAAATCTATTTTCTCACTTTCAATCCTAAAACCGTATTGAGACAACAAAGAGCCTCCATAAATTCTGTCACCCAAGCAGACGGGGGAACCTTATTAAAGGAGTGACAACAGTTCTAGGTTCTAGGCTTGTTATATCACAAATACAAAATGATAAATCAGTATGGTTTTAAAGAGTTAGTTTGGAATTGTTTTATAAGATGATGGAGTGACTACGAAATCAATGGAGCTTCCAAGAACATTCTACACCCCAGTATGGAAAGGATAATCAAACAGGTTTCTTAGTCTTGTATGGGGCAAGAAGGGCCTATAGTGGGCCTTAAGGAGGAGCTCTTTGGGCAAGATAAGAGAAAAACAGGAGGACTCCAATGAGAATAGCAGGAAAATCTACCAAAAAGGAGATGGGGGTGTGGGTGGTGGAGGGTCCACGTGAATCAATAGGGAAAACACTGAAATTTACACAGGAGGAAGGAGCTGAGAGTGCCACAGCCTTACACAAACAGCTGAAAGAGTAAATTTCTCTTCACTTGGCCCCCGTGACTCAGGCCTCTCCACACAGGTCCCTGTGACCACAGCATCCCATCCACTCTCCCAGGAGTGCTTTCACACTGACTGCCTATTTCTTTCCTCGTTTATGATTCGTCTTTGGGGGCTTGACTTTCTGGAACTGTGTTGGCACTGGCTCCTGCTCTGGTTCTTTACAGGACGTTGCCACGAGCAGTTCCTCATGACTCCTCCTCTGATCCTTCCCTACTCTAAGACTCAGCTCTGTCTCAGGAAGCTCAATGCCAGGCTGCTGCCGCCTTCTTAGAGACCTTCGGCTCCTGTGCTGCTGCCTCCGCTTTTCTTCTTCTTGCTGTCGCTGTTTTATCTTCATCAGCTTCTCAAAGCTTTTGGTCGTTGTTGGGTTTACAACAAACCAATCCTACAGAGGCAAAACAGAAACATTATCCAGTCAAAATATAGTGCACTAGGAAGTGGTATGGGAAGATTTTTTTTTAAAGGCATGATTAGGACAGAACACAGTAAAGAGGAAATAGATATGGAACCAGAGCTTAGAACTGTGTCTTTTAAACTGGAGAAATTCAGTACAGAGCAGTCATTACAAGCATTTCTTGTGTAAGACATGATTTCGGGTACTACTGATTACTTAGCATGATCCCACCCACTCCTCTCCTTTTAAAAATCTTCTCATGAGATGTAAAGCACTGAGCCATAGGAGATTTTTATTTCATGACAGTGTAGTGGTTAAGAGCATGAATTTTGCAGCCAGACCACCTGGGTGCAAATCCTAGCTCTGTTTCTAGCCATGTGACCATCAGAAAATTAACTTAACCTCTCTGAGTCTCAGTTTAAAAAAATTAAGACTTCCCTGGTGGCACAGTGGTTAAGAATCCGCCTGCTAAGGCAGGGGACATGGGTTCGAGCCTTGGTCCGGGAAGATCCCACATGCCGCGGAACAACTAAGCCCGTGCGCCACAACTACTGAGCCTGCACTCTAGAGCTCGCGAGCCACAACTACTGAGCCCATGTGCCACAACTACTGAGCCCACATGCTGCAACTACTGAAGCCCAGGAGCCTAGAGCCCATGCTCCACAACAAGAGAAGCCACCGCAATGAGAAGCCCGCACACAGCTCTCCGCAACAAGAGAAAGCCTGCGTGCAGCAACGAAGACTGAATGCAGCCAAAAAAATAAATATAATTAAAAAAAAAAAGTGAGGCAGAAAGGGAGGAACAAGGTAAACATGTTTAACACCATAAGGATTTCATAAATACAGGCATAAATTATTGAACAAATACTTGGGAGCAAGTCCCAAACTAAGTGAAATTTGTTGGTTCCAACTTTTGAAACAGAAACTGGAGAAACAAGTGAACTATACAAAGGCCAGATTTTGTCAGGAGATAATTATCTTTCAAATACTTCCCAAAGCATAGAAAGGTAACATTATTAAAAAAAAAAAGACTGCCTTCCTGAAGAAATCTCAGATATGGAAAGGGATTCCCAAAGCTTCAACCAGTAAAGCAACAGGAACCACAATGGATGACACTAACTAAAGCCCACACTGCTAAGAACTATTGCATCTGAGGGCAGAGGACAGCCGCAGGCGCTTGCTATTTTTCCTCACCAGGCAACAACAGTATCTGCAGTAAAATATGCCAAGAGAATGCACACTCTACTCCTTGAGCTTTTGCAATAAGGTATTTAATTATATGGTAGAGAATTTCTCTGTTCACCTGGACTCCTAAAAACTTTCCCCAAGAGAAAACTCTTGACCTCTGAACTTAAAGCATTTTTAACAGAATTTTTTAATTTTGAAAATTTACAAACTTTCCAGAAAAGTTACAATAGTTCAATGAACACCTAGATTGACCATTGTTACTCTCTCTTCCCCTCCTTCTCTCCCTTCTTCCCTCCCTCCCTCCCTTCCTCTGAACCATTCACAATTTAGCTACAGACATGATACTTCATCCCTAAAAACATCATGTACCTGCCTAAGAACAAGCGCATTCCCCTGCATAACTATAATACAATTATCACATTTTGGAATATTAACATTGACACATTAATATTACTTAGTAGTACAGCTAGTATTCAAGTTGCCTCAATTGTCTCAATAACATCTTTTACATTGTTTCTATATGGTATTTCAACAATATTCAAAACAGGTTGCTCCAAGATGTTGGAATACCGGAAAACAGGAGCACAGACATTGCTGTGAAACAAGAATTCCAAAGGTGTAAATGCAGCCTGGTTCCCAGATGTCTGATTTAATCGGACTTAAGATAACCAGAAGAGTCAGGGATGCTCACACCCACAGTGATTTTAAATGCTTTCACAGAAAAAAACTATTACACGCCTAATTTTAGGAAGTTTTTAAACTCTAATGTAGACCCTTTAGTCTCTCTGACAGTCTTAGCCTATAATAACAGGCACAAAATTCCCATCCCTTGTGGCATATTCATGGGGTCCACAAGAATATAAAAACACTGTGGGAAAGGAGAAACCTCACCTCAGCGTGGACAGAGTTGATGTGATACTTGACACCACTCTCTGACACAAATTCTTTTTGACATAGAAGACACTTGTATTTTCCAGCCACAAAGGTTCCCTATTTTCAAGAAAGAAAGAAAGAGAAGGGTAAATTCAGGAACACATACCTGGGCAATAGGTAGGGACTGTCAGAGATGAAAAGAGGAGATACTACTTCAGCAAAGTGAAGAAGGAAGAAAATCCGAAACACCACTATATTTAGGAAAACAAGTTTGGGCATACTATGACCATAACACATCTATCCTAATGCAGTTCTATACCAAACACTGACCCCACTGACCCTCCCCAACACAACCTGAAGTTCCCCTAATTTTATTATGTAACATGTCACGTTTTTCTATCTTCCCTTATGTCTTCCACTTCACTTGCAGGTTCTCTTGGCTCCTCCCCTCAAATTATCAAACTCCTTAAGTTCAATGAGGCACCAATGCGCAATTCTTCCCACTAGAATCAATCCACTGCTGCAAAGAGTGCCTTAGGAATCCAGAATTAGAAGAGTACCCTCCATAAGATCTAGCTGAATGACTCAGAAACTAGGATCAAGACGACGAACTCCTAAGCATTCCTGGACAGATCTGGTTTGGATGTCTCCAACTCCCTTGTTGCCTTGACTGAGACTTCTCTCTGCTCCTGAAGCTTCGGGTTTCCATGGTGCTTATTTTGTGTGAGGAGATACTTCTGAATGGGAATGGAAAGTGGCAGCCATCCCCATGACTGGTAGGTTGCAGGGCACTGGGGTCAACATGGAAAAGATTCAGTGAGGTGAATGGCTGTTAGCCTAACACCCAGGGATCGCACCTCCCATCCCCAGAAGCCGGAATAGTTCAGATGGGTTTGAGGATCTTCACCAATCCAGATAAGCACAATGTAAGTTGATTCTAGGAAGTTGAAGGCCCAATAAGATAGGGCAGGCGCAGTGTGGTAGACGCTCAGGTGGAAGAAGTTAAATCCCTGGTAGGGACTGAGAACTATATATTTTTCTCCAAATTTTTTCATTGATATGACTTACGGCTATTTTGGCCCATTCTGCATCTTGGACATACCCTGGCATCCCACCCAATTAACAGACCGAGGATCTTTGGGACAAAAAAAAACAAAACTAAACTAAACCAGCCTTTGAAGATAATAGCAAACAGGACAACTAGCTGTTCACCGAATCTGAATTCTCTTCCATGTCAGACTATTTTAGAGGTCATGTTAAGATAAATAGTTCAGAACGTTACAAACCAATGTACAAGAGCCCAGGTGAGCTTTAAGGCCAGATACACTACTGTAGACAGCCTCACAGCCCTGAAAAAGAGAAAAAGAAATCATGTGAAGACCACACCAAACAGCATCCTTTTCTTAGCAATCTGGCCATTTGCACTAACCCACTGTACCCTTGCGGGGGGAGGGAGGGGGGGAAGAAACCCAATAAATTGCACCACAAACCACACAGAAAAATATGTAAGCCAAAGAACAAAAAGAAAACCAAGGAAAGGTAAAAGAAAAAGAGGTAAAAAAGTTGTTTAAAAAAGCTTAAAACACTCTGTTCCCTAGTACTTTTCTGATACTTACAAAAATACAAAAAACTGTATGCTCAAGTTTTTCCAAAAATCAGCTTTCTTTAGTGCAAATGTGTCTCTTACTTCTTATATATCTACTCCTCCCCAAAGTACTGCATATACAGCTGTAGTAGATTAATGATGCCTGGAAATTCTCTGCCACTCTTCCCATCAAGAAGTGAGTCATTTATCCTCCCTTTGAAACTGGATAAGTCCTATTATTTTTTTGACCAACGGAATGCTATGGTAATGAGGCTGAACAAATTCTGAAGCTAGGCCTAAGAGATCTGAGCTGTTGCTTTTATGTTCTTGGAATACTCTGTCTGAGAATTCAGTCACCATGTACCCCACTGGTAACCCAACTACCATGCAAGAGAGAGAGGCCATGTGGACAATCAATCTCCCAGCTGAAGTAGCTGCTTAGAAGCCACCTGACATTCAGGCCCCATCAGAGCTTCCGGCAGAATGCAACCCATGAATGATTCCAGCTGGTGCCATATACAACTGCCCTCTGAGTCTTGACAGAATTGTTGACTTACAGAATCGTTAACAAAGTAATTGATGTTTTAAGCCTCTAAAGTTCAGGTGTTTTGTCACAAAGGAATAAATAACTGAAACAGACAGCAGATGCTTGATCAACATTTAGTGAATAAATGAATGAGAAAGAACCACCTGGTTAGGACACTGAATGCGATGATACTTCTTGATATCTGACTTCCATTTGTGTAGTACTTCCTGGCTGAAGGTCGGTAGCCCAGGACGAGTATATTTTAACTACAAGACAAGGAACATTTTATTGGAGGAATCCAACTTTCAACCAAAATACCCCAAAAGTAACAGAATTACATAACTCTTCAGGTTCATATAATTCTAGAGTTGCAGAAGTATATTTTCATACACAAAAATGATAATATGTAAGATCCTTTAAAGTTCCTGAAACACGTAAGTATAATTGCCTATTGTTCTGTCTTAAAATAGTTTGATTTTTGACAGAGGACAGGAGACTTTCAGATATAACATCTCATCTAAAGTTGAAAAAAAAAAGCTAGTGACAGAGCATTATACAGTTAAAATATTTGTTACAAAAGAGAAAGCAATATAAATTTTCCCTCTCTATATATAATATATATAATATGTATATATTATACTCAAGGGACATATATATATTACATATTCAATAGAAATATATGGATATGGGTCAAAGGCTATAAATCAAAATGTTAACAGTGGTATTCTCTGGCTGCTAGAATTTTGAGTGATTTTCATTTTTTGCCTGCTTATCTGCATTTATCATTTTTCTTCAATGACATCATGTTAATTTTTGATATTTTAAAAATTCTAACACAAAAAGATTAAGGTTCAACCTGAAAGAATGTGAGAAAACTCAGGGAATAGAACATCTATTCTTTGCTTATACTGCAAAAGTAGAATTATTCCTAGCATTTCCTTTCTCATGCTTTGACACCAGTTAGTCTCTTCTTACAACTATAACTAGTTTCCAGAAGAGTTAACACCTGTAGAGACAGTTCTTGCAAAGTTCACCATTGGTAATACACAGTCCTCCTGCTTGAAAAATGGAAGCATCTGAAAGGAAACTGATTCTCTGAGACAGAAGAACAGATCCAAGCCCATAGAGGTTAATGGAGGAAGTAAGAAAGGTAACCTAAAGAACCTTTGGTAAATCACAGTACAAAACTGGTTTTATTTATAAGCATTTCCTCTTTCTTAGTCATTTTAATAATATTAATTCTTCCAATCCATAAGCATGGTATATCTTTCCACTTGTTTCTGTTGTCTGCCATTTCTTTCATCAGTGTCTTAGTTTTCTAAGTATAGGTCTTTTACCTCCTTTGTGAGATTTATTCCTAGGTATTTCATTCTTTTTGATGCAATTGTTAATGGGATTGTTTTCTTAATTCTGATTTCTGATAGCTCGTTTTTAGTGTATAGAAACACAACAGATTTCTGTGTATTAATTTTGTACCCTGCAACTTTCCTGAATTCATTGATCAGTTCTAATAGCTTTTTGTGGTATCCTTTGGATTTTCTCTATATTGTATTATGTCATCTGCAAACAGTGACAATTTTACTTCTTTCCAATTTGGATGCCATTGATTTTATTTTCTTGTCTGATTGCTGTTGCTAGGACTTCCAAACTATGTTTAATAAAAGTGGGCATCCTTATCTTCTTGATCTTAGAAGAAATGCTTTTAGCTTTTCACTATTGAGTAGGATGTTACTGGCAGGCTTGTAACAGATGGTCTTTATTATGTTGACGTATGTTCCCTCTGTAACCACTTTGTTGAGAATTTTTATCATAGATGGATTGCATTTTGTCAAAAGTTTTTCTGTATCTATTCAGATAACCCCATACTTTCCATTCTTTAGTTTGTTAATGTGGTATATCACACTGATGGATTTGTGGATACTGAACCATCACTGCATCCCTGGGATAAATCCCACATGATCATGGTGTATGATCCTTTTAATGTATTGTTGAATTAGATTTGCTAATACTTTGTTGAGGATTTTGCTTTATGTTCATCAGTGATACCGACCTGTAATTTTCTTTTTTTGTGGTGTCTTTGTCAGGCTTTGGTATCAGGGTGATGCTGGCTTCATAGAATGAGTTCAGAAGTGTTCCTTCCTCTTCAATTTTTTGAAACAGTTTGAGAAGGACCAGTGTTCACTCTTCTTTATATGTTTTGTAGAACTGACCTATGAAGCCATCTGGTCCTGACCTTCTGTTTGTAGGGAGCTTTTAAATTACTGATTCAATTTGGTCTGTTCATATTTTCTATTTCTTCCTGATTCAGTCTTGGGAGATTGGATGTTTCCAGGAATTTATCCATTTCTTCTAGGTTGTCCTTTTTATTGGCATATACTGTAATTATTCATAGTAGTCTCTTATGATCATTTGTATTTCTCTGTTGTTAGTGGTAACCTTTCCTTTTTCCTTTTATTTATTTGGTCACTCTCTTTTTTCTTGATGAGTGTGGCTAAAGGTTTATCAGTTTTTTTTAACTTTTCATAGAACCAGCTTTTAGTTTCATTGATGTTTCCTTTTTATTTATTTATTTTTTAGTGTCTATTTCATTTACTTCTGTTCTGATTTTTATTCTTTCTTTCCTTCTACTAACTTTGGGTTTTGCTTGTTCTTCTTTTTCTAGTTCCTTTAGGTATAAGGTTAGGTTGTTTATTTGGGATTTTTCTTGTTTCCTGGGGTAGGCTTGTATCATTAGAATTTAGCAGTTCCCTCTAAGAACTGCTTTTGCTGCATCCCATAGATTTTGAATTATTGTGTTTCCATTTTCATTCATCTCCAGATATTTTTCAGTTTCCTCTGATTTCTTTAGTGACCCACTGGTTGCTGAGTAGCATATCGCTTAGCCTCCATGTGTCATACCCTTCTGGTTGGAAAAGATGCTTGATACGATTTCAATCTTCTTAAATTGAGACTTGTTCTGTGGCCTAGCGTGTGGTCTATCCTGGAGAATGTTCCATGTGCACTTGAAAATAATGTGTATTCTGCTTTTGGATGGAATGTTATATATATAAAACATATAAAGTCCATCTGGTCTAATGTGTCATTTAATGCCAGTGTTTCCTTATTGACTTTCTGTCTGGATGATCTGTCTATTGATGTAAATGGGGTGTTAAAGTCCCATACTAATATTGTGTTATTGTCGATTTCTACCCCTCCCTTTTTTTTTCTGCCATACCACACGGCATGTGGGATCTTAGTTTCCCAACCAGGGATTGAACCCACATCCCCTTCACTGGGAGCGCAGAGTCTTAACCACTGGACCACCAGGGAAGTCCCTCTCCCTTTTTGTTTGTTAACATTTGCTTTATGTATTTAGGAGCTCCTACGTTGAGTGCATATATATTTACAACTGTTATATCTTCTTTTTGGATTGATCCCTTTATCATTATGTAATGTCCTTTGTCTCTTGTTATGGTCTTTAAGACCTATTTTATCTGATATCAATATCTGATCTATTTTATCTGATATAAATATAAATATTTTATCTGATAAAAATATATTTATCTGATATAAATATAAATATCAGATATAAATATCTGATATAAATATTTTATCTGATATAAATATGGATTGATCCCTTTATCATTATGTAATGTCCTTTGTCTCTTGTTACGGTCTTTAAGACCTATTTTATCTGATATAAATATTTTATCTGATATAAATATAAATACCCCACCTTTCTTTTTGTTTCCATTTGCATGGAATACCTTTTTTCACCCCCTCACTTTCAGTCAGTCAGATCTGAAGTGAGTCTCTTTTAGACAGCATGTATACATGTTTTGTTTTTGTGTCCATTCAGCTACTCTATGTCTTTTGATTGGAGTACTTAGTCCATTTACGTCTAAAGTAATTATTGATAGTTATGTACTTATGGCCATTTAGGTAACTGTTCTCTGGGTATTTGTTGCTGTTTTTTGTTCCTTTTTCTTCTTTTGCTCTTTCCTTGTAATTTGATAACTATCTTTAGTGATAGTTTTGGACTCCTTTCTCTTTTTTCTATTGCAGATTTTTGGTTTGTGGTTACCATAAGGTTTACATACAGCAGCCCATATATATATTTTTTTTCTTTTAAGTTGATGTTCTCTTAAGTTTGAAGGCATTCTAACAACCATGCATTTTTACTCTCTCCCTCAAATGTTTTTGACATATTTTACAGCTTTCTGTTTTGTATATCACTTATGCACATAGATGATTTTACTAGTTTGTCTTTTAACCTTCCTTCTAGCTTTATAAGTGGTTGATTTCCTATTTTTACTGTATATTTGCTTTCACCAAAGAGATTTTTTCCTTTTGTAATTTTCATATTTCTAGTTGTGGTCTTCTCTTTTTCGATTAGAGAAGTCCCTTTAACATTTCTTATAAAGCTGGTTTAGTGGTGCTGAGCTCTTGTAGCTTTTATTTATCTGTAAAACCTTTTAACTCTCCTTCAAATCTGAATGATAGCTTTACTGGGAAGAGTACTTGATTGTAGGTTTTTTCATCACTTTAAATAAATCGTGCCACCCCCTTCTGGCCTGCAGTTTCAGCTGAAAAGTCAGTTGATAGTCTTGTGGGAGTTCTCTTGTACGTATCTAGTTACTTTGCTGCTTTTAAGATCTTCTGTCTTTAATTTTTGCCATTTTAATTACAATGTGTCTTGGTGCAGACCTCTTTGGGTTCGTCTTGTTTGGGACTCTTTATGCTTCCTAGACCTGGATATGTGTTTCCTTCCCCAAGTTAGGGAAGTTTTCAGCTATTATTATTATTTTTATTTATTTATTTATTTGTGGTATGCGGGCCTCTCACTGTTGTGGCCTCTCCCGTTGCAGAGCAGAGGCTCCGGACGCGCAGGCTCAGCGGCCATGGCTCACGAGCCCAGCCACTCTGCGGCACGTGGGATCCTCCCGGACCGGGGCACGAACCCGTGTCCCCTGCATCGGCAGGCGGACTCTCAACCGCTGCACCACCAGGGAAGCCCTCAGCTATTATTTTTTCAAATAAATTCTCTGCCCCCTTTTCTCTCTCTTCCCCTTCTGGGACCCCTATAATGTGAATGTTAGTTCTCATAAACTATCTTCATTTCTTAAAATTCCTTTTTCTTTTTTCTACTCAGCTTGGGTGATTTCTACTATTTTGTCCTCCAGTTCACTCTTCTGTTCTTCTGTATCATCTAATCTACTGTTGATTCCTTCTAGTGTATTTTTTATTTCAGTTACTGTATTCTTCAGTTCTTTGGTTCTTCTTTATATTTTCTAACTCTTTGTTAAACTTCTCACTGTATTCGTCCATTCTTTTCCTGATTTCACTGAGTATCTTTATGAGCATCACCTTGAACTCTATCAGGTAGAAGGCTTATCTATTCTTTCCTTAGTTCTTCTTCCAGGATTTTGTCTTGTTCCTTTGTCTGGAACACAGTCCTCTTTCTCATTTTGCCTAATTCTCTGTGTTTATTTCCATATACTAGACCGGTCAGTTACAGTTCCCCATCTTGGAGAAGTGGCCTTATGTATGAGACATCCTGTGGCACCTAGTAGCACACTCCCCTCTGGTCACCGGAACAATACGCTCTAGGGATTTCCCCCTATGTGGGCTATGTGAGCCCTTCTTTTGTGGCGGGGCTGGCTACTGCGGGCACACTGGTAGGCGGGGCTGGCACCTGGTCTAGCTGGCTGCTAGGCCCTGACTCATGCAGTGGCTGCCAGCCCACTGGTGGGCAAGACTGGGTCCCAGTGCAGCTGACAGCAGGTCCCCAGGGGGCGCTGGGACTGGTGGTGACCTGCTGGTGGGCAGAACTGGGTCCTAGGGTGGCTGGCTACCAGGCTTGGGGGCACCCAGGGATGATGCTGGCCTGATAGTGGGTGGGACAAGTCCAGTAAGGCTGGCTGCATAGCCCAGGGGGTCCTGGGGCTGGTGCCAACCCACTGTTGGGAAGGTCCAGGTCCCAGAAAAGCTGCCTGTGCAACCTGGGGCTCTTAGTGCTGGTGCTGGCCCACTGGTGAGCAGGGCCAGGCTCTTAAGGGTGTCAGGGCTGGTGCAGGCCTGCTGGTGGGTGGGGCCAGGTCCTGTGCCCAGTGGTGGAGGGAGCTGGGTCCCAGTGTGGTAGCTGCTCAGCCTGAGCCGGTCCTGGGACTGGTGCTGACTGGCTGGTGGGTGGTGAGCCCCTGGTGCTCACAGGCTAGAGGGAGGACTCCAGCATGGCACTTGCCAGCACCGGTGTCTTCGCAGTCAAACAAGCTCCCCAAAATGGCGGCCACCAGTGACTGTTTCCCCTGGGGGAGTCACAGTTGCCTCCTGCCTCTCTGGCAGGCTCTCCAAAACCAGCAAGTGGGTCTGACTCAGGCTTCTTTCCAATTACTGTCTCTGTAATGGGTCTTGGAGTGCGTGAGGTTTTTTGGTGTGCTATCTAAGAGGACAGTCTCTGTTTCCTACAGCCCTCTGGCTCTCCTGTATGCAAGCCCTGCTGGCCTTCAAAGTCAGACATTCTGGGTGCTCATCTTCCCAGTGCAGGACCCCCAGGCTGGGGAGGAGTCAGATATGGGGCTCAGACCCCTCACAGCTTGGAGAGAACCGCTGCAGTTGTGAATATTCTTCCATTTGTGGGTCACCTATCCAGGGATATGGGTCTTGACTACCATGTCTCTGCCCCTCCTACCCATCTTGTTGTAGTTCCTTCTTTACATCTTTAGTTGTGGATATAACTGCTATTTTCTGCTAGTCTTCACCTCATCCTCAAAGATAGTTGCTTTGTAAACAGGTCTGTCCATGGGAGGAGGTGAGCTCACAGTTGTACTACTCTACCATTTTGGCTACTCCCCCATGAATGGTTTAAATTAAATAGGATGTAGGGGGAACCCAAAATGTAATAAGAGTAACACATGAACCTTATTATTACAAACGAGAAATATAATTATTACAAATGAGAAACATAATGAAAGGAGTGGGGGAGGTGGGAACCAACCTAAGAAACTTTGGAAAACAGTACTTTGACTATATATGCTAAGGCTAAAGATTAAAAAAACTATATATAAATATTAGTCTCTAGTTAGTAAATTTGTTTTTTACAGAGGTATGGGTTAACAATTCTGAAACTACTTCATGTTACAGTAGGATTGAGCAAATAAATAAATATACTGTAGACAGTGACAGCCAGGATTCTCATTACTAGAGAAAGGAGTTATAAGTAAGGAAAAAAGAAGGTGTGAATGAAACTTGTAGTGTTGGACTGGAGATGAATCATGGCTTTAAACAGACAGATATAGAATAAGTACTATTATGTGTATGTGTGCATGAATATTCATACATAAATGTCATATTTCTATCCGTCAAGAGGACCCAGAAGCAATGACATCCCAGTAGGAATGAGTACACCTAGCACTCAAATCTTTGTTTCTAAATATATTCTCCAATAAAAGAAAGTAGGATTCCTTAGAGGAACAGTTGGTTCCAGGGCTGGGGCAAGAAAAATACAAGATGCACCTACAGTATCTCATGGTGTCAGAGAATTAAAAAGTGCTCAAAAAGTGATAGGGACATGCTGAAACGACACAGGAGCCCACTTGAAAGAGCCCTTGATGGCCAAATCTGGGACAATTTGAGCAGCAAAATAATAATAGCATTGGATTATAACCCTAGAATAAAGTAAGTATCCATGACTCCATACTTACATAAATAAATTAATAGAAGAAAAAGATCTTTCTCACAGGAGAATTCCAATTAACATTGAATAAGAAATGATGGAAACAGAAAATCATCATTAGACTAAAACACAATAGAAATAATTGTTGCAGGCAAGAATCACTGATGGATGCTAAAGTAGGCAGAAGCATAATAAGGCAGATTAGTTGAATGTCTCAATCTCCACACAAAATATTTATTAATTTACAAAGGGGAAAACTGTAATTTTGCCATGGATAAAACTGGACACCTAATCAAGTGACCAAGGTTACTATCATCAGTAAAAAGATACATATACCTCCTAATATGGTCCACTGTGAAGGGCCAACATTGCTTTGAAGGCATTTTTGCCAAAAACATAAAACCTTCAATCTAATCTTGAGAAAATACCAGACACACCCACATTAGGGATATTCTACAAAATAACCAGATAGTCTCTTCAAAAGTGTCAAGGGCACAAAAGACAAAGAACGTCCAAAGAACTGTAACAGATTAGAGGAGACTAAGGAGACACAGTAAACAAAATTAAATGTGGAATCCTGATGGGATGCTGATGGGATCCTGTTATACTTACATGTAAAATGTTGGCATTAGAGGAAGCTGGGTAAAGAGCACATGGAAACTCTGTACTAATTTTGCAATTATTTTGTAAGTCTAAAATTATTTCAAAATATAAAGGTTTTTTAAAAAGGAATATATATTCGTAAAACAGTAAGAAATATATATTGGTCTCTGCGCCCTAGATCCTGCTAATACTTAGTCTTTGACCCTGGTACTTGACACAGAGCTCCTAAAATTTGTAATTCCCTCAGTTATAGGAATATCTGACACAGAGGTCCTAAATCTCTTGGAATTTCCTGGGTGACAGAAGCATCTTTTGTTCTAATGAGTTGACTCTTGGTGGACTCCTAGAAGGAGGGTGGTCACCAGAAAGACAAAGCAATGATTAGAAGTTTGGAACTTTCAGGCCCACCTCCCATTCTCTGGCAAGAAGAGAGGGTATGAAAATGGAGTTAATAATCAATTATGCGTATGCGATGAACCCTCCATAAAAATCCCCAAATAACAGGGTTCAGAGAACTTCTGGGTTGGTGAACATATCTATGTGCCAGGAGAGTGACACACCCCCAACTCCACAGGACAAGAGCTCTGATGCTCAGGACTCTTCCAGACCTCACCTTATGTATCTCTTCATCTGGTTGTTCATGTGTACCCTTCATTACATCCTTTATAATAAACCAGTAAACGTGTTTCCCTGAGTTCTGTGAATCATTTGAGCAAATTATCAAACCTAAGCAAGGGGTCATGGGAACCCCAATTTATAGCCAATCCATCAGAGTACAAGTTGACAACCTGGGACTTATGACTGGAATCTGAAGTTGAAGCAGTCTTGTGGGATTGAGCCCTTAACTTATATGATCTGATATTAACTCCAAGTAGATAGTGTCAGACTATATTAAATTGTAGGATACCCAGCTGGTGTTGGAGAATTGGCCAGTGTGGGAAAACCCCACACATCTGGTATCAGAAGTGTTGTGAGTGTGTAGTAGTGTGAGAGTAAAGGAAAACACAGGAGGTTTTCCTAATCAAATTGCTTGTGTTTGCATCAAGAAACACCAGAAGGACACACAAGAAACTAGTAAGAATGGTTAATCATAGATACAGGAGAGGAAAAAGACAAATGAGAGTGAGATATCTCAATGTTTGTCATCATTTTGACTTTTGAACCACAATCCAAAAAATTAAGTTTTTATGTTAAAAAAAAAAATTATGCCTTAAAACCCATACACGGTCAAAATATAAAACTGTTTGATGATTTTGAGAAAGTATCTGCTAGGTAACAATACCAAAACTTATCAGTGAGCTAACAAATTCTCTAACGCATACCATGCAAAATGAAAGCAACTGGACTGCAATATCACAAGATATATATCACTGTGCAAAATTCACATCTAAACTGAATTTAGATAACCATGTACTTTAGCCTGTGGCAGGAAAAAAGTGGCAATAAGTCTGAAACAAGAAAGGATGTTCTGATATTGAAAAATAGGATCCAACTTCTTGGACACCAGTAGGACTGATTTTTAGACCAAATAAGAAAAAGTGTTAATTTCTAGATTTGACCTATTTTCTTATAATACATAACATTCCTCTCACATGGGTCAAAGCACCAGGCCAAATCTAAACTATTCTTCTTGACACCCTGGAGAGTAACAGACCCTTAACTCTGATCTTAGTCCTTACTGTATAGCCCTCCAACCCCTTCCCATGACTACTCCACTGTCATATACTCCTTGTCTCCTCTTGGCCAAATAGGGCTCCTTCCCTCTATGATCTGTTTATTCTAAACCAAAGGCTTCCAAGATGGGCTCTGCACCCCTCAGAAGTGCATCTGGGGCCATGGAGGGGAATGATAAAAGTATCAAGGAGAAGGCTAAGTAGACAAGCCTTTGGGCTCACTACCCCTAGTTACTCAGAGCAACTCCATTTTTAGTTATTTTATATACTGGTGTTTTGCATAAGCTTTTATTATTTGGAAAAAAAAGTAGGTGGGGAAAGGGGTTCTACTGCTATAAAAACAAACTGAAAACACCTACCTAAACTAAATATTAAACTACTACATATGAACTAACAAAGTGGAAATATACTGGGCAAAGACCAAACAAAAAAGTGACCTGGGAAGTCAGGTTCACCATGGAAGTAGCCTAAAATTAAGAGGGCTCCTTAAAGAACTTCTGAAAAGACTGTCACTCTAGGACCTACATGAATCCAAACACTGAAGCTGGATCAGATATACTCCATCTCCAAGGATAAAGGAGCAAAATATTGTCTATCATGTACTCACTCAAGTGTGTTTACTTTTCTGTATGTGGTAAGCCCAGTATCAGACATAATGGTTCAAAATTACTACTACTTTCTGCCTCACCTTCCGATCATCAGGCACCAGATCCTGAAGCACCTTTCTCTTAGGCCACTCCTTGGCCAGTTCAGCAGAGGCCAGCTCCTGCAGGTGGTATACAGCTATCTTGGCAGAACGCCTCTGAACTCGGCCCCCACTCTTTGCCTCCAAGCTCATGTCCTTCAAGCACTCTGGCTGTCCTGACTCTGGAAAGAAGGATATCTGCAAGAATAAGACACAGTAAAACACAGGCCTGAGAAATGGCTTCCATCAGATCCAGTGATTAAAGGCTGTCCTTCCTGCTCTCATATCGAAAGAGCTATTAAAAAAAAAAAAAAAAGGAAGAAAAGAAAGCTACTTACTAGCTTGCTAACCGCTAGTATAAAGCTCTACCATCTTAATGCATATTTTACTGGTAAAAAGCTTCTTAGCAGGATAAAATCTGTTGTGTTGGAATAAGTGCAAGTGGTTAAAAGTCAAGATATACCCATATACAAAGAAATAAACATCAACCCATATACAAAAATTAATTCAAAATGGATCATAGCCATAAATGTAAACCATAAAAGTATAAAAATTCTAGAAGAAACCTAGGGAGAACGTTTTGTGATCCTGGGCATGATGGTTTTTTGATGTGTCAACTTGGTGAGGCTACCGTCATCAGTTAATCAACCAAACATTAATCTAGATGCTGATGTGAAGATATTCTTATAAATCTAATATATGTCCATAATCAGTTGACTTTAAGTAGGAGAGGTGTGACAGAAAAAAGAGGCAGGAGACATTTCAAGCATGAGAGAGACTCAATACTGTTGCTGACTCGAAGATAAATGGACCATGAGCCAGGGACTGCAGGTAGCCTTTAGAAGTTGAGCACATCTCCCAGCAAACACGGAAATGAGGTCCTATGCCTGAATGGAACTGAATTCTTGAACCATCTTAATAAGCCTGGAAACAGATCGTCTCTTCGAGCCTCCAGAAAGGAACAGCCCTACCGACACTTTGATTCCAGTCTTGTGAGGCTCTATACAGTGGAACCAGCTGAGCCATGCTGTAACCTGGACTTCTGGCCTAATAAACTGTGAGATAATACAGTTGTGTTGTTTAAGCCATTAATTTTATGGTGATTGTTATAATGCAGCAAAAGAAAATTATACACTGGATTGGGCAAAGATATCTTAGATACAACAACAAAAGCATTATCCATAAAAGGAAAAAAAAGATAAACTGAACTTTATGAAAATTAAGAATTCTGCCCTTTGAAAAACACTATAAAAAATGCAAAGACAAGCTACAGACTGGGAGAAAATATCTGCAAAACATGTATCTGCTAAAACACTCGTGTCCAGGGACTTCCCTGTTGGTCCAGTGGTTAAGACTCTGCGCTCCCAATGCAAGGGGCACAGGTTTGATCCCCAGTCGGGGAATTCAGATGCTGCATTCTGCACAGTGCAGCAAAAAATAATAATAAAAAAATAAATAAAAGATATGGGAACACATGTATATGTATAACTGATTCACTTTGTTATAAAGCAGAAACTAACACACCACTGTAAAGCAATTATACTCTAATAAAGATGTGAAAAAAAAAAGGGCTTCCCTGGTGGCGCAGTGGTTGAGAGTCCGCCTGCCGATGCAGGGGATGTGGGTTTGTGCCCCAGTCCGGGAAGATCCCACATGCCACGGAGCGGCTGGGCCCGTGAGCCATGGCTGCTAAGCCCGCGCGTCCGGAGCCTGTGCTCCATGATGGGAGAGGCCACAACAGTGAGAGGCCCGCGTACCGCCAAAAAAAAAAAAAAAAAAAAAAAAAAAAAGACTTGTGTCCAGAATATGTAAAAAACTCAAAATATATTTAAAACGTAATAGCAAGACAACAAAAACTGCAACAATAAAATGAACACAGGATTTCAACAGACACTTCACTAAAGAAGAAACTTCATTAAAGACTGACATTGCCAATAAGCAGATGAAAAGATGGTCAATATCATTAGTCATTAGGGAAATGCAAATTTAAACGGCAGTAAAATACTGCTACATACCTATTAGAATGGATTTTAAAAATGAACATGACAAGGGCAAGTGCTGATAAAGACGCAAAGCTCCTGGAATTCCCATGCTTTGCTGGTGAGAATGCAAAATGGCACAGCCACTTAGGAAAACGGCTTGGCAGTTTCTCACAAAGTTACACATACACTTATCATATGACCTAACAGTCCTATTCCTAAGTATTTACCCAAGAGAAATCAAAACTTATTTTCACACAAAAACCTTTATGTAAATGTTTATAGCAGCTTATTCAAAACTGCCCCAAACTAGAAATGACTCAAATGCTCTTCAACTGGTGAATGGATAAATTGTGAAATATCCATACAGTGGAATCCTAGACAGAAACAAAAAGGAATAAACTAATGATCCATGCAACACACGGATGAATCACAAATGCATTATGCTCAGTGAAGGAAGCCAGACTCAAGAGGGTATATACTGTATGAGCCCATTTATACGACATTCCAGAAAAGGCAAAACTATAGGGACAGGAGATAGATCAGTGGTTGCCAGGGGCTGGGGATGGGAAGAACAAATGACTACAAAGGGACACAGAAGAATCTGGGGGGCATGATCAAATTGTTCTGTATCTTGATCATGGTGGTAATTACATGACTGTATGTTTTTGTCAAAACTCATAACTGTATACTAAAAAGAATGAATATTAATTACCATATGTAAGTTATATCTTGAAACTTAACGCTAAAAAAGAAAAAACGAGGTGGGGGAGCCTAGAAATGTAATCAGGAAAAGAAAAATTCAAGACAAAAAAACTGGAATAGAGGGATCGGCTGGATAGAATCCCACAAAATTTCTCACTTAGGGAGAATGCCTTAAGCTTTAAAAATATAGTAATGAGTTTACTTCTGCCCAGACTATACAATGAACTTTGATTTCTTTAACCTAATAATGATCAGACAGGAGAGCACAAAAGAACAAGGAAGAGAGAGAACAAAAACATTCAGATTAAAAGGGACTACAAATGAGGAACCAAGGATGTAGGAAAGATGCAGGGGCAAGCAGTCACCGCAGAACAGATCCCCAAACAGGGTCTGGAAAGCAATCAGTACTCACAGGCCCATGCTCTGACCTCAGATGATACGCAAGTCCAGCCTTCGATCTATATGGCTTTCCACAGTGGTGACATTTCAGGGTCATCTTCTCCAGCTCTGCAGCCCCTTTGCCACATTTTCTGACATGATACAGATATCCCATGATGCTGGTGAAGCTACTAGAGCAACTCTGAACAAAGGAGAGAGGCCTATATTATAATCTTACATATTTTTATATGATTTCTAAACTTCTAAACGGCCACATCATACAAACAGACGCTCTGATATCACTAGACCCTCTCCAGCATTTCCCATTCGCACAACTCTTCCTTGTCCCTGGCCCAACTGCTGTCCTATCTACCACCAAGTATGATATTCAATCAACTTAGTCAGCAATCAGTAAACTAAAACTGTATACCTCGTCTGTGTCACAGCTTCCTCCTTGGTCTATGATCCAACTCCACCCCAATATCAAACAGCCAGCAATATCAAAGTTCCTCACATGAGGTTACTACAATCCTCTTTATCACACTAAAGAAAGGATGACAAAGAAACTCCTTCAAACAAAGGGAAAAGGGAGAACAAATTTCTGGAGATGAGAAAGAAAATAAAGAACTGTTAATGAATTCAGGAGACCCTGAAAAACAGAAGTTGCTCTTATGCTGGAAGATGACACAAAACCAGGTCTGTAAGGGAGAAGTAGGAGACATGGAAGCAAGTAACAGAAAGACATTGACCTGAGGCTCCAGGCAGAAGGAGTTGCTGTCTTTGGGCTCTTACCTCACGCATGCACCTCAGCTTTCCCAGTCTCTTGAGAACTGTTCGGAGACGTTCCCTCTCACTTGGCTCATCTATTTCATCTCCAGCCTTCAAGATGGGCTAGAAAGCAAGAGAAGCAGACAGGCAAATGACTCATGGACAAGACAGATACAGAAAAGAAATTCTATCATAGGAGAATCAAGGACTGGACTAGTACCTAAGCTGATGCCCATGAAATCTAAGTTATCTGACTCCTGGCTTTCTCCATCTTCTCCTAAACAGTGAAGTGAATGTAAAGGAACTAAGAGTTCAAAGCCTCTACCTCCCAGGATATGAACCTTTGGGCTAACCTAAACACAAATACCTATGTATCCACATTTCATTGTGTGTAACTCTTCTATCTAAAGGGTATTCTTACTTAACATCCCATGAAGTCCCAGAGCCTTAGCCATCTCCACTGATTTATCTACATTCATCCAAGTAAAGGCATCCAAATACCACATAGGCTCACACAGCACAGAACACACTCTTACCAAGCTATTATGATTTGCCATGACATGATACTTCATCCCTGCCAGTGAACGAAGTTGTTTCCCACAATGATGACAAGTGAACATTTCCTACAAGGAAAAAACACTGCTCAGGATCAGGCTGTTCAACAGAGAAACAGAATGTCACAAAGTCCTATTCAACTGCTCTGGTCTGTATCTCCTTTATTTCCCAAATTCTATAATAGTCAATGAATCTCAAAATCCCAAAAGCTCACTGTCATGTCCTCAAGGGCAAAGAGGTAAAGGCTATTCATTTTCAAAATAATAAGAACTACCATTTACTGAGTGCCAGTATTTGCCAAGTAATGGGGTAGGCACTTAGCATGTAATATTTCTTTTTTTATCCTCTCATGGACTACACAAGGTAGTAACTATCTCTACTTTATAAATGAGAAAACTGAGGTCCACACATAAAAAGCTAAATGACACAACTAGTAAGTACCTGAATGAAGATTCAAACCCAAGTCTGTCAGACTCCAGAGTCTGTTTTCTCTATGACACAATGCTGCCTCTTCTCCACAATAATCAGCATATCCAACACAGTGCCAGAGGTTTAAAGTTTGGGTAAAAAGTCATAACAGTTATGAAATGCCACAAAATATCTAACCTGTTTGCAGTTTTCCATGTGTTTCTTTAAGCCCTCTATGGTCTTTCTCCCCACTGCCTGGCAGGTAGGACAGGAGACACTGCCTTTATCCACAATTTCTAAGTACCACTGCTCCTCTAAACTGCCTACAAAGGAGAGAAAGGAACACTTACAATTTGCAGTATTCTCCAGAAACAAAAAGCACAATCCCAGATTTTAGGAAAAGTATCATAAAGTGGCTTTTCCTCTTCCTGGGGGAAAGACTCTTGCTATATATAACTTCTAGAAATAATTTTTTTCAGACAGTGAAGAGTTTCTGAAACTCCTACTCAATTCCCCACGATCAAAACCATCCAACAACCACTCCAAAGCCCAGTGGCTTAAAGAAATGAGCAATAATTTTTTTCCAGTTTTACTGACATATAACTGTCAATGGGTAATATTTTTCATAGTAGCATATAAGAATGGGATACTGAGATATATAACAATCAGTTTGCTAAGTGTTTCCTATGTGCCTGAGACTTTGTTAAATGTTTTTATCCCATTTAATTTTCACAACAATTCTGACTGCCTTTATTATTCCTATTTAGAGACAAGGAAACTGAAGTTTGCAGAAATTAAGAGGCAGGTCAAAAAATTAATGAAGAGCCAAAACTTGAACAAACATGACTGACCTCCAAAGCCATGCGCTTAATAAGCGCCTCCCTAAAAAAATGCTTTGGTACATCATTCCTTTACCAACAACAACAAAAAAGACAGAATGAGAGAACTAGATCTCAAAAAGCTTCCAACAGAAAGCATACCTGCTGCATAAGCTGGTGGTTCCTTCCGAATACGACGAGCCTGGGCTTTGGGATTAGGCTGAGTTTTAGGCCGTTGCTTCCTCCCTGACGCAAGACAGAAACTTGAAGCCCAACACATCACCTTTTCTGACCCCTCTCTAGCACCAAAATCTCTTTCCTCTTCTTCTCAACACCCTAGGCCCCACTCCCTCAACCAAATGACTCCCTTAAGTCATGACAGAAGAAAACGGTAAAATAAGGCAGGATGGGGGGACTTCCC
Organism: Grampus griseus; assembly: GCF_964374135.1. Lineage (NCBI taxonomy): Eukaryota > Metazoa > Chordata > Mammalia > Artiodactyla > Delphinidae > Grampus > Grampus griseus. The sequence continues at coordinate 21,027,543 of NC_139009.1, read as the reverse complement.
TGGTGGTCCAGTGGTTAAGACTCCGTGCTCCCAATGCAAGGGGCCTGGGTTCAATCGCTGGTCAGGGAACTAAGATCCCACATACCGCAACTAAGCCTACACGCTGCAACTAGAGAGCCCGCACGCTACAACTACTGAGCCTGCGAGCTCTAGAGCCCGTGAGCCTCAACCAGAGAAGCCCATGCGCCACAACTAGAGAGCCCACACGCTACAACTAGAGAAGCCCGTGCGCCGCAACGAAGATCCAGCGTAGCCAAAATTTAAAAAAAAGCAAAAAAACAAAGGCAGGATGGAGGCCATTCCTTGCCAAAAAATTCAAAGGGCTCAAAAGTGCTTAAGGGCCAAAACCTAAGGTCCCTCTCCCTTTCACCTTCAGAGAATAAAGCCCAGGCACACAGTGAAAAAGAATTAATAAAGTTACTCCCTTACCATAAAGCTTATGCTTCTTCTGAGGAAATTCTCGATAGTCTTCATCTTCTTCCTGCCTGGGTTTCCTTTTTCCTTTGGCTGATACTCCACCTGACCCTGAAATAACATAAGAAAACAAAACAAAATTTCAGTATGGTTTATATGAGAACATCTACGCCCATCTTCAAATCATCAATCACAAGACCACCAAAGAGAAAGATTATCAGCAAGCACAGGTCTTAGAGAAGTGTTTGTAACATTTTTAGGGAAGTTGGTATAATTTTTCATTAACTGACTCAATCTCCCCTTTTCCTTTTGTACTGTTCTCCATCCCAAGTGATCAACTGTTCCCTATGAAAAATAAGATCCTTCAGGCAGTGTGATTTGTTTGATCCTGATTTGAGGCTAACTGTTCAAGATAAAGGGCTACTAAGAACCCTTCAGACTATAACCACTAATAAATTCCACTTAGAATAATCCTTACACTAGCGCCTAAACCCTCAACAGAGGATCAAACTAGAACAACGGGAAAGAAAGTTCAATTCGTATGAAGAGGAAAGGCTATACCATATAACCTAGAGGAGTAAGATCAGCAGAATTTCACTCAGTAAAACAGAGGGACAGTTCATGAAGCTAAGAGTATATGACAGCCTAACACCTTAAAAAAAATTTCAGGGGACTTCTCTGGCGGTCCACTGGTTAGGACTTGGCGCTTTCACTGCCATGGCCCAGGTTCAATCCCTGGTTGGGGAACTAAGATCCCACAAGCCAAGTGGCATGGCCAAAAAAAATAAAAATAAAAATTCAACCACTAATAAGGAACACATATGTGGTACTTAATACTTTAAGAGCCATTTACAACAGATACCTCAAATATAACTTTAGAGAGTTCCCTGTCTTTGGAATAAGATACTGATACTGATACCTTCAACATGGGAAGTAGCAGCTGGCTTGATCCTTCTCATCTTCATCCAGTAGGCAGACTTTCGGAAGGAGGCTGGAAAATCACTCACCAGTTCACACGAAGAAGCAGATGATGAGCCGCTTAAGGAGTCATCATGAGGGATAGTGTACTGGAAACTATTATCCTTTATGGAGCACTGGGTCCTGCTACTAACAGGACACAAAGATAAATACCACAAAGGAGGGTCTGGAGTAAAGTTTCTATTACTTATATTACATCATAAGAAGATAACCAAGTTGGTTACCTGTGCAAAAAACGAAGAAGCCTGATAATAAAAACAATTTAGATTGTAATTTTCTAACAAATTAGTTGACCTAGTACAATATACATAATTATTATTATACTTCACTATAATCAGAAAGCATAAACAGTCCACGTAAATGATCATTCTATAGCCCAAGTAGGCATTCCTTCCTAAATCCATCAATGAAAAGAAAGTAGTAAAATAGGGTGTTCCATGACCCTTTAGAAGATGCCCTGGATCTGTAAGCAGGTGTGTCCAGGCCTCCCTATTCCTCTGGCAGAGGAACAGTAACCACTACACCTTGATGTCAGGGCACCCTGTCTTGCTTAGGCAACTTGATACTTAGATCCCATAGCTAAAGGAAGGGTGCTATCTTGTCTGAGTTAAGCTGGCCAGAAGTCTGGTATACGGCTGGATCCAAACTTCTAAATCTAAGACCAGTCAGTATGTAGTCAACAAACATTACTGAGTAGTGACAAAGTATCTTCTAGATAGCTCAAAGTGTGGTAGAGCAGCAGTTCTCAAAGTGGAGTCCACGGATCTCTGAGACACTCCTCTTCCAGCTAACTTAACTGTGTGAGGCCTGCCTTAGATTTATGGTTTAGAAATGTCACACTCTGGATGCTGTATAAAAGATGACCCATGGAGGATGAGTGAAAGAAAGGAGAAGAGTTAGCAGTTTATTGCAATAGTACGGATAAGAGATGATGAAAGCTTGAACTTGAACTAAGGTTTCATAGTAGAGATGATAAACTGACAGATTCAAGACAACACTTTAGAGGTACAGTTGGTAACAATTACACATAGAGGTTTGTGGTAGCAGGTAGTTGGAAGTAACAAAGGTGACCATTCTTAGGAATAAATAAAAGTAAAATGTGATAGATGCCTGCCAAGGAATATTATGTAGCTGTTAGAAGCAATAAACCATTTCTACACATCTAGAGATACGAACATAACTAAAAAGCATACTGTTCAATAAAAAAAAAAAAACAGAACAAGATGTACACTACAATGTCAATTCAGTAAATTAAAAACAATTACACAAGTAAACGGCACTAGCTATTTTATGAGGACTCATAAATATTTAAGGACAAATATCAAACTTGTTAGTATGGTTGTCTCTGGGAGGAAGGGGATGGATGTGGGGATAGGGAAAACAAAAAATAACAGGAACTTACAAAGTCAGTATGCTACAAAAAGGGAAAATTGATTCTCAGCTCTGTACACGAGGTCCAATATTACAAATTTAATACAGAGATGTCCTGGTTCCGGCACAGTGGCACACACCCACTATGGCCCATTCCTCTTGCTGATTACAACTAAAAACTCTGGACCTCAAAAAGTAAACAAAAGCAGGTGGGTTGTGGAGAACAGTTAAAACTGGGAGAAGTGAGTCACATGGGGTATGTTTCCCAGTTTTTTTTTTCTCTCACATGCAGCTTTGCAACAAGGGTGGCCCCCCACTCACAGACCAGCATGGGCAGCCTAAATTCTCATAGAAACTCCATCTTTCTGGCCTTAGAAACCAGGAAAAGGGGTCTCTATAGACTAGAGAATGTGGGGGAATCATGGAGAAGAGACAGGCAAAGAAGGTGACCTCATATTTCTGTGTACAAATCCACACAAATCACAGCTTAACTTGAGCTATGTATGTGCGGAGGATACACCCAAACCAGCTTAGCAAAGACTTCGAAAGTGAAATAAGATTTAAACAAACTACACAACTCTCAGCCTAACCCCTGAGCTACTACTGTGAGACAGATCCAAACCAATGTATCAAAAGCTTGGAGAACTGAAACAAGATTTGAAAAACCTGAAAAAGCCTCAAACTAACCCCTGAGCTCTAAACCATCACAGAAAAGACTCAAAAGAATGGAACCTCAGTTCCACTGAACCAATGCCTTCAGAAAGTAGGACAGAATTTATGGTCTGAACCTAAACAGGTTACCTGCTAAAATAAAAACAGCAACAATCCCTAGAAGATCCTAAAAAGACCCATGGTCTACACAAATAACATTCACAATCTTGAGAATAAATTCCAAAATTATGCAATTCACAAAGAACCAGGAAAATGTGAGCAATTCTCAAAGGACAGATGATAAACAGATGTTGGAAGATGATGCAGATGTTGGAACTATCAAAGCCTTTAAAGCAGCTATTATAATTATGCTCCACGATAGAAAGGAAAACACTGGAAATGAAGGAAAATGTAGGAATTATCAGCAGAAAAATAGAAATCATAAAAAAGAACAAATTAATTTTAAAACTGAAAAGTAACAAATAAAATAAAAACTCACTGGATGGGCTAGTAATAGAATGGAGACAGCAGAGGAAAGAATCTATGAACTTGAAGACAGATCAATAGAAATTATCCAATCTGAAGAACAAAGAGGACAAAAGACTGAAAAACAGTCAACAGAGCCCCAACAACCTGCGGTGTCAATATCAAAGATCTAATTTAAGCATAGTTGTAATCCCAGAAGAAGAGGAAAGAGAGATTGAGGAAAATTTTTTGAAAAAAATAATGGTGGAAAAATCCCCCAAATTTAATGAAAAACTTAAATTTACAGATTTAAGGAGCTCAACAAACACTCAACAGAAAAACACACCTAGATATATCTTAATGAAACTGTTTAAAACTGAAGATTTTTTAAAAATCCAGAAACCAGCTAGAAAAAAATGACATATTATTCAAATGATTGTGAATTTCTCAACAGAAACCAAGACAGCACAACAACACCTTTAAAATCCTGAGAGAAAAGATTTATCAATCCAAAATTCCATATTCAGTGAAAATAGCCTTTAGGAATATTTCTTCAGATGAAGAAAAACTAAGAAAATTTGTTGTCAGCAGACTGCTCTATGAAAAATGCTAAGGGAAATAATTCCAGCTGAAGGAAAAATGACACCAGAGAGAAATCTGGATTTTTAAGAATGAAGAAAGAGCAAGAGAAATGGCAAACAGCCAGGTAAATATTAAAAACTCTTTAAAGCAAAATTTTAGCATTATCTGGTAAGGTTTTCAATAAATGTAGATGTAATATATATGACAGCTATAATTTAATGGTCAGCAGGTATGGGGTTAAAGGAATCTAAGGCTTCTACATTTAAGCAAAGTGGTAGTATTTTAACTCTAAGTAGATGATGAAAGGGTAGGTATATATTGTAATTCCTAGAGCAACTACTACCAAACCTCCCCCTCAAAGGAAAAAAAAAGGGAGGGGGGAGCCAGAGAGAGAGCCAAAATCAAATAGATAAATTAAAATGGCACACTAAACATTTAAATAATCCAAAAGAAGGTACAGAGGAAAAAACAGAGTAGAGAGAACAAATAATTAAACGGTAGACCTAAATCCAACCATGCAATAATTAATTAAAATGTTTACGGTCTAAATACTCCAGTTAGAAGTCAGAGATTGAGAGAGTAAATAAGAAAGCAATATCCTAGTATATGCTGCCTACAGAGGCACACTTTATTTAAATATAAAGACATATGTACATTGGAAGTAAAACGATGAAAAAATTATACCATGCCATCAGCAAACACAAGAAGGCTGGAGTGGCCATTTTAATATCAGATAAAATAGACTTCAAGACAAAGAGTATTACCAGAGATAAAAAGGGACACTTCATAATAATTAAAATGACAAATCATCAGGAAGACATAATTACTCACTGCATGTGTCTAACAATAGAGGCTCAAAGCACACAAAGCAAAACTGATAGAAAAAGAAAAGTAGACAATTCTACAATCTTACCAGAAATTTTAAGTCCTCCTCCTCTTAGGAACTGACAGACTAGACAAAAATTGAGTAAAGACACAGAAGATCTGAACTACACTATTAGCCACCTTGCTGTAGCTGACATTTATAGAACACTACATCCAACACTATGGGATATACTTTCTTTCTTTTTTTTTTTTTTTGATACACGGGCCTCTCACTGTTGTGGCCTCTCCCGTTGCGGAGCACAGGCTCCGGACGTGCAGGCTCAGTGGCCATGGCTCACTGGCCTGTGGGATCTTCCCACACCAGGGCACGAACCCATGTGCCCTGCATCGGCAGGCGGACTCTCAACCACTGCGCCACCAGGGAAGCCCTGGGATATACTTTCTTTTCAAGAGCACACTGTGCATTTACAAGACAGATCATATACTGGGCTATAAACTTTAAACCTAAAAAGATGAAAATCATACATGTGTTCTCTGACCACATCAGAATTAAATTAGAAATCAAGAATAGCAAGGTATCTAAAATAAAAAATAAATCTGGCAATTAAAGAATCCAATTCTAAATAATTCATGGGTCAAAAATGAAATCACAAAGGAAATTCAAAAATATTTTAAGTGAATAACAACAAAAATATACATATCAAAATTTGTGGGATGGAACTAAAGCAGTACTTAGAAGGAAACTTAAAACTGTAAATGCTTATGTTAGAAAAGAAGATCTAAAATCAATAAGTTAAGATTTCATCTTAACGTACCTTAAAAAGAAGAGCAAAGTAAGCCCAAAGAAATAGAAGGAAGAACATAATAAAAAGGAGAAATTCACAAATTAGGAAACAGACTTTACAGAAAATCTGGTTCTTTGAAAAGATCACAAAATTGACAACACTGTAGCTAGACTGATCAAGAAAAAAAGATACCAAAGATACCACAAATACCAATGTCAGAAATGAAAGAGGGGTTATTATTATACATCATACAGACATTAAAATAATGAGAATACTTCGAAAAACTTTATGCCAAAAAAACTGACAAATTAAGATGAACAAATTTCTTAAAAACTACAACTTACCAAACTGACATAAGAAGAAACTGGAGGCATAAAGATCAGAAGGAAAAAAGTATAACTGCCCCTACTTGCAGATTTTTTTAACAGATTTTATTCAGTTTGTTTACAAAGATAATCTCAGAAAATATATGAAATAATTACTAGAATTAAAAATGAATTGAGGGACTTCCCTGGTGGTGCACTGGTTAAGAGTGCAGGGGACACGGGTTCGATCCCTAGTGCAGGAAGATCCCACATGCCACGGAGCAACTAAACCCGTTCACTACAACTACCGAGCCTGTGCTCTAGAGCCCGCAAGCCACAACTACTGAGCTCACGTGCCACAACTACTGAAGCCCGTGTGCCCTAGAGCCAGGGCTCCGCAACAAGAGAAGCCACCACAATGAGAAGCCCACACACCACAATGAAGAGTAGCCCCTGCTCACCACAACTAGAGAAAGTCTGAGCGCAGCAACGAAGACCCAACACAGCCAAAAAATTAATTAATTAATTTTTTAAAAATGAATTTAGCAAGTGACAGGATATAAGGCTAAAATACAAAAATCAATTGTGGGACTTCCCTGGTGGTGCAGTGGTCAAGACTCCACGCTCCCAATGCAGGGGGCCCGGGTTTGATCCCTGGTCAGAGAACTAGATCCCACATGCATGCTGCAACTAAGAGTTCACATGCCACAACTAAGGAGCCCACCGGCTGCAACTAAGGAGCCCATGTGCTGCAACTAAGAAGCCTGCGAACCGCAACTAAGGAGCTCACCTGCAGCAACTAAGACCCAGCACAACCAAATAAATAAATATTTTTTTAACAAGTGTACTCTTAGCTACCAGCAACAAGCAACGAGAAGATGAACTTGTAAAAACAACAGCATTTACAATAACAAAAAACACAGGAACCTAGGAACAAATCTAGGAACCTAGAAACAAATCTAACAAAAGCCATCCAAGAATTTTACAATGAAAACTACAACTCACTGGTGAGAGAAATTGAAGAGGACCTAAATAAATGGAAAAATATAACATGCTCATAAATCAGAAAATTCAATATTGTTAAAACGGCAATTCTCCCTAAATCGACCTATAGATTCAATACATATACCAATCAATACTCCAGCATGCTTCTTTTATAGAAATAACAAACTGATTGTAGAATTTATATAAAAAGGCCAAGAAAATATAATAGCTGAAACAATCTTGAAAAAAACAACAAAGTTAGATGACTTACCTTATCTGATTTCAGGACTTACTCTAATGCTACAGTATCAAAACAGTTTAGTATTGGCAAAAAGATAGACATACACATTAATGGAAGAGAATAATGAAAGTCCAGAAACAGACCGACACCTATACATGTTCAATTGATTTTTAACAAAGCTGCCAAGGCAACTGAACAGGGAAAGGATCGTCTTTTCAACAACTGGATATACAAATGGAAAGAAATTAATATTGACCTTTATAACACACCATACATACACATTAACTCTACATGAGCCATAGACCTGAATGTAAAACCTATAAAACTTCTGGAAGAAAGCAAAGGAAAAAATCTTTGCAATTAGGGGTGGCAAAGTTTTCTTAAATAGAATACAAATAGCATGAAACATAAAAGGAAAAAATGATAAAATTTTTATTATTTTTAATGATAAATTTAAAACTTTGGCTCTTCAAAAGACACCATTAAGAAAATGAAATGCAAACCACTGACGAGGAAATATTCAAGACACATATAACAAAAGAACTGTGTTCAGAAAATATTTTTAAAAAATTAAATTATACAATTTAACAGTGAGAGAAAACACAATTTTTTTTTTTTGGGGGGGTGGCAAAAGACATCAACACACTTGACAAAAAAAGATATATGAATGGCCAATAAGCACATGAACAGATGTTTTACACCACTATTCATCAGGAAAATTCTCATTAAAACCACAATGAAACACAATTATACACCCATTAAATTAGCTAAAATTAGAGACTTACTCTCCTACACTGCTGGTAGGAATGTAAAATAATACCGCCAATTTGGAAGACTGACAATTTCTTAAAGAGTGAAACATTCTCCTGACGTCGGACCCAATCAACCTAAGATGGTAAATTCCATCTTAATAAATAAATACTGTGTTAAGTATTTATCAAAAGAAACAAAAATATTTTTCCACACAGAGACTTGCCCATGAATGTTCACAGCAGTTTTACTGTAATACCTCCACACTGAGAATAACCCAAATGTCCCTCAAGATAGATGGCTAAACAAACTATGTTATATCCATAATCGAATTCTGTTTAGCAACAAAAACTATTCTTCATTCAAAATCATTATTCTGGGCTTCCCTGGTGGCGCAGTGGTTGAGAGTCCGCCTGCTGATGCAGGGGACACAGGTTCGTGCCCCAGTCCGGGAGGATCCCACATGTCGCGGAGCGGCTGGGCCCGTGAGCCATGGCCGCTGAGCCTGCGCGTCCGGAGCCTGTGCTCCGCAACGGTAGAGGCCACAACAGTGAGAAGCCCACGTACCACAAAAAAAAAAAAAAAACAACAAAAAGAAACATTATTCTGAGTGAAACAAATCATGCAAAAAGAGGACACAATGTCTGATTTCATTTATAGAAAATCCCAGAACATGCAAACCACTGTACAGTGACAGAAAACAGGTCAGGGGGTGTCTGGGGACAGGAGTGGAGGGAGGAATGAATTGCAAAGGGACGTGAAAAAACTTTTGGGAGAGATGGAAATGTTATCTTGATTGTGGTGACAGTTTCATGGGTACTTACATATGTCAAAGATGAAGATATTGTATACATACATCTGTATATGTATACAATATACTTATTGTATAAATATATGCAGTCTATTGTACTTCAATTATACCTCAATGAAGGTATAAAAAAATTTTAGTGGGAACTGGCTGTCCTCTAGGGCTAAAACACCATCCCAAACAATGGGAACTATCTGTACTAGAAAGACTTGATAGTATCAACAGGCCATTAAGAGTCAAGTCCCATCTGACTCCTCTTAGGAAACTGTCCTCAAAGAAATTTCTTTGCTGTCAATGTAGGACTTGGATATACCGACCTCCCTGCTCATGAATAAGCACGAGTATAGTGAAAAAAAAAACAACAGTTTTAACATCTTGGGGATTAAGTCAACGTGGATAGGGAATCCCTCCCTCCAGCTCTCTTTTATTTTTAAAGGACTCAACAAAAACAATTCTCAAGTATTTTACACTACCTATCAACTCAGGGTATTTGATTATTTGTTAAAAACCAGATTGGGCTTCCCTGGTGGCGTAGTGGTTGAGAGTCCGCCTGCCAGTGCAGGGAACATGGGTTCGTGCCCCGGTCCGGGAAGATCCCACATGCCGTGGAGCGGCTGGGCCTGTGAGCCATGGCCGCTGAGTCTGCACGTCCGGACCCTGTGCCCCGCAACGGGAGAGGCCACAATTGTGAGAGGCCAGCGTACCGCAAAACAAACAAACAAACAAAAAAACCCAGATTAATCTCAAACTTCTCTTTCCATAAATATGACAAGAAAAAGCTTTTGGCTCATACAATAACTATCATAATTGTAGTTACTTTAAAATAACCTGTTGTGTGTGGTACTTTCAGTCTCAGCTTCAGATCACAAAGATGAGAAGTTTAACCTATTTTCAACTCCTTTCTGATCTACCAAGAATTTTTAAGAGCCCCTAGTTCACTCTCTAGGTGCAAATATTTAGATTTCATTAAAAAGTATTTTACATTCATCTCAGTATCCTTTGCAGCCTTTTTTTATTCTACCCAATCCTTAAATACTGATGTTTTCCACGGTTTCATCCTCTACTCTCTTCTAGTCTCATTTCTCATGGAGGATTCTCAAACTTCACAATGTCCTAGGAGTCCAGTTAAAAATAAGGATTCTGATGCCCTAACTCCAATGATTCTGATTAATAGATGAGGGCCCATTAATCTTTACATTTCTGAACAATTACCCACTTGCTATTCCATTAAATCCTTTTACCCATTCACATTCTGTTCTTTCTTCTGAAAAACAAAAACAAACAAAAAAACAAAACAAAACCCTTTTCCTTCTGGCTAACTGTATTATTCCTTGACTTCCAAGTCTGTTTAGGAGTGATTTGCTCTGGCAACCCTTCCCTTCCAAATATCACTCCCCTTCCCCAAAGGCTATACTAAATTCCTGTTTAAAAACATTTCATTAGGGGCTTCCCTGGTGGCGTAGTGGTTGAGGGTCCGCCTGCCGATACGGGGATCACGGGTTCGTGCCCCGGTCCGGGAGGATCCCGCACGCCGCGGAGCGGCTGGGCCCGTGAGCCGTGGCCGCTGCGCCTGCGCGTCCGGAGCCTGTGCTCCGCAACGGAAGAAGCCACAGCGGTGAGAGGCCCGCGTACCGCAAAAAAAAAAAAAAGAAAAAATTTCATTACACTGTATTGTGTGGATCTCCTTACCTAAATAGGTTAGTCTCTTAGTTGTATATTTTTTTTTTATTTTTTTTTATTTTTTTTTTTGCGGTACGCAGGCCTCTCACTGTTGTGGCCTCTCCCGTCGCGGAGCACAGGCTCCAGATGCGCAGGCTCAATGGCCACGGCTCACGGGCCCAGCCGCTCCGCGGCATGTGGGATCTTCCCAGACCGGGGCACGAACCCATGTCCCCTGCATCGGCAGGCGGACTCTCAACCACTGCGCCACCAGGGAAGCCTTAGTTGTGTATTTTTCATGTCTGTGTATCTAACCTACCACAGAGCTGGCACAAAGCAGATATTTAGTAAATATTGTATGAATGAATTAATCCCTTCCAATGAGTATCTCCTTAACAAGAACCTTTTTTGTATTAACAAATATGGAAAAGCTTAGCACATTCAGTAAACAATATAATAAACCAGTCTTGAAGCCAAGTAGCTTACAGTCATTTTTATCAGTCCTTCCCAAGTTCATCAATGTATTCATGAGTACATATTTGATGTCTAAAGAAATGCAGGGCTACACTTAGTCACACATTCCATTTTTATTATAATTCGTACTTTTTTTTTTTGCAAGCGAAGTTTTCCTCCTCCACACTAGGATTAGACCTGCACTGTCCAATCAGGTGGCCACTAGTCACAGGTGGCTATTTAAATTAATTAAAATACAATTTAAAATTCAGCTCCTCACTGACGTAAGCCACATTTCAAGCGCTCAACAGTTATACGTGGCTAGTGGCTACAGTACTGGACAGTGCGGATACACAACATTTTCATCATCACGGGAAGTTCTATTGGACAGCGCTGGCGACACAATTATAAATGGATCGCACAAAACCTCACTTACTTCTTAGCTCCCACGATCCTCGTGCTCCTCTGCTGCTTAAAGGATGTGGGTCCCGGGGTCTAGCAAATTGCAAGCACATGAGTAAATGCTAGGGGCCTCTGAACCTTAACCACAAAAAGACGAATCCCCCTGTGCCAAGAAATGAAGCTCTCCCGGGGCTACTCCCTCAAACGGAAGAAGGCAAAACTTTTTATGAAAAATGTGCCACCCTATCTTCCTACAGGGTCAAGGCAGGTGACAACGCTAGAGCCCTCATCTCCCCCATTCTCAAAGCCCTGTCCTAGAAAGAAGCTCTAAAAGGGAGACAGAAAGCGAGGACAACGGATATGGGAGGCATTGGGGATGTAAAAGGAATAGAGACTAACGGCAATCTGACGAGGAACTGAGTCCAAGGGGGTGGGGATCGGGCAGCAGAAGTGGGGGGAAAAACGAGGGGGCTGGTATATCTGACCTAGAAGGGTGGGGCCTGCGATGGGCTCTGATAAAACCAACTCTGAGCAGGAGACAAAAGCGAGGGACCGCGTGTGGCGGGCTCGACAGCGCTACCCCTAAAGCGTAACGGTCAAACCGAGAAACTCACGGCGGGCACTGCACCGAGTCTGGAAGACATCACTGCCTCTCCACGCCTAACAAATTCACCCAAGGGCTCCGGCCAGATCAACGCCACTTCCGCTCTCCTCTCCGCTCCCGGATGTGGAGTCGGCGCGCCGCGAGCCCCGTGCCTAACGTCTACTTCCGCCTCTCAGCTTCCGAGGGGGCTGCGGCAGGGCGAGTCACGTGACCAGCCACCCCCCCCCCCAGACACCCCCGCCCCCCACACACTTCCTCTGAGACCCCGCCCCGAGAGTGCGCCTTGGGACTCGGGAAATTGGGGCTTGGTGGTTTGAACCGCTGTTTGGCCTCGGAGTCCGTCCGTCTCGTTCCCTCCGTCTGCACTACCTCTCTTGCCCCTCCACGACCCCGTGCTCCACCGGGCACGACGAGTGGTCTTTCTAGGTGCACAGGAAGGTCAATTATTACCCGTTTATTTATCTTAGGGAAATGACAGAGCCATTCCCGCCTTCCCTCCCTCCCTCCCCTCAGGTAGAAACTCTTTTATTGCTGAGGGCGCAGAAAGTGGAAGCCAGTGGCTGAGCAGGAAAGAAGCCAGGAAAAGGCAGCTTGGTGGAGACTTGAGTGAGGCAATGAATAACTGGGGCGGGTCTCTTCCCATCTTCTAGCGTCAGGCCTCCAAACTTGCCCTCCCTTGGGGATTTTTGGTGTGGTCTTTAGGAAACATGTTTGAGTTACTCCTGAAATCTTTACCTAAACTATATCTGGGCTTCTCGCTAGGTGAGCTGTGCTTGAGTCTCTCCTTGAGGGGACTTTGGTGGCTCCTCTCAGAGGGACTGTGTCCACTCTTCAGAATGACTGTGTCTGCCCCTTTCAGAGGGCCTGTACGGTCTTCTCTCAGAAGCACTGTGACCTCTCCTCTCAGAGGGACCGCGACGGATTTTCTCAAAGAGTCTGTGACATCTCTCAAAGGGACTGTGGCATCTCCTCTCAGAGGGACTGCGACATCTCTCAGAGGCCCTGTGGTGGCTCCTCTCAGAGGGACTATATTGGCTACTTCCAGAAGAATTCCATGGGGTTATTCCCTACAGAAGCTGTGGTGGTTTCGTTCCTTGTGTGTGGGTTTTTCTTTAAGGTGACTGTGTGAGGTTCTGTTCATAGGGGAACCATGTAAGAGTCTCCCTCCAGCATGAACTCTGGTTCCTGGTTTGGAGTTCTTGGCTAGAGACTTCATTTCTGTTAAAGTTTTTCTTAGCTCTGCTATTACTCTCATTTTGAACAGGACCCAAAGGCTGGCTGCTTGAGGTGTTTTTGAGAGTGGTACTTCTTTGGGAAACTATGGGCTTGGCAGTTGTATAGGTCTGGGTTGGAAAGAGCTATTTCCTGTTGGTTGTTGCGCTGATCTGAATTGGTCTGTTTCTCCCCACAATGTGCTCTCCTCCTTAATGGTTGGGTCTGTTGGCCTTAGCTTGAGAGTTGGCATCGTCTGTCTTTTGGTATCTCTTGATAAGCAATAGTCTCTGGCTTTTTGTTTTGGAAGGTAGTTTTTGCTTGACCAGAAATGGTCTGGCCTTGTCCTGTCCTCAGGCTTCTGCCAAACCTGTAGTGGGATAACTGAGGACATGGAAAGGAGACGTGACCCATGAGCCCCCCCCCACCCAGCAAACTGGGGGCTGGCGAATAAGCCAGAACTGCAAACAGTCCTGATTGCTTTGAGGCCCCCCCCCCCCGGCAAACCGGGGGCATGCGAATAAGCCAGAGTTTGAACAGTTCTGAATGCTTCGAGCGCCCCCCCCCCCCGGCAAACCGGGGGCCTGCAAAAGAAGCATTGAGTGCTTTGGGCCCTGATCCATGAGATGTCCTCAGTATAATCAGAGTGGTGGGAACGCAAGGAAATGTCCTTGTGCGACTTCAGTAAAATCAAAATAATGGTGGGAACTTTGTGCTGTTCCTGCGCTCAAGGACGAAGCACGGCAGGTGCTCACGAAAGCCAATTATTGCTTGTATAATTAATAAAAACATAGGTTGCTGCTTTGGCACTTCTGAAATGTTAAGAAAACAAGTCTTAAAGTGTAAATCTAGATAATGCTTTAATAAAAGTTACCACAGCAAGACAGACTGCGCTGTTTTGCCTGAGCGAGCGGCAGCCCTCTACTGCTGTGCTTTGGCACAATTCATCTCGTGTGATGAGCTTACTTTCGGCCCTGTCCTAAGAAACTACAACATTTGGCGCCCGAACAGGGACCTGAAGGTAAGTAATCGCGTGATCGCGGGACCGAAGGGGAAATTGGTCTGCTCAGAGTAAGAGAAACCTTCGGCAACAGTAGAGTAACTGTAATGGGGAATTCCCATTCAGTAGAATTTCAATATAGTAAACTCCTGAAACAGTTATTATGGAGTTGAGGAGTAAAAGTGAAACAGGAATCTTTTGATGAATTGTTTGCGCTGGTACGTAAACATTGTTACTGGTTTCAACCTACTGGTCATAACCAGTTAAAAGTTTGGAAACAGGTTATGCGAGCCTTAAGAAGAGCTCATCAGCATGGAGACCCTGTATCTGTCCGTGTTTGGTCTCTTTGTAAATTAATTTCCCTTGCCCTGGAACTATTACAATCTGAAATGGAAAGTGACAATGGGGCGCGTCCTCAGCGTCCGAATTCTGCTCCCGATCATTCTGCTGCTTTTCGTACTTTGTTTCGTGAGTCTCCTATAGAGGACCTTCCTCCGCCCCCTCCTCCCCTTGTGTCTGAGATACGAGAGGATTTTTCGGATTCCAGTGATGAAGGGGCTTTTTCTGATGGTAATAAAGATCGGGAGCAGGTTAGCAAACAAAATGAAATGCCACTTTCTCAACAGAATGAGATTTCTGATATACTTTCAAAGTTTAAAAATTTGATGACTAAACTGGAAGAAAATAAATACTACTACTCCTTCATATCAGGAGCCATGTCCTACTATTCCTTCGGCTCCTCCTTTAGAATTAGCAGCTTATCCTGTTGGAGACTCTCGTCAGTTTCTCTTTCCTCTAAAACCTGAATCTAATAGAATATTGTTGGAAGAAGAGGTGAATAAACAAGAAAAGCAATATTCTGAATCCTTTTTTGCTTTCCCTATTGTTAGACAAGTTATGCCTGCTAATGATCAATTTCCGAATGGATATGTAAATGTTGATTATAACCATCATGATATAAAAATTTTAAAAATGTTAAAAGAAGCCATTAATGCGTATGGGATGCATTCTAATTATGTTCAAGGACTTTTGTCTGGGTATGCTACTGAAAACATGTTAATTCCTCATGATTGGGAAGCGGTTGCCAAAACTGTTCTTGAACCTGGACAATATATGCAGTTTAAAACTTGGAGAGAGGAAGCTGAAACCATGGCAAGGACTAATGCGGCCCGCAATCCGCCAGGGCCACTTTTAGATGAATTAACAGGAGCAGGTGCATTTAGTAATCTACAAGCTCAAGCTCAATTTGATGATTTACGAATCATTCAAATACGTATGTGTTGTTTACGAGCATGGTTACGAGTGGAACCCCCTGGAAAAACAGCACAATCTTTTACTAAGTTAACGCAAGGGCCTGGTGAGCCTTACACTGGTTTCTTGTCTAGACTGCGTGCAGCCATTCAAAGAGCTGTAGCACAAATAGACGTGCAAGATTTATTATTACAATCTTTGGCTTTTGAGAATGCAAATTCTGAACGCCAGAAGGCATTGCGGCCGTTACGGGCTGTAAACGCTCCACATGAGGAGTATATAAAAGCTTGCCATGATATTGGATCTCCTACTTATCAGGCCAATTTACTTGCAGCTGCCATGAATGAAGGGTTGAAAGATAATTGTATTAAATGTTACAATTGTGGAAAGTATGGACATGTGATGCGAGATTGTCGAAAAGGGCAAGGCCAGATATCAAAACAGATTAAGAATGAGCAGCTACCTGGTATGTGTCGTCGGTGTGGTAAAGGACGACACTGGGCTAATAAATGCCGTTCAAAAAGGGATAAGTTAGGAAATCTTTTGCCTCCACGAGATGATGTCTCGGGAAACGGGAAGCTAGGCCCAACCCGGGGCCGCAACAGCAATACGGGAAAAGTGACAGTAAACTCTCAACAGTATCCAGTAAGCAATGCCAGCTTTTATCAGACATTACAGGACAGTCTCAACCTCGGCTCTTAGTTACTGATCTCATGCATGCTACCAGCGGCAGTGCTGCCGTTGACTTAATTGCTCCTCGAGATTGTATCCTTACGCCAGCAGGAGGAGTACACAAATTAGCTACAGGAGTTTATGGCCCTATACCTGCAGGAACTATGGGACTATTATTAGGACGAAGTAGTTTGACTCTGCAGGGTGTAACAATTCATACTGGAGTTATTGATGAGGATTATATTGGAGAAATTTCTATTATGATTTCTGTTTCAAAATCTATAGAATTTAATAAGGGACAAAGAATTGCTCAATTGTTATTGTTACCATATGTAAAACAAGCAGCCGCCCCCGTAAAGCGTACGGGGAGGGGCGAGGGGTTCGGCAGCACGGGAAAAAATGTTTTTTGGCAATCCTTTCTCAATGACCAACGTCCTCAATTAACGATTACTTTTAACAATAATGTGAAATTTACGGGCCTTGTTGATACGGGAGCTGTTGTGTCTATAATAAAACAGTCTGAATGGCCTTCATATTGGCCTTTGGAAAAGGTGGGAGTTACTTTTACAGGAATAGGAACATTGCATATGATTTGGCGCAGTAAGGAATTATTGGGGTGTAAAGGCCCGGAAGGACAAAAAGCTGTGTTGCAACCATATGCGGCCAATATTGGAATTAATTTATGGGGAAGAGATATACTACAACAATGGGGAACCTCTATCTCCATACCAACAATTTCCCCTGAAGCAATGCAAATGATGTCAAATAAGGAATGTGATTATTCGCAATTAAATGCTACTGAACCCAATATGTAACTAAAACGGGGCAAGATTATACTGGGCTTGGATATCCAAATTTAGTGTTGGGGCCACTGCTCGAATATTTGCATTACCATTAAAATGGTTGAAAGATGCCCCTATATGGACAGAGCAGTGGCCCTTAACTCAAGAAAAATTACAAGCATTACACCAATTAATACAAGAACAATTAATAGCAGGGCATATTGAAGTATCCACTAGCCCTTGGAATTCACCTGTTTTTGTAATTAAGAAAAAATCAGGTAAATGGAGAATGTTGACAGATTTACAAAAAATTAATGAGATTATTCAACCTATGGGGGCATTGCAACCTGGAATTCCATCTGCTGCAATGCTCCCTCGCAATTGGGAACTTATAATTATAGATTTAAAAGACTGTTTTTTTACTATACCATTACAATCTCAAGATTGTGAAAGATTTGCATTTACTGTACCAGCCTTAAATCAAGAACATCCAGCTCAGAGATTTCAATGGAAAGTTCTCCCTCAGGGGATGTTAAATAGTCCAACTATGTGCCAATTTTTTGTTAATCAGCCTCTGGAGGAATTACGTCACATGTATCCTGAGGCACGTATTCTTCATTATATGGATGACATTTTATTTGCTCATCCTCATCAGCAAACATTACAGCAGATGTTACAACAAGCAGAGTTAAAATTTAAAGAATGGGGTTTACAGATAGCTCCTGAAAAAATTCAAAAATGTGCTCCCTGGCAATATCTTGGACAAACTGTAACCAATACTCAGATTATTCCTCAGAAAGTACAAATTAGACGAGATTCTCTTGTAACATTAAATGATTTTCAAAAATTATTAGGAGATATTAATTGGTTACGTCCTAGTTTAGGAATTCCTACTTATAAGTTACAAAATTTATTTCACACCTTGGAGGGCGATCCAGCATTGAATAGTTACCGTGAACTTTCTCCCCAGGCTGAACAAGAACTTAAATGGATAGAAAAACATATACATGATGCACAATTGGATCGAATTGAATCTCTCGATCATTTACGACTTATTGTATTTCATACTCCTCATTCTCCTACTGGTTTACTACAACAACAAGATAATCTTATAGAATGGATATTTTTAGCTCATAAAGCTCAAAAGAAATTGCAATCTTATGTACAAAAAATAGCTGATATTATTATTAAAGGTAGGTTACGATTAAGGCAACTATGTGGTCAGGACCCACATGAACTTATAGTCCCTTTTTCAAACAAAGAAATACAAACTCTTTTTCAACTAGAGGATAACTGGCAAATTGCCTGTGCTCATTATATAGGTAAAATACATAATCATTATTCTTCTGATAAACGTTTACAGTTTTTGAAAAAGACTAATTGGATTTTGAAAAAAATAGTTCAATCAGATCCTGTTATAGGACCAACTTTTTTTACTGATGCCAGTAAAACGGGAAGAGCAGGATATACTAACAGTCATGATCAAAAGGTGTTACAATCTCCATATGTTTCAGTTCAAAAAGCAGAACTATTTGCTGTAATACTATTGTTACAAGATTATCCAATTGCTCTTAATATAATTACAGACTCTCAGTATGTGGAATTTACAGTTAAAAATATTGAAACTGCTTTTATCCCAGATAATGGATCAGAACTGCATTCTTTATTTTTGCAAATACAACATACAATTAGACTACGTACTGCACCACTTTATATTACTCATATTCGTGCTCATACTCATTTACCCAGTCCATTGGTAGATGGAAATGATTTTATTGATACTTTAGTGGGTACTGTACAATTAGCTACAGCAGAACATCATAGATATCATACTAATGCCAGAGGATTGAAAAATAAATTTAATCTTACATGGAAACAAGCAAAAACTATTCTCCGTACATGCCCGCAATGTGATGCTATTAATCAACCTTGTTTGAATATTGGAGTTAACCCTAAAGGCTTATCTGCTAATACTATCTGGCAAATGGATGTAACTCAATATCCTGGTTTTGGGAAGTTAAAATATATTCATCATTCTGTAGATACCTACTCTCATTTCTCATGGGCAACTCCATTATCTTCTGAAAAAGCTGATGCTGTAATAACTCATTTATTAGAAGCTTTTGCTGTTATGGGAATTCCCGACAGCATAAAAACTGATAATGCTTCTGCATATCATTCTCAAAAATGTCAGACTTTTTTTGCCACACATAATATACAGCATGTTACAGGTATCCCAGGAAACAGTACGGGACAAGCGGTTATTGAACGACAAAACCGCACTTTGAAGGACATGTTTATAAAACAAAAAGGGGGAGATGAGGTACAAAGTCCTAGGAAAAGAATACATATTGCTTTATTTACTCTTAATTTTTTGAATCATGGAGAAGATGATCTTAGTGCAGCTGACAGACATTGGACAAAAACGAGTACACAAGAACTTAGACAGCCTGTTTTTATATTAAATGAAAATACTAACACTTGGGAACCTGGTGAGGTTCTTCGTTGGGGCCGAGGATATGCTTTTGTTTCTGCAGGAGCTGAATCCTATTGGGTGCCGGCTAAGAAGATAAAGCTTCGGGCTGGCAACTAAGCGTAGCCTTGATGTGATGGGAATGACGAAGGGATGTGCGGAGATGGATTTGAGCAAGAGAGCATTCCGTATGCCATTGGATCAAACAAAGAGGGCGTCTCCATTGACCTGGGGGCAAGTGAAAAAGTTTGCAGGCACTGCTGAAAATCTTGTCATTTCACAGGGTAAACCCCTCACTAGCACCAATCTTTTTGTAGCTATGTTGGCAATGTTGTCTGCACAGGTAATAAGCATATCAGCCAATGAGATAAATTGTACTAACCATACTTATTGGACTTATATTCCTAACCCTCCTCTTAATATGGGGGTTACCTGGTGGGATGCCCCAATTCTTGTATATGTAAATGAGTCTGGATGGTTGCCTGGTCCTTTTGATGATAGAGGCCCTTTGAAGCCAGAAGAAGAAGGAAGGATAATAGAAAATAACACTGTGGGTGTTAATGGACCTCCTATTTGTATGGGAAAGGGAGATCATTGCCTTAAAATGAATTATCAGGCATCGTTAAGTGTTATCAAAAATGAAAGCAGATATCATGGGTTATATCTTTTGAGTGCTTATAGTTTTAAAAGTTTTAATTCCACACTTAATGAAAATGTTTCTGCACCTTATTTGCCTCCATGCCAGGTGCCTCTTGTGGATCGATTATCGGATTGGGTCCATTGGACTCGATGCCGAGGAGAAATGGCTCGGGTTCTTGTTAATACTTCTTGGGGAAGCGTCATTGATTGGAGCCCTTTTGGCTCCGCCCGAGGAAAAAAGGGTTTGAAGGATTTATACTGGCATAAAGAAGATAACACTATTTATAGCGATACTATTAATGATACCATAGTATGGCATGCTGGAGGGTTTTCTCCTCCTGGTCCTCACTTAAATGGCTATCCTATCCAAAAGGACTTGTGGAAGCTTATGGCAGCTCTGAGAAAGATTAATGCCTGGGTAGGACATATGGTTAATAAATCTGAAAATCATAGTTTGATTTTTCATAAAGATGTTACTCGGTATACTCGTAGTTGTGTGAAATTACCTTATATATTGTTAAAGGGACCAGCTGTATGGAATGAGACTCAAGGTATTATAATGTTTAAAAATTGCTCTCTGTATACCTGTATTAACTCTAGTATATCTTTTAACATATCTACTGAAAGTTTGTATATCTTACAAGCTCGGACAGGTCTTTGGCTTCCTGTCAATCTTGGAAGGGAATGGCAAGAATCTCTTCCTATGGCTGTTTTGCAATATTTAGTTGATGTGTTAAAAAGAAGTAAAAGATTTGTAGGAATGTTGATTGCAGCTGTCATGGGTATTATAGCCATAACAGCTACTGCTGCAGTTGCTGGAGTTGCTTTACAACAATCTATTCAGACCATTGACTGTATAACTGGCATAAAAATTCTGGAATGCTTTGGTCCTATCAACGACAAATTGATTCGGAAATATATTCGGAAATAGCGAACTTACAACAACCTGTGGTTATGTTGGGGAACCAACTTGTAAATTTACAAAGACAAATGAAGCTACGTTGTGACTGGAATCAAAGTGCCTTTTGTGTCACTTCAGTTCCATATAATCAGTCTGCATTCCCTGGGACAACAATAAAAAAGCATTTATTACATCACAAAAATTTGATAGAAGAAATTGTAAATTTACAAGGGAAAATTCAACAAACTTTCCAGAAGAAATTACAACGACTTAATTCGCAAGAAGTATGGACTGGAATTATTCAAGGACTTAATAATCTAAATCCCATGTCTAAATTACATGCTTTGGTTCTACTGCAGGATTGTTAATGCTCATTATAATAATAATCATATGTTTAGCTGTAGTTCGACGAGTTAAAGCTACCCGCCATGCAACATCGCAACAAGCTGCTGTGTTTTCCTTGATGCTGCACAAGCTGCAAAATAATTCATGTAGTTTAGTACTGAGAGTAATGCTGCCGTGTTCTCCTTGATGCTACAAAAATTGTAAAACAAAAAGGGGGAAATGTAGTGGGATAACGGAGGACATGGAAAGGAGATGTGACCCATGAGCCCCCCCCCCCCAGCAAACTGGGGGCTGGCGAATAAGCCAGAACTGCAAACAGTCCTGATTGCTTTGAGGCCCCCCACCCCCACCCCGGCAAACCGGGGGCATGCAAATAAGCCAGAGTTGTGAACAGTTCTAAATGCTTTGCGCGCCCCCCCCCGGCAAACCGGGGGCCTGCAAAAGAAGCATTGAGTGCTTTGGGCCCTGATCCATGAGATGTCCTCAGTATAATCAGAGTGGTGGGAACGCAAGGAAATGTCCTTGTGCGACTTCAGTATAATCAAAATAATGGTGGGAACTTTGTGCTGTTCCTGCGCTCAAGGACGAAGCACGGCAGGTGCTCACGAAAGCCAATTATTGCTTGTATAATTAATAAAAACATAGGTTGCTGCTTTGGCACTTCTGAAATGTTAAGAAAACAAGTCTTAAGGTGTAAATCTAGATAATACTTTAATGAAAGTTACCACAGCAGGACAGACGGCGCTCTTTTGCCTGAGCGAGCGGCAGCCCTCTACTGCTGTGCTTTGGCACAATTCATCTCGTGTGATGAGCTTACTTTCGGCCCTGTCCTAAGAAACTAAACACAAACCAAAGCCATGTGTGCTGTTTGGAATGCCTGCTTTAGGCCCCGAAAAAGGAGTTGAATGAATTGTGGTGGGGAAGATTTCTTAGGTTGTCTTTTTGAAGAGGCGGTAGTTGTCTGAGACACTCCACTCCTCTTCCTTCTTAACTGGCTTGGTAATTCCTTAGAGAACCTCTGTATTATGGCTGTACTATTTGTGTAGAACTTTGTGTTTTGTGTTCTGACGTCCCTGGGGATTCTTTTCATTGGATGTTTTGAATCATGGGTCCTTTTTGTTCTCACTTTAGCCCACTTTTCATCCTGATTGCTTCCAGAGTCACTCTCTGATAAACAGTGAACTTCAGTGAATCCATAGTGTCCAGCCTCTCTAATTTCTGTCTTTTCTACTAGGCCAGGGCTGCCGCCTTGCCTTCGCCTGATGTGGACTTGTATAGGAGCAGGACACTGGGAAGACCCAGACAGGAAATCTATTGTAGAAGTAGGACTCTTGGAAGCTTGAGTATAGCCTTTAGCTTTCCTTAGTGATGTTGATCTAAGGCTCCTTGGTGTGATGCGTCTACCTCTTCTATGAAACTCTGGGACTTGGGGTCTTTTCCTAGTTTGCAACCTAAAGCCAAGACGCAACCTGATCTCTCCACGGCCTTCAGGAGTGCTTACAAGGTGAAGCTGTGGATAGATAAGAAGATAAGTTCCAAAAGTGGCCTGTAATTTATGACAGCAATTAAATCCTGAACATCGGCCACACTGTAGGCAGATAGGGTATTTTAGAACCAGACCTGAAGCTAAAGGTGGACGTACGTTGGGGGGTATTTGACTCCTTAACAGTTTTGCTGCTATTTTTAGCTGCAGATCTTGTAGAAGCTGGAACTGTTCGGAGAAGTCAGACTTGGCCTGGGGAAGATAACTTGGCTTGAGGGAGTGTTGGGACTCAAAAATCCTTGTCTGTGAATCACTCTGTGAGTTCTTACTCTCTTCCACTGGAACAGAATCTCTCCTAGCAAAAAATACGTTGAAGGAAGACTCTGACTTTGCTGGGGCAGAAAGCTGACTCCCTGTACATGAAACAGGCATGTGCTGAGTGACTTCCTGGGATATATCACAGGGCTTTGAGTTTGTTTTCTTTATTCTCACTCTAGTGCCAGAGTAGTGCTGTATTATGGAGGACATGGAGACACGTGTCCACATCCTTAAGGCCATTCTTTTCTCATGACCATGGCATGAAGTATGTCTCTGAATGTAGTTTTTGACAACTGAAGGCTGAGAAATAGTACCTTGACCCTTCTCAAGCAGACTCTGGGAAAATGCCATCAATTCAACTGGAACCCCAAATAAATTCTGAATAGATTGACAGGTATCTGCAGTGGCTCTTTCTGTTAAAGATGTTTGAGAATAAAGCTTCCTTTCCATGCTGGTCCCCAAGACATTGCCCAGCGTTAGCATACTGGAGAGGTATTTTCGAGGTAGTCGCTGCCTCCAGGAGCGACTTTCCCAGACATTCTGTCGCCTGCCCAGGACAGGCCAGGTAAGGCCTCTTCGAGCCCCTGATCCTGCCTGGAAGATCCTAGATAGTGATCTCCAGTTTTGTGGTGGATGGTGGGAAAGGCTCCGGAGTGAGCTCCCTGACTCCTCCACCTGTTTCCTCTTAATCCTTTCATTAGATAAGACATCCATTCCTGGGATCTCAGAATTTAACTTAGAAGAATTCATACCTTGAAGTTTTGAAATGGAAGTTAATTCAGAAGTGTTTGTGCCTTGCAAATGTGGCCCGGGGTTGCATCCAGTAGAAATTACACATTGAAGTTTTGGTTCTGAAATAAATGCAGAAGAATTCACACCTTGCAAATTAGGCCCAATGCAGAGCACCTTAGATTTTCTACCTTGAAGCTGTGGACTAGGATTCAACCCAGAGGACTTTATACCTTGCACCTGTGACCCAGTGTTGACTGGCATATAATTTACACACTGAAGCTGTGGCCCTGGATTCTGTTCAGAGCATTTCCCACCTTGTAATTTAGGCTTATGCTTGAATTCCAGAAACTGCTCATCTGGAAGCTTCATTTCTGTGCTCAACTCAGGTTTTACCTCTTGCAACTGTGGTTGAGGATTGAACTCAAAATATTGAATACCGTGAAGCCTTGTTCCCAGACAAAAATCAGAAGAGTTCACATCTTGCAACTGTTGGTCAGGATTGAATTCCAAAGATTTCACATCTTGAAGCTTTGTCCCTTTACATAATTCTGAAGATTTTATATGTTGCGAATGTGTCCCAGGATTGAACACCATGACTTTTACACTTTGAAGTTCTGGCCATGGATTCAACTTATAAGATTTCTCATCTTGCCACTGCTTTCTACCACTGATCTCAGACAATATTCCACTATGAATCTTTGATTCCAAGGCCAACTCAGAGGGTTTTGCAACCTTGAATTCTAGACCAGGGTTGACCTCAGTAGAGTTCATTAGTTGAAGCTTTATATGTTCAGAAGATTTTTTTTTTTTTTTTTTTTGTTCAGAAGATTTTGCACCTTGCAATTTTGCCTCAGGGTTGAATTCCATAGATTTCACACCTTGAAGGTGTGCCTCTGGTGTCAACATAGACAATTTCCTGTCTTGTAACTGTGGAGCTGAGTTAAATCCCAAAGATTTCACATCTTGTACCTTTGTACCAAGAGTCAATTCAAAAGGTTTCATATCTTGCCACACTGGCCTGGTGATGAACTCCACAGATTCTCCACTTTGAAGCTTTGTCTCTGGTGTTAACTCTGAAGATGTCACACCCTGCAGCCATGGAACAACAGATTTCAAATCTTGAAGCCTCCACTGTAGCATCAAATCAGATTTCTCACCCTGTCTCTGTGGTCCAGGGTTGAACTCCACTGATTTCACACCTTGAAGCTTCCTCCTCTGTGTTAAATCAGATTTCCCACCTTGTAACTTCAGTCCACAGTTAAACTCTAAGGATTTTACATCTTGAAGCTTTGTCCCTTGAATCAACTCAGAAAATTTTTTGCTTTGTGTCTGTGGTCCAGAGTTGAACACTGATTTCGCTTTCTGAAGCTTTGTCCCTGGGATCACTTCAGAAGATTTCATACCTTGAAAGTGTGGTCTAGAACTTAACTGCTTAGATTTTACATCTGGAAGCTTTATACCCATGATCAGCTCAGAACATTTCATATCTTGTAAGTGTGGGCCTAAGTCCAACTCTATAGATTTCACACCTGGAAACTTCCTCCCCAGAGTCAAATCAGAAGATTTCTCACCTTGTAACTTTGGACTAGGTTTCAGTTCTACAGACTTCACACCTTGAAGCTTTTCCCTTGGGATAACTCCAGATAATTTCATACCCTGCAAGTTTGGTCCAGACCTGAAATTCATAGATTTTACATCTTGAAGCTTTATACCTGTGATTAATTTGGAAGATTTCATATCTTCCAACTGTGGACCCGACTTGAATTCCACTGATTTCACTTTTTGAAGCTTTGTCCCCAGTATCAACTCAGAAGATTTCACACCTTGCAATGGTGGCCCAGATTTGGACTTCACAGATTCAACATCTTGAAACTTTGAGTCTGAGATTAATTTAGAAGATTTCACTCTTTGCAATTGTGGCTCACAGTTGAACACGAATTTCACATTCTGAAGCTTTGATCCCAGAATCAGCTCAGAAGATTTCAGAACTTGCAACTGAGGACTGGGGCTGAATTCTTTATGTTTTACATCTTGAAGCTTTATCTTTGAGGTCCATCCAGAATATTTCACACCTTGTAACAATGACCCAGGGTTAAAATCTGTAGATTTGACACCTTGAATCTTTTTCCCCACAGTCAATTTAGAAAATGTTGTACCTTGCAGCTGTGAGTCAGAGATTAACTCAGTAAATTTCTTATCTTGGGACTTTGTCTCAAGTGGTGACTTAGAAGATTTTGGGCCTTGCCACTGTGGCCCACTGTTGAAATCCTCAGATTTCATACCTTGAAGCTCTGTCTGAAGAGTCAACTCAGATGACTTCATACTTTTCAAGTGTAGTAGGGAGTTCAACTCTATAGTTTCATCACTTTGTAATTGTGACTCTTGGTTTAATACCCCAGATTTCACCTCAGGAAACTGTGGCTCTTGTGTAAGCAATACAGACTTCACACCTTGAAGCTGTGTTCCTGGGGATGACGGTAATGGTTTCACTTCTTGAAACCATGGTCCTGGGATCAACTTAGGAGATTTTCCATCATGCAAGTGAGGCCTAGATTTGAACATCATGGGTTTTACATCACAGAGCTCTGACTTGGAAGTCAGGTCACATGATTTCTTACTTCTAAACTGTAGACAAGGTTTCAAATTGAGACCTTGAGGCTGAGGTTCTTGGAGTGATGCCAGAGATTGTATACCTTGGAGCTTTGGCCTTGGAGTCAATACCGATGGCTTCTTATCTCTTAATTGTATCAAAGGTTTCAACTCTGCTGGTTTGACACATTGAGATTGCAACCCAAGATTTAGCAGAGATTTCACACCTTGAAACACTAGTGCAGGCATCCACTGAACAGCTCTCATACTTTCAAGCTGTGGCTTTTGGTGTAACTCCACAGTTTTCCTACCTTGAAGCTGTGGCTCTGAGGTTGATGCCAAAAATTTTCCTTCTTGCAGCTGTGGTCCTGGGGATAACTCAGGAGTTTCCACACTCTGCAACTGTGGCCCAAGGTTGAAATTCATATATGTTGCACCTTGAATTTTTGGCCCCAGAGGCAATTCAGATGACTTCACATCTCTTAACTGTATTGAAGATTTCAACTTTACAGATTTGACGCCTTGAGATTGTGACTCAAGATTTGGGGTCAACTTCATAGATTTTACTCCTTGCATTTTTGGCTCTGGAGTGAACTCAAAAAAATTCACATATTGTTGTTGTTGCCCTGAGTTTAACTCTGAAGATTTCACACCTTGAGTTTGAGTTCCTGATGTCAGTTCACAAAATTTGACATCTTCTATCTGTGGCCCTGATGTTATCTCCACAGATTTCTTAACTTCCAGCTGTGGACTTGGGGTTAGCAACGTGGATTTCATACCTCTTGGACATTGTCCTGGAGTTAAGGCCACACAGTTCAGATCTTTCAACTCTGACTCTGAGATTAACAACTCAGTTTTCAAATCATGAAGTTTTGAGCCTGGGGTCATCTTTACCGGTTTCACATCTCGCACCTGTGGCCCAAGGGTCAGCACTGTAGATTTGACATTTCCCAGTTGTGGCTTTGATGTTAACTGCATAGATTTCATACTTCCCAAATGTGGCCCTGGTGTTAACTCCACAGATTTCGTATCTTCCAGCTGTGGCTCTGGCGTTAGCGCCTCAGACTGTAAACCTTGAAGCTTTGAGATTGGGGTCCACTCTACAGGTTTTACATCTTGCAACTGTGGTCTTTGGATCAATTCAGAAGATTTCACAACTTGTAACCATGGTCTTCTGGTCAACTCAGAATAGATTTCACTTGGCAACTGCGGTCTAGGAGTCAACTCCATAGATTTTGCATCTGGTATCTGTGGCTCTGAGACTAATTTATATGAAGTGTCACCTTCAAAGCTTGACATCTGGTCTACTGCCACACATTTTACACCTTGAAACAGTGGCTCTGGTACTAACATCTCAGGCTTAATGCCTTGCTGCTCAGGTCCTGGGGTCAACTTCATAGATTTTACTCCTTGCATCTTTGGCTCTGGAGTGAACTCAAAAAACTTCACATATTGTTGTTGTTGCCCTGAGTTTAACTCTGAAGATTTCACACCTTGAGTTTGAGTTCCTGATGTCAGTTCACAAAATTTGACATCTTGTAGCCGTGGCTCCACCTGTTTCACACCTTGAAGCCCTGGAGACATCTTTGCTGATTTAGAATCTTGAAGCCCTAACTCTAGAGTCGTCTCCACAGAAGTCACACTATGAAACAGTGGTCCTGGGGTTTGCTCCCCAGATTTGACACCTTGAAGCTTTGGCCCTGAAGTCAATTCAGAAAATTTGACATCTTGCTGCCTTGGCCCTAGGTTCAGTTCCTCAGATTTCACATCTTGAAATTGTAGTTTTGAGGTCAGTTTGACAGATTTCAAGCTGTGAAACTGTGATCCTTCAGTAGACAGAACAGATTTCATATTTTCAGCTGGGAGCCCTTGACTTGACTGCAAAGATGACTCTGTTACAAATCCTACAGACTTTATGTCTTGAAGCTGTGTTCCTGGTATAAACTGCACATGTTTGAAACCTTGATGCTTTGGTTCTGGGGTCAAATCAGAAAATCTGATACATTGCAAGCATGGTCCTGAGTTTGGTTCCATAAATTTCATACTTTGAGGTTGTGATTCTGCAGTCAACTGTACAGATACAACACTTTGATGTTTTGGTCCTGGGATAAAATCTGACAATTTTATTTCTTGCACTGGGGAACCTGGGGTCAAATCATCAGATTTCACACCATGATGTGGAGACCCTGAGATTAAATCTATAGGTCTTTCTCCTTGAAGTGGCAGCTCTGGAGATAACTCTGAAAATCTTACACTATGCAGCTGTGGCCCTTGGAGCTGTGCCTCCTTAGTCAATTCCTCTGATATCATGCTTTGTAGCACTGGCTCTTGTATTGGCTTCTCTGATTCTACCACTCTGGTAGTAGTTGACTGTTGAATTAAATTAACATATTTCACATCTTGTAATTTTGGCTCTGGCTCCAACTGCCTAGACTTTACTGCCTGGAGCTGTGGCTCTGGGGTCAACTCCATAACATGTGGTTTTGGTCCTGTAATAAACTGTTTAGATCCTACCACTAATAGGGATGACTCAGAGGTTAACTTCACATATTTCAAATTTTGCAGTAGTGGCTCTGATATCTCACATTGCATCCCTGGTCCTAAAGTCAACTCCAGAGATCCTTTTTCTGAATATGGTAGTACTAGTATTACCTCCTGGATGTTTTCAACTGGAAATGTTGCCAACCCCACAGTTTCTGTGTTTTCATATTCTGACCTTAGGGGTATCCCTGATGACTCTGTAACTTGAAGATGTGGCCTTAGGGGAGTCATTCCTGTAGATTCTCTAACTTGACCTATTGGTTTTTGTGTTAATGCTACTTGGGGCAAAGCCTCAGAAGTCAGCCTCACAGTTTCTGTATCTTGATAGCCTTGACCTAGAGTCATCTCTGAAAATTTTTGAAAATGTGGCCTAGGCACCACCCCAGCAGTTTTCAAGACTAGTTGTGGGATCAGTTTCACAGATTCTTCTTCTTGTGGGAAGATCTCAGCAGCTAACTCTGCAGGCTCTGTGTCTTGATGCCTTGGTCTGGAAGTTAGACCCACAGATTTCAATCCTTGTAAATGTGGTTCCATGGTCACTTTCCTTGATTCAACATGCTGTAACTGTGTCTCAGGAATTAACCTACTAGATTCTTCCAGTGGCACGTGTAAATCCACAAAATTATTATCATGCATTAATGGCCCTAGAGTCAACTCCTCAGGTTTTATACTTTTGGACTGTGGTTCTGAGGTCAATGGAACAGATTTCACATTTTGAAATTGTGGTTCCAAGATCAACTCCTCATAGTTCATAACTTCTGAATATGGTCCTAGATTCAGATGAACAAACTTCATACCTTGGGACTCTGGGGTCAACATCTTTGATTTCATACCTTGCATCTCTGATCCTGGTACCAACTCTAAAGATTCTTGTATTGTGTGCTGTGACACTGGAGTATCTCCCATGGCTTTTACACTTTGGAACATTGGCTCAAGAGTACCTTGGAATGACATTGAGTTCATCTGCATAAATTCTAAAGCTTGGCTCAGTGGCCCTGGAGTATTTCCTAAAGATGATTGTATCAACCCCCTAGATTCTTTTGCATGGTGACAAGTGTCAGAGGTAAACTTTGCTTCTGTTTCTGGATATCCTGGCTCTGAGATCATCCTTAAAGATTCTGAAGCTTGATGCCATGGGGTCAATCCTTTAGGTTCTGTGACTTGATGATTCGGTTTGAGGTTCAATTCTACAGATTTTACTGCTTGAATGTGTGCCCCTGGGATCAGTTCCTCATATTTCATATCTTCTACCTGTGTCTCAGGAATCAACCTCCTACTTTCTACCATTTGAGGAGTTTTCACATCTTCAAGCAATGATACTAGAGCTGTCTCCTCAGATCTTATATCTTGTAACCATGGCTTTGGGGCAAACTCCACAGATTTCATATCTTCTTGTACTGGTCTTAGAGTCAATTCTACAGTATTTATACCTGGAAACTCTGATGGTAGGGCCAAATGAACATATTCCATACCTTGCAACTGTGAACTGGGGACCAAGTCTATAGATTCCCTACTTTGCAACTGTGGTGCTGGGACTAACTCAGCAGATTTTTCATTTTGTTGTTGTGGTCCCAGGGTCAATTGGATAGATTTCACACCATGAAGCTGAGACCCTGGGGCTGACTGCACAGATTTCTCACTTTGCAGCTGTGGTGTGGAGGCCAACTCATCAGGTTTTATACTCTGCAGTTGTAGTTCTGGGGCCAATTCTATAGAGCTCACAGTTGGGATCAGCTGTCCATATTTTACCATTTGTGGAATTGAACCTGTGGTTATGTCTATAGATTTTGCATTTTGCAACTCTGGTCCCAAGATCAGTTTCCCAGATTTCAAATTTTGCAATCCTGGGGATAACTTCATAGAATCCATAACATTAAATTGTGGCATTGGCTTCATCCCCATATACTTCACATCTTGAAGCAGTGATGAATCTTGTAGCATTTCTTGTAGCATTTCTGTAGATTCTGTGACTTGAGGCAGTGGCTTTTGGCTCATTCCCATAGATTCTGTACCTTGACCCAGTGACCTTGGGATTGTCCCTAAAGATTCCATCATTTGATGGTGTGACTGTGTCACCTCTACAGATTTCTCCATTTGTAGCCAGGTGTCAGATGTCAAATCCATAGTTTCTGTGATGTGATGGCTTTGCCTTGGACTCATCTCTGAATACTCCAGAATTTGATGCCTTGGAGTCAACCTTGAAGACTCCATGACTTGATGAGGTGGTCCTGGGGTTAATGATATAGATTCTGTGCTTTGATGATGTGGTTGTGGAGTCATCCCCTCAGAGTCTAGCACTTGAATGCATGACTCAGGAGTTGACTCCAGAGATTCCTTGGCTTGAGATATTAGCCTTGGGGTCAAATCCTGAGTTTCTACAACTTGTGACTGTGGTGCTATGATCATTCCCATGGGTGACCCCAGTGCTGTTGGAGTTACCTTTAGAGAATGTATGGATCGTTGTGATGGCATTGGAATCAATCCTACCAATTCCATGATTTTAAGTGGTAGCTTTGGAGGTAAGCCCACAGATTCTACCACTCCACATGGACCAATAGTAGTAGGAGAGCTAGAAGAAGTCAAACCATCTGATTGAGTTGCCCTTGGGGTCAAATTTGCAATTTGAGACTGTGTGTCTGGAGTCAAACCCCCAGATTCTATAACATGTGACTGGGTTGGTGGAATTATCCCCATGAAATCCATAGCTTGTAATAGTGTCACTGGAGTTACTTCAAGGTAATCCATCACTGGATGCAATGGCCTGGTGATCATTTCAGGTGATTTTGTATTTTGACATATTGGCCTTGGAGTAATCTTCAGTGGTTCTATGACTTGACTTTGTGGCCTTGATGTTACGTCCACCGATTCCATAACTTTATGCTGTGGCCCTGGGGTCATTTCCACAGTTTCCATGACTGCATGTTGTAGCCTTGGACTCATCTTTCCTGGTTGTATGACTTCATGGTCCAACAATGTGGTCCTTTTCACTGACTCCTTGACTTGATATTGCATCCTTGGGGTCATTCCCTTTGACTGTATGATAGGTGGATGTGATTTTTTAATCATCCCCATAGAATCCATGACTTGAAGCAATGCTATAGGAGTTACCTTCACATTGACTATGACTTGATTCTGCTGTCTTGAGGTCATCTTCCTTGATTCCATAACTTGCTGCTGAGATCTTGGTGTTACCTCCACTGATTTAATGACTTGATATGATGCGTTTGGGCTTACACTCACTCTTTCCGTGGCTTCCATTGGTTTCATGACTTCATTTGGTGGCCGTGGTAACAAACCTACAGATTCTATCACTTCTGAATGTGATTCTGGAATTAACCCCATTGAATCCATGACTTGAAGTAATGCCAGTGGAGTAACCTTTATGCTATCTCTGACTTGATATGGTAGCTGTGGGGTCAGCTCCACATTAGTCACTTGGGTCTCATGCTGCTGTATCCTTTTTTCTGGAAGATCTATGACCCTCTGCTCTACACTAAGCTCTAACACACGTTTTGGGTCCTTCTGCAGTAAAGTTGTTTCCTCTTGAGCTATGTCAACTCCTAAACTTTTGGGAGGTGGAGTGCCCATTGATGTCATTAAGGGCCTGGATCCAAGGATTTGGGGGCCATCCCCAGGTTGTGACTGCTTACCTGGGATAAGAGTCTGTGAAATTTTTGTTTCTGTTCTGCTTAATCCAGATTCCGCTCCAACGTTCACGTGGAGCTGAAATGCTGGAAGGTCTGGGGATTCATTATTGATATCCTGCTCAGTGCTTTGATGAATGGGCATAGATAAGTGGATTTGGGGTTTCTGTGGTTCAGGAACTCCTCCTTGTACCTCAGTTAAATAATTCAGCATTGCCCATGATTCCCTCACAGGCAGAGGCACTGTTTGTTCCCGCAAAGTAGAAACCTTCCAAGCCATATGTCCCTCTAACTCCCGCCTAGCCAAAGGAGAGAGCTGGATTGGAGCTGACCCTGACAATAGTGGTCTCTCTTTGAAAATAGCACTTGGCCTATGATCTGTTGTCAAATGACTCTTGCTCCTTCTCTCATCCTTTGTTTTCTCTTCTTGTTTGTAGAGATTTGGGGATTCAAAAAGAGAGTTGATAAAAGTGCTTTGAGGACTTAAGGATGAAAGAGCTGCCAAATTCTGAAAAGGCTTTGATTTCCGGAAAAGCTCTGAGAGCCCAAAGGAAGGCAGGGGTGTGCCTTGGTTCCTGAACACAGGAGGTTGATTTGGGGGTAAAATAGGTAAACTGTGGCTCCGGAGTCGCCAAGTTGTTCCTTCAGAAAAGACAGGAAGGTGAGACAGGCTGGAGCTGTAGGATGATCCAGAGGAGATGCTACTGTCAGAAGAATGTTTTGCCTTCTTACAGTCACAACAGGGTAGAACAGGCCCCTGAGCCACAGAAGCAGAGGAGGTGGAAGAAGAAATCGTATCCTGTGGTTCAGGCAAACCCAATTCCATAAGACTTGATCTAAGAAATAAAGAGAAAAGTTTCTATTTGTTTTGGAAGAGGAAAAGGAAAAGTAGGAAAAGGGAAAGATAATGGCCATTTCAAATGCAAAATAATGTGGACTGAGGGAAAACAAACAAACAAAAAAGGTTGCTTTCCCCAACATCAATTATTTATGGAAAGAATTCCTCCAGCAGGACAAAGGGAGGCATTTGTCCCCATTCCAATCAGAAATGATTCACAGACCAGTTGTTCTTAAACTTTGTTCGAACCCAGAACTTCCCCCACTACCAAAACTAATTAACTAACTAACCATCTTTCTTCTCCCTCTCCTTCTCCCTCCCTCCCTCCTTCACTCTCTTCCTTCCTCCCTCTTAAAAGCTCTACCACCTTCAACCCCAACCAAGAAACTACTTGACCTTGCACTTTCCAGGTGTTGGACGACCTGTTGAAGACTCCTGTCCGTTGACCAGCATACACATTCCTGGGACCAGCCCGTAGGGAGATCTGAAAAGCTGGATGCAACAGAGTATGTCAGTGTAATTGAAGTGATATTAAAGTACTGGTAAGGAAAACAATAAGAGGAGAGACTTAGAAAGGAGACAGCTATCATAGCGAGGGAAGTAAAACAGAGCCCCAGGTATCTTACTCCTAACTTTTATAGAATTTATCAGTAGGGTAGGCTGAAGAGAGAAAGAATAGACACAGTGAAGATCGACTTTACTCACCATGTTAGGTTAGCTTCAACGCAACCCATCCTGAGATTTTCTTCCCACTGTGGATCTGGGAGTAGAGGTAAAGAATCTATTAGCATTATGACTATTGACATCACCTTAGTTCAACCCCTTCATTTTGCAAATAAGGAAACAAAGACAAAGCCATGCCTAAGATCATAAAGCTTATTAGTGGTGGAGCTCAGATTTAACCTAGCTCTCATTTTGTTTGTTTTTTTAAGCTGTAGGATGCTGTCTTCAGCATGTAGTAGATGTAAGCCATTGGAAAGAGCAGGAATAATCATGATAGGGAGATGGAGTGGGGTAAACAGAGGAATACATATCTTTGGAGGAAAAGATATGTATTATCCAGTGTCTATGCTAGAGAAAAAAGGTACCAAAACTTCCCGCATCGAACTCTTGGTAGTTACCCCTTCTTTGTTCTTCAGTCTCACCATGTTTCTTTCCTGATACTTTGAGCTTTGCACAAAAAGAGATTAGGAAAGCATGAGGATAGGAAGCATGGAAAGAATTATGGAGCCATTTACATTTCTTTGGAAGTGGAGATGCTAGAAAGAGTAGGGCTATTTCTTTCATTTACATAGTCGTTTCAACCTTTTTCCTTCCACCTGCTATTAAAGGTTATTGTCTTAAAACAGACCCCATAGTTGATTTGTCGTTAGCTTTGAACTGAAGAATAGGATCTTTCTGACCTGTGAATTTCTGGATCTTTTTCAATTTATGCTGCTTTGAAGTCTAGAAAGGAACAAAAAGAAAAAATAAAATCAGGTAATACTCTAGGTTAGAGACTTTATTGACAGCGCACTTCATCTCATAGACATAAATATTGATACTGTTGGTATCTATAACCACAGCAACAGTTATGTCATTTATTTATTCATGAATCATTTATTGAGTACTTACTTAGTTCTCAGTATTGTGTAGGGTGCTGGAACTGTAGAGATAAATATGATCCCTGTGTTCTAGGAACTTACACTAGTAGGGAAAATAGATGTCTAAACAGATAAATTACAATACCATGTGGTAAATGCTGTAACAGAAATATAAGTGTGGGGCTTCCCTGGTGGCGCAGTGGTTAAGAATCCTCCTGCCAATGCAGGGGACACGGGTTCGATCCATGGTCAAGGAAGATCCCACATGCTGCGGAGCAACTAAGCCCATGCTCCACAACTACTGAGCCCATGAGCCACAACTACTGAAGCCCATGCGCCACAACTACTGAAGCCTGCATGCCTATAGCCCCTGCTCCACAACAAGGGAAGCCACCGCAATGAGAAGCCCACACACCACAACAAAGAGTAGCCCCTGCTAGCCACAACTAGAGAAAGCCTGTGTGCAGCAACGAAGACCCAACGCAGCCATAAATAAATAAATAAATAAAATAAATCTATTAAAAAAAAAAAAAGAAATGTAAGTGTGAAGGAATAAAGAGAACAGTGATTAACTGCCTGGGAGAGAAGGGAAGAATTCCTCAAGAAGTTGCCATTTGTACTGGAGTATGAAGAATCAACAGAAGGTTTTTAGGTGAAGAAAGGGCATTCCAGGCAAGTGGGAACATCACTGAGAAGATTAGAGCATCGTGATTGTTAGGTGCACTTTTGCTAAGTAGTGAGAGATGAAGCTAAAAACATAGGTGGAAGCCAGATTATGCTAGATTATGTGGGATTTTTATTTTATCCTGCAGGTCAGAATTTCCCATCCAGTAGTTAATAAACTCCTGGGGTTTCTGCAAGGGTGTTCCAGGTCATTTTAAAGGCATAAATGACACTTGTTACAATTTCAAATAAAACTTTTTTTATTTCTTCCCTTTATATTAGGACATCAGTCTCTGAAGGTATATTAAAAGAGCCTACACAACAATTAATAGGGAATCATGAACATGCTCATAATGCAGTAGGCCAGTAGTAGAATAACCCTAGCTGCAGTGGTAGTTTTGAACTTTGGACAGTTTTAAATTGATTTTATACTTAGTCATATATTATTTAATTTATGTCCATAATGGACTGTTGATTAAAAACATAAGCAAAAGGAAAACTGATGTTGAAATACAGGTTGATGTATTTACAAATGATCTTTCTATGTATTTATCTCAAAATGATCTCTACATATCATAGACCTAAATAATCTCCCACTAGAAAACACTCGGGAATGCTGAATAAAATACAACAAACATCTTTTAAATGCAGAATGTAGCTCCTTACAAGAAAGTAAGGGAAATCTCCAGGTCAAAAATCAGAAGAAAACTGAAAAACAAGAGTGGAAACTAGTTGAGACTTCAATGCCTTAGGTCATTTGCAGTGTCAGCCACTGAGGGACTTAGGTTAA
The DNA here is from genome assembly GCF_964374135.1 of Grampus griseus. Taxonomy (NCBI): domain Eukaryota; kingdom Metazoa; phylum Chordata; class Mammalia; order Artiodactyla; family Delphinidae; genus Grampus; species Grampus griseus. The sequence goes on along the minus strand of NC_139009.1, from coordinate 20,990,810 downwards.
CAGTAAGGTGGGGACACAGATAAGGCCCATGTGAAGTGGCTATTTAAATGAGACCCCAGGAAAAAAAGCCAGGCTTGTCAAATTGCTACACACTTGGTAAAAAGTGGCTAGAAAAAAATCTGCTCACCAGACAAGGAAACTTGAACTCTGGGTGGGAAAAAAAGCCGCCTCTGAAATTTTTAACCAAGAGTCTATCCTCACACTGGTTTGAAATTCTAATTTATATTCCTTGTGTAGTCAGGAACCCTCAAAATGAAAATAAATGTGGTCCTGGGCTGATAATGCCCCTAGGGCAAAAGGCAAAAGTAAATATAAATCTTGAAAATTGAAGTAGGAAAGAGAAGAAAAATAGTTTGAATAACTATATTAATAAATGTGAAATGCCTAATGCAATGGTTAAATTCTTAGAAAAAATATAAAATATAAAAATTGGGCAAAAAGAAATAGATCATTTGAGTAGACCAATAAGCATGAAAGCAATTGAAATGATAATCAAAGACATTATCCATCAGAGGTAATGAAAGAATTCACCAAGGTTTCTGAATACCAGAAAATCTTATAAATGTCAATAGCATTTCTCTACTGAAGCAAAAAAACTAGAAAAATATAATTTTAAATATGAAAGATATTTTCCACAATAGCAATAAAAATGATAAAGTATCAAGGTATTAACCAAAAAGAGAGAAGACCATCATGTAGAAGACTATAGAACGCTATTAAAGGACATAGAGCTGCTTGGCGAATTTGTCCACATACATTTTCCGCCCCCTGCTACACTCACAACTTCTGTCAGGTGTTTCTTATGTTGCTTAAAATGCCATCTCTTCAATCATTCAGGGTTAAAACTGAGAAGTCATCCTTTCATTTCACAAACACCTGTGGAACACTTACTATATCCCAGGCAGTATACCAGGCATAGGGGATACAAAGATGAATATAGTCCTCATAGGAAAATGATGATAATGTTTATAATTAACTCTTTATATTTGAGGCCCAATCAGGAAAAAAAAAGACTCAATCCCTTTACTCTCTTTCTGCCTCACTTCCTATAGCCGAACTTTCACCTCAGGACCCTCCTCCTCTCTCACAGTCCCGAGGGCAGAGATTTTTGTCCCTTCCATTTACTGCTGCATCCATAGTGCCCAGAGGAGTGCCTTGTACATGGTGGTGGCAGTGGGTGATAAACACCGGGGGAATGAATCAATGTCCTCTTTTCCAACTTACTGCTCTGATTCTTTCACTTCCTTCCCCCTCCTTCCCACTAAGTCTTTTTACGTGGGCTTCTCACTGTTGTGGCCTCTCCCGTTGCGGAGCACAGGCTCCAGACGCGCAGGCTCAGCGGCCATGGCTCACGGGCCCAGCCGCTCCGCGGCATGTGCGATTTTCCCGAACCGGGGCACGAACCCGTGTCCCCTGCATCGGCAGGCAGACTCTCAACCACTGCACCACCAGGGAAGCCCTCCTATTAATTCTTTAAAGTAGACTCCTATTAGATTAGCTACACCAGAGAACCACCACATGCACTCACTGGAGTTATTTAAAGCCTCACATTCAAAGCATGGTGCTTGGGACTTCCCTGGCGGTACAATGGTTAGGACTTGGTGCTTTCACTGTCATGGCCCCAGGTTCAATCCCTGGCTGGGGAACCAAGATCCCGCAACCCACATGACGCAGTCAAAAAAAAAAAAAAAAAAAGTCGAAATAAGGTATGGTGCTCAGTTCAATAGCAATAGGATCACCTGGGAGCTCATTAGAATTGCAAAATCTCAATCCCTTCCTGAATTAGAATCAGAATTCTACTGATTCAGAATCTGCTACTGAATCAGAATCTGTTTTTTAATTAGACTCCCAAGTGGTGTGTTTGAGAAAAAAAAAGTTGAGAGTTTAAACTTTTTAAAGTTTAAATTCTGTGCTCTAAAGCACAGATCTAAGCACATTTTCACCTGGCTTTAAAATCTTTGATGCCTTTCAATTGCAGACAGAATAATATTTATACAAAGTATTCAGTCTGGTGTTTGAAGCCCTCTACAATGGGACCTCTAACCACTTTGTGACATTTTCTCTCACTTTTCCCCAACCGGTTCCCTACACTTGTACACTCCATTCCTGATAGGTGTCTTCACCTCTCCTTGAACACATCCAACGCTCTTCTGCTTCCCATGCTTTCCCCCGGTCAATTCCTTCTCTCTAGAAAATCTTCCACTACTCTCCTCCACCCATCCTATCCACCTTCAAAATCCTACACTTCCTCTGAAGCACAGCTCAAACCTAAGCTCCCTGCAAAGGCATTTTATAGATCCTAGAATACTCTTTACCTCCCATCTCTTCAGCAATATTTACACCTCTATTAACTCATCCCTTTCTCTTTCCTTGGGATATATATGTATATGTCTTGGGTTTTATATATATATATATATATGTGTGTGTATATATATATATATATGTATATATGTCTGACTTTCTCCCCCACTATACCTCGAAAAGGTGGAGGTGGTGTTTTATTCTTCAATGTCTAGTATGCTGCCATATATAATAGGTGCTCAAAGTTTGTTGAAATGTATTGAAGGGAAAAGGACTGAGAGTGACTTGCAGGATGACATCCATAGGCACTACCTCAACTCCCCTCTTCCCACCATCAATTCCTCCCACTGCCCAAGATTAGGAGTTTCTATGTCTCCAGGGACAGGGGCAGGGACAGGGAGCAGTGAGTTTCAAGAGAGTGTTGCATCACATACCTCTGAGTGCGTCTTGGCTGCCACCTGTTTCCTACTGTGTTTCCCAGAAAACCTCACCCAAAGCCTCCAGACAAGGAAACCAAATAATAGTAGAAGGCTGACATATTGTGGCAGTGGGATGGTTAGCCTCCAAACCAGAGCCATTACTCAACCCCATGCCCCTCTCAGCCAGTTTTATACCTCATGACTCCATATGACATCACAGTGGGCATTCCAAGGCTCCAGCCAATGGGCTTGCTGCTTAAATCTCTTCTCTGAGCCATACACCTGCTGCCCTTTCCTTCAGCTGCCCTTGTGCCCTGCTCTGACAGCCAATGCTCAAGGAAGCTCCTTTACAATTCTTCTAGGATTGAAGAAGAATCACTTGTTATAAACCAGAGAGTATGGAGGCAAGGTTTCAAAGGAGCAGGCTTTCCAAATGGCCTGTTTTGCCCTATAAGCATCTTCTCTGGAGCCAGTCACTCCCTAGAGGTCCAGATATGGTGTCATATGTTCCAAATCACACATTAGAATACAGGGTCAAGAGCATTTAAGAACGCTTTAAGTAGGTACTCTCAGAAAATGTATGATATATGGTTTCCTAACTCCAATGCTTGACACATTTCCTAGCAGCTGTTGCATTGAGACTGAGAAGAGATATCATGTAGGGAAATTAAATGACCTTGGAGGATCACACTACTCCAAGTCTAGAATATTTTCCAAGTGTAGACGATTTATTTTGTCATCATGCCCAGAATTGACTGGATTTTCTAGAGTTAATTTTCTAGAGTTAAATTTATGAGGAACTGATTTATGCTGTAACAAAGACAAATAAAACTGGCCAGGCCATTTTTTTCTTATAGGAAAATTAATTTGGAAAGTCCATTCAATTAAATAACTACTGAATAGCAGGCACTGTCTTAGAAGAAGACAGGATCTCTCACCTCATAGAATTTTCAGTTTATTTGGGCAGCCAAAGTAATATTCTTGAAAAGCCCATCAACAAGGTGCTGGTTAAATAAATATGATATGTCCATATTATAAAATACTCTGCAGTCACTATAAAGATTATAAAAAATGAGGCCTGTTATTCTGAGCACACATTATGTGGCAGGTACTAGTTATATGCCAGCCTGGAGCTCTAAAAAGAACGTTAAGGCTGGAGGTACAGTTTTGGGCTCTTGAAACATGTATATGCTTCGACAAGAGCCTTTTTCTATATGTATATAAAAATGTATTTTTGGGGTGGCCTCAAATATTTACTCACCATTTTGTTTGAGCGTCATCACGCTATTTTGTACAGCTGAGATTCATTCACTTTTATTAGTTCATTGCATTGTATAACTATTTCATAATAAATGTATCCATTATGATGTTGGACATTTGTCTTGTTTCCATCTTTGGCTATTATCAACAATGCTATTAAAAACATGCTTGTCCATGTGTCTTGGTGAACATATATTCCTATTTCTCTATGGCAGTGGTTTTCAAGCTTTAACATGTATCAGAATCATCTGGAGGGCTTGTTAAAACACAGATTGCTGGGCACTGATTGCTGCTTAAGTTGGACTGGAGGCCAGGAATTTGGCATTTCTAGGAAGTTTCCAAATGATTCTGAGACTGTTGGTCAGGAATCACAATTTGGGAATGTCTGATAGAAGTACCTATCTAAGAGTGGAATTGCTAGGTTATAGAGTAGGTGTAACTCAAACTTTAGTAGACAGTGCCAAACTGTCTTTCCTAAGTGGTTATGTCAATTAATAGTTCCACCAGTAGTGAATAGCAGTTCTTCTTGCTCTTTTTTCATGCCAACATGGTATTGTCAGGCTGTTTAATTTTAGCCAACCTGGTATATGTGGTAATGATATTTCATTGTGGTTTTAACTTAAATTTCTCTGATTACTAGTAATTACTAACGTGTGAACACACCTTCATAAGTTAATTGGGCACTTTGTCTTTAAATGTATTGCTGCATTCCAGTTGCTAATGTTTTTTAGGATTTTTGTGACCTATTTTTATGGGTGAAGCCAACCTGTAATTTTCCTCTCTTGCTCTGTCCTTTTCAGGCTTTTGGTATCAAGGTTATACTAGACTTATGAGTTGGGGAATGTTTCCTCTTTTTTTATTTATGCTCCGAAAGAGTTTATAGAAGATGGAACTATTTGATCCTTCAGCATTTGGTACAACTCGTCGGCAAAGCCATACAAGCCTGGAGATTTCTTTGAGTGAAGATTTTTGACTACAGATTGAACTTATTTGAAGGTTATAATACTATTGACAATTTGTTTTTGTTTCGGGTTTTTGTGTTTTTTTTGAGTCAGCTTAGGAGAGCCATATTTTCTAGCAAGTTTTCTATTTAATCTACATTTTCAAATGTATTGACATAAAGCTATTCAAAGGTAGTACTGTCTCCTTTGTGTTTCTGATATTGGTTATTTGTGCCTGTCCTCCCTCTCTCTCTCTCTCTTCCTTTTCCTTTATCTGTCTTGCTAGAGATTTATCAATTGTAATTAATCCCTTCAAAGAATGAACTTTTCTGTATATTTGTACTCTATTTCAATAAGTTATACGTTTGTCTTTATTATTTCCTTACTTCTACTTTCTTCCCCCTCCCCCAGGCTTATTGAGATATAATTGACATATAACTACTTCTACTTTCTTCGGATTTATTGTGCTGGGTTTTTTTTCCCCCTAACTTCTTAAGATGAATGCCTTGATCATTCACTTTTAGCTCTTTTCCCCTAATTGTGCATTTGAAGATATAAATTTCCTCCTAATTACTACTTTAGCTTCATTCCACAAGTTATGATACATAGAATTTTTGTTATAATTCTGTTCCAACTATTTTCTAATTTCCACAATGATTTCTTCTTTGATTCATAGATTATTTAGTAGAAATTTAAAATTTTCTAGACATAAGAAGATTTTCTAGTTGTCTACCAAAGTTGCATTGTGGTCAGAATATATACTTTAATTTCAATCTTTTGAAATAGTTTTAAGACTTTATTCGCAGTTTATGGTCAATTTAAAAAATTCTATCTGTGCTTAAAGATAAGACGTATTCTGCAAGTGTTAAAAATAGTGTCTCTTCAGAGGTTCCCCTGCTGCCTGTGGCGGGGTGGAAGGTGGTGATGGTAGTCTAAGTCCATTTGGTCAATTCTGCTAATCTTTTTTTTGGTCGTGCAGGATCTTAGTTCCCCAACCAGGGATAGAACCTGTGCCCCATGCAGTGGAATTGCACAGTCTTAACCACTGGATCGCCAGGTAAGTCCAATTCTGTTAATCTTGATGTTCAAGTCTATATTATTCCTAAGCTTTTGTCTGCTCTTTTCCACCAAATACTAAGACAAGTGTGTAAAATTTCCGACTATGATTGTGCATTTGTTTATTTCTCCTTTGAGTACTGTAGATTTTTACTATATATATATATATATATATTTGTGTGTGTGTGTGGCTGTGTTTTGTCTTCGTTGCTGCGTGCGGGCTTTCTCTAGTTGTGGCAAGCGGGGGCTACTCTTCATTGCAGTGCAAGGGCTTCTCATTGTGGTGGCTTCTCTTGTTGAGGAGCACAGGCTCTAGGAGCGCAGGCTTCAGTAGTTGTGGCACGCAGGCTCAGTAGTTGTGGCTCACGGGCTCTAGAGCGCAGGCTCAGTAGTTGTGATGCAAGGGCTTAGTTGCTCCGTGGCATGTGGGATCCTCCCGGACCAGGGCTCGAACCCGTGTCCCCTGCATTGTCAGGCGGGTTCTTATCCACTGCGCCACCAGGGAAGCCCCCTTGCTTTATGTATTTTTAATTGTTATTTAAAATCATAATTTATTACTGGTGAATTAAATCTTTTATCACTATGCTGACTTTCTATCTCTAGTGATATTTTTTGCCTTAACTTACTGTGTCTAATATTAGTATTGCTATAGCAGTTTTCTTTTGGTTGGTATTTGCATGGTATATCTTTTTCCACTCTTTTACTTTCGACCATTCTATATCCCTTTGTTGTAATATAGGATACAAAATAAACCAAAATCTAAATATATGTTATTTGTTATGATATCACTTATATGTGGAATCTAAAATATGACACAAATGAACTAATCTACAAAACAGAAACAGACTCACAGATATAGAGAACAGACTTGTGGTTGCCAAGGGGGTGTGGTGTGGGAGGGATGGATTGGGAGTTTGGGAATAGCAGATACAAACTCTTACATATAGAATAGATAAATAACAAAGTCCTACTGTATAGTGCAGGGAACTATATTTAATATCCTATAATAAACCATAATGGAAAGGAATATGAAAAAGAATATTTATATAACTGAAACACTTTGCTGTACAGCAGAAATTAACACAACATTGTAAAACAACTATACTTGAATAAAATAAATATATGTTATTTGTAAGTGATACATCTAAAATAAATAGATTTTAACTGGAGCATGTATTCCACTTACATTTAATGTAATTGCTCAAATAATTAGACCAAAATCTACCCTTTTACTTTGCACTTCCTATTTTTTCCTGTTTTATATTTTTCTCTTTCTTCTTGTCTTTATTTAGACAACTAAGTATTTTAAATTAATCTCTCTATTTTCCCCTTTACTAACTGGAAGTTATACTGTCTGTTTCTGTTCTTTTAGTGCTGGGGTTGGCAAATGGTGGCAGGTGGGTCAAATCTAGCTTGCTGCTTATTTTTGTAAATGAAGAAGTTTTGGAACACAGCCACACCCATTTTATACACAGTCTGTCTGCTTTCATGCTACCACAGTAGAGTTGAGTAGTTACAACAAAGACTACAGGGGGCCTGCAAAGACGAAAATATTTCCTGTCCATCCCTTTATAGAAAGAGTTCGCCAACCCCATTTTTAGTGGATTCTTTTTAAAATGCAATATGCACATTTAACCTATCAAATTCTTAAATTAATCAAAACCTTTATCCTTTTTATGGATAAATCAAGGGCCTTAGGATATTATAACTCTACTTACCTCTTCCCACATACTTGTTACTGTAGTAATTTTAATTTTATTTTTTTTTAAACTTTATTTGAAAGCTACCATATGATCCAGCAATCCCACTCCCAGGCATATATCCAGAGAAAAACATGGTTTGAAAGGATATATGCACCCCAATGTTCATTGCAGCGCTGTTTACAATAGCCAAGACATGGAAGCAACCTAAATGTCCATCAACAAAGGAATGGATAAAGAAGTGGGGTACATATATACAATGGAATATTATTCAGCCATTAAGAAGAATGAAATAATGCCATTTGCAGCAACACAGATGCAACCAGAGATTATCATACTAAGTGAAGTAAGTCAGACAGAGAAAGAAAAATGTCATATGATATCACTTATATGTGGAATCTAAAAAACATGGATACAAATGAACTTATTTACAAAACAGAAACAGACTCACAGACTTAGAGAATAAACTTATGGTTACCAAGGTGGAAGGGTTGGGGGGAGGGATAGACTGGGAGTTTGGGATTGAAATGTACATACACACTGCTGTATTTAAAATAGATAACCAACAAGGAAAAAAATAATAATGTATTATGAATAACTTTATGACAATAAATTTGACCTTAAAAGAAAATAACACTTTATCTTGGAAACTTTTGATTTACAGAAATGTTGCAAAGGTAGCACAGTGAGTTACTGTGTGTCCTTCATCCAGTTTCACCTAATGTTTTAACTTTATTATATTTGAAAAATCTATGTGAACAACATTGGTACATTCACTATTAACTAAACTCCATACTTCATTCGAATTTCACCAGTTTTTCCCCGAACGTCCTTTTTTTGTCCAGGACCTGTATTTAGTTGTCATGCCTCCTTCATCTCCTCTGATCTTGTGATGGTTTCTCAGTTTTTCTTTTTTTTTTTTTTTCCTGATAGTTTTCTTTCTTGTCTCTTTTTTAAAAAAATTTATTTTATTGAAGTATAGTTGATTTACAATGTTGTATTAATTTCTGCTGTATAGCAAAGTGATTCAATTATACATATATATTCTTTTCCATTATGGTTTATTACAGGATACTGAATATAGTTCCACCAGTTACTAAGACAAGTGTATAAAGTTTCACTATGATCGTGGATTTGTTTATTTCTCCTTTGAGTACTGTAGGTCCTATACAGTAACAACTGTTGTTTGGTTTCTCAATCTTTGTTTTCTATGACCTTTATTGTTTTGAGGAGTACTAGGCAGTTCTTTTGTAAAACGTCCTTAAATTTGGGTTTCTCTAATGTTTTCCTTATGCTTAGACCGAGGTTTGGGGAAGAATACTGAGGTGACATGCCCTTCTCGTTACATCGTATCAGGTGGTACATGATATCAATTGGTGACACTAATTTCCAGTACTCGGTTAAGGTAGTGCTCGCCAGACTTCTCCAATGTGAAGTTTCTATTTTTCTCTTTCAATACTCTGTTCTTTGGAAGCAAGCCTCTTACTTTTGCCCATACAGGGGTTGTAGAGAGTGAGAGGTTATTAAGCTCCATTTCCTGGAGTGGGGTATATCTACATATATTATTTGGAATTCTTGTGTTAGGGAGATTTGGCTCCTTATTTATTTATTCAATTATTTTATTATAACAGTATGAACTCATGTACACCTAATTTCTATTTTGTGTTATAGTCCAATACGGCATTATTTATATCATTGCTCCAATTGTTCCAGCTTTGGCCACTGAGAGCTCTTTCAGGTGGACTCCTGGGTCCCTTTGACATGACCCCATCCTTTTGTTTTTATGAGGACGTCATTACTTTCTGGCACTACAAGGTGCTCAAGGCTCTTCTTCCTATCTCTCTCATACCACAGCACCCCAGCCACTAGTTTACAGTTAAGCCCAGTTCTTCTCTTTTCCAGGATGAAAGCATTTTGCGACCTAGGTGCAGTGCCTGTCCCGTCAGCCCTAGGATTTGACCTACCTCTCTATACCATACCTGAGTTTACATTGGATCTTAGAGAGTTTGCTGTGCTTCTAGGGCCCATCCGTAGAGCCATGTTGGGGCCCCTCTACCTCTCACCTGGTCCCCAAATCCTCCTTCAACCTTACTGTCCCATGGGAACTTGCTCCACCCTAATATTCCAGACCACCTAAGTTATAAAAAGAATAGCTGACTTGGGGGAGAGATCATGAGTTCCATCTCTAAGTACATTAAATATGAAGTATATGCAATATCCAAATATCTTCTGCCTCTGCACCTCTTATTATTGATCTAGCAAATAGATACAACAGGAAATTGTTTCCTTCATCCTCCACAATCCAACCCAGTCTTTTGGGTTAGACCCTTTTAGTCATTTCAGGAGAAATTACTGTCTTGTGTTGATACAGATTACTTTCTAGCTGTTCTTGCCCTCAGATATTTGCTTTCTCTAAACAGTGGTAAAAGTTGTCACCCTACCTTTTGCATCTGGATAGGTCTTTAAAAATCTTTGAATCTCTTTAGCTCTTCCTAGAGCTCAGGTTCCACTGACAATGACCTGACTCTCTGATATTGGATCCACACACCCATGCAAACCTCCAAACATTCCCAGGTTTTCTTTGAATGTTCCCTCACTCCACCCCAACCTCCTTCTTCCAAAGCTGTCCTTGATTCTTGGCCTACCCTGTAATATCCTCAGAACAATTCTGGCAGTTCTCTGTACCTAGCCTGCTGTTGGAATCCACCTCAATGATCTCTGTCCTGTATTGCAATTGCTCATATCTGCTTGTGAGTTCCTAGGGGGTGGGGATCAGATCTTAGTCATTTTTTTCTCCTCTACAATGCCAGAGTGTAGCCCAGCCTCTAAAGTTTCCCAAGGGGAGCAAGTATACCACCTTGTTTATAACACCTGAGTATCACATGCAACTGTATATGAATTGAATTCACTTGATATCTTTGCACCATCCAAGTACTTGGCAAGTAAAAAAAAAAAAAAGAAAGAAAGAACCTCTGGACTTCTAGTGTCCTTCTGCATCCAGCCTTGGGGAAATCTGACCCTGCACCCTATCCATCCCACATGTGGGAGGAGGGCTACTGCACATGTTGGCTCTGCCTCCTCCAGCCCTGGAAAGCTGGGTATCTTCTCTGACTTGACCTTGCTCGTGATGCCAGGATGAGAGACGAATTCACATAATTCAAGTGCATGGGGGAGAGTTGTGGGTAAAGAGAAGCTGAGAGCCTCTGCAGGATCTTTTCCTAACTTTCTTGAGTTGTAGAGTTAGGAAGAGGTGTTTGTGGAGGATAAAAACCAAATCGATGGCAGTCAGAAGGCACTAGGGGAATGGTGTTGAGGAAAGGGGCATTGGTTAAAGACCTAAGGTAGCAAAGTAAACGTAGATATATCAATAGAACAGGAAAAGAGTTCAGACAGAGGCCGGAGGCCCACAGATATAGAGAGGGAACTTATGGCTGTCTTTAAAAGATTGAATACTCTGTCTTCATAAAACTGAAATCTATTTGGTTCCTTAGCCGTCACCCTCCTGCAGAAAGGTTCAAGTGAGCTTCAGAGAGGTTTTGTCCCGAGAGAGTTCCTGAGTGTCTATTGCCTAGGTACTTCTTGACCACAAGGGGGAGCCAGCTCTCTACTACCATGGTCAGTCATAGGCACTGAAGAGCTGGCATGGGTCTGGGATGAGCGAGGGTGCCTTTGATTTGTCAAAACAGGTGACAGCTGAGGTCTAAAATGTTCAGAGTGGGGTCTCTAGTGTGTGTTGGGTCCCACTCTGGCACCCTCAGAGTTCCTTATGTTCCCTTTACAAACACTGGGTAGGGATGCAACTCTCACTTTATGGCCCAGTGTGTGGATGTAGCACTCATTCTAGTGATGATCCTGTCATGCCTAATTGGGATTGTTATTTTCTGAGTGTCCTATGTTGGGGACACAACTTCTTCCTCTTTCCTTGGAATTATCTAAGTTCCCACCTCTCCTTGCTTGTGTGATTCTTTGTAGGAGTGAAGTATGTGTGTGTGCGTGCACGTGTGCACCTACATGTTGGAGATGGGGGGATATAAAGAAGCTGGAATAAGGTTTGGGTCAGTGACCACTGAAATGGAGTTGGGAAGCAGGTGGAGACATAAAGAAACAAAACTGCTATTGGGACCGACCCATGCCACTCATCTTGTTCCACCTCTGATCTATTGACTCTGATCTCAGTAGAAAGCTAACTTTTTGAAACAAGACATTCAGTTTTATTTCTGAAATCAGAATATGCCAGGGAAAGTGGATACCACTGGGTGAACAGCAAGATCTCCCCAAAGGAGAGAGACGCTGTCTCCCCAGCCTGGGCGGCTGGTGCTCCTGGAGACTGGCCCTCTCCTCCCACTTCACGTGCTGCTGGCCCAACAAGTCCCCGTGGGGTGGGCTGGCCCCCTCCACGCACCCAGAAACACCAGTTCACGGCACAGCAGGATCTAGGGTCTCCAAGAGGTCGGCGTTGCGCTTCCGACCTGGCCGGGTGAGGGCGCTCCTGACAGCCTCACGGACAGAGGGAGCTGCAGCCAGGTATGCCTGGGCCTCAGGGATGGAGCACCGGAACAGGAGGCTCAGCAAGGCTATGGGGATCACCTGTGGGGAGGAGGCAGCGAGAACTGAAGCCTGAGAAAGTGAGGTCGTCTGAGGAAGAACCCTGGAGGAGCTAGGGCATTCAGTGTGGGAGTCAGAAGATACCAGGTTGGATGCAACAATAGAACGGAGGCGCTTCCCTGGTGGCGCAGTGGTTAAGAACCTGCCTGCCAATGCAGAGGACACGGGTTCAAGCCCTGGTCCCGGAAGATCCCACATGCCACGGAGCAGCTAAGCCCGTGTGCCACAACTACTGAGTCTGTGCTCTAGAGCCCGCGAGCCACAGCTACTGAAGCCCGCACACCCTGGAGCCCGTGCTCCACAACAGGCGAAGCCACCGCGATGAGAAGCCCACGCACCGCAACGAAGAGTAGCCCCCGCTCGTCGCAACTAGAGAAAGACTGCGTTCAGCAACGAAGACCCAACGCAGCCAAAAATAAATAAATAAAATAATAAATTAAAAAAAAGAATAGAAGGGAGTTTTCAAACACCAGAAATTGAAATGAGGTGGGTCAAGAGCAGAGAGTAGCCTTCATCCTGACCCAGAAAACTCCTATTCATCAAGACTGGTTCGTGACCCAGTTCTCCCTCTCTTTCCTGACTCCCCTCCTAGGCAAAACTGAAGACTCCTTTTCGGCACCCCTGTAGTACCTTTTTCACACTTCTCTGACTACTTGTCACAATCATGTCTCCTCCATGACCAGGGGGAGTTCCTTGCAGAGTGTCACTGAGCTTTGTAAACTCAGTGCCGAGACAAGTTCCTGACACATCGTAAGTACTCAGTAAGTGTTTGCTAGATGACTAGCAGTTCGCGAGTTACCTGTTCCTTCTCTTGTGCAACCTGGACGTGGAAGGAGATGGGAGCTGCTCGAATATCATCCGACAGTGGCTGAGGGAAGTGGATCGCCTGGAGGAGGCTCTCGATGCATCGAGATTTGGGCTGTCCCTAGAACCGCTGTGGAAGAAGTGGTAACATCCATGCTGGGCTAGAAAGCCATGGGAGCTGAGAATGGGGTCAAGGGAGAATGGGAGTCTGGGATCTCGAAGACCAGCTGTAGAGAATTCGTCCCTGTAGGCAATCCCAAACTTACAATCCCCAGCTGTAAAGGAAAACTGGGGTAAAAGGGTTGGTGGTGGGCCTTGGTTGGCTGGGTTACACTGGAGAATTAATGGCAAATTGGTCGTATTTTTGGCCATGTCCCCGCAATCCCAAAGGTTGGTCATCTTAAACTGAACTCATTCCCTCTGGTTTCCTCCCTAACCACATCCATCCTTTATACTGCTGTAAGACAGTTCATCTGCAAACACTGCTTCTATTTTTTTCACCACCCTTTTCCTCTCCATCTAGCTCAGCACTGTCCAATAGAAATATAATGAGTCACATATGTCATTTAAAATTTTCTAGCACAGCATTAAAAAAGAAACAGGTGAAATAAATTTTAGTCATGTTTTATTTCATCCAATATATCCAAAATATCATTTCAACATGTCAACAGTATTAAAAATTATGAGTGAGATATTTTACAATATTTCTGTACCATGTCTTTGAAGTCCAGTTTGTATTTTACAATTACAGCACATTTCAATTCAGGTGCTGAATTTCAATGCAAAAGTGAAATAGAGTCCTACCAAAAGAATAGAGTTGCATTTAATGAAAACTTTACATGCTTCACTTTTTAAATAAAATTTGGAGTTCAGTTCAAGTGCTCAATGGCCACGTGTGACTGGTGGCTGGACAGCACAGATCTAGCTGTGTTGGCAAGTCCCAATTCCTGTCTGGCTTTTAATCTTCCACAGTTTCTCCCCTTCCTGCTCCCTCACCACTCTGTAAAGTGACTCCAAACCTGTGTCCCTCACATATCATGCCTAGCCCTCCTCTGGGCCTTGGCTAATACTCCTTCTAACAAAAGTGCCCTTCAGTCCTTCACCTCTCCAAGCCATAACCAGTAGGCCCAGCTCAAACATTACCTCTTCCATGAAGTCTTCTGCTTTACTATAGTGCATAGGTCCTACCTTCTTTGATGTTCTGTTGGACTTCAGTAAGGATCATGCAATTTGACGCTTAATTGTTCTGTGTTTCAAGTGTTGGTTTTGTCTCTCCTCCATTAGATGGGCCACTCTGGGATGGCAAGGACTGGATCATAGGTAGCTCTGGCTCCCCCTACCTGCCCCAACTCCAGGAACTAGAAAAGCATAAAGGATTTTTTTTTTTTCCCAGTTGGTCGGTTTTACTCATTCGAGAAGGTTGTTTTAGGGCCCTGATGGCTGCTCACTAAATGCCGATTCATGGGTTCCTTTCATGTAGAGTTACCAGATTTAGCAAATAAAAATATTGGATACCCAGTTAAATGGAATTTCAGATGGATAATTTTTAAAAATTAGTATAAGTATGTCTCAAATATTGCATGGGATATACTTATACTAAAAAATATTCTTTATTTCTCTGAAATTCAAATTTAACCAGTGTCCTATATTTTTCTTTGCTATATCTAGCAACCCTACTTTCAGGACCATCTGTTGTGCTATCTGCTCAGCATCCATGCCTCCTCCTCCTGGTATCAGCACCTTGATTCTCCTCTGGGGAATTATTGCTTCCCCATTCTCAGGCCACACTGTTTGATTGAGGCTCACTTCATGCCCCTTCCTCCATTGCCATCTTAAAGGGAGAGCATGGGTGACCCAGGCCTGGGCAGAGGGCTGCTTTCCCCTGGAGAACAGTGATTGGCTCAGGGATGGGCATGTGACCCAAGACAAACCAATGAGGACCCTCCCCCAGGTATTTGCAGGAATCGCAGGGACAGATAAACTCTCCTTCTGCCAGAGTTGCTAAATTGGTAGGATGTTAGGCTGGCACTGCTAGTGGCCAATTTGCCACCTAGTGGAGAAAACCTGCCTGAGAATGAGAGCAACACAGAGGAAAGCAGAGCTAAGGGCTGAAAGTTCTGGAGCATGTCATTTTGCGTTTCTGGATCTAGCTACTGTTCAGTTACATGAACCAATCATTTGCCTTGCTTAGTTAAACCAGTACAAATTGGATTTCTGTCACACATATGTGTAACTGAAAGAATCTTGCCTAATAGTTATAATTGCGCAAACACGCACCCATGTGTGCACATATACTCCTTAGAGGAGAGGCTGGGCCTGATAGAAGGACAAGGAGAGGCACAAGAGAAAAGTCAATCCTTACCCCTTCACATCTACATACCTCTGAAATACACCCTCCTATGGCAGCCTAGGCATTGAAGCCAGGCCCCACCCAGCCCCATCCCATCATGTCCTAGCTGCAGCACGGCCAGAGCCCGCCAGAAGAACCTGGAGTTGCAAATGTGGAGGTCCAGCATGTGGTTTTGGAGGATCTTCCCAAGAAGCACGTGGGCTCCTGTACTCACCGTATTCAGCACCCACTTGGTGCTTAGCTCATGCTGGAACTTCTAAATAGGGCAGACACACGGGGATATTGAAAATCAGGGGACATTAGAGCAGCAGAGTGAACAGGGCCTTATTATCTGACAGGAATCCAGGGATCAAAAATGCAGACATAGGGACTTCCCTGGCAGTCCAGTGGTTAAGGGTCCATGCTTCCAATGGAGGGGGCATGGGTCTGAGCCCACATGATGCTCAGCACGGCCCGCCCCCAAAAAAAGTAGACATAATTTGCTCCATCAGCCAGGGCCATTCCCGGCAAACCTGGCAGCTTCACATATTTGTGGGGTTTTCTTTCTTTTTTCTTTTCTTTTCTTTTTTTTTTTTTTTTCGGTCGTTCTGCACAGCTTGCAGGATCTTAGCTCCCCAACCGAGGATTGAACCTGGGCCCATGGCAGTGAAAGTGCTGAGTCCTAACCACTGGACCACCAGGGAATTCCCCACATATTTGTGTTTTTGGCCCTTGGTAGACAGATATCTTCCCTGAGTCCTTCCACAGTAGGATTTTGCTCTTATCAGCACCTTCCTCTTGTTACTGAGGTACCAGACAAGGGAGAAGTGGAAATCCTGGGATTCATTCCACTAAACTAAAGGCTCCTTGAGAGCAGAGATGGTGTCTTATTTTGCTCAAGAGCCCCAGTCTTTTTGATAATGGCTGACACGTGATTACCGATCAATACATGTTTGTTGAAAAATTAATTCAATTTAATCCTTATAACAACCCTATGGAATAGGTTTTTTCTATCCCTGTTTCTACATATATGGAAACTAGAGGTCAGAAGTAAACTTGATAGTGAGACGTAGAATCAGGACCCAAATCCAGGTCTCCTGATTTAGTGATGAGGGCATTTCCTACTTTGCCACGATCTTTTCCCGGATGAATGAGATAATGGATGTGAAAGCACAATGAAAACTGAAATGTTATACAAACACGTGGTACTGTGGGAATAACTATCACCTGTTCTTGGCCCTCATATCTTGCACTTATAATATCTACTACCAAACTTTGAGGGCAACAGGAGTCCAGTAAAGGAATTGAGGGGGTTAAGTATTTGGTCCTAGCCAGGCTGAGGAAACAGGCTACTACTTCTACCTCCTTATTCTGCAACTCTATAAATAGCTGGTCACACAAACCCCTAGCAGGGGGTATACTGAAAATACTTAACAAGTGATCGACAAAGACACTGAGTATAAGAATAGAAATCTGACCAATCAGAATGAAGCTGGCCAGTATGCAGTACTGATGCTATAGGCTGCATGTCAGACTGCCCTGTGGGGGAGAGATCAATCAAATCTGGGTTATATCATTAACCATTTATATCACCAACCATTTATACCATTAACTACCATTAACGAAAAAATACTTTAAATTTTATATAATTTGAAGCTAGACACATTCATTTTAAAGTTCATGTGGAAAAAGGGCAGCAATTCTATAGAAGAGTGTTGAAGAGAGGACTAACTCTATCGGACATTAAATTTACCATAAAGCATCTATAATTAAACAGTATGGTACCAGCACATCAATAGACAGAAAGAAAGTCCAGAAATAAACCAGTGCACATGCGAACTGAGTGTTTGATACAGGTAGCATCTCAAATCACTCAGGAAAAGATTAACTTTAAGTATATATATTGGGACAATTGGATAGTCATTTAGAAAAATATAAAATTGGGTCCATACCTCACCCTATACACAAGAATAAACTCTTAATGATAGTTTGGAATTAACATTTACACATTACTATATATAAAATAAACAACAGGGACCTACTGTATAGCACAGGGACCTATATTCAATATCTTATAATAACCTATAATGGAAAAGAATCTGAAAAGGAATATATATATATAACTTAATCACTTTGCTGTACACCTGAAACTAACAGAACATTGTAAATTAACTATTTTGATTTAAAAAATGGTTTTAAAAAAAAGAGAGCAAGAGAAAGATCACTTTCACTAGAAGAAAACATGTACTAAAAGAAAACACAGATGGAGTGGGTGTGGCGTGAGGGGAGCTTTCTGTTCATCAAGATCCAAATTCAATAAAAGATTGATAAGTTCTACCCCAGAAAAATTAAAGGAAAGACTTTTGCATGGTTAAAACCCAAAGAAAATGGAATATATAGTTGACCCTTGAACAACACGGGTTTGAACTGCAAGGGTCCACTTATACGCAGACTTTTTTCAATAGTAAATAGTACAGTACTACAATGATCCTATCCCAGGAATGTGGATAGGGAGGAACCATGGATACAGAGGGTCAACCATAAGTTACACCATTTTCCACTGTGCAGAGGATCAGTGCCCCTAACCCCCCGCCTTGTTCAATTGTCAACTGTATAGCAGAAATAAAGGACTAATATCTCTAATTTATAAAGGACTCAAAATCAAGGGATCATCAAGACCACAATACCATTAGAAAATGAGGATATTTCATGTATTTACATGAACACACAGTTCAAATGCCCTACGTAAGAGACTGCCTGAATAACCCTCGCAAATGTGTGAGCACACCCAAATGTGAAAAATAATGAGGAAGAGTTCCATAGGCCTGCGCTCTAGAGCCTGCAAGCCACAACTACTGAAGCCCACATGCCTAGAGCCCATGCTCCGCAACAAGAGAAGCCACTGCAATGAGAAGCCTGTGCACCGCAACGGAGAGTAGCCCCCGCTCTGTGCAACTAGAGAAAGCCTGCACACAGTAATGAAGACCCAACGCAGCGAAAAATAAACTAATTAATTAATTAATTTTTTAAAAAAGAAAGAAAGAAGGAAATGCAAAGCATACACGAACACGCACACGTTTTTTTGTAAAAAGAAACACAGGAGATAAGTCAGTCAGTAATGAAATTGGTTTCTTACAGGGATGAGTGGGAATGGGATGGAAGGAATAGAGAAGGAAATGGGACATCTTTTTATACAGTTCTGACTTTTAAATCATGTTATGTTTTACATATTCAAAAGATAAAATTAGACCAAAAACTGAAAAAAACTCTAAAATTTAAAACAAATAAAAATAAATGAGCCTAACTATATATCACATTAATAACATAACCACAGAGAGAAAGAAAAAAATTAATGAAAGTGACTTTTGAACACTTTATCTAGTGGGATGTGATCAAAGGACAAAAAGAACTGCAAAAATCTCAACCACTTCTTGGTAAGTTTGTTGATGACAGTCGTATTAGGGTAGCAATTCCAAAACTGTTCGGTATGTACTGTAGGACTGAACAAATGGGTAAATACACTGATGATATTGGAGGAGAGTACGTGTGTGTGAATACACACACACACACATATATATATATATATTTCCTTGTTCTTTCTACTGAAAGGGCTTAGAGGCAAAACAAACCAGTAGCAGTGAGCATACCTAGCACCTAGATTTCTAAATACCAATCTCAACTAACAACCAGGGCTCCTTGGAAAATGATTGATTCCAGGGCTGGAACCAGGGAAAGTATAAGGTGAATGTGGCCCAACATTTTTGTGCTCCTGCATAGGAGATGACTGGGTTACACACACACACACACACACACACACACACACACAAATACACACAAACACAAATGTAAATAATGAAGAAGAGATTTTTAAACTGAAGTGGAGTGATTTTCAGTATATTTTGTTAAGCAAAAGTGCAAGGCACAAGAGTATATTGCATAAGAGAACAAGAAAAAAATTTTTTGGCAAAAAGAAATACAGCAGAGTGTTCAAATGCTAATGTGGATAGATATGTCACAAGAACACAAAGGCCAGCTTGAATGAGCTCTCATTTTGAGCATTAAAATGAATAATGGGGTTTCCCTGGTGGCGCAGTGGTTGAGAGTCCGCCTGCCGATGCAGAGGACACAGGTTCGTGTCCCGGTCCAGGAGGATCCCACATGCCGTGGAGCAGCTGGGCCCGTGAGCCATGGCCGCTGAGCCTGTGCGTCCAGAGCCTGTGCTCCGCAACGGGAGAGGCTGCAGTGGTGAGAGGCCCGCGTACCCCCACACCAAAAAAAGAATAATGACAGGAATGGATTAAAACACACAACAACAACAACAAAAATGCATGAGTCCATATCAATACTAAACAAACAAATGTAGATAAGGGGGGGAGAGAAGAAAGATTTTCTTTACAGAAGAATGCCAACTAGTAAATGGAGACAGAAGGATACAAATAGAAAAATCACCATTTTAAAACCATCATAGTAATAACTGATTCAACCAAGAATCATTAGTGGATGCTAAAACCGTGGGTGAAAGATTGCTGAGGAATAAGATACAAAGAAATCTAACAGACACCACCTTGACCAAATGATCAAACGCAGCATCACCAATAAAGGGACAAACTGATATTCGGAGCCTCTACATGTGATACACTGATAAAGGCACAGCCTCATCTATGCAGGACTCCTGCCCCAAAATTTAACGTGAATATAATGAAGAAACAATCAGGCAAATCAAAAGTGAGGCACATTCTGCAAAACAATTGGTCTAGACTTCTAAAATATCAGTGTTTTGATGAAAGAGATCAAAAACGACTGAGGAACTCAGGCAGATTAAAGAAAACTAAAGAAACACAATAACGAAATGCAACGCATTATCCTTGCTCAGATCCTGGATCTGGAAGATAAAAACAACACAGGAATAATTGGGGAAATTTGAATATAGTCTGTATATGAGATAATAGTGTTGTATTAATTGTCATTTTCTCAAGTGTGATAATTATAATTATATAGACAAATGCCTGTTGTTCTTAGGGAACACAGTAACTTGTGTCAAGTATCATATCTCCAATCGCCTTTCAAATGATTCAGGGGTAAAGAGAGATGAAGCAGCTGTGGCAAAATGTTAATAAGTGGTGAATCTAGCAAAAAGCATATGGGTGTTCGCTGTATTATTAGTATAGTATAGTATACTGTAGTATACTATAGTATCATTGATACTATTCTTGCAAGTTTTCTGCAGATTTGAAATTTTTCAAAATAAAAGTGTGGGCTGAGTTACATCAAACTATTTCTACAACGAAATATTTATAAGCTCTAAAAGAAGCCTCTGTATTTCAATTTCAGTACATTTAAAAAGATAAAAACCGGAATCAAGAAAAAAAGAAACACACAAAGATTGATAGATTTGACTATGCCAAAATGTAAATTAAATGTCTCTACATCAAAAACGTAGAAATTAATAATAACATACTGGGGGAAAACATGGAACAGCAAAAGAAGGCTACTGTCCTTGCTATATACACTCTCTCTTATAAATTAGTAAGAAAAAAAATACCCTAATAAAGAATGAGGGGCTTCTCTGGTGGCGCAGTGGTTAAGAATCTACCTGCCAGTGCAGGGGGCACAGGTTCGAGCCCTGGTCCGGGAAGATCCCACATGCCGCGGAGCAACTAAGCCCATGCGCCATGACTACTGAGCTTGTGCTCTAGAGCCCGTGAGCCACAACTACTGAAGCCCGCACACCCTAGAGCCCGTGCTCTGCGACAGGAGAAGACACCGCGATGAGAAGCCCGTGCACTGCAACGAAGAGTAGACCCCTCTCGCCGCAACTAGAGAAAGCCCGCGCGCAGCAACGAAGACCCAATGCAGCCAAAAATAAATAAATTAATTAAAAAAAAAAAGATTGGGTGAATATGCCCAAAAGATATGAAGAAGCAGTACAATAAAGAAAAAAATTCAATGGCGTATATATGTCTTTAAGGAGCCAATCTCCATAGTAATTAAATATAAATTACCACGGAAATGCCTTTCGTTTTGTTTCACTTTTTTTCCTTTGCTGATTAGCGAAGATTAAAAAGAACAATGTTACCCAGTATTTTAAGGTTGTGGGGAACAACCAATTTTACACTTTGTTTATAAACCTCTTTGGAGGTAACCACAAGCATCAAAAGCCTTAAAATTTTAAACACCCTTTGACCCATTGATTCCACTTTTGGAGGTTTACCCTAATGAGAGAGTCAAATATGTGTATAAGGATATTCTGTGCAGCATTTTAAAAAAAGCCATAATATTGAAACTATAGTGTTTGACAACTGGGGCTAGAGTAAACAAATTACAGTCCACATACCGTGGAACACATGACATTAAAAATGATGATGTAGATATATTAGTACAGAAAGGTGTTCATAATTTTAAATAAAGAGAAGCAAGTTAAAAACAGCATGTCATGTATGATGCTATTTTTATATAACTATTTTTACATATGCATAAAAAAGTAGAGAGACAGTCTCAAAATTTGTCTGAGTGGTTTTTGTTTTTGTTTTTGGAAGAAGGTAGATTATGGATGATTTTTTTCCTTTTTTTGATTTCTGTATTTTCTAAAGCTTTGACAATTAAAAAATGTATTGTTATTACAATTTTCTTTAAAAATACAGTTCTTTAAAATATCACAGATCATCATTCTCTGCTATATCCCCTATCCCTGGGATATTATCGGGCATGTGACAGGTACTCTAAAAATATTTGTTGAATGAATGAATAAATGGATCGGGCTCAATTCATGAATATGGTTGAAATTTATCTTGTATGGTGAAGTAAACCATGGATTTAGAGTCCCAAAACCTGAGTTCAAATCCTGACTCCTGTCTTATCTGTGTGGTCATGATTATAATCCCTTAATCTCTTAATTTCATCTTCCTCATCTGGGCAATGGGGACACTAAACATACATTCCTTAGGAGACTGTTAAGAGAACTGAGATAATATACCTGAAATATTGTGTAAAGTGCAAAGGCCTCTGTGTATTAGGTATTATGACTATACAATGGAACCTATAAGTATGATGGGGTATATAACATAAAGGAGGGGTCTAGAAGATGTGGGTTTCATTGGAAAAGACTTCTTAGAAGATGTGAAATCTCAAAGGTGACAATGAATGTGGAAAGCATGCCAAAAGAAGTAGGGATATGACCAATGAACACCATTTGGAAGGAAAGACAAAGATACACATTGAAAGGAGTGTGGATCCCCTGTTCCGGGGGAGAGGAGAGAATTCCATTGAGTTCTGAGGGCAGATAAGGAGCATGTCAGCTGTTGTCTGGTTAAGTTGGGAAGCTTCCTGGAGGAAGTAGTTTGAATAATGGATGAGGCCACATCTCTCCAGGGCAACCCTTCATGGGCCTGGTTCCGCCCCATGGAGGATGGAGGGCTGTCGTGTGAGAAAACTGAGGACCAGAGATGTGTAAAACTGCTTTCTTTCTTCGGCCACGAAGCAGAACTGAACTGGCATCCAGACGTCCTGCTGCCCACTCCAAACGCTAAACTGCAAAGTGCACCCAAAGTGATCATTACTTCTACGGTTATTAGCAATGCTTGTACTGGATCACAATTTCATTAGTAAACAGGGACTGTATCAGTGTACTATTATCTGCAGTGAACTCAGCATAGGACAACTTGCAAAAAAATATGTCTTAAAGGCTTTTGGACAGTGAGGATGACTATAGTATCGACAATTAACTTGTGACAAAGGACAAATGAGTATCTGTCAGCTGATTGGCGGCCTATCCTGTACTTTTGCATATTTCTCGAGAGAACTGAATGCAGTAGCCCATTGACTTGGAAACTCTGACTAGTGACCTGGTAACACTAGAACTTGCCCAGCTGGCTTTGTGGAAGTCAGACAAAGCTTTCTACCCTCCGGCCCTGGGTTTTCTAATTCCTGGAATCCCTCCTCCTCTGTGCCCCTCACTGCAGATATTACCTCCTCATTCCCCATACCTGGATGAAGTTCCCATCATATTCGAAGAAAAGCAGTGGCCATGTGATGCTGATGATGGAGGGAAAGAGCTTCTTCAGAGGGGTCTGGAGAGAGAGAGGAGCAGGAACCGCGATGGAAGTTACAGGAAGCCCTGGCTGTAACTGCTGCCCCGGGTCCCCTCCTCAAGGCTGGACCCTCTCCGGCAGGGATTGCCCTACAGTGCTGTGTGCCAAGGCCTGGATGTTGGAGGTCTTCTCTTTCACCTGCTCCACCAGCATCTGCACCTCCTTGAGGTTGTCTAGGAGAGGGGCAGGGCGTCAGAGTGGAAAGCCTGGCTCTTCAGCTGTTCTTTCTCCTCCCCTGGGGTCCAGTCAGGACACACACTCCTGTCCCTCCCTCTGAGCAGTTGCCCTAAGACCCAGAAAAGTGATAGTTCCTCTGAGTCACTCAGCTGCCTCCATCCCCTCACCCCACCACTCCCATCATCCCTCTCACCATCCAGGGTCAAAATGAAGAGCACGGTGTCAGTTTCTGCAAGGGATGGCAGGATGGAAGTCAAGAAGTCTTCGTGGGAGAAGGAGAAATGGGGACCCTGGGGCAGAGAAAGAGGAGAGAGTCCTTCCCATGGAAAACTCCAGCATATAGACTTGAAGACCAAAGAGGCCCTTAGAGGACATAATGCAGAGCTTTTATCTACAGATGTAAAAACCAAGATTCAAAGAGGTAAAGTGTTTTGCCCAAGATAATGCAGCATGCTGACGGAAGAGCACTGGACCAGAGCCAGGTTTGGGGGGTGAATCCAGAGCTTTCCACACTGTTCCTGTGCTGCCCCAAGGCCTCATGACCTTTAACCCATATTCCCTCTCTAGAAGGGAATCCCATTGTACTCCCCTACCTGTTTCCACCTTCCTCTTTTCTCCCACCCTCTGCACACCAGTTATCTTCCCAACTTCCCCAAGCCCCATCATCTTCCCACCTGGTTGAGCTCAGCCTTCTGGTTAAACATGTCACTGTGATCACCAATGAGAAAGCCATGGACATCTTGGAAATCTGGGAAGGTTAAGGACAGGGAGAGAGGAGTGATGGGCTTCAAAGGAGAGGAGGGTTCTAGGTTTGGGGAGGTGTCAGTGGGGCTGGGAGGAAAGTGGCAAGTGGGGTGCAGGGTAAGCAGTAACACACTTGGGAGGCCATAGCTAAGCATGGGGCTGGGAGCTGAAGGATCAAGGACTGAGTGAGGTTCAAAGGAAGGAGCATTTGACTGAAATGCCTATCTAGATAGGGCAGGATGGACATTGAAGGAGGAGCCTCCATGGGTTGGGAGTAGGAAAGAATTTGGAGAGCAGACCAGTTGGTTTGGATCAGGAGGAATCGGGAAGTAAGTCAACACCGGGGTCCCACCAGCACCAAAGGTGTGGATGCACTCTACTCCATCCATGATGGCAATGATGCCCAGGGTCTGCCAGCCAACCAGGTATACTCAGCCTTTTTTCTCCAGGCTGAGAATGGGTCAGAGGTCAGGACATGAGAGATCACAGTAAAGAAAATCCAGAGATCAGAGAAAGACACACACAGAAGAACACAGGAGTAAACGAACCAAAAGCCTACCCTGACCCTCCAACACGCAGACCCGCTACCCTCCCCATGTTATCATGTCTCGTAGAGTCTCCCCTGCTCTCATGACATTCCCCATCCAGGCCGCTTCCCCCCTCCAAATACACATCTACACACCTGGTGCTGACTTGCTTCATCAGGGTGGTGATCTTGGGGCTTTGACTCTAGGTCACCTGATGAGCCCACTCAAATGTCCGCAGGATTTCCAGAAGGCATCTAGGAGAAAGTCCACCAGCTCCCAGGGCAGGCCCAGTGCCCCCTCAGAAAGCCTGAGTCCCTCCCACCCTGGGGAAGGTGCAATTCCCTTGAAACTAAGTTCTGCTGGTCCCTCGTGGGGGAGCGATAAGCAGAGCCAGACTGCATTCAACAGGGGCAAAGTGGGCTTCAGCGGGAAGAAGACTAAAGAGCAGAGAGAAGAATAGGGCATCCAGAGCACTGGGAGGAGGGTGGGATCAGAGAGTTGACGAGGGGGTAAGTGAGCGACGTGGAAGCTAGGCGAGAGACCCTGGTGAGGGAGGCAGGCCCACAGCAGGATGACCTCTACCCTGCATGGCCTGGACCATCCCCACATCAAAGACTCTAGGAAGCTAGGTTAGCTTTGGATGTCCCAGGTGTGCACAGGGATCAGGTCTGGACCTGAGGAACCCAGGGTCCATTGGAAACAAGCCAGACTTTGTGACTGTGTGATGGGAACAGTGGCATCCCCCTGCCAGTTCCTTTCCCAGGGAAGGAACGGCAGGGCTGCAGTCTTGCTGCTACCAGCGCACCCTCCAGATCTGGATCTGCCATTCCCCTGCCTGCACCCTCCCACCCACTGCCTGACTCTGATCTCTCTCTGGTCCAGATCCTCCCTACCTCGGAGATGCTGCGATGCTCCGGTCCGCAGTCTTGTGAGCTGCCAGTAACAGGGTTTCCAGCAGGATCTTGGTGGCACTTCCACCCTTCATCTGGGAGGAGCCACTGAGGCCCTCAGGCTGCAGAGTGATGACACCCAGGAGAAACTGGGAGAGGAAGGAAGGTCCTGGAGTTTACTAGTTAGTGACCACTGTGCATGCAATCTGGTTAGTGGCTCTTGGACATGCGCTCTGCTTAGTGGCCACTGAGCAGGCATTTGTAGGACTGGTGGCCCCCAGTGTGCTGTGAGGAGGAGTGCTGGTTGAGGGCTTAACTGAGAGGAGAGGAGAGGAGGGAAGGGAAGGGAAGGGAAGGGAAGGGAAGGGAAGGGAAGGGAAGGGGAGGGAAGGGGAGGGAAGGGGAGGGAAGGGGAGGGAAGGGGAGGGAAGGGGAGGGGAGGGAAGGGGAGGGGAGGGGAGGGGGAAAGGGCCACTTATGGTCATTTCTATGGTACATTCAGGACTCTGGAGAGGAAGCCAGAATAATTGAGTGTCCTGTTAGCTGGGGATAAGGGTTTTTCAGAGAGGTTTTGTTTTTGTTTTTGTTTTCGTTTGCCAAGTACTTTCTCCCTCCTCCATCCCCCACTTTTTAAATAACAGTTTTTAATCCAAACACTACATTTCATGCTCCTTGGACAGACCAGTGAAGCAGCCATTGATTGTAACCATACAGATATATAATATGACACACCAAAAAGATAAAGAGATTACAGCAAGAAGAATGATAAAAGCAGTGTCTGAGAAAAGGAGATTAAAAGTAAATAATTGTAGAGAGGAGGAGAGATGAGCATCTGGGAGATGAAAGATGCAGAACTTGTGTGTAATGTGGAATTCCTGCCTTTCTATCTCGCAAAAGGAAGATCAAAGAGAATGTCACAGATGTGCCCATCCCTGGCAGAGTGGGGCAGGGCAGGGGTTTGGTTAAGGCCCTTGTAAGGTCAAAGGAAGGGCAGATGATGTTAGTGAGATGCAGCCACAATCCAGAGAAAAAAGCAACAGGAGCAGTAGAGGCTTAGAAGGGCCACACCAATTTTGGAGAGTCTTAGGCAGAAGAATGAAACTACATCCCATTTTTTCTTTAAAGCCCATATTTGAAACTGAAACATATAAAAGAGACATGAAGCAATACTTTCTACACACAGATGCAAAAGAGCTTCTTTATATAGAAACTGCCCTAGACCATTTAGGTGTTTAATGATGACTTATTTAAGAGACAGGGTCCGAATGGAAATAAAACATCTTAAGGTGAAAACCGAAACGAGAAAACAGGATTTGATTTACAACATTTTAGTAGATACACGACACCAGGAATTTAGACATGATGTAACAAAACCTAAAATCAGAGGCCCTAAGTGGCAAGCCGTCCGGAGGTGGGTGTGAGGGGTAGGGGTGGGGGCAGATCTCACCCCAGTTGCAGGATTGAGCACAAAAGCTTTCCGTTTTCTCTGGCAGTTTCTGCATCTGCTCTGCTATTTGTCGAAATGTTGAACTCCAGTCTTCAATGGGGTCATTTCTGGGGCCCAAAGAGAGACAGAGGGGGGATCATGTGTGAGGATCTAAAGGAAGGGCCTCAGATGAGAGTTGGGACCAAATACCACATTGAGATTGGGGTCAGAGGTCAACAATTTCCTAGAGAGATGTGCTTTGATGCTCATAGGGGCACTGTGTCCCTGAACCCCAAGGATGAGGGTTAATAAAACATTCAGCAATTTGAACCCAGAGCAAAGCCAACACTCAAGTAAAAAGTTCCAGCCTGAGACCAGAACTTTCTTGTGTCCTGGTCCTTGCACAGGTCTATTGCCATGTCTCCTCTGCAGAGAGAGGCAACAGTGTTTATTGTGTGGTTGAAAACTGAGATCCCCAGACTTGGCAGGTCAGCAAAATCACCTGGGGAGGCTTGTTTTTTTTTAATAACTACCCATTTCTGGTTTCCACACCCACCCTGAGAGTCTGCTTCAGTAGTTCTGGAGTGGAGCCCCCAAATCTGTATTTTTAAAAAGCTTCCCAGATGACTCTGAAGACCAGCCAAGTTTGGGAGCCACTGATTTAAGGAACAACTGGAAGATCTCCACGCCTACATTGTTTGAAATCCTTCATTTCACTTAGTCACGGTCCCTGAAATTAGCATCCACTGCAGCAGATACATTTTTGGTGAGGAAAGCCCTCCATTAAAAGAGATCATTTATACCTTCGTATGAATTACACTACATGCCTGGAATCTGGGAGCTGAAAAAGCCTCTCGGAACTCAGCTGTCCGTCTCCCCAAGACCACACTAAATACACACAGAGCTGCTCTTGAGTAGTCAGCGAGCCTTCGCTGAAATACCTCCGGTGACAGGAAGCCCTCAGCTTCACTGGGTGGCCCCCTCCGATGGTTCATTTAGCAGAGTTTCCCCAGCTTGGCTGTGCATCAGAATCTCCAAGGATGCTTGCAAAAAGTAGGTATTTCCGGGCCTTACCGCAAACCTACAACATCAGACCTCTCATACAAGAACCTTCCTTATTAACACTCCCAAGGCAGTGCGTTCACAGAATCGCACCTGAGCAGTATTGGTTTAATATGCTGGCCTTCATAACACAACACTGTAAATCAACTATACTCCAATAAAAAATTTAAAAAATATATGCTGGCCTTCTTTGAGATCGAAGTGGCCATTTAGACAGAGAATAAGAGGGAGGTGACTTGGAGGCACAGGGATCTCAGGAAAGGGGAACAGGGTGGGAGATGTGAGTAGCCAGAGGGGACCAAAGGGGCTCCTGGCATGAAGGAGAAAGGGCCTAAAATAAGGGAGCTAGGCAAAGGAGACTAGGAGGCCAGTCAGCACCCAGTATTCCTTCTTTGAAAAGATGCTGGGGACCCACCTCAGATGAAAGCACAGATCTTTGTGGTATGCGTTTTCTTGAGCCCATTCTATCCTCTGACCCACGTTTTCCTTGCCTCTTCATTCCATTTTAAATGTATGCTTTCTTATATTTTATGTAACCTTTATAAGCTGCCTTCAATTCTTTCTGAAATGAGAGAATATGCAAATTAACCAACCAACAAAAAACTTCCTAAGCTTAGGAACACCCTTTATTTACTTTATTTTTTTTAACATCTTTATTGGAGTACAATTGCTTTACAATGGTGTGTTAGTTTCTGCTTTATAACAAAGTGAATCAGCTATACGTATACATACATCCCCATATCTCCTCCCTCTTGCGTCTCCCTCCCACCCTCCCTATCCCACCCCTCTAGGTGGACACAAAGCACTGAGCTGATCTCCCTGTGCTATGCAGCTGCTTCCCACTAGCTATCTATTTTACATTTGGTAGTGTATATATGTCCATGCCACTCTCTCACTTTGTCCCAGCTTACCCTTCCCCCTCCCTGTGTCCTCACGTCCATTCTCTATGTCTGCATCTTTATTCCTGTCCTGCCCCTACGTTCTTCAGAATCACTTTTTTTTTAGATTCCATATATATGTGTTAGCATACGGTATTTGTTTTTCTCTTTCTGACTTACTTCACTCTGTATGACAGTCTCTAGGTCCATCCACCTCACTACAAATAACTCAATTTCATTTCTTTTTATGGCTGAGTAATATTCCATTGTATATATGTGCCACATCTTCTTTATCCATTCATCTGTCGATGGACATTTAGGTTGCTTCCATGTCCTGGCTATTGTAAATAGAGCTGCAATGAACACTGGGGTGCATGTGTCTTTTTGAATTATTGTTTTCTCAGGGTATATGCCCAGTAGTGGGATTGCTGGGTTGTATGGTAGCTCTATTTTTAGTTTTTTAAGGCACCTCCATACTGTTCTCCATAGTGGCTGTACCAATTCACATTCCCACCAACAGTGCAAGAGGGTTCCCTTTTCTCCACACCCTCTCCAGCATTTATTGTTTGTAGATTTTTGGATGATGGCCATTCTGACCTGTGTGAGGTGATGTCTCATTGTGGTTTTGATTTGCATTTCTCTAATGATTAGTGATGTTGAGCATCCTTTCATGTGTTTGTTGGCAGTCTGTATATCTTCTTTGGAGAAATGTCTATTTAGGTCTTCTGCCCATTTCTGGATTGGGTTGTTTGTCTTTTTGATATTGAGCTGCATAAGCTGCCTGTATATTTTGGAGATTAATCCTTTGTCAGTTGCTTCGTTTGCACCTTTATTTACTTTAATATTCTGAGATTTGGTGAACAAGAGCATATTTGCCCTGCCCTCTCCTTTGTGACTATCCTGTAGATTTTCACAGGTTCCCTCCCAGCCTCCCCCAGGGGCCTGGCCGTGACCTTTCATTACAGAAGTTCTGTGTACGACTTTTCATTACAGAAGGCTCACCTGGCCATGCTCACTGGGTGGAAACCAATCAGGACTGGCAAAAAGACCGCTGGGTTATCCATGCAGTAGTCCATCTGGGCTGCCACAGAGGGAGCCTGGTGGTAGGGAGAGAGGGGAGGGTTCGATGAGGGGGGTTACTCTAGCTCTGCCCGAGGCCCACGTACATCAGAATGCCCCGCACATGCTTGTTTAAGTGCAGATTCTGGGCCCAGTTAAAATCTACTGGATCTGAATTTGAAGGGGAGACCCCATGGACCTACATTTTTTTTTAATTAATTAACTATTATTATTATCGACCACACCGTGCAGCTTATGGGATCTTAGTTCCCCGACCAGGGATTGAACCCGGGGCCCTGGCAGTGGAAGCGCTGAGTCCTAACCACTGGACCGCCAGGGAATTCCCTAGACCTACATTTCTAACAGGTTCTCCCATGGAAATCTTCTGCGTGGTAAAGTCTGAAGATACAGAACTAAACTGTCAGCTCCATGAGGTCAGTGTCCTGCTCTCCTTGTGTGCCTCGTTCCACATCTGCTGGGGTCCAGGTCCTGCTCAGTGAATTCAGAGAGTCCGAGCTGCACAGCTGAGCGGAAACTCAGGGTCATCTAGCCCAGTGCATGTCAAACAAACCACCTGGGAATCTTGCTAAAATGCAGATTCAGACTCAGTAGGTCTGGTGTGGGGGGGCCTGATATTCTGCATTTCTAACAGATCCCAGGTGATACTGATGTTGCTGGTGTAAGGACCACACGTTAAGTAGCAAGGGACTAGTCTGGGGTCAGTTTTTTCTGTAAAGAGCTAGAAAGCAAATATTTTAAGCTTGTGGGCCCTACGATCTCTGTCCAATGACTCAGTCTTACCGTTGAAGCGTCAAAGTAGCCATGGATAATATGTAAACACAAATGGCTGAGTTCCAGTAAAACGTCATTGACAAAAACAGGGAGCAGCTGGATTGACCTGCCAGCATAGTTTGCTGAGCCCTGGACTACTCTATCTATTTTGATTGTTGAGTGGATGGGTACACAGTTATTGTGGGATAAGATCCCTTCCCCCCTTGTCCCACATTCATGCAACTGGATCCTAATCAGTGAGAGTAAAATCAAAATTCCTTACACAAGCCCTTTCTGTTTTCTAGCTAAATCTAGCTAAATCTTGTTGATTTATCTTCCATGCTGTTCCACTCCTACTCCCTGCCTCCCTATAAAATTGACCCACCCAGCCCGTCTTCACACTCACAGAGAGTCCCGCTGAAATGCCGATGACAATCACCCTCTTCTTCCCAGCAGCCACCTAGGAGAGGAGGATGGGTGAGGTAGTGCCACCAAGAGGATTCTAGGGTATAAACATATTGTGTGGGGATGTCAGGGCCAGGATGAGGTGGGGGATGGCTGGAAGGGAGTTGGGGGGCAGGGAGGAGGCAGGGGATGGGCTTTGGCTGGATGTTGGGGCTTTGATGTCCCCACGAGAAGGAACAGACAGAGGTCTATGGTTGAGTGTCAGTGGAAAACACAGACTTCTTCAGTTCCTCGATCCCATCCAGAGCACTATCTTCCATCCCCTCCCTAGAGGCCATCACAGACCTAAGAGGACAGACTCAAGGTCAGTGGCACTGCTTGGGAAGCAGAAACCTATGGTTTATTAGGGCTGCTTTGAGAGAAGGAAATGAAGAGAAAACTGTCACTGAATGGGCACCTACTATTTGTTGGGCACCATGATAAACACTCTGTAGGGTTGAAAAACTTCAATGCCTATGAGGGCTAGTCAGGCAACATAAGTACGTGAAGTGGAGAGCAAACTGGACACCATCTCCACCTGAAAGCATTCAAATTCAGTTTCTAAAAGACACTAGTTAGGCCAAACAAAATATTCATAGGCCAGCCTGGCTTACCTGTCACCTCCTGCAACGAGGTAGGTGTAAAGAGGTTTCTGTCCTAGACCTTTCATCAGCTGGTTAAAGGAGACCTGCCAAGTCGGAGAGAACATGGAGTAGTAATGACAGGGAAGGAACAATTATCTTGGATTTTCAACACCTTGAGGGTAGAGGCTGTATAATGATTCTCTTAGGTCAGTGCTTAAGCCAGCACTGCTTGGAATCTGACTCTTAAATATGCTGCTTGGAGATGATGGATTAGGGGTGTGTGGGATGTACAGACATTGGCAATAGACTGGTGGGGCTCAGATGGGCTCAGAAGAAATGGGACTCCATGTTGAGATCTAGCTTTTGGAGAAGAAAGAGAGCCGGAGCTGGAGGCGGTCCACCTAGGAGCTTAGCTATGAAGAGCTTTATGGTCCTGAGGTTCACTCCAAGAAGGCGGAGAGCAAAACCGGCGATCAAGGTACTCACCGACATGAGGAATGCCATCCTGCCAGAGGTATCCCTCCACTCAGCCCCACCAGCGCCCCCCTCAGGCTCCTGAGAAAAGAAAAATGCCTAGGTCTCCAGGTTGGGAGAAGCATATTCTCTTTTTGGTTGGTAACAGAACCCCCCTCTTATCCCCAAAGCGAACAGAACATAGAGAATATGGTGTAGCAGAAAGAACCTTGGATTTGAGAAAGAAACTTCAGTCTGATCCCCAACTCTGGTTTAGCTACTTATTCAAACCCTTACTGGACTTCCTTGGTGGGGCAGTGCTTAGGAATCCACCTCCCAGTGCAGGGGAAAACGGGTTCGATCCCTGGTCCAGGAAGATCACACATGCCGCGGGGCAACTAAGCCCGCAAGCCACAACTCCTGAGCCCGCATGCATAGAGCCCACGCTCCACAACAAGAGAAGCCACCGCAATGAGAAGCCTGCACACCACAACGAAGAGTAATTCCCACTCGCCACAACTAGAGAAAGCTTGCGCTCAGCAACAAAGACCCAACGCAGCCAAAAAAACCCCAAAAACCCTTACTTATTGCAGAAAGGACGGAAAGGAGCTTTGTCACAGATAGGAAGCAGCATTATCTGGCAATTACTAGCTGCGTGTACTTGGGCAAAAGCTACTGTGATTATCTTAAGTCTTTGTTTTCCCATCCGAAAAGTAATGGAGACAATAACACCAACTTTACAGGTTTTTGTGAAGGTAATGGGTGTGAAAGTACGTGGTCAGTTATGTAGTATTATGCAGTAATAGTTACTATAATTACTGTTGATTAATAAGATGACAATAAGGATATAGAAGTTTATAAAAGGGAAAAATAGAGACCAAGAAGAGAGAAAAGTAGAGGGAAACACGAATTTAAGCAGGGAGCAGGTGGAGAGTTGGTACCTTCGGCACTTCCTGGACTTTTCCAGCCGCTTATACCATGGTGGTCAGAGGTGACTCACTGGAGGCAACAGGCAGGCATCAACAGCCAAGAAAAGGACAGTGGGTTGGGGGGGCGGGGGAGGGGCTCCCAGACCATGGTCTGAGAGGGCAGAGGTTGAGGTGGGGTGGGGCTGCAGTGGGCATCGTTACTTGCAGTGTCCAGGGGATGCGGCTGAGTCACCTGGCATGTGGGCCTGATTTGTCCCTCCTCCTGGAAGATCTCAGCATCACGTTGCCCCAGCAATCGAACAATCTGCTCGGCATCTGCTTTGTCCAGATCCTGGGTCAGTGGGTTTGACTTCTCTATGATGGGCAGGGCTGCCTCATACCCAGACAACTAGAGGGAAGGGGGGACAAGGTCAATGGCAGGGAGCCTCATTCACGTCTGCCGAACTGGAGGTGGGTGTGGCAGCAGGCACAGTGTTGGGACACACACACACACACAAAAATGATTTAGCCTGCACTTGGTACTCTGGGCCTATCAAAGAAAGAAAATCAGGAAGGAAGATGGGAAGGAGGACGGGGAAAGCAGAAACCCGGGGTGCAGGGAAGTCCAGATGAGACAGGATTCTAGGAATCAGCACAGAAGGCCAACAGGGAGAAAGGGTCTCACCTCCCACTTGCCAGGCTCCGCGGTCTCAATTACACGTTGAAACTGTTTTGTGCCTGGCATGGTCCGACACTGTGGACACACTGTTGTGCCTCCCTCTTCAGCCACATAGCCCCTTCTGTCACACTGACACTGCTTCCAGTTGGCGGGGCCTTATCTGAGCCACAGTGGTGATGAACCCAAGTACCCTGGCCTCTCTGCACACCTCTGCCTGCACCCTTTCCTAGTCACTAGGTCCTCAGCCCTCTAGTCACCCCACGGGGGCTCCCCAGGTCCCTCTTTACAGGCACCCAGACTCCCCAGCCTCTGGTTGTCCCTGAAGAGGAAGACGCGGGGTCTTCGTTACTCTTGCCCTTCAGACAATGCCCTCTTCTCTGGAGGGCCTGGAGCCCGGAAGGACAATACCCAGGCCCAGGGCAAAAAGGATCCCTGGGCACGAGTGCTCTGGAACCAGGATGCATCAGGAGGCCAGAGATCAGGGTTCTCAGGGTCAGCAGAGGTCAGAGGACCTGGGCCATGGCTTGATCACATGCTCAGCACACACAGTCCTCCCTGTCCCACTTGCCCCATTTCACTCTCCTCTCAGAAGGAAGGCAACAGAAGCTTCAGAGCCCCAGGGGTGCACGCACTGAACTGGATATTACAGGGGAAATTGCCACAGAAATAGAAATACTGCAATGAGAATTAGAAACCAAAGTATCTGCCCTAAATACAAGTTTGGCTAACATTTATTTACACTGAACAATGCATTTGCACATACAGTATCTCATTAGATACATTAAGAAGATATTAAAAGGAATGAAATAATGCCATTTGCACCTAGAATTTATCATACTAAGTGAAGTAAGTCAGACAGAGAAAGACGGATATCATATGATATCACTTATAAGTGGAATCTAAAAAAATGATACAAATGAACTTACAAAACAGAAATAGGCTCACAGACATAGAAAACAAACTTATGGTTATCAAAGGGGAAAGGTGGGGGGGAGGGATAAATTAGGAGTTTGGGATTAACAGATACACACTACTATATATAAAATAAACAATAAGGACCTACTGTAGAGCACAGGGAACTGTATTCAATACCTTGTAATAACCTATAATGGAAGAAAATCTGGAAAAGAATATATGTATATATGTATCACTTTATTGTACACCTGAAACTAACACTTTGTAAATCAATTACGGTTCAATTTTTTTAAAAAGATGATGATATTGACACCCTCATTTTTCAGATGATGAAACTGAAGCTCAGAGAAGTTAAGTTAGTTGCTGAAGATCACACAGCTGACAGAATTGGGACCCACACCCAGGTTCTCACTCCAGATCTCATGCTCAACCAAAGCATGAAATAACTTAAGGATTTACATGTTTATTGAATAAATGAAGTAACTAACAAATTGGTGCAATTAATCATAATCTCTCATTCACACAGTGTTATAAGCTTTATAAAGATCGTTGCCTCATTTGATCCTCACAACAGCCCTGTGAGGTTTTGGATGCTCTGATTTACAGGTGGGAAACCTGAGACTTAGATTAACCTCTTTGTCTAAGGCCACACAGTAAGTCCCAGAGCTAAGACAAGAAACAGGTCGTCTCTCTTTAAATTTCCCCTATAAACCCAGCACCCTTAATAATCGCCGTATCTCCAGCTATTAACATGCCAGACATATAGAGAACGCTCAATAAATATTTGCCTAATAAATGAAAGAATGACTGAGAGAATGAAGGGAATCAAGATCAGATTATGAATGGGGAAGATACTTAAAAGCTGACGCAGTCTACAAGTAGGAGATTGTCAAAATAATTATTATCTCCATCATTGTCCCCTCCGGCACCGGAGGTGGAATTCCACTTCCCAACTCGGCTAATTCCATCTGGGGAGGGAGAGGCCTCCCAGGTGCCTGAGACCCTCGCACCTGCGCCTCTCCCGACATCCCCCCGCCCCCCACGCCCCTGCCGGGGCTTATCACACAGAGCCGGGATCGGGAGCTTTGGGGGCCCGAGAGGCCGCCAATGAGAGGGTCGTGGGAGGAGTTCCGAAAGAACCGGGTTGGGGGGGCGTTGATGACGGCGGCGAGAACCCCAGCTGGGCGGGGCGGGCCCGCACGTCCCGGCCGGGCTGCGGCGGAGCGACGGGGGCCAGCTCTGCAGAAGGCGGCGGCTGGCTCGCCGGGACGGTCACATCTGCTGCAGGGGCCGGCGGAGGCAGCCGCACCGCCTCCCGCCCCGGGGACCCAGGCCAGCCTCCGGGCCGCGCCGGCACCGCCCCCTGCTCTCGGACAGACTGCGCGGCCGGTCGGAGCTCGGGGGGCTTCGCAGCCCCGCGGCCCGCGCCCGC
The DNA here is from genome assembly GCF_964374135.1 of Grampus griseus. Classification (NCBI taxonomy): domain Eukaryota; kingdom Metazoa; phylum Chordata; class Mammalia; order Artiodactyla; family Delphinidae; genus Grampus; species Grampus griseus. The sequence goes on along the minus strand of NC_139009.1, from coordinate 20,954,359 downwards.
TACGCCTCCGCCCTCTGCCCGCAGCTTGGTCCAGCGCCGCCCGCCTCGCCGGGCCCGCGCCGGGATGGGGTAGGGACAGCGCCACGGAGTCGGGCGATGGGCCGCCCTCTGGGCACCGAGCAGCCCCCCGAGGCCTGAGCGACCGCGAGGACCGGCGGAGGTGGGTGTGGGCAGAGCAGAGCCGCGCACCAGGGGCGCCGGGATGTGGCGGGGGCCAGGAAGGCATGGGGAAAAGGGGGGCTCTGGGACTGCTGTGGGCCGTGGGGAGACCGGGAGAGCTGCTGCCCACCCGCTCGTTCTGGCAAGTCCTTGACCCTCCCACAACTCCTGCCACCTCCAGGACCCCCGCCTGGATGTCAAACGGATGCCCCAGTGCCTCCCAGAGGACTCAGTGGGGACCATGGCTTCGCTAATGCCCCTCTCTCCATATCTAAGCCCCACTGTCCTCCTGCTGGTCAGTTGTGACCTGGGCTTTGTACGAGCAGGTGCGTAAAGGGGGAGAGGGTGGGAGGTAACCAGAGTTAGTCTGTGGGTGGAACCTGTTAACCGGTTAATGCACTGGCACCCGCAGACCGGCCTCCCTCTCCTGTGAATGTGACAGTCACTCACCTCAGAGCCAACTCGGCCACTGTGTCTTGGGACGTCCCAGAAGGCAACATCGTCATTGGCTACTCCATTTCCCAGCAAGTATGAATCACCCTTCTGCTACCCCAACCCATGTCCTTGGATCTCTGAACATTCCTTCTGTCACCTCCCTCCCCACCCCAGCTCCCCTCCCAGCTGTGGGAGAATCTGGGAGCTGGGATTCCCTGGCTCACGCTGCCCTTTTCACCCTTACTCCCTTGGAGTGCTTGGATGTTCAGGAGGTGGCCTGGGACCAGGGTGAGGCTGTCCTCCTCTCTCATCAACTCCCTGCAGCGACAGAATGGACCGGGGCAACGTGTGATCCGGGAGGTGAACACCACCACTCGGGCATGTGCCCTCTGGGGCCTGGCTGAAGACAGTGACTACACAGTGCAGGTCAGGAGCATCGGCCTTCGGGGAGAGAGCCCCCCAGGGCCGCGGGTGCACTTCCGAACTCTCAAGGGTTCTGACCGGCTACCCTCAAACAGCTCGAGCCCAGGTGAGGGTCTCAGGTATTCCTTGCTCCCTAAAGCTTTGATTCTCTGGCTCTTTACCTGGTCTTTGGTCTCCTGTTTACTTCCCCAAAGCAAGCAGCCGTCTAGCTTAGATGAATAGAAGGATGATTTAATTCACTGTACTGCCAGAAAAGGAAGGAAAGCAGGTTGGCAGGGGACCGGGTATAGACAGGCTGGTAATGAATTCCTTGGGGGAAGGGCTTTTAAGCTTCCTTTTACCCAGCCTCAGTTCACAGCAGCTGCAGCCTGCATGAGTGAGTATCTGACCTGCAGCCCCCCGGCTTTTTGGTCTCTAACCACCTGTCCACCAACAGCTTCCCAGAGAGGGGCTACCAGTGACAACGCTGTGATGGGTCTTCCTTGGCTCTAATCCCCAGCGTCTCCAACCTTAACTGTCTGCACAGACATAGCTCTCTAGCTGCTCCCTGTAACCTGGGGTCCGTCTCCTTCCTTCTCAGGTGACATCACAGTGGAGGGTCTGGATGGAGAGCGACCTCTGCAGACGGGGGAAGTGGTCATCATTGTGGTGGTGTTGCTCATGTGGGCTGGTGAGTAAGCAGCTGGACAGGGGACCATGGATTGAGTGGGGCTCAGTGAAGGTGGGAGTTGGTGAAGGTTGTTGGGAGAAAGGGGGTGAGAGCAGTGGCGTGGGGAGATGTTTAGTTGAGAGGGATGGGCAGGAAAAGTTTGAAGAGAGGGAGAGGAGGCTTTGGGGAGCCCAGAGAGGATGATGAAGGTGGTGCCTGTGCATGGGGACCAGGAATTCAAAGATTTTCTTCTCGGATTTTCTAGAAACAGTGTGGGTATCTCACTGCCTTTCGAGGCTGTGAGTGGGGAGGTCAAGATCAAGGTTCAGATTGTATTGTTGTGTTTCAGCTGTAATTGGGCTATTCTGCCGTCAGTATGACATCATCAAGGACAATGACTCCAACAATAACCCCAAGGAGAAGGGGAAGGGACCGGAACAGAGTCCTCAGGGAAGGCCAGTGGGGGCGAGACAGGTGATGTGCGGCCAGAGAGGGAGGGAAGGGTGATTTTGCCTCTAGAAGCAGTAAGGGAAAGGGAGAAGGGCCACAGAGGGGCAAGAGAAGAGGGAGAATGGAAATTTGGGATGGAGGAGGCTATCGCCTTCCTGAAATGAGACTCAAGCCATCTTCTTTCACAGAAAAACTCACCCTCCATCAACACCATTGACGTATGAGTGAAGAAACAGAACCAGAAGACAGATGCACTAACATCTTGGGGATGGGGATGGGGTCAGGGAGAGCCCAAGATGGTGATTTGCCCAAGACTGAAGGATCCCACAGTCTCCCAGAGGGTAATGACACTCCCACAATCTCAGGCCTGGCATCCATTCTCTTTCCACTGTGAGCAGGGCCAGAAGGTAGGTCTGTTAGGGTCTGAGCCCCTAGACCTGGGGAGTGGATATCAGATGGGATATGTCCTTCCATCCCCCAGGTCCAGGAGAGAGTCACTTGTTCAACCCTATCCCATTAGGTCCCAAATGGGGCCCCCATTTCACCTGCATCAGAATCCTTGGCATCCCCAGCTGCCCCCACATCTTGCCTCTGGGTCTCAGAGAGGAGTGTTTCTGTGGGTACGCCACCTCCCCCAGCAAATAAAAGGAATTGTCTGGGCCTGGAGACAGATGCTGCACTGCACTACTCCAATGTCTTCCATGGAGCCTCAGGTGCGCCCCCTCTCACCTGGCAGCCCCTTCAGCTGCTGGTGATCTCACTCCTTGGACATTTTTCCAATAAAGTTTCTTGGACAAACTGGAGCCGACTGTATGGGATACTGTCTAATATGCTGAAAACATTTCTCCACTGTCTCTCCCCTGACTACAAGGGCCCTTCACACCACCACCAACTTGACAGGAGCAGACTCTTATTTGAAGGTGTTTGCTTTGATTCTCCAGCCTGGAATTGGGTGGAGCAGAGCCAGAAAGAGGCATAGAAAACCAAGGCCCTAGATCCTTTTCCTTTTTTGGGTGAGAAGGGGGAGCAGGAAAAAAAGAGGATATAAATTCTTCATGTACTAATGGAAACTAAGGTTATGGCACATGAGAGGGCCAGTAGCCTTTTTATCTTCACTGCCCACATCGGCAGCCCAGCTCCTCACCATTTATTCCTCTGATTTCATCAACCCTGAGCTAATTTTCAGAAAAGGACTGAACAGGGTCTTGGGACAAATGAAAGAACAGCTACACTAATGGATCCCTGGGTGCCAGGTGTTCCTCTCCCATGCATTTCTGTGCCTATTCTTCCCTGCCCTTGCTTTCCCTTTTGTCTGTATGTCTCTCTGTTCATTCGGTCAAAGTCAGTAATAATTGTGAAGAATAAATGAGTTTATATTCACTCTCGGCCATTATATCCAGAGGAGGATTCTGGAAATAAAACTGGGGTTGGAACTCTCTTGTCAAAATAATTATAATTTGGGGGACTTCCCTGGTGGCGCAGTGGTTAAGAATCCACCTGCCAATGCAGGGGACACAGGTTCGAGCCCTGGTCCGGGAAGATCCCACATGCCGTGGAGCAACTAAGCTCGTGCGCCACAACTACTGAAGCTCGCGTGCCTAGAGCCCATGTTCCGCAAGAAGAGAAGCCACCGCAGTGAGAAACCCGTGCACGAAAAGGAAGAGTAGCCCCCGCTGGCCGCAACTAGAGAAAGCCTGCGCACAGAAACAAAGACCCAAAACGCAGCCAAAAATAAATAAAAATTTAAAAAAACATTACTATTAACAAAAAAAAAAAAGAATTATAATTTGGGCTCTGGGGCCTACTTGTTTCCTGTGAAAATAGGGACTGTCCTCTACTTTTTCCTAAGTTCCACGGGGAGGTTGGTGCCAGTGAAAGAAACACCTGTTGACATTTGCAAGCACTCTGTGGGAAAGACTTCAGAACTGAGAATCTGTCTGGACAGCATATGCTACACTGTCTGGAAGGTAACAGTTTTCTCCACGTATGATCCTCCGGGAGGTGGCTTATGAATAACTGTCCTTTTTTGCATCTTGATCTCTCTGGTATGTTACAAGAAATTAGACCAATAATTCTGAAAGGGACCCCAATCGAAACAAAGATCAAGAAGTCAGTCAGTATCTTTTAAACCTAACCAAGCTCCACCCCCGGGTTTCACAAGACTACACCTGTCAGGTGAGCCAAGCTCTGGTCTGCCCTCTGCCCTAAACCATAAAGCATCCTGATCTAAGCAGCAGTCTTAAACTCACCATTTTCCATTTCAAAAGTAGGGTGTTTTACCTCTCTCTGACCACTGCTTCCGAAGACTCTGGATACATCATCATTTCTGGGGATAGGAGTGTCACAGGGTATGTAGTAGCATGGGATGGAGATAGGGAGCTAGAAGTTAAGAAGGAATACAAAGGGTGTTTAAATGCACCATCTCTGAGTCGAATCCCAGTCCCGTCCTTAACGCACTATGTTAGCTAAGGCAAGTGACCCCTCTAATCCTGAGTCTCATGTTATGTAAAATGGGACTAATAATGCTATCCCCTTCAAAAGGTGGCTTTGAGATTAAAGGAGACAATGCATGTGCAACACTTTGCACGGTACCTGGCAGACACATACTGAGTATTCCCTGTTACCCATCGTTATCAGCCTTGTGATCCTGTGCAAGTTACATAACCTATTTAGGATCAATTCCGTCAACTGTAAAAGGCCTATAATAGCAACTACCCTGCTTTCCTCCAGGGTTGTGTAGATTAAAAGAAGGCACTCTGGGCTTCCCTGGTGGCGCAGTGGGTGAGAGTCCGCCTGCCGATTCAGGGGACACGGGTTCGTGCCCCGGTCCGGGAAGATCCCACATGCCGCGGAGCGGCTAGGCCCGTGAGCCATGGCCGCTGAGCTTGCGCGCCCGGAGCCTGTGCTCCGCAACGGGAGAGGCCACAATAGTGAGAAGCCCGCGTACCGCAAAAATAAAAAAAAATAAAAAAAGAAGGCACTCAGCCACGCTTACGTACATCGAACAGCTAGAGAGACTACGATTACGTAGGACCCCGGAGATTGCGGAAGGCTTGTGGGCGTGGCTGGAGTTTGGGTTTGCATGCCACGATGGGATTGGTCGAGGAGAGAATTCATCAAGCCCTCTGCGCGCGTGGGGTCCCGCCCTAGACCTCACTGCGGCTGCGCGGGTTCTGTTTTGCTTCGCTGCGAACCTACGCGGTGACCTTGCGACGCGTGTCGCGCTCAGGTCGCTTCTGCGTCAGCGGCTGCCGCTGCGGCTGCGTGGCGGGTTGTCCAGGTAACCACGGGAGTTGTCCGCTGTCTGTTGGCATCTGAGAGACAGGTGTTCGTCATGCAGTTGAAGCACCTGAGGACCCTGCTGAGCCCTCAGGTGAGGAGTCGCGTGCTTCTTACCTCCCTCGCCCGCCTTAATGTTGCAAGAAGAGTGGGGGACTGAAGTTTAAAAACGTTGAGCGCCTACTGTGTGCAGAAGACCGAAGGCTATAGTTGTGATTCGGATTCTGCTACGTCCATAGAGTGTTGCGTAGGTGAGATGGAGTGCTGAGCACCGTAGCTTTCACTTCGTTCCATTAACGAATCGGTTGTGTACCAGGTCCCATGGTGGGGCTCCAGGGGATCCAGAACTTGCTCAGCTGTTGCCCCTGCCTTCAAGAGGTTCGTACTAGAGGCAGAGGCGCACGTGTAAACAACGAACATTAATCTACACCTCTCGAATGAGCGCTTTAGGTGTAAGCCCCACCTAAAGGAGTGCAAACGACCACACCGTTCGTTCTGATGGTGAAGATCTCAGATTCAGAAGAGGCTGGACACTGAGGGAGGAGCCCTAGAACATGGTGAAGAAAGGCTGGGTTTCGGAGTCAGGAGGCCAGAATTCAAGTCCTAGCGCCCCACTACTTTAAATAAATGATGTGATGCCCCTGACTTTAGCCTTTATCACACAGGCTCTCTGAGCACTCACCCAAACTTCTACATTTGGAAAACGGGAGTAATAATAATCGCAGCCTTAGGGGGTTAGGGGGAAGAATTAAAGGAAGTAGTATACACAAGAGAACGTTGTGAACTGAAAAGCAGCGTGAAAACTGATAGACGAGAGAAGGACATTCAAAATGCAAAGGACAAAATAATAGAAAGCTAATAAGAATATCTGTCATAACTGAATGTTTAAGGTGTACCAGGGCAGCATAAGTAAAGAAGCTAGTGTTGTGGATTATGGAGTCAGACACACATGGGTTTAAATCTTGGTTCTGCCACTTAAACTGTGTTTGTAAACTTGAGCAAATTACTTAACCTTTCTGTGCCTCAGTTTCCCCATCTGTAAAAGATGCATAATAATAGCTTCTACCTCAGTTATGAGATTAAATGAGATAATGCGTATCAAGCACTTAGCAAAGTGCCTAGTCCATGCTTGTTAAAGGTTAGCTATTATTCTGTTCTCTACCTCATGTAATCCTCGCTACAGTCCTGTGAGGTACGTATTGTAGAGAAAGGAGAATTGATTGATTATGAGAATCAGGAAGGCTTCACAGAGAATGTGGCTTTAAGAGAATAGAAGGAAATTAGAACAAAAGAGAGGTGTGCTCATTGCTCAGTAAACTGTTCTCTGAATCTGTATTTCTAAAATTCTTTTACCCTAATGGAATAATTGGAAATGAAATCTTCCTTCAATCTTTCAAAATAAGATGATGTCATGATGCAGGTAAGGGTTGAATGCCCAGGATTGGGCAAAATGATTAAGGAAGATGATTGGCAATAATTGATAAGCCCTCTACCCTCCTAACCTAATTTAGTCAAGAGTTGGAGGGGGCTAAAGGTGGTGGTGTGGCTATTTTCTGACTCCAGTTTGAGGACTTTGATGAAAAATGCCTTTTTTACCTCTGACTTTGGAAGTGGGTAGTTTAGGAGTAAAAATTAACAATGTTTTAAGCCAGGGCTGTAGAGCCCAAGTAGTTAAACAGTTGGAGCAGAAATTAAATTTTTTATTTCAAGGAGGGAAATCCTTAGTGCAGAACCACAGACCACCAGGGCTGGTGGTGGAAGGGACAGACATGGCAAGAATAATTCACTGGGAGTTGATCGCTTCTAACTTGGGCTTCTGTGAAGTGGATTGTTAAGGAAAAAAAAAGACAAAAACCAAAGTGGCATTGTTTATCCTAAGTCACAACTCTGATTATTTTAATTCCCATTCCAGAACTTTCACTGTCTCTCCCTTTCCTACCAAATAAGCCCAAACTCAGCCTAGCTTCAAAGACCCTTGTTGAACTGGCCTCTTGTCTGTTTTTCCTGACTTACCTCCTCTATTCTGCTATTTACAGTATAGTTTCAGCTAAATTAAATTACTATTTATTGACCAGAACCTGCCATTGCTCATGCCATTCCTTCTACCTCAGGTAATTTCCCTACCTAACTGTATCCATTCTTCAAAGCTTAATGTTGATCATTTAAGTGGAAAATTATCTCAGACTTTTCCAAACTATTACAGTGCTTTATATGTGCCTCTCTTATGGGGCTTTTCCCATTTTTTGTACCATCTTATTAGATCCTTGGGCAGGGACCATGTTTTGCTCTTTGTCTCTCTCTTAGCCCTTGGCCAAGTGCCTTTTTTTATTAAGGTACTCAAAAAACATTAATTGAATGAATGGCTAAAGACCAAAACTTTGCATTTATTTCAGTAGCAGACCTGGGGAATGAGGGAATAAGGAGGCCACTGCAGGGACACATTGGTACAGTTGATTTTCCATGTCACCTCTTAGTGCATTTGCATTATGGGTTTCTAGAAGCACTTTGTTCTCACCATCCGGGGCTCTGTGGCCTTGGAGACCTGGACGGATTATGGGGATCTCTTTGTTTTAAGGACTGTGCTAGAAGGAAAGTTGACCAGAGTCACACTAGAAGTAATGGAACTAGAAATGCTTTTGGCGTTCTAGACCAGCACCTGGGTTTATTTTTGCCCCTTTGCTTCTGCAGGATGGAGCTGCAAAGGTCACCTGCATGGCATGGTCCCAGAACAATGCCAAATTTGCTGTCTGCGCAGTGGACCGAGTGGTGTTGCTGTATGATGAACATGGGGAGCGAAGAGATAAATTCTCCACCAAACCAGCCGACATGAAGGTGAAGGGAACGTTCATGTGTACCTTAATCTGTTGATGGGACCCTATAAGTCTAGAAAACTTCCTATCCTGCTTCCTAGCCACAGGCATAGGAAATGGCCCGCCCTTCCTTTTCTCAGTATAAAGCCCTCAAGCCCACTACAGTCACACAGGCACCTTTTCTTCGTTTTTTTTCTTTTTGTAGATTAGAGCACAGTATTCTTTTTTTATATATCAAAATTTATTTATTTATTATTTATTTATTTGTGGCTGCGTTGGGTCTTCGTTGTTCCGTGAGGGCTTTCTCTAGTTGTGGCGAGCAGGGGATACTCTTCGTTGCAGTGTGTTGGCTTCTCATTGTGGTGGCTTCTCTTGTTGTGGCTCACGGGCTCTAGGCGCACAGGCTTCAGTAGTTGTGGCTCGCGGGCTTAGTTTCTCTGCGGCATGTGGGATCTTCCCGGACCAGGGCTCGAGCCCATATCCCCTGCATTGGCAGGCAAATTCTTAACCACTGTGCCACCAGGGAAGTCCACCTTTTTTTCCCTTTTAAGGATACTCATTACTTCTTTTTCTTTCCTTTTTTCTTTTTGACTCTTAGTATGGCAGGAAGAGCTATATGGTGAAGGGCATGGCTTTTTCTCCTGATTCCACCAAGATTGCCATAGGACAGACTGACAACATCATCTATGTCTACAAGATTGGAGAAGATTGGTGAGGATAGAGATTGGGAGATGGGGTGTCCCAGAGAAGAAGGGAAAGGCAGGAAGAAATGCCTCACTGGGAAGGGGGGAATAGAGAGGTTGAGGAGCCAGCTGGGGCTTGGAAGGCAGAGGCCCTCTGGAGTCCGTTGTTGTAGCTTCCCTACCTTTGCATGCACCACGTGTTCTATGATCCCATCCCTGGAAGAGTCAGTCTTAGATCAACAAGGAGGCCCTGTGAGATCCTGGGGAGCCTGGAGTGATGTTTTGTCTTTGTTATTCTTCCAAAGCTACTCAGGCTCCTTTGAGGGCTTCTATGGAGTGGTAGGAAACACTAGCGGGCCAGGGAAGGTATCTACAATTCCTCCCCTCCCCCAGCATCATTTGTGCCCGTTTATTCATGGAAGTGGTTTGTAATATGCGTCCCTCCTTTTATTTGACAGGGGTGACAAGAAAGTCATCTGTAACAAGTTCATCCAGACGGTAAAGTTCAAACCAGTCCCTGGGAGATTAGGATGAACAAGCATGTATCAGTATATCCGCTTATAAATACAACGAGAAGTTGTCTTTGTTAACATCTGGCTCTGACTTTTCCTACTGTGTGAATGGTACTGCCTGGCTGCTCATCCCCCTGTGCTTTCCTCCTTAGAGCCCAGTTGTGTCCCCTCCTCTCCTTCCCTACAGGTGGTTGGAGTGGTGGCATGTGGTGGGATGTTCAGGCTCAGGTTGTTATCAAAGTGCTAACATACATAGACAGGTTTATCCTTTTCATTCTTTCTTTCTTACAGAGTGCTGTTACTTGTCTGCAGTGGCCAGCAGAATACATCATTGTCTTTGGACTGGCTGAAGGGAAGGTAAAGGAGGGAAGAGAAATACAGGAGATATTGTGCATGGGGATAATGGTTCTGGAAAGAGGTATATGGTTAATCTTCTCCCTTAGGGTCAAGTTGTGTACTGGGGTGACTACCCAGGGAACAGTTTTTGTTTTTTTCTTTTTCTTTCCTTAGGACCTGGGTGAAATTGAAAGTAGCCTAACCAGACTTTTGTCCATTCTCCCATTTTCAGGTTCGTTTGGCAAACACCAAAACTAATAAATCATCTACCATCTATGGGACAGACTCTTACGTGGTGTCCCTGACAACGAAGTGAGTAAGGAAGAGCAGTATCCCAAAAGCTTGGAAATGGTAGGAAAAGCTATAGGGGACTCTGGACTGGGGGACCATAGTATGAAAGATGGAGAGGGCTGGTAGCAGGAACCGCAGGTAGGGTAGTGTTTGACAGACAAAGGGGACTTTCTTGTTGAGACAGGATGCTCTAATGTCTTCCTGTATTTCTCTCCTTTCCTCCTTTTCCCCTTTTTTAGTTGCTCTGGGAAAGGAATTCTCTCTGGTCATGCAGATGGCACCATTGTTAGGTACTTCTTTGATGATGAAGGCTCTGGAGAGTCACAGGTATGAATAAAGGATGCTCTGGAATGGGGGAGAAGGAAATCCCAAGAACTCTCCGAGAGGAGGTTGGACATCTAAGGACTTTAGATCATGGTGCTGGGAGAGGAGGCTAGAGGAATGAGACCTCAGGCAGAGAGACACCTGGCTGAGGCCACAGAGAGGATTTGTTTTTCGGAGGCCAGAGCTTAATATTTATGGGAAAGGATGAATCAGGTGGAAGGGACCTTGAGGCAAAGAGAAATAAAGACTCCGAGGGTAATGAAAAGTGAAAATTATTCTCATTTATGTAAAATATATATTTATGTATATAAATTCATAGAAAAAAAGGGTTGTTTACTCTTGAGAGGGAAAATATGGGGGATTAAAGGAAGGTTCATGTTTTAATCTATGTAATTCTCTATTGCTTGAATCATTTATGTTAAGAATTACTTGTGTAATCATTAAATGTATCCCTCCTGAAATAAAGGGGCCATATGCTCCCTGTGGGCCTATATGGTATTGGTTAATGTGTAGGACAGATTCCTTTGGGGGGGCCTTATTAGGTGAATATTAAAGATCTGCAGACACACGTATTTTGAGGTTCCCTCTTGAACACAAGATCAGTAAGTGTGTATATATGTCATAAAAGATGTGTGCGTGAGTGTAAGACAGAAAGATAATTTGTGACGTCTTCGGGTTAAGATGTGTTAGGGTGGGAAAGTGTTGGGAGAAAGATTCCTGCAGAGCAGGGTTGTCAGAGTGAGTGTGTCAGATGCTAGGAATGAGAAGTTTCTGAGGTGGAGTCCTCAGAGTCAGAGTGATTGAAACCCTCTACTTCTGTCTTAGGGGAAGTTGGTGAACCACCCATGCCCACCCTATGCCTTGGCTTGGGCAACCAACAGCATTGTGGCTGCAGGCTGTGATCGGAGGATTGTGGCCTATGGAAAGGAAGGCCACGTGCTACAAACTTTTGACTATAGCCGTGACCCTCAGGAACGGGAGTTCACCACAGCTGCAGCAAGTCCTGGGGGCCAGTCTGTTGTGCTGGGAAGTTATGACAGGTGGGTCTCCTTTCCAGTTGCAGCTTCTGCCTGCTTTCCCTGTGTACACTCTTCTTTAGTCCAGTTTTGCTTCTCAGCCAGAGTGGGAGACTGGATCAGAATCAAGTGATTCTTAGGTTTTAATTCGTGCACTTTCCTCTTCCTGTTCCTACCGTCCATTGGCGTGTCGGCAGTTCCAAGGTGCACCATGCTCTTGTTGTGTCTCTGCCTCTCCCCGGGGTTCCACAGCAGCATTCATCTCCACTTTCTTTGTGCTCCCTTTGCCCCTTTTCAGACCACTGGCTTAGTGTTTATCACATTATATTATAGTTTGGTGTTTGTATCTAACTGGTTAAATTGAAGAGCCCTTGAGAAGAGGGCCTATTATTCTCTTTTTTTTTAAGTCTCCAGGGCCTAGATTAGCATCTAGTATATAATACGTGCTCAAATGTTTGGTGAATGAATGAATGAATGAATGATGGAACGGTGAATAAATAGCTAGAGTCTGGGTTCCATCTCTTCCTTGGAGCGCTTTTAACCCCAGCTTTGTCAGTCCTGTCTTTCTGTCCCCTTCAGTCTCATGTGTGTCTGTCTCTTCCTTTCTTTCTTCTCTGACTCCTACCATTTCTCTTTTCTTTTTCCATATTTCTCTATCGCTAACAGCTCATTTTTCTCACCAGCCACAATCTCTTTTTATTTTCTCCACTCCTATCTCTCTTACCTCATTTTACTTTTGACTTGATTTTCCCAATTTACTTCCTTTGAACACTTTTGTCCTCTCCTACTACACCTCCCAACTTGTCTGTTCTCTTTTATTTCCTCTGTTCTCTGATGTAGCAAGACTAATTTCCTTCCGTTACAGGCCCATTTTCAGTTTTTCTCAGCCTCCAACTCTTCTAAAAGCCACATACTTAATTTCAGACTTCGGGTACTCAACTGGAGCCCTCGAAGAAGCATCTGGGAAGAGGCAAAGCCCAAGGAGATTGCCAACTTATACACCATCACTGCCTTGGCCTGGAAGCGGGATGGCTCACGACTCTGTGCGGTGTGTGACTAGTAACCCCTTTCTGCTTTGGTGACTTTTTTCAAATTAAGAAAAATCCCACCTATCCTAAAGCACCCTCTCCTGACACTAGAGAATGTCCTCTTCCCTTTTGACCACAACCTAAAACTCTGACGTTACAGGGGAAAGAGAAATGCATACCTTATTGGAGGCCACATGGGACAAGAGTTTTATAGGCAGGGATGATTTCTCCCTTATATCCCATCACTATGTGATGCTCTTGAGTCCTGCAATTGCCACCTCTTTCCTGCTGGTACTTCCAAAAACTACCAGCCCTTTTACTGCCAACTCTTCTGTAGGTTCTAGAACCTAGGATTTGAGAGTATCTCTAAATACCCTCTACATGCCTACGTACTGTGTGTGTTACCCTTCATGCTGTCACTTTCCCTCCAGGGCACACTCTGTGGTGGAGTGGAACAGTTTGACTGCTGCCTCCGAAGGAGCATTTACAAGAATAAGTTTGAGCTGACGTATGTGGGACCTAGCCAGGTAAGCGGCTGACAGCCTGCCACACTGAGATTTTGCCATGGCTCACTCATCCTTGTAGTACTTCCCTGCGGTCTGGCCTCAGCACAGAGTCAAATCAACCTCCGGCAGAGCTGTTCTGAGGAATAGAATGTGTCAGGGCAACTCTCTGGCAACTTTCCTGCTATAGTTCTTACAGCTTATTGTAAGAAAAGGATTAACCACCAGGTTTAAGGGGTACAGAGATTGCCATTTATACCTTCCTGGTTTAAAACTTCACTGCCTATAGGATGGCAACTGGGGAAGTTGATAAATAGGATTATAATTCTGAATTCTTTTGTTCTAAGGCCTCTGAACTCACTGTGTATGATGTTGCAAGCTCATTTCTTAGTTTCTGAGCCCACTTTTCTCTTTTCTCTACCTCCACCCTCCTTTCCTTCATTTATTATTCATTGATTCCTTTAGTCTTCCATTTTCTCCAGAAATATTTATCCATTCTTTATGTGTCAGCACTGTTAAGCATTGAGAATTCAAAGATAGTTATCTGTAATACATTGTCCCTTATTTGAGAAGATCGTTTTAGCAAAGGAGACAGACATATCAGAAAATAATACAGCACACTGTGGTAAAGTTATCATAAAAGTTTGTACAAAGAGCTACAGGAACATAGGGAGAGTGATTGGTTTAACCCAGTGGAACTTTCAGAATCGTATGTATTATAAACATCAAAAGAGATAATATATTAAAGTATTTCATAAATAGTAAAGCATTATGTAAATGTGAGGTGTCCCTTTTACCAAGGATATCCTAGGCCAGGCAAGGAAAAAAGATGATACTTTGTTTAGTTAGCCCTGTGAAGGTGGGCGAAGGGCACAGCATGTTCACCCCTCTTTCGGATTGGGGGAAGCCTGGGGAGCTCAGACTCGTCTCCTGCCAAGGTGATTGTGAAGAACCTCTCATCGGGGACCCGAGTGGTACTCAAGTCACACTATGGCTATGAGGTGGAAGAGGTGAAAATCCTGGGAAAAGAACGCTACCTGGTGGCCCACACGTCAGACACACTGTTGCTGGGGGACCTGAACACTAATCGCCTTAGTGAGGTAGGAACCAAAAATGGAGAGGTGGGGATGGGGCGTCCTGAGGTGCTACTCAGGCAAGCCAGAGTCCCTGGGGGAAGATCTCCATGGGAAGCTCTAACATTCTGGTGTTGGGGACCTGGCTTCAGGGGATGAGACCCGGGAGGCTTAGAATCCCGGAATATGAATCACCGTTGTTGGACTGTTTGTACACCATCTCCCAGAAGCATAGGGACTAGGGCAAAATCTGACATAGCATCTCTTTTGTGCAATGTCAAAGCCTCCCCCAACTCCATCTCTCTGCATCCCACCCTGTTCTTTCAGCATCGTCTTGGATAGTTATCCACATTGTCCCTTATGTCTTTTCCCCCCTTAACAGGTAGCTTGGCAGGGATCTGGTGGCAATGAGAAGTATTTCTTTGAAAATGAAAATGTGAGTAGAGCTTGATTCACCATCACTGTCCTGATAAGCCTCCTTCTAGCTTCTGTGTAGCAGGATGGCAAGTGGCAAGGGGTTGAGAAAACAGCAGATAAAGTGGGAGGGTGAAATAGGCAGAGGAATAGAATAAACAGAAAGGTGGGTGTCACTTTGAACTCATGGTACACCTCCCTCGACTGTTTTTCTCTTTCTTCATGTAATCTTTCCACTGTATAACAATTCCGTTCACCCCCAGGTATGCATGATCTTCAATGCTGGAGAGCTAACCCTGGTGGAATATGGGAGTAATGATACCCTGGGTTCTGTACGTACTGAATTCATGAACCCCCATCTCATCAGGTAACCCCACAAGGTTCTCTAAATTTTTGAAACCCAAAAGAATTCCTTTTGACTTCTATCTCCTATATCCTCAGGTTAATCTAAAATCTTCATCCCGTATGGTATTTCAGAGCTCCTATTAAACATCCCAGCTACCTAAGCCCATTTTGCCTCACCTGACCCTTCATGTTTCAGTGTCCGTATTAATGAGAGGCGCCAGCGAGGAACGGAGGATAATAAGAAATTGGCTTATCTTGTTGATATTAAGACTATTGCTATAGGTGAGTAAGACTCTCTCATAATTGTAATAACAAAATAGATGTTTATAAAGCACTTCCACGTCACAGGATTGTGTGCAGTGGAGAATCCGGGAATCTGAGAGGCATCGGGTAAATGTGTGACCTCATTCTTACAGGGGATATGTGAAATGTTTAAATCCATATGTCTATATCTAGAAGTCTAGATACAGATGCATTGGTATGTATAGGCCTGCCCATACAATTATTCACGTTCTCTAGGCATATATCTCAGGGCTGGAAAATTGTGAATTGTAGAAAAGAACCATTAGCAAATTTAAGAATTTTCCTGTTTAGACTTCATAGGATCACAGATTCTTAGAACTGGAAGGGGCCTTACTTTCTGTATAGTTTGTCATTAATAAGTAGTGATGACAAACTTTATGTGCATTTCACAAATGTTCACATTTATAAATTGTACTGTATATATTAATAGTTAATCTTTTATCATGGAATGTTTTAAGCACAGGAAAAAAGTATAAAGAATAGCATGGTATTCTCTAAAAAGTTTAGAGAATAACATATCCAGGTAGTGTAGGTATTAAGAACAGGGCTCTGGAGTCAAATCTCCCCACTTCTCTACTTACTACCTGTGTAATCTTAGGTAAATTACTTCACCTTTCTGTATCTCAATTTCATCTACAAAATGTACCTCATCTACAAAATGGGGATAAAAATAGGACCTACTTCATATGAAAAGCACTTAGACTAGTGCCTAGTATATAATAAGTGCTTAATAAATGTTAGCTGTTCATAATAATGATATTATTATTACTTGTGTACCCATACCCAGTTCTGTCAAATCCTCACATTTCATTATTTTTACCTTGGATCTTTTCTCTCTTCTCTCTTGATGGACATTTGTTAGTTTTTCACTGATACAGTATTTCAGTTCTCTAAGGTTTATACCCAGCATGGAATTGCTGAATCATGAAAGAGGTACATCTTCAATTTCACTAAAATATTTCCAGATTGCTCTCTGAAGAGGTTGTACCAATTTACATTCCCACCAGCAGTCACA
Source organism: Grampus griseus (assembly GCF_964374135.1). NCBI lineage: Eukaryota > Metazoa > Chordata > Mammalia > Artiodactyla > Delphinidae > Grampus > Grampus griseus. The sequence goes on along the minus strand of NC_139009.1, from coordinate 20,938,311 downwards.
GTTCCACTTCCTCTCCAGTGCTTGAAATTGCCTGACTTCATTATTTGGCTCAATCTGATGTATATGAAAATATATTTCATTGTTTTCATTTGTTTGTTCATTTGTTTATTGGCCATTTGGATTTCTTCTGTGAATTGCCAGTTCACATCCATTGCCTATTTTTAAAATTAGGTTGTCTTTTCTTTATTTACGTGAAGGAGTTCTGTGTGTGTGTGTATAGGCTTTGATGATTATTTGCATTGCAGCTGTTGTCTCAGCCTGTGGCTTGTCTTTTCTCTCCTTTTCAGCATTTCTTAGTATTTAGACATTTTTAAGTTTAATGTAGTCCATTTTATCACTTTTTTTTTTTACTGAAGTATAGTTCAATTTACAGTGTTGTATATACCACTTTTTAATAAATAGTTTGTGGGTTTTGAGGTCTTATTTAAGAAATCCCTCCCTACTCCCTCCTGTATTTTGGCATTTAAAATTTTGCTTTTTACCTGGAATTTATTTTTGTGCATAATGTGGGTAGGAATCTAATTTTATTTTTTTTCCATATGTTTAACCATTGCTCGAAAGTCCATTCTTCGCTCACTAGTATGTAATGTCATCTCTCATAAATCAGGTTTCCATATACATATGGGTCTGTTCTTAAGATATTTTTACATTTCATGAACTTTCTATTTCACATGAAGTTGCTGAGCTCAGAAATGTAAGTATCTATAATAGAAATAATAATACAGTCCAGTGGCTTAAGTTCTAAGTTCCAGTGGCCTAAGTTCTCTCAGCAGTAATGAGCTGTGAGATTTTGGACAAGTCACCTCTCTCTGTAGGTCTTATCTTCAATGTACATTGACAGAGTTCTTCTCTTAACCATTTTGGGTCATCGACCCCTTTGAGTGTCTAATTAAAAGCATAGATCCTTTCCCAGAAAAATATCTACATGCATAATTTTGTGTGTAATTTCAGGGTGCTCACAGAAATAGGGTCCCCACAGCTCTAGCATTCAATGGTTGTACTTATAATCGGGGCATTAAAACATGGATTTATCATTTTGCTTTTTAATTAAAGGAAAATTCATTTTTAAGTTGGTCTTCCCAGTAGTGGACATCTGCTGGCATTTGGTCTTCAGCTTAAGCGTAGGTAACAAAAGCAGGCACATTGCTTGTTGATAATGTATATCAATAAGACCTGTGAATGGGCTTTGTTCAAAAGACTCCCTGAAAGCACCCTAGCCAACCTTGAGTGGTCTGTTCTAAGCATGACTGTTTCTTATATTGCCTATGAAATTCAGACCAAACTAATATTCATCGTCTGCACTGACCAGCCTAACTTTAGTTAGAGGTTCCTCCTATTTTGTCTGTGTGCCTTCACCACTCTTTATCCCTAAGTGTTCTTATATCACTGCCAGTCAGATATGCAGGTAACTCCTTGGAGCACGTATGATCACCAGGGTCATTTCGTTCATCAGCTTTCTCTCACTGGTGTGTTTGCTCTAATTGTGGTTCATCATGAGAACAGAAGCCAGTTGCTCCATAGTTCTGACCTGCTCTGAGACAACTCCAAGAGTCCCAGAGAAGAATCACATTTCTTGATGAGTCTGGATCTTTTGAGTTAATAACTGCAGAGTTAAACAAAACCTCTATAATTTTAGAAGAAATACAGCATCTTAGCAAAGTTATGTTGTACTGCCCATTTACATTCCTGAGTGACATTCTCTAGACTAATGCAACATTCTTAAAGCCAGACTTTCACAGGCCACCTCATACCTTGTATGTGATTAACCCTGTTTCCTTTACTCTCTAGTGGACCTGATTGGTGGCTACAACATTGGCACCATCAGCCATGAGAGCCGTGTGGATTGGCTGGAACTTAACGAGACTGGGCACAAGCTTCTCTTCAGGGACCGGAAACTTCGTGTGAGGAGGGTTGCTAAGGCCTTAGCCATAGACTGGTCCATAAAGGATGTGGTACTAGCTGCCAGCAGGGACTGTGGGAGGCAGGATAGGACATAATTTCTTGGGGCTATGCCATTAGCATAGCAAAAGGCACAGAAGAATCAACATTCTTTGTATCTGCTATCACCACCCATCCCATTTTACCCTTCAGGAGGCTGTGTCATGATGGCACCGAAGTCAAGAGAGGAATTTGGGAGTTGATGTCTCTCTTAATATTCACAAATCATATTTGTGAAACATCCTCATGAAACATCCTTACGCCTGCATTCCTCTTCCTCACGCCTAGCTGACCTTAACCCACACCTACTGCTCCAGTGCTCTTCAGCTACACTTATCTGATGGCACTGAAGCTGGCTTGAGGACAGTCTCCCCCTAGCCCCTTATTGATTCTGATCTCAATATGGTACCACCAAAGAGTTCAACCTCAGGGGCAAAAGGGACTCTCTGGTGATTTTTTGTTTCATTTTCATTGTGATGCGAAAGCCATCACAAATTTCCAGACCATTTAATTTGACTGGTGCCCTTACTTGTGTAATCCAGGCTGGTAACTCTGGCCCAGAGTTATTCTAAGAATGAAAGTCTGGGACTTCCCTGGCGGTCCACTGGTTAAGACTCCACACTTCCACTGCAGGGGGTGCAGGTTCGATCCCTGGTCAGGAACTAAGATCCCACATGCCTTGCAGCGCAGCGAAAAAAAAGTCTGACCTTCACCTAACTTAAATTCCTAGAGTGTAGACCTTTGCTCTTTTGATCATCTCTTATTTGGCCAGAGTCAGAATATGTCAACTCAGCATAAACTTGAAGGGATTATAGTTGAAGATGAGTAAGCTTTGAAATTTAGCATGTACGTGACTGGTGGGTTAGCTTACCACATTTCACCATTAGGAAAATTGTCAAGATGAGAAGACACCCATATCTCCTTTTAATTGTGCTATCTACTTCTTCCTCCTTCAGTTGCACCTATATGATATTGAAAGCTGCTCTAAGACAATGATCCTCAACTTCTGCTCCTATGTGCAATGGGTCCCAGGAAGTGATGTGCTGGTAGCTCAGAACCGAAACAACCTGTGTGTGTGGTACAACATTGAGGCACCTGAGAGAGTCACCATGTCCTCTATCAGGGTATGTTGACATCAGGGCACCTCAGCCATAGTGTTGAGCTGATTAATTAGAACCTGAGTCGGCTCTGAAGTCTGCTTGGTTTCTCTGCCCACCACTCATAATCTCTTTAATGGAGTTGGCAGGTGACGCTTAGACTCCTTCCCACAGTGGACCAGGCCCCAGAGCCATCCTTGTTCAGATTCCTGACATTATATTAGACCCTTGGAGTATGGGTCTCTATTATAGTGGGAATTCACCAAGTCATAACATGAAGTTCCCTTAGGCTGGAAGATCCCCAACAGGAGGAGTAGTTCCATATCACCTCCTTGTGTGCTGATTCTCTGGTACAAAAGCCATTCATAGTTCCATTTTTTTAAGACTGCTGATCAGACCCTCTCTCCTATCCCATAACAACGTCACACACACAAGTAGTATTCCAAAATCCGGGAGGAGCCTATGCAAACAGAGAAGGCTAGGATGGTAGGCTAGGATGACTGGTGTGGGTGTGGGTAGAGCACTTGATACTTCCTTTTTGTTCTTTCTATATCTCTTTTTTTCTCCTTTTTTGCCTCATTTTAGACTGATTAAGATTGAGTTTTTGTGGGGGGATTGGGGGGTTGTCCTTTTCTAAATACTCTTCAGAGTATTTAGAGTACTCTTTAGATCAGAAGGTTATACATCCTATTTCTATAGCAGTTACCCTTAAAAGTTCACCATGTATTTAAATTAACAAAGTCTAAAGTTAATCAGCATCTAACCGCCCCCCCCGCACTGCAAACAATACAAGGACCCTAAAAGATTAAATGGGATTACCTCCCCTTTGCCACTGTTGTCTAGTATTTTGGTTCCCTTCTGTTATCCCCAAAGTTAGACATTATTATTTTATACACACAAAATTTGTATAGATTTACCGTCATAGTGCCAGTTTCTCTGTTCAACTTTTCCTTTTTCATTGCTGATCTTCTCTCTGGAGTTACTTTTCTTCCTCTTCTTGAAGAATATCATTTAGAAGTTTCTTTTTTTTTTCTTTTTGAATTTTATTTTATTTTTTATACAGCAGGTTCTTATTAGTCATCCGTTTTATACATATTAGTGTATACATGTCAATCCCAATCTCGCAATTCATCACACACACACACACCCCACTTTTCCCCCTTGGTGTCCATACGTTTGTTCTCTACATCTGTGTCTCTATTTCTGCCCTGAAAACCGGTTCATCTGTGCCAATATTCTAGGTTCCACATATATGCGTTAATATACAATATTTGTTTTTCTCTTTCTGGCTTACTTCACTCTGTATGACAGTCTCTAGATCCATCCACGTCTCTACAAATGACCCAGTTTTGTTCCTTTTTATGGCTAATATTCCATTGTATATATATACCACATCTTCTTTAATCCATTCGTCTGTCGATGGGCGTTTAGGTTGTTTCCATGACCTGGCTATTGTAAATAGTGCTGCAATGAACACTGGGGTGCATGTGTCTTTTTCAGTTATGGTTTTCTCTGGGTATATGCCCAGTAGTGGGATTGCTGGATCATATGGTAATTCTGTTTTTAGTTTTCTAAGGAACCTCCATACTGTTCTCCATAGTGGCTGTATCAATTTACATTCCCACCAACAGTGCAAGAGGGTTCCATTTTCTCCACACCCTCTCTAGCATTTGTTGTTTGTAGATTTTCTGATGATGCCCATTCTAACTGGTGTGAGGTAATACCTCGTTGTAGTTTTGATTTGCATTTCTCTAATAATTAGTGATGTTGAGCAGCTTTTCATGTGCTTTTTGGCCATCTGTATGTCTTCTTTGGAGAAATGTCTATTTAGGTCTCTGCCCATTTTTTGATTGCGTTGTTTGTTTTTTTTAATATTGAGCTGCATGAGCTGTTTATATATTTTGGAGATTAATCCTTTGTCCGTTAATTCGTTTGCAAATATTTTCTCCCATTCTGAGGGTTGTCTTTTCGTCTTGTTTGTAGTTTCATTTGCTGTGCAAAAGCTTTTAAGTTTCATTAGGTCCCATTTGTTTATTTTTTATTTCCATTACTCTAGGAGATGTATCATAAAAGATCTTGCTGTGATTTATGTCAAAGAGTGTTCTTCCTATGTTTTCTTCTAAGAGTTTTATAGTGTCCAATCTTACATTTAGTCTCTAATCCATTTTCAGTTTATTTATTTATTTTTTTCAGTTTATTTTTGTGTATGGTGTTAGGGAGTGTTTTAATTTCATTCTTTTACATGTAGCTGTCCAGTTTTCCCAGCACCACTTATTGAAGAGACTGTCTTTTCTCCATTGAATATCCTTGCCTCCTTTGTCATAGATTAGTTGACCATAGGTGCATGGGTTCATCTCTGGGCTTTCTATCCTGTTCCATTGATCTATATTTCTATTTTTGTGCCAGTACCATATTGTCTTGATTACTGTAGCTTTGTAGTATAGTCTGAAGTTAGGGAGTCTGATTACTCCAGCTCTGTTTTTTTCCCTCAAGACTGCTTTGGCTATTCGGGGTCTTCTGTGTCTCCATACAAATTTTAAGATTTCTTTGTTCTAGTTCTGTAAAAAATGCCACTGGTAATTTGATAGGGATTGCATTGAATCTGTAGATTGCTTTGGGTAGTATAGTCATTTTCACAATATTGATTCTTCCAATCAAAGGACATGATATATCTCTCCATCTGTTTGTGTCATCTTTGATTTCTTTCATCAGTGTCTTATAGTTTTCTGAGTACAGGTTTTTTACCTCCTTAGGTAGGTTTATTCCTAGGTATTTTATTCTTTTTGTTGCAGTGGTGAATGGGATTGTTTCCTTAATTTCTCTTTCTGATCTTTCATTGTTAGTGTACAGGAATGCAAGAAATTTATGTGCATTAATTTTGTATCCTGCAACTTTACCAAATTCATTGATTAGCTCTAGTAGTTTTCTGGTGGCATCTTTAGGATTCTCTATGTACTGTATCATATCATCTGCAAACAGTGACAGTTTTACTTCTTCTTTTCCAATTTGCATTCCTTTTATTTCTTTTTCTTCTCTGATTGCCGTGGCTAGGACTTCCAAAACTATGTTGAATAATAGTGGCGAGAGTGGACATCCTTGTCACGTTCCTGATCTTAGAGGAAATGCTTTCAGTTTTTCACCATTGAGAATGATGTTTGCTGTGGGTTTGTCATATATGGCCTTTATTATGTTGAGGTAGGTTCCCTCTATGCCCACTTTCTGGAGAGTTTTTATCATAAATGGGTGTTGAATTTTGTCAAAAGCTTTTTCTGAATCTACTGAGATGATCATATGGTTTTTATTCTTCAATTTGTTAATATGGTGTATCACATTGATTGATTTGCATATATTGAAGACTCCTTGCATCCCTGGGATAAATCCCACTTGATCATGGTGTATGATCCTTTTAATGTGTTGTTGAATTCTGTTTGCAAGTATTTTGTTGAGGATTTTTGCATCTATATTCATCAGTGATATTGGTCTGTAATTTTCTTTTTTTGTAGTATCTTTGTCTGGTTTTGGTATCAGGGTGATGGTGGCCTCATAGAATGAGTTTGGGAGTGTTCCTTCCTCTGCAATTTTTTGGGAGAGTTTGAGAAGGATGGGTGTTAGCTCTTCTCTAAATGTTTGATAGAATTCACCTGTGAAGACATCTGGTCCTGGACTTTTGTTTGTTGGAAGATTTTTAATCACAGTTTCAATTTCATTACTTGTGATTGGTCTGTTCAGATTTTCTATTTCTTCCTGGTTCAGTCTTGTAAGGTATACCTTTCTAAGAATTTGTCCATTTCTTCCAGGTTGTCCATTTTATTGGCATAGAGTTGCTTGTAGTAGTCTCTTAAGATGCTTTGTATTTCTGCAGTGTCTGTTGTAACTTCTCCTTTTTCACTTCAATTTTATTGATTTGAGTCCTCTCCCTCTTTTTCTAGATGAGTCTGGCTAAAGGTTTATCAATTTTGTTTACCTTCTTAAAGAACCAGCTTTTAGTTTTATTGATCTTTGCTATTGTTTTCTTGGTTTCTATTTCATTTATTTCTGCTCTGATCTTTATGATTTCTTTCCTTCTACTAACTTTGGTTTTGTTTGTTCTTTCTCTAGTTCCTTTAGATGTAAGGTTAGATTGTTTATTTGAGATTTTTCTTGTTTCTTGAGGTAGGCTTGTGTTGCTATAAACTTCTCCTCTTAGAACTCCTTTTGCTGCATCCCATAAGTTTTGGATCATCGTGTTTTCGTTGTAATTTGTGTCTAGGTATTTTTTTATTTCCTCTGATTTCTTCAGTGATCTCTTGGTTATTTAGTAATGTATTGAATAGCCTCCATGTGTTTGTGCTTTTTACTTCTTTTTCCTTGTAATTGATTTCTAATCTCATAGCGTTGTGGTCAGAAAAGATGCTTGATATGATTTCAGTTTTCTTAAATTTACTGAGGCTTGATTCGTGACCCAAGATGTGATCTATCCTGGAGAATGTTCCTTGTGCACTTGAGAAGAAAGTGTAATCTGCTGTTTTCGGATGGAATGTCCTATAAATGTCAATTAAATCTATCTGGTCTATTGTGTCATTTAAAGCTTCTGTTTCCTAATTAATTTTCTGTCTGGATGATCTGTCCATTGCTGTAAGTGAGCTGTTAAAGTCCCCCACTGTTACTGTGTTACTGTTGATTTCCTCTTTTACAGCTGTTAGTTGCCTTATGTATTGAGGTGCTCCTATGTTGGGTGCATATATATTTATAATTGTTATATCTTCTTCTTGGATTGATCCCTTGATCATTATGTAGTGTCCTTCCTTGTCTCTTGTAACATTCTTTATTTTAAAGTCTATTTTATCTGATATGAGTATTGCTACTCCAGCTTTCTTTTGATTTCCATTTGCATGGAATATCTTTTTCCATCCCCTCACTTTCAGTCTGTATGTGTCCCTAGGTCTGAAGTGTGGGTCTCTTGTAGACAGCTTATATATGGGTCTTGTTTTTGTATCCATTCAGCCAGTCTGTTTCTTTTGGTTGGAGCATTTAATCCATTCACATTTAAGGTAATATCAATATGTATGTTCCTATTACCATTTTCTTAATTATTTTGGGTTTGTTTTTGTAGGTCTTTTTCTTCTCTGTGTTTCCCACTTAGAGAAGTTCCTTTAGCATTTGTTGTAGAGCTGGTTTGGTGGTGCTGAATTCTCTTAGCTTTTGCTTGTCTGTAAAGCTTTTGATTTCTCCATCGAATCTGAATGAGTTCCTTGCTGGGTAGAGTAACCTTGGATGTGGGTTCTTCCCTTTCATCACTTTAAATATATCGTGCCACTCCCTTCTGGCTTGTAGAGTTTCTGCTGAGAAATCAGCTGTTAACCTTATGGGAGTTGCCTTGTATGTTATTTGTCATTTTTCCCTTGTTGCTTTCAATAATTTTTGTCTTTAATTTTTGTCAATTTGATTACTATGTGTCTCGGCATGTTTCTCCTGGGGTTTAATCTGCCTGGGACTCTCTGCACTTCCTGGACTTGGGTGGCTATTTCCTTTCCCATGTTAGGGAAGTTTTCGACTATAATCTCTTCAAATATTTTCTTGGGTCCTTTCTCTCTCTCTTCTCCTTCTGGGCCCCCTATACTGCAAATGTTGTTGCATTTAATGTTATCCCAGAGGTCTCTTAGGCTGTCTTCATTTCTTTTCATTCTTTTTTTCTTTATTCTGTTCTGTGGCAGTGAATTCCACCATTCTGTCTTCCAGATCACTTATCCATTCTTCTGCCTCAGTTATTCTGCTATTGATTCCTTCTAGTGTATTTTTCATTTCAGTTATTGTATTCATCTCTGTTTGTTCTTTAATTCTTCTAGGTCTTTGTTAAACATTTCTTTCATCTTCTCGATCTTTGCCTCCATTCTTTTTCTGAGGTCCTGGATCATCTTCACTATCATTATTCTGAATTCTTTTTCTGGAAGGTTGCCTATCTCCACTTCATTTAGTTGTTTTTCTGGGGTTTTATCTTGTTCCTTCATCTGGTACAAAGTCCTCTGCCTTTTCATTCTGTCTATATTTCTGTGAATGTGGTTTTTAGTTTCCTGCGGAATTGTAGTTCTTCTTGCTTCTACTGTCTGCCCTCTGGTGGATGAGGCTATCCTACAAGTTTCTTTAGTGAAAGTCTTTTTTTTTTTTTTTTTTTTTTTTTTTGCGGTACGTGGGCCTCTCACTGTTGTGGCCTCTCCCGCTGCGGAGCACAGGCTCCAGACAGACACGCAGGCTCAGCGGCCATGGCTCATGGGCCCAGCCGCTCCGCGGCCTGTGGGATCTTCCCGGACCGGGGCATGAACCCGTGTCCCCTGCATCGGCAGGCGGACTCTCAACCACTGCGCCACCAGGAAAGCCCTAGTGAAAGTCTTGTGATGATAAACGTTCAGGTTTTGATTATCTGAAAATGTTTTTATTTAGAGCTTTGCTCTTGAAAGATACTTGGACTCAGTACTGAATTCTAGATTTTTATTTGACTGTGTTGGGTCTTCGTTGCTGCACATGGGCTTTCTCTAGTTGCAGCGAGTGGGAGCTACTCTTTGTTGCAGTGCACGGGCCTCTCATTGCAGTGGCTTCTCTTTGTTGCGGAGCATGGGCTCTAGGCGCGTGGGCTGCAGTAGTTGTGGTGCTTGGGCTTCAGTAGTTGTGGCACGTGGACTTCAGTAGTTGTGGCATACGGGCTCAGTAGCTGTGGCTCACGGGCTCTAGACCGCAGGCTCAGGAGTTGTGGCACGCAGGCTCAGTAGTTGTGGTGCACGGGCTTAGTTGCTCCGCGGCATGTGAAATCTTCCCAGACCAGGGCTTGAACCCGTGTCCCCTGCATTGGCAGGCGGATTCTTAACCCCTGCACCACCAGGAAGTCCCCCCTGTTCTAGATTGACAGTTATTTTTTCTTAGCCTTTTGCAAATATTGTCCCATTGATTGACTTCTTTTGTTCTGACAAGATTATTAATAGCCCTTTCTATATAGGTGATCTGTCTTTTCTCTCTGGTTGCTTTTAAAATCTTTTTTTAGGCATGTTGAAATTTTACCACAGTGTGTCTAGCTATAAATTTCTTTTTACTTATCCTACTTGGTATATATTGTGCTACCTGTAATTGTGAGTACACATATTTCTATCAGTCTTGGAAATTTCCCAACCATAATCTCTTTAAACATTGCTTCTTCTATCATATTCTCCAGTCTCTCCATCGAAACTCTAATTAGGTATATGTTAGATTTCTTGTTCTGTCTTCTGTACCTTTTTAACCTGTCTTTCATATTTCCTTTCTCCTTCTCACTCCATGCTACATTCTGGATAATTTCTTAAGATACATCTTTTAGTTCATTAATTCATTTTCATCATTGTCTAATCTGCTATTTAAACCATCTATTGAGTTTTTTACTTCAAAAATTAAATTTTTCATAAGGTTTTATTTGGTTCTTTCTCCAACGTGACTGACCATTTTTGATAGTCTCTTGTCCCTTGCTTAATTTTTCATTTCATCTTTTAGGTCTTTAAACATCTCACACATAATTATTTTATATATCATAACTGTCTTTTTTCATAAGTATTATTTTTGATATCTGAGACCCATGGAGGTCTAAAACTGTTATTTATAGGTATTGTTTACTCATTTAACTTTTTGGTTAACTGTTTGTTAACTTATATTTTGGTACTTTTTTATTGTGAACTCATGTTACATTGAATGTAATCTTTTGGAATCCTGAGGGCCTCAAATAGGCATGTTTTCCTCCAGAGATGATTTGTGTTTGCCTCTGCAGGAATCAGGCATATTAATGACCTGTACCCCTTTGGTTCCCTTTACTGAAGAGAGGATCCCCAGTTTAATGAGGGAACCTTAGATTTGGCCTTCCCATCCTGCTGGAGGACCCAAAGTTTATTCTCCTAATACTGTGTTTGCCTTCAGGGCAACTGTATTCTTCCTACTTGCTCACCTTCCATTTTTTCCTGCTCATGTTTTTTCGGTTTTAGCTTACTGACCTCTTTCTCTCTTGCTTTCTTTTTGTGGGGACGGGGGAGGGAGTAGGAAGGATTCCTAGTGGTTTCTTCAGTTGAACCCAGCAATATATTAAGAAGTATGTTCAAGTTGAATTTTAACAGGAGGGCCTTTAAGAATACTGAGAAAGAGTACTGCTGGCAGTACTGCTGGCAGTAGCAGAAGTGGATGTCACACTTTGTCAACTTATCCCTAGCCATTAGTGCCATCATAGCTATGAGTGTACTTTAACCCAAGGATATTACCATAGATAGGGAATTTTTATCTGCCTGAGAGAAACTAAATGTTAGAAAAACAGGGGCCACTGTAATTCCCTCAGTGTACGAGCAGTAGGGTTGAATGAGGGTGGGTCTTTTCTGCAGTTGAGTCAGTGGAAATGCTAACTTGGAATTCTGGTGGGATGGGGGTGTTGAATTTTTACAGGGTGATGTTGTAGGTCTGGAGCGGGGCGGGGGAAAGACCGAGGTGATGGTGACTGAAGGTGTGACTACAGTTGCCTACACACTGGATGAGGGCCTTATTGAGTTTGGAACAGCTATTGATGACGGCAACTACACCAGGTGAGGGGCTAGACTGGTAACCAGCAAGGTGGTGGGAAATTCTGGTTCTGAGGACCTGGGATGGATAGTAAAACTGACCATGTCTAAAAAGAACGTGGTGTCCTGGGAGGAGATTAGACAAAGAGGACAAACAATTGCCTGCCCCCCTCCTCTCCTGTCCCATCGCTAGTATTCCTCGGTGTCTTCCTGACCCTGGACTCATTCCTTGTGCTTTGCTTCCTTCCCTCTCCAGGGCAGCAGCCTTCTTGGAGACTCTGGAAATGACCCCAGAAACAGAGGCAATGTGGAAAACCTTGAGTAAGCTGTCACTGGAAGCAAGGCAGCTACACATTGCTGAGAGGTGAGTTGGGCTGTAGAACCAAGGTGCCAGGCAGCTAGGAGGGAGGGATGGCCACGCAGGTATCTTCCCCGTGGGCTGCTCCTCCCCAGTGTTAAGGCAGCACTTCCCTTCCCATGCCAACAGATGTCATAGAACCCTTCCGTGGTACAGTTATTCCAAACATCCTCCCATCCTAGATTATGAGTATGTCTTTTATTTATTTTTTTCTAAATTTTTATTGGACTATAGTTGCTTTACAATGTTGTGTTAGTTTCTTGCTGTACAGCAAAGTGAATCAGTCATATATATATATATATATACATACTCTTCTACATTTCTTTCCCATTTTGGGTCACCACAGAACATTGAGTAGAGTTCCCTGTGCTATGCAGTAAGTTCTCATTAGTTATCTGTTTTATACATAGTAGTATATATATGTCAGTCCCAATCTCCCAGTTCATCCCACCCTTCCTTCCCCACTTGGTAATCATAAGTTTGTTCTCTACATCTGTGACTCTATTTCTGCTTTGCAAGTAATTTCATCTCTACCATTTTTCTAGATTCCACATATAAGCAATATTGTATGATATTTGTTTTTCTGAGTTACTTCACATAAGGGTGTGTCTTTTATTGTTGTCATTCCCCAATCTTGTAACTAGGTGCCCCTTCAAAGTTTTTAATACTCATACCCTACAATCCACGTGTTGATCTGTATATTCCAGGTGTTGTATAGGAGTGTAATTTATAGGACAAACATGGGACTCCAGACTCTCTGATTTCAAATCTTGGCTCCATTTACCAGCTGTGTAACTTGAAAGAGGTTAACTTAACCTTCCCAAGCCTTGGTTTCTCCATTTGCTCTATGAAATGGGGATGATAACAGAATTTACCCTGCAGGATGGTAAAGAAAAATGGCAGTGGTAGTGGAGAGCAAATGAGAGGACCTGTGCGAAGAGCACAGGTTGGAAGTGCTCTTTAAAGGTCAGCTGCTGCTATTTTGCCGAGGAGTCATCCTTGGTCCCTTTTTTCCCATCCCCTCACAGATAGACTCTCAGCAAGTCCTAGGGACACTGATCCAGGGTCTTCAAAACATATCCTGAAAATTAATGCACAGAAATCTCTTGCATTCCTATACACTAACAGTGAAAAATCAGAAAGAGAAATTAAGGAAACACTCCCATTTACCACTGCAACAAAAAGAATAAAATACCTAGGAATAAACCTACCTAAGGAGGCGAAAGACTTGTATGCAGAAAACTGTAAGACACTGATGAAAGAAATCAAAGAGTATACAAACAGATGGAGAGATATACCATGTTCTTGAATTGGAAGAATCAACATTGTGAAAATGACTGTACTACCCAGAGCAATCTACAGATTCAATATAATCCATATCAAACTACCAATGGTATTTTTCACAGAGCTAGAACAAAAAAATTTACAGTTTGTATGGAAACACAAAAGACCTCAAATAGTCAAAGCAATCTTCAGAAAGAAAAACGGAGCTGGAGAAATCAGGCTCCCTGACCTCAGACTATCCTACAAAGTTACAGTAATCAAGACAGTATGGTACTGGCACAAAAACAGAAATATAGATCAGTGGAACAGGATAGAAAGCCCAGAGATAAACCCACACACAAATGGTCACCTTATCTTTGACAAAGGAGGCAAGAATATACAGTGGAGAAAAGACAGTCTCTTCAATAAGTGGTGCTGGGAAAACTTCACAGCTACATGTAAAAGAATGAAATCAGAACACTTCCTAACACCATACACAAAAATAAACTCAAGATAGATTAAAGACCTAAATGTAAGGCCAGACACTATAAAACTCTTAGAGGAAAACTTAGGCAGAACACTCTATGACATAAATCACAGCAAGATCCTTTTTGACCCACCTCCTAGAGAAATGGAAATAAAAATAAAAATAAACAAATGGGATCTAATGAAACTTAAAAGCTTTTGCACAGCAGAGGAAACCGTAAACAAGACAAAAAGACAACCCTCACAATGGGAGAAAATATTTGTGAACAAAGCAACTGACAAAGGATTAATCTCCAAGATATACAAGCAGCTCATGCAGCTCAATATCAAAAAAACAAACAACCCAATCCAAAAATGGTGGAAGTCCTAAGTAGACATTTCTCCAAGGAAGACATACAGATTGCCAACAAACACATGAAAAGATGCTGAACATCACTAATCATTAGAGAAATGCAAATCAAAACCACAATGAGGTATCACCTCACACCGGTCAGAATGGCTATCATCAAAAAATCTAGAAACAATAAATGCTGGAGAAGGTGTGGAGAAAAGGGAACCCTCTTGCACTGTTGGTGGGAATCTAAATTGATACAGTCACTATGGAGAACAGTATGGAGGTTCCTTAAAAAAATAAAAATAGAACTACCCTATGACCCAGCAATCCCACTACTGGGCATATACCCTGAGAAAACCATAATTCAAAAAGAGTCATGTACCACAATGTTCATTGCAGCTCTATTTACAATAGCCAGGACATGGAAGCAACCTAAATGTCCATCAACAGATGAATGGATGAAGAAGATGTGGCACATATATACAATGGAATATTACTCAGCCATAAAAAGGAATGAAACTGAGTTACCTGTAATGAGGTGGATGGACATAGAGTCTGTCATACAGAGTGAAGTAAGTCAGAAAGGGAAAAACAAACACCATATGCTAACGCACATGTTTGGAATCTAAAAAAAACAATACTGATGAACCTAGTGGCAGGGCAGGAATAAAGACGCAGAGAATGGACTTGAGGACCCAGGGGTTGGGGAAGGGGAAGCTGGGACAAAGTGAGAGAGTAGCATTGACATAGATACACCACTAAATGTAAAATGGATGGCTAGTGGGAAGCCACAGCATAGCACAGGGAGATCAGCTTGATGCTTTGTGACTACCTAGAGGGGTGGGATAGTGAGGGTGGGAGGGAGGCTCAAAAGGGAGGGGGTATGGGGATATATGTATACATATAGCTGATTCACTTTGTTGTACAGAAAAAAGTAACAGAGCATTGTAAAGCAATTATACTCCAATAAAGATTAAAAAAAAGAAAATGCTAACAGATACAAGTATTTTGTACATGTGTACATGCATATATATATATGAACACAAAGTCAAATTCTATATGTTAAAAATAAAAAGTGATCCATGTGATTGTAAAAAAAAAAAAAAGTATCCTGAATCTCTTATTTGTTCAAGTCTACTGTGTCCACCCTGGAATAGACCACCACCATCTACATGCTATTGCAAAGCCTCTTAATTAGTCTCACTGATACGGTTCTTAAACCCCTATGATCCATTCACCTCATAGCAGCTGAGGTAATTTTTTAAAAACATAAATTAGATTGTATCATTTTCTTGCTCAGAACCTTCCAGTAACTTACTATTGTACTTTGTATAAAACCCAAACTCTTTGCATGTCCTAAGGCCCCACAAGATTTGGCCTCTGCTTTCGTCTCATATCGGGTACTTGCCCATTAGTCTCCAGCCGCACTGGCATCCTTTTGTCCCTTTGAGTGTGCCAAGCTCACTCCTGCCTTAGGGCCTTTACACTAGCTTTTCTCTCCGCCTGGAATAATTTTTCTCCATCTTGTCATGATTGGCTCTTTCTTGTATGAAGGTCTCAGCTCAGCTCCCCAAACAGGTCTTCTCTGGCTACCAACTTAAGGAGTCCCCTTAGTTTTATTTTCCATTCTTTCAAATAATCTTTGTTTATTTGTTTACTAATTGTTTCCACTAGAAAGTAAGTTCCCTAAGAGCTGGGCCCTCATCTGTCTTATCCCTTTTGTGTCCCCAGTGGCAAGAACAGTTTCTGGCATATAATAGATGCTCAGTATATCTGCTGAACCAATGAATTAATGATGATTCTATTATAATATTACTGCTATTGCTTCCATACTATAGGTGCTTTTCTGCTTTGGGCCATGTAGCAAAAGCTCGATTCCTACGTGAGACCAATGAGATTGCAGATCAAGTGTCTCGGGAATATGCAAGTATTCTCCTGATTCGTTCAGTCTTTCAAGCTGAGATTTCTCCTGGTACTCAGCCCCACGACTCTTAGCTTTCCAGCCATAGCTAACTTCCTCTACCCTGCCCCCCACACCTCTACCTTCAAGTCAGACCATTTTGGAATTGCTTGCCAAACCTCAAGCCTCTAAGCCCCATGAAGGTTTTCAGCTTCCTAAGCCTTTTAGCCTCCATGTCTCTCTGGCCACACAGACAGAATGGCTCCCGTGGCACCAACAGAATAAGCAGAACCTCCTTTTTCCCCACAGGGTGGAGAAGGAACAGACTTTTATCAGGTCCGAGCACGTCTAGCCATGCTGGAGAAGAACTACAAGCTGGCCGAAATGATCTTCTTAGAACAGGTAACAGGAACAGAAGAACTGGATGGAAGAGGGGATCAGAGAGGGAAAAATACAGAGGCAAACTCAGGAGGAATGAGCACTGGTCAGCTGGGCTACCAAAGGTCTGGGGAGAACTTTCAGAAAGGTCTATACAGTTCATTTCACTCCTCCATAATTCCCTCCTCTGTGTTAGTTCTTACAATTACTTCTTTCTTTCATAAAAAGTCTGCTGTCTCCCCGTATACTCCGGAGCCTGTCTCTGCAATTCTTGTGCGTGGAGGTAGATCCAGATTTTGTGAGGCCCAAAGCTTATACAATTTGAGGAGCCCTCTTTAAGAAAAGTTGCTTTGGAAAAAAAAATAATAATAAAAATAAAAAAAAAAAAAAAGAAAAGTTGCTTTGGAAGGAACCTGTGCAAATAAGGTGCCCTGAAGCTTAAGTTTCTTTTAGTTTCATACTAAATTCACCTCTGCTTGTGTATACGTAAAGGATGAGGCTTTCAGTCCACACAGGCTGGCATCTTAGCTGGGCTGAGGAGAGCCTGCTGATTTCTGACTCTCGTATCTTCCTGGTGTCCCTCTTTCCTCTGCCCGGGTTCCCCTAGAACGCTGTTGAGGAGGCCATGGACATGTACCAGCAGCTACATCGTTGGGACGAATGTATCGCTGTGGCTGAGGCCAAGGTACCAGTTCCGTCTTCCCCACAGTTGTTCAGAACTCACTCCCACCAATATCAGAAACCTCCTCTTGTCAAGGAGACTGTAGGAACTGCAACAGGGCGGGGGCCGGGACCTGATATGGTGAGGAGTTAGGACACTGGTGACTGGGAGGGTTTCTGTTGTTAAAGTGGGATTGGAGAAGCCTGGGAAGCAGCAGGGCAGGAGGGATGTGACTCCTGGTCTCCTCTGTTGCGTGTCCAGGGACACCCAGCCCTAGAGAAGCTGCGCCAGGGTTACTACCAGTGGCTGATGGACACACAGCAAGAGGAGCGAGCAGGCGAACTTCAGGAGAGCCAAGGGGACGGGCTAGCAGCCATCAGCCTCTACCTCAAAGCTGGGCTCCCCGCCAAAGCTGCTCGGCTGGTGCTGACCCGAGAGGAACTGCTGGCCACCACAGAGCTGGTAGAGCACATCACTGCCGCCCTTATCAAGAGCGAACTGTATGAAAGGGTATGGATGGCTTCCTATTCCTGTCCCTTACCCCCAGGGCTCAGTGCCCCTTTCCTACCCAGAGGGGTCTTGGAGTGCATAGCCCTCCCTGACTGGTGGCTGATTCGCCTCCTTTGGGGGCTGATACTTGACTTTTGTGTAGTAAGGGTATCTCTGTAGTAATACGGAATGTGTTAACAGGCAGGTGATCTCTTTGAGAAGATTCGAAATCCACAGCGGGCCCTGGAGTGCTACCGTAAAGGCAACGCATTCATGAAAGGTACGAGCCACCCACAGCCCATCCCTCAGTGTTGTGGACTGCGGCCCAAACAGTCCCCCACACCTGTTCTGTGCCTCTGCTCAGGCTGACTGTCTTCAGTGCTCCTCCGTCCCTCCACTTCTCACCTGTATTCCATGCCTCATTTCTCTATCTCACTTCTCCTGAAGTCTGAGCTGAGTGCCCTCTCTGTCTCTGGCAGCGGTGGAGCTGGCTCGATTGGCATTTCCAGTGGAGGTGGTGAGACTAGAGGAGGCGTGGGGGGACCACCTGGTGCAGCAGAAGCAGCTTGATGCGGCCATTAATCACTACATTGAAGCCAGGTGTGGTGGTCTGGGGGTGCAAAGGACATTTGAGCATGAGATGAGAGGTGATGGGGAAAGTAAGGGTGCCAGGGCCTTACTAAAATAAGAGAGATCTCAAAATGTAGGTTGGAGTATGCTTGAGGTTTCCCTTTACCTCCATCTATTTTCCTCTTTCCTCATACATATTTACACCTTTCCCAACTATGCCAGGTGCTCCATTAAGGCAATTGAGGCTGCCCTGGGTGCCCGCCAGTGGAAGAAGGCAATTTATATATTAGATCTACAGGACCAGAACACTGCGTCCAAATACTATCCTCGTGTGGCCCAACACTATGCGTCTCTGCAGGAGTATGAGGTGAGGGAGAGCCCCTTTCTGCAGCCTAAAGCAATGCAGGACAGGATGAGGAGGAGGGAACCCAAAGCAAGAAGTGTTCCAAATCCTTCTTTCTGGGACCCAACAATGTCACCACCCTGAATGGGAAGAAAGAGGTTTACTTCCCCCATTTCATTCTAACATAACATAGACCCCCCTCCCAGACATATAAAGCAAGCCTCTAGCTCTCTTCCTGTGCAAGCATGAGTGATGCTTCATGGATAACTCCAACATTAGCAGGTGCAAACTAGTATACACAGGACGGATAAACAGCAAGGTCCTACTGTATAGCACAGGGAACTATATTCAATATCCTGTGATAAACCATAATGGAAAAGAATATGAAAAAGAATATATATATACACGTATAACTGAATCACTTTGCTGTACAGCAGAAATTAACACAACATTGTAAATCAACCATACTTCAATAAAAATTTTTTTAAATTAAAATTTAAAAAAAAGAATAGGGACTTCCCTGGTGGTGCAGTGGTTAAGAATCCACCTGCCAATGCAGGGGACACGGGTTCGATCCCTGGTCTGGGAAGTCCCACGTGCCATGGAGCAACGAAGCCTGTGCACCACAACTACTGAGCCCGCACTCTAGAGCCCACGAGCCACAACTACTGAAGCCCCCGCACCTAGAGCCCATGCTCTGCAACAAAAAAAGCCACTGCAATGAGAAGCCCGCGCACAGCAATGAAGACCTAACGCAGCCAAAAATAAATTAATTAATTAAAAAAAAAAAAAAGAACTCCAACATAGTTACAGTATAGAATTGCCTTGCATTGCAGAAACATGAGGCCCTCTTAAACTCCCACTGTATTGTCCTCATATTGTTTCAGGCTGGTCTTCTTTCAAAGCAGTAGAAAGTCTGAAACACCTGTAGTCATCTTGTCTTCTCTGTGACTATAGGATAATGGTATCCCAGGCTCTGCTCCATCCCAGCTGAGGTTTGTTCTTTCCTCCTACAGGCTGCTTTCACTCTGATGCTCTGACCTTTTGCCTCTGCCTGTCTCAACCACAGATTGCTGAGGAGCTCTACACTAAGGGAGACCGGACGAAAGATGCCATAGACATGTACACCCAGGCTGGCCGCTGGGAGCAAGCCCACAAGGTAGGGAATGGGTGGAGTTCATGAGAAGAGAATTCCACCTTTGTGGTTATGTTGCCACTTTCCTTAGTCTCTGATATCCCCACTTCGCTGGGTTCCCTGAAAGCTGAGGAAGAGTACCAAAATACTTTGATCCCTAGCCATGGGGAAAGGCAAGGATGAAGAGAGGCCCTTGTTCCCAAACCTGCGATTCTGAACACAGCAGATGGGCCTGGGGGCTAGGGAATCTGAAATACCTCTGCTGAAGCTCTAGCCACAATGGTAACCATTCTCGCTTCTGCTCCCAGAGCCCAGTGGGTACAGTAGGAGTAAGGTAGTGGGAACAGGTGCCCCCAGCACAGGGTGTCTCTGACCCTCCTGCCTTAGCAGAATGTAGTTCTTACTCTGCTCATTATGGACTTGGGATTCCCTGAACTGACTAGGAGAGTGACACTAACCAAATGCCTGTGGTTGTTGGGAAGGTTCAGAGTTCCTGAGAAAACAGGCTCCCTTGAAGCCCCACTTCCCTGTCCGCTCTGCATTTCCCTCTGCTTCCCTTGGGAATTGGTGCCTGAAGCTACCCTGGCTCTGTGTGTCCACACAGCTGGCAATGAAGTGCATGAGACCAGAAGATGTGTCGGTGCTCTACATCACCCAGGCTCAGGAGATGGAGAAGCAGGGCAAGTACCGAGAGGCTGAAAGGTGAGCCGTGGCCCCAGGGGAGGTGTAGCAGGAGATGGGGCTTCAGGGCTAGAGGGAGGGATGGGGTCTGCAGATACGTGCCCTCTGCCCAGAAGGCAGTGACAGAAGCCCTTAGGAACGACTCTAGCAGCAGGAATCTGGGTCTAGGAGGCCGCAGGTATATCTCCTGTCCCCAGGCTATATGTGACAGTGGAAGAGCCTGATCTTGCCATCACCATGTTCAAAAAGCACAAGTTGTATGATGATATGATCCGCCTGGTAGGGAAGCACCACCCAGATCTCCTCAGCGACACACACCTACATCTGGGCAAGGTGAGCCCTCCTCCTGCCCCTGCCCATCTCTCCCCCAAACAGGCTCCATCTCCCCCTCTCTCCATCCTGATCCACCTCTCCCCAGGAGCTGGAGGCTGAAGGCCGACTACAGGAGGCTGAATATCACTACCTCGAGGCCCAGGAGTGGAAGGCAACAGTGAATATGTACCGGTCCAATGGGCTTTGGGAAGAGGCCTACCGGGTAAGGATTTCTTACCCTTACTGGATAAGGATGTACAGGGTTCATCCATCCCTCTTTCCCACTCTCAAGTAACTGTCTAATTCTAAACTGGTCATGGGTGTCTTTGAAAAAAGTCCACACCTACGCACAAAATTTCACATACAATTTTAATGGTTTGTGAACGACCTGAAATCCATCCTGGGACCCTAATCAGGTTAATAGACCCTGAAACTTAGCCCTCTTCCTACTGTTCTAGGAGAAGCACCTGATCTTTTTCTAAGCTGAGGTCAGGTCAGAGATGAGAAGGGAGCAGCCATGTACCCCTGTATTGGAGGATTGCCAAGTGGCTTTGCTTTTCAGGTGGCCAAGGCTCACGGAGGAGCTAATGCCCACAAACACGTGGCCTATCTGTGGGCAAAGAGCCTGGGAGGTGAGGCTGCAGTTAGACTGCTCAGTAAGCTGGGACTCCTGGAAGCTGCTCTTGACCATGCTGCTGACAACTGGTGAGGCCCCAAGCCTTCTCTCTGCTGGCCCCATTCCAGACAGAGCCTCTATATAGAGAAAGAAAATTGGTGTATAACTGAAAAGCATTTCTAGAGGCTGAAGCAAGAGTGAAGAAATGTGGTCAGGAGAGATCCTTGGAAGAACCCGATAGAGAGGCAAGAATGAATTAGTAACTCTGCTCCTGTTCCCCAGGAGGCTCAGAATGGTGTTTAATCTTTGGCTGTTCTAAGGAGAAAGGTGGAAAGAGAACAGCTTTTAAAGCTAAAATGCACTAAGCCAGTAACTTACTTCTGAGTAACGGAAGTGTGATTCCATTAAATGCAAAATGAGTTTTCTTTCTTTTTTAAAATTAAGTTAAATTAAATTATTAATTTTTTGAAGTATAGTTGATTTATAATATTAGTTTCAGGTGTCCAACATGGTGATTCAATATTTTTATAAATTATACTCTATTTAAAGTTATTATATTGGCTATATTCCCTGTGCTGTATGGCGTATTGTTGTAGCTTATTTACTTTATACATAGTAGTCTGTACCTCTTAATCTCCTAGCCCTGTCTTGACCTTCCTCCCTTTCCTCTCGCCACTGGTAACCACTAGTTTGTTCTTTATATCTGTGAGTCTGTTTCTGTTTTGTTATATTCGTTTGTTTGATTTGTTTTTTTAGATTTCACATATAAGTGACAACATACAGTATTTGTCTTTCTCTGTCTGACTTATCTCACTAAGCATAATACCCTCCAGGTCCATCCGTGTTGTTGGAAATGGCAAAATTTCATTTTTTATGGTTGAGTAGTATTCCATTGTATATATGTACCACATCTTCCTTATTCATTTATCTGTTGATGGACACTTAGGTTGCTTCCATATCTTGGCTGTTGTAAATAGTGCTGCTATGAACATTGGGGTGCATGTATCTTTTCTAATTAGTGTTTTTGTTTTCTTCAGATATATACTCAGGAGTGGAATTGTTGGATCATATGGTAGTTCTGTTTTTTAGTTTTTTGAGGAACCTCCATACTCTTTTCCCTATTGGCTGCACCAAATTCCATTTCCACCAACAGTGCACAAGAGTTCTGTTTTCTTCACATCCTCACCCACATTTGCTATTTGTAGACCTTTTTCGATGATAGACATTCTTACAGGTGCGAGTTGTTATCTCATTGTGGTTTTGACTTGCATTTCTCTGATGATTAGATGATTAGAGCATCTTTTCATGTTGACCATCTGTGTATCCTCTTTTGAAAAATGTGTATTCAGGTCTTCTGCCCAAAGTGAGCTTTTCTTAAGTAAATGTTAAGAACACCAGTAGTAATCCTGCATTGAGTCAGACTGCTACGGATAGTTTTACTTGTTTTGGGAAGATTATTTTTCTGCTAGTGTAGACGTGGCTCAGGAGGAGGTGGTCAGAGCACCAGGAGTCCTTCCTCCCTATCAGTGCTGTGCTCTCTGTGCTTCTCTATCATTTCATATTGATTGTCTTTCTTAATCTGTGCCTTTTCCTCCCCTCAATCCTTGCCCTCTGTTTTTCTTTTCCCCTTATAAAAGGAAGTATAGAGTAAGCAAACCTTATCTGCACCTTCCATTTCAGCTCCTTTGAATTTGCTTTTGAACTCTCTCGGCTGGCCCTCAAGCACAAAACCCCTGAGATTCATCTCAGATACGCTATGTACCTGGAGGATGAGGTATGGATGTGATTCTTCTCCATTGCTTTTGACTCTGACCACAGAGCCCTCCTTCCCCTCCCCTAGACCACTGCTGCCAGGCATTCAAACCTCCTGTCTCATGGCTGCCTGTGATGCCAATCTCTGTCTCATCATGTGTGGCTGCCTTTCTCTCCGTCTAGGGAAAATTTGAAGAGGCTGAAGCTGAATTCATCAGGGCTGGTAAACCCAAGGAAGCAGTCCTCATGTGAGTTACCCCGTAAATTCCTTAATCCTGTCCTCCCAGACTCAGCCCCAGGATCTTTCATTGTCATCTTCACCTTCATCTAAACCTAGTACCAATAAATCTTATACCCCCTCAGTGACATGGCTTTTTGCCTCTCATAGTGGAGGCTTCATTCCTATACTCAGCCTCCTCTCTGTCCTCATCTGGGAGCAGGTTTGTCCATAACCAGGATTGGGAGGCAGCTCAGCGTGTGGCTGAGGCCCACGACCCTGACAGTGTCGCTGAGGTGCTCGTGGGGCAGGCCCGGGGGGCCTTGGAGGAGAAAGACTTCCAGAAAGCAGAAGGGCTGCTGCTTCGGGCTCAGAGACCAGGCCTGGCCCTCAATTACTATAAGGTGGGTCAGCAGATTCAGGGCCATGAGGGCAGGGTGAGAGGATGTGAGAGCCCACAGAGCACTACACTGAGCCTGGTACTGAGAATGATACAGGAGGTTAACACTGGGGAGGGGAAGGAGACAAAGAGGAAGGGGAACAGAAGTTCAAGGACCTAGGGATCAGTGGGCCATGGCACCTGAGTGGCACTGGAAAGCTGTCATGCCTGCCGCTAACCATCCTGATACCTGGAAATCTGAGCAGGAGGCTGGACTATGGAGCGATGCCCTGCGGATCTGCAAGGACTACATGCCTGGCCAGCTGGAGGCACTGCAGGAGGAGTATGAGCGAGAAGCTACCAAGAAGGGGGCCAGGTATGAAGCCAGGGGACCCAGAAATGTCGGCAGGGCTGGGGGTGGATGGTCAGAAGGTGTGCACAGAATCGGCCACGCTGCCCCTCCCCATTCCTGGTCACGAGCACACTCATCTGCACAGGGGCATGGAGGGACTGGTGGAACAAGCTCGACAGTGGGAGCAGGCTGGAGAATACAGCCGTGCAGTCGACTGTTACCTCAAAGTGCGGGATGCAGGAAGCAGCAGCCTGGTGGAGAAGTGCTGGATGAAGGTGAGGCTGCCACACCTGCCTGGCCCTATGCTTCCAGGCCCCCATTCACATCCAGCATTCCTTCTCAGACATTCATCTTTTTCCTCCTGTGTCTTTTTGTTTTCAATCAGGTAGCAGGTATCTACTGAGTGCTTGCTAGATGCTAGATCCAGAACCTATGAAGGCTATAAAAAGGGATATAACATAGAACCCGGAGAGCCAGAAATTGGGGGAAGGTAGACTAACATGTGGCTCAATTAGTTAATATCGCAACTTAGTGAAGACTGAAGTGTGTGATTCAAGTAGAGTTCAGAGAAGGGTGAGATCTCTGTGGGCTGGGGTAGGGGAGCCCTTGTGAGGGAGGAGGTAGGCCTGGGATCAAAGCTGGAAGGGCAAATCCAGACCCTGGAGCTGGGCCAGATGGAGGCCATGAAAAAAGCAGAGGCCCCTCGTCTACCCAGCAGCTCCTGAGAAGAAGCCTCTAGGAGATTAAGCCAAGCTAATATGTTTCATCAATTCTACGATAGATTCTTGGTGTCTTTGAGATAGGGATACATGTACATTTTAATGATGTGCCTTAGATGCAGGGAAATATGGTATTAGGAGTTATGAAGGGGTGAGATGGATCAGCCCCTGAATACAATGTTGGTGTGCTGATGCCCCTGCAGAATTTCCCTTAGGTTTGTGAGGCCTTGTAATTGAATAGCCCCTAGAAGTTGGAGGGGAAGGAAGTAGAAAGGACTGAGGACTATTTAAGAGAGTTTAACAGGTTTTAATCAAGTATTAAGCATCTTCTGTATCTTACTCTGGGGCATTGTTTACTCGGGTCTGTTCATGACTATACCTTCTTCAGATTAGTCAGAGGGTGGCTTCCTGGATGGGAGCACTTTAAGCCTTGAAGGGTTTGGCAGGTAAAGAAAGAGAGGCAAGGGGCTTTCCCGGCGGCCCAATGGTTAAGACTCTGCCTTCCAGTGCAGTAGGTGTGGGTTCGATCCCTGGTCGGGGAACTAAGATCCCACATGCCATGGGGTGTGGCCAAAACCTTAAAAAAAAAAAAAGAAAGAAAGAAAGGCAAGAATAGGTGGGGGAAGACCAGGAGGATTAGCATAGACTATAGCTAAACTGGACCATGTGGAAATTAAAATCTGGTGAGGATGTCAGCATCACAGTGCAAACAGAGTGAACTCATGGAACACTTGGGTTTTTAGAATTACTGAGTTTTAGGGTTAGAAGAGGTCTCCAAGGTCATCTAGACCAACACTGTCCAGTAGAAATATAATGCAGGCCACAAAGGTTTAAGTTATACATGTAATTTTAAAATTTCTAGTAGCCCCACATTCAAATAAGTATAAAGAAACAGGTGAAAATAATTATATTCTGTTTAACCCAATATATCGAAACTATTATTTCAACATGCAATCAATATAAAAATTTATCAAGGTATTCTACATTCCTTTTTTCATACTAAAGTCTTTGAACATTTAAGGTTACAGCACATCGCAGTTGGGACTGGCCACATGTGACTAGTGGCTGCTGTTCTGGACAGTACAAACCTAGACTGACCGTCACTCTTTTTTTTTTTTTTAAAGATTCTATACTTTATTTTTTTTTAATTTATTTTTGGCTGCATTGAGTCTTCATTGCTGCACGCGAGCTTTCTCTAGTTGCGGCGAGCGGGGGCTACTCTTTGTTGTGGTGTGTGGGCTTCTCACTGCAGTGGCTTCTCTTGTTGCGGAGCGTGGGCTCTAGGCACGCAGGCTTAAGTAGTTGTGGCTCACGGGCTCAGTAGTTGTGGCTCACAGGCTCAGTAGTTGTGGCGCACAGGCTTAGTTGCTTCGCAGCATGTGGGATCTTCCCGGACCAGGGCTCGAACCCATGTCCCCTGCATCGGCAGGTGGATTCTTTTTTTTTTTTTTTTTTTGCGGTACGCGGGCCTCTCACTGATGCGGCCCCTCCCGCTGTGGAGCACAGGCTCCAGAGGCGAAGGCCCAGCGGCCACGGCTCACGGGCCCGTCCGCTCCACGGCATGTGGGATCTTCCCGGACAGGGGCACGAACCCGTGTCCCCTGCATCGGCAGGCGGACTCCCAACCACTGCGCCACCAGGGAAGCCCCGGCAGGCGGATTCTTAACCACTGTGCTACCAGGGAAGCCCTGACCATCACTCTTATGGGTGAAGAAACTGAAGCTCAGAAAAGCTTAAAACAAATAGTTGCAGAATGCCCTGGGCTCCGATTTTAGGGGTTCTTTCTCTGTACCATGCTACCAAGATTCTGTTTGGGACAAAGAACTTGAGAAACCAGTTTGTCAAAGGTGACAGGACCAAATGCAGTGATCTCAGACAGCGATGAGTGTCTGAAAGAGGATGAGTTGAGAGGAAGAGATAGGTCCTCTATTTAAAGGCTCTGATGGACCATGAGGCAGGATTTGCCCAAGAGGGCGGAAAGTGAGGGAGAGTGCAAGAAAGTTGGCAACTGGAGGGAATAAAACAGAGCAGGTCGAGGACCCCCCAGCAATATTTGTCTCTCCTACCCATTTCTATCTTCTGTTCAACCACTCAGGCAGCTGAACTCTCCATCAAGTTTCTACCTCCCCAACGCAGTCTGGAAGTAGTTCGGGCTGTGGGACCCCAGCTGATTGGAATTGGAAAGCACAGTGCAGTAAGTAGCGTGCTGGGACTGAACAGAAATAGATTGCACAGGGATGGGTGGAAGGGTGACACCTGCACTCAGAAAGCTGTATGAAGTGGGTCTCCTGGCAGGCATGGCATGCATTTCCGTTTCCCCAGAGTTCCCAGAGAGTTCCCAGAGGGGAGACTGGGGAGGGAGGGGAAAGATGATCTCGTCTCTGACTTTCCACTGTGCAGGCTGCAGAGCTCTATCTGAACCTGGACCTAGTCAAGGAAGCGATCGATGCTTTCATTGAGGGTGAGGAATGGAACAAGGCCAAGCGTGTGGCTAAGGAGTTAGATCCCCGGTAAGTTCATGACCCCTTCTCACTAGAAATTCTCTTTTACTTCCTTTTGTAAAGATTGGGAGAAAGTTCTCATGGGAAGGGTGTGCATCCCAGGAACATGAAGTGCAAGATCTCTGCACATTCTTCACAGGTATGAAGAATATGTGGACCAGCATTATAAAGAGTTCCTCAAGAACCAGGGCAAAGTGGACTCGGTGAGATTGGCAGAGTCAGCAGGAGGCAAGCTCAAGAGATTCTCTCTCCTTCTCCTCGTGTAACTCTGTCTTTTCAACTGATCCGTAGCTGGTGGGTGTGGATGTGGTGGCTGCTTTGGACCTATATGTGGAGCAGGGCCAGTGGGACAAGTGCATTGAAACAGCTACCAAGCAGGTACTCCTCTCTTCATCCCACTCCCAGCTCTTCTGTGTATTTTTCTGACTTCCCACCTGTCCCAGAGCTGTCTCTCTTACTTCCTCCAAAGCCCAAACCCCAGAGATCCCTAATCAGCGTCAGAGAGCTCAGTCTTCACACTCTGACAGTGGGGTCAGAGGCCTAGCTGGGCCTGGCTTGCATATGCCCTTGGCCGCCTAAACAAATCCATGGCCTCAAGTCAGCACCCCACCCTCACTGCTTGGTCTTACTGACCCCAACCTCCCCTTGCTTTTCCTGCACCCCTGGAACAGAACTACAAGATTCTGCACAAGTACGTGGCTTTGTATGCGACTCACCTGATCCGAGAGGGTGGCTGTGCCCAGGCACTGGCCCTGTATGTGCAACACGGAGCCCCTGCTAACCCACAGGTATCAGCCAGCTCCTTGGGGTGAACGTTTCCTCAAGGAAATTCTTACCTTCTCCTCAAGAACCACTCACGCCCTCAGGATCTGTCTTCTCAAAGGATTCTTTCATTAGAGATCATCGTCCCCAGAGACTCCACCCAGCCTCTTCAGGAATGTACAGCCTCTGTAGAGGATTTACCCTTGGAAGGAACACCCAACAACCTCCCCGTGCTCTTAGCTAACACGCAGGGAACAGTCTTTCAGAGATGACCCGCACACACCTCTAGGGCCTTCCTAACTTCCTCCAGAGCGAGCACCGCTCTCCTATCTGAGCATCACAGCTCTCCGGACACTGTCACCCCGTTAACAATGTGACTGCACATTCACAGTCCCACATTTGCCCACACCCACAGAGCGCCAGATAGGAAGAAATCGCTTTTTCTTGCCCTTCTTCTTCCTCTTCTCTTAAAATAACACTTTCTCCAGCAGCGTCCCATAGCTCCTCCGCATGCGCGCACGTTTACAGCTGGTTTTCCTCTTTGGCCCCACTTCCCCTGACTTTCTCTTCTAGTTGTGCTCTTCTCACTCAGCTCTCCTTCCCCCTCCACCTCCAGAACTTCAACATCTACAGAAGGATCTTCACTGACATGGTGAGCTCCCCTGGGACCAACAGTGCCGAGGCCTATCACAACTGGGCTGACCTTCGGGACGTCCTCTTCAACCTGGTGAGGAAGTCGGGTGGACAGCTCAGACAGGCTACTCCGCCTGTCCCTGTCCTCGTCTTTTCTTTCACGCACATAAACCTTCACCCTCAGACTCTACCTTCCTCTGTCCAGGTGGCCATCAGTTGACCACTCTGGCCCTGGCACTCCTCTGACCCCTGACCCAGGTTGTGCACTCTCCCTGCTCTAGTGTGAAAACTTGGTGAAGTCCAGTGAGGCAAACTCTCCAGCCCATGAGGAGTTCGAGACCATGCTGCTGATCGCTCATTACTATGCCACTCGCTCTGCGGCCCAGAGCATCAAACAGCTGGTGAGACAGAGTGGGGAGGAGCTCTCAGTCTTACAGACACATCTTCAAATGTGTGAAGTTGAATGAATTCAAGTTCTGGACGGTCTCAAGCTTGGCCCACTGCTCTCCTAGTTTCTCTTTACCCTTGCTGAGATGGTTTTCTTTGTATTCCTCTGACCTTCTTAGGGCTCTGTGCCCACACAGCTCCAGCCTCATTACGCTCAAACATTCAAATTCCATGATTTCTGCATTGACCTCTTATAATATATACATACCTTTGGCTTATCCATGATAGTATATTGTATATTTATTTCCTGGAGTTGGACAATAGAATTCTAGAGGTGGGAGGAAATTTAGAAATAACCTAGGTCCAGTTCTCTTGCGCAGATGAAAAAACAACTAAGACCCAGGGGCTTCCCTGGTGGCGCAGCGGTTGAGAGTCCACTTGCCGCTGCAGGGGACACGGGTTCGTGCCCTGGTCCAGGAAGATCCCACATGCCGCGGAGCGGCTAGGCCCGTGAACCATGGCCGCTGAGCCTGTGCGTCCGGAGCCTGTGCTCCGCAACGGGAGAGGCCACAACAGTGAGAGGCCCGCGTACCGCAAAAAAAAAAAAAACCAAAAACTAAGACCCAGAACTGCATGACCCAGAGCAATTTGATATTGACTGTTGGTCTTCTGGTTCTATGGCTGCCTTAGTTATAAGATCATTGGTCTGGCAGCTCAGTCACATAGTGCCAGGATCATAGTGCTTTGACTTTAATCCATAGGAAACTGTGGCTGCCAGGCTTTCTGTTTCACTCTTACGTCACACCCAGCTACTACCTGCAGACAAGGCCTTCTATGAAGCAGGCATTGCTGCCAAGGTGAGCAATGGGGCCAAGCAAGGGCGGGGCCCAGGAGAGAAGGAAATCAAAAGTTGCAAAGTAGGAAATCCCAGCTGCTCAGGTAGAGCAGAGCTGAGCGTGGGGCTGACGTTATGGAGGAGGTCATTTTCCTGTATCTTCCTGGGTTCTCCCCCTGCATCCTGGAGAAACAGCCACGCCCATCTGCTCACTCCCACTTGCACCTTTTCTCTGGTGCAGGCAGTTGGCTGGGAGAACATGGCCTTCATCTTCCTCAACCGCTTTTTGGATCTGACCGATGTGAGTAGGGCAGTTGTGCCCAGAGGTTGGGAGGTTTTCCCTGTGCCTATCTCATGGCTGCCCACTCTGCCGCAGGCAATTGAAGAAGGGACTCTGGATGCCCTTGACCACTCTGACTTTCAGGATACAGACATTCCCTTTGAGGTGCCACTCCCAGCCAAGCAGCACGTCCCGGTAAGGGCACAGGATTGGAGAACAGGAGGCCTCAGGAGTGTGAGTGCACTAGAAAGGGAGGCCACTTTAGGATGGTCCTCCCAACACTTTGTAATGACATCAGTCAGCAAAGTCTCTGGAAGGGCCTCAGCCCTCACTGTTCGTTCAGTGAAAGTAGAAGCAGAGGAAAAAGCTAAGGCTGTGACTGTGACCGCCAATCCAAGGAGGATCGTTTGTGGGTGAAAGGTGGCACACAGGATGACGGCTCAGCAAACCCTCTACCCACCACCTTCCACTTGCCCTGCCCTGCCCTGCGTGAAGCTGCTCTGTCCTTCCCAGGAGGCTCAGAGAGAAGAGGTTCGAGACTGGGTGCTCACAATCTCAATGGACCAGCGGTTGGAGCAGGTTCTACCTCGGGATGAGCGCGGTGTCTATGAGGCTTCCCTGGTGGCGGCCAGCACTGGAGTTCGGGCACTGCCCTGCCTCATTACAGGTACAGAACCCTACAGCACCCCATATTCTGTGGTGGGTGGAAAGGAGGGAAAAACAGCAGGATCAAGAAACTGTTTTACTGTGATTCAGTAAAGGATGCAGAAGACAAGAACATCCTACTTTCTACCCCTAAATTGCTCTTCATTCTTCCCCCTCAATCCATCGCAAACTCCAGTTCATCTTTTTTTCTCCCCCCACCCCTCCAGGATACCCCATTCTGAGGAACAAAATTGAATTTAAGCGGCCAGGGAAGGCAGCTAACAAGGACAACTGGAATAAGTTCCTTATGGCCATCAAGGTTAGAGAGGAAGGCTTGAGAGATGGGGGTAGGGAGAACAGCGCTGAAGAACCCACCAGCAGCCGTGCAGGGTAGGGGAGGTGGTGTCAAGAGGGCAGGTGCAGGCCTGAACCCTGCTCCCCACACTGAGATGGAACAAGTTTTCTTTGTATCAGGAATGTTTTTCCCAGCGCTGCTGAGTTCCCCTCATGCTCTCTGTTTCCTCACAGACCTCCCACAGCCCTGTGTGCCAAGACGTACTGAAGTTCATCAGTCAGTGGTGCGGGGGACTGCCCAGCACCAGCTTCTCCTTTCAGTAACTGGTAGAGTTAGTAGGTTCCATCCCTCATTAAAGTCTTGTAAGTAACTGAGACCACTGTATTCTTTGATCAAGTTCACGCCCAACACTAGCCCAGCGCCCCTTTCCCCCAAAAGGAATCATAATCAAGTAGAAGTTCTTTTATTACAACTGTTATTATATAAACATATCCTAAGGGTCAGTGGAAGATCCTTGTGGACTGAGCCTCCGGATCAGCACCTGCTTGACAGAAGGAAGAGCCTGCGTCAGAGGGCAAGCAGCATAGCAAAGGACCCAACCCAGTTCTAAGAGTGGTCCCTGCCACCACCCTTTCCCAGGCCACAATCCTCCTGGCCCATTACCTGTCCCTAAACCCAACTTTTCTGTGATATCCGGATTTCTCAAGTTTGATCCAGTAGGTGCTCATTTTCCTGCCTCTTACATTTAGGAAGTTCAAGCTCTGTCAGTTCCTCCAGCTACAGAAGAGGGTGGGGTTAGTACTCCAGCCCTGTATATAATTCAGCATCTTTACAACACATTCTGTGTTGAATGAACCCTTCCTGTGCATCTTCCTTACCTGCTCCTGTAGCCCTTCCTTCCTACAGGGCCCAACCCCACGTAGGGTGAGCGCAGCCACACAGCAGTAACCAGATAGAGCAGCCTCAGCTACAGACATGAGCAAAGAAGGGATCCAGAGAGCCAAGGCTGTATCCTAAAAGGTGAAGGAAGAGGGGGGAGGCTAGAGGAAGCAGGGCAGGAGTGGCAAGTAGGGGCGATTAAAGGGCAGGACCAAGGCTTTGTGGACCGCGAAAAGGCTGGGAAGAGAATGGACTCACATAGATTCTTGTGGGGTCAAAGGGGCAGTCATTGTGTCCAGACCCCTGGTCCAGTGGTAACAAAGGATCCAGCAGTCCTGGATGGCAGTCAGCAATAAGACGGCGGCCGCCGTTGGCCACAGTGAATGACACAGCAAGGAGGAGGCCCAGGGAGCAGGCAGCAGACAAGAGAAGGTTCACCAGAGCTAGTGCCAGCAGGGCCCAGTGCTGGCAGGGTCAGAAGGTCAAGGTGAGCAGCCTGGGGGTGGCTGCCTCTCCCACTGACACCTAGGTTACTCCATCTGGGGCTCCTCCTCCCACCAGAGATGAAGCTGAGCCAGCCCCCATTTCCCTGACTCCTGGCCTCCTCATTAAAGCTCCAGAAATCCCCTCACCAGTCGTGGGCGAAGAAGGTTCCTGGATGCCAAAAGGGCCACAAGTCCCACGGAAACGCTCTGGAAGAAACAAAACCTGAGGCCCGCGCCGCTCTCCAGCGCCAACCGCCCGCCCCACGGCCCGGCCCCGCTCACCAGCAGCCCGGAGCCCACGGAGATGACATTGGCGGTGGTGTACTCCGAGGTGACGGCGCCGCGGGGATTGGCCACGTGCCGCAGGACGGTGCCATGCAGCACGGCCCCCAGCAGCAGGTTCACGTGGCCCACCAGCAACAGCGCCAGGCCCACGTGCATGAGCCGCCGGGGCCCCCTGGCCGCGTCTGCAAAGCACGGGGGGAGGGGCAGGCCTGAGCGGGAGAGGAGACGGCCGAGTCGGCGTAGGCCCCTCGCTGCCGCCCCCAGTAGGCCACGGGGCGTAGGGCGGGTCCAGGGTGGGCGCTCAGGGGAGAACGCGACCAGAGGGGCCAGAAATTACCGAAAACGCAGAGGCGGCAGCGGCACTTCATCGGTTCCTCAGCGCTGGCCGGCCGCGGGGCAGCTCTACCTGCCCTGGCCCCGCCCTCGCTCCCCGGCCAGTTCCGCTCTCCCTGAGCACCTGCAGCCCAACCTCCGCGCCGCCTGGCGGGAGAGGCAGGCGCGCGCGCCCACACACACCCACACCCATTCTCACACACACACACCCACACACACACACACAGACACCCACCCACACCCACACACCCACACGACGCGCGTAGCAAAAAGTAGACTTTTATTACAGCAGCAACTGAGGCGAATCGAATGGCCCCCCGGGGCCACCCCTGCAGCACCACCCTTCTCTCCCGCCCCGTCCGCCCCAGCGGGATTGTAGAATTCAGCTCCCAGCGCCCGTGGGCTTCCTTTCCACACAGGCTGGGCGGGAGCCAGCAGATCAGCTACTAGCCCCCGACTAGAAGGCGGCTGCTGAGAAGGCCCAGGCCCACGTCTGTGCAAAACAAGTAAACAAAGTGCAGAGGGATGGAAGAGAAGGGGAGGGGTGGGTAGGGTGATGCTCAGAACCGGGGAGCCCCAAAGCCCTCCTGAATAATAAAGGAGAGAGGGGCTTCACAGGGTAATACTGTCTGGGGGGAAGGGGCAGGAAGGCTGTAGCACATGTCGTAGCACAGCCACAGCTCAGATTAGGGGCTGGGCCCGAGTGAGCTCTAAGAGGAGACGGTGACAGCGGCTGAGTTGAGGGTGCTGTTCCTGGCAAAATTGAACTTGCTCAGGGTCTCCTCCAGCAGAGAAGTCAGTCGCGTCTGGTCCGCCTAAAGGGGAGGAGCTCAGTGAGACCAGGCGGAGGAGAGCGGGGGCAGCCGGGGCAGCGGGGGCGGCAGGAGGCAGAAACCTCACCTCGCTAATGAAGCCCAGCTGCACCAGCTCCGCCGCCAACTCGGGGATGTTCTCATCTGACAGAGAAACAGGAGAGGGTGAGTACAGTACAGCAGCGAGGGGCACAGGGCCCTTGGAACAGCCCCAGTCAGGTGACCCTGGCTGGGAAAGAATGACACAAGCAAAACTGTCAGATCCACCCTCCAATTTTAGGGGCGACGATATTCATTCTATGTGAGTCAATGTGTTACTGCCCTGTCACCTTACCCACCCCTGAATATGTCCCTCACAGATAAGGCTCATAGACTCTCCATCCTCTGAGGGAAAGGAGAGACTCACTTGGCATCAGGTCACAGCTCAGGTGCCGGTTCAGTTTGTCCTCCAGCTTCAGCAGAAGCGTCAGCTGGAGAGTAGGACAGTCAGAAAATGAGGCTCCCCTTCCCCACCCTCTGGCCACCCAGCCCTATGCAGCCCTGGCCCTGAGCCTTACATGGTGTTTGACGCCCTCCTCCACCGACTCGATGTTGCACTGCATCAGCACCACCTAGGGAGAGGGAACAGAGAGGGTCACTAGAGTAGGGACCAGTGAGCAAAAAACCCCCAAGAGCTGGAAGCCTTTCCAGCCCACGGGACATGAACGCCAGGGAGCAGAAACACATTCTTCTCTCTAAAGGACAAAGCATTATCTGAGATGTCCTCTCTCCCTTCCACCACGACCACAGACACAGCCACACCCACACAGCCCCACCTTGCGGGTCTCCACCTCAGCGGGTTCAGGTGTTGGAGTCTTGACAGAAGGCGGCACCACAGGTGATGTCACCTCCTCCTGCTGTGGCTGCTGGGGCCGAGGCAGCCCAAAGGCCGTCAGGGGGTAGATCCCGTTCCTAAGTGGAGATCAGACAGGTCGCATGGGCTCCGTGGATGTCTTAGGACACCCACCCCTGCCTCCTCAAGGAAGCTTTTTTTCTCATTCTTCTCTCACCTGACATCTTCAAGGAATTTATCCAGTTCCAGAGCTGGTGACTGAGAGTACCTGGAGAAGAAAAGAGAAGGAAGATGGAAGGAAGGAAACGGGCAAAAACAGCAGATTCGACCACTCCCAGAGAATGGACAGTTGACAGAAACCTCAGGGTGGGAATGACCAATCTGTCCCTTTCAGAACCTCTCAGTTAGTTACTCACAACGTCTGAACTGGTTCTCTTCCTGGTCCTGCAGGGATTTCAGCCAGTACAGCACTGGTATCCATGTTTTTGGTGATCTCCTCCAGAGCATTCTCTGGGATCATGTCTGGAGGGCATGATGGAATGGGAAGTTATGGAAGGATAGTTCAGATTAATATCACAGAAGGCACAAGGGGTCCTGGGGGAGGGTGGGGGAGGAACGGAAAGAATCCCTTTGGAAGTAGAAGAGGAAAGGAAACATGCCAGTGAGAGTTACAAGGCTCCAGAATGGAAAAACAAATTCCTAGGAGGGTCAAGAGGACTCACGCTGGTGTCCCACAATGCAGTGGGCAGCAAGGAGTTTGAGCGAGGGCACTTCAAACAGTGCTGGGTGGAACAGAAGTTCTCTGGCTGTTGGTCTGCGAGCGGGTTCAGACTGCAGGCACTTTTGAATGAACTCCTAGAAAGGGGAACAAGGGAGTGGAGCAGGCATCTGGCAAGCACTCCACTGTGTTCGTCTCTCTCTCTCTCACATTGTATCTAGTACAAGGCTCTGTGCATACTAGGTGCTCAGCACTGGCTGAGGGAACAAATTGCTAATGTTTATGAAAGGACTTCGAAAACTGTAAGGTATTATATGAAAGGTATCATTCACTGTCTTTCTGGTTTTCATTATTTTTCTGCTCCCCAATCGCAAGCTTTTTTTCTTTACTGTTCAAACTTATGATTTCTTTTTTCTTATTTTCTATCTCTCTGCTTTATTAGCCCACTCACTGCCTACCTTCTCCAACCCTCACCAAATTTACCTCTCTCTTACCAAACTCATCCACTGTGGTCAATAATAGTTACCATCTTTTTATTTCCCAAGCCTACCACCACAATTTCCTTTGTCCACTACATCATTTATTAAATTCACTGGATTTCCCCATGCTCCCTCTAACCCCACAGGTCCCATGACAGTTAACCTGCTCTCCTCCTTTCAATCTGGAAGGGCAACAAGGCCATATACCTAATCTCTTACTTGAACAGCCCACCCTGACACTGAACCAGAAACTTATTCCACACTAGCCTCAAGACTTCCCACTAATCTTCCTTCTCTTCTCTCTTCCCCCACCCTTTTTATTGAATTTTTGAATTTTATTTTATTTTTTTATACAGCAGGTTCTTATTAGTTATCCATTTTATACATATTATCCTCCTCCCTTTTATAAGCATCTAATGAGTTACAAACTAACCTTGTTTGGACCTTCCTGTCCAGACCCTACTTACTATAGTCTACTTCCTGATTCATAACCCCTATATCCTTTTTTTTTTTTAATTTTTCCATTTTTTGTTTTGTGCTTTATTTGGTTGTGCCAGGTCTTAGTTGCGGCATGTGAACTCCTAGTTGCGGCATGCATGTGGGATCTAGTTCCCTGACCAGGGATCGAACCTGGGCCCCCTGCATTGGGAGCACAGAATCTTAACCACTGTGCCACCAGGGAAGTCCCGCCCTATATCCTTTAAATCTTAGCTCATTTATTTCAGGGCACTTTCCCTAACTAAAACTATATAAATATAAAACCCCAAATAACTGGTTTGAGTAATTCAAACTGATTGATTTGTTCAAAAATATCAAGATGGTTGGGACTTCCCTGGTGGTCCAGTGGCTAAGGCTCCGCGCTCCCAATGCAGGGAGCCCGGGTTTGATCGCTGGTCAGGGAACTAGATCCCACAGGCCACAACTAAGAGTTCGCGTGCCGCAACTAAAGATCCCGCATGACGCAACGAAGATCCTGCAAGCAGCAATGAAGATTCCCACGTGCCGAAACTAAGACCCGGCACAGCCAAATAAATAAATAATAAATAAATAAATAAACAAAAGGGTGTGTGCCAATAATGGTCATGCCTGTATGAAAGAAAAATACATACCAAGATGGTTGTCTGAGAGTGTATACCAATTACCTGAGGTAACCATCAAAGTAGTTTGCCTCCACATAGACAAACCTAAGTTAACACACAAACTTTAGTCCCAATATTACCCATCTTCTTCTTCTTTTTTTTTTTTTTGCGGTACGCGGGCCTCTCACTGTTGTGGCCTCTCCTGTTGCGGAGCACAGGCTCCGGACACGCAGGCTCAGCGGCCATGGCTCACGGGCCCAGCCACTCCGCGGCATGTGGGATCCTCCCAGACCGGGGCACGAACCCGCGTCCCCTGCATTGGCAGGCGGACTCCCAACCACTGCGCCACCAGGGAAGCCCCCCAATATTACTCATCTTAAACCCCTAACCTGTGAGAGAGAGAATGTGTGTGTGTGTGTGTATGTGTATACCAAAAACACCTAGGGAAATGTTCACTACTTTGAGTGCCCTTTCTGCTTTATGTTTTCTTACTCTTAGAAGAGAGCATATTCCCAGTAGGTAAAAGGAAGAAAAATCTGAAGACATTTCAAAGTCTGTTAAGGAGGAGTGATCCTGAAGATTCTTACCCTCTGTAATGGGTCTTCTAGAAGCTGAATGGCACTGCTGATGGCTTCCTGTGGCACATATGAGGACTCTCCATTGCCCTGAATCTCTAGCACTGCCATCTGCGGTGAGGAGTAATAAAAAGGAAAAATAGAGACCTAAGAACCTCAGTGCTCCCACACTCACTCCCTCAAGACCAGTACCTTACTTGTCAACCCTCCATTTCCCTTCTATCTTCTAATTTGACTCCTTTCCACTACCCACCCTTCTGGTCTCCTCACCTCCAGTGCACACATGCCAAAGGAGTAGATGTCTACTGCCGTTGTCACATTAGTGACTTCTAGGGAAAACAGAGAAGCTTTGGTGAATCAGAGGATCCGGGCAGGGCATGGCAGAGGTGTCTTAACTTTTTGCATGCCAGTAGAGAAGGACGAAAGTTTCAGTTATGTTACCTCCGACCCTCAGGTTGTAAAGTGGAAAACCTGGGGTATGGGCACAGGGCAGAGAAACTGGGATGCCTCACCTCCATATTCTGGTGCAAAGAAGTGGAGATTCTTCTGTTCTTCCCGACAAGTCTTCACATGATTGTTGATAGTGTCAGGAGCCACTGGGAGTAGGGGAGATACCCACAATCTGACCACCATCAACAAAGCACAGCCTAACTCCAGAGAGAGGCCCCCAAAAGACAAATTCTCTCCTGAAGTCTCTAACCCTCAACAGGCGCAAACCTATCCCTTTCCCATCATGAACTCCAGACTAAACATGAACACCACCTATCTCCCCTTTCTCAGGTCTACTGCTTCTCATCTAAGGTCCCTAACCCAGTAGCAGCAAAGGCTCCACACTAAACTAACAGGTACCCAGGGGCTTTGGGCTGGCATGGAAAAACACAGTCTAAGGAAAAACCCACTTGTGACCTGCTTACCTTCCCCAAAGCCCAGGTACACCTAACCCCAGATCACATGAAAACGTTTGGTCTAGTTCTTTCATCCACCCTGCAAACAATGTAAAAACACAGGCAGCCCTTCCTAATCTGTAGCAATTAAGAGACCTCAGAAACTTGGATGAAGATGGATAAGAAGGATTAACATACAACCAAGTAGACAGCCTCCTTCTTACCCACCTTTACTGACTGAAACTCAAGAACAGCTCAAAACTGAACCAATACCCTTAAATCAGTTGCACTTGTAATCCACAAAAATTTTTAGACCCCTGCTCTACTCTCTTATTCCTCAACATTGCCTGCCACAGAGCTGAACGAGGAACCAGGGCCAGGCCCAATTTGGACTCACTCGGATCATAAACAATGACTACAAGTCACAGAGAGTCTGGGAGCACAGTATGACTTAGGGAACCAGCCTGATGATGAGGGCGATTAAGAATCCTGGATGTGGATTCAGCCAGGCAGAATCCACAGGAAACAAGCAGGTTATGGAAAAGCAAGCATGGGGAGGGCTGGTAGCACAGAAGCCAAGCAGGCATAATTAGGCAGGGGAACGGTGTTTGCTCCCACGACTGCATGCACTGGGCAGCCGCAAAGGGGAGCAGAGGAAGCACAAACAGCGCCCCAAGTAGGGCAGAGGGAGCTCTCACCATTAGCAAAAATCCTATGAAAGACTGTTGGGAACAGAGCAGCCCGTAAGCGGGAGGGAGGAAAACAGAGAAAAGTTGTGAGCGATGGAGCAGCCAAGCCCCAGACAAATGGACACACAAACAACACACAGACACGGCACACAGAAATGTTAAACACTGCACACGTATACACAGCAAATGAAAGCACTCACAGCAGGCACAGCCTGGAACCTCCTTTGGTAGGGTCTGGCCCCAGGGGCTCAAATCATACCTTATACCCAACCCTTGCCCTTTCCCAACCTCCTGTCAAGATCTCTGTATTAACCCCAGTTTCCCTCCAAAAAGGTACAAGATTAGACCCTACACCTTCTCCACTAATTGACTGGCCTCTCTCTATAAATTACCCCTAGTAAGGTCCTTTCTCTTATCAGCAGCCCACACCTCAGAACTTTGCTCTGTCTTCCCCCATTCCTTTCATCTTACCCCCATGGTTCCCAAATTCCCGAGGCTCCCCTGCCCAGAACCTCTCCCTCCCCTCACCAGAGCCAATCTTGATGAGTCCGTTGTGCTGGATGAAGATGGTGTCACAGGTCAGGTTCCCATGGATGATGGGGGGGTCACAGGAGTGCAGGTAGCTGTGGGGGCACTGGGCTGTTAGAGGGGCCACTGGGAAATTAGGGCAGGGGGATCCCAAGGGCTAAGAGGAGCAAGGGCCTGCTCTCCTGCTGGTCACCACAAAGATAATACCCACACTCTGAATCTCCATTATGCCTGATGAGTTAAATAGCTGGATAAGCGCTAGGAGAAAGAAGTGGGAGACAGCATCGTGGTCAACGCATTAGGATGAACCCTTTAAAAGACCGATAGGGGCCTAATCTTGAAGTATATGACTCAAAGAAAGTGGGGAGAGGCAGAAAAGAACGGCAGAGTAGTGCCCTGAAATCTGTTTGGAGGAACTAAATCAGGAATAAATATGGGAAAGACACTAACCAGATCCTACTTACCTTAGGGCAGAGAGGATTTGTGTGCACCAACGCTTCCAAGCCTGGAACAGAGTTTGATCCAAGGGTCAGCAGTAATCCCCTCTCTTAACCCTCCAACCAGTTCCCTCCATCCCATCCTGATCAGCTTCATAATTAACATAATCTTTTTTAAACCTCCAAACCAGCCTAAAGCTTTTTCTGCTCTCCCTCCATACCTTTTCATTCATAGTCTTGTGGTTCTTTTTGGTCTTCTTCAGAAATTGCTTAAGACTCCCAGATGACATGTATTCTGTGATAAAAATGACCTGGAGAGGCAAAGCACACAAATAAAGCCTTATAGTAGAAATGATCCCTTATCTAGGTAACACATATACAACATATACATAAAATTTGGAAGCCTGGTGTTTTTCTTAATGAAGTATCTCTCTTTCGTTCTTAGCATCACTTCCTTAGATTTAATAGGGCAATGAAAACTGCTGAGCAATATGAGCTACGGGAAGGAAGAAACAAAAATTCACTGATTTCTGTCCCGACTATAACCAGACAAAAGGCACAGGTGGTGGTCATAGCCCTACTCTCATCTCAACAGCAGCTGATTCCAGCTCTGTTTCAAAACTATCTTTTTCTGAATATAGAATGAACAGTAAGTGTAGCTAGTCTCTTTGCAGTAAGCTCAGGAAAAAGTTCTTACCCTGGCCTTGTTCTCTTTAATGTCAGCCCAATACTTGTGAAACTTGACAATGTTGAGATGTTCCAACTGAATCAGATTATCAAACACAGCACGGACCTTTTCCTGGAAGCAGGGGAGACATTGGGATAACAGGGTTCAGAAAGCATTATCATCCTAAAAAGCCATTCCCTATCCCCCCTAGAAATGATCTAACCCCAATGTACTCTTCTCATAGTAGCTTCCCAACCCCAATTCCTCTTTACACCAGCATTCTAACATCCCACAGGCTGCATTCTTTCACCATTACTTACCTCCTGCAGCTTGTAGTTCTTTCGCTCAGAGAACTGTACCTCATTCCACACAACCTCTACACCCTCCTCTGTATCCATGGCCAGGTATGCACTGTCAATACCCGGTACATTCCGCTGATTCACCTGAGAAGAAATTCAAATGAAAGGGAATTAAAGTTACCACACAAAGTCTCTATTTTAATACTCCGTACGATCATCTTCTCCCAGGCTCTGACCTGTTAAAGTTTGGTCTGCCCCGCTGAGACTCTGCCCCTCCACTTTTTACCTCTTAGTTTCACTCTCTAGAGTAACACTACTACTACCTCACCTCTTCTCGCCTCTTCTGCCAGCGCCCACAGGGTGACTCTTCCAAGATCTCAGACTCATCTTCACTTTCCTCTTCTTCCTCTGGGGAAGCTGCTGAGGTTGTGGAGGTCACAGGAGGTGACACTGACGTCAGGCCAGGAGCTGAGGATGAGGATTCTACCTTTGGGTCTGAGCCACTGCTGAGTACTGTCTGGGACTCCCCCTCCGACATGCTGGAACAAACACTCAGGCCTGCATTGGTTGGAGCAAGGGTGATGGGAGAAGGCAGAGAGGGTTAGGATAGAGTCTATAAAGATTCCATCCTAATAACCTAATCTGGGGTTAAAAAGAAAACAAAACATATACCTCCCTTGTTTCCTTTAAATCCAAAATCAGAATTAGTCCTGTATGAACCCTAAACATTAACTACTCTCCTAGTCTAGAGAAGGGGAGCTATCTTGGTTGAAGATGACTCACCCAGGTCAGTGAGCAACTGAAGTATATTTTAAGCTAAAGAATATGCTGCTATGCTTAATTATGTTAATAAACATATTTTATCACTTAAAAAAAAATGACTCACCCAGGAGTGGCAAGCACAAGATTTACGGTAGTACAACCCGTGTTTAGTAAGGTCCAAATGAACAGCAAAATCAGGGGCCTCATTCCATCTCAGCAAACACTTACCCGATAGCCTTCTCTGTGAATCCTCACCTACCTCTTGCACTGTGCTCAAGAACCAAGGTACATGGGCACTATTCGGAACAGATGACTCCAGACCCCCAAATGTTCCACTGAACCAGCTCTAGATCTAGAGCTGTAGCACTCTCAACCGATTTATTCAGCTGAAACAATCAGCTGATTTATTCTACTTGAACTCATCTTGGCATTCACTGTCCATCTCTCCTATGCACAGAACGAGCCTGCCAGTCCATGATGAAGCTACCCTTGGGCCAGGTGACTGGCAGTGGCTAGTGACTTCATCCCTGATGACCTCACCCTCCCTGTGATGTGAGTGTGGCAAATGGGTGGGTATTAGCAACACTTTTTTTTTCATTCACTCATTCAACAAATGTTTATTAAGCACTTACTGCGGGCCAAGCACTGAGCTAGGTGCTTGAGATACAATAGTGAACAAAATAAATAAGATGCCCACACTCATAAAGCCGCAAATTTAAGGCAGAGCTAAGACTTTAAGCTTCCAGTTTTCATTTCATTCACATGGCTCAAAGCCTCCATCCTCTGACATAGGTATTCCTTTCAAGTACAAATAACTCAAGACACAGCCATTATAGGAAAAAGCACTATACAGTATAACATTTTATACTAACTAGTGTATAGTATTATACATTGACATAGCTACTTAAAGAAAAAGAATCCTCAAAAGCTAAATGTCACTAACTTAAGAATCACAGGACAATCCCTGAATGTTATCCCATATCTCTAAGAACGAAGGCCGTGAAGGAGTTGGAATCTGATGTGTGCTGGGCTCAAGGGAGTGCTCGCCAGGATGAAAATGATACCCTGTAAAGTACATTTGCTCCAGTAAGTCAGTTCAAAATACACAGGCTTCTGATCAACGCCAACCTTCTGAAAAGCCCTCATTTCTTTTTAGAACTCTCAGATGCCCCCTTCTGCCCATCTCTGCCCCCAACCTACACTGTGTTTAACCCAAGCCAGGAGATTTTATTAGATGACATTCCAGTAA
Source organism: Grampus griseus (assembly GCF_964374135.1). Lineage (NCBI taxonomy): Eukaryota > Metazoa > Chordata > Mammalia > Artiodactyla > Delphinidae > Grampus > Grampus griseus. The sequence continues at coordinate 20,895,467 of NC_139009.1, read as the reverse complement.
ATATCAGAGGGCAAACAAAGCACTACAGAGAAAATCTGGCAAGATGTCATTTCGCCTATGTTTTTTTCTCGGTCCTTGCCTAGCATAGATTTCAATCAATCAGTCTTAGTAATCTACCTGAAAAGTAGCTTAAAAAAAATGGTAAGAAAGTTCATATGGGTTACTTTATTTATAGAATGCATCCTTAATCTGAACAGCTAAGTAAAGTTTCCAGCTACATTATAAGAAATACCAGTGGAATTCTAATACAGGAAGCCTGTAGCCAATGGGCTCTAAAGAAATTTCTGGACCCAGGGCACAATTAATCCACAGCAGGGCACCGCAAGAGAGGGCAAACCTTCACCAGTCATAGACGCTCTTCGAATGTGCTTGTCTTCTCCCTCCCCAATCTCTCCCCCCCCCCCACACCGTAGGCAAAATGAAGGCAATGCCCAAGATCCCCCAGCACTCCCCCTGCTGATGGCAACACTGGAGTTTTTGTCTCAGGGTCGGTCGTTCAGAGGTTTAAATGAGATCACATATGGAAAAGGCCATTGACGCCCCTCAAGGGAATCTCCTCGCCACCCCGAGATGCCTAGTGTTCACTTCCGTGCAGTGTAGGTAAATCGTTGCAAAGTTTTCTCCTGCAAAGTTTTTCATTTTGGGGGCTGCAGCTTCTCAGCATTTCAACTCCTCAGCAACAGCTCACAGGCCTCTCGCCCGCCCTCACCTTCAGCGGACCAAAGAAGGCCTGAGACCTGCAGAACAAGCAAGCTCGGGGAGGAATTTCACACTCCAACAGGTCGCCTAGCCCGCTGTCGCGAGGGACCGTCGGGCCCCGGGGCCGGCCCTGCAGCGAGCCGCAGCCACCTCACCAAAGGCCAGCCCCGCGGCGCAGTCAGGGGCGCAGGCCACGCCCCCGCGCAGTCGGCGCGCCGACCCCGCGAGCAGGCGCGGCCCCGACGCTGCGCTTCCGCAGGCCGCCGGGCCCGCGACCGCCGCCCCCGCCCCCGCCCCCGCCGCCGGCCCCGCCTCTCGTCAGCCCGAGTTCGACATGAACGCCGGGGCCTCTCGCCCCGCGCCCGCAGAATTCCGGGCGCTGCCGCCGCCGCTCGGGGACGGTCGGGGAGGGCCGAGCAGGGACTGTGGGGCCGAGGTGTACTCTCGGCTCCGGCGGGCCGGGCCTTGGCTGTCGAGTGAGCAGGGCCACCTCCAGACACCCGCCTGCCGGGGTCCCACCGTCCTGGCCGCGGAGGCCGACCCTCTCGTCCTTTAGCCGAAACCTTCCCTCCCTCTCAGTCCCCTCAGCGCTCACCTCCCGACTCCGCTCCCCGCAGCCTGCGCTTCAGCTCCAGCTCGGGTTCCGGGGCCCCGGATCAGAAAGACTCGCTCACAGCTGCGCTCCGCGGCGCAACCGAACTGCGGGCCCCGCCTTCGCGGCGTCCGGACCAACAGATGGGCGGTGCCGCAGTGCCGTTGGGTTTCCATTGGACAGGGCGGCCAGGGTGGGCGGTGCCCCGGGCAGACGGTCGCTCGCAGGGGTAGTCTTCAACCCGGTTTCCTCCCCTAGAGCCTGTCCGGCTGAGACCTCTTGGAGGGTTCGGTGTTTTCGGTCTCAACTGGGGCCTGTCTCTCTGTCCACCCCTCTGTCCGGTCCTGGTGCCCCCGATGATTCTGCTGGGCGAAGGGAAGGCCTTCCCCCTCTTCTTGAAGGCGCCATGACAGTTCTAGTCCGACTCAAAGACAAAAGGAGCGAAAGACGTAGCCTCAATCTGAGAGGAGCGCCCACCCACTTTCAGTATTTGGGGGTGAGACTGCGCAGAACACCAATTCTTCAGAAAACTTTTAAAAAATTACTGAACACATTAACACTGAAAATGAATAGTTAACGCTTCGTAATTGGATAGTACTGATGTTAGCCGAAACTTTGCAAGAGGTTTTCACAGATATCTTTTGATCCTCGTAATAAATTGAAATTTTCATTCAGTAATAGTTGCCAAATGGAAAAATACTGAATCAGAGGCATTAAGCTATTCACCGAAAGTTGGTAAGAACTATATCTAGAATCCGAAACAGTTAAGATTTATCAAAGAAGACTTCCTTGAAAAGATGTTTGGAAAGAACTTAGGTTGACTGCGAGGAGGTGAAAAGAAAAAATGATAGATTGTGGGTGAGCCCATTGATCTTCGAAAGCCAAACCAGGAGCCCAAAAGAAGTTAACTCTACTCCTAGACATGTATTGTGGAGGCAGGAGGATGAATCAATCATCAGTACTTGGAAATGTCATAATCACCAAATCTGTCCATAAAGGGAATCTCTAATCCTATTTAACTGATAGAAGGCTATCTGGCAAAAATTCCCTCATTTTCCATCTCTACACCTTAAAATTTAAATCAAACTTTTATCGTTCCTTGATTCTTTCACCTTTGAAAGAGAGTGCTCAAACACTCTTTTAGAAATCTGGACCTTGTTTTGGATATTTTTAAAAGGCATTTGCCCACCAAATGTAGCATACAGTTTCAGGGAGTTGAGGTTAAGAATCTTTGTTCTAAAAAAAAAAAAAAAAGAATCTTTGTTCTAATCTCAAGGAAAGGATGCTCCTCCTGTCCAGATTAATCTCACCAGGTAGACTCCAAAGCAACTGAACACCTGGCACATGGTAAACATTCATTAAGTATCCGTTGATACTACTATTACAGTTTCCCATTCTCTTCTGTCTGGTTCTTAGTATTATCAACCTTTACCTTTCAACTAGCTCCTTTCAAATCTGCACAGAGGACCCATTAGCATCTTCAAGTTCTCGTTTTGTTTTTAACCTTTCATTCATGTTTTTTTTTGGGGGGGGTTGGTTGGTTGGTTGAGGTTTTTTTGTATGTTTTTTGTTTGTTCTTTTGGCTGCACCGCGTTCCCCCCCGCCCCCCCAACCCGTGCCCTTGCCCTGGAAGCATGGAGTCTTAACCACTGGATCTCCAGGGAAGTCCCTTTTCATTCATGTTGAAAATGTTCAAGGGGGCTTCCCTGGCAGTCTAGTGGTTAAGACTCTGCCCTTCCAATGCAGGGGGCGTGTATTCGAATCCTGGTGGGGGAAATAAGATCCCACATGCTGCAGCGGTGCAGCCAAAAAATAAAATGCTCAAATACTGCCTACATCTTCACCACATCATTTTTTTTCTGCTTTAAAAATCATACTTATTGTAACAAATCAAACTATTTCAAAAATAACATAGTATAATGTAACTTTATATAGTAGCTTGTATGTGCTATATTCCACTGTTTTAATTGCCTTATGACATATTAATTCACTTAATCCTCACAACAATCCTATGAATATTGTGAATTAACAATTGCTGTAGAAAGTGAAAATCTCTTACCTTAGTTCACCAGAATAATTAAGACTTTGATATATATTTCTCCATATTTATTTTTTCTATGTATATATTAATATATGTATATATAATTTAAAATAAAGGCAAGTGTATACCACATAATCTTTTTCAATTTACTCTTTTCACTTTTTTCCACAGCAGCACATACAGCACTATAATTTTTTAACTACTGTAGAGTATTCCATTATCCAAATGTGCCAATGTTTAATAACTACCAGGGAACTTTGAGGTTATTTCCAACATTATTTATTATAGATAAAGCTGTAATGAATATTCTGCTACATACACCTTTGCCTACTTGTGAAAATGATTTTACTCATTCTTAAAAGTGGAATTGCTAAGTCAAAGACTAAGGACATTTTGAGTAGATATTGCCAAGTCTCTCTTCAAAAAGATATCAAATAACCATATCACCATGAGTATGTTAGGGTTCCTGCTTCCCAACATCCTTACCAACATTGAATATTACCAATCTTTTCACCTTTGGTGACATATTAAGGAAAAAAAAAGATATCCTACTGTTTTAATTTACATATATTTAATTAGTAGGGAAGTTAAACATCCTTTTTTTAAAAGACTTTTTTAGAACAGTTTTACATTTACAACAAAATTGAGAGGAAGGTACAGAGATTTCCCACATACCCCTGCCCCCACATTTGCACAGCCTCCCCCATTACCAAATCACCGGAATGGTATAGGTTTTACCAAGGATGAACTTACATTGACCCATCATAATCACACAAGTCCATAGTTTACCTTAAGGTTCTTTGTGTTGTACATTCTATGGGTTTAGACAAATGCATAATGGCATATATCCATCATTATAATATCATAAAGAGTGTTTTTACTGCCCTAAAACTCCTCTGTGCTCTGCCTACCCATCCCTGGCAACCACTAATCTTGTTATTGTCTCCATAGTTTTGCCTTTTCCAGAATGTCAGAATCATACAGTACGTAGCCTTTTCAGATTTGCTTCTTTCACTTAGTAATATGCCTTTAAGTTTCCTCCATGTCTTTTTATGGCTTGATGGAGCATTTCTTTCTAGTGCTGAATAATATTCCATTGGATGTACCACAGTTTATCCATTTACCTATTGAAAGACATCTTGGTTGCTTCCAAGTTCTGGCAATTATGAATAAAGCTCCTATATACATCCATGTGCAGGTTTTCATGTGGACATAAGTTTTCATCTACCTTGGGTAAATACTAAAGAGTGCAATTTCTGGATCATACATTATGAGTATGTTTAGTTTTATAAGAAACCACTGAACAGTCTTCCAAAGTGGTTGTACCATTTTGCACTTCCGCCAGCAATGAATGAGTGTTCCTATTGCTCCACATTCTCACCAGCATTTGTCTTTTTTCCTGTTTATGGCCATTCTACTAGGTGTATAGTGGTATCCCATTGTTTTAATTTTCATTACCCTGGGACATATAATGTGGAGTATCTTTCCATATGCTTATTTGCCATCTGTATATCTTCTTTGCTAAGGTGTCTGTTAAGGTCTTTGGCCCATTTTTTAGTTGGGTTGTTTTCTTATTGTTGAGTTTCAAGGGTTTTTTAATGTACTTTGGGTAACAGTCCTTTATCATATGTCTGTTTACCAAGTATTTTCTCCCAGTTTGTGCTGTCTTCTTATTCTCTTGACATTGTCTTTCACAGAGCAGAAGTTTTTAATTTTACTGAAGTTCAGCTATCAATTATTTCTTTTATGGATCATGTCTTTGGTGTTTCATCTGAAAAGGCATCACCATACCCAAGGTCTTCTAGATTTTCTCCTATGTTATCTTCTAGTTTTATAGTTCTGCATTTCATATTTAGGTCTATGATCCACTGTGAGTTAATTTTTGTGAAGTGTATACAGCCTGTGTCTAGATTCTTTTTTTTTTTTGTATGTGGATGTCCAGTTGCTCCAATACCATTGTTTTCATATGTTTACTGCCCAATTGCATTTCCTCTTCAGTTTCTTGCCTGTACATGTTCTTTGCATATTTTTAACTAGGTTGATCATCTTTTTCTTATTGGCTTGTAAGAGCTCTTTGTATATTAGGAAAATCCCATTGTCTTCCCAATCTCCTACACTGTGAATCCCATCCTATCTCTATCTCCATTGAAACTTTACACTCAGTTTATTATAAACCTTTATTCCAAAAACCCTTTCTCATTTCCCATTCTCCATGACCTCTTTAGCATTTGGGACCACTGAACAGCACGTTCTTAAAACTCCTCTGTTACTTTTCATAATACAAATTTATTTCATTTCTCTCTCAATTCCTAATTTTTTCTCCTTTACGTTCTGTTCTTCCCTCCTTTTTTTTTTTTTTTTTTTTTTGGTCGCACCACACTGCTTGTGAGATCTTAGTTCCCTGACCAGTAATCAAACCCAAGCGAGGCCCCAGCAGTGAGAGTGCCAAGTCCTAACCACTGGACGGCCAGGAAATTTCCCCCTCCTAACTATTAATGTGCCTGTCAATGTGTCCAAAGTTATATTCTGTGTTCTCTCTACACCATCCTTTAGAAAATATGTCCATTGATGAGCTTCCAATACATCAACAGGATGACAGTTATATTTATCTCTAGCACTTCTTGCCCAAGCTCCAAGATAATATTGGATGCTCCACTCTCACTTCAAACCTAATTTGCCTAAAGATTTTCATTTCAGGTTAGTAATCTACCTCGAGAACTAATTTATTGGGAACAGAAGACAGGTGGCTGGGTGACAGAGTGGGAGGGAAACTATTTGTATGCCCATTTATGCCTTTTGTACTTTGTGCCACATGTACATACATTTTATTCCAAAAAGAAACAATATTTAACAAAGAAACAATTTATTAAATAATTGTATAATAAAGAAAGGCAATGCTTTTAGAATACCCATATATATATGACTAATTTCTAAGCTTCCCAAGTGACCTGCTGACCTCATCTCCCAAGTGGACTGTAGCTTGGATTGTGACATGCTGGTTGCACAACTCTATACATTTACTAAAAATCATTGAATTAACAGTGAGTGAATCTTATGATGTGAAAATCATACCTCAATAAAACTGTCCAAAATCTTTCAGATCTTGGTTTCCATAAATCAGGGCAATTAGAAAATCAACTGGGTTTTTGCTCAAAGCTTTTCTTCCTCAGTGTGCGACTCACTAGTCACACCTCCAAACTGATCATTCTTCTAGGAATGTGATGTGGATTCTTTTCCGAATGAAGACATAATCAAAGGAACAAAAATGTTCCTTTGCCTCAAGCTTCGCACTTACATTTCTATAGGACCTCAAACTAAAAGAAACCTAGATTTCGTGATAATTGTGAATCATCTGAGAGGTGCTTTAAAACATACACCTTCCCAGGACCCTACCTGAATCAACTGAATCTGAATCTGGGAGCCGGGGAGGACTTGATTATCTGTATGCCTAAAATTCTGCCCAGGTGATGTTGATGCAGGTAGCCTGGCTCATCATTAGGCTGAAGGGTGGTAACCATCATCATAGCTCATGCTTATTCCTGTCCAGACATTGCCTCATAACTTAGGCCTCTGAGCTTCATTGTTTAAGTTATGAAATGGGAACATGATTTGCCCTACACCTCTACGTCATGTCATAAGAAATTGAGTCAACTTCTAAAATAAACATGATAGATAAATAGGGGCACTGGGAAATTAAGAAAAAAAGCAGCTCATCTAAATTAAGAATTAGATTTATTAATTTTTAGATTATTAGATTTCCACAACTGTATTCAATTATGTTCAAATCGAATTTATTTATTATTTATTTTGCTCTGTGTTTTACTGGCATAGAGTTAATACCTATTTTATTTCACAGGGATGTTGTGAGTTTAAAATAATTATCAGGTCATTCCACAGCTTTTTCTGGGCTAAAACCCCTTTTGTTTCTCTTCATTTACTGAATTTACCTTTGTTGTAGTAATAGAGAGAAATTTCCTAAACCTAAAATTATTTCCTGAAAAAACATAGATTCAGACTTTAAGGAAAGGCCTTTGGAGATCCCTTGTAGCATTAGTAGTCTAAGATTTCATTATTTCACAGCTCACAGCCAGGCTGGAATCAGAGAACAAAATTCAATTTAACTAAACAAATATTTATTGGCTAGTAAGAGTACATGCTAGGTGCCATGCTAGGCAGACAAATCAATAAGACAAAGTTCCTGTCCTTAAAGAGCTCATATTTATTTAGGAAGATATCTGTGTAAACAAAACAGTGCCAATACTTAACAAGTACAACAGAAGTATGTATAAAGTTCCATAGGCTGAATAGAGAAGGACCTGATTGACTTCACAGAAGAAAGATACAGGGGAAGCTGTCATAGGCTGAATAATGGTCCCAAAGAGACCCATGTCCTAATCCCTGGAATTTGTGAATATCACCTCATATGGCAAAAGGTATTTTACAGATGCGATTAAATTAAACATTTTGAGATGGAGATGTTATCCTGGATTATTAGGATAGGCCCTAAATGTAATCACAAGTGCACATAAAAGAGGGAGGCAGAGGGAAATTTGACTACAGAAGAGAAAGAAATGTAACCACTGAAGCAAGAGATTGTCCTTATGCCCAGGAATGCAAGCAGCCTCCAGTAGCTAGAAAAGGAAAGGAAATGGATTCTTCCCTAGAGCCCCTAGAAGGGACCAGGACTGCTGACACCTTAACTTTAAACCAGTGAAACCAGTTTCAGACATCTGGCCTCCAGAACCGTAAGAAAATAAACAGTTGTGGGGTTTTAATCCACCAAGTTTGTGGTAACTTGTTACAGCAGCCATAGGAAACTAATACATAAAGTTTCTCAGAGAACAAGAGTGATGTCTGCCTGACCTGGGTTTTAAAGGATGAATAGGGGGCTTCCCTGGTGGCACAGTGGTTAAGAATCCGCCTGCCAATGCAGAGGACATGGGTTCAAGCCCTGGTCCGGGAAGATCCCACATGCTGCAGAGCAACTAAGCCCGTGTGCCACAACTACTGAGCCTGCGCTCTAGAGCCTGCGAGACACAACTATGAGCCCATGTCCTGCAACTACTGAAGCCAGTGAGCCTAGAGCCCGTGCTTCGCAGCAAGAGAAGCCACTGCAATGAGAAGCCCACACACCTCAATAAAGAGTAACCCCCGCTCGCTGCAACCAGAGAAAGCCTGCGTGCAGCAATGAAGACCCAATGCAGCCAAAATAAATAAATAAATAAATTTATAAAAATAAATAAGTAAATAAAGGATGAATAGGAATGTTAAGGGAAGCAGGAACAATCCAGAGAAGACTGAACCTTCTTTTTCTCTGACTCTCCAGTCTCAGAAGATAGGAAGTTGGACCTAAAACATGATTTTGTACCCCAAGTTTTGTGACATATGTCTCATTTTTTAGCAGTAAGAGTCGAAGATTTCCAACATAGGTGTTATTTTTCTTCCCTTCACTTCACCTCTGGCTTTTCAGTTTGAATTTATTTTATTTTAAAAAAATTATTTGCTTGTTTATTTATTTATTTACTTGGCTGCATCAGTTCTTAGTTGGCACATGGGATCTTTGTTGCGGCGAGTGGGCTCTGTAGCTGTGGAGCGCGGGCTTAGTTGCCCCATGGCATGTGGGATCTTAGTTCTCCAACCAGGGATCGAACCTGCGCCCCCTACACTCGATGGCAGATTCTTAACCACTGGACCAGCAGGGAGCTCCCTGAATTGAAATCTTTGTTTTTACAAAGTTTTTTACATCTGGAAGAGAAGAGACTCTCTAGGAAAAACATTCTTAAGAGAGCAAGTGAAAAAAACTAGAGAGTCTGATAAGGACACTTGTTTATTACTGGAGAAAGCTTGGAAAGAAAGTAACAAAACACTCTCCAAAAACAAGCAAAGGAACTCCTTGCCTGTTTTGTTTGGGACTAAGAGAAACAGGACAGTGAAAATAAGACATTAGTAAGAGCTCTAAACCGGGTATAACTGAAGAGAGAATAAATTACTCAGAATGCAGCACAGAAACACAAGGATATATATAGTTAAGAGAGAGGGAGGATAGATGGAGAGCTCCAACATGTATAATGAGAGTTCTAGAAGAAAATAAACAGAATGATGGTGAAACAGTGTTTGAAAATGCAAGAGATAAAATTTTAAAATATTGATGAAAGACATTAGACATCAAACTTTAAAAATAAGCCTTTAGTACTAATAAAATAAACACATGCTGAGGCACGTTATAGGAATATTTACACAACATTAAGGATAAAGAGAAAATTGTAAAAAGCTACCAGAGATGAGAGAGAAAAAACAGATTACCTATGAAACAACAGTGAAGACTGATAAAAGACTTCTCTATAGGGGGCTTCCCTGGTGGCGCAGTGGTTGAGAATCTGCCTGCTAATGCAGGGGACACGGGTTCGAGCCCTGGAGCAACTAGGCCCGTGAGCCACAACTGCTGAGCCTGCGCATCTGGAGCCTGTGCTCTGCAACAGGAGAGGCCGTGATAGTGAGAGGCCCGCGCACCGCGATGAAGAGCGGCCCCCGCTCGCCACAACTAGAGAAAGCCCTCGCACAGAAACGAAGACCCAAACACAGCAAAAATAAATGGATTGATTGGTAAACTCCTGTGCCCGGCATCTTCTTAAAAAAAGGAAAAAAAAAAAAAGACTTCCCTATAAACATAGAATTTTATCCCCATCCAAAATATCATTAGTGAGGGCAAAGTACATTTTGATATACCAGAAACAATTAAGGAATTTTTTTTAAACCACCCATACAATCTCACTGAAAAACATAGTTATAAATAACAATTTATAAAACTGCTTAGGAAAACTTCCATTTCTGGCCATGATGGTATAACAGGGACCACGTTTACCCTCCTGCCTTAATCATCTAGAAAACTGGACAAAATATATGAAGCAACAACTTTCAGACATTGGACAACAGGCAGCACAGGATAGTGATCCCTGAAAGAAGGTAAACAAATGAAGTGAATCCTATGAGTACCCCAGCTTACAGCCTAGAAAGTGTTTTCAGGCCACCTTGTAGAAAGAGGAAACTAAACAGAGCCTGACAATCTCACTGTATTGGGAAGACAGAGTTTGGAGTTCAGCGAGGCCAAGGTGGCTAACATTTTCAGGGAAGAGTGCCAGAAAGGATGGAGATACACACAGAGAGAACTATGGAGCTCTGCAGAAGGATCCTCTCAAGATCTCGGCTAAACATACTCATGCTGAAACTATCAAGGTTGAGGAAAGAACCGTTTGAGAGGAGGAGTTGGCACAATCTTCCAGTGGTAAGAAAGCCATTTTGGTGGACAGGGTAGCAGGATTCCAGCTGGCAGGTTTCCTATTACTACTGTTTGATCTTTATTCCTTAGCAAATCAAAGAGCCAAGAGATTACAAATGTGAGGTCATTTGTTACTTGGAATGTGAGCCTCAGTTAAGAACTTTTGCCCTCCTGGTGACTACAAGAACCAGCAGAATTTTTCTAAGTAACACTCTGGTTCTCTTGGGCCAATCTGTCAGACTCAACTTGTGTGTCCTCAGTTCTCAGCAGCCAACAGAGCAAAGGAGTTCTCTTACTAAAGGATTCTGAGAAATCTCTAAGGAATGGTTAAGTGTGCCACAGATCCTCACAGGAAATTACTATCACTTTTGCCAGCTGTCCCTGCTCCAAACCACTGCGGCTCTTGAACTTTGTCACCACCTCCTTCAGGCTCCCCACATGGCCCCATCCCAATGGACATAGATCTCCTCACTCGATTCCCCAAAGCTCAGTTCAGTCCAGGCTATTTAACAAGACACAGAGGCATAGACATGAAAAACAAAGAGTAGCCCACAACTGCCACTAGAAGCGGCTCTCCTTCAGATTCCTGGTAAGGCAGAGCCAGCTCAGCCCACCCAGTTTCCCCAACAGGAATCTCCAGACTGTGCCACGTCTTGGAGTCTTGATGCCAGCAACAGGCATGAGTCCAAAGAGAATCTTTCTTTTCCAGTTCAAGGCCTGCTTATTTTCACTCTAGAACATCTATCCTTTTCCTTAGGGGGAAAAACTCACCTCCACCTTGACCTGGTTGATGCAATCCCAGGAATTGTGGACACTTTCCAGGCTTCAGATAATCTGGCTCTAACTCCACTTTGTGAGATACAGTTTTTCAGACCAGTCTGTCCGGTGTGAGGTATAGAGAAAAGACTGGCACACACCTCAGGGTGGCTCCAGTTTTCTGATCACCTGCGAGCAAACACTTGAATTAAAAACAAACATTGAGGCTTCCCTGGTGGTGCAGTGGTTAAGAATCCACCTGCTAATGCAGGGGACACAGGTTCGAGCCCTGGTCCGGGAAGATCCCACATGCCGTGGAGCAACTAAGCCCGTGCACCACAACTACTGAGCCTGCGCTCTAGAGCCCATGAGCCACAACTACTGAGCCCGTGTTCCACAACTACTGAAGCCTGCGCGCCTAGAGCCCGTGCTCCACAACAAGAGAAACCACTGCAGTGAGAAGCCCCTGCACCACAACGAAGAGCAGTCCCCACTCGCTGCAACTAGAGAAAGCCCTCGCACAGCAACGAAGACCCAATGCAGCCAAAAATAAACAAATAAAAACATTGGTCTCCTAAGAACAATAAGGATTTTAAGAAACATTCCAGTCTATATAATTATTTACGGAGAAAAACGGATCTCTCTCTCCCTGCAAGGGCACAATCCTGTGAAAGACACAGATTTTAACACTAATAAATAAATTAACCTCGGCATCTCAGTCTGAAATATCTGGATTTTGGTTAATGGTCATTTCATGATTTTCTTTAGGATAAAGGTGGGTATTTGCTTTATGTATGTGTAGTGGGCCCATCCTGGTGATTTTCCTAAGTAAAGGCAGACTGCTTCAAAATGAATTTACATCTTGCCTTCTAGAAATATAAAACTGTGACTGTAAAATATAACACTTCTCTGACTTTAGAAAATGTTTCAGTTATTGGGCACCCATTAAAACTTATGAGTACAAAGAGGAGTAGGGGCTAGAACAGAACCTCAGAAATGGACTTCTTCCCTTTTCTAGTAACTTCAAAATATCTATATTCCTTCTTTCTTAGCACTAAATCTTGCCCCACTTTTTTTTTCCCTCCCTGAACCAATCTTTCACCTCTAATCACACACAGAATGGAATGTAGCATAAAAACTGCTGAGCTTCCAAAGGTAATCTTTTATGAATAGTACAATGTCATCAGAAACTGGATATGGTCAAAAACAGAATTAGGAACCCCAAGAAAAGCCTGGGTGGGGGTTAGCTTGGGAGGACTCACATCTCAATTTCTTGCCTTTTTCTCATTCTCTCCTCACTTAACATCTTCCACATGCAGGTTAGGTTTCTCAATCTGTGGTCTGTTACCCTCTGGGGGTCTTGAACTTCCAAGGCACTCTGAGTCTTCTATGAGAATTTTATTTTTTTTTTGTTTTTTTAAATTTTTTATTGGAGTATAGTTGATGTACAATGTTGTGTTAGTTCCTGCTGTACAGCAAAGTGAATCAGTTATACACATACATATGTCCACTCTTTTAGATTCTTTTCCCATATAGATCATTACGGAGTATTGAGTAGAGTTCCTTGTGCTATACAATAGGTCCTTATTAATTTTCTTTTTAAAAAAAATTATTTATTTTTGGCTGCGTTGGGTCTTTGTTGCTGCTCGCGGGCTTTCTCTAGTTGCAGCGAGCGGGGGCTACTCTTCGTTGTAGTGTGCGGGCTTCTCATTGCGATGGCTTCTCTTGTTGTGGAGCACGGGCTCTAGGTGCGTTGGCTTCAGTAGCTGTGGCACATGGGCTCAGTAGTTGTGGCTCTAGAGCGCAGGCTCAGTAGTTGCGGCGCACGGGCTTAGTTGCTCCACGGCATGTAGGATCTTCCCGGACCAGGGCTCATACCCATGTCCCCTGCATTAGCAGGCAGATTATTAACCACTGTGCCACCAGGGAAGCCCCTTATTAGTTTCCTATTGTGTATATGTCAGTCCCAATCTCCCAATTTATCCCTCCCCTCCTTCCCCCCACCCCCGGGTAACCATAGTTTGTTTTCTACATCTGTGACTCTATTTCTGTTTTGTAAATAAGTTCATTTGTACCTCTTTTTAGATTCCACATATAAGAGATATCATATATTTGTCTTTCTCTGACTTCACTTAGTATGATAATCTCTAGGTCCACCCATGTTGCTGCAAATAGCATTATTTCATGGGTTTTTTTATGGAGTAATATTCCATTGTATATATGTACCACATCTTCTTTATCCATTTCTGTCAATGGACATTTAGGTTGCTTCCATATCCTTGGCTATTTTAAACAGCGCTGCAATGAACACTGGGGTGCATGTAACCTTTTGGATTGTGGTTTTCTCTGGATATATGCCCAGAGGTGGGATTGCTGGATCAGTATATGTGCTGCCGAAATGAGCACTTCTATGAGAATTTTAAAACACTGTGTTTTAAGTTTTATAATATAAGTATGTTAGCATATTTTGGATCATCTGGATTAACATTTTATATTTTTGAGTGATCCTGAATTTATGTTTAAGTTTACAATTTAACTGGTATCACATTATACTCTGAAGTTAGCATTTAACTTTTAAGGCAATGTTGCCCAGCCCTGGGGGCCGGGGTGGGGGGGAATGAGGGATGGTCCCTTAAATCCCTTGGGATCTGTAGGTATGTCTCAGTGGTACACAATTACTCACACTTGAAAAACACTGGCTTAAGCTACCTTCTTCTCTTTTCTTCTTTCTCTTATGAGAGATAACTGGAAAGAAACTCATGAGAGGCTAATAGAAACAGACAAAAGTAGTTTTAAAAATGACAAGTATTTGTCAGTTTATTTTCAATATTCGATCAATTTGAGCAACAAGAAAATATAAGCAATCTAATTCTAAATATAAAAATCAGGAATTCCCTGGTAGTCCAGTGATTAAGGATTTGGTGCTTTCACCGCTGACACCCGGGTTCAATCCCTGGTCCAGGAACTAAGATCCTGTAAGCGGTGCAGCAAATAAATAAATAAATATTATTTTTAAAAATAAGGCAAAGGCAATACCTCAATATTGTGAATATATATAGGAATCGCCAAATGCTTAGAATTAGTTATTTTCTACCCACAACAAACCAATTCCATGCCTTTATCTCTAGTTGTTGTGTGAACTTGGTATATATTTTAGAGACCCTTTTTATATTCAGGCCAGCCCCTAAAGTACATGTTCAGAAGCTGCTTCTGTTACTATGTGTGATAGGTCAGATTTCTGAAGCTCACAGTTTACAGAAAGACTCATGAAAATCAATCTGCGAATACAGTGTTTTAGAGTATTTTTAGTTAAAAAAATTTTTTTTCCTCAAAGTATGAAACCTTTGTGTCCTCAGAAGTGTAATATAGTGGTTTGGGGGAAATGGAGATGGAATAGGGAGAGGATAACCTTCATATTCTTTGTCTCTTTCCCACCTCTTTCCATGAGTCCCTTAGTATCTCCATTTCTTCTCTCAGAGGCACCACTGCCCTCCCGCTGCCTCACTTTTTTTTTGAATAATATTTTCTTTCCCACTTTTTTCCTTATCTGTTTTTCTCCCATTTTGTTTCAGGCCTTCGTCTATTTTTTTTTTTTGTGAACATAATTTAATGTTATTTCCATTCCATATTTAGCTTGTATATATGTATACCTAATGAATGGTAGATTTTTGGTTGAATAATAATACAACATTTATGTAAACTTGGCATTTTATATTCAGTTCCTCTTAGCCTTAAAGCAATCCGAAAAAGTAGGTACTGTATGTCTGTTTTATAGATGAGGAACTGAGTCTGAGAGAGAATAAGTAACTTGTGAAAGACCACATAGGTAATATATATATCAAAACTCACGCTTTTTTCCCCACAACATCACATTCCACTCTTAGAAGAAAAAAAAAAAGAGGGGGGCTTCCCTGGTGGCACAGTGGTTGAGAGTCCGCCTGCCGATGCTGGGGACACGGGTTCGTGCCCGGGTCCGGGAAGATCCCACATGCTGCGGAGCGGCTGGGCCCATGAGCCATGGCCGCTGAGCCTGCACGTCCGGAGCCTGTGCTCCGCAACGGGAGAGGCCACAACAGTGAGAGGCCCGTGTACCGCAAAAAAAAAAAAAAAAAAAAAGAGGTTGCGGGTTTCCCTGGTGGCACAGTGGTTAGGAATCCGCCTGCCAGTGCAGGGGACACGGGTGAGAGCCCTGGTACGGGAAGATCCCACATGCTGCGGGGCAACTAAGCCCGTGCACCACAACTACGGAGCCTGCGTTCTAGAGCCCGCGAGCCACAACTACTGAGCCCATGTACCACAACCAGTGAAGCCCACGCACCTAGAGCTCGTGCTCTGCAACAAGAGAAGCCACCGCAATGAGAAGACCATGCATCGCAAAGAAGAGTAGCCCCCACTCCCCGCAACTAGAGAAAGCCCGTGTGCAGCAACAAAGACCCAACACAGCCAAAACATAAATAAATTAAAAAAAAAAAAAAAGAGGCCGAGTAATTTCATGCTCCTTTAACACTGCCTTGGTAAGAGACCTTATCCAGGTTCACGATGACCAACAGGCCTAATTAACACCTCCTACCTTCGTAGCCTAACTTCAAGCCAATATTTGCAATGTTTGTATATCTAGTTGTCACCTTAAACCAAACTAGCATTCACCCCCGCCCCCCGCCCCCATCACACCATTTTCTGTTACGGGCTCTGCCAATTTTTGTCATTCAGAGTCAAAACCTTGGTGATATTCATTCATTCAACAAGCATTTAAATACTATTGAGCACAGATAAGAATTGTGCTAGGGATGCTGGGGTATACAACAGTAAGTTTGACAGAGTTTCTGACTTCCTAAAGGCTTATAGTCTGTCAGGAAAGACACACAAGTGGGGACCCAAACCATTGTAGGGATATTAGAAAAGACTTCCTGAAGGTAGTAATGATGAGGGTGGGTGGGTGAGGAGGTTTGTTCCATGGGTGAAAGCATAGGAAGAGAAAGCATGGAGGAACCCAAAGACATACTGCTGAAGCACTGGGTAGTGGAAATGGAGAGGAATGGGAGAGACATGGAAGAAGCCTTTCAAGCATGAAGGGTCTGGTAAACTATGTTAAGGAATTTGGACTATCTGAAGAGTAGGAGGAAGCCATGATCTTTGTATTTTAAAAGAATTAATCTGCTTATCCTTTGAGAATTTTCCCTTTCTCTTCCACCCCCTGAATCCAATCTGTTACTAAATTCTGTCCATTTCTTATCGTCTAATTTGTTCCTTTATCTCTATTCCCATTGCCACCCACCTTAGTCCCTGCCCTTCTCGTCCCATGCTTAGATTAAGAGCCCTTTCACCAGTTAGTTTCCAGACTCTCCCTCCAATCTACACTGTACACGAAGACTAGACCAACAATCCCCAAGTGCTACACCAGGATAGCAGTGAAGTCCAAGTCACCCATTTTGGCGCTTGCGACCATCTCTATCCTATCTAATATTACCACTTAAAATCAATTTCCAACGAGGCCAGATAGTTTCCTCAAAAACCCTCACCAAAGCAGTTTACTTTCATTCTTCACCCTGCAACCTTGTAACATTATTCCCTTCTCCCCCTGGTATAACGCACGCCTGGGGCATCCTGAGGACCTCAAGCAACAGCTTTTCCACTCTCCTTTGATTTCTTCTCGACCAGTATAGACTGGGTCACAGATCGAGGTCTTCATTTTCTTTTGTCAGAAAGACTCTCTCACATCCTACTCGCATAGGCCTCACAAAGCCTGGCCAGGGTACTTCTTGCGCTCAGAACACGAGCCAACTTTAATTGAACTGTACGGGGCGGGGTTTGAGGGAGTCTGAGGGCGCGGTGGAGAGCGAGCTGACACGCTGGAAGATGAACCGGAAGTACCAGGTCCCGCACAAAAGAGCTTCAGACAAAACGCGAGAGGCCGGGGTAGAGGAGCGGAGGCGGGGGACAGTGGGGGACAGTTGGGGAGAGATACTGGCAAGGAACAACCTCCCAGTGTGCTCCAAGCAGGCCGCGGCCGTTGGTGGGCGTGGCCGCGCCAATCTCGCGGGAGGGCGGTTGGGCGGGCCGTTGTCCCCGCGGGCGGGGCGAGTTGCTAAGGAAATGACTGCCCGCAGCGCCGCGCCGCGCCGCGCCGGCCGGGCGGGGTCTGAAGCGGCGCCGTTTCCGCTTCCGCTCCCTCTCTGCTCCGGTCCCGTTACCGCCACCTGGGCCGCCTCGCGCCTTTCACCGGCACCTTGCGTCGGCCGCGCAGCCGGGCCCACTCCTGACACGCGCGCACCCGGGGCTCCGGCTCCGGCGCCGGCACGGGTCGCGCTCCGTTCGCCTTCCTCTGAGGCCGCCGGTCAGCCGCCGCCATGGGTGCCTACCTCTCCCAGCCCAACACGGTGAAGTGCTCTGGGGACGGGGTTGGCGCCTCGCGGCTGCCGCTGCCCTACGGCTTCTCCGCCATGCAAGGCTGGCGCGTCTCCATGGAGGTGAGGCGGGAGGGGCCCATAGGCTGACGGCTGTAGGGCGGGAACCTGACGGAGAAAGGGAGCCGGGGGGGATGGGGTCATCCCCGGGGAAGGGTCCGAATCGAGAGCCTGTGACCGCAGCGGCAGATTGGGGGGCGACAGCGAGAGCGGGGCCGGGGCCGAGAGGGAGCTGCCGGTGCTAGGAGACCGTGTGACGGTGGCCAGCTTGGCGGCGAGGGCTCGGCCATGTGGGGAGAGGCACCTTCCGCCCACTGACCGACCTCCCCGTGCCTTCGCTTCATCCTCTCGTGACAGACTAGCCCTCCAGGCTCGTAAACGGTGTGAGGTTTAATGTGGGAGTAAAGATGAAGAGAGGGACTATTTATCCATTGACTTTTGCTAGAGAGAGGCGGATAGATGTGAATGACTGTACTTAAAAAAAAAAAAGCGATGTGTGAGGCGTCTTTGGACGAGGAGTTTGACAGGAAAGGAAGCCACGCAAATAGTCCGCTTCAAAATCTTAATACCTGGATGCCTGGCCCTGGGCACCACATGTTAATTTCAGAGATTTGACTTGACCTCCAAGAATTGTCACTCATTTGTATTCTTTCAGGGCCTTTCTTGGCCTTTGGAAGCCTTGAACTGTGTCAGTCACTATAATTTCCTTTAAAATGATGCCTGATGTTTTTTCTCACTCGGAATTTCTCTAAAACTTAGTAATTGTCATTTTGCCTGTGCTTGTTGTAGCTTATAGTTTCCTTGATTTTCAATCATTTCATCAACTTTTTTTTTCTTATCCTACAGAGAACTGATTTTTCTTTTATAGAAAAATTTACTATCGATAAAAGGGAAAAATGGGAAAATTCTGGATAAAAAGGAGTAGTGTTGGGCAAATGGGTGTGAAACTACAAAGGAGAACAGAGAAAACTATGGTAGGAGGGAAAGGAAGAAAGACATGTGTAAGACGTGTTTTTGTGAAGAGTTTTGTGAAGTCTAGACAGAGGAGCCAGGGAAATGCGCTAATTATGTCTGGGATGGAAGGTTTATCCACTTACTAGGTGGGCTTCAGGTAACAGCCAAAAGTCTCCCTTGGGAATTTCATCAAATCCCTCACTCCTCCCTGTGGTTAGCTCTGGAATGACAGTATAAACTTAAATGGTTTGTTCTCAGCCTCACATTTTATACCCACGGCAGACTTTATCATCTGCTTAAAATCTCAGGAATGGAGAGGATCCTATACAGTTCATCTCACCACATTTTACAGCTCAAAAACCGACGCCCAGAGAGATTAGGTTACTTGTGCCTTGGTGGAAAGAATCTGTAGGATGAAAATTGTTCAAGACCTATACTACACACTGTTCTCATCTGTGTCAACAGATTTCTCTGTGGTGCACAGTATTGAGTTTACTGGGTGCTTGGTAAATGTAATTGTCTGGCTGGTAGAAATATCTGGATGTAGCTTCATTGTCAGTCTGGGGTTTGGGTTAGCTGGTAATTTGGAGGTTCCAGTTCTATGGCATTTTCTGTTAATATTGTAAGATTTGAGGTGACTATCTCATGTCACAGTAAGGCTTTTCCTTTGGGTTTCTTATTCCATATTTTCCACTTTCCTCTCTGCTGTGGTTGTTCCACTTCTTTGTTACGCTTTCTAGTTTTCTTTATGAATTGAGTTGCTTGGATAATCAATTTTCCAAGTCTTTTGCCCAGTGATTCTGTACTGTTTGCTTCTTCTCTGCAGGGCATTTCCCTTTATTTTTGGTTTCTCCTCTGGTAATTAGAACATAACTGTTTTCATCAGGGGCTGTTTGGTTTGTAGAGATCTTGCTAGACTATTCCTTAGATCCTAATCTTCCTCCTGAGAGATAACCACTTAGGGTTTTAAAATCTTATTATGCGATTTCTGAATTTCCCTTTGTTTGAATAGTTAAGTAGACCCAATCAAATCTTCTTGAAGTCCTGTTTGGGATCCTGTTCTGCTGCATTGATACTTTTGCTTCTGGCTTTGTTTCCTTTCTCCCTGAAGTGTAACATAGTTTCTTTGCTATGGCCAGAAGAGAACTGACTTCTAGCCTCTTGAGTGAATCTTACCTTTTCAGAAAGTGTACTCCTGTCCCTCTTAACCTTTAGGGCTGAATTTCACCAGTTTATTAATTCTATTGACCTTATTTGCCTGGTCCTAATGATTTAGTTGAGGTAAGTTTATCACACCCATACACATTATAAAGGTTACTGAAATCCTGACTGATGTATAGTCAGCCTTAGAGAGTACCGTTTTATCCCTTCTCTTGAGGCAAGAATGGCAACTATCAATAGCTGGCATTTTATACTTTCTGCCTCTCTCCAGCCCCTCTTGCTGTGGAACCAGGGTGTTTTGAGGAGGGGTAATCAAAATACCACAGTTGATGTTCCCTTCCCTTCTTCCTTCTCCATGGTTTGGAGGGACCCTCAAGCTGGTTGAGGTATGTATTTTGGGGGTTAACAGGTAGGTTGTGGAAGGGTGCCTGAGAAATATATATGGAAAGGCTCTGAGTTTCTGATGTCTAATGAGAAGTCCAATCTGAAAACAGTTTTAGTTGATGTAGTCTCAAAGAGACTAGAGTACTTTTAGTTTTTGGTTATGAGGTTCTCTGGAAGTGACAAAATTGCTTCCTGTGGGGAATTAGGATATCTATATCTATATCTATATCTTATATTTGTCCCTTTTAAAGGCAGCATCAATACCTAGAGTATAAATTTGAGTAGGCTAGCTGTTTATTGCCATATAGAAGCTGGCTTATTAGTGATCACAGAGGGTCATCTAGAATTGAATATAGATAATGTTGAGCAGAAAGTTCTTAAAGGTACATGCATGACAGTTTAAATCATTATATTAATAGGGGAAATATAAAATGAGATACCACAAGCATGCTGTGGGGTTCCCCTGGAGAGAGGGCATCTGAGGCTGAAGAGCATTTATTGTTTGTACCTCAGATTAGTGTCTCATCTTAGCTTAAAGCACTTTTTACTTACTGAACCAGATCAGAATTCCTTTGTCTAGGATACAGTTAAGCAACTTTCATAAAAGGGCATTCTTTTTGATCAGCATGCAGTTCCTATTCTTTACAATTCAAAATTAGCATGAAATGATATCGAATGTATGTCCATTAATATAAAGAAATTGTTTTCTACTATACTATTCCTTTATAAGTTTTCAAGCAACTGTAAGTTACAGTCAGAACTTATTTCTCAAGATTTCAAGAATATTTTACATTATTTCTGCTGCCCAATCCCCTAGCAGTTAATACTGCTTCTGAACCCCTGACCCTCTATTGGGTTACCATCTTGGAATTATACTTTCAGAGGTAAGGGCTTGAATTCGAGTGTGGAAATTTGACAGATCTGATCAGTAGTTCTTGCCACTGTTAGCTGCCATTAAAATTGTGCTGTCTGGAAGCACAAATCTTTAGAACTGAAAGCATCACTGATGTTTAATGACACTGTAAACTGAGTACCAGTTCCAGTGGAGTTGTTTTCTGTCTCCCTCTAAGTCTAGTTCAGAGATGGAGTGTTTCAACTTTAATCATGCATAGTACTTGAAAATGTATATACAGGTCCCTTTTTAAACAACTGTATCGAGATATAATTCAGGTACCATATCGATTTAAAGTGTACATTTCAATAGTTAATATACTCACAGAGTTGTGCAGCCATCACCACTATTAATTTTAGAACATTTTCATCACCTGAAAAAGAAATCTTGTAGCCATTATTAGTCACTGCCTATCCCCCCTCCTCTAATGCCTGGCAACCACTAATTTACATTATGGATTTGTTTATTCTGAACATTTCATATAAATATGTCACCTTTTATGTCTGGTTGCTTTTTACTAAACAATATACATATATTTTAAATTAATTAATTAATTAATTAATTTTTGGCTGCGTTGGGTCTTCGTTGCTGCGTGCCGGCTTTCTCTAGTTGCGGTGAGCTGGGGCTACTCTTCACTGCAGTGTGCAGGCTTCTCATTGCGGTGGCTTCTCTTGTTGCGGAGCACGGACTCTAGGCACGCGGGCTTCAGTAGTTGTGGCGTGCAGGCTCAATAGTTGTGGCTCGCAGGCTCTAGAGCACAGGCTCAGTAGTTGTGGCACATGGGCCTAGTTGCTCCGTGGCATGTGGGATCTTCCCGGACCAGGGCTCGAACCCATGTCCTCTGCATTGACAGGCAGATTCTTAACCACTGCACCGCCAGGGAAGCCCCTAAACAACATTTTTTTTTTTTTTAAACCCCATATTTGTTTATTTATTTATTTTTGGCTGTGTTGGGTCTTCGTTTCTGTACAAGGGCTTTCTCTAGTTGTGGCAAGCGGGGGCCACTCTTCATCGAGGTGCGCGGGCCTCTCACTGCTGTGGCCTCTCCCGTTGCGGAGCACAGGCTCCAGACGCGCAGACTCAGTAGTTGTGGCTCACGGGCCTAGTTGCTCCACAGCATGTGGGATCTTCCCGGACCAGGGCTCGAACCCATGTCCCCTGCATCGGCAGGCGGACTCTCAACCACTGCGCCACCAGGGAAGCCCCTAAACAACATTTTTAAGGGTCATCCAGGTTGTATCATGAATCAATCAGTACGTCATTCCTTTTTATGGCTGAATAATCTTCCATTGTATGCACATTTTGTTTATTCCTCCATCAGTTGATGGTGGTTTGGATTTCCACCTTTTGGCTATTATGAATAATGGTGCTATGAATATTCATGTTCAAATTTTTGTGTGGAAATAAGTTTTATTTCTCTTGAGTATATTCCTAGGAGTAGAATTGCTGGGTCATATAGTAACTCCACGTTTAACATTTTGAGGAACTGCCTGTTTTCCAAAGTGGTTGCGCCATTTTGCATTTCTACCAGCAGTATATGAGGGTGTCAGTTTCTCTACCTCCTCCCTACACCTGTTATCTTTTTTTTTTTTCCTCCAATTATAGCCATTCTGGTGGGTGTGAAATGATGTTTCATTGTGGTTTTGCTTGTATTTCCGTGATGGCTAATGATATTTGAGCATTTTTCCTTGTGCTTATTGGCCGTTTCTGTATCCTTGGAGAAATGGCTGTTCAGATCCTTCGTCCTTTTGTTTGTTTGTTTGTTTTGGCCATGCCGAGCAGCATGTGGGCATGTGGGATCTTAGTTCCCCAACCAGGGATCGAACCTGTGCTACCCTGCAGTAGACGTGCAGAGTCTTAACCACTGGACTGCCAGGGAAGCCCCTGTTGGTGTCCTTTGAAGCACAAAAGTTACTAATTTTGATGAAGTCCAGTTTATCTGTTAAGAGTTTCATAGTTTTGGCTCTTACATTTAGGTCTGTGATCCATTTTGAGTTAATTTTTGTGTATGGTGTAAAGAAGGGGTCCAAGTTCAAACTTTTACATCTGGATATGTGTTTGTCCCAGTGTCGTTTGTTTTTGTTTTTTTAGGTATTTATTTATTTATTTGGCTGCATCGAGTCTTAGTTATGGCACGCAGGATCTTCGTTGCAGCGTGTGGGCTTCTCTTTAGTTGTAGCGCATGGGCTCTAGAGGGCGAGGGCGTTGCAGCTCAGGGCTTAGTTGCCCCGCGGCATGTGGGATCTTAGTTCCCTGACCAGGGATCGAACCTGCATCCCCTTCATTGGAAGGCAGATTCGTAACCACTGAACCACCAGGGAAGTCCCCATCATTTGTTAAGAAGCGTATTCTTTGCCCTTTCTGCATTATCTTGGCATCATTGTTTAAGATCAATTGACCATAAATATGAGGGTTTATTTCTGGACTCTTAATTCCATTCCATTGATATATGGTACCACACTGTCTTGGTTACTATACCTTTGTGGTTTTGAAGTTGGGAAGTACGAGTCTTCCAGCTTTGTTCCTTTTCTTGTTTCTTCTTTTCTGGGTCCCTCGTATTTCCATATGAACTTTAGGATCAGCTTGTCAGTTTCAGTACAAAAGGCATCTGGGATTTTGATAGAAATTGTTCTGAATTTGTAGATGTATTGATGAGTATTACTGTCTTAATGATATTAAGTCTATAGTTTTCTTGTGATGTCTGTCTGGCTTTGGTATCAGGATAATACTGGCCTCATAGAATGAGTTGGGAAGTGTCACCCCGTCTTCTGTATTTTGGAAGAGTTTGTGAAGAATTGCTATTAATTAGTCTTTAAATATTTGGTAGAACTCACCAGTGATGCCATCTGAGATTGGGCTTTTCTTTGTAGGAAGTTTGTTTGTTTGCTAAAATACACATAACGTAAAATTTACCATCTTAACCATTTAAAATGTACGGTTCAGTAGCGTTAAGTAGATTCACATTGTTGTGCAACCAGTCTCCAGAATTCTTTTCATCTTTCAAAACTGAAACTCTATACCCATTAAACCCCTCCCCATTCCCCCTTCCCCCAGCCCCTGACAACCACTGTTCTACTTTCTGTCTCTATGAATTTGACTACTCTGGGTACCTCATATAAAGACAGATTTGTCTTTATGACTGGCTTATTTCACATAGCATAATGTCCTCAACGTTAATCCATGTTATAGCATGTGTCAGAATTTCCTTTCTTTTTAAGGCTTAATGATGTTCCTTTGTATGTATATATCACATTTTGTTTATCCATTCATCTGTTGATGAACACATGGGTTCTTCTACTTTTTGGCTCTTTTGAACAAAGCTGCTATGAACATGGGTGTGTAAATATCTCTTTGAGACCCTAATGGGAAGCTTAAGATCAAGGTGTCTGGAGAGGGCCCACTTCTTGGTTCATAGTGGCTGTGTTCTAGCTGTGTCCTCACAAGGCAGAGGACCTCTCTGGGGTCTTTTATAAGGGTACTAATTTCATTCATGAGGGCTCCTCCCTCATGACTTAATTACCTCCCAAAGCCCCTACCTCCAAATACCATCACTTTGGCCATGAAGTTACAACATAGGAATGTTAGGGAGACACAAAACATTCAGTCTATAGCACAGTGGTAATACATGCATATAATTTTAAAAGTCAGACAGTAATACATGACTTTTTAAAACCAAAAATGTAGTTCCCTTTCCAACCACCTTCAAAAGTTTTATCTTGAATTGCAAAGATTTAGATAAATTTAAGTATCATAAACCTAAATGATTGATCAAGTGACACAGGAGCCTTTGTGGATGTATTTGTAACCTTAGGAAATTGACATCAGGAAAGATAACCAGGTCTTTATTAATAGCAGATCCACTGGTGTCTAGAAGGTCAGAAGGGGCTATGTGATATATAATTTAGTAAAGCAAGACATAAGAGCCCTCATTCAGGTGATCTGTGTATTCTGCATCATTTCTTTCATACCACCTCAGTGGTTATTGTGTTATGATACAACTTTAGGTTTTGGGTAGTAAATGAAAGAGGAGGTATCCCTAAGATATTTGTTCTGAGGCAGCTGGGAACTCACCATCATAAGTAAACATCCTGCTGTGTTACAGAACATACTGTTAGGCCCCAGTGCTGTAAAGAAATTTAAGACAGTCTGTTTTCATGCTGTTTTGGACCTAGGACTCCCTTTTCCCCTATGGAATGTTGGATAACAATACAAGATAGCATATGCTGAATGCCAAATTATTGGTAGAAGCAATAAATATTAAAAGAGTTCGGGTGGGGAATGATCACAGAGTATTGGTGTGTTGAAGAAAGATCTCTTGGAGGTGGTGAGACTAACTGGACCTTTAGGAAAGAGTATAAATGGTAACAAATGGGGAGGAGGAAAGTGGGAGAAGAAAAGTATTAGACGAAAGGATAGGAGGAAAGACTGAAGCAGGCATGCTTACTACTTTGCTGGGGTAGGGTGTTCAGTATCAAGAGTGTCAAGAGTAGTTTCTTTTGGGGAATGGTATGTGTTAAAGAGGTTAGGTTATGGAGATGGATAGGAATGATTACTGAGTGCCTTAAATTGCCAGTAACTTGTATGGAATTAATCTAATGCAGTAGAGTCCATTGAAGGGCCTAGCAATAAAATGTTATATTAGGGAGATTAATCTGGCAGCTGGATGTATGTAGGCTGAATTACAGGGGGCAGAGAGTAGAGACAGGAGAGGAGTTAAAATACCATTAAGAATAAAGTAATCCAGGATCACAGTTATGAGGGAAGAGTCAGCAGGACTCAGTAACGGTTGGTGGAAGACAGCCAGGAAGTCAAGGAGGACTGATATTAGGTGTTGCTAGGAGAGTTAAGATTCCATTGACAGAAATAAGACATGTAGGGGAAGCTCTGATTTTTTTGGAGACTGCTAAGTTCCTGTTTACATATATTAAGCTTGAGGTGGAGAAGGGATATCCTGTAGAAACAGGCAATTGGAGGTATAGAACTATAGTTCTTCACAGAACCCAAGAGAACTTTTGAGAAAGCTGACATGGTTTGTACTATTTAATTACATACAGCCGTTGGGGAGAGTGAAGCCTGCAAAATGGCTATTTGGATTGCTGTTATAGTGACTGCCTGCTTCGTGAAGTATGATCTTGAAGGAGAAGGGTTTGAGTTTAAGAGGAAATGTTAATCTAGAAAGAGAGGAGAGGGACTTCCCTGGTGGTGCAGTGGTTAAGAACCCACCTGCCAATGCAGGGGACACAGGGTCAAACCCTGAGCCGGGAAGATCCCACATGCCGCAGAGCAGCTAAGCCCCTGTACCACAACTACTGATGCTGCACTCTAGAGCTCGTGAGCCACAACTACTGAGCCCACGTGCCACAGCTACTGAAGCCTGCACACATAGAGCCAGTGCTCTGCAGCAAGAGAAACCACTGCAGTGAGAAGCCCACTCCACACAATTGGAGAAAGCCTGCGCACAGCAACGAATAGCCAAAAATAACTAAATTTATTTTAAAAAAGAGGAGAAATATTGCTTCTGAGGCAGAAGTGAAGGAGATGTTAGATACAACTATGGAGAAATTTTGAGTTAGAATAGGGAAGATGAGGTAGATCTTGAAATAAGACCTTGATATAAGTAAAGTAAGAGGTTAGCTCATCTGCTGTGAGTGAAAGGAAAATAACATTGAGAGCTTGAATAATGTGGGAAAGGTTTGTGACTGACCGTGGTTAATATATTTAAGAGTCAATGCAGAATAGAGAAAAAAGTGCTAAATGGAAGTAGTCACCACAATCAACATGATTTCATGACATTTTATGACTAGCGATACTTAGTGGCTCTGATTCAAGTGTGAAGAAAGCATTTGGTCGGGTTATACAAGGTTGGATGAGTTTTTCTAGATTGCTAAGAGACAGAGTTGAAATATGCAGTACTTAGCTCTGACTCAGAAAAGGACAGAGACAGACAAAGGTAAAGGTATGTAAGCTATGATTGAAGATGTAAGGGGGAAATTGAAGTGCTTAGAGAAGGTAGAGCAGTTCCAAGTGATATAGATCCAAAACCTCACCAAGAAGTTGAGGAGAAGGTAATGTGGAGTGGTTTTAGGAACTGAGACCTCAAGGCATAAGATGAGTCTTTATTGTGGGCATTCCTCTTTGAGAAAAAGGATAGAGAAGACAAATGTGAACCAGGTACTGAATTTCAGAGCAGAATATATATACTTATATATTATGTTCCAGTTTACAAAGAAGTTTTACATCATCATCATGATAGTCCTGTGATGATATGAGTAATGTAGATATTCTTATTCCATACTATAGAGGGTAAAATTGAGGCACACCAATGGATAGCTGACCAGAGATCACACAGTATATGGTAGCTTGGCAGCTTAAGGACAATCATAGGTTTCTTTTGTTGTGGTCATTATTCAGAATGGAACGATATGGCTAATAAAAATAAAAATCTTGAAAAGTAGGATATAATTATTACTCAGATTTCACCCTCCACTAAGTTTGATGTGTGATCTTACAGACTTCTGACATATACATAGATACCTAATTTTTTGCTTTTTATCACAATATATTGTGAACTCATTTCTGAATGAATACATATTGATTATTTCTGACAGCTGCATATATTCCATTGGAGGGATGTACTGTTTGTAATCTAACCTATTCATGGAAATTTAGATGGTTATAATTGTTTTTTATTATAAGTAATGCTGTAATGAACATTCTTCCTATCTTTGTTTCCTTGTGTCAGTAGTCCCATAAAATAAACTTTTAGAAGTCAAATTACTAGATCAAAAGACATGCACATTGTGGCACATATTACAAAATTGCCGTCCAGGAAAACTAGTAATTTATATTCCTGTTTGATCAGAGTACATGAGAATGTGTTTTTATCTTCACTCTTATTATTACTGGATACTATTCATCTTTTTCATCATTCTAATTTGCACAAAAGGATAATTCCTTGTTTTTTTAATGTTCATTTCTTTGATTACTATTGAGGTTAAATATTTTTTCCTGTGTTCAGTGTTGCTAGATCTGCTTCAAAGTCACATGATCTTGTGAGGAACAGATGAGAAGTCAAAAAGATTTTTTTAAATAGAGGTGTGGGTTCAAAAGAGATGGTACACCAACCTAAATGTCCATCAACAGATGAATGGATAAAGAAGATGTGACACATATTTACAATGGAATATTACTCAGCCATAAAAAGAAACGAAATTGAGTTATTTGTAGTGAGGTGTATGGACCTAGAGTCTGTCTTACAGAGTGAAGTAAGTCAGAAAGAGAAAAACAAATACTGTATGTTAATGCATATATATGGAATCTAAAACAAAACAAAAAAACGGTACTGATGAACCTACTTACAGGGCAGGAGTAAAGAGGTAGACATAGAGGATGGACTTGGGAACATGGGGTGGGAGGGGGAAGCTGGGGCAAAGTGAGAGTAGCATCGACATATATACACTACCGAATGTAAAATAGTTGGCTGGTGGGAAGCAGCAGCATAGCACAGGGGGATTGGCTCCGTGCTTTGCGATGACCTAGAGGGGTGGGATAGGGAGGATGGGAGGGAGATGCAAGAGAGAGGGGATATGGGGACATGTGTATGCATATGGCTGATTCACTTTGTTGTGCAACAGAAACTTAACACAGTATTGTGAAGCAATTATACTCCAATAAAGATCTATTTTTATAAAAAAGATGATACAGCTGTGATTTAGAGTACGTTGCAGGACAGAGGAAGACCAGTTGATTCTCTTGTTCCACTGGGAAGCAGTGGACAGGAAGAGTGCTCCTCTCTCATCTACCAAAAAAGTGAAATTAGTTGGACCAGCCTCTCAAATTTTAGCATATATTGAGTCTTTTTAAAAAGACATTTCATTTACTTTTGAAAAAGCTAAACATTCCCATGGTTAAGTCTTGCTCCCATCAGTCTGTCTGCACCCTCATGCCCTCCCACAGTTTACTTTTATTAGTTTTCTGTGTGTTCTTGTAGTATTAAAGTATGAGAAGGCAAATGTCTATTCCTGTGCTCCCTCCTATACAGAAAGCAGCTTACTAAATATATCATTATGCACTTTGTTTTATTTAACAAAATATCTTGGAGATATTCCATGAATTTTTTTTGTTTGTGTTTTGTTTTTTTTAAGGAAAGCAATATTTGTGGATCTCCAATATTCACTAAAATGATTTTAATGTAATGTTACTTATATGTGTACAAACATAGAACTGGACATATGTGTACAAACATAGAACTGGACATAAATTACATGCCAACAAACCAAACTACAAAATCAACAGAATTAAAATCAACATAAATGTGACACAACTGTTTTGCTGAAACTAATCAGACACTCACAGCATGACCAAGGTAGTGACGGCTGAGGTACAGTTTCTTATGGGTTTGGCATACCTGTGCTATACTGTGTCCCATGCCCATTCTCTCACTGCTTTTGTCATCCAACCCGTCCCTTCTCACTTTTTCTTTATTTCATAGCATTACCATCTTTCCATGTGAATTATGCTATCATTCTATATGATTTACCTATTTATTGTGGTTGTTGTCTAATATCCCTCACTAGAATATAAGTGTTTTATGAAGTGTGGGTCTTTATTTTGTTCACTGATATATCCTGAGCACCCAGAACACATACTAGCACATAATGGATATTCAGATATTTGATGAATGAATGAATGAACAAATGAATTCTTAGGCACATTAAAGTCTGAGAACCACTGTAGAGGATGCTGTGGTAAAAGACAATCATAAAAGGCAAGAAAGTGCTAAGATGTTGGTGATAGGAGAGGAAGGCCCAGTAAGATAAACCCTGGTCTAGAGGGATGGGAGGTCAGTGTGGCTGGTGGTAGAGCGGTTGGAAGAGGGAGAGAGGAAGAAGATGACCTTTGGTGTGTGGTGTTCTTCTAGATCCTGGGGATGAGGCTAAGAGGCAGTTGTGTCAATGACCATAGATAAGCCATCAGAGGCCTTCTGTGGACGCCCATTAGCTTCTGGGGCACTTTCTCCTGGAGACAATCAGAGGGAAATACAAGAAAGAGTAGCTCCTTTTCAGTGCTCTCCTTCCCTACTTTAAAACCCTAAGTTTTTGTTTTTTTGTTTTTTTTTTAAAGTGAGTTTTTTTTTTTTTAATTAATTAATTTATTTTTGGCTGTGTTCGGTCTTCGTTTCTGTGCGAGGGCTTTCTCTAGTTGCGGCAAGCAGGGGCCACTCTTCATCACGGTGCACGGGCCTCTCACTGTCGCGGCCTCTCTTGTTGCAGAGCACAGGCTCCAGACGCGCAGGCTCAGTAGTTGTGGCTCACGGGCCCAGCCGCTCTGCGGCATGTGGGATTCTCCCAGACCAGGGCTCAAACCCGTGTCCCCTGCATTGGCAGGCAGACTCTCAACCACTGTGCCACCACGGAAGCCCCTTTTTTGTTTTTTTTTAAATTTATTTTTGGCTGAGTTGGGTCTTCTTTGCTGCGCATGGGCTCTCTATAGTTGCGGTGCGCGGGCTTCTCATTGTGGTGGTTCCTCTTGTTGCAGAGCACGGTCTCTAGGTGTATGGGCTTCAATAGTTGCGGGACACAGGCTCAATAGTTGTGGTGCACGGGCTTAGTTGCTCCGCAGCATGTGGGATCTTCCTGGCCCAGGGATCAAACCCGTGTCCCCTGCCTTGGCAGGCGGATTCTCAGCTACTGCGCCACCAGGGAAGCCCCCTAAGTTTTATATTCTAGACTTGTATAATTAAGGAATAGTCTTATTTTAGTGACAACAGAACTACTACATTCAGGTCTCCTGACTATCAGTATAATTAGAAAATTTTAAATACTAATATCTGAAAGACAAAGGAGAACTATTAACTTTACTAACTAATCAAAGTAAATAGCTAGGGGCTTCCCTGGTGGCGCAGTGGTTGAGAGTCCGCCTGCCGATGCAGGGGACACAGGGTCGTGCCGCGGTCTGGGAAGATCCCACATGCCGCGGAGCGGCTGGGCCCATGAGCCATGGCCGCTGAGCCTGCGCTCCGCAACGGGAGAGGCCACAACAGTGAGAGGCCCGCGTACCACACACACACACACAAAAAAAAAAGTAAATAGCTAATTATATCCTTTTTGTCTGTAGAGAATACCTGAAAGGAAGGTTGGGTTGTTTTCCAAGATGGGGCAGGGTAAGCGGCAGTACCCTTTTATCTAGGTCTGACAGTCTTGCCTGAACTTTGGCTTAGCCAGGAATATTAGTTTGGGTGGCAGTTTTATTAATAGGAGAATTTGATCAAGCCCAGCCTCCCAAATAAAACGTTCGTGTAGCAGGACCATTGCAAATTTCTCTTCAGGTGTGCTGTGCCTTCAGAGTTAAATGGTATCTCAGTTCCAGCTGGGGATAGGAGATGGGATGGCTGATTTAATGGGGCATTGTAAATTC
The DNA here is from genome assembly GCF_964374135.1 of Grampus griseus. NCBI lineage: Eukaryota > Metazoa > Chordata > Mammalia > Artiodactyla > Delphinidae > Grampus > Grampus griseus. Next base: position 20,863,892 of record NC_139009.1, on the reverse strand, counting down.
CAGTTAACAAGTACTACACACAGTGTAGTTTAATAACTATTTGTTGGAAAGATTCCTTTTGTAAATATATCCTCCCCCTAGCCTTGGGGGTAACTTCTTAAATGAGTTAAACTTTAAGAGAAAAGGGGAGTAATTTGTTTAGATGGTGGTTTTGGGGGGGTGGGGAGTATTAAATGTATGTAGCTTTACCAATTTCTAGTGCTTTCACTCAGGCTGTCTTAGGATTCTCCTAGAAACTTTTTAGGTCGGTAATGCCCTCAGGTTGCTTTTTGCTATCTTCCCTAACATTTTCTTCCTTTAAGTTCACTGATTCATAGAATGGGTCTGGAAGTGACTTTGAAGATCCTTTATTCTGGTTCTTCCCATAGTTGCCACAAATCCAAAAGGGTCAGGTCTAGAGTTCCAACAGCCAAACATTCTGCCATCTGGACTGAGATCTCCTAGGCTGAGGCTGCTAGACTGCAGAGGTAGTGACCTGATTCATCTCTTTCCCTTCTTCCCTCCCTCCTTCCTTTCCTTTTCCCCCCTCCCTTCCTTTCTCCCTCCTGTGTACTATTCTTATTTATCATCCCATCTTCCTTTCTTATTTCTAGGCCATGTAGGTCAGCCAGGGAAGGGTTAGTGAGATTAAGGTGTAAAGGCAATCCTTAATGACCTGAGGTGCACAAGGAAGAATACCCTTTGACCTTAAGAAATGCTGATTATGCTCTTTTTCCTAGGATGCTCACAACTGTATTCCTGAGCTGGACAGTGAGACAGCTATGTTTTCTGTCTACGATGGACATGGAGGTAACTTTAGCAGATCATGTGGTAACATTCTAGGACCCCACTTCCAGGTCCTTTGTTCTTTTACTTTCCAGGGTTCTGGTCCTCAGATATAATTTCCTGCCTAGTGCTATTTTTCTCTATTCTGCCATTCGTCCTTCCCAGGAGGATAGTGTATTGGTTCTTAATCTCACCAGGCCTTGTTTCAGTCCAAGAAGTCTCTTCCTACATTAGCATTTATCTCTTTTTCACTGAAAACTAAGTATACAGGCGAGAAAAGACATGGGCTATATTAATATAGCCCTGAGAGAGGTGATGGTGAAATCCATTTTCTTGGTCAGAACTTCCCGAAACATTGTCTTTTAAATAGGTTTCAGTTGTGCTAAGACATTCATCTCCTCAATCCTTGGGATTCACTCTAGAATGGTGTGCTGATATTATATCACTTTCTATGTGTGTGAAGCTATGCTCTGGGTGACTTTACCTTTGTTCTAGGGGAGGAAGTTGCCTTGTACTGTGCCAAATATCTTCCTGATATCATCAAAGATCAGAAGGCCTACAAAGAAGGCAAGCTACAGAAGGTCTGTCTTCCCACACTGTTCATTCTCCATTTCTGCAGACTTTCCCTTTTTTTCCAGTCCTTGGCTTTTCCTTTTTCATTGCCACCCAGCTTCTTCTTATTGTATTTCTTAAAGAATTCTGTACCTAAAATGAGCTTATTCCCACTTGATCCTTTTTAGAGCTACCTTATTGATTCCTAAGTCTCTAAACTGTTTTTTATTTGTCTGTGAGTGTCTCACAGCTTGGTGGATCACACTCTAATTTGCATCTCATCCTCGTGCCCAGGCTTGTGTATAGGCAGTTCATTTTGTACCCGCCTACTTCTTCCTACACTTGCCTCATACTAGTTTGATTATATTCAGGCTTTGGAAGATGCCTTCCTGGCTATCGATGCCAAACTGACCACTGAGGAAGTCATTAAGGAGCTGGCGCAGATTGCAGGGCGACCCACTGAGGATGAGGATGAAAAAGAAAAAGTAGCTGATGAAGATGATGGTGAGTGTGGCGTCTTTTGTTTGAAAGGAAATTGGCATATTAAAGAACTGCTCTTTAATACATATTAGTTGTGTGTCAGTTCTGAAAGATGGCTTCCTAGGAACCTGGGAAATCCTCATGTTAAAGAATCTCCTGTACTACAGGTGGTTATGAAAAGGTGAGAGAGGATTAACCTTTGTTGAGTTCATAGTGTTGTAGTTGTAAGCATTTTTATATACATCATCTTTTGTCATTGCGATTGGGTCTTTCTGGTTCATTTTAATGTTTATGTGATCTATTTTTTAAGACTGGAGCTGCCTTTAGCCATAGCAGCCAGTCATTAAGCCTGAGCCCTAGGCCTGGACTAGTAGCATTGTGGACTTCCTGGGTCCTTAGCCAGATTAGGGTTTCCAACTTACCAATAAAAAATGAGAGGTGACAGGGAACGCATATAGTAACTAGTATTCCTTTGACTAAGAAGGGAGTGCAAGACAAAGACCAAAGGAAGTCTCTGGAGGCTGATGTTACTTGAGGAAAAGGGAGCAAAGGGCTGTTCTTCTGAGATTTGATAAGTGTGAGAGGAGCCTTAGGAGTGGGAGGTGGTGGGGAAGTTGGAACTCAGGTTGCAAGGGCTGTGGAGGTAGTAAGGGACTGATTCCATGAGGAGTCTGGCATGGGGTGCTGATTTAGCCTCTCCCCTGCAGTGGACAATGAGGAGGCTGCACTGCTGCATGAAGAGGCTACCATGACTATTGAAGAGCTGCTGACACGCTACGGGCAGAACTGTCACAAGGGTGCTCCCCACAGCAAATCTGGAGCTGGGACAGGCGAGGAACCAGGGTCCCAGGGCCTCAATGGCGAGGCAGGACCTGGGGACCCATCTAGGGAAACTTCTTCAGAGGAAAATGGCCCCACAGCCAAGGCTCACACGGGCCTTTCCTCCAACTCGGAATGTGGGACTGAGGCAGGCCAAGGTGGGGAGCCTGGCACTCCCACTGGTGAGGCTGGGCCTTCCTGCTCTTCAGCCTCCGACAAGCTGCCTCGAGTTGCTAAGTCCAAGTTCTTTGAGGACAGTGAGGATGAGTCAGATGAGGCGGAGGAGGAGGAGGAAGACAGCGAGGTAAGGGCCCAGTGGGGGCAGATAGACATTGAAGTTGTAGAGAGGGCCTGGTTGGTCGCCGTGCATAGCTTTCTACTCTTTTCTGTCTATTTTGACATCATCCCCCAACTACAGTCTAAGCTTTTTTAAAATTCATTATCTCCACCAACACAGGTACCATTAGCCCTCTTAACCTCTTCCTTTGTTGACATTATAACAAACAGATCTAGTTCTGGCCTTTCAGAGTCTGTCTCCTGGAGAGAGAACAAGAAGTTGGTGGTTGTTACTTTGGATATTTGGGTTTTTCTGGGCAACTTATTTTCTGGTCATGTTGCCTGGAAGGTGCTTTTGGCTAGCAGCTCTGGCCTTGCCTGAGGTTTCCTGCTGGTGACCGCTGAACCTAGTTCAGGATATTAGTTATATCCATCCTAGTCCTCTCTCCCGTCCTCCACATTTTTCTGTCATGATCATATATTTGCATCTTTCAGTGTTTTAAGGATCTATGTTCAGTCAGGGCCTCTTGGTTCTGAGCATGAGTTGAGGGGAGGGGGCAAGGAGGTCATCTCAGTCTCAGTAGCCTGGGATTGTCCCTCTGGCAGGAATGCAGTGAGGAAGAAGATGGCTACAGCAGTGAAGAGGCAGAGAATGAGGAAGACGAGGATGACACTGAGGAGGCTGAAGAGGATGAGGACGAAGAAGAGGAGATGATGGTGCCTGGGATGGAAGGCAAAGAGGAGGTGTGTGGGGAAGGGAGGGCAATGAGTCTGGAAAGCCAAGAGGCCAAGTGTGAATTCTCTGATTTTGATTTTGGGAGAAGCGTCCCTTCCTATCTTAGCACTGAAGTCATGGTCATGGAAGGATTTACTCTGCAAGGGGAGTTAGGCCTTTCGGGTAGAATTATCTCAGAAAAGGGGGAGAGCGTGCTATATCTGGAAAGATTAAAGCTGTGCTCCTCCTGTCTATTAAAGTGGTCTTGGTGGTCCTAGTGAGATGAGAAGACATAGGGGAATGATTACAGCTGGTGTCCAGAAGCTCCCATGATGGTCCTTTTCTTCCTTTTAAGCCTGGCTCTGACAGTGGTACAACAGCAGTGGTGGCTCTGATACGAGGGAAGCAGTTGATCGTAGCCAATGCAGGAGACTCCCGCTGTGTGGTGTCTGAGGCTGGCAAAGCTTTAGACATGTCCTATGACCACAAACCGGAGGATGAAGTGGAGCTAGCACGTATCAAGAATGCTGGTGGCAAGGTCACCATGGATGGGCGAGTCAATGGTGGCCTCAACCTCTCCAGAGCCATTGGTAAGGGCCAAGAAACTATGGGAAAAACTTCTGGGGTCTTGTTCTCTGTTCCAGACTACCTATAGCAAACTTTAATCTTCATGGCCTTTTTATCTTTCCAAGTATTTTTGTATCTACTACCTATGTCCCTTAATCATCGCTATGAAATAGGTAAAATAGGTATCACTTCTAGATGATGAAAAAACAGGTTAGTGACTGACCTAAGGTTCAGCAACCCAAAGACAGGGCTGAAACCAGAAAAACTAGAACTCACTTCTCCATTCCACTAGATTATGGAACTTTGTAAAGAAGGGAAATAAATGGCAGGGTTTGACTGGCCTCAAACACAAATCTGTGTGAAGTGCTCAAACTACTTACTCATCATCCATCCATTCCTTTACTTCAGGAGACCACTTCTACAAGAGAAACAAGAACTTGCCACCTGAGGAACAGATGATTTCGGCCCTTCCTGACATCAAGGTGCTGACTCTCACTGACGATCACGAATTCATGGTCATTGCCTGTGATGGCATCTGGTAAGCACTGGCGGAAAACCCTAAAATTCCCTTTTTTCCCCTGCAGCATTACTTCTAGGGCTCTGAGCTGCTTTATCTTCCTTCTAATGGCTGTAGTCAGCCCCTTTTCTCAGGCTGCTCTAGAATTAGAGCCTAGATAGGCAGCAGCTTGGTGTCAAGACCCCCAAGCCTAAGGCAAAACTGAGAAAAATCTCTGTGGGTGTTTACGTTGGCCTGAGCCATCTGTGACCTCTATCCTCTACTCTGCCTTGCTGGGACTAAAGAAGATTCTTACTGTTGTTTTTGACCCCAGGAATGTGATGAGCAGCCAGGAAGTTATAGACTTTATTCAATCGAAGATCAGTCAGCGTGATGAAAATGGGGAGCTTCGGTTATTGTCATCCATCGTGGAAGAGGTAAGTCCCAGGGTAGAGGAGAGAGGGTGTCTGGTCTGTGTATCCAGGGTTTTCTCTTTTGGCCTGAGTTAAGACCAGAGCCTGGGAGTATCACTAATTACTGACAGATACTAAACTCTGACTAGAAAGTTTCACTTTCCCTCATTTCCCTGACTTATCCTTATGCCTCATGCACTAGCAAGTGGCCTGTTTTGTGACACCTGTTGCCTGTTCCCCTCCTTCTGCCACCCTGTCTCAGCAAGGCCAGCCCTTTGAGACTTTAGGTTCCCAGGAAGGTTTTCAAACTCTGAAGCTGAGCTACCCCATCCCTTTTGTAGCTGCTGGATCAGTGCCTGGCACCAGACACTTCTGGGGACGGTACAGGATGTGACAACATGACCTGCATCATCATTTGCTTCAAGCCCCGAAACACAGCAGCACTTCAGCCAGAGAGTGGCAAGCGGAAACTGGAGGAGGTGCTCTCTACTGAGGAGGCTGAAGAAAATGGCAACAGTGACAACAAGAAGAAGGCCAAGCGGGACTAGCGGTTGTCCAGACCCCTGCCCACCTAGACTGTTTTCTGAGCCCTCCAGACTGAGACTGAGTTTTGTCTTTTTCCTTTAGCCTTAGCAGTGGTTATGAGGTGTGCAGGGGGAGCTGGGTGGCTTTGCTCAGCCCATTCCAAAGAGGGCTCTCCCTCCACACAGCAGCCTGGGAACCTCTGCTGTCCTCCCCAGCCGCCTCCTTGCTCCTTGGGGCTCATCACCGGTTCTGTGCCTGTGCTCTGTTGTGTTGGAGGGAAGGACTGGTGGTTCTGGTTTTTACTCTGTGAACTTTATTTAAGGACATTCTTTTTTATTGGCGGCTCCATGGCCCCCAGCCGCTTGTACCCGCTCTCTGTTGTACACTTTCAGTCAACACTTTTTCAGACTAAAGGCCAAAACCTAATCGTGCCCATGGTGTCCTTTTTTCTCTGCTGCCATCCTGTCCAGACCAGCCACCCAGGATGCCTTGGCTGCATAGTTGGCCCCCACCAGTAGCATCGACCTAGCCCTTCCCTGTGTGTGGGGGGGGTGTGTGTGGGGGGGGGTGAGGTGGTGTGTGCGGTGTGTGTGTGCGTGTGTGTGTGTGTGTGTGTGTGTGCGCGCGCGCACGTGCGCGCGCACCTGCCCACCTACCTGCCTGCGTGTGATGTGTGTGACTCAGGGAGAGGGGGTCGGGTATGGTAACTCCCTGAGCCGCTGGCAGCCTGGCCTGGCGTCGCGGCTCATCCTCACCCCCTCCTAGGGTGAGGAACGATTTCCTTGTTCCTCCACGGAGGGGTCAGGACCGGCCAGGCGACCCTTAAAGACTAAAGCCAGGGTCACGGTTTGACCTGCCCTCCTTGCCGGCCAGGTTTCATCTGATCCCTGATTGGCTCGCCCGATTGCTTCCGTCACAATCACTTCCTGGTCACGCTGTGGAAGCTTTCGGGGCTTCTGCTTTCCACGGACTACGCGTCCCGTGTGGCTCTGCGACAGCGGAAGCGGAAGCGAGTACGGAGGTACCAGCTGGTCTCCGTAGGGCGGGGGTAGGGGGCTCCATGAATGGACGCGGCGGCGGCGGCGGCGGCGGGAGCGGCCTGAGCTGGGCGCCGGGGCCAGGGCCGGGGGCTGCCCGGGGCCCGCGCCGCTGCATGGGGGCGGCCCGCGGGCCCTGAGAGGAAGGGCGGGCAGGCCGAATTGGGAGGGGCGGGGCCGGGCGGCCGCAGGCCGGAGGCGCGTCGGGCTGGAGCCGGTCACGATGCCCCGAAGGAAGCAAAGCCACCCGCAGCCCGTGAAATGCGAGGGGGTCAAAGGTCAGGGGTCAGGGGTCAGGGGCTGCGAGGTGGGGAGGAGCGGGGGTGGGGTCAGTGGTGTGGGTTCAGGTCTGGGTGGAGGGGGACCCTTGAGGGATGGGGTGGGCGATCTGGACTCCTAGCTTCCCATCGAGGTACTAACGGAACCCGAGAGGGTCTACGAGTGCGGGAAGTACGGTCTGCGAGGGCTAGCTTCCCGGGTGCGAATGATGGGCACAGTTCCTGAGGGAGGATCTACAAGCCTTTTCCCCTCTTCAGTGGATACTGAAGACTCCCTCGACGAAGGACCCGGGGCCCTGGTATTGGAGAGTGATTTACTACTAGGCCAGGATCTGGAGTTTGAGGAAGAAGAGGAAGAGGAGGAAGGTGACGGCAACAGCGACCAGCTCATGGGCTTCGAGAGAGACTCTGAAGGTGGGTTTGGGGGACTGACTTAAGGAAGTGACCGCTGGAACCTCAGCCTTTAGGAGGCGGGTTAGAGTATAGTGCCAGTGAGCAAAACACCGTTTCCTGCCACTGGGGCTGGTTCAGTTTAGATTTGAGCTAGATTTCTTCGTTTGCCTGATGGTCCATCACTTTGTTGAGGTCAAGTTCTGAGGCCTGGTTCAAAGGTGGTATGAATAGGACGGTAGAGGAATCACATGAAACAACTGGTTAAAAGTAAATGCCCTTTTAATAACTTTATCCCACTCCCTAGCCCATTCCTTAGATGAGTTTATTTTTAAGAGGTTCAGGGAAGCAACCTCATTCAAGCTAGTACTTATATCTAATCTAACTCCCTTTCACCTGCAGCATAAACTCCTCTTGTATGGAGGTATTAGTCTCTGCCCTCAAATATCCTTCCACATTCCTCTTCCCTTTGATCTTAGCATCACCCCAACCTAGTTTGCTGCACTACCTATCCACTAATGCCACTTCTGAAGGATGATTTTGAAAGTCATTGAGGAAATCCATGTAAAAGAGAATCCATCCTTTAGGCTTAGAAGTGGTATTACATGTGTTACTTTGTTTCCTCTTCCCTCCAAAAATTTTTTTTTTTTTTTTTTGCGGTACGCGGGCCTCTCACTGTTGTGGCCTCTCCCGTTGCGGAGCACTCCAGACGCGCAGGCTCAGCAGCCATGGCTCATGGGCCCAGCCGCTCCGCGGCATGTGGGATCTTCCCGGACTGGGGCACGAACCCGTGTACCCTGCATCGGCAGGCGGACTCTCAACCACTGCGCCACCAGGGAAGCCCTTCCCTCCAAATTTTGCCTCTTGAGATAGTATGGAGGTGGTTATAAAATAAAAACTAAGAGTCCTTACTGATAGAGGCACTAGAAAAACGTATCAGGCCTCTGCCTTGTGTATTTTTACTTATCCCAAGAATCAGTTAATTATTTAATCATTGATTCATTTCAGTATGTGGTCCACTGTGAGCCCTTGATCTTTTTCCATTCATTGGTCCTATGTACAACTCTGTCATCACTAGGTTAGTCCAGACTTGGAGGTAGATGATTTGTGTTGAATTTTTAGGATCATTGATTGAAGAGAAGGGTGGAGCCCAGCAAGTGGGGAGACCGCAAGTGAGAAAGGGAGTTTGGAGTCTGTTCCTAGCCTGTGTTGATGTCTCTTCTCATGTCTGTCTCACCAGGAGACTCTCTGGGGGCCAGGCCTGGGCTTCCCTATGGGCTGAGCGACGACGAGTCTGGGGGCGGCCGGGCACTAAGTGCGGAGAGTGAAGTTGAGGAGCCAGCCAGGGGTCCAGGGGAGGCCAGGGGTGAGAGGCCAGGCCCAGCCTGCCAGCTGTGTGGGGGGCCCACAGGTGAGGGGCCGTGTTGTGGGGCAGGAGGGCCGGGTGGGGGGCCCCCGCTGCCCCCACGGCTACTATACTCATGCCGCCTCTGCGCCTTCGTGTCCCACTACTCGAGCCACCTGAAGCGGCACATGCAGACACACAGCGGGGAGAAGCCGTTCCGCTGTGGCCGCTGCCCCTACGCCTCAGCCCAGCTCGTCAACCTGACGCGACATACTCGCACCCACACTGGCGAGAAGCCCTACCGCTGTCCCCACTGCCCCTTTGCCTGCAGCAGCCTGGGCAACCTGAGGCGGCATCAGCGCACCCATGCGGGGCCCCCCACTCCTCCCTGCCCGACCTGTGGCTTCCGCTGCTGTGCTCCACGTCCTGCCCGGCCTCCCAGTCCCACAGAGCAGGAGGGGGCAGTGCCCCGGCGACCTGAAGGTAAAAACCCAGGGACCAAAGAACCTGGGGCGTGGGTGGGTGGCCTTAGGGGGACTTGGATTCATAGCCCAGGTCTCACTGTCTCCACAGATGCCCTGCTGCTTCCAGATTTGAGCCTCCATGTGCCACCAGGCGGTGCCAGTTTCTTGCCGGACTGTGGGCAGCTGAGGAGTGAAGGGGAAGGCCTATGTGGGACTGGATCAGAACCACTGCCAGAGCTGCTGTTCCCTTGGACCTGCCGGAACTGTGGACAAGAGCTGGAAGAGGGGGAGGGTAGTCGGCTGGGAGCAGCCACTTGTGGGCGCTGCATGCGAGGAGAGACTGGAAGTGGTGCCAGTGGTGGACCCCAGGGCCCCAGTGACAAAGGCTTTGCCTGTAGCCTCTGCCCCTTTGCCACTCACTATCCCAACCACTTGGCTCGGCACATGAAGACGCACAGTGGTGAGAAGCCCTTCCGCTGTGCCCGCTGTCCTTATGCCTCTGCTCATCTGGATAACCTGAAACGGCACCAGCGCGTCCACACAGGAGAGAAGCCCTACAAGTGCCCCCTCTGCCCCTATGCCTGTGGCAACCTGGCCAACCTCAAGCGTCACGGTCGAATCCACTCTGGGGACAAACCTTTTCGGTGTAGTCTTTGCAACTACAGCTGCAACCAGAGCATGAACCTCAAACGCCACATGCTGCGGCACACAGGCGAGAAGCCCTTCCGCTGTGCCACCTGCGCCTATACCACGGGCCACTGGGACAACTACAAACGGCACCAGAAGGTGCACGGCCATGGTGGGGCAGGAGGGCCTGGCCTCTCTGCCTCTGAGGGCTGGGCGCCACCTCACAGTCCCCCCTCTGTTTTGAGCTCTCGGGGCCCAACAGCCCTGGGTGCCACTGGTAGCCGAGCTCTCCACACAGACTCACCCTGAACTAGGTCCTTCTCCCCTAGGGCTCTATGAATTAGCCCTGACCCTCCTGTATGTTTTACACAGATGGACCAGAAGCCACCTTTACCTTCCTCCCCCGCTGGCCAGGGGCTCCACACAGACTAACCTAGGCACTATACGGACCAGTCCAAACCCCATGGGCGGGGGCCCATATGGACCAGGGGGGCCTTGCCTTGACTGATGCAACTTCATAAGCTCAGTGAGAAGGGCCCTGTATCCACCTCCACTGCTCCCAGGGGCGGTGGATGAACTGGCTGGGGGACTGTCCAGCCTCGCACCTGTTTATTTAACTTATTTCAGTGCTTTATAATAAAGGAAACACTAACAAACAAAGCCACGTCTACGCTGAGTTGGCAGTGGCAAGCACCGCTTGGCCTCACCCGTAGCACAGCAGTCCATGCTGTGATGGGGGGAGCAGGGGCAGTGAGAGGGAACCAGAGGTAGGCAGCAATCAGGGTGAGTTTAATGACGGGGAGCTGGGCCAGACCATACACAGACCTCTGCCCATCCCCTTGGCTCATGGCCCCGAGAAGCCAGAAGCAGCCTGGGGGGAGTTGTGGTTCCTCCCCAGGCAGGTAGCCATGGTCCCGTGGACTTTGTGCAAAATACTAAATGCTAAGTTGGCATTGAAGGCCAGCTCTGAGCGATCCTTTGTATAGCCAGCCCTGGGGAGGGGAAGGGAAGGCAGGTTAGGAGGCCCCTGGCCGAGGAGAAAAGGGGACAATACGAAGAAAAATACCCCAGTTTGGGGGATACAGGCACAGGGCAAGTTTCTGAACACTCCTCCAGGGTAGAGGGCAGACATCCGAGCTCTGGAGATCACAGATCCTCATCTCCAATGCCCTCAAAGGCGAAATTGCCGTGGACATCACTGGCACTGGCATCTGTACTGGGAGTGCCAATCCCCCGCAAGCTCACGGCACTCAGCTTGCTCTGTAATAAAGGCAGGGTCGGGGTCAGAGGGCTCAAGGCTCCCTAAGGTCCCCTACAAACGCCAACCTCACCAACCCTCGTGGGAAACTCACTGAGAGTTTGACCATGGACTCCCGGCTGGCATCAGGTGACTCCTGGGGAGGAGGAGGCAGAGGTGTCAGAGACCTCACTGGGGAGGTGATGCAAGGCCTGGGGGCTGGGGGACTGACCAGGGAGTAGTACTTACAAGCAGCGGTGGGGACTTCACTGCTTGCTGGCTGTCTGAGCGTCTCAGGGTGCCCCCCACCCGCCGGCGTAGCATCTGGGGATGGAGACATGAGGCGCTGATAAGGGCTGATCACCCCCTTTGGCATCCCAGTCCCTTCCCCTCCCTCTCAGGAGAGGCATCACACCGAGGACAAAAGGCAGGGAGAGCACAGCCACGCAGCTGCTGGGTCTGTGCTTGCTGCTTACCTTCCTGATACTGCCGCCGGATTTCTTCACCATCAGTTCATCCACCATGGACTGCAAGCAGATGCTCATCATGATAGCCTGAGGGCAAGGAGAGAGCTCAGCCTGACTGGGTGGTCATCCTGAGCCCAGCACCCCTAAGACAAGGGCTCCCACTCACATGGAGTCCTGGAAGCCCTAGACTTGGTTATCTAAGAGAGACGGTGCAATGGGCTCCAGAGGAGGCCTGAGGGTGGGCTCACACCTGGGGGCTGGTGATGGTGACCCACTGTAGCCGGTCCTTGCTCATGAGGTATTCAAAAGCCAGTTCCAGGCGCACCTCACCCCGGCCCCGACCTGGGCTGCTTGTGCCTCCACTGGGCAGTGGCACCTGGGAGAGGAAGGGTAAGAATTAGGCTGAGCTCATTCTGACCGATGTGCCTCTCCCTGACCCACTCCAGCCCATTCCCGAAGCTCAAGGCTTGCCGGGCCTCCATCCCAAAGGTCTCCCCCTCCTACCCCAACTCACAGAGGAGGTGACCCGCCAGCACCGCATGCGGGTGACCCGAAAGGAGCCTTCACGGAGTTGCTGGCCAGGCAGGCGGAGCTGGAGGCTGAGCTCACTGTTGCCTGCGCTCACCACCACTGGACAGTCCTTCTCCGGGAAGTCAGCCACACAGGCATCGAAGCGCAAGTAGCCATAGTGCCGCAGCGTCTGGGCCAGCCGCAGGAACTGAAACCCAGTCAGCAGGCGGGACGGGTCAGGAGGGGAAGTGGGACAGCCCAGAGGAAGCAACCCCTTGGAGGGAGACAGGGAGGCAGGGCTCACCTCCTTCTTGGAGACCTTCTCTTGCAGTGATTTGAGCTGCCGGTGCTGCTCCTTGGTGACTAGGATCCACCCACGCTCAATGTCTGATACTGTCTGCGGCGGAGACAAGGGGTGGGGTGTTCGGGGCTCCCAGTCAGAGACCCAAAGAGTGTCCAGTTACCTCTGTCCAGCCTGACCCCTCACCCCACATTTGAGCAAGCTCTTCGCAGTTGAGTCCTTGACCATATCAGCTTACAAAGCAGGGAGAGTAGAGGTTGTGCCAGATGCCCTGAGAGTATTCTAGAAACTTCCCCATGAACTGGCAGTAAAGATACGAAAGGAGTTTTCTTGGCAGAGGGACACCAGAGCCATTTTCAGGGGAAGGGTTCTGAGGCAGCTCCAAGCTCACCTGAGCATAAAGCAGGTTCAGGCCAACCCGGTTCTCCATGACATCGTCATCATAGGCAGAGTCCCAATAACTGTGAGGCCAAGGGGTGGAAAGGGGTAATGGGGCTAAGCTGGGGGAAGGCAAGAGGCAGAATGGAAAAGGGGCAAAACCGGAGCAATCTGGAACTATGGGGCTAATGGTGATACAGTTGGAGGAAGTTTGGGAGGCCTGGTAGAAACACCCAGCACTACCCCCTTGTCCAGATTATTCTGTCTCAATACGTGGCCCCATAATCCAGTCCAGCACCCTCTCCCTCCTCCAAGCCCAGCCCTGACCTCTTCCTTAGCATAATCTTATACTCTTGACTCCGAAGACTGGCAACAGACACATAAGGCAGCTCAAACTCTTGCAACTTCCGTACAACTATGGGTGTAAAAAAAAAGAAAAGAAAAAGAAAATGTCATGAAACTCAGGGGAGGGAAATCAAGCGAGAAGCCCTGGGGAAATGCCACATGCTTGGGGAAGACAGGCAAGTTCACTAGTGGAAACAGAGGGAAGCTGTAAAGTCCAGACAAACTCACACGAAAAGGCTCCATCCTCTTTTTCTCGAACTAGAAAGAGACTAAAGTATCCGATCAAGTCATCTGGAAGATCCAGCTTTGCAGCCACAGCCTAGGAAAAAGGAAGGAAATACAGCTCATCATGCTGGATGGTTCCAATCACCCCAAGCCTGGGAACCTGGGGTGCAGGGGGAGGAGGAGCAGTGCAGAACAAGCGCCTCACCTCCAGGACATCCTCAGTCTGATCTGAAGTTAGCACATTGACCAGAACTTTCTGCCCGTTGCTAAGCAGCACTTCCAAGGAGACCTCTTCTGTTGGGACCTGCTGTGTCTCCTGGTTGTGAGCATACACGGGAATGGGAGGCACCTTGTTAACAACATGCCCAGCGTCCAGCTCTGACCCTTCCCAACTATGTTGTATTGTAGGTCCCTCTGGTGACTTTATTCTCAGCTGTTTAATTATAGACTGGGTTTCCTTGATTTCACTGGTACAGCAGAAGCCCCATTCCATACAGAAAGGTGCCAGGATGGCTCCTCTGTACCCACTTCATTAAAATGATGTGGCCCTGCAGGAAGGTGCTTCCCTTAAAACTTGGTCCCATCCAAAGCCTTACCTGTTGTGCCCGACGCAAGAAACTATTGAAGGTCTCACTGCTCCCAAGCAATGGGTCTTGCCGAACTGTGGGGACAAGAGAATGATGTTCTAATAACTTATGATTCCCTCTTGGATCCCCCCAGTTCTCTTTTTGGCAGCCCCCCCAGGTCCCCTTTCCTGGGCTGATGGTGGCTTGTCACATCTCCCAACTGGCCTCACCTCACTCGCTGTTTGCATAAATTCTTCACCTGCCCCACCCTTGGCTACCATCTAGTTGAGTCCAGTCTATAGAACCAGGGAAAAATAATGTTCATCTAAAGCACATCAGATACAAGTTAAGGTCTCCCCACCGATCGAAACTGCTTTAAGACTAGTTAGTGCCATATTAGTATTCCTCATAGATGTCAGTGCCCAAATTGCTTTGCTGGTACCTAGATACCACAGCATCCTTGCATGCTATTTACTTTTGCTAATTAAATAATAGATAAAACAGTAGGCTTCCCAGATGTACAGATTCCTTCAGGACCTTCTACAAAAGCAGCTGTTTTGAGTCTCTCTCCATAGTCCTCAACAGAATCAGCCTAAAGTTCCCTCCAACCACTCACCAGCTTGCATGTACTTCTCTAACTGCTCTCTCCTCTGTTCTACCTCAGCGGGTGTCAGAGAGAAAAGCTTCTTTGGGGGAAATGCAGGAAGCACATTGGCCCCGTATTCCTTCCGAAGCTATTTGGAGAAAGAGATACAACTCTTCACATAAACATAGCAAATGAGAAGAGGCAATCCACATTCATAATGTTCTCTTGGGCTCCCCTTCCCTTTCCTTAGTCCCTGCTCCCCTATCTACCCTGGTCATCCAGGAAATCATTCCTTTGGCAGGGGCAGCATCCCAAGGGAGCCGTTCCTCTGTCCTAGATATATGTTCTTTCCAATCTTACAGTGTACAAGTCTGTTCCTCCAGTGTGGGAAGGGTTTGTATAGGGCCAGGGCCTAGGGAGACCCTTGCTTATCTAGCAAAGCTGTGTTCATTGAACCCTCATAGGAAGCAAAAGGCTTGGTAAGGAAAGTTTATGTGCACAGTTAAGTAATAGCTAAATATATTCACGAAGTATTTTAGGACTTAAAGGGACTTTGCAGATCAATGACTCTATTTTTCAGTTGCAGAAGCTGAGGCCCAAAGAAATCAGGTAACTTGCTCAGGGTTGCACAACTAGTTATCAGTAAAACCAGGACTCTGTACCGAGTTAAATACAGAGCTCAGAATCTGGTGAGGAGAACAAAGAAACATTACATCACAGACACATAAGGATAGCTGGAACAGCTACACCCGCTCAGGTGAGTCAAGGAACACAGACAGAAACTGGTGAATGGTTTGTATCAATATGAGCAGGAAAAAAGAATTTCAAGTTGCAGCTCAGATGACAGGAGGAAAGTGCTTTGGCAGCTTAGGGGGGAGGGTTGTCGTTTTCTCCATGCACAGGCACAGGCAGTGTACAGGCTGTGTAAGATGGGGACAGAGAAGAAAGGAGGGAGTATGTTGAGTATAGGGAGGAGCAGTTAGGGGCAGACATTAAGCTTCCTGGGAGTTCCCCGGAAATGTCAGACGATGAGATAAAGCACCAAATCCTTCCCTGTGGCAGTGATTAAAGGGGAACTACAGCCTACGAGAAAGCGACGGGGAGGGAAATGGAGACACTGATGCCCAGGTGTAGAAAAGGGCTTGAAGCTGCCTCAAGGCAGGGGTGCTAGTCCCACCTGCTCGTGCAGCCCCAGGAGTTGGCTGTAGCGCACCCGACAGTGCAGGACTCCATTCACGTGAATGTTATAGGCCTGAGGACACAAAAGCAGGCAAGCAGTTTAGGGTCGCGATCTTGTTTAGGGTCGCTCGCCTCGCTCGCCATTTTGGCGGGGCTTGAGAACCCTGGCCGGAAGTTGCCTGCCACAGCTCCGCCTGAGCAACGCGCCG
Organism: Grampus griseus; assembly: GCF_964374135.1. Classification (NCBI taxonomy): domain Eukaryota; kingdom Metazoa; phylum Chordata; class Mammalia; order Artiodactyla; family Delphinidae; genus Grampus; species Grampus griseus. The sequence continues at coordinate 20,848,140 of NC_139009.1, read as the reverse complement.
AGATCGTCCAAAGGTGCCCAGACGATTTTCCCCAGAGCCAGGTCCCAAAGCAGAAGGACCAGTCGGGGAAAACCCGGGCGCTCAGGCTGCAGTCTTCCTCCCCAAGAGGCCAGGGACGCCCACCAGAATAGCCGCGGCCCAGCCGGGGGAGGCGATGCGGCCGAACAAAGGAACTACAGGAGCTGGGGCGACCTTTGGATGAATCTGAGACGTAATATAAGCTCCCATCGAGGCCGTCGGGACTCGGCGGCCTGTCACCAGGCCCGAAAGGTGGCGGCCAGACTTCGGAGGCCGCTCGGAGAGGGCTCCGGCCCGTTATCCCCGCCCCTACCCGGCCGGGCTCCGGCCGCTCCTCACCACGTAGGCGGAGCCGCCGCTGTCCCCGCTGCGGGACTCGGTTTCAGGAATGGAAAAGTGCATGTTCCCTGCGGCAGGGCCCGGCAGGGTCCGGACTCTGAGGGCCACAGCGGCTTTGCACGCTCGCCTCCGCTCCTCAGCACGTCCCCGCAGCCTCGCTCGCCATTTTGGGGGGGGGGACTTGCGATCAGAGGTGGGAAGGGCTGGGGAAGTCCGCTCTGGGGCGCAGCGCCCCCGGCATCCTGGGAACTGTAGTCTAAAGGGCAAGAGCCGACAGCCGGGATTGGGAGCCCAAAGCTGAAAAGGCCCTTATCGCGACCCGTAGCCAGGGGCAGAGCCCCAGAGCACTTCGGGGCTTGTAGTCCGGTTGGGGCTGCGCGCCGAGGCTGTCGGCCCAGGGAGCGCTTGTAGTCCCTGTGACCCAGGCGGGCGGAGCCCAGGACGGAGGATGATGGCTGCCGTGGCCGTGGCTGTTCGCGAGGGTGAGTGAAGGGCCGGGCACACAAACAGGTACGCGAGCGGACGGGCCTCGGACGGCTACTGATGGGCCCTGAGTACCTCTGGGCCTTGTCGTTCGGTTCCCGCGCCACGCCGGACTCTGGTCCGCACTGCTTCGGGCGCACTCCGTGCCGCGGACCGGCTTGTTCCTCCGGGAGGTGTGCGTGCTTCTTCCTTCCCCCGCCCCCCTTCCCTTTGATCCTGCCGCGCACTGCGTCCCCCACGCAGATCCCCGGCTCACCTCCCGCCTGGTGGCGGACCCGTGGTCATGCAGACCCAGCAGCCAGCAGCGCCGAATACGTGTCCCCGCAAACCCTCCCGGAGCCTCTCTGGTTCACTTTGTGCCCTGTTTTCTGATGCAGACTCGGGATCTGGGATGAAGGCGGAGCTTGTTCCTCGGCCTGGGGTAAGTGCGGGTGCCCTCCCTAGCCGCCTGTCAGGCGGTACGCAGGAGGCCGTGTCAACTTCGTTCCGACCCAATCTTCATCCCCGTTTCACTTTATTTCTTGGTAAAGCCAAGAGATTTTACAGAGCTTTTTCAGCCCTAATGGTAATGTGACTGTGATCTGCAGGAGAAACTTCGATCCCTGTGGGCTCTAAGCTCGTAACAGGTAGCTTCTGAGACTTAGGAAGGATTAGGGATCCTGTGGGAGACTAGTAAGTATCCAGTAGTGTTTATTCATTTTTGGAATTGTTGGGGAAGGTTAGTGTTCTATGTCTGTGTCTTAGGCAGGGGGGAGGGAGATGACCCAAGAAGAAAAGCTGCAGCTTCGGAAGGAAAAGAAACAGCAGAAGAAGAAACGGAAGGAGGAAAAGGGGGCAGAACCAGAAACTGGCTCTGCTGTCTCTGCAGCCCAATGTCAAGGTGCGGGGGCTTTTTTAAAGGGCCGGGGTGTGGAGCTGGTAAAGGGATGTGGTGGGAGAGAAGAGGGGGAGACAGGACAAAGTTGGTTTGAACAAGTAAAAAGGGAAAAAGTTTAGATAAACAGGAAAAGAAGCTTTGGTTGGGGCATAGCTATTACCTACCTAGGGCTTGGGCACCTCTTCCTTCTACCTTCAGCAGGCCCGACCAAAGACCTGCCTGGACTGGACAGTCAGTTGGGCAGTGCCAAGGAGAAAGTTCCAGCAGGTCGGAGTAAGGCTGAACTTCGAGCTGAAAGGCGGGCCAAGCAGGAGGCTGAGCGGGCCCTGAAGCAGGCAAGAAAAGGGGACCAAGGAGGCCCACCTCCTCAGGCCTGCCCCAGCACAGCTGGAGAAACCCCCTCAGGTATCTTCACTTCAAGACCTCTGTTGATTCAAATGCCTATGTTAGCTCAGGCTTCCCCACAGTAAAACAGCTCCCAATTTTCACCTTGGTTCCCAGAGTTCACAATTCTCTCCTTAACCTCATCCTACCCCTGTTTCTTTTTCTACTCTTTTCTCCTGTTTTTTTCCATCTCTCTCTTAAATCTTTCTTGATGTCCCTTATGCCCTGAAAGCAGATTTCTCATTATCACCTACAGTGTCTTGAAAACACGATTGTTATCTTCTAGGAGTGAAGCGTCTACCCGAGCATAGTCAGGTTGATGACCCCACGCTTCTGAGGAGGCTTGTTAAAAAACCAGAACGACAGCAGGTAGGAAGTGGGTTTGGTGTGTGGCCAGAAAGAGCCTAGGGAGATGGAATAGAGGGAGGAAAGGTGCTCGGGGCGAAGTGAGACCCTGGAAAAGGATGGGTATTTGGCTCACCATCTTCTTCCTTCCCAGCATTATCCCACAGTTTTAAACTCTGGGCCCTTGGTCCTGTTCCCCTGTTTTGTCAAGGTTCCTACACGAAAGGATTATGGATCCAAAGTCAGTCTCTTCTCCCACCTACCCCAGTACAGCAGACAAAACTCTCTAACCCAGTTTATGAGGTAGGAGCTTATGAAATTGTCATAACTTTTAAGCATGAGGAGTTTTAGTAATTCTGTTTTGAAAGTGACTGGAAACTTGAGGTTGGATCTGTGGAAAGAAGCATGAACACAAGGCATGCTTCTTCAAATGGGGGTGTCTGTGCGAGTGAAGGAGGTTCCTTTTCATCAGGGGAAGGTGGGCGGTAGGTGTTCAAGTTCCCTTGCAAAGTGTGTGACACCGCCATCCCATCAGCATCCCATCCTCTGTGATCCACCCAGCCATGGTGCGACTCGGCCTGCAGTACTCCCAGGGCCTGGTCAGTGGCTCCAATGCCCGGTGCATTGCCTTGCTTCGTGCCTTGCAGCAGGTATGTCCCATCTTGTTATCTCTTATGATCCAGCCTCACCTTCCCCAACACTACCCCGGCTTCTCTCACCCAGAGTAATCTCTGGGGGGAAGAGGGAATGACTCCACCCTCAGAAGACTTTCCTCAGAGAAGCTTACCCTGTCCCCCTTTCAGAGACTTTTGTTAGGGCGCAGTTTGCTGATCAACTTGTGTACCCTACAGGTGATTCAGGATTACACCACACCTCCCAGTGAAGAACTGTCAAGGGACCTAGTGAATAAACTAAAGCCCTACTTCAGGTAAGGATGACCACTGCACATCCGCTCCCACCCCACCTTGCTCAGTCCTTTTCTTAGACCCTTTTTGTTTTTCTTTTTTTCAAAGCATAAAGGGTTTTTTTTTTTAGTATGTGTAACACAAAGTTATTTAAGTCAATAAATTTTCAAGGAATTTCACACGTTCTGATTCTTTCCACTGCCAATCACCTTAGTTCCTCCAAACTCATAATCTTCAAGATAAAAAACCCTTTCAAAAAGAAGTTGTCATGTGAGTCAGCCTACAATTCTTTTAGTTAGGCTTCTTTGATCTCCAGTGAAATGTGGACACACTTCAAAATTCCCCACCTGTAATCTTTGGGATCCAATTTCCTCAAGCGATTTACTTTAGGACCATGTTTAGGGTCAGGAGATGGATCTGCCTGGTTCTGAATTTGACACCCTAGAAAATTAGTATTAGTTACTATTGAGGACTGTCAAACTGAACAGTATGAGAAACTATAGGAATACTCTATCAGTAGAAATACCAGGTCTAACATGCACAAAGCCAAGAAAACTAACGATGCCAAATACTGAATTTATATTGCACTTGGAGCCTTTTTTCTTGCTCTTCTACCTCTATTTTCATTTTTCTGTCTTCTCTTTAAAAAAAAATGTTTTTAAATGTGAAAGCTTTGTGAGCTGTGAAGAGTTGCACAGATGCAAGGTGTTGTTTTTGTAGCTTCCTGACTCAGTGCCGTCCCCTGTCAGCGAGCATGTACAACGCCATCAAGTTCCTTAACAAGGAGATCACGGGTGTGAGCAGCTCCAAGCGGGAAGAGGAGGTGATGAGTATGAGGAATGAGCGAGGCATGCACCTGGGGGATAGAGCTGGAAACATGTTGGGGGTCCCAGAAGGGGCAACTCTCTGGTCTGCCTGGTCAAGGGTTAAGGAGATGGTGGGTCTGTCTGACCTGGGCCCCCTTTAGGCCTGTCATTATATGCATATTCAAGCATCCAGCATGATAATCAAAGGGTTGTGTCTGTTTTTTGTTTCATAAGTATCTTGCTCCATTTAGGCCAAGTCAGAACTTCGAGCAGCCATCGATCGATATGTGCAAGAGAAGATTGTGCTTGCAGCTCAGGCAATCTCACGCTCTGCTTATGAGAAGATCAGTAATGGAGATGTAATCCTGGTATATGGATGGTATGGGCCAGACCCTGTGACTGAGAAAATTGGGGAGTGAAATGATTTGAAGAAGGAACTGCCCCTTTGCCCTTTAGGAATGAGCTGACCATCAGTCAGTGACATCTATAACTGAATCCTCCTCTCCATTCACTCTAGCTCATCTCTGGTATCACGAATTCTTCAGGAGGCTTGGGCTAAGGGCCGGCGGTTTCGGGTGGTAGTGGTGGACAGCCGGCCACGGCTAGAGGGAAAGCACACACTACGTTTTCTGGTCCGTGCTGGGGTCCCTGCCTCCTACCTGCTGATTCCTGCAGCTTCCTATGTGCTCCCAGAGGTGAGGGCAGAGGAAAAGAACTCCAAAGTTGGAGTAAAAGGGTATAGTAGTATAGACATAGTCTTGCCTTCCCAACGTTGCAATTGTCTAGAAGTACTAGAATTATACAGCTGTGTTTATATTTAGTAGGAGAAGCATCTACAGCACGTTATACAGCATGTCTACCTATTGCAAGAACCTTATATAAAACTAGTAGCCGATGAGAGGGAACAGGACTAAAGAGTTTAGTTTTCCTGTGGGTGGTGCGGTGAGTCAACGGTCAGGTGTTTTCCAAGAGCCTTTATTAAGATTTGTTACCCATTGCCTTAATATTGCTGTCCTGGGTAAGAATTGGGAACCTTATTCTGCATTGGTCACACATGACATTTTTTTCCCTCCTCTCTACTCTCCAAAATAGGTTTCTAAGCTGCTGTTGGGAGCTCATGCACTCCTGGCCAACGGGTCTGTGATGTCACGGGTAGGGACAGCACAGCTGGCCCTGGTGGCACGGGCCCATAATGTGCCAGTGCTGGTCTGCTGTGAAACATACAAGTTTTGTGAGCGTGTGCAGACTGATGCCTTTGTCTCTAATGAGCTAGGTAAGGAGGCCCAGGAGGGCAGGAGAGAAGGTTCCAGGGACCTGAGAAGATTTGGGAGGGAGAGGGGAGGTTGAAGTACAACTTATTTTCTATTTTTATTTTTTTATAAATTTATTTTATTTATTTATTTTTGGCTGCGTTGGGTCTTAGTTGCTGTGCGCGAGCTTTCTCTAGTTGCGGCGAGTGGGGGGTCACTCTTCATTGCAGTGCGCGGGCTTCTCACTGCGGACACGGGCTCTAGGTGTGTAGACTTCAGTAGTTGTGGCTCACGGGCTCTAGAGCGCAGGCGCAGTAGTTGTGGCGCACGGGCTTAGTTGCTCCGCAGCATGTGGGATCTTCCTGGACCAGGGCTCGAACCTATGTCCCCTGCATTGGCAGGTGGATTCTTAACCACCGTGCCACAAGGGAAGACCACAGCTTATTTATTTATTTTTTTTTGCGGTGCACGGGCCTCTCACCGTTGTGGCCCCTCCCGTTGCGGAGCACAGGCTCCGGACGCGCAGGCTCAGCGGCCATGGCTCACGGGCCCAGCTGCTCCGCGGCATGTGGGATCTTCCCAGATGGGGCACGAACCCGTGTCCCCTGCATCGGCAGGCGGACTCTCAACCACTGCGCCACCAGGGAAGCCCCACAGCTTATTTTTTAAAAGTACATAAAAGGGTACACCTCCCATTGCAGATGACCCTGACGATCTGCTGTGTGAGCGAGGAGAACGTGTGGCCCTGGCTGACTGGCAGAACCACTCGTCCCTACGGTTGTTGAATCTGGTCTATGATGTGACCCCCCCAGAACTGGTGGATCTGGTGATCACGGAGCTGGGCATGATCCCTTGCAGTTCTGTACCTGTTGTGCTGCGAGTCAAGAGTAGTGACCAGTGAGTGGGTGAACACAGGGTCAATAAATGACATACTCCCTACACTTAGCAACTCTGCTGCCTTTTATCTCTTTTAGCATTGCCACCACTTAGGTTAGGAGTCCAGACTGTCCAGCCCCTCTTAGCACCTGCTACCAACCTCCATGCCAGTGCTTTGGGGCCAAAGTGAAGGTCAGTATGGAGACCATAAACTATCCAAGTCATCAACCATTTATTGAGTATTTATGTGCCAGACACTGAGCTAGACATGAGGAAGAGTATAATAAGGACAAATAAGAGTCCTATCCTTAGTATTTTAGTATTATTATTACATTAATATTTAAGTTAAATCAATATATTGATATTTACGTTAAATAGTTACACATTAATATATTAATATTTTGTATCCTTAGTATTGAGTATTTACTGTGTGTCATAAACTGTTGTAGTCCTGTTTTATCCATTTAGGAAGATTAATACCACTCTATGAAGTGTGATTTTATAGATGAGATCACTGGGGCACAGAGAGGTTAAGTTACTTGCCCAAGGTAACACTAACTAAACCGGCATGTGATCTCCGGCATTCTGGATCTAGAGACTGTGCCTATAATTTTTACGCTATCTGCCATTAAGGAGTACTCATCATGATGGAGGAAGACAGATGACATCTACACTATGAGATACATTCTACTAGTAGTATGAACAGAGTTCATTGGAAGTAACCTAGGATGTTGCCAGGAGATCTAGTGAGGTTGGAGAAGACTTCACAGGTAAAATCTGACCTAGTCCTTGAAGGATAAGAAGTTTCCCAGTTGGAAAAGAATGAGAACGCAGGTGAACAGAGGAAATAACTTAGACTACAGAATAGGCCTTAAAATGACTGGCCAATTCCAAAGTGTCAAGTAGTGTGGTAAAGCTAGAACCTCGGCTTATGTGGACAATTAGTGATACAGCTGCTAACGTAGGTTGGATTGGGTCCAGATTGTGAGAGTCTAACCATTGTGGTTAGCCTAAAAAATATGTTAGAGTCATCCATTTTGTGTGTGTGTGTGTGTGTGTGTATGTGTGTGTATGTTTTATTGAAAAATTTCAAGCAGCATAGAAGTACAGTGAACTATACAAAGAATCCCCATCACCAAATGTAGTAATTATCAAGATTCGCCACATATGCTTTTTTTGTTTCCCTTTTTTTCCTTGCTGAAGTTGTATTAGAGCAAATCCCAGTCATTATATCGTTTTACTCCTCCAAACGTCATTATGTCTCTAAAAAATATGGAAGCTTACCATGTCATTACACTTATTAAACTCTTCCTTATTGTCCAAGCCATAATCAAATTTCCTTGATTGTCTCAAAAGCAGCTTTTTACTGTTGAATCAGGATCCAAACAAATCCATATATTACATGTCGTTATTTTGTCTTAAATTTTTTGTAATCAAAAGCAGTCTCTCCAACCCCGCCCCTTCTTTTCTCATGACATAGACTTGTGCCAGGAACCAGGTTGAGTATGTTTCATACTGCCTTGCCATCAGGTTGGTTGGTCCATTTTCAGTGATGAAAGGGTCTAGGTGTTTTAAAGTTTCCCAACAAACTTTTATTTAGTGGTTTCATCCACTTTTATTGTTGCCTGAATTATTTCTTTAGAGGATGCAACATGGTGAATTTTTTTTCCTAATTACATCATTCCATACGTACTAGCTAATAATCTTCTATAAAGAACGCCCTCTCATCAGTTACTATTCTGAATTACAGTCCATACTGGAAAGGCAAGATAAATGTTTAATTCTTTCCTTTTAATTGCCAGTTTTCAGGATTGATCACTGGTTACTTCCAGTGGCATACAATGAGAAGTTGTTGCATTTTTGGCTTTCTCTCTATAAAGATTATGATGAATTCATGTTTTTTTACATATTGAGCATACCACTCAATCATCAAAATTAAGCAGAGGTTCAACAGGGTGAGCTCTGTGCTTTAGCTGGTAGCTGGTAGAGATTAGAGGCAGAGAACCAGATCAATTAAAAAGAGATTGCCTATCAATCAAAATCACAAATGCACCTAAACTTTGGTCCAGCAATTCTGCTTCTAGGAACTTAATGCTAGCCATATAGTTGCACATTTGAAGTAGCTTAGATACAGAGTTATTTATAGCAGCATTGTTTATAATAGCAAAAGACTGGAAACCACCTGGATATCCATTAATAATAAGGGCTAATTATTACTACATTCATATAATTACATACTAAGCAATCATAACAAAGAATAAGGAAGGTTTTTATATAGAGAAATGGAATAGTCTCCAAGGTACACTCAAAAGAAGTAAGGTGCAGGACAGTGTGTGTAGTTGCTGTTTGAATTAAAAGGGGGAAAGATTCCCTGGCTGCGGAACTAGATCCCACATGCGCAGCGCGGCCAAAAGGTTAAAAAAAAAAGGTGTGTGTGTGAGGGGGAGATATATATGTATTTGCATGTGTATAAATACAGAAAGTATCTTGGACCTGTAACAAGAAAACTGCCTGGGTGGATGTGGTCTGGGAGGCTGGAGACAGGTGAAAGGTACTCTTCACTTTATATCCTATGTATCTTTTGAATTTGCAGCCATGTGAATGTCTTATCCCCAAAATAAATACAATTATTAGTATAAAAAAGATTTTGCTTTAGGGGAAGTCAAAGATAGTCTAATCTGAGGCAACAGGAATGGAGAAGAGTCAGATTTGTTCATTACAGAAATAAATGCTTGAAAACAATTTTAATAGAAAAATAAATGCTTGAAGTTATCAAGTTGAGAGCTGTTCATCGGACAAGCACTGTAGATACCCCGTATTAGAGGAACTGCAGCCTCGACTGCACCCGATTTTGCACTCTCAGAAAGAAGTCAGTCCTAAGCCACAGCGCAGCCTTAGCTGTCTTTAGGCCACTTAGGGCAAATGGGACGGGAGCCCCCCTTGCTCTAGATTTTAAATCTTAGCTAGCTTCTCCCAAGCTTTTCTTAAATGTTTTGTGTAACCACGGTAATTTAATAGATGAGATTATCTGGGAAGAGAAAGATTGGTTTACTCCACCCTTTCCTGTTTGTTTATACATCCTGAACTCCACACTATTCGGTGTATGGAGACCTGTGAGATTTACACAGCTTTAAATGCCTCAGGAAAGGGCGGAAGTTTGTTACATTCTTTCTCCAGCAGCATCCTACTTCCCAGGGAGGGAGTGGGGCAAGGCCTACGACCAAGGGGTGGGTCCAAGCCCGAGGATCACTTGAGTAGAGCGTCCCCATGCCAGGCTTTTCTACTGCTCTTCCCTTTCACTGTGTTTCCGTCTTGGGTCCATGACTTCACTAGTGGCTGGATCTGCTGGGGGCTGCCCTGAGGGGGAAGCCGGAGTCGTCCCCCGAGGCAAGGATTCCTTTGTCTTCCAGTCTCCGGCTCGACGGCGGGGCTGCAGGTCAATATTCTCACATCGGCCCGTCCCTGCCCGCCACAGGCCGGTAGTCTCGACAGAAAGCCAGGATTCCGCGCTCGGGAGCGACACTCAGGCCTGGGCACTCGCAGTGTCGAGGCTCGAGTAGAAGCCGCGTGGGAACCGGCGGGGCGCGACGACTATCACCGCGCAGGCGTCAGTTCCCTTCGGGACACTGCAATTCCCATAAGGCCGTGCAGCGGCGTCCCCTGCGCCGCTAAGGCCCGGGAGCTGCGCCCGCTGCGACAGGGCTCGGGACGCTCGCCGCACTGCATTATGGGATACATAGTCTACTAGAAAACGTCCTGGGGCACAAACTCCCAACCAAGCCCACGTGTTTACCTTGTACACGGGGGGGGGACGTCAATGAAGAGTAGCTACCAGATTTCGTCATAAAACGGCGACCAGACAGGCGGCGCCATCTTCGAACTTGGACTTCCGGAAGGACTTTGGTGAGGGTGAGTGTACCACAGCGGGATGTGCGGGGCCCCACGATTACTACCCCCCCACCCCACTTCTTTTTCGGTAGCACTAAGATATTGGGAACCAACTCCGGCTCCGCTTTTCCGCCTCTGCACAGCATCGCGACCTCCAGCCCCTGAACTCCTCCGGAAACCGTCGTGGTCCCCACCTCCCTAACCTACGGTGGCAACCGTGCATCCCCCATCTCTGCTCTCCTCGGGTCTCGCCTTCTTTCCCCACGCGGTGTCTGTAACACCTCGTCCTGTGTCCCGGCCGCCGCGCTGCCTACATTGCAACCCTCGGACTCTGCGAACCTACCGTAGTTCTCAGCCTTACGAAACTCAGGGCTCGCTTCCCGAACAGGCTAGTGGTGAAAGCTACCCGACGCCCAGGACTGAGAAAGGGCAGGCGGTCACCTCTAGAGAGGTAGCGGGTCGGTCTTTTCATTCTGCTGTTTTCCAGCCTCTTCCTCGGTGAGGCTCTTCTAACCCTGGGGGTTGTGCCCCGCGCGCTGCAACCTCATTGGCGCAGCCAGGGGCCAGTTATGTTTCCCAATCTAGTCCTTTTATCCCGCAGCAACTTGGCTTTCTGTTGGGGAAGGCAGAGGTGGTGACTTCAGCTTCACCCGTGGTAACTCACTTTGTTAGAGGGGTGCAGGGTATGGCCAAGGCTTATAGTCCCAGGGGCATATTGTTACACAAATCTGTCATTCCTGTACCTTCGTCTCTTTTGGCCACCCCTTCTTATCAACTGTAGTATTGTTTTCTTAGTAATTTTCTTTAAATTGATTTAATTTTAAGATTTAAGTGCTTTAGTCTTGATCTAAACAATGTAGATGAAACCATGGGTTTCATGGACTAGTTGTAGTTTTCTTTTTATATATACAAGTTAAAATAAAAACACAATTAGTCAAATAAAATCGTTCATTTTTGTATCTCAGAAATCATCTTGCATACCACCAGTTGTACCATAGGAACACTTTGGGAGACAATGTATTAGACCAAACAGTGTGTGTAAAGTAACTCCATACTTGAGGAGCAGTGTTATCTAATCATTTTCCACATCTGGGGAGATCAGGCTGGCAGCCTTGGAGCAGCATGGGAACCAGACAAGTTGGGGTGCCGATGCAAAATTTCATAAACTCTGGTACACATTTACTAAACATCCTTTACTTGTGTCCAGGATTTGCATTGTGTAGTCAAAAATAGAAATTAACCACCAATGCCATGCCTTCTATGAGAAGTGAATCCTTTTAGAGATTTTTGTACCTTGAGAAGGTTGTTCAATCAACAAAGGTTAATTATTGTGCTTACCACGTACCAGGTTCTAGATACAATAGTGAGTCAGATAGACAAGAGCCCTATCTCATGAAACTTTTAAGGAAGATAGATATGGAATAAGTAAATACCCGTATCTCTTATGATAAGAAAATTCCAGATGGGCTAAAGAGCTACATGTAAAATCCAAAACTAGAAAAATTATTAGAAGAAAATAAAAGAAGATATCTTATATTCTGATATTATATCAGTGGGGTAGGAAATGCCTTTTTAAGACACAAACAGGGGAATTCCCTGGTGGTCCAGTGGTTAGGACTCTGCACTTCCACGGCAGGGGGTACGGGTTCGATCCCTGGTCAGGGAACTAAGATCCCCGCATCATGCAACATGGCCAAAAAAAAAAGACACAAACAGAAGCCAGAAAAGAGAAGACTGAGAAATTTAACTCATAAAATTTAACTTCAGTTTAGCAAGAAACATAAGCAAAGTTTTTTTAAAAGGTAGATACAGAGAGAAAATATTTGCAACATAAATAACTGCACAGATAAATAAGGAATGATCAATTTGTCCTGTAGAAATATGGGCAAATTATGTGTATCGGCAATTCATAAAAGACAGATGTCCAACATATAAAAAGTTGCTAATCTCAATTATTACCAGGACAATGCAAATAAATACAGTAGGGAAGAATTCTTTCACTCATCAGACTGGCAAAAATCAAAGATTGACAAGGGGTGGTAAAATGGGTATACCCATTTTTACAGTTAGTAAGAGTATAAATTGCTTTTCATCTTGGTGACCTGTTTGGCAGTATCTATTAAATTTTGAAATGTGTATACCCTTTAACCCAGTACAGTAATTCCACTTCAGATGATTATTCTAGAAAAATAATTTCTCATTAATGAAGAGATCTATACTAGAATATTCACTGCAGTATTATTTGTAATAGTATTATAATCCAATTGTCCATTAAATGGGAAATACCCAAATAAACTATAATCCTATGGAACACCATATAGTAACTAAGAAGAATGAAAAAGATGTATGTGGAAAAATGATATGGAAAAATCTTTAAGACATGTAGAAATTCTCTTAACTGATTCCATTTAACTAGCTCCCTCTGTTAACTGACATTTTCCATTTCCTGCATAAAGCATACTTTACTGATGCCCATAGCACACTGAATTCTCGAAGCCTGTAGATTTTTTTCCTATAGGCCCGGTCACTCTAAGTAGTTGAACTGAATGCTTGCCAAGAGTCATTGTATTGGTTCGAACATTTTTAATATAAGTTGATTTGTCACTATGTTTATATAATTGTGACATATATTTAAATTTTAAGGAAATTTGAGTATGTAAGAGTTACTGTTTCTATTAAAAGTAAGTTGAAACATGGCAGATATACAGGTGTTTTATTGTTGTTCTTTATATTCTACACTTATTTATAAGTATTTTGTATCAACTAAAGATTTTATAAAAACAATTCTAAAAAAGAAAAGAAAGCAAACTAAACTGAATACTTTGGAGAGACAAAAGTGAGTTTGCAAACAAGCAAAAAAGCTACCAAACAGGTGTAAGACACCTGTAAAAGACAGGAAATTTTGTAAACATCTGGAAGGTTACTGGACTTGAATTACTTCTCAAGAAAAGAGAATGTTTCAAGAAACAAGTGGTAAGGAGCCTTGGTGCTGCTGAGAGGTCAAGTTAAATGAGACTGAGAAGAGTATTGGACTAATTGACACAACAGTTATGGATCACTTTAGCTTCAGTGATGAGTTGAGGGCAATCTCCTAGTTAGGATGCAGCAGGGTGATTAAAACGTCAAGGGCAGACAGCTCTTAAAGTTTGACTGTGAGGGGCAGGAGGATATTAGTTGGAGAACTGGGTTTGAAGGATAGTTGTATTTGTGTTAAGATGAAAATTAAAAAATAGTTAAATGTTTATTTTTTAAATTTTATATTATTTATTTATTTTGGGGAGGCACATATTTTATTTATTTTGGCGGGAGTGGGGGGTGGCGCACCATACAGCATGCGGGTTCTTAGTTCCTCCACTAGGGATTGAACCCGTGTCCCCTGCGGTGGAAGCGCAGAGCCCTAACCACTGTACCACTAGGGAATTCCCGTTAAATTCTGTTTAGAAGGAGCCAATGGAAAGGAAAAGGATAAACATCTTCATTTTCTTTCGGTGGGGCAGGAGGGGGCATGGGACTAGAACACAAGTGGAAAGTTTGGCTTTGGAAAGTGGATGAGGGGCTCAGAGGCAGGGAGTGTTAGGTTATCTGACAAGAAATTGAAGTATGGTTTTTGATTGTTTAAGAAATCTGAGGCTAAGTTATCTGCTGAGGACTAGGGTATCAGACGTTGGAGGAGAGAGGGTATGGGAGCTGATTAGAGAGAACGTGTGCTCAACTAATGCTCAACTAGAACGCTAGTGCTCAACTAGCTTACATGCTCCCATGGAGAAGATGGGTGATTGGTTCATCCAGGCTTGAATTTTGCCGGGCCTGTGGAACAAAAAGACAAAAAGAAAGGAAGTTTGTAATATCAACAAGAGTCTGATTAAAATAAAGAAGTCTAAACTAGATGGTTTGTGGCTGACATAGGGAGAAATTGGAGAGATCAGTGGATTAATTAATGTGGTTAAAGAATAGATATAGTGATAGTAGTTGAGCAGTCTAGCTGTAACGATGGGAGGTTGTGATCAGATATTGGGTGTCTTAGTGATTTTAGAGGTTAAAAGGTTTTATATGCTGACAAGGTTCAGGTGTGACAGTGGAGTGACTAGCAGTGATTTAGCTGAACTTTACGAGCTTGGAAGGAACAAGGTTTTTACAAGATGGGGAGGACTATTGGTCAAGAATTGACACTGGAGAGGAATTGAGAAAATACTGATCCTACTTTCTACCCTGGGGTAAGTGGGATGTGAGAGAATGAGCACCCTCCATCTGAGAGCCTGGAAAGCTAGAAATTTCATTTCCTGGAATTTTTCCATCCAAGATTCTGAATATGATTTAGGCCTTGCCAATCAAATGTGCTCTTGAGGAACTCAAATTTGGACTTGAGTTTAGAGAGGAGGCAGGCCAGAAGGCATGCATTTTGCTGTTGCAGATAGTGGCAGTGATACGGCTCTGGATCTGGGAGCCAGAGAAGAGTCTTCCTCAGTTGGTCACTTTCTGATTATTGCAGAAGCAGCTTATTTATGGAGCCATCAGCTATGGCAGGGGCTTCTTGATTCAGCTGCTGGCTCCCCACCATGGCAGAGAAGAAGCCATGTGGTTCTTGAACCAGCAGCTGTAAACAACTTCTCAATTTGACAAGTACTTGTTCCTAAACGTTTTTTCCCCAACCCTTCCAGTGATCCTCTATGCAGGTGGTTTTCAAACTTGAGTATGCAGCAGAATCACCTGAAAGTCTTGCTGTAACATGAAGTGCTGGCCCCATCCCAGAGTTTCTGATTCAGTAGGTCTGGGGTAGGACTGGAAGTTTGCACTTAACTGACTTCCAAGTGATGTGCTAGTTTTGGGACCACCCTTTGAGAACCACTGATGTGAACCATTTAATACCCTGTAATAAATTCCTTTTATTTATCTTGTTTCTGTCACCTTTGTGTTGTTTTTTTTTTTCTTTTCTCTTTGTGTGTGTGTGTGCTTCCATTATTTTTAATGATCTTTTATTATGTGGTCTTTTAAAAAATTCCTTCCGTTTCTTAGCCCTATTGGGTATTTTGGAAGCAATATAGTATACTGTTTTTAGTTCTATTAAACATCTAAATGGTATTAGTAGGGAGTTCCCTGGTGGCCTAGTTGTTAGGATTCCAGGTTTTCACTGCCGTGGCTAGGGTTCAATCCCTTGTCCAGGAACTGAGATCCCGTAAGCCACACGGTGCAACCCCCCCAAAAAAAATGGTATTAGTAAATCTATATTTTTCAATTTGTCAGCCTTAGAAGCAAAATTAAGAACAACTTCTTTTGCCCCAATCTACTACAATCAGAATATTGGTATTTTTACATTGTGGGACATTGAAATTTTTAATTTATAATCTGTTTTATACCTGTAGTTACCACAGTTAATGATGTGTCACTGGGTTAAATCCTTACTGCCAGCCTTTTAATAACACAACTTCTCCATTAGCAAGTTCTTTATATTGATTTATCTTTCATTGGCTAAATTAGGTCTTCAAGTGTATTTTTTTAGAAACTTGCATATTTAGAATGTCATCCCATTACCTTTACATGAATGACAGTTAAGTAAAGAATTCTCTTGATCCTTTTAATGTTTCTTTATCTTCTGGCATCAAATGTTTCTGAGAACTCTGAGGCTGACCTGATTTTTTTTTCTCTCTCTTTGTAGGAGAAATTTAGTATCTTCACTTGTATTTCTTGGTCTTAATGAGTATTTATTGATTTTTGTCTTCCTTTTGCACCATAAGCCCGCTTGATCTATAGACTGAGATCTTCCTTTATGTTAGGAAAGTACACATTTCTAGTTTTCATTTCAGGAAATTTTCTTTTGTTAGGTCTTTGAACATGTTTTTTTTCTGTTCCCATTTTTCTTCTCTCTTCTTCAGGAACATCAGGAACATCAGCCAACATCATATGTTGGCTTTCCACTTTCTCTTTTCATCCATATCATCTTCTCACTAATCACTTTTATCTCTTTACAACCTGTGTGGTTTTTTTCAAACATGTCTTTCATATCACTGATTGTCTTTTCAGTAGTATGTATAGTTTCAGCATTTTGCTTCTCTGGTTTTCATTTCTTTGATTTTATTCTTTTACTCAGTTTCTTTCCTTATAACTGCCAGCTCATTTTTTTTTTTTGCCTTGCCATTGTTTTATTTCTTCTTTGGTCTCTTAAATCTTGGATTCCACAGTCTCTTTGGCTTTTTTGAAAGAATAGAAGCTTTTGCTGGAAAATTTCTTGTTTTCTGGAGACTTTCTTTGAAAGGGTACTTTTCACCTTTTTCATTTGTGTCCTTTATATTCTTTCCATAGTAACTATGCATAGGTCCCATTGGATCCTTTTTGCTTATTACTAATTTTGAATGGAGTAGTTCTCTCAGGGTTTGCTGTTTACCAGAGAACAATGTAGGTGGATTCTCATTGACCTCAATTTACCTTGATAGTGTTATACTATATCCCTAGCATATGATGTTATAATGTATCCTTAGCACCTGAGTTAAAGAGTTGGCTATTGTTATAGTTTATAATGATAGACTGTAGCTTCCTCAAGAGAGACAGTTGGAAACTTTAATTTGTATGATATTTCTTGTGGTATTTGTATTAGCACACTTTTCCACTGAGGCTGATGAGTTCTTTATCCTTAAGACATATATAGACCTATGGAGGGGTTCTTCCTGGGATCTGAGCTATTTCTTCCCTTTTGTTACAGACAAGTAGGTTATTCTGGCCAGAAACTGGGCCCTTGCAGAGTTCTGTGTTGCTCAGGTTTTTGGGTTGGTAGTCAGTGTTGTTTATCTCTGTCAGTTTACTTTGGTCCATGGTTGCACAGCTGGTTTCCTGGGTTTGAAGAAAATGAAGATTCATGACCATTTTTTAGTCTATTCTTCAGTGTGGAAATGGTCTCTTAATGTAGTAGGATGTTCCTTAATTGTCTCATAGGCTACCACCTCCCCCATCCAGCTGAAAGATTGCTAGCAGGACACTAGAGAATTACTTATTCTTAAATAAATCTGTACCTTGACTAATATTCACGAAGATGGATGTCAGATCTAGTCATCCTGTCCTCCTTCAATTTGATGTAAACTTTATAGTATCTGGCAGCTATTCGTTATAGTCTATTCTAGAAACTTGCGGCCCTTTCCTACATTCATAACAGGTGATTTTCTCTCTCTCTCTCTCTCTCTCTTTTTTTTTTTTTTTTTGAGGGGGAGGGGATGATTCATTTCATTGGGTTTCAGGGAGAGGAGTTAAATAATTGTTCACTCACTTTAAATCATCTAAATAAAGCACTTAGTACAATACTTGGCACATAGTAAGCATTTAATAAATGGTAGCTTTATTATTGCTTGTTTGTCTATTGTCAGCTCCACTAACATGTGAGTTCCGTGAGGTCAGGGACCTTGTCTGTCTTGCTTATTGTCATGTTACCAGTTCCTAGAATGGTGCCTGACATATAGAATATGCTTAGTAATTATTGCTGAATGAATGAATGATCAGAGAGCTTGGATTTCTGGTTGGTGGGGAAGGTGGGGGGAGGTTGGAGAAATGGTTGTGAGAAGAGAAAGACAGGAAAGTAGAAAAATCTGAGCCAGTGCAAATAGCTTTTAGCTTCTACTCACTTGTATGTCTCTTATATGCAGGCGCAGCCATTTTAGGGGGTGCTGATGGATCCCTACGGGGTCGGCTGTGTTGCTCTGGAGGAGGCCGGCCCCGTGGGGAACATGACTGTGGTAGACTCTCCTGGACAAGAGGTGCTAAAACAGCTTGATGTCAAGGCCTCTTCAGAAACAACCAGTGTGGAGGCTTCCATAGAGACATCATTATCTACCCCTTTGCCTGGATTTGAGGATTCTCTTGATGAGAGGAGGCTCCCTCCAGAACAGGAAACCCTCTCCAGACTGGAACAGCAAGGTATGTCCCTTGACCTTTCAGCTTTTTATCTCCCCATGCTCAGCTTAAGATGAACGAGAGCAGGTTGAGCTCATAGGACCTTACAAACTTGGGTATGATGTAATCTGTTCCAAAGAGGCTTGAGCTCTGGTCCCATCTCACAGACCCATATTCTTCTCTACAGATCTTTCTTCAGAGATGTCAAAGGTCCCAAAGCCTAGGGCCTCAAAGCCTGGCCCGAAGAGAGGTGGTAGGACACGGAAAGGCCCCAAAAGGCCCCAGCAGCCTAATTCTCCATCAGCCCCTCGGGTTCCTGGTCTCTTAGATCAGTCCAACCCTCTGTCCACCCCCATGCCTAAGAAACGAGGTCGAAAGTCCAAGGCAGATCTGCTACTGCTGAAGTTGTCAAAAGGCCTAGATCAGCCAGAGTCTCCACATCCAAAGAGGCCCCCTGAGGACTTTGAGACCCCTCCTGGGGAACGACCCCGCCGAAGGGCTGCCCAAGTGTAAGGATTTCGGGGCACAGCTTGGTGGAGGGGGGCTGGGTGAAGGGATGAGGGTGGGGCAGATGCTGGAGAGATGAGTGGACTGTGATGAGGTGTCAGGTAAGCAGGGGTGGTGTCTGGGTTCTGGGGACTTGAGCAATCTTCTAACTCTTACCACAGCAATTTTATCTGTGGTTAAATTTGTCTATCTGGGAGGTTCCTTTCTGTACCTCATATCCTATCGCATTTTTCACAGTGTCCTCCAAATCTTCATTGCAATTTTACTGCCCAATATGTGTCAGTATATATGTGCCCTTCCATTCTTTCCCTTTGCCCTCAATGATCTTTGACTGTGGTAGAGTGAAAAGTGCTTTGGACTTGGAGTCAGAAGAACTGGGTTCAGATTCCACATATGTGATCTGAATCATCTTGGCCAAGTCACTTAACTTTCCTGGATTTCTCTTTCTACATCTATCAAAGGGGAAGGGAAATTAATAGCCACTTCGCATGGTCACTGGGAGGATCTAGTGAGATAAGAATCAGCCAAGTGTCGGGCACAGTGGGCTCTCGGTTAAGTGTCTGTGAGTGTTGCTCTGACTCTGCCCTATCCTACAGGGCACTTCTGTATCTTCAGGAACTGGCTGAAGAGCTCTCAACAGCCCTGCCTGCTCCAGTATCCTGTCCTGAGAGCCCCAAGGTGAGCAGCCCCACCAAACCCAAGAAGAACCAGCAGCAGGCAGCCTGTCATTATGGAGAAGAAGAGGATGACACCGCACGGGACGAAGACTTCGTTCTCCAGGTTGAGGCTGAAGATGGAGAAGAAAGTGAGGCCCCAAGCGAGAGCTCGTCTGACCCCGAGCCTACAGTGCCCCGAAGCACCGCACGAGCATCCACTTCAGGGGTAACCTGAATAGACGGAGTGAATGGGGATAGCAGGATTATTAGGGGGTCAGCAGGACGCCTAGAAGGGAAGCTTTGGCCTAGTAACTAGGATGGCCAAAACAGGTAAAAGGAAAAAAGAGCAACTTCAAACACAGTTGAGATTGTAGGGGCTGCGGGTGTAACTAAACAAGATTATTCGTTCATATGTTGAGCATCTACTCTATGCTAGGAAACACAAGCATGAATAAGACAAGGTCTTGCTTTACAAAGCTCACAGTGTAATAAGTGCTGCATCAGGAGTGAACAATCTGCTTTAGGCGTATAGAGGAAGGATGATTAACTGCTTGGACTTCATGGAGAAATGATACTTGAGCTAGGTCTTGAAAGGAATAGAAGTTTGCCAGAGGGGATGGTTTTCCCAGAAATTGGTTGTGGCTGCAGCATAGGGCCTGGGGTAAAGTGGTGGGGAAGATTAAACTAGAGAAGATGAAAGGACTAAAACTGATAGGAGCCAACAAAGGGCGTGTGTGTGTGTGTGTGTGTGTGTGTGTGTGTGTGTGTTATGGTAAAGTAGATAAAACAAAATTTATCATTTTAAAATGTATAATTCATTGGCATTCAGTGCATTCACAATGTAGTGTAACCATCACCACTATCCATTTCCAAAACTTTTGTCATCCCAAACAGAAACTCTATACAACAGAGGTTTTTAGGTAGAAAAATAACATGATCAGTTAGGAAAATATATTAATTTGCAGTTGACAATAAAGAAGACAGCTTCAGTTCTCTAGTGCTCCAGAGTTAGTGAGGGCCTAAATTAAGCAGTGAAGGAAGAGAAGACGGGGAGGCAGATAAAAGAGATATATAAGAGAATTAATAGCAGTTGGGAATTGAAGGAGTAAGAGTTTCCAGCTTTGATGGTGCTCTCATACACTGAACCTGGGCACACAGAAAGAGTGGGGGACTCAGGACGGGGGAAGGTGGGCAGGCGAGGTGATGAGTTTACTTTCTGACATGTCGAGTTGGAGGTGCTGGTAGATCAAGGGCCATCCTTCTGGAGATGTCTCTTTGCCAGTCAGATATATGGGACCAGTGCCTTACTTCTCCCAGATGCAACATTTAAGGGAGCACCAAAACCCCCAGTAATCAAGATAAATATCTCGATGCAACATTTTAAAAATCAAAATTAATGCAACAAATCTGTAGTGAAGAAAATATCAAAAATTTAAATAAAGATAGAAACCATATAATTGATTTTCCCTTTTGCCTCAGGCTCTAATACGGCTCAGCACCACACTGAGTCTAGAATTTGTAGAAAAGTTGAGACTGAGTAACGTTTACATTTACTAAGATGCAGCCTTGATAATCAGGCATTAAAATGGTGGTCAAAGCCATGAGACATAGGATGAAATTACCAGGAGTACGTGTATTGAGGGCTGAGGAGACAGAGGGCCTCTAGGAAATACCGTCACTGACCAAATGGATCAGAGGAGGGAAAGCCTGCGAAGGAGACGTGGGAGGAATAAGGAGAGAGAGACTACCCCATAGGGCAGGAGTTTCAAGAAGCAAAAGGAGTCCTCTGAATCAGGTGCCATGGAGACATGCCAAGGATGATGAACAGAAAACAGAGAGCAGGTTTTGCGGTTTTGATGGAGGAATAAGAGCAGAAGATGAAGAAGTCATTGTAATGGTTGAGATACAAATCTTTTAAGATGCTGATAGGTAAAAGGTTGGAGAGGAAGTAATGCCAAGAAAAGTAAAAGTTGGGAAAGCGGTCTCCTGGGGACTTTCTCCAGCTTATGAGATTCTCTCCCTTACACTCTCTTCAATTTGATCCTCAGAAGCAGAAGCCACACTGCCGGGGAGTGGCTCCCAATGGTTTACCAAATCACATCATGGCTCCTGTTTGGAAGTGCCTTCATCTCACCAAGGACCTGTGAGGCTTGGGGAACGGGGGCTGAGGATGAAAGGGTGGTGGAGGAGTGCAAAGGACTATCTAGCAGTGGGGCTATGGGAAGGGCGCAAGGCACTTGCAGCGTAGAACACTGTGAAGACATTCATAACTAAAAGGCACTGCTCCAAAGGCAAGAGCTCTTTTTTTTTAAATTTTTATTTTATTTTATTTTTTGGTTGCATTGGGTCTTCGTTGCTGTGCGGGCTTTCTCTAGTTGTGGCGAGCGGGGGCTACTCTTCGTTGCGGTGCGCAGGCTTCTCTTGCGGTGGCTCCTCTTGTTGTGGAGCACGGGCTCTAGGCATGTGGGCTTCAGTAGTTGGGGCATGCGGGCTCATTAGTTGGGGCTCGTGGGCTCTAGAGCGTAGGCTCAGTAGTTGTGGCACGTGGGCTTTGTTGCTTTGCGGCATGTGAGATCTTCCCGGGCCAGGGATCGAACTCATGTCCCCTGCATTGGCAGGTGGATTCTTAACCACTGCGCCACGAAGGAAGTCCAAGGCGAGAGCCCTTGAGCTGTGCTGTCCAATATGGTAGCTACTAGCTGCATGAAGCCATTTAAATTTCATTTTCAATTAACTACATATAATTAAAAGTCCAGTTTCTCAGTTGCACTAGGCACATTTCAAGTGCCCAGTATCTACTTGCAGCTGGCGGCTAGCGTGTTACACAGCACAGATGATAGATCGCTCCCATCACTGGGAGCTGCTGTTGGGCAGTGCTGCTTCTGTTGGGCAGCGCTGCTCTAGAATTTCTCTCTTCCTTCATTCATGATGCTTCTGTTTCTCCAGCCGAGAACAGAAGCATTCATACTGGGAGTTTGCAGAATGGATTCCTTTAGCCTGGAAGTGGCAATTGTTATCTGAACTGTAAGTTGAAGAAACATCTTTGAAATCTAGGAGGGGTGACACCACTGGAGACAGAAGGGTAACAGAGGACTCTAGATTTATAATGGGAATCCCAGGATGGATGAAACTCTTCCAAACTTAGGCTATTCCCTTTGCCCTCCCCCAGTGAGGCAGCTCACTACCTGCCCCAGGAGGAGAAGTCGCCACTGTTTTCTGTACAACGTGAAGGACTTCCTGAAGATGGCACACTCTACCGAATAAACAGGTGACGATTGCACCTCTTTTTCTGATTCTGGGAGACAGGAAAATGAAAAATGATTGTTGAAAGGGATGATAGGTTGGCCCTGTTCTTCCCTTAATGCTGGTCCAATAGGTCCCAAGGGTAGGAGTGCTGGCTAGATCTGGTCAGCCCCCTCGAATGTGCAGTGCTTATCGCTGCTGGCCAGACTGAGGGAGCCTAGGGAGGTTTAGGGTAAAACCAGTTTTCAAGGTCACATCTACTCCGATAGACCTAGACAAACTGGCCCTAGAGAGAACACTGTAGTAAACCGGAATGCACAACCTGTCATCTTTGAAGGAAAGCCTAGGACTAGACAGACTTTGGGAAGGAAAGGAGGAAGATACAGATGGTGGCCAGGACTGGTTTCACTTGTGGACTGTGACTGGTGTTCTGGTGCTTGCTTAAGTCAGTTCACAGGAGCTCCAGGTGGAGCTCCCATTCTGTTCGCATTACTTTTTTTTTTTTCTTTTTTAAGAGCAGTTTTAGGTTCACAGCAAAATTGAGAGGGTTTTTCCCATATACTCCCTGCCCCCCACATGCACAGCCTCCCCCATTATCAACATCCCTCACCAGAGTGGCACATTTGTTACAGTTGATGAACCTACACTGACACATCATAATAGCTCAAAGTCCATAGTTTACCTTTGGGTGCACTCTTAGTGTTGTACGTTGTGTGGGCTTGGGCAAATGTATAATGACATGTATCCATCGATGTGGTATCATGCAGAGTATTTTCACTGCCCTGAAGATACTCAGTTCTGCCTATTCATCCTCCACCTCCCCCACATCTGGTTATCACTGATCATTTTACTATCTCCATAGTTTTACCTTTTCCAGAATATCTTACAGTTGGAATCATACAGTATATAGCCTTCTTTCACTTAGTAATGTGCATTTAAGGTTCCTCCATGTCTTTTCATGGCTTGATGGCTCATTTCTTTTTAGTGTGAAATAATATTCCATTGTCTGGGTGTATTACAGTTTATTTATCCATTCATCTACTGAAGTCCTTACTACCTTTTATTAACTCCTTTTTTCATCCCATCTTTGACTTTTCTCTAGATTTAGCTCTATCACAGCACACCCAGAGCGCTGGGATGTGTCTTTCTTTACGGGGGGACCGCTGTGGGCTCTGGACTGGTGCCCAGTGCCAGAGGGGGCAGCAGCCTCGCAGTATGTGGCTCTTTTCTCCAGTCCTGACATGAATGAGACACACCCACTGAGCCAGCTTTATTCGGGCCCTGGGCTGCTCCAGCTCTGGGACCTTGGGACCTTGCAGCAAGAAAGCTGGTGAGGTGGGGCTGGGACACTGCCATTGGAGGGTGGTTGAGGAGGAGAGAAGGATGGGGCTGGGCAGGGGAAGGGGGCAAGGCTCGGATTGGGTTGAGACAAGGGGAGCGCAGGCTCTGGCAGCTCCAGGCCCCTCCTTCCCACCCATTCTCCCCACATGCTTTCTCTCCTCAGTCCTGGCAACAGAGCCCACTTTGTCTATGGGATTGCTTGTGACCACGGCTGCATCTGGGACCTCAAGTTCTGCCCCAGTGGAGCGTGGGAACTTCCAGGCACCCCTCGGAAGGTACCTTCCAGTTGATTGTGGGATGGCCCTAGGACTCAGAGCCAGGACCAAGGGGCTGGCTCTGGGAGGGAGGGAGGTTAGAGAGTGGTGGGTGGAGTTTTTCCAGCAACTCCATATCATATTTTCAGGGACCAGAACCTGAAAAGTTTTCTGAGAGGTGCCTGAAGGCAGCAAGCCTCAGTGCAGATCTGGTCTCACCCTCTAGGCTCCTCTCTTGCCCCGGTTGGGTCTCCTGGCTCTTGCCTGCTCAGATGGGAAGGTGCTGCTGTTCAGTCTGCCCCATCCCGAGGCCCTGCTGGCTCAGCAGCCCCTAGGTGAGTAGCACAGCAAGGAGAATGGGGCTGCTGGATTTGTGGCCACAGCTTAGCAGGGCCTGTCTGTCTCCCCTGAAACTCCTCCAGGCCCAGTCTCTCCAGTACAAAGCCTTACCGAGTCACTCCTCCCATTCTGACTTCACACGTGTTGTTCTTGACCTCTCTCTTTGGCAGCCTGCACGCAGTCCTCTCTTTTGCAGTCTTGTAACTGCCCTCTTTCAGCACATTACCTTTTATCTCCCCGCCTTCCTTGCTCTCCTGTGCTCTCAGGTCTTCCCCCTCTTGCTACCACAGTTAATTGGCTGTGTAAAGAGCTGCTGAAGGCTGAGGATTGCGCCTGGGGCTTGTCTCCCCCGCCATATTCCTCTTCCTCCCCAGATCCTGTCCTCCACCTCTCCTGCCCTCACCACCACACATACACGTAAACACACTCTCTTTGTTGTGAAGAGAGAGAGAGAATATAGAGTTCTCCCTCTATATTCACCTTTGTGAAGGTGAACACAAAGAGGAAGGGGCAGGAAATGCAGCTCCTATTTGGTTGAATTTATTTGTTTTTCAACAGCACTGAGTAATTAAAGAAGAGGGCACCTAGGTTTGAACCCTGAGAAATCCCGTGTTCGGTGGTCTGGTGTTAGGAGTTGGCTGAGGAGGGAGTGGGAGGTGAGGAAGTGAAGACAGAAATGTATAGACAATTCTTTCAGAAGTTTGGCTGTGAAGGGGATCATATAAATGAGGGCGGTGGCTGGAGGTGAAAAAGGGGTAAAGGTGTACTTCCCTGGTAGTCCAGTGGTTAAGACTCCGTGCTTCCAGTGCAGGGGCGTGGGTTCAATCCCTGGTCAGGGAACTGAGATCCCACGTGCTGCGTGGCGCGGCCAAAAAAAAAAAAAAAAAGAATAATGGGTAAAGGAGGGTTTTGGTTTGTTCATTTGATTTAGGTAGAAGACAAGAGTGCCTGTTTACATGTGAGTATGAGAGTGACCCAATAGGGAGAGAGAAAGTGGACAGGGCAGGAGAAGGGGAGGGTAACCAAATGAGCCACGCTCTGGAAAAGGAGGGGATGAGAAGAGAGCCGAGTGGAGGGGTTAGCCATTCTGATAGGAGGAAGGGCACTATCATATAGAACAGGAGGAAAGGAGAATCTGGGGGCAGGTTCATACATTTGATGGTAGAGAGAGAAGAGTGTGAGGGAAGGGCATGGCTGAAAGGGCTGGGGGTGCTGGCCTAAGAGCAAGGCCTAATTAGGACCTCAGTCCTCTGGATGCAGAGTGTCAGTTACTGCTCTTCTTCCCTCACAGATGCAGTGAAGCCTGCCATCTATAAGGTGAGTGAGGAACCTGCTACCTTAGCCAAGGCTCCATCTTCTTGAGCCTCCCTTACTGACTCCACAGCGAGTCTCCTTCCACCTGAAAAATCTCCCACCTCCTGCTGGATTAAACAAGGATTGGAGCCTTTGTTCCAAACAGTAGTTATCCCTAACCCTAGCCTTGTCTCTCCTGTCCCTGCAGGTCCAATGTGTGGCAACCCTTCAGGTGGGGTCTATGCAAGCATCAGACCCCTCTGAGTGTGGTCAGTGCCTTAGCCTGGCTTGGATACCCACCCGGCCCCACCACCACCTGGCTGCTGGATATTATAATGGTGAAAAGCAAAGCAGAGCATAAGGAGCTACCGCTCTTGAAACTTTTATATATGCTTGTTTTTCTGTTGTGGTTTCCTTTTTGATTCAGTGTTCGCCATTATATACTTGTAACTCTTCATGAAGTGTAAAAATACACAAAGAAGAGAAAAAAAGTCACTAGAATTTTTCTACTCAGAAAGAAATAATTGAGTAGATAAACATCATTTCATGCTGCTCTCTATGCATGTATAAAGATAAAAAGATTAGATGGAGAGATAAAGAATTCTGTAAAAATGGGATCATACTCTAGATACTATTTTAAATTAAAAGGTATTAAGTTTAATTATACTTTAACTTTATGGAAGGAAAAGGCAAGTGAAACTGAAAAATTAGCTAAGGTCCCAATAAATGTTCTTTCATCACAGAGAGATTAGTTCCATAAAGATACTTTTAAGATTAAAAAGGAAAAAGGTAAAAAATTATAAATAACATTAAGTAATTGGCGTTATTAGGTTGTTATTGTTTTTAAATGACAGTTTCACTTTTAGACACACCAGCAGACTTTCTGCTAGGGTGATAAGGGAATTAGCACTCGTACACTGCTTCCTGTCATCCTCCTCACAATCTCCTAATTGTGTTTCTTTTGGTGGTCTTGTTCTTACACTGTCAAGGTATGTGATACTCAGTGCTGTTTTGCTATCTTAATTCCCAGAGTTACTTAATCTTAACTCTGTATTGAAAACGATTGCCTGTCTCCACCAGTCCTTTCATCTCGGTCTCCCCCTCCATTGCTGAATTACTTACATTGCTTAGCTGTAATTCACTGTCAAGTTTTTTCAAAAAGGCTCATAGATGCTACATTTCCTGAGTTTATGTATAAAAGGGGTTTTAGCTTCACATGCTTCCCCCAACTTTTTTTTTTAATTAATTAATTTATTTATTTATTGGCTGCGTTGGCTCTTCGTTGCTGTGCGCGGGCTTTCTCTAGTTGCGGCGAGCAGGGGCTACTCTGTTGCGGTGCGCGGGCTTCTCATTGTGGTGGCTTCTCTTATTGTGGAGCACGGGCTCTAGGCATGTGGGCTCAGTAGTTGTGGCTCACGGGCTCTAGAGCACAGGCTCAGTAGTTGTGGCGCATGGGCTTCATTGCTCCGCGGCATGTGGGATCTTCCCAGACCAGGGCTCGAACCCGGGTCCCCTGCGTTGGCAGGCAGATTCTTAACCACTGCGCCGCCAGGGAAGTCCCGGTTCCCCCCACTTTTGTTTATTAAATTCTTATTGTTCTTTAGTTTGTCTTTCACTTTTATCAAAGTTATACTTCTGGTTACTTCGTCCTCTGCCAGCCTGGTCAGGGGTCAGCTTGTTTTGGATCCGCTGAGTTAGTTTCTATTTGTCCATTTGTTTTCTATTCCTCTACATTTTGTTGCTTTTGGCTCCTTGCCTGTTCTCTTTGCCTTAGAGCAGAGTTGGCAAACATTTCTCTTAAGGTTCAGATAGTGAGTATTTTATGCCTTGTGGGTTGTTTGGCCATTGTTGGAACTATTCAGCTCTGCCATTATAAAGTGAAAGCAGCCACAGACCTTAGGTAAGCAAATGGGTGTGGTTGTGTTCCAGTCAAACTTATTTACCGAAATAGGCAGCAAGCTGTATTTGGCCCATGGGCTGTAGTTTGCCAACCCTTGTCCTGGAAGGTTTATGCTTTTTTAAAAATCCCTTTATTTTTATTTAGTAGGGAGTAGAGGACACTGGGTTCATTCAACCTATCTTTCAACTGCAGATCTCAGACTAAGCTATTACTTTTATGTTGATGAGAATTGGAACTAAAAATATCAGGTTGAGTCTTTAAACCGTGGAGGGAATGTTGACTAGCTAATCATGATCTCTATAGCCTTTCATAATGCATCAAGTCTGAGAGTAGACGACATAGACCCTAGGAGCCAGAGAAAGGAATTAGAACAAGAAGGGAGAACCTGGCTCTAATACCTACGCATTCTGTCCCTACCTCAGGCATGGTGGTTTTCTGGAACCTTCCCACGAACTCGCCTCTGCAGCGGATACGGCTCTCTGATGGCTCCTTGAAGCTCTACCCCTTCCAGTGTTTCCTAGCCCATGACCAGGCTGTGCGTACCCTTCAATGGTGCAAAGCTAACAGGTATAGAATAGGAGAGTTGTGGAGGTGGGAGGTGAAGACTGGGACAGGCTGACTCTTCCAGGCTTGTTCAGATTTGATCCTCTCTCTCTTCTCCCATCTTTCCACAGTCATTTCCTAGTCTCTGCAGGGAGTGACCGGAAAATCAAATTCTGGGACCTTCGACGACCTTATGAACCAATAAACTCTATCAAGCGCTTCTTGAGTACAGAGCTGGCCTGGCTGCTCCCTTACAATGGTGTCACTGTGGCCCAGGACAACTGCTATGCCTCGTACGGCAGGATGGAGAGAGGAGGAGCTCTGGGGACAGGCCCTAAGGGTTGGGGTGCACTGTGCCAGATGGTTGTGAGGAGAGGAGGGTTGAGGGTTGTTTCACTGAGAGAGTTTGAATTGTGGGGGAAGAAATGAATCTAACCTTAGAAAAAAGAAGGTTTTCTGTTCTCTTTCTCTTACAGTTATGGACTCTGTGGAATTCATTATATTGATGCTGGTTACCTTGGTTTCAAGGCCTACTTCACTGCTCCTCGAAAAGGCACTGTCTGGGTGAGCCCCTCTCTTCCAAACCTTCATTACACAGGAAAACGGTCCCTTTACTCACCTAGTGGTGGTCAGAAAGAGGCAGTAGTGGGTTTTTTGGTTGGTTGGTTTGTTTTGTTTTAATATTTTTTAATTTGTTTTATTCTTTTTGGCTGCGTAGGGTCTTAGTTGCGACACGCAGGATCTTCACTGAGGCACGCGGGATCTTTTTCGTTGCGACGCGTGGGCTTCTCTCTAGTTGTGGCGTGCGGGTTTTCTCTTCTCTAGTTGTGGTGCGCAGGCTCCAGGGCACATGAGCTCTAGTTGAGGCGCGTGAGCTCAGTAGTTGTGGCGCATGTTGGCTTAGTTGCCCCGCGCCATGTGGGATCTTAGTTCCCTGACCAGAGATCGAACCTGCGTCCCCTGCATTGGAAGGCGGATTCTTTACCACTGGACCACTGGGGAAGTCCCAGAGGCAGTAGTTTTGGATAAAAGGAGAAGATAGGTGTGTGGTAATTGTATCTTCAGGGATATGGGTTATGATAAACTCATATTTGTTTGTGCGAATATGTCTCTCCCCCCTCAGACTGTGAAGTTGTTACCAGTTCACAGAACTGAATAAATATGAGTGAATGAATGAATGAATGAAAAATATCTCTCTCTTCCTATTAGAGTCTTTCAGGATCCGACTGGCTCGGGACAATAGCTGCAGGAGATATATCTGGGGAGCTCATTGCAGCTATATTGCCTGATATGGCACTGAACCCAATAAATGTCAAACGACCTGTAGATCGAAGATTCGTACGTATATGAATATTTAATAGCAGCACTATCTGTTGGGTCCTAATCCACATGACCTCTCAAATTAGTGCTACCAATTAGCAGCAGAGTACAAATTAGTACTAGGTCTCCCAGCCCTGATATTCTCCCTGGAAGTCTTAGAATAGAGGTATACATAATCTCCCCTACGCTCGTGCATCTGAACATATGTTTAAACATACTACTTACAGTCTTTCCTGCTCCAAACCAATTTTCTCTTTTACTTTTATTCAGTCTTCAGTATTATAGAACCTAATCTAACATTCTTCTTTCTAGCCTATATATAAAGCAGATCTGATGCCATATCAGGACAGTCCTGAAGGTCAGGACCACTCTTCTGCGTCATCTGGGGCCCCCAACCCTCCCAAGGCTCGAACTTACGCTGAAACCGTCAACCATCACTACTTGCTCTTTCAAGACACAGATTTGGTAAACTGAGGCCAGGAGAATGGGTGTGGCATTAGAAAAAGTAAAAAACTTGAGTCCTTGTATAGTAGGGAGTCCTAAGGAGTTCCAGCAGAAAGATGCAAAACTAAGAAGCTGCTCTCTTTCTCTCTCCTATTACACCCTCCTCCCCAGAGTTCATTCCACGGTCTGCCCCACAGAGAACCAATGCTGCGCATGCAGGAGGGAGAGGGGCAAACACGGCTCTGCCTGGACCGGCTGCAGCTGGAAGCTATTCATAAGGTAGGAACCTTATCTCTCATCTTCGCCATCCTTCATCTCATTTCCTCCCAACTCTGGGCCTGTGAGCAATGAAATGGGAGATGAAAAGGTAATGGAGACGGTTAAGGCGGGGGAAACAGCTCCGGCACTCTCATCCTCCAGAGCATGATAGACATACCTCATTCATCGTCTTCTCATTCCTACCTCTCACCCCATCGTGGTCCTCCTATCCTTTCAGATTTGTGGTTTTTTTTTTTTTGCTCTTAGAGCTAAGACTCACCCTAAAGCAACAACTGTGAGCATCTCTTTTGTTTTCTATTCTCTTCACAGGTACGATTCAGCCCAAACCTGGACTCCTATGGATGGCTGGTCTCTGGGGGGCAGTCAGGGCTAGTTCGGATCCATTTTGTCCGTGCGCTCACCTGTCCACTGGGCCACCGTATGCAGCTTGAAAGCCGAGCCCACTTCAATGCTATGTTCCAGCCAGCCTCCCCCACTAAAGGGCCTGGCTTCCCTCCAACCAGCCATCGCCTTCTGCCTGGCCCCTAGTCGTGGTCCCCACAGAACACTCAGGATGAAGTCTGCCGAGAACAACTGGCCCCATGCACACAGCCGTAGGAACTGGGGCTTTCCTGGACAGTGATGCTGCCAGGCCTGGACCTTTAGACCTGCCTCCCCAGGACTCCTTAGATCCCTCTTTCCACAGACTTCTTCTGTCATCACGGCCCCCCGCGGGCAAGGGGGTTCTCCCTCCACAAACTCTCAAGTCTCCTCAGCATAAAACTATGACTCACGAGAAACACTCAGGCCTGACCTAGGCTTGGGAGTCAAACTGCTCATATTGAGCATATTGTGAAGTGGGTAAAACTAAGTAAAGGTACTGGGTGTTTTTGAGACCACATGTGAGTGGGTGTTTGGAGAACTGGAAAGGGTATCTGCATGAAGGCTCCTGTCTGACTATATTCCA
The DNA here is from genome assembly GCF_964374135.1 of Grampus griseus. NCBI lineage: Eukaryota > Metazoa > Chordata > Mammalia > Artiodactyla > Delphinidae > Grampus > Grampus griseus. The sequence continues at coordinate 20,817,032 of NC_139009.1, read as the reverse complement.
GGATCCAATATTACTGCCTTCCTAACTTCCTCTTTAGAGTACCCAACACACAGGCCCACAAGGGGGTGATGGTAATTCATTGCACTGAAGCTGCTTATAGTACTTACTTAACTGAGGAACACACCACAGACACCCTGCCAACAGAACAGTGGCTCAGATCTTACTTGCTCCTGCTTATGAATATTCCCAATCACTGGTCATCTGACCCTTCTTGAGCACTCCTAGACAGTCATTTTTTAAAAATCTTCCTTTATATCAAGTCACACAGTATACCTCTATAAATTTTACCATGGGTGTTAGGAAATCTAGTCACTCTTCCCTATGATTGCCCCTCTAAGTATTTAAAAATAGCTATCATGTGTTTCCCAAGTCTTTTCTTCTCTAGATTAAATATCTTAAGTTACTTTAACCATTCTTTTACACGTCATGATTTTTGATCCTTCATTATACTGTCACATTGTTGACTTATTAAACATATTTAGCTACACTATTTCAACTATAGGAGGTATTTCAAACCCAAGCACAGTAGTGTATTATAGCTCATTTTGTTAGAATCCTCTTGTGGGATGTTGCAGACTCACGGTGACTGCAATATTGCCTCTTAAGCAAGGATAGACCCCACAAGGAGAAATAAGCAGACCATAGTCTTGGAATGTAGAAGAGTACAACCTGAGGTTTGGGGCAGGGAGTAGTCAGATGACTTCAGGAAATAGAGAAAAACACATAGCCAGCTCCTATTCAAGGGAGTGGAGATTAGTTCAGTGCCTACCTGGAACAGAACACTTTGACACTGTAGACTGATTGGCCAAATATCTGGGAACAGCTTTCTGCTTCTTCAGGGTAGGGAATTTAGCATTATGTGAGAAAATCTTTTAAGAGGAAAGGAATCAAGTAGTTCAGTTCCTCCCCTGTACAGAAGAGGAAACAGATTTGGAGGCAACCCAGACCATTAGCAGCAGAGAGACAACTCACGTCAATGCAAAGCGGCCAAGTATGCCCCATCCTATTGTGCCAGCTCAGGTTATGCCAGTTTTCTTTTTGAGAGGACTGGTAGGGAAGTGCTTTGCATTGCGGAGGAGCTTTGTTCATTCTACACAACAGCCCTTTGACACTGCCTCAGGAAATCCCACTTTCAGTGGTAGAAAAGATGGGGCCTGGGGACCCATGTCATTGAGGCTGTAGGTTGGTGTTGGCAGCCCTGCTTCTGCTGCTGGGTCTCTGCCCTAATCTCATCCTCCAAAAGAAAAGCAGGAAAATGCTTTCAGCCCTTGCTCTCTTTCTCTGCCATAAGCCCTTTTTGCCCCAGGACACTCCCCTTCCAAACTTTCTTCCTGATATATACTTGATACTATCCATAGGTTCCTGTACTTTTCTGTACTTTTCTTCCTTTGTGCCTTTGCTCACACTATTCCCTCCTCCTGCAGTGTCCTTTTCCACCATCTGCACCTAAGTCCTATTCATTGTTCAAGGCCCCCGCTCAAATTCCACCTCCACCATGGGGCTTCCCAGATTTCTCCAGTAAAAATTATTCTCCCATGCGCTCCCAAGAGAAAAGGAAGGAAAAGAGGTTAAATGAGAGTTTATTAGGCACTTGATCTATTTCAAGTACTTTAGCATATGTTACTTAATTTAACCCTATGAGGTTGGTATTGCCCCATTTTACTTGACAAAGATAAGATTCTGAGAGGTTAAGCAGTCTGAATAAGGCCACATAACTACTGAGTGGTGGTAGACAGTCTGACTTCAGAATACAACTTTCCAACTTAGCACATTTGGTCTCCTATTACTAGTGTAAATTCACTCCTCTAGCATGGTGTTTTGCATATAGAAAGCTTTAGTTAAATGTTTGTGACATCGAATTCTCTTGCCTCCTTACTGTGTTTCTCCAGTTATCTGTTACAGGATTCTCCCTGCCTTAATCATATAGGAATTGAGTAAACGGGGGCTGGAGCTAGCCAGGTAAAGACCCTGAAAGAGTCAGATATGGTTGCCTCCTTAAGTGTGAGCTCCCTAGGGATGATTAAGCAAAGGCTGTCAGCCTTGTGAATGTTTCCACTACCCTAGAAAGGATGTTGCAGTATATTCACAAAATTTTAGAATGTTAGAGCTGGAAAGGGATTAGGAAATCACCTCATCTGTTGGCTTCCTAACAGTTTTAGTTGTGGGCCCTTGTTTAAATGTGGCTTTTTCTAGAAGTATACGTGTATTTTTTAAAAGCTTAGGTAAAGAAGAACCTGTGATACCCCTTCCCCAAACATCTATAAAGCTCTAAAACTGAGGAGCCCAGTTTGAAAAACAAAGTCCAACCTCCTAATTTAACAGATGAGGAACTTCAAGTCTACTGATGACCAAGGCTGCAAACCCGCTAGTTATGAAACTAGTATCTAAACTGGAGATTCTGTAATCCGAATTATTTCCATGGAACAGTCATCTTTACGCAGCATTTCTAAAGGCTACCGTGCACAAAGCATTGAACTAGTTGCTATGAGGACGACAAATACGAACAAGACCCAGTTCCACCCATTCAGGAGCTCACAGTTGAGGCTAGTGAAGAACTTACAGACTTTTTTTTAAAAAAAGTAACACACACGCACGCATTTAACTATGGCTAATAGTTTCCAAACTGTGATTCCTGAGACCGAGAACGACGTCTGGACCTTGGCCAGTTCCGGGATGCGGGAACAGTGAGAGTCTATCCAGGTTAAGAGGCCCGTGCAGCAGGGAGAGAAGGGGCAGAAGCAGACAGAGGTCGGACCCACGTGGGCAGGCGGGCCCCGCACCAAGACTCAGCGCAGACCGAGCCGAGCCCCTCTCCACGGTATTAGTAGCTGAATCCACTCCCATTCCGGCCCTGGATGCAGGGGAAAGCCTAGGGGTCAGCCGAGCGGAAGGGGCGGGATTTGGGGCGGAAGTCCCTCCGCCGCTCAGGTCACGTGGGAGGGGCTGAGCTCGCGCGCTGGTGAGTAGCGAGAGTTCCGCGGTCACCCGCTCAAAGCGCAGCGACTCCGTAGCGGCAGCAGCGTTTGTGACCGTTCCAGGTCCAGGGAGTCAGAGGCCGTTTTTCTGGGGTGGAGTTGGGCTCAGGAAGGATGCGGGGTGGTTCCAACTGAGAGTCTGAATCTGGGGACCGACCAGGCTCTGGGTGAAAGCCAGAGCAAACCTGTCCTCTTGTGTGCCTCGGTCGGGACAGAGGCCCCCCAGATAGACCTGCTTCAGGGCTGGGGGTGGGGTGGCGGGTGGCGGCCACCGATATTCCAGAGCCGCCCACAGCCTTCCTCTCGTCCCCGATTGCCTAAGGGGATCCCTGTGACAGGAAGCTGTCCAGGAAGCCTCTGCCCATTTAGAAGCGGGAGGGGAAGAGGGAGTGGGCACAAGGGAAGGACAAAAGTCTCTTTAACTGTGGAGAGGGGCAGTGGGGGTGACCCCCCTCTCCTCTCGCCTTGACAGAAAGCATGGCACTTTGGCGGGCATACCAGCGGGCTCTGACTGCTCACCCGTGGAAAGTACAGGTCCTGACAGCTGGTAAGTGTCCCTGTGGGACCTAGTGGTACCAGCGCAGGGTGATCTGGGAGGCAGAAGCTCGCTGCACCCCCGCCATCATTATTTGCTTTTATTCAGACCCCTTGAAGGATTGGCTCTCACCCCAGTCTGTTTTGGAGGGAGGGTCCCCAAGGCTGTTCTTAAGGAAAGGGCTATGCATAGATGACCTGGCTATAAAGTAGGATCTGAAAGTCCTCACAAACCTGAGGAGTCATCCCCTTAGGATAAAGAAAGGCATTGCCCCGAGGAGGCCTTAACTTAGAAAATGAACAATAACAAAGGCTCCTTTAACATTTCACAGTGTGCAAAACACTTTCAGCACACATTATCTCATAGGGTCCCCACAAAGGTGGGGACACAAAGTGGGCTAAGATTACTTGGGTCCACATTAGATCACACACCTAATAAGTGCTGGAATCAGACTCTTACCCCAGTTTATTTTTCTTAGTATTGTTCTTATTGTGAAATATATCTTAATACACACAAAAAATGATTAAGATATGTGTGTACCATTGAAATAAAAGTAAACTGAATACTCCTGTATCAGTACCCAGCTTTGAGACCCCTTGAATGCCTGTCCCTAATTCATACATCCTAAGAAATAACCACTTTGCTGAGTTTTGTTTATATCATTCTTTTGCTTTTCTTATAGTTTACTATCTATGGATGTATCCTCAAACAATATACTAATCAAGGATTTATTTTTACTCTAAATCCAGTGATTGAGTAGCGACCTCACAAAGGTAACCCAGTGACTTACCTGTATTTATTTTCATTTCATTTTGCAGATTAGCTAATATGAGAGGAGATGGCACAGAGATAAATTTTATAGGGGGAAGGATTGGAAGGCCTGTGACTATTGGGGCAGCGCGAGAGTGACCAGTTAAGATAAGGTTTTGCCTATGTTTAGAGGAAGGGAACAGGATTCTAATGAGGACCATGGGCTTCTGAGAGGAAGACTGTTAAAAAGGGGTGGGGTGGGGGGATGCTACTGAAAGCCAGGATACAACAGAATTCCTGTTTCTGGAATAGCCCCACATCAGCACTAGGAACTTCATTGAGTGACTGGCCAAGGAGTCTTTTGCTCCTCCCTGGGCCCCTCTCCAGCCTCCTGTGCCCAGCTATCCCCCATCCTGTCCTCAGAGTGTCCGTCAGCCTGCATGACTCACCTGGCTGCGTGTGTGGTGACTCATGCTGTACTGGGTGGCTGTGATGGGAACTGACATGCTGGGCCCTTTGCCCAGCCTCAGATTCCCCCAGGGACCCTAACTGCCAGAAGGAAGTTTCCCCCCTCCCCTTTGTGGCCATCAAGAATAGGGAGGGAAGGATGGTCCTTGTGTTTCCTTACCCAAGGGATCTGCAGCTGACGAAGGCAGGAGCTAGAGCTCCAAGGGGTCCGAGTGCAGATACGTAGCTGAACTGGGGTGCTGGTCTGTCAGTGCTGGAGTGCTGTGGCTCCACACCCCGAGTCTTCCTGAGGCCGTACCAATATCTCAGCCCTGAAGCAACCTCTAGGTAGCACTTTTCTCAGACTTTCCCAGACCTTTCAGACTTTTCCTTCCCTGCTGCTCAGTGTACTCGAATCAAACTAATAAAGGGGGGAGGTGGATTTAGCTCACTGAGCTGTTTTTAGATCCCAGCACAGTAGTTCCTAAGGTCCCATGGCATAGCTCATCACACTGGAAAACAGAATAGAGATTTCAGACTTGGAGTTAGAAGACCAAGGTTTGAATCTCAGAGCCATAGCACTTAGTAGCTGTGTGAATCGGGACAAGAAAATAAACCTCTTTGAGCCTCAGTTTCCTCGTTTAGAATTTGAGTTTAGTTATATGACCTCACAGAGTCAGTGTAGGGATTATCTCTGGAAAGGCTTTAGAAATCAGAAAATGCTCAAGAAACTTAAAGGCTCCAGGAGTTGGCCCTTTGTATGAGTGTTGGCAACCCAAGAACAACAAGCTCTTATTTTTATAGTGGTGCTTGGGTTGGGTTTGTTCCACTAGCCATAAATTTGGAACATGGATAACCATCTAGCCTCGGTTCTCCAAAAAGTAGAGTCTGAAGCTTCTTTGCAGGTACTTTGTTAGGAAGTAATCCATGGTGGGGAGAGAGGGAAGAGGGACAGCCAACAGAAGGGTGCGTTATCAAATGGACACTGCTTAGGGCACATGGCTGCTCAGTCCCTTAAAACTGACTGAGAAGCTCTTTGAAATGCCTCTTAGGACTTTATGGGTGAATAGTCTTTTCTGGAGAAAAGGAGAAACCTTTACCCACCGGCTCCATCCCACGTTGGTCAAAGGTTTGCCACATGGGATGTTGATGCCCGTGCTCTGTGCTCTACCAGGTTGCACAGGCATCATCCCCAGGTAAAGCACCAGTAGCTCAGCCTCAGGTAAGGCACAGGCCTGAGACAAGGACCCATCAGCTGAACTGCAGTGGTGGCTGCAGTAAGAGATAAGAGAATCAAAAAGATCTGATATGGTTCAAAAGAAGTGTCTGGTACACCTATTTTGGGCCAAGCCAGAGTCAGGAACAGGGCAGCCTGGGCAAAGGTCTGCTGTGTGTTCTGCAGAGTCTAAGTCAGCCTTCTCTCATCCTTTCCTGAGGGCCCTTCCAGTCTCCAGGGGGCCCAGTTCCATCCATCTTAGGCCACTCTGGTCCTGCTGTGGAAGCAGCTGAGCTTCTGCAGACACTGGTTTCCCTGCAATCTGAATGTGAGAGCTCAACAGGCATGAGAGACCATCCAGTCCAGCCCCTGATACTACAGAGAAGGAAACTGAGGCACGAGGGAGGAGTGATATGCATGAGGTTTCATGGTCAGTGGTGGAGCTGGCATTAGAACCTGGGGCACTTCCCAATGCACTGCCCTGCAATTGAGACACCTGGGACCTCAGAATGCTGAGTATAGTTCCAGCTGGTCTGGGCTTAGGTACCTGACAAGCTGCAGAACCCTGCATTTTGTCTTACTTTCTAGCAGTGGGAAGGGTTCAGGCCAGGAGTGGGGAGAGCACTCCCACGGACCCCAGAGGAGGTGCTCCCCTGTCACTGCTGGGCTTCAGCTCCCTCCACGCTCCGCCAGACCAAGCCCCTACCCCAGGCGGCTATTTAATTATTGGAGACTTCTGGAGAGGAATGAGACAGCACCCTGGCCCCCTGCCAGCAGCTACACCTGCCGACCCAGGCCTCCCATAGTCAAGGACAGTTTCCTCTCCTCATTCCAACCTCCTGCCCCTCAGTTTTCTCATCTTCCATTAATACTTTGGTTTCTTGCATCTAAGACTCAACTCACAAAAGCCAGGAGAGGAACAAAATAGGGGAAGTAGAGAACTTACCCCCACCCATGCCTAGGATGAGGGCATGCAAGTTGGGGCTTTTCCACTAGCGGGCAGAAGGTGGTCCCAAATAGATCTGTGCTCAGATGCAGGCACTCCCCAACCCCTACCCCCCGCCCCACTCTGCTGAATCTGGTGGCGAGTGACGGCATGAGAACTGGCACCTACCCAGGGGCATGATGTCACACCCACGCCAGCGTCTGCCCGCTGGGCTCTGCGCCCAGCCTGGCATTGGGGCATCGCCGCCCGGCAGCCCCTTGTCCTGCCCCATCGGGGCTCAGGCATTATGTCTCGGCAGGCCTGTAGTCCCAACGCCCTGGAAACAAGTCCAAGGAAAGGGGAGCCAGAGCACTGGAGGGTCCAGGTCAACCAAATACGTCCAAGAGGACTCCCAGAGCCTAGGACGGTTGGGGTCTGTTTGGGCTCTGGGTTGGGGAAGGTGGGATGAGGAATCTGGATGTCAGCCCTTCCTGCTCAATCACTCTGACCAAAAAAGGCCTTGCTCTGTGCTTAGACCAAAGCCTTAGAGCTCCCTGGAGCTGCTGCAGGCCCACGGGGCCTCATGATCTGTGTTCCTCCAGATGAGGAACTGGGCATGGTTCTGTCTGAAATGGACAGAACTGGCAGGGCTACAGGCTACACACCACCTGCTCACTCCTGCTGCTTGGTTGTCTCTCAGGCCTGATGGGCATGGTTTGGGGGCCTGGAATCCGTCTTTCTCAAAGGCTGCAGGGTTGCAGGACTGTGGGACTGCATGTCAGGGACTTTGCTTTTCACTCCTGCTCTGCCTTTAGCTTGTGTGACTGTTGGTAAGCCGTGAAGAGTGAAAACACCCCTCTCTTTGTGACTGTTTCCTTCCCAAGAATATTGCTGCTTGCCCTCCCCACAAGGTGACAAGGAACAGAGGTGGTCACATTCTGGGGAGTGAAAGACAGAGAGGAAGTGCGTTAGTCCAGGAAGTGTCTTTGATATGCAAGCCTTTGGGGCCTTGTTTGGGCAGGAACCCCCCATGAGTAGCAGCCACAGGAGCTTCTTGGTGCCCACTGGCCCCTGAGCCCAGGTCTCAGCCTCTGCTGGGGATTCCCTGGCCTCCTGTACCCCCTTGAGAGAAGGCCTGGTTTGAGGCTCCACTCCTTAGCAAGTCACCTCATCTCTCAAAGACATTAAATGGGGGTGTGACCTCTACCTTCCAGACCTTTTGTGAGGATTAAATGTATGAGAGCCCTTTTGTATACTGTAAACATCTTGCCAAATGTCAAACTGTTAGTCCCTTCATTTAAGCAGTGACTGTCTTTCTGTTCCCCCTTCCCCAGGCCTCGTCAGGGTCACTCTTCCCTTGTGCATGGCCACAACAGCTCCCTCTCCTCCCTGGGCACGCAGCTGGTGACCCCAAGTTGTTAGGGAGAGGGGATAGGGTGTTCAGTGCCAATTGTGGAGGGGGAGCGAGCCTTCAGCCCCACTGCTCCTCACACCTTGAGCCTGGGTGCATCCTTTGGGCTACACTTGGCGTCCTCTGTGCCCTTCCCAGGGCAGTCTTGTTGTCTGGGTGGTACCTCTGACATTTCTCCCAGTTTATTTTCTGAGCACCTGCCAGGCTCGGTATGGTGGGGGATAAGAGAACAAAGACGTCTAGGATTCTGTCCTTGCCCTCTGGGAGGCCATGTCTAGCCATGTTCTGGGAAGGGCCTCCACCACTTTGGGAGTTTCAGGGAGAGGAGAGGCAGGCCTCCCTTGGTGGGTGTGCTGGGGGTCCCAGCAGCTGAGGCCAGCAGCCTAGGTCACCTGTGGGTGCCCCAGCCCGACCCCAGCTCTCAGCCTTACTCAGCTGCCTCTGACGAGGCTGCACAGGGGCAGGGCTGTGCAGGGGTGCGGGCGAAGAGCAATGAGTGTGCAGCCGGCACGGACGTCAGAGCCAGCTCCGGGCCAAGGATGAGGATGTGTTTGCCCAGTGCTAATTGAGGGCACAGGGACAGTGGTGACTATGGGGCTGGAGGGGACTCTCATTACTCACTGTGATGGACAGGCAAGCAGAAGGTCATACAGTCACTCCCAAGTGGCCCTAGTAGAAGTGTGTGTTTGCTAGAAACCATCACACCACCATCACTGACGGGGGCTCTGTAAACAGTGATGGTTTCTTTTTTTTTTTTTTGGCTGCGTTGGGTCTTCGTTGCTGCACGCGGGCTTTCTCTAGTTGCGGCGAGCAGGGGCTACTCTTCGTTGCGGTGCACGGGCTTCTCATCGCAGTGGCTTCTCTTGTTGCGGAGCACGGGCTCTAGGCACGCGGGCTTCAGTAGTTGTGGCACGCGGGCTCTAGAGCGCAGGCTCAGTAGTTGTGGCTCGTGGACTCTAGAGCGCAGGCTCAGTAGTTGTGGCGCACGGGCTTAGTTGCTCCACGGCATGTGGGATCTTCCCGGACCAGGGCTCAAACCTGTGTCCCCTGCATTGGCAGGCGGATTCTTAACCACTGCGCCACCAGCCAGGGAAGCCCAAACAGTGATGGTTTCTGTCTTGGTTTCTGGGTGTGGGTGTCCTACTAGTGCTACTTGGAGCTGGGTGTCTGTGCAAGTGAGGGGAGGGGAAGCGGGTGCAAAGACCTGGGGAGAAATGGCCTTAATACCTGTTGGCAGCTCAGTCTGAGGCTGTGAATGGGAAGTCTGGGTGTACCTGACTGTGCTGGGAGGTGTCAGGATCCTTCCTTGCAGGAACTCGTAGCAGCTCAGCCAGGCATCCTCCTGCCTGGGACCATTTGAACACTTATGTTTTAGAGTTATTCTTGCTGTTCTCCACAAACAGAGATCCCAAAACCAAGGTGAAGACATTGGCCAGGGCCTTGCCTTCGGCTGGGGGGAGAAACAACCCCAGGATCCCTTAGCGTTCTGCACATGATCTATTCATAGTAAGGCGTCCTGGAAAGAACACTGTCTAGGAAATCAAGCCACCTGGTCCTTGGCCTTGGCTCTACCACTTACTGGTTATGTGAGATCTTGGACCTTCGTTTCCATCCATAACTCTAGAGTAAGGGGTTTGCACAAAAACATCTGGAAGGCCTTTCCAATTCCGACAGTCAGTGCATCTCAGCCCCTGGCACCTCAGATTCTCCTTCCCCTACCTGCGGTTTCTGAGTCCAACTTTCCTTCATTGCTCAGTGCAGTGTTCTTGGGCCCTGGCCTGCTCAAGGCTGCTCATCCCAGTTTCTAACAGGACACATATTAAATATCACCACCCTTGGGGAGGTGTTACCATCCTTGAAGCAGCAGGAAAGACTGGCCATTTGCCCCAGAATGAAACCCCTGGCCTCAGAGTGCCAGAGCCTCATTCAGTGAGCAGACTTACCTCCCTCCTTGGGATGGCAGCTTGTCCCTGGGAGGTGTCCTGACAACACCTGTGTACCCTGCACAGGGTCTCTGATGGGCCTGGGTGATGTTATCTCACAGCAGCTGGTGGAGAGGCGAGGTCTGCAGGCACACAAGACTGGCCGGACCCTGACCATGGTCTCCGTGGGCTGTGGCTTTGTGGTAAGTTCTGCCCACAGCAGGGCTGCCGGTGGATTGGACAGTGGTTTCAGTTCCCTGTCATCCTTTAGTTTCCCTTGGACCCTCTCACATCTAAGCCAGCCTTGAGTGTCTGCTCCCCCTGGGGGAGGAGCTTTGTGATGTAAAGGCCTAATGCTCCCCTCTGCATCCCTGCTCCCCTCTTTGGGGGTTACTTTCAGGGCCCTGTAGTAGGAGGCTGGTACAAGGTTTTGGACCGGCTCATCCCTGGCACCACCAAGGTGGATGCACTAAAGAAGATGCTGTTGGATCAGGTGAGCACAAGGAAAGGGAGTTGGGGAGGGTGAGCTGTGTCAAGGGAGGGCAGGGGTTTAGGTGCTTTAATTTCTCTTCCCTAGGGGGGCTTTGCCCCATGTTTTCTGGGCTGTTTCCTCTCACTGGTAGGGACACTCAATGGACTGTCAGCCCAGGACAATTGGGCCAAACTCCAGCAGGTGAGCTGGGCAGGTGTGGGGATGATTTCTGGATGGCAGGCCGGCAGGCCCAGGGGAATGAGGCAGGCTTCATGGGGATGGGAAGGGTGGAGGTGCAGGCAGAGCCCCAGCTCTGGAGGAGAGGAGCTGAGGGGCAGTGGTGCAGGGGTGTCTTCTCTGAGCAGAAGTCTCTATGTGATACTCAGATCAGGAGGTCTGAGCTACCTGGAAATGCAAATGTTCACTTGTTCCTTCTCTTGTCTCCTCAGGATTATCCTGATGCTCTCATCACCAACTACTATGTAAGAGCTGACACCTCAGCTGCCTCTTCTTCTTTCTTGAGTCCAGAAGTGCCAGGGACTGGGGGTCCTCCTGACACAGAAATCCCTCAGTTGGGATTACTCTCTCATTCCCACATGGGCACCATACTCAGGGAAGCACTCACCCAGTTGTGCAACGTATTCTTGTCTGTAGAGGCTGGAGGCAGACCAGGCAAGGCAGGGAGTCAGGGGTCAGGTGATGGAGGCAGCCCACCAACCTTTACCTTCTCTTTGTTGTAGCTCTGGCCTGCTGTGCAGTTAGCCAACTTCTACCTGGTCCCTCTTCATTACAGGTATGACAGATCCCCACACCACCCTTCAAGGAAGATGCACATTATGAACGGTTGGAGACAAAGTGATTCTCATTTTAACCTTGAACTACCTTAGACCCCCCAGAACACTCTGCCCTGGTCAGAGCTCCTCAGACTCCTGAGCATTTTATTACAGAGCATCCCAGAGTGTCTGCCCGCTGACTTCTTTCATCTTCCTAGGGAGGATCTTGCTCCACAGTCCTTGTCTCCATCCCACCTGGGCTCTCTACCTTTGATGGCATGTCTGCAGGGGCAGGGCTACAGCCTAGGTTAGGCAGAAAGGTAGACCAAAGAGACAAGTAGGAACGTGGTCAGGTTAGTCCACTGCAAAATATTATTTTATCCTAGATAATAAAGGTAGTTGCTGAAATCTCAGTAAAAATATATAGTGCAACCAAGATGAGTGGTTAAAATTATTGGAGGTGTGGGGGCTTTGGGAACAGGGAAAAACATGAAACTCTTCAGAGGGGACAGGCTCAAAATGGACATGAGTAGCACAGCTAAAAGGAGTATAGACTTATGAACTAAATGAAACTTTAGGGTCCTTGCAGTGCTCTTTGGAACTAGAGCAAGGTATGTTTAAAATAAAGAGAAGGAGGTGCTGCTTTATATGGCAGGCAGCACATTTTTCGGAAGATGAGATCTCAGCTGTACAAGACGGACAGATGTGTATTTAGAAGGAGCCTGGACAGGAGTACGAATAATGGAGCCATGCATGGCGAGATGGCGGCTGAGGGGGGGTTAACTTTGGAGCTTTTGTCCAGGAGACAGAGCTCTGGGCTGGCACCAGAACCCGAGCTGGTTTTCCTCTCGTCTGAGCCACACATCCCTCCGTGGGGGCTGAAGGAAGGAGAGCTAAATCTGGGCATTCTTGGAAATAATCCCCTTTATCCCACTGTACTTTCCCATCTCTCCCTGCTTGCTTGTCCTTGTTCTGCTTCTTCTTCACGGTACCATCCCTGTTCCTTAGGTTGGCTGTCGTCCAGTGTGTTGCTGTTATCTGGAACTCCTACCTGTCCTGGAAGGCACATCGGCTCTAAGTCTGCCTCACTCCATCATTTCAAGCTTGCAGTGATGCAGCTTGACCCTGGAAGGGTCAAACCACCTCCTCAAAGTGGGCACATTGGTTTTCACAGGGTTTGGTGGCTGGTCAGAACTTAATGGGGTTAGCACTCTGAAGTGGCCTGTTTCACTCTAAAATGTAACCTGACTCCTACTGAAATCACTAAAACCTTTATAATGGTCTTATACCCACCACATAGTAGGCACTCCATAAATACTTGTTGAACCATATGATTTTGTCACCTTCAGTTTACACTCATATCCCGGCAAGTACCACTCATCCCCACTCTTCATAGACACATCTGGTTTTCTAACCCTTCCCAGCCCTAGTCTAGCTCCAATTTTGGGGGAGCCCCTCAAGCTCTTTGTATGGTGCCTCCATAAATATATTTCTAAATAGGTAAAATCTGGAACTTGCAGAGGCAATGAGTAAGACCCAGCAGAAACCGACTGCGGAGTCCCGTTTTCTAGAGTTTGGAGAGAGCCTGGAGATGACTAAGCCCAATCTTTTACAGATGAGGACACTGAGGTCCACAGAGGTGAGGTGCCCTGTCCACACCATGAGTTACAGGCAGAGTAGAAACTTGAACCCACATGCTATAGTTTGAATGTTTGTATACTCCCCAATTTATATGATGAAAACCTGATGCCCAAGGTGATGGTATTAGGAGGTGGGGCCTTTGGGAAGTGATTAGGTCATGAGGGCAGAGTGCTCATGGGATCAGTACACTCACAAAAGAGGCCATGTGATGAGACAGCAAGAGGCGCCATCTGTGAGCCAGAAAGCAGGTCCTCACCAGACACCAAACCTACTGGCACCCTGGTCTTGGACTTCCCAGCCTCCACAACTGTGAGAAATAAATGTCTTGTTTATAAACCACCCAGTTTATGGTATTGTTGTTGTAGCAGCTCAAACACTTAAGACCAAGTTTCCTTACTTCCTACCCAGTGATCTTAACCTGGAGGTCAAAGATAAAGTAATACTGCTGCTGTGATTCCCAGGGGAAAAATTAACTTGGCTAAACTCCTGCTTTGGGGCAAACCTATAAGCAGATGGACCAGCCTTTTGTTGTCTGAAAGCACCCTGACCAGAGGCCCTCTTTTTTATGGTGCCTCAGTCAGACAGCCCTAGAATTTAGATCCTGGGGCTAGAATGACATCAAAAGTCCTGGCAGCTTAAGCTGCCTCAGACGCCTCTTGGGTGGGCACCATGATGGTAGCTGAGTGCCAGCAGTGCTGTCCTGATTGTCTCCATTTACAGAACTGATAGCTGGGGCAAGGGACTGGGTCTGAGCAGGACAGCGTTCTCCAGAGGCCTCTGGCCCCTTCTGGAGGCTGAGGACAAGGTCAGCACCATGGACAGCCCCCGCGGTCCAGTCTTCCTTTCAAGTGTCAGAGAAGACTGCAGATCTGGACTAGTCTGGTCTGGGGACAGGCCCCCTGGTCACTGCTGGCTGTTCTAAACAGGTGAAGGACTCTCATGGCTGGAGCAGTCTTTACTCCCCAACAGGCTTCTCCCTCTCTTGAGCCAGGTGTCACTTCCAGAGACGCGCCCCACGGGGTCTCGCAGCTGCAAGGGTCGGACTCGGAGCTGCGGCCGTCATTGCTCTACAATCAGTGCATGTTCCTCGCTGACGTCAGCCGGAGCTGTCCTGGCGCTATATAAGGCTGGCAGCAGTCCCGGGACAGACCCCGTGTTCCCCAAGGCGCCCTCAGCCCGCCCCGAGGGACCGAGACGGGAGCTCCTTCCTGCAGGGTACAGACGCTCTCCGGCAAACTGTGAGTGGCTCTCAGCGTCCGCCCAGACTCCCTCAGCACCGGGACTGCGCTCAGCTCACCCACCGCGACCCGCCAAGAGGGAGGGAGGGAGAAAAGGGTGGCACAGGACTGGGCAGCGGCTGGGGCTGGAGGGAAGGCTGTGGGCACCGGGCAGCAGTCGCAGGGGCCCGACAGGGGCGCTGGAAGTGCGCGGGAAGGAGAGTGGCTCCCCCTGCGACTGCCCCTGGCGCGCCTCACCCTGCGCTGCGCCTGTGTGTCCAGGGCCGGTGGTACCATGAGGCCGGCGGGACGCGCGGCGCTGCTGGCGGCGCTGCTGCTCCTGGCACAGCTGCGCCCGGGGAGCAGCCAGTGGAGCCCGGAGGCGGCGGCGGCCGGGGTCCAGGACCCAAGTCTGCGCTGGAGCCCTGGGACACGGAACCACGGTGGAGGGGCCCGCGCGCTCCTCTTGCTGCTGGCGGAGCGCTTCCCGCGCCGCGCGGGACAGGGCCGATGGGGATCCGCGATCACAGGCGAGCGGCCGCGACGGGACGACCCTCCGCTGTCCATTGACCTCACCTTCCACCTGCTACGGACCCTGCTGGAGCTGGCGCGGACGCAGAGCCAGAGGGAGCGCGCCGAGCAGAACCGCATCATATTCGACTCGGTGGGCAAGTGATCGGCGGGGTCTGGGGCCCCGAAAATCTCGACCCCCACCCCCACCCCCGGGCTGAGACGTGCGCGACAGGAACTGACCCAGTCCCGCGGGGCTAGAGCGGCCTAGGGATACCCTGAGCACTCTCCGCATTACTAGTTTTTAATAAAAGTGCCGAAGAGCCGTTGGCCTCTGCTGCGGGGCGCGGGGAACCACAGCAGGGTGTAAACCCGTGAGAAAGTGGGGCTCCCAGGTCGGCGAGAGGGGACCAGATGCTGCGGAAGGGCTCCGCGAGAACGGCTTTCAGCCAGGGTCCTGCGGTCCCCATCGTCCCCAAGTCTCCCAGGAACTCAAGCCCCGGTGCCGCCGCACCACCACCGACCCTCTTGGCACTGGGCTTGCGAATCCGTGCCTGATATCGAGGAGGTGCCCAACAGGGGTTCATTCCACTTCCGCCCCCGAAATGGTCCCAGATTAGGAGAAGGTTGGGATGGATGGTGATGCGATCGTCGCCGAAGACGAGGCTGAGAGAGTGAGCAGTGAAAGGAGCTGCGGGTCGGGACGCATTAGCCCTTTATTGAGCCCCTCCCCCGCGGCGGCGCTCCGAGCTGGGTGGCGGGTGGTCCCTGCTCAGGTCCTTCACCACCCGAGCGCCAGGCCGCCGGTGCGCAGCCTCCCCAACAGGGGCGAGTCAGTGCAGGCCTGTCCCCGGGAAAGAAAGCTCGGTGGGCGGGCGCTCCAAAGAGACAAGGCAACTCCGAAGCCCAGCTCACTCCCTTTCCCCAGCCTGGAGGGTTTCTCCTCCACTTCCCCACCCAACTCGGACTCCCAAACCCCCAGAGGAATGGATGGTGGGAAAGAAAGTTGTACTTCAGCACGCGCGCTAGGGGGCGCACCCCTCCTGGTTGAGGTTGGGAGTAGGGGCCCCAAGCGATCCTTTATGCAGCAGAGAGGGAGATCGCCGGGGGAGGGGCGGTACCAGGCAGACCCCGCCAATGCCCACACTCACCTTCCGACGCCTCCAGCCGCTCTTCCTCTGGCCCTGCGCTGCCCTCTTCCCCGTCCAACGCTACCTCCTCATCCTCTTCCTCCCCAGAAGCGCCTGCGCGGAAGGAAGGCTGGGTGAGCTGGAGTCCCCTATTCTCTGGCCGTCTTGCACCCATCCCCCGACCCCCAACCTGGAGGGTCTG
Organism: Grampus griseus; assembly: GCF_964374135.1. Taxonomy (NCBI): domain Eukaryota; kingdom Metazoa; phylum Chordata; class Mammalia; order Artiodactyla; family Delphinidae; genus Grampus; species Grampus griseus. The sequence goes on along the minus strand of NC_139009.1, from coordinate 20,800,906 downwards.
GACGCTTAGTCCTAGCGGCCCGCCGCCCCCTCCCATCCTCGCTCCCTCACCTGGCTGGAAGTCGATGGTCCTCAGCATTTCGGCCACATGCTCCACGTTCACGGTGAATTGCTCCATGCTTTCATAGCCCGGCTCCGGCCGTCCACCCAGCTCCACCTTTGACATTGTTCCGACCCTGCGGCAACCGCAGCGGCAGCGGCTCATTTGGAAGCACCCAGCACCCTCACCCCCTCCCGGTGGCAGCGGAGCCCCCGCGGCCCCTTCCTTCACCTTCCCACTCCACCTACTCACTTATTGATCAGCTCCTTGGCCTGCTGCAGGGAAGAAAAGAGGGTGAGAGTAAGCATTGTGCCAATCTCTGGCAAAGTCCCATTTCTGATGCCCAACACAGTCCTGCGGGGTCGGTGGGGATGCGCGTCCCAATTCGTTAAGGAAATAATGGACTCAGAGGGGGTGATTTGCCCAAGGCCGTGGGGCAAGTAGGTGCCAGAGATAGGACTTGAACACCGTCTCCCTGTGCCAAGGCCCCCACTGCAGCCACTAGGCAGCCTGACACCATCCCCCAAAGCCCACCTGCAGATAGAGCGCCATCTGCGGTTCCTCCATGGACTGGATGGCGGACTCCACCAGCTTAGAGGAGGCCTCCAGGTGGTCTCCGTACTGGCGGATGAGGCCCCTGACGCGCTGCAGCTTCTCCTCCTGCTTCAGGGCCAGCGCCTGCAGCAGCTCACCCTTACGCTCCTCCAGAACTGCGCACAGGGCCTCAAACCTCTGGTTTAGCAACTGCTTCTGCCTCCGGCTGTTGTCCTGAAAGACCGGAAGCAAGGATGAGACCTCGTAACTGGGAGAGCACGGGGCTACTTGTCCCACTCCCGACTTAATTGAAGTCACAGACAGCCAAGAAGAAAAGTGACCTGTCGATTACACCACAAATTAGTGGCAGAGACAGAACTCCAGCCAAGGGCTGCTGATTCCCAGATCTTTTCAGTAATAATAATGATATATATTTTGTTAAGGTTTACTTGACATATAACATTATATTAGCTTCAGGTATACAACATGATGATTCAACATTTGTATATGTTTTGAAATGATCACCACAATATGTCTGGTTAACATCCAGCACCATACATAGATTACAATTTTTTTTTTCCTGTGATGAGAACTTTTAAGATCTACTCTCTCAGCAGATAACACTATATTTTAAAGAAGCTTCATGAGTGCTGTCTATATTACTTGTATTATCTCATTTAATTCTCAAAAAGATCCAATGAGGTAGCTAACATATCATTCTCTCATCACTGTTTTATATAGTTAAAAACAAGAAAAACTGAACACAGAGAAGTTAAGTTACTGGACCAAAGTCACAGAGCTAGTCAGGGACAGAGCTGGGATTCAAACCAACAGCCTGGTAAGCACATCCCACTACTTGTGATCCACCTCCAGGAGTCCAGAAACTTTCCCTCCCTCCCATCCCAGTCTCACCTCAATGGTCTGGCACACCTCCTCCATCTGTGTGATCACTGCTTGCACACGGTCATTGCCTGCCACCAGCATCGAGATGCCATCACTGAGCTCACTCTGCCACACACACACAGGCCAGCACTTAGGGCTGGAGGACCTAGTCAAGATCTGTGCCCCTCCCACCCTGGCCAGGCTGCCCAGGAAAGGACTGCCCCCTCCACTCCACCATTAGGGCATCTTCAGGGCAGCTCTGACAGAGATCTAGAGAGTTTGGAGCCATTCAAGAAGTGTGGAAGCACACTCTATGGATTCTGGAAGGAGGTGGAGAGAGGAAGTCCTCCACCACCAAATGAGAAAGGAAGAGACATTCACCAAATATCCACCAAATGCCAGGCACTGGCCTAGATGCCTTATCTGTAGATTCATGTCTTCCATCAATTTTGAAAAATTCTTCATGATTAGCCATTAGGATAATATTGCCTCTTTTCCATTCTCTTTATTCTCTCGTTCTGTGACTCTGATTAGATATATGTTAGACCTTCTCATTCTCAACCTCCTCATCTCCCAGTGCTGTATTCTAAGTTGTTTTTTCAGTCCCCTCTTACCCATCTTTTTTTTTTTTAATTAAAAAAAATTTTTTTGCCATGCCCCGTGGCTTGTGGGATCTTAGTTCCCTGACCAGGGATTGAACGTGGGCCCTCAACAGTGAAAGTGTGGAGTCCTAACCACTGGACCGCCAGGGAATTCCCCAGTCCTCTCTTCCTGAGAGAAATCTGTCATTTAATTCATCCTTTGAATGTTTTATGTCAACAATTATATTTTCATTTCTAAAAGCTCTATTTGGTTCTTTGTCAAATCTGCATTTTTGATAGTCTATTATTGCTTTTTTAAAATATTTATTTATTTATTTTTGGCTGCATTGGGCCTTACTTGTGGCATGCAGGGTCTTTGTTGCAGCACACGGGCTCTTCATTGTGGTGTGCAGGCTTAGTTGCCCCACAGCATGTAGGATCCTAGTTCCCTGACCAGGGATCAAACCCTGGTCCCTGCATTAGAAGGCAGATTCTTAACCACTGGACCAGCAGGGAAGTCCCTATTGCTTATTTTTAAATTCCATTTTAAAGTATTTTATGCAAAGTGACTTTTCATTCTTCAGTAATTCCAGTATCTGAATTTCTTTGTGTATCTTCAATCATGAGATAATCTTTTGTTGTTCTTAATCTAAGAAAAACCCAAGGCCTAAATTGAGGGTTTTTCCTCCAGGCAGAATTTGCATTTGCTTTTGTCAAAAGCCAGGTGGCACAACTGACCACTTTAGGGATTCCTGGGATTCCAGTTTAAGCTGGGATCCTTGGGGGTCCTCACTGCAGGCCCCCCACCTTTTAGGAGTTTGGAGGCATAATCTCATCTCTCTAGTTCAGTAATAATTTGCCCTGTGGGAAATCCTGCCTTTTCCGTGCTTATCACTCAGGGTTCTGTTCTCATCCCACTTCCCCTCCTCCTCTCCCCACCTCACCGGCACTTGGAGCTTTCCTTTGCTTCCTACGTGTCTACCAATTTAACTTTTAAATTATGTTTTATGTAGAATCTAGATGTGTGACAGTGAGATGGCCTTGAGAGTCCACCATACTGCATCCATTTCTCATTTTATCCTTACAGATCTCAGGGGTAAGCATTTTCATCCCCATTTTACAAGTGAGGAACGTGAGGGCCAGAGAGGACAAGTGACTTACCCAAGGTCACACACTGAGTCACGCATAGACTTGGGACCTCAGCCCTGATCTGCCCGCCTTTGAAACCAAGTGGACTAAGAGGCTATAGTTTGAGACCCTGTCCTATGTCCCCACCCCCACACGCCTGCTCCCTCTGCTGCTTGATACCTTCTGGCGTTTGTAAATGGTGGGCAGTGGGGCCACCTCACAGTCCTTGTGGGCGCCGAAGACCTTGCAGAGAGAGCAGGTGGGCACTTCACAGCTCAGGCAGTAGATATTGATCTTCTCATCTTCATGCTCCTCGCACATGAGGTGCTGCTCAGCCTTGGAATTCAGCGGCCTGGAGGGTAGCGGGCAGGGTGGCAGGAGGGTCAGGGGCCAGGCTGGGTGGGGGGCAAGAGTGTGAGGCTCCATGAACACCTTCTCTTCAGGTGCCCAGCGCCACCTTCTCTGCCCCTGCAGCTGGTGCTGTGGCTGGGCAGGCGAGTGACTTCCACGGGGCTCTTCCTTTGAGGAATAGAGCTATGGCACAGTGGAGACCTAGATCCAAGAGTAGTTTCTATTCCAGGGCAGGGAAGTCCCGTGGGGCGGGACGTCATGGAGGGTTGGCAAGGACCTTGCTGGTGGATGGCCAGCCCCTTCCGAGGTGAAGAGGGGGAAGCACTAACCAGGAATCAGAGGCTGCCTGAGCTGGGTGACCTGACGAGCTGGGGGCAAGTCCCTCCTCTTCTCAGGTCCAGTCCTCTCATCACTAAACTGAAGAGGCAGGTTGATCGTTTCAGCTCCTCTCTTCTGGCCCTGATGGGTTCCCTGCCTGTGTCCCAGGCCCTGCACTTTAGAGAAACAAGAGACCCTAACAGCTCACCGGGAGGACTCCTGCTTGTAAATGTCGATAATGTTCTCCACTAGCAGGTTCCGCTGCAGGCCGTAGACACCATGTCGGTCCAGGACAACCTCATGCCTGCAAGACGGGCAGCGGAAACGGCCTCCTGAAGACACAGTGGTGGAGCCCCGGGATTGCCACAGAGGGTTTGAGGCCTGTGGGGACGGGGAGCGTGAGAGAAAGGCACAGTGAGTCATGGGGGAACTGGGAGGAGGCAGGGGGGATATCACGGGGACTGGGGAGTAGGAGAGTGGTGAAGAGGAAGCATCAGCTCTTTTCCATGGCTGCGCGCTCCTCTGAGAGCAGCTCCCGGTGGGTGGCCATGGAGACTTTCCCACCTTTGCCTTGTTACTCAGCCCACCTCCTTGACTGTCCCTACATCCAGAACCTAGCTTGATCAAGCCTGGGTAGGGCAAGCTCTCCTCAAAGGGGCCCAGCTTGGAGCTGTGGGGAGACATTGACCTCAGCAGGAAGACCAAAGTAGGAAATGGACTCTGAGTGTTGCAGTCCTCCAGCCTGGGGTTCTCACAGGCCACATCTGGGGGACGTTCTCTGCAGCCACGGTCAGGGGCACGGAGACAAGTGCTGAACAATGGGGCAGACCTATCGAGCTGGGTAATTCGGGAAAATCACTCCAGGGACTGGGAATCAGTAGTCCTGGGTTCTTGTGCTGCCCCAACACTGCCCTACTATGCATATTTGGGCAAGCATTCAACCTCTGTACAATTAAGGACGAGATTGGATTATTCATTCTACCGTAAACATTGAGTGTGTCAGGTAATTGCTAGGCTCTGGGGATGAAACATGAACAGGTACATCACATTACCATCAGGGAGAGCAAACTGACAACCACATCCAATGGGCTGCGTGTTATGACAGGAGGAAGCTCAGAAGAAGGGTTTACCAGAGCTGCTCACCACTTCCTCCCGCTTACACCTCTTAGGGAACTTGCTCCATCCCATCCTAAAAGGGAGAGCCCTGCCATGGCCCAGGCCACCGATGCTTGGCTCAGAATTGAGGAGGTGATCACCTGACCCAACAGGACCAATCAAATTTTCTCTCTAGGAACTTGGAATCGAGTCACAGAGGCTGAGGTGACCAGACCATGTGCAGCTTTTGAACTGAAAAAAGACTTGTGAAGTTGGGCTAAAAGCTGACATTGTGGCCACCCCAAAATCTGTGCAGGTGGACAGTGTGAGGGGTCAGACACTGTGAACAGAGAAGGCTGGTCTGCAAGGAAGAGAAAGTCAATCTGGGGAGAGCAGCAGAGATGAAAGACTTGTAAATACTGCTTATTGTTGCTTGATATTCACCCCTTCTTCTTCAATAATAGAGGCTCTGAGTTTTTAGCAAGACACATGGAATAAAGACCATGTGACCAAGCCTCCCTTCCAGTTGGGTGTGACCAGGTGACTGCGTTCTGGCCAATGGTATATAAATAGAAATGTTTTGTGCAATTTCTAGGAAGTATCTTTAATGGGAAGGGCATGCCCTACTCCTCCTCTTCTCTCCTTCCTGCTGGCTGGATTGAAGGTGGACTGGCAGGACTTCCCTGGTGGCGCAGGGGTTAAGAATCCGCCTGCCAATGCAGGGGACACGGGTTCGATCCCTGGCCTGGAAGATCCCACATGCTGCGGAGCAACTAAGCCCGTGTGCCACAATGACTGAGCCTGCGCTCTAGAGCCTGCGAGCCACAGCTACTGAAGCCCATGTGTCACAACAACTGAAACCTGTGTGCCTAGAGCCTGTGCTCCACAAGAGAAGCCACCGCAATGAGAAGCCCGTGCACCGCAACGAAGAGTAACCCCCGCTCACCGCAACTAGAGAAAGCCTGCACACAACAACGAAGACCCAACGCAGCTAAAAATAAATAAATAATGTAAATAAATTTAAAAAAAAAATATGGACTGGCGTAGGTTGAAGCAGCAATCTTGAGCCATGAAGTAGCCACATGTCGAGAATGGCAACAAGATAAAAGGAGTGAGTCTCCTATGAGACAGTCCTGGACTACCTACCCACACTTTCACTGGAGAGAAAAAACAAAGTTTTACCTACTTGAAGCCATTGTTATTTTTGGTTTTCTGTCTTTTACAGCCGAACCTAATCCTAATTGGCTGGAACACCATGAACTCCTAGAGAGTAATGGAGAGAGCAGTCACCTGTGACTTTGTATGTTCAGATGTATTTCCTGCAATTGGGTTCCATAAAATTCTCCAAATCCTTCTGCTCTACATCAACCAGGACCCTAATGCGTGTGCAGCAGCACCTACAGCACATAGAGGGCATCCAAGTCCAGAGTCTTATTTGATCCTTTGGTAGCAAGAGATGTAGGCAAGGCAGGAAATGTGGCCCCACTGTGAACTGGGTGACTTATCTTGGGGAGAGTGACAGGCACATCATAAACATTACATTTGGGGCTTCCTTGATGGCGCAGTGGTTGAGAGTCCGCCTGCCGATGCAGGGGACACGGGTTCGTGCCGCGGTCCGGGACCATCCCACATGCCGCGGAGCGGCTGGGCCCGTGAGCCATGGCCGCTGAGCCTGCACGTCCGGAGCCTGTGCTCCGCAACGGGAGAGGCCACAACAGTAAGAGCCCCGTGTACCGCAAAAAAAACACAAAAAAACCACACATGATTTTTCATGGATTTTGTCATTTAGAATGACAAATATTTCAGCTTTAAAAGTGAGTTCTGGGACTTCCCTGGTGGCGCAGTGGTTAAGAATCCGCCTGCCAATGCAGGGGACACAGGTTCGAGCCCTGGTCTGGGAAGATCCCACGTGCCATGGAGCAACGAAGCCAGTGCGCCACAGCTACTGAGCCTGCGCTCTATAGCCCGCGTGCCACAACTACTGACCCCGTGAGCCACAACTACTGAGCACGTGTGCCAAAACTACTGAAGGCCGCGTGCCTAGAGCCTGTGCTCCGCAGCAAGAGAAGCCACCGCAATGAGAAGCCCGCGCACTGCAAGGAAGAGTAGCCCCCGCTCGCCGCAACTAGAGAAAACCCGTGTGAAGCAACGAAGACCCAACGCAGCCAAAAATAAATAAATTTATTTAAAAAAAGAGTTCTTTTCCACAACATTGTTAGTCAACTATACTCCAATATATTGTAAAATAAAAAGTTTAAAAAATGTGAGTTCTTTTAAATAGAAATACTCAAGCATAGCATAGGTGGTACACAGCTTTGGCAAACATCAGGAAGGTGAAACGAGAATGAAGTTTGGGATGTTTGCTCTAACCCTTTTCTGACTCCCCTTATCAAAATTTGTGTGTCTTGTGTCCCAAACCTTTTGCAAATGCTAGGTGGCTACCTTGAGAAAGTCACCTGTACTGGATATGTAGATAAAATTGTTACCCATTCTTGGCAACATCTCTGTATTTTAACAGAGGGCATTTAATGCAGGATGATGTAGGGAAAGTAACTGATCTGAAGATCTGGTTTGGGATTTGCCATTTATGACCTTGGGAAAATAATTTCTCTTAGGGCTCAAATTTCCTCAGATCTAAAAAGAGGATTTGTACTTAGCACTAACTCCCTTCAAAGGCTGATGTTTTCTGAGCAATGAGCCTTAATGGATATATTTATGGTAAGAATACTGACCAGTGTGGGGGAAGGGAGTTGTTGGTTTTCATAACAACCTTCTCCTCTCACACCTTGCAGGCCACCCCACTCTGTTTAACCTTTTGGCTCCTGTGATCCGGTATTTCACTTGTTTTTGCCAGTCCCTAGCTGTCCCTGGATCGCCCTCTTCCTGCCTGATGCCAGCACTTTCTGAAATCCTATCTCCTCTGAAACAGCCCTAGTGTATTTAGATGGATTTATACATTCTACAATTTGTATTATCTGTGAGGTTTAAATTTTATGTAATACACCTGTATTATTTTTTGTAACCAGAATGAACAGTAAAATTGCTTTTTCAGATACTTAACGTGCTGGTTATTTAATAGTAAATATTAAATGAGTTATAGAGGAATTATTATGCAACTATCTTTAACAGTTCTTAACATGGGGAGAGACCCATGAAAAAAGCAGGATATAAGTCTATATAGACAGTAGGATCCCAATTTTGAAATGGGTGATGGGATTTACAGGATTTTAAAATTTCTTCTTTGTAGTCATCTACATTTACCCAATATCTTTGTATAGACCATGAAATTACTTTATAAAATACATAAAATAAAAATTAAACATTTTGGCAATCATTTCCATTGAGTGATAGAATTGTGGGTGATTTCTTTTTTTTTTTTTAATATAATTTCCAAATTTTGTACAAGGACTTTGGGTTTGGAGGAAGAAAAAAAACCTTTACTTTTAAAAAGTGCAATGCTCAATCCTGCCGTGAATGAAAAGGGGGCGCTAGAGTGCCAGACGAGTTAACAAGTGAAAATGCTATTTAGGAGACCGTAAGGAACTATGCTAGTGCGAGGGAGGAGCTGTTTAAGAAGATACCATTTGAAGACAGGGTAGACAGGAAGCAGGAGATGGTCGTTAGGAAAGAGTTTCAGGAGACCAGAGATACTATAGGAGTTTAGGTTACAGACAGAGGAGTCCTGAGACGGGCGTGGGTTGCGAGGTGGGGGAGGAGCTAGAAAGGTAGGTTTTACCAAGAAGGGCTTTTTTTTTTTTCTGTTTTTTTTTGGCTGCGTTGGGTCTTCGTTGCTGCACGCGGGCTTTCTCTAGTTATGGCGAGCAGGGGCTACTCTCTGTTGCGGTGTCTTCTCTTGTTGCGGAGCACGGGCTGTAGGCACGTGAGCTTCAGCAGTTGTGGCACGTGGGCTCAGTAGTTGTGGCTCGTGGGCTCTAGAGCGCAGGCTCAGTAGTTGTGGCGCACGGGCTTAGTTGCTCCGCGGCATGTGGGATCTTCCTGGACCAGGGCTCGAACCTGTGTCCCCTGCATTGGCAGGCGGATTCTTAACCACTGCACCACCAGGGAAGCCCCCAAGAAGGGCTTTTTAAAAATAATTGTGGTAAAAACATGGAGGGCTTTGAATCCAAGGGTAAAGATCTGAACTTAACTTTATAGGCAAGGTTTCTAAACTGCAAGAGAAAATTAGAATATTAATCTAACAGAGGTGATTTGGATACATGGGAGAGGAGGCTATGGCTTTTGCTCCTGATCTAAAGGCATAGATCAGAAGCAAGAGCCACAGTCAGTGCAGGTCACAGGCTTGCCCTCAGATAGTGGCAGTAATCCTGCAAAGACTAGGGATGCCAGAGGTGGAATCTGGCCAGTCACTTGGCTGTGGGTGGGCTGTGGGGAAAGGAGGGAGTGAGACAATTCAGGCATTTCAAGCCTGGATGCTTGGGAAGACACCGGAAGCTGGATGCTGTATACATTTTGTGTGACAAAATCTATAATTTTGTCAATTATACCTCAACAGAGCTGGGGAATAAATGCTGGAGAACTTAACCTGGGGGCCACAGCCCCCAAAAGATCCATGACTACAACTTAAGGAGTCTGTGAGCCTCGATGGGAAAACAATTACATCTTCATTTTCACTAACGTGCCGAGCAGAACTTGAGCGCTTTCTTCAATTATGAAGGTAGGCAACAAACCACGTAGGTTTAGCAGTACCTGTGACTTTGTCACCAACGAGTATTTTCATATCACATTATTGATCACAGTTGTTGATCAAATCTCCAAGAACAATTTATGCTTATCACTACTTCTAAACTATAGTAGTTATTAGGCCCACTGTTCCTTCTCTCTTTTTTTTTTTTGGCTGCACCGCGAGGCATGTGGGATCTTAGTTCCCTGACCAGGGATCGAACCCGTGCCCCATGCAGTGGAAGCACAGAGTCCTAACCACTGGCCCGCCAGCGAAGTCCCCCATCTCATTATTTAATGGTTTATCGAGAAGCACATATATTACTCTATCAAAAAACATGTTCTAATTATTTTGGTAATTATATTCCAGCGTTTCTCAAGCTTTTTTTCACTCCTGCCTCTTCTAAGAGCATTTTAAGACATTTCCCCCCCAATTGCTATCCCCCGCAATTAAATTTTAACACCACAAATCTTAAAAATGTCAAACTCATAGAAGCAGAGATTAGAAAGTCAGTTGCCAGAGACTTGTGGTGGGGAAATGGGTAGCTGTTGGTCAAAGGGCACAAACTTGCAGTTATAAAATGAAGTTCCCGGGAGGTGATGTACAGCATGGTGACTGTAGCTAATGACACTGTATTGTGTACTTGGCATCTGCTGAGAGAGTCTAGACCCCTCACACACAAAAATGGAAACTGTGATGAATGTGTTAACTACCTTGATTGTGGTAGTCATTTTACAATGTATAGATATATCACATGATCATGTTGTATACCTTAAATATATATAATTTTGTCAATTATACCTCAACAGAGCTGGGGAATAAATTTTACATAAGAGCAGAAAATAAATAAAATGTAAAATTGCAATAAATTTTTTTAATACCACAGATATAATTGGAGCATATCACCCCCACTGAGACTGCATGCTGTGTTCTAATGCAATTGGTTTTCTTTATAATCATATATGTTATAATTTATGCACTTAAAAACCCTGTTCTTAAAAAAACACACACATACATTGTCCTTAGGATCCATAGGCTTCACAAACTAAAAAGGGATCTATAGCACAAAAAGAGATTACTTCCTGCCCTGATCGTGAGTCCCCACATGGTCTCATCACAAACAGGAACTTTACACTCTGAGGTGCGCATGGCAACTTCCTTAGTACGTCTCCATAGCTGACAGTCTCCACCTTGGGCTAAAGATCTCTCAGCTGACCAATATCCAGTTAGCATAAGCTATCTTCTGCTTCTGTTTATCTTTCTCTTTCAAGACTAAGAAATAACTTTGCTTAAATCTTACATTTACACAAGGGAGCCAGCCCCATAAAGTAAAATTTCACAGGCCAATAATGTGATGTGTAGAGAAAATTCCATCACTCTAGGAAACAGAACACCTAGATTTACGTCCCTGCTCTGTCCCTTTGTTTGTGTGACTGTAACCTGTTTCCTGTGTTCTCCCCTGTAAAATGGAAATAACATTGATTCTAACTCAAATGGAATCACACATGTGAAGGTACTCTATAAATTATAAAGCACTGTACAAATGGTTATTAAAAATCCTAATCTAGACCTTAAAAATATATGACCACAGAGAACCACAGGACATGAAATAACTGTTCTTTCTTCACTGTGAAGGATAAAATGGAATGGAATAAATACATGGAATTCTAGGCCATGATCAGGGGTTTTGTGTGGCATAAGAGCTATATGGTGGCTTCTATTTCTTTTGTAATGGTCCATGGCATCCAATAGAAACGTTCCATCTAGAAAGATGCTCTGTGAACGCAGTTTCTCTATCAAATTCTTATCTCAGAATGTTTTCCCACTTTCCTGCTATCCAGAGTGATGCTGATTGGGGATACTGGCCCAGGATGGAAGGGGGCTTGTTGGAGGCTACCTCCCCTAAACTATTGGCCTGGCCAATGATGAATAGTGGACCATGCAAATCCTCTGGGCCAGACCCTCAGAATACACTGGAGAAACTGGGAAAATGGTGGCAGAAGACCAGACATTTGGTCTGGTGACCTTGGCCCTCTTCCTCTGAGATTTAGAAGAATACAGGCGTTGGCGGCAAAAGCTGAGCTGTGGGTGGAGAAGGGGTTTTGGGTGGTGAGCTAGCTCTGCCCGACAGAAGCTAGCAATGAGTGTGGCACAGGGGTTTGTGAACGGAGCCTGGCTGAAAGGAGGGCTGGTGAGCAGAAGAGTGAGACAAGGTAGGACGCTAGTAACAGAATGCAAAGTCCTGAAAAAATGGAAATCCATAATGACATTTCTTGAATTTGTGAAATCAGATTGTTAGAATCACAAGGATGTTAAAGATCAGTTTAAAACCTCCGTTTCGGGGACTTCCCTGGCGGTCCAGTGGTTAAGCCTTTGCCTTCCAATGCAGGGGGCGTGGGTTCGATTCCTGGTCAGGGGGCTGAGATCCCATATGCCTCGAGGCCAAAAAACCAAAAAAATAAAATAAAACCTCCGTTTCGTCCATACATGTGTAAACAGGCTTGAAGAGGTGAAATAACCTGCTTTACATCACATGACAAATTAAGGAAGAAGCTGGTGGGACTTGAGCCCAGGAATGCTGAGTCTCTATGATTTTGTTTCCCACTCAACCCAGTTTCTTCCCTAAAGGAAGATCCTAAGCCTGCTACAAGGTTAACACAATTCACAAAATTTCAGTGAACCAACTTCTCAAAAAGGAGACCTGCCCAAGGCTGGGCTGGGGAGGGGATGTCTTGGTGCCCTCAGTAGCAGGTGGAAGTGGCCGAGGAGACAGGCTGTGTAGGGTTTTCACCAGCTGGCCTATACTTGATGACAGCAGGTCCTAACAATTAGCCAGTAAAGAAGTGGAATTCGGGGATGAAGTAAAAGAGGTCATCTCCTTCCCAGACTGCCTTGATGAGAGAAGGAGGCCCCTTTCTTGCTATTCCCATCTCTGTAAATCTCTCCCTACATGGACACCGTCCAGAAAAGCTGTTTCTGATCAACCTTCTTACAAGCCCTTCTGGTTGCCTGTTAAATTACAGCAGGTTGCAGCTCATAAACAAGTGCCCACAGTGAAGTGGGGGCAGGTATAAAAATAAACCGAAGGCTGTTTTAAAGTAGTTTAGGAGTGAATAGAGTTTACAAATTCAGAAACACGGGAAGATGTTTGCGTCAAATTCCCACACCGACAGCTTTCCTCTAGTCAAAATGCTTGGTAGCTGAGTGGGTGCAAGTGCAGGGAAAGAGAGAGAGAGAAATTAGAGGGGGTTAATGTGGTGTTTTGGTGTTTTATTCTGTTTAAATTCAGAGAGAGAGAGAGAGAGAGAGAGAGCTGTATCACAGCTCTGAAGAAAACTAGTTAAATTGTGATGGCAACCAAGTAAAAATATGTATGAGACAAGCACTTGAAAATAATATGCAAACATGAAAATAATTGTGTTGGAGGAGGTGGGAATTATGGATGACTTCCTCCCAAACCTTAATACGGTTCAACATTTTCAATGAAAAAAAAATTTTTTTTCTTTTTTGGCCGTGTTGTGTGGCATGTGGGATCTTAGCTCCCCGACCAGGGATTGAACCTGGGCCCTCAGCAGTGAGAGCTCGGAGTCCTAACCACTGGACTGCCAGGGAATTATCTCAATGAAATATTTTAACTTTTAAAATTTTGCTTCCTGGCTCTTTTGTTAACCTGATGTTATAAGATCATAATCCCTCCAAATTCTTGTTTGTTGCCCATCACAGCAGTTTTTAGAACAGCAGAACACTGAGCATCATCTAAATGTTTCAGAGCGCAGATTACACAGACTGTGGCCCAGCTACAACAATGGACCACTATATAGCCATGAAAAAGGAAGGTGCATTAACTTTGTGGGTTTTTTTGGCTGTGCCGCAAGGCCTGCAGGATCTTAGTTCCCTGACCAGGGGGTCGAACCCGTGCCCTCTGCAGTGGAAGTGCAGAGCCTTAACCACTGGACCGCCGGGGAAGTCCCCAAAACGAAGGTGCATATCAGAATGTGTGGATACGAAACAATGGCCAAGAGAGTGAACAAAGGCAGGTATAGGATGAATTTAGTTTAAACGTGTGTGTATACACACACACAGAAACGTGTACCGGACCATGGAAGGGTACCCAAGAAAGTTGGTAATGGAGAAGGGAATTACATAGGGCCTGAGGTGAAGATTCACTTTTCATGATATAAATTCCTATAGCGTTTGAAAAAAAAAAAAGTGTGTGTGTGTGGGTGTATAATATACTGGTATCACTTTTCTAAGTCCTATTAACTTTCTAGGCAATGTTCTAAGGGTGTTCTTCCTAAGTAGTTTTAAGAGAGAGAAACCACAAGTCCTATTCTTGTCCCCATACTTAGAAAACAGACAATCTGATTATGCCTAGAGTTGTCAAAATGTGGAGGCAATGTGTGAGAAACTAAATATGCTCATCTTGCAGAGGGAGGTCTACTGAGATGTGTATACATAGCGCAGCTGAAGAACTGGGTCAGCCTCCCACCAGGCCACCCCAAATAAAGCAGCAAGGAAATGAGCTGTTCAACTTCTCTCCTTGGAGGGCCCAGGGGTGCCCGGCACTTTAAAGGATACACAGTAGTCCAGATGCACAGAACCATCGCAAAGCTCTGGGAATCATGTTCTCTCCCAAATATTCTGTACCAAACAATTCCCAGGTCTCTCAGGGTCCAGATCAGTATTCCAGAGCTTCAAGGAACCAAAACAGTGTGTCTAGATACAGAGGAGGGACTGAACAGCTTCTAGCCTCCATATGTAGGACCGTCCCTGGGTCCTCTACCCAATGACACTGTGTGCCAGGCACTTTAATATTCTGACCAATTTTTTACAGAACACGTTACCTTCACTCTCAAAACTTTGTTTTGCTTTCACATATTTCAGGCTCTAATGAAAAGACGTTTCACTACAAATTCATGAGAAGGGATGGCAAAATCTTTTTGTCATTCCCTCCTAGGCATTTCAGCCTGAAGGATGTTCAGCGTTACTAAGACCGAGGGAAAACCCAAGATAGTGGGCAAGGCATAGCCTCTGGTACATGACTTAGTGCCCGGGATAAGCAGATCCCAGAGAGGGAAAATCACTGGCTCCGAGGTTCTCTGGAGCCAAATAATGGCAGGTTTGGACACGTAGAGGAACAGGAGATGGGAACAAGCCTTGATGGGAAGATGGCAGGAGAGACCATGGAGTTCAGTGAAGATGGCAGACAGCAAAGGGTGGGTCACAGGGCATAGCTGTGGAATGACCTGAATTAGCCAGCCCATTATTTTCCCCAAACATGCTGCCCCTAAACAACTTAAAAGGGAAACATTTTCTTGGTTAAGTTGAAAATCACTGTGTTCAACACATTTCCTCATAATTTCTGATACAGATGAAGACTAAGTGCTCACGATGTCCCTTATCGCTGCCATGCCTACTAAGCCAGCCAGCTCTGGTCTATTCTGAGTTTCTACTTCATTTGCAAGGGTGTGTGTGTGTGTGTGTGTGTGTGTGTGTGTGTGTGTGTGTACATGCCTTTATCCCTCACTCTCCCTGATTTTTGTTCATTTTACAGGTTACTAGAACCTACACCAGGGCACAGGGCAAGAAAGAAAACCCATTTATATAAAGCATTCTGATATGTGCTTTTATTTTTGAAACCATGAGCTAAAATGATATCTGTGAACTTGATTAACTATGCTTTGCTCCATGACCACACATAAGCCAAGACTGGTTACATTTGGGGGATGTACAATTTATTCTCTGCCTTTTCCCTGCTTAAGTGACCTCAATCCATTTTAACCAGCAGGTCCCTTTACTGACCAGTCTGAGGTGGACACAGATGTGAACTTCGGCTGGGAGGATTCCCAGTCTCCTGCCCACTGTCTAACTCTGCCCCCCCACCAGAGATGGATGCGTTCAGCTTTGCTTTAAATACAAATAGTTTCACTGTCACCATGGGCCTTTCTCACAGTTTATTTTTTAATGTTTCATTATCTCACTGCTATTTTCTCCAGATTTTCCCTATTGTTCTCGAAATCTCAAACTCCAAACTGGAACGCAGAGTCTAGCACAGACTGTCACACAGCCTGGTGGAGGATCACTTCCCTCCCAGTTTCTAAGGGGGTCTCCTTTCCTCTGTAGATACCAGCATCCCAGCGGCTGTCCGTGCACTGGCTGTACTCGCCAGCCTGCAGAGCAGCTGCTGACTCATGCTTACTTTGGGATCTGCTAGGACCCCTGGCTCTTCTTCTGCTCTTCAGCCAGGACAGCCACCACCCACCTCATGGAACCCATCTCCCATCACCTCCTGGGATCTCAGCGCTGACCTGATGAGAAGTCTCCCACGAGTCTGCACTGCTTTACCCGGCCCTGCCCCTGCCCCGGCCCACCTGGAAGACGTCATTGGCACACTTGCGGCACAGGTTGTGCTGGCAGGGCAGGATCACCACCGGTTTGGAGAACATCTCCAGGCAGATGGGGCAGATGAGCTGCTTCTCCAGGCTGTCCATGCTGTGTGCATCCCCTAGCAGCGGCTTGAAACCCACTGTGAAGTTCATCCCCTCAGCAATCGTGCCTGCCCTGGCCTTGACCCTGGTCCTGGCCTTCCCTCACTGCCTCTGGACCCTTCCTCGTTTACTTTAGACAGTCTGCGTATTCTTGTGCTCCCTCACTCCCGAAATAGCTCTGCTATCTCTTCTGTCCCTTCCTCTAACAATTTGCCTTGTCTTAAATAGCTGTTTTCAGACACTTCTGTGTCTCTCTTGAGTCTCTGCTCTGTACCCCAGCCAGGCACACGTAGCTTTTTCTATCCCTCCCTCCCTGAACGGCTCTGTCCCTGGGAATTTCTCCTTTTGTTTCCCAAACCACTCTTGTCCACTCTATGGGCGGCACTGTTTGTCTCTCACTCCCCAGAGAGGAGATTATTTTTTAACGTGGGGGTGGGGAACAAGGGGCATCTGTGTGTGACATTCCAGCTCCCAATTTAGCTCATGTAAGGCGAGCCACAGCTGTCACCGAGTGACCCTGACTCACTCAGGAACGGTGACTCCCTTGAGCAAGAGGCGGGGTGAGCTTCACCGCTTATGGTGGAAGGTAGGACAGCAAAGGGGCTCTTAGGGGGCTCCTGTAAGCCCCTGACCCCCATTCTCTGGCCTGGGCCCCTCTTCCAGGGCAGTGACACAGAATCTGAATCGGCCTGTATGAGAGGTACCATCCATGGCTCAGGGTGGGAGGAAAGATCCTGCCAGACCTAGAGTCAGTGAAAGTTTCTGCCTCTGAGTCTTAGCCAGTGACCTTGGCCCTCTTCCTCTGAACCCTGTGATTCAGAACAAGGGCACCAGAGATGAGAGAGAGGCTCTGGTTCAACACTTCTGGACCCATTTTTGGTTTTGCCCAGACCTTTCTTATATCCGCCTAGGAAAAGAAGCCCAGGAGGCTGGAGCTGGCAGGTGTGCCAGGGCCTGGAACTACCTCATGAGCAAGCCCCTGAGAAAGTATGGGATTCTGGTCCATGAACACATCACTGGAGCCACTCCAAGGACTTTAAATTTGTTAGGAAATTGTGAGTAGCTGAGCAGGGCAGAAAGGACCTGAATGCCAGGGACCTATTTCGGGCACCAGGGGTATCAGTCTCCAGGGAAATTTTAGAGCACTGACAAAGTCATCATCACAAGGCTCTGGGAAGCCTCTGCCCCAGCTCCACAGCTGTCCTGGACTCCTGCTCTCCAAGGCAGGCTGGTTTCAGATGTGCACACTGGCCCTCTATCTTTTTCTCCTACTTCTTCTCTATCCCAGGCACAATTTGTCTTTTTGGGGCCCAACATATGCACTGGGATTGGACAAAAGCTCTTTTATTCACTGACATCCCTTAGCCCCTCTCCCAGTCAGGAGAGAGAACTTTGAGGAGTTACTAGACTCTGACCTTGCACAGACGAGAAATGGTGTGATGAGGATGCCAAAGAGACAGTGCGATGAGGCACACATGGGGAAAGGGTCTGTAAAAGTGCAATCTTTACCCTATCACACGTTTCATGCCCCAGTTTTAAGAACAAAACATATAGGGATGAGCTTGCATAAGACGTGGTCAAAAGGACGGAGGCAGGCAGGCACTGAGGTGTGAACTTCAGTCAACCCACAGGCGCCCTGCTCATGGTTGCTATGCTGGCAGCCGCAGTCCAGGGAGAATCCAAAGGTGAGATAACTACCCCTAAGCCTCAAATGGATTGATATTTTTCCTGAGTTGTCTCATGTGGTATGGAATGAGGCTGGCAATGCCAAAGGCATGGGCACCGAAGAAGATGAGACCAGCCCCCAGAAAGGTGTACTCGCTTAGGTACGTGGCTGACACTCAGAGTTCTTGGTACACAGAACTGCAACAAAGAAGGGTTAGCTGCTTTGGCAGCTCCAGGACAGGATCCATCCAGCTTGGCTATCGGGATCCTGATAGAGATATCGCAAGTGGCTGACCCTACCAGCTGACATTGGCTCAAATCCCAAGAAAAGCACAGGAAAAAGAACGCTCAGGAAAAGACTGTCATCACTGCCTAAGACCTCACAAGGGTAGGGATACGAGGGCTGCTCTCTAACAGACTAAAATTGGGACTGCAGCTAAAAAGAAGAATAGCTGGGTGACCCTGTATGGCCAGGGTCAGTTATACCATCAAGTACAAAGATGGCATCCTCACTGGGATGGATGCCATCGATGCTTCTGAAGATGGGAGTCTTACAAGTAGAGGGGAAAATCAGGGTCAATGTCAGGACAGGGCTACTTGCTCTTCTCTTCACCGAGTCCAGCGGACTGGGCAGCAGAAGGCACCCTCACTGGGTCAGCACCTAAGGGCAGAAGAAGATGGCATCTTATTAACCAGAAGGAATGATCACCCAGAATTTAAAGCCAACCCCCTATAGGTAAGGATACAAATACCTGTAGTCCATACTATAAAGATATAAACTTTCCACTAATGACTCATCTGAAGTTAGTGTCTAAACTTCTCTTTCTTACCCTTTAATTATTGCTGCATTTCAGTTTTCATACCTCACTCTTCTTCATCTTTTAATAATTATCATCACTAGAATTATCTTCCCCTCTTCTAAAATGTTCTCTGTGACCTGTGATGGAATTTGAAAAACACGTATTTAGTAACAAGTTTTTAGTCCACTGGTGAAAAAATGGTTACCTTGCAGTTATGCATTCACATCACTAGGTGGCACTGGTGTGAATAAGGGGGATAATCTCAGGCACTTTACCTTTCTCTCGAGTAAATGCAAAGAACTGCGTCCTCTAACTTGTCTTCGACTACTGCCTTTTCTAGGCACAGTCCCCCACCCCATTCTTTTCCTTAACTTCCACCCCATTCGTTAAGCTTAACAGTCATAGGAGGCCAACATCACATTCAAACTGTCAGTGTGTGGCATAAACAAACTCAGAAACCACGTGTATCCCCTTCTCTTTCTTCACTTTGCCCCAATACTGACTTGAGACTCCCATAGTTGGGAGTTCACAGTTTCACCCCCAACCATTTCCTGCACCCCTATTCCAGCTCTCATCCCAGTCCCTGCCTGTGGTTCTCACCTGGCCTTGGAGGCTGATTCTGGACATTCGGCTCATATTTTTTCTTAGCTGCTTCCTCGGGTGGTGGCTTAAGTGTTCCACAGCAAAAGCAGCAGCAGCAGCAGCAACAGCAACAGGTAAGCAGAGCACACAGGAGGACAAGCATCTAAAAGGTGGGAAAGAATGGCTTCAGTCCGGCAGTTCTTGTGTATTTCCATTCAAGCTCCCCTCCCTCAATCCTTCCAGCACCTGCTATATGAGACAACAGAAGCACGTGTCCTAGGAGAGGGGGATTAGCTGTCCTAATAGAGGAGGGTTGCCCCTGCTTCCTTATTCTTAAGAGACTAGGAAGAATTGTGTACCTTGAACCAACAGCTATTCAGCGTAAAATAGTATGTGACGCCTTCTTCGCCAAAGTGGTCGTATATATATATTCCCAATGAGCCATGCCGGTCGTAAATTTGCCGCTTCTTAGGGTCACTCAGTACGGAGTGGGCTGTGTTGATCTCCTTGAATATTTCTGCTGCTTGAGGGTCCCCTGGATTCTTGTCTGGATGATACTTCAAGGCCAGTCTCCTACCCAAGCAATACCCAAAGGAGGGTGGGGAGAGGATGGGAATGGCTGGGGAGGGAGGGTTAGGGTGAATGACAGGGATAGGTCTCTAGATGGTGAAAAAACAATGCATGAGATGTGGTACAAAGGATGGAGGCACGCAGCCCAAGTCTACATTCCTTCTCGTGTCACACTGAAGAGGATGATGGCCCCACCTGGTCCCAAAGTGAAGGCTTGGGGATTTAAAAATGGGTCAGAAAGCAAGGTAGAGGGAAAAGGGTTCAAGGGGGAGAATTGCAGGATTCAATAAGGGGCTGATGTCTGAACCTGTAGGCCTTTTTGACGTCTTCAGGTGAAGCACCCTTCTTAAGTTCCAGCACTGCATAGAGGGTTGATCCAGTTTTGGACAACGGGCGGGCTGCTTTGTCCACGTGAGCCATGATCTGGGTCAGAGGAGAAGCAGCATTTGTGAGAACTTCCACAGGTGAGGCCACAGAGAAGCGAACTTCCAGTGACAGGAAGCTCATCACCTTCAGGGGCGAGGCAGGTAAGTGGCTACAATGGGACAAGTATAAGACAACAGTGACTGGCATCTGTGACTAGCAGGAGAGTGCAGGTGACAAGATCTTCGAATTTTAAAGAGGAAACATCTTCTCCTCACATTTCCCAGTGTCCTTCAGATGCACAGACCTCCAGACACCCCACATTCTACAGAGGTAAAGCCAAAGGAGGTCTAAACCCTGCATAAAGATCGATTTTGTCCAGAGCTACTGGTACCTTAAGTAAACAGCCCCGAGCCTGTCCAAGCTCATTACTGGGTTTGAAAGACCAGCAGGGCCCCAGCCCCTGAACAGCTTGGGTGCGGAATCATGGCGATCCCCAATTCCCAAGGGAGAAGCAAGTCAGACGAAACCCTGCGCTGCCTAAGAGAAGTCAGGCGTCCAAAAGCCAGGCCGGGAGGCAGTGCTTGCACCTAGGCCAGACGCTTTCTTCCTCCTAACCTCCCCGCTCAAACCCTCCCACCTCTGTCCCTCAGGGAGAACAGAGGGGTGAATCAAGGGATAAAGGAGGAGCTGTGGGGCAGACCAGAGAGGTAGCAGCGAGCAGGACCCCAGAGGGCCGGGGGAGCGCTTGGGAGGCTGCGGCTTGGGAGAACCAAGGCAACAAGCTCAGAGGGAACGCTCTGGTTCCCCAGGTCCCCTCTGGCTCTGTGTGGACCCCCCACCCCCACCCAGCCTGGCGTCTACCTCGGAGTCGCTCTCTTCAGCTGGGGAGGCCTCACGCAACCTCCATCAAGGTGTGAAACTTCACACGGCAGCGGGCCAGTGGCCGACTGCGCCTGCGCGCTGCGTCAACACTAGGGGTCCCTTTTTGGCGCTGCAGGTAGGTCTGGGAGGGACTTATTTCTCTCGCGGGGAGCCTGAGCGTAGGGATCTGCCTGGCACCAGCGGCCAAGGGCTGCGGAGTGTGGGTTCCAACCGCACCCGCGGATGCAGCCTGCAGGGCCGTCCCTTCTCGGGTGGGAGGGGACTCATTCGATCAGGGACGTGGCTCACCAACTCACCTAAGGAAAGATAACGGCGCTTGCAGACCGTGGCTGTACGAGAGGTATGTTTGCTACAAACCTTTCTCAAGAGGTATATTACCTTCTCAGCCTTCTTTTACGGAATTTAGGGGTCTCCACTTGGTCCTTTTTTTCCTTTCTGCCGGGAAACTCCTACACATGCTTTAAGACCTACATCGAATGTAAGTATTCCTAGGAAACTTTCCTTCATTCCCTCAATTGTTCTCACCTTCCTCTGTAAAAGCAGTTATCCTATCATATTGTAATTAAGATGGCATGTTCCTTTAAATTGATGTCTTGAACATTTCCAAAAGTCATTACTGTTCTTCAGAAACTTTCTTTAAATACTATTACATCACGAGGATGTACCATAATATAATTATATAATCCAGATTGGATAATTGTTTATAATCATTTGATAGTATGATGACCTTATTATGAAAATTCTTATCTTTAAATCTACAAATAAATCTTTTTTTTTCTTTAGAGTAGATTCCTGGAAGTGGAATTATTGGGTCAAAGCGAATTTTTTTGAGGCTTTTGATCCACATGGCTAACTTTCTTTCCAGAAAGTTACCAAAAGTACCAATTTACCTCCTTAATTTACATGCTACTTGCAGGGCATAAGAGCACCTATTTCTACTTAATTCCTGTGATCTCCTACAGGTTTGCATCCCTTATAATTTACCACTTCATGATGTTGGTTTTCGTAACAAAGGAGCACTCAATGGCTCCTATAACATGGAATTGAAAGAACTTTATTGTTTCAGTCCTATCTCTCTGTTACCTGTCTTGTGACTTATTATCTCTTCCTTTTATTACTGTTAACCTGTGTACATTTACCTTCCCTTCTAGGTTTTAAGTTGTAAATACTGCACCCCAAAGATGTGAGCCATCTGAGCAAACTAAAGAGTCCATGTGCAACAGGCACAACGACCACTGAATTAGTTTATTTCTGTAGATCCGTGATCAGTGTAGGGGTGGGGATGAAAATCTTTGGTATCCCTCACTGAGTGCATAGGTTCTGGGTTAGATGAGTTTAGAGGTTAGTCGCCTAAAGTAAAGGAGGTAAAGCTAACAATTTTTTGATGGTTTGTACTATGCCAGATTTCTCTAACTAACCTCCAGCCTTTCGTCACCATCATGGAAGGACAGAACTAGAACAGCCCGAGTCATTTCTTTACCAGCACTGGGAAGAGAACAGAAGGCACTGGAAGTGCAGTGCATTTACAGGGAACGTCTCACCTCAGTCTACAGGCCCAGTGTGGTCCGGCCCCTGCCTCTCACTCCAGCTCTACGGAGTACCACTGTCTTGCGTGCTCTGGTCTCTGCTGCACTGCTTTTCTGTCAGTTCTTTGAAGACACCGTGTTCCCTCCCACTCCTCTGCCTGGAGGGCTCCTCCCCAGGCTACGTGCGTAGCTGACTTCTCATCCTTTGTGGCTCTCAGCTTTGTGCTTCCTCGGAGAGTCCTTCTAAATTGAGTTCCACTTCTCTCTCCCCATTTCGTTAACACCCTCACCCTGATTTGTGAATATATATTTATCTCACGTTGATTTGTTTAAGGTCTGCCTTCACCGGTAGACAGTGAACTCCATGAGGGCAGGGACCTTGTATGTTTGCTCACCATTGTATCCCCAGCACCTAGAACCATGCCTGGCTTATGATAAGTGAATTAATGATTTGCTGAATGAACTATAGCAGAGGGAGCCCTCTGCTGGTCCAGTGGAGGCCCAGAGTTTGGGCCATAGCAAGAATTGCCTGGGACAGAAGCAGATAGCTGGGGAATTGGACAGGACTGCAAAGCCCACTTTTCCTCATATGATCTGAGACAAGAAGAGACAGAAGGCACTAGGAGAGATAGTAAGGGCGATTCTGGGCTCCTTGTTTCTTGTTTGTCTTAGTTTTCCTCCAGTTCCTAACACAGTATCTGGAATATTGTAGGTACTCAATAAATGTTGGTTAAGTTGAATGAACAAGCATGCTTTTGTGTACCTTTTCTGAAGCACTTTTACCTCATTGTCTCCTTTGATCCTCACAACAGCCCTGGGAGGTGGTATGAGCCCATCCCTGCTTTACAGAAATGAGCCCAAGAAAGACGGCAAATTAGGCTCTGAGAAGAGTTAGTAAACAGCTTTCACATCTTGCCAGAGGCTCCAGAATGTTATTACTTCTTATCACTGCCCTCTGACATTCTAATTAATTCTAATCATAGTGGCTCTTGAAATAGCCATTATCTTTAAGCCTTCTGCGCCTCCGCTCTGAATGAGATGACACTGCAGCCAGCAGCTGCAGAGATGGGAATAGAGCAAGCAGGTCAGCTGGCATCCTCTGGCCAGGGGCCTCCACTTGGCCTTTACCTAGAAGCAGACCCTTTTTGACTCCATTTTCCATGCACACAACTAGGAAGAACGTACAAGCCAGGAGTCAGAAGCCCTAGATCTTTGTTTTGGCTCTGGCTCTAACAGGCTGTGTGATCTTGGACAAGTCACTTAATCTCTGAGTCTCTTCCCTCTTCTGTAAAATCCTGTGCTGTTTCACAGGGTTGAGGTCAAGACTAAATTAAATTTGGTTGTAAAAAAAAAAAAATGGAAAAAATTTGAAAAAACCATGCTAAAGAATGATGACAGACTCAAACCTTTTCTGGAATCATTTGCCCTCCCATCATATGTTGAGTCAGTGATCTTAGAAGTTTACTGTGTCACAGAGCCATTTGGTCTTTCCTGGAGAAAACCAAGAAGCATCCCTTATTTATCCACAAACAACTAAAGTTTTAGTCATATAGCTGGAATATACACATACAGACGACAGACATTGGTATATTTATACCCAAAATATCACGCTCTCCAACATATGTAGTGGGAGAGAGAGATCATAATTTGTCACACCCAACCCCCAGGTTCTAGAATCGTACAGATTTTGAGCTGGAAGGGACCTCAGAAACAACTCTCATACAATGCCTTCCTTTTGTAATTGAGAAAAGTGTGGCCTAGAGAAAGGGATTAACCTGCCCAAGGTCAACCTGTGAGGTCCAGACCTGTCTTCTGACTCCAAGTTCAGTGTCCATACTATGTCTGCTCCTCATACACACCAGCTCCCTTTCCACTTTAAAATCTAAGTGTAGAAACAGACCAAATCTGTAGTTGATATTCACCTCCTTTCATGGTGATGTCAGGTAATATCCTGCTTTCCCTCCCCCCAGTTGAAGGCATACATACTACATGTGACTAAAAATACCTCTGGCCCCGTTTGTTTGCCTGTCCTCCCCAGGGCAGACGTCTCGTGGTGGGAGGTAGAGGGCTTCCAGTTAGAGAAGCTGCTTTATACTCCTGTCCTCTCTGCCCTGCAACCCCAGACTCTGCAGACCTAAGGGCAGGCTAACAGGGCACACCTGCCTTACCTGTAAAATGGAGATAATAGTCTCTGCCTCTTAGGGTTGTTAAGAGGATTAAATATTTAATCTGAACAGTGCTTGGCATGTGGTAAGTGCTATGTCATTGTCATCATCATCATCATCATCATTCTTTCTATCCTGTCTCCTCCCAATTTTGTAAAGAGAGAAATTGCTTTCATTCTGTCTCTGGGAGGAAGGGGGTAAATCAGGGTCCTCCCTCTAAGAAGATTTGGAAATTGTCATTGGAATCCTTCCATCCCCTTTCTACATTCTTTTCTCAGCCCCTTAGAACCCTATTTTCTCATTCCTCTACCCAGTGCCCTCTGCCCTCCAAAATAGCCACAGTGTTCCCCAAGCAGTCAAAACTCCAACATTACCTCTCTCACTTCCTCTCCTTTAAACATTTCTAATAAAAATGATTACCTCCATAAAATTATCTCATCCCTATGGGTTAGGTGGAAAGCAATCTAATTAAAACCCTATAATTCTGCTTATAGTGAGAACAACTATTAATACTTCACCCTCTTAATTCTTAACCAACACAAAAGGAATAACTGGCAGAATCTCAGGCAGTATGACTGAATGAAGTGAAAACTATCAGGCTCTGCTTTGGGAAGAGACTTTGGGCCTTAAATCTCTCCTCTCCTTTCTGTTCAGCTCCACCAACTTCATGTCTTTTCAATTCTGGGGCTCTGCATTATTCTGTGTCTCCTCCTACATCTCTGATAAGTTTCCTGTCCCTTGCTGGCTCCTCTCCCTTCTTTCATTTCCTCTTTGTGGATATTCTATATGGCTTGGTCTTTAAGCTCCTGCTTCTGCTCTCTCCTCTCTACTTCAGAGATGCAGTCTATGGGCGTGGCTTCAGCGGGCACTACTCTGCTTTAGCTCAGCTTAGTGTCATCCACATGCCAGTCTCCCATTGCCTCAAAACCACACTCTGAAATCTGAGCTTATGACCTTGCCCCCAGACTGGCTGTTCCTCTTGCTTTTTCTATTTACGTTAATGTTATGACTCTTTCCAAGATAATGCTGCTCAAAACCCAAACATCAGTGGGCTGTGGACCATTATTTCCCCCAAATTCAGGCCAAAAAATCTTACGAATTTCTTTTTTCAAAATTGCTCTTTCATCGTCCCCTTCTTTTCAGCTCCCACAGCTTTGAAGCGCCTCAGTTAAAGGATTTCCATGTCACACTGACTGTTGTCCTAGCCTTCTAACTGTTCTCCCTACTGCCAGTCTCATCCTGGATACTGGTTACCAGATCACTGTTCCTAGAGCAAAGCAATGTTACCATCGTTACCACTCCTTTGCTCATAGCCTATGGGGTGCAAAACAACCCTTAAAATATGGCAATGAAATCTACAATCTGACACCGTGTTATCCCTCCAAATGCATTGTCTGCTATTGCCCTGAAGTAAACCTTCCATAACCATCAGTCTTTTTTTCCTCCTAAATATTCCTGTTCTTTCTCACCTCTATACCATTGCTCTCACACCAGTTCCCCTCATGAACTGTCCTTTTAATTAATCAGTTCACTTACTCAACAAACATCTATTAATCGTTCCTCTATGCCTAGTACTTTGGATACAGTGATAATCGGCTCTCATAGATTATAGCTTAATGTGGAAGATAGACATTCATTTATACCTTCAACAAATATTTATTAGGTGCTATCCTCTGCCAGATTCTGTTCTAGGTACTGGGGATATAGCAACATACAGAACAGACAAAAACTTCTGCCATCATGTAGCTTAAATTCTGGTGAGAGGAGATAGACAGTAAACAAGATAAGTAAAATATTCAGTATGTTAGGTGGTAATAGTTGCTATGGAGAAGCATAAAGCAGGGATGGAGATGGAAAAAATTTGAGGGAAGACTGCACTTTTTAAAAGGATAAGCAGAGAGGGCCTGTACAAGTGAGATATATATATATATATATATATGTATATTTTGTATTATTTATTTATTTATTTTTGGCTGCATCGGGTCTTAGTTGCGCCCATTGCGGTGCGCGGGCTTCTCTCTCTAGTTGTGGTTCACAGGCTTTTTAGTTGTGGTTCACAGGCTTTCTAGTTGTGGCCCGTGTGCTCAGTAGTTGCGGAACACGGGCTTAGTTGCCCCGTGGCATGTGGGATCTTAGTTCCCTGACCAGGGATCAAACCCATGTCCCCTGCATTGGAAGGCAGATTCTTAACCACTGGACTACCAGGGAAGTCCCTGTAAAAGTGATATTTGATTCAAGACCTGAAGCAGATGCTCAGGTGAGTCGTGAAGACATCTGGCAGAGTGTATTATAGTAAAGAGATAAGTAAATGCAAAGGCCCTGGGGTGGAACACACCGGGTATGTCATAGGACCCACTTGCACAAAGGCCAGAGTGGCTGGGGAGTGAGGTGGGAGTAGCATGAAATGAGATCAGAGAGGGTTAGATTGCATAGGGCTTTGCAGGCCAGTGGAAGGCCTTTGGCTGATACTGAGACAGAGACTGATGAAATCTGGCCTAGTTGCCTAGTCCGGATTGAGGATAGACTATAGGGCAACAAAGGTAGAAAAAGGAAGACAACCTAGGAGGCTACTGAAGTAATCAAGAAGGCAACGATGGTGGTTTAGACAAGGATGGGAGCAGGATTTGTTGACAGATTGGATGTGGGGTAAAAACAGAGAAGTCAAGGATGACTCTAAGGCTTCCGGTCTGAGCAAGTGGAAAGATGGAGTTCGCATGTTCTGACATGGGAGGACTGCTGGAAGAGAAGGTTTGGGATAAAGGGTGGCGATCAGGAGCTCAGTTTTTGATGAAGCTTGAGATGCCTATTAGACATTAAAGAGGAGAGGTCAAGCTGACATTTGGGTACATGAGTTCAGAGTTCAAGTGAGAGATCTGGGAATCATCATATAAGCTGCCATTTATTTTTTAAGTTTCTTTTTTTAATAGAAACTTTCAAACACATATAGAAACAGAATAGTACAATGATTCTCCATGTACCCATCACCCAGCTTCAATAATCATTGCTTCTTGCTGTTTCTAGGTAGTATTTAAAGCCTTGAGACTGGATGATATCTCCATGGGACTAAGTGTAGGAAGGTAAGAGAAGAGGGTGACCAAGTCCTGGGATATTCCAGTGTTAAAAGGTTGGGAAGATGTGGAGGAACCAGCAAAGGAGACCGAAAATAAGCAGTCAGTGAAATAGGAGGAAAACTAGATTATGGTATCCTGGAAGCCAAGTGAAAAAAGAAATAATCTCCAAATAACAATTTAATTACAGTAGGATAAGTGCTAAGGCAGGAAAAGAAGTGTGCAATGAGAATGCATAACATGCACTAGGCTGATTTGGGGGGTCAGGAAGGCTTCTCTGAGGATGTGACACGTAAGCTGCAGCCTTCCCTCATCTTCCGTATCTCCAACTAAAATCCTGCTTCCTCCATCCTGCTTCCACTCTGACAATCAGCTCCCCCTTTCTGGGATGGCTTTATCGAGGACTATGTATCAGGCACTATGGTGTGCTGGGGACACAGTGTTGAGAAAGACAACATCTGTCTTCAGAGAGCTTGTACTCTAGTGAAGAGACTGACAAGTAAACAATTTTGTTAAAACGTGTTGAGTGCTAACATCACCGAGGCACAGTGGGCCTTGAGATCACCAGGGAAGGGCACATAACCCACCCAGGGGTGGGAGGGGTCAGGAAAGGCTTTCTAGGGGTAACACCTCTGTGCATACCCTTCAGCTTAGCTTGGCCCTTTCAAGTGTTAACCCTTGCCCACAGGCTTGGATTCCAAATCTTGCCTGAGATCCCTGGCCCAGCCTAAATCCTGACCTCAGCACTGGGCTTTGCTCTCCTCTCTCAATATGAACTGTTCCAGCCTGGGTCTCCCTGAAGCCTCCTTCTAAGCTGCTCTGTTGCCTTCTGCTCTGGAAGCTGGCACTGACCTGTCCTCTCGGGAACATCAGGCCTTCCTGCCTCCACAACTAAGAGTAGACTAAGGACTCACCTTAGGGAAAATTGGTATCTGAGGAAGGCGTAAGAGCATGTGGGTAAATCAGTAACCAAAGTCTGCAGAATAGAAATCTCTTGCAATCAAGTTAAAGCCAGGATGGGAGAGAACACGTCTATCTTGTTCACCAGGAATCCGCAGCTAGGATAGCAGGGCACATGGCAGGAATAAGTGTTCAGTAAATGTTGAATGAAGACTAGAGTTCCATACAGGGCACCAGCCCTCAGCTGTCCTTCTAACTCCACAGTTTTCCTAGCTCCTGTCCAGATGCAGAATGCCTTCCTCAGACCTGGAATTCAAGAGGACCCTTTGCAAAGATTTTCATAGGGCCTTGATGGTTCTTTGAGAAACAGGTGCAAGCTGTCTGTTTCACTGCCAGGCTTTTCATGCATAAATTCCAAGCAAAAGAAACTGTTGGTATTCTCCCTGCCGTTGCACTGGACTTCTGGAGGCAGCGAGTTCCAAGGCCAGGGAGGGGAGGCGAAGGGCAGCCCTGTTATCTGTCTGCTCCGACGCCCCTTTCCAGTCCTGCCTTCTCGCTCCCCGCCGGGTGGCAGTGGCGGGGCGGGCACGTGCCGGCGTCTGCGCCCCCTCCCGGGCACCCGGGGCTGCTGTCCCTGCGCCACGGGCTGCCCAGGAAAAGAAATCCCGGAGGAAGCCATTGTTATTACCACGTCCCCCTGCTGTCGTCATTGGCCGAGGCGTTCCTAGAAGCCCGCCCCCCACACCCCGTCCCGCATAGGGTCCCGCGGTTTCTGCCCATTTTCGAGCTCGCCTGCCCCGCGCCACTTTGGGCGAGGCTACCGCATCTGAGCCCTGGAGTGAGCAGTGGCCCTCACGTCCCAGCTCCAAGGCTCTCAGAATTGGCAATGCCCCAGGCCCAGTGCGGACGGAGCTTCGAAAACCGACGGCGCCAGGCGGGACGTGCCCGGGGCCCTGACATAGGCGAGCGGGACATGAATTCCACCCCAGCTCTGACGCGGACCAACAAGGTGACCTTGCTGGTGGCTTCCCCTCTCGCCTTGCTATAACCCACGGAGGGAGCTGAGGCCCCATGCCTCTAGGGGAGGTTGGGGGACGAAAGCCACCCCCACCCTCGCTCCCTTGCTCCGCGTGGACTGTGGGCTGGGCCTTGCGGGAAGAGTGTGGAGAACAGGCTGGCGCGGGCCCCGTGCAGGGCGTGGGTGGAGGCGGCGCCGAGGGCGCGCGCAGACCCTTTCGTTCTTCCGTGCAGCAGCGCTCCCGGCGCAGTACGATCGCTTAGCACACGCCGCCCGCAAACCTTGGCACAAGCCGCACTCTCCCCGCCGGAACAGCCAGCCCGCCGCCCAGCTTGCCTAATCCGTTCAAGCCTCACCTCCTCCGCGAAGCTCTCCCAGGTTAACCCCATCACTTCCAACCACTCTAGCTGGCACGTCCTCCAGTTTTTTTTTTGTTTTTAGAAGTACGCACGGAGTCTCATTGTCTGAAAAAAAGAATGTTGGGCTTAGATGACTGTCACCAGAACCCTAAATTCATTCTGACGGGTATTCTGAAGCCTAGGGTATTCTGAAGGGTGCGTTTGATGGGTTTCTTGCCTGGGCTAGCTAACGACTCTCACCCTCCACCTTCCCCATCCATGCTTACTCTTTCCCCTCCTCCTACGGATCCTTCTCTTCACAGAGTGTCACAGCTTGGAGTGCACAATCCAGTCACCACCGCTTTTCATTGTACACTGGTGGCAGATGTGAGGGGCACAGAACATTGAGCATTTGAAGCTTCGACTCCAGGCTCAGCCACAGACTTTGCTGTAAGTCACTCCTTCCCCTGGGCTTTAGTTAAAATGAGGCAAGATGAAGTAATGCCCGGGAAGGTGCTACAGGTTTGGAGGTAAGGACAAGCTGACCGCAGCCTCCCTCCATGAACCTGGGGCTTGTGACCCCAGAGAAGTGGAGCGCTCTTCCTTTCGGCTGCCCCAGCCTCTAAGTGACAAAACTGCGGCTGTGTGCTCTCTCCAGTCGCCTTGTGGCGTCCTGAACCGGGGAGGGAGAGAGGATGGGGTTCCAGTCCCAGTCCTTTATTCACTGGTCGCATGACCCCGGACACTTCTTCCTCTGGGACTGTTACTCGTCCGAAAAATAGGGATAATAATGGATTGAAGGAGAGCTGGAAGCTTTTTGTCCGCCCCATGTCTCTATAAAAATAAATAATAATGAGCGGTACAGTGCTTGGCAGCAGACTTGGCTCGCGAATTCCGACCCCACATCCGCCACAGAGGGGTTTCTGGCCAGAGTCCCTGGAGTTCTCCCGGATTTGTCACACTGCTTACCCCACATTCTCTTTCTGGTTCTCTCCTCCACACCTGTTTCTGCCTTCGTGTGGGGAGGCTGGGGCCACGAGGTGACGGGTGGTGAGGAGAGGGGGTGGGATGCCCTGGCGCGGACCTGCACGAGGCGGTGTCCCTTGGTTGAAGATTGGTTGGAAGGTCCCTAGGCTTGAGGAGCTTGGCTGGAAACTGGTAGGCAGGGCTTAGGTAGGGGCGGGGCTGGTCTGCCTAGGGGTGGGCTATGGAGATTAGGCGTTCTCTAGAACCCGGCGGGGGCGCAGAGAGCTCCCACCGCCCCACCTGGCTCCAGCACCGGGAAATAGGGCTATGCCTACGGGGACGGGGCTCCGGGTGCGGGGCTTCGGCGTGGGGGGAGAGGCTGGGGAGCCTGGAGGCGGGGCTTGGGGAGCTCGCCCCACGCGGGGCGGGGCTCCAGCAGCCGCGGGATCTGCAGTTCGGACTGCCGGCGCCACAGTCGCCGCAGTTCCCTTCATTGTGGTGGCCCCGAGGCCCTGCGGGGAGTCTAGGGGTCGACTGGCCGCTCGGACTTGGCGCGGGGTTGGCCACGCCTCTCCTACCTCGGTGCGGCCTAGACGGTCGGGGCCGCGGGGAAATGGAGCCCTCTCCCGCCACGGGGGGCTCTGAGACCACTCGCCTGGTGAGCCCCCGAGACCGCGGCGGCGCTGGTGGCGGCCTGCGTTTGAAGAGGTAGGATTGACCTGGGTCGGCCCTCGGCTGGGGGGGGGGCGCCACCCTTCCGACTTCCGTCCACTTCGTTGTCTCTCTCGGCCAGCCGGCCCAGCGCACCGCGACCCCCTCGGCTTTGTGGCGCTGCGTTCTGTCCCCTCCGGCCCGCCCAGCCAGCCCCGACCCCCGCCGCTCAACAGCCCGACATGCCTCCTCCTGGCTACCTTCTTTCTCCCGGTCCCGGGAAACTGCTCCTCGGCCCGCCCCCCAAGCTTCCCGACCCCTCCGCCGCCCCCGCCGCGTCTGACTTCCCCGCGAGCGACTGCCCCTCCGTCTGGCCGGAGTCCGCGCCAGGTGCCCCGATGTACGCATTGCTCCGGGGTCGTAGGAGCCCCTCGCCGCCCAGGCCCCCGGCCCTACCCTCCGCGCTCCCGGGCTCGGGGCGCCCCCTCCAGAGTGGCCAGCTGTGGGCACCCGGGCCGACGATGGGCCCGGGCTCCGCAGCGGGTCTTCCGGGCTCCTGTGGGGCGGGCGGCCGCTGGGAAGCGAGGGGGCGGTAAGGAAGGAGCAGGTGCGGTCTGGGCGGCGGGGGTATTCCCGGCTACGCACAGACGGGGCCGGGGGCGGCGAGGTGTGAAATGAGGCGCTCGGAGCGGTCGGGACAGCGGGCCGGGGGCGGCCGGAGAACCGCCTCCGCGTCCCGCCGGCCTCCCGCGCCCGGCGCCCGCCGACCGCCTTGTCCCTCCGAGCGGCCGCGCCAGGCCCTCCCTGGCCACCTCCGCTGGCCATTTTGTCTGTTTGCCCACCGTTCGTTTATCTCGGGAATTTGACAGGGTCTCCGGCTTTTTCTCTTTCCTCATCTCTCCCTATCTTTCCTTTTTCCTCCCAACCCCTCTCCCTTTGTCTCGGGTGTGGTGCCTCTGTGGGTTTCTCGCTCTTTCCCTGGATGGGGGCCGTAAACCTGGGTGGATGGGGGAGTGGATGAGCAGAAGGGAGGGAAGACTTCCGTCGGAATCTCTCCCGCGGAGGACTGCAGACGGGGGCAGCTGTGGCCCTGGCATCTCTTAATGTACCTTTCGACTCTGCTTCAGGCCAGTCTTCCTTCTACCCTACTCAGTATTATTTGTTGTTTGTCGGGGGTTTCAGAGGGCCAGGGAGAGCAAGTTGTCTTTCCTTCTCTGCACACAGCAGGTAGCTCCCCGCACCCCTACACACCAACAATGAGGCTTCTTTAGTGCCCAGTTAATGCAAAACAAAAGGGAGCAGCCTGTTGATGGGTGACTACCTTGATGCCTGGCCGCGCTGTGTCTTACGGGGCCAGGAAAGGCATCTTGCCCACTGCCTCAAAGCCACTCACCCTCTGTTTACTCTTCAGACCCGCATCTCTGACTCCCAGCTTGTTTTCATTCTCATATGACCATTAGTCACCAAATCCTGCAGTATTTTCTGGAAGAGGCTCTTCCCTACCTGCCTGCCTGTCTCTAAGATTCTGCACAGGGAGCCTCTGGCCTTGTCTGTACTGGACCCCTCCATCTCCTCTCTTCTCTTCCTCCCAGACTAGTCCATCGTCAAGGTCATCCATCTCACAGATCAGGAAAGATTAAATCAATCAGTGTATCTCCCTTTATGTTACTTTGAGCCCATCACTTTCCTCCTCAGCCCTTCCCCTGGTTCCTCACACTTAAGCTCCAAGCTGCATATCTTGTCATTGTCATTCCATGTGTCTGGAGCTCCTTTCTCTACCTAGGTCTTCTCTTAAACATCTCCTCCTCTGTGAAGGTTTCCTCATCCCCTTTAGAGTTGGTCAGTCCTTCCCCTGTGCTCCAAAGTCCTTTGTTCATAACCCTCCTGGCCCCAGCTTCTCCTTGCATAGTCAGTCATTTGCGACACTTCTGTCTCTCCCACTAGATTGAGCTTCAGTACGTGTACGCTGCTTGGTAGTCTCATTGAGGAATGAGGATGGATCTCAAAGCCACCCTCATCTCCCGTCTCCTCTGGAAACACACCTGGAATCATACACACCCAGATTCTAAGTTTTGGAAGGGGATTCCAAGAAGTTAATCTACCTGCCAGCACTTGAATTTTCCCTAGAAGCACCAAATGTGCCCCCATCTCCCTCACAGCTGAATTCGCCCATTGGGCAGAGCTGTCCTCAGCCAGAAGGCCCCAGGCGCCCTTCCCCACTTTACTGCTGTGATCACATTTCTATCTGGAGCCTTCATTTTCTCTCAAGCGTATTCTTGTGACACTTCCACAAGTATTTCTAGAACTGTACTTTTCTATTTAGGTCCTTTATGCTGTGGAAGGTTCTCTTCTCCCTGGGGTTCAGGTTGGGTAGTAATGGGGGTGAGAATTAAGCCAGAAGGGACTGAAAACTCTGTTAGCCTGAGCTCAGCCTGTGGCATCCCCAGGTGAGGCCTCCAGCCCCATTCATTTGTCCAGGGAGGCTTACTGCACTGTGCAGTTAAAGTGGCCTCTGCTGGGTGCTTATGGTCACACTGAGGTCCAGCTAACATGTGGCAGACTCCAAACCCAGCACTCCTCCTGCCACCAATCCCAGCCACATCAGTCTGCGCTCTCTCCTCCCCATGACAACCCAGCTCTGGAATCTGGCCATTAGCTCTCTGTGCCAGGAACTTCAGACTTTTTGGGTCCCAGCATTCTGCTCTCCTCTTAAAGGGCCACGTCTAGCTGAATGTCTTGGAGAGGGAAGGTGAAGGACCTGGGAGTGGAGGCACCAGGAGGTAGGTCCAGCAGGGAGGCACTAAGGCCAGGACCATGTGCTGAGCCTCACCCCACACTTTCACACCACTTCCCCTTCCTATTGCCTTCGCCGGGCACGTGCACCTCCTCTTTATCAAAATCCTTCCCATCCTTCCAGGCCCTTCTCAGGGGCCTCCTTCAGTTGTGTCCCTGATTTCCTCATTAGAGTCAGTATGTCACTCGGAGCCCTGATAGTGCTTTAATTGCTCTAAGGCAATAGCTACCTTTTGCTACATCTCACAGTATTTAGGTACACATTTGTCTTGTTCACCAGAGGCTCCCAGAGGTCAGAAAGGATATCCTATCCCACTTGTATTCTTCGTGGTGCCTATCATAATGAATTGATTTGGTTGAAGTTTAATCTCAGCTCAACCACCAACTAGCTGTGTGGCCTCCATAAGTCCTTTCCCCCTTTGAACCTCATACTTCTAATTCTTTAATAAGTGGTAGACCAGACGTCTCTAAGGTGCTTTCCATGTGAGCTCTGAGATTCTATGGCTCTGTACGTGAAAGGAAAAGGGAGGCTGGAATCTGAGTTGTCCATTTAGCCCCATCTCTCCTGTGGCCCTCTGTCCACAAGGCCTTGGGAAAGGATAGAGAGGTGGGACATCTGATGAAGCCAGTCTGGGGGATCCAGGACTGGGAGTGAGAAGCAGGTTAGCCCTTGAACCAGGCCCCAACTTGAACTGGGCTGCCTGCCTCAGTCTCTTCACAGAGCCCTCTGAGCCCCTCCCCGAGGAGCCCAAACCCGTGGAGATGTCCTTCCACCACTGCCACAGGGACCCTCTGCCACAGCCAGGTCTCACCCCTGAGAGGCTGCAGGCACAGAGGCAGCTGTGTGCCGCCTGTGCTGTGTGCTGCGTCTTCATGGCCGGGGAAGTAGTCGGTAAGTCGGAAAGCAGTCCCTCCAACACCATCCTCCGGACGCCTGCCTAAGCCACTTCCCGCCCGGAGTCCCAGGAGTGTTCCTGGGTGGAGATGCAGAGAAGGTGGGGATGGCTGGGACAGGGGAGGTGGGTGCCCAGGACTCAGGAAGTGGGAGAGGGCGAGGGACAGCACCAAGGGAATTCAGGGCTGGCTCATCAGTATGAACTGGTCTTGTAAAAGCCCTATTTTCTTCTTATTAAAATACGTTATTGTGGGGAATTCCCTAGTGGTTAGGACTCCGCGCTTTCACTGCTGAGGGCGCAGGTTCAATCCCTGGTCGGGGAACTAAGATCCCACAAGCTGCGTGGCGTGGTCAAAAAAATGTTATTGTAGAAAAACTGTGAAACTGTGAAAACTGTGAAAATGTGAATGAGTGAAAAGAAAAAAAACCCAAAAACCCACGTGTAATCCCATTACCAGAGAAAAACTGCTGTTCACATTTTGGTGTGTGTCCCCCCGTCTCTTTTCCATGCCTCTACACACACCGCATGATATTTTCTAAATGGACCAGACCATATATCGCTTTACCCTTACAGGTGGGTATTTGGCGCACAGCCTGGCCATTATGACTGATGCAGCCCACCTGTTGGCAGATGTGGGCAGCATGATGGGCAGCCTCTTCTCCCTCTGGCTCTCTACCCGTCCAGCCACCCGCACCATGACCTTTGGCTGGCACCGCTCAGGTAAGGCCCCTGCATGGTCTGATGACCCACCCAGTCTTGCCGGAAGGTACCTCTCAGGGTCCTGGGCAGCCCTCTGATAGCTTGTCTTCCCCTGCAGAGACTCTGGGGGCTTTGGCCTCTGTGGTCTCCCTCTGGATGGTCACTGGCATCCTCCTGTACCTGGCCTTCATCCGCCTGCTGCACAGCGACTACCACATCGAGGGGGGTGCCATGCTGCTGACCGCCAGCGTCGCAGTCTGTGCCAATCTGCTGTACGTTCCAGTGTGGAGCGGGCACCTGTGGGATTCAGGGCGAGGGCTCCTCCTCCAGGATGGGAGAGCAGGCTCTCCTCTCCCGGACAGACTCGCAGCACGCACATGCTGTTCTCATCTCTCTGCTCTAGGGATGCCTGAGAAGGGGCTGGGGTAGAGACCTAAAATTCAGAGTCAAAAGACCTTTGTTAAAGGCCTGCTGTGTACTGGCCACCCTGCTGGGGGCTGTCATCAGCACTGTCTCATTTAAAGCTCACAACCACCCCATGAGGTAGGTAGCATCGCTTCTGGTATACAGTTAATCAGATAGACCCCAAGAGGTGACCAGGGGACTTGCCCAGGGCACATAGCTACTTTAGTAGCAGGGCCAGGATCTGAATCCACGCCTCTGGCACCACGTATTCTTGCCCCCAGGCTGCATTACTTGTCTCTCTTGGACCGTATTGTCTCTTTCCTGGGACTGGGAAAATAGGGAGAAAATAGATGGAGAGAGGGCTCCTGGGGAGGTGAGAGGAGGAGGTGTGGAAGTGGGCAGAGGAGCCTGGAAGCAGGTCACCTGGGCTGAGCTGCTCTGCTTCCCCCTCAGAATGGCCTTTGTGCTGCACCAGGCTGGGCCCCACCACAGCCACGGGTCCAGGGGGGCAGAGTATGCACCGCTGGAGGAGGGGCCCGGGGAGCCCCTGCCCCTGGGGAACACCAGCGTCCGGGCGGCCTTTGTGCACGTGCTGGGGGACCTTCTGCAGAGCCTTGGGGTGCTGGCCGCCTCCATCCTCATCTACTTCAAGGTACCATCTGTGCAAGCCTGCCCCAGCCTTCCTCCCCCAATTCCACCCCCCAGCCCCTCCTTCCCTGGACCCCCACCCACCCCACTCCATCTCCCAGCTCCCCAGGACTCCTGGCCCAGGGTTATAGTCCTTTCACCCCAGCAGGGTTCTCAGGGGCCTCTCAGGTCCTGTATGTCCAGGATGCCCCTAGGTCTTCCTCTGAAAGGTCCCTGATTCCCAGGCTTAGAGCTCTCTTTCTCTACAGCCTCAGTACAAGGCAGCTGACCCCATCAGCACCTTTCTCTTCTCCATCTGTGCCCTTGGATCCACCGCTCCCACCCTCCGAGATGTTCTCCGCGTCCTCATGGAAGGTGAGTCAGACGCCACTGCTCCCCACCCCCCGGGGCCCTCTCTGACCTCACCCCAGGACTAGGCGCCTCTGTTTTCTCTGGAGAAAGTGTGGGGAGAAGGCCTATTGGTGGAAGGAGGGTTCAGGGATGGGGTAAACTGTGGGGATCAACAGGGTGAGTGGTACAGGATGGGGGAGGTGGGGTCCTGGCCTCTGGGCAGGAATGGCCCTGGCAATAAGACACGGTGGGTGTTGCTTGCAGGTACCCCCCGAAGTGTGGGGTTTGAACCTGTGCGGGATACCCTGTTGTCAGTGCCAGGAGTTCGGGCAACCCACGAGCTGCACCTGTGGTCCCTTACGCTTACTTACCATGTTGCCTCCGCACACCTGGCGATTGGTGAGTCCACACTGACCCCAGCCAGTTACTTTCCAGAAACATTTCTCCCTTCCCGTACCACCATCCAAACATAGAAAGATGGTCTGAATTAACTGCGAATGTTTCCATCTCTCTGTCTTTTGTATCTCTCTTTCCTTCTCTCTCTCTCTCTCTCTCTCTCTCTCTCTCTTTCTCTCGGGGAGGTTTCACTCTCTCTGAAGTAGTACTGGGAACCAGCAACCCTTTAAAAGGTCACTGGTACCTACAGGTCTCGTGATGGGGCACAGTTAGGTAAATTACGGCTCCTCCACTCAGTGGAGTATCATGTAACTTTTAAAAATTGATGATTATGAAGACTGTAGGGCAACTAGGGAAAATGTTTATGGTATAATGCTAAGAGAGAAAGCGGAATATAAAATTTTAGCTACATTATGGTTCAACTATTTAAAATATATATGGTGACTCACAAGCTGACAAAGAATTTTTGAGTTTCTTCCAGATGCAAGAAGCAATCAGAGACATGCAATTTGGATGCCAAAAATATTATACTTTGTAGGATATTTGATGGTAACTCTAGAGGGACAATGAGAACAGAATATTTAACATCTGGAATGTCGTGGAAAAGCGGGTGGTATGGCTGCTGAAATACACAGCTGTATACTGATACTCAAAGAGCAGAAGAGAATAGAAAAATGACGGTCTAGTGTGTTAGCCTAGTCGATTAGGGATGAGTCTGTCTGATCTTTTTGACAGTTTTACACTGTTCATACAATATATAGAGAAAATAAAGCTTCCCATTCAATCTTGGCTTTCATGCCATGCAAACCCCTGGGTCCCCTTCACCCATCCTTATCTGGGCCCCTGGCTGGTTCCCAATTCCCCTGGAAACCTGCTGCCTCTTATCACTCCCCCGCAGACTCCACGGCTGACTCTGAAGCCGTCCTGGCTGAAGCCACATCCCGGCTCCGCTCCCGGTTTGGATTCTCCAGCTCTACCCTGCAGGTCGAGCAGTACCAGCCTGAGATGGCCCAGTGCCTGCGCTGCAGGGAGCCCCCCCAAGCCTGAGCCACGGCCGCACCCTCACCCCACTGCCAGGCCCAGGCTCAGCCCTGGACTCTCAGCAACTGCCTCCCTGCTCACGGAGAAGGGACGGAGCTGGGTCCGTACCCTTCCTCTCTGCCCGCTTCCACCTGCCAACCCCCCAGCTCCAGTGGGCAAGACCAAAGTGTGTGTGGGGAGTGGAGCCAGGGTCAGGCTGAACAGGGAAGTCAGGGCAGTCGGAGTGTGTAGAAGTCCTGTGGTCCCTGCTCCCCGTGCTCGGGGGAGCCCCCAGCCTCCTTTCCGTGCAGTTCATTTGTCTGTGTGGCAGGCTGGCTGGCTGGCTGGCTGGAGGATCTGCCTGTCTTTGTGCTGTTGGTGTGCCTAAGCCTGGGGGAGGGCAGCAGGGGCCCCCTCCCCATGTGGCTCTCTCTCTGTCTATGCAGGAGCCCCAAAGCCTGCACGTTGTCCGTGTGTTCTAGCCTTATGGTTTTGTGTGTGTGTGTATGTGTGTGTGTCTTGGTGCTGTGGCCTGTGTGTCTCTGTGCCTGTGTGGCTGTGCTATGGTCTCTATGAGTCTGCACCATCCATGTGTCTGTTTGGGGGTCTGTCTGGCCATCCCTCTGTTGGTGCTGTGCCCTCGGCTCTCCCAGAGAGAGGGAGGACTCCGCCGCAGCTCTGCCAATAAACTTGTATCTAACTGCACCTTTCAGCCCCTGTGCTGACTCCTCAGGAGGGGGACACAGAACCGGTCACCTGGGAACGGATAGAATCCCTCAGCCAGAGTGACCTTGCACAGCCCCCCTACCCCCTTCCCACCCTCTCCATCCTCTCCACCCTCAAATATCCATTCTGATGTAGGCTGAAACCCGCCAGTCCCTTTACTGCCTTCCCCTACTTGGCAGTGTGCTTGAGCCTGGGTCCTTGGCTCAGGGAGATGCCCATTCATTCTGGGATTGGTTATAGGAGAAAGCTGGATGGCAAAGAGCTGAGGGATACTGGAGTCATTCTGAAAGGCTCCCACAGGCCAGGGTGGCCTTGGGCTTGTTGGCAGGAAGCTGCAGCCATTTGGGAGAGAGGGGTTGGACCACGGTGCTGATTTGGCTTTGTTCTCAAGCTGTGTGAGGTGCTGGGGAGCAGCCCTCCGTCCCGACTGCCCCAGCCCTGCCTCACAGCAGCCAACCCCAAGTCCAGGTTTGAGCTGTGGACACCAAGGACCTGTTTTACAATTATCCTCCCTTTGCCTCATATACGTTGAATCATATATTTCGACAGATTTGACCTTACAAATCTCTTTAAGGGATTGTTCATTTTCTCTTAAAAAAACAAGCCCTTTGTGCTTTTGTTTTGGATATAGTGCAGGAGTCCACCGGCCTTCCCATCATAGGTTGATATAACTCCAGCCTGAAGCAAAGACCCGGAGCATTTTCATTAGCTCATGCATATTTCTGCAAGGATTCTCCCCCAAAATGGAAATATCTTTATTATTAAATTGTGTTGATTTTTTTAAATTATAAAGGCAATATATGTTCGCTTTAAAAACCTATCAAAGGAGGGAATTCCCTGGCAGTCCAGTGGTTAGGACTCTGTGCTTCCACTGCCAGGGGCATGTGTTCGATCCCTGGCTGGGGAACTAAGATCCCACAAGCTGTGCAGTGTGGCCAAAAATAAAAATAAATAAATAAAAACCTATCAAAGGAAAGTGTATAAAGTAGAAAGTGAATGATTCCCCTATACTTTTACTCCCAGAGAGAACTGGTATTCACAGTCTCTCTGCCCATATTTTCTTGTATGTACAAAGACTTCTTCGTAATAACATAAGAGGATTACATTATAGGTGATAACATGTAACCTGCTTTTATGATTCAGCCATACATCCTGGGTGCGTCTTTCCACGTTAATACACGTAGATTTCATTACTTGTTTTACGGTGTGGTCTTTGGACCGGTTGAAAATAGGCCTTCCCATTCTGATCTTCAGCTGGGGGCCCCTCGACCAGGATGGGTGAGTCGCTGCTGGCCTGAGTCTAGCACGGGAGGCTGGGCGCGGGCAAAGGGCTAGCAGTCCCTCACACTGGGCACCAAGGCTGCCCCAGCTGCTGTCCATGCTTTGCTAGTTCCTGCTACTTTCTCATTTTACGACTCATTGATTACAGGCCCCAAGTGACAGGATGGGGGTGGGGAAGAGTGAGGAAATAGAGAGTGGGGAAAACGAGGACTAGATTTTTACTCTATGAACAGCCTTAAGCTGCAGCCCTGCCCTACACGCACAAGGCTGGAGCCCTTTGCAGGAGAGGGAACAGAACGTTCAGGGCAGGAAGAGACCTCACAACGCACGCAGTCCATCTCTGTCCCATACCCCTGCAAAATGAAGAGGAAGCCGAGCCTCAGAGAGGGAAAAGGACTTCCCCAAGGTCACCCAGCAAGTGACAGGGTCAGGTGCAGAGCCTGGGCTCTCACTGCCACCCAGGCCCTGGGAGGCACTTGCACAGTTGAGTTTCTCAGCAAAACTCTTCTCGGCTCCTTCCCAGCAACCTGCTGCTGCTGGCTAGCCCATCCTGGGGCTCTGCGCTCAGGCTCCTTGCTTCTGCCTCGGCCCTCTGCTAATACTCTGGTCACTGGTAACCCCTCTGCGTTCCAGCTTTCCTAATTATAAACAGAGGGGTTACATGACGTTGTGGGTAGAAGTGTGCCTGGTATATAGAGGGCATGTAGGAAAGGGTTACCTTTTGGGTGGAATCTATGAGGGATTTCAGGGAAAAGGGTGACCCAGCACCCTGACAGCAGGGACAGGAACCAACATTTATTGAGCTTACACTTGGTGCCAGGCGCTGTGAGGCAGACAGTATTATCTGTGCTTTACAGATGGAGAAACTGAGGCTTACCTGCCCCAGATCATGCAGCTAATAACCGTCAGAGTTGAGATCCAAATTCAGTTCTGGCTGCACTAAGTCCCCAGCCCTTTTCAACACCACCCTGCTTTTCCACCCCACTCCAGGCGTTGCTCTGTCAGGGACAGGGAAGTACAGAAGGATCGGGAGCATTCTCCCCCATTTATAGGGCATTCCCCAGGGAGTCCAGGAAAGCCTTATCTGCAGGAGCTGCCTGCACACCCCTATTATCTCCCTGACCCACCTCTCCACTTGCTTATCCAGAAGGCCCTTTCCCCTTAGTGTCCTTCCTTGATGGTAAAAATGAGTGGTGGAGGCAGAGGTGAGGAGAAAGGGCCAGAAGGGAGGCGTGGGGACAAGGGGAGGCCTGAGGAAGAGCAGAGCGGGGGAAGGGCCCATCCATCAGCCCAGCCCTGGCAGCTCTTTACACAGCTGGTTAACCAGGGGAGGAGAGGGGAGAGGGCTGCTCCCGAGGTGGAGATGTACCAGAAAAAAGGGAAAGCCAGAGGAAGATGAGGTGGACAGGAGGGAGGGCTCAGTGCAGTTGTAGGAGCGCTTGAGAGAGACCAAGGAGTCAGACGGAAAAGCCAGAATGGGAGGCTGTGGATTGGAGGGCCTCGTGCTGCAGAGACAGGGCAGGTGCTGAAGGGGAAAAGCTGGGCAGCTGGGCAGGCCCTGCCCTCCTCAGGGAGCTGCTCACCTGGGGGGCCGCTGGGTCAGCTGGTCATGGGTGGGGGGCCCTGCTTTCCTGTTTGAGGGGCGAGGGCTGAGGACCCGGCAGACCAGGGTAGCAGCCTGTCTGTGGTCAAGAGCAAGCTCAGGGTGATAAAGCGGTGTTCTCCCTCCAGTGACTCTGCCGCCCCTTCGGGGACTTCCCTAAGCGGTGGGCCCATCCTGGCTGCCTTGAGCCATGCTATCAGAGGGGGAGCAGCGACCCCATGAGGCCTGTGCCTTGGTAGCAGCCCAGGCAGCTGGAAGACTGGAGGGAATCACAGGACCCTGAGTCAGGCTGGGAAGACCCCTGCCCCTATTCCTGGCAGATTCCCCCACCTCTGTGGAGAACTGTACTTAGGGAGTTTATTGATTGATTGACTGACTGATTGGCCTGGTTACTTGGCTTGTGGGATCTTAGTTCCCTTACCAGGGATTGAGCCTGGGCCCTGGCTGTGAAAGTCCTCACCACTGGACTGGTAGGGAATTCCCTAGAGTTTCTTTTATACTAGAAGGACTCTTCCTCCCCAACTCTGAGTTCCCTGGGCCTCCCTGTCCCTGCTCTGAGCCCCCTGGCCATCCCATCAGCACCTGGTCAACACCTTCCAAAGGGTGCTGGGCAGTTCCCAGGTGCCTGTGGGGCAGAGCCTGAGGCTGCACGTGCAGCCACGATCACAAATGATCCCACAAAGTAGGCCCTGTTGCCAGGACTGATGAGGGAAAGTGGGTGGGGAGTGTGGGGAGGTTGCCAGAGCCTGCACCCCACTCCTGCGCCCCATTCCCCACCCTCCCTCTGCTGCTCTCTGGCTACAGCATCCTGAAGCCCCCGGAAGCAGCCCCAGGCCTGGGCGACGCTCACTCAGAGGGCAGGTCTCCTCCTGTCTGGGCTGACCCTCTGTACCGAGCACCAATGCAGAGGCCGTGGTAGCCACCCGGGGAAGGGCACATCACAGCCCGCTCATGAGCTGTTCCCAGCCTCTCCTCCTGAGCCAGAAATCCCACTCCCTCTGTTACCAAGCTGATACTGCTCACTGCACAACAGGCCAATAAAATCAAGAGATGAGTTGTTGGGTCAAGGAATAGTGACTTTATTTGGAAAGCCAGCATACTGAGAAGATGGTGGACTGGTGTCCCAAAGAACCATCTTAACGGAGTTAGAAATCAGGCTTTCTTCTTTCTTTCTTTACTTATTTGGCTGCACTTCGCGGCATGCAGGATATGGGATCTTAGTTCCCTGACCAGGGATCAAACTCTCTGTACTGGAAGGCGGATTCTTAACCACTGGGTCACCAGGGAAGTCCCTCAGGCTTCTTTTATACTAAACGGAGAGGAGGTGTGGTTGTTTGCTGCAAACTTTTTGGTGCCTGAATGCTTTGTTCTTGCAGCTGTTTAGGTAGGTCTGGTCACAATGTTCCCACAAACCTCCAACAAGACAAATGTTATTCTCTGTTCTGCAACTTTTTAATCTCTATATGAATGGAAAAGTGTTATACCTTTAAAGGTCAGAGCTCTGGGGCTCTCCTGTATATTTCAGGCTGTAGGCAACATTCTTAACTTGTAGCAAACCTAATAGCCTACAAAGGTTAAAAGTAAAAACAACAACAACAAATAAAACAAAACAAATTAAAAAAAAGCTAGCTCCAATGTGGAGTCAGATTTGTTCTTCCCTATTACATTTCTAGAAGATTTCATGGTCAATTCCTAAGTAGAAGCCTCATTACTGGAGAGAAGAAAAGTGCAGCCATCCACAGCCTCCCCCATCCTAGCCTAGAGCTATGATCCTAGGGAAGGCTGCAGCCTCCTGATACAGAATAGTTTCCATTCTTAAAATCTTCCCAGAATAGAACAGGAAAGCTCTGCCTAGGTGGG
Source organism: Grampus griseus (assembly GCF_964374135.1). Classification (NCBI taxonomy): domain Eukaryota; kingdom Metazoa; phylum Chordata; class Mammalia; order Artiodactyla; family Delphinidae; genus Grampus; species Grampus griseus. The sequence goes on along the minus strand of NC_139009.1, from coordinate 20,756,655 downwards.
TCTCCAGGTGCACCCCTTTTGAGTTTTCCTATCCTGTTTGGTGCTGTGCCCATGGCACCTGGTGGCAGGGTTTACTGCCTGACTTTCTCTCTGACCCAAACAGTCTGAACATCCATTTCCATTCTCTCGTTCCCTTTGGCTCAACCAAGATAGGCTATAAATTTTCAAAGGACGGTAGACAAAAAGCCTAGGGAGAAACAAAAGGGAACCGAATCCAGGAACTAAAAGACAGCTAAAGCTTACCAAAATACACAGGTTTCAGACGTTACAACAGCAAACTTGCCTTTTCCCTGACCGTGGAGTCTGCCCAGAGCTCACCTCCCGGCTCTGGTCCACCTCGCCCACCTGCTGCACCAGAGCAGGGTTCACATCAGGACCCAGTCACACAAGACCTCTGGGAGGCACCGCAAGTGGGTGAGGTTGCCCTGCAGGTTGCTTATGGCCCCTGAGGGAAGGCGCTGCTTTCCTCATGTTTGCCTCCCCAGCACCAAGCTCGCAGCCTGGCACTTAGCAGACTCTCAGGAACGCCCGCTGGTGAAGGAATGAACGGATGCAAAGATGGGGAAGGAACGGGCGTGGGGTCAATACAGGCCCATTAGGTGCCATCTTAGTCCCCAGGCCCCCAGCCATGGGCCAGCAAGCCAGTGCCTTCCGGGCTAACTCCCCAGGGCAAACCTGCACCACCCTTTGGTGGTAGCTGATCAGGAGTCTGTCAAGGAGGAAGTAATTGCTATTTGTAGAGAGGATCCTCCAAGGTGGGTGAGGTGCCGTGGCCCTGCCTGGGCATTGCCTGCCTAACCCTACCACAAACTCACGACGTCTAGCTTCCCCTTTGAGCCCTGCTTGGTGACCCTTTTATGAATCTCCTGAGGATCCATCACAGCTTTCCCAGCCTTTTCTTGACTTTCAGGTTCTAATCCCTACACCTCTTTTTTCCTCGGCAAACAACCCTCAGCTTCTCAGCCAATACCTCACGAAGCCCGTGAACATGGTGCCACCTTCCCACGCACAAAGCATCAGACCGGGTCTGTGCCTCAGACTGCATTCTCTGTGGCCTCCTGCAGGATCTGATCCTGTCCACACCTCTCCCCATATCTCACATATCTGAGATTCTGGGCCTCTTTGAGGGCTTTCTTCTGAACTCTTCTCCAACCCTTTCTGACGTTCAGGTTTTAGCTGACAGCTTTTGCTCCCATTCTCTCGGTGAATAATACAGAGGCACAAATTTAAAGAGCTTTCATTACCTTTACGTTGATGATTCGGTCAACAGGTGCTTATTAAGCACCGACTCTGTGCTCAATACTTTTCTAGGTGCTTGGGATACATCAGTGAATACCGTCTCTGTTCTCAGGGCACGTAACGTTATCACATATAAATAGCATTTACCTCTGTTGCACTTGTTTCAATTCCCCAGCTTTGTTATTGACATTTCCATAGAGATGTCCCACAGCAGCTGAACAGTATCCTGCCCAAACAATTCATCCTTTCCCACCCCAAGCTGGTCTGTACCCATCCCCGTTCTCCTCAAGAGCCCACCCCACAGAGCCACCCTTCACTCTCCTATCCTTAGTGTTTTATAACATCCATTCTCGTCTCTTCTCTTCAGCCATCATCTGCTTCTAGTGCAACAACATCCTACCTGGCTTCCCTAATGGTGGGATGGCTGCTACCCCCAGCTCTTCTGGCACTCATTCTCGACCCCGCACCATCACCAGCAAGGTCCCCCACAGTCTACAGGATATCGTCACAGAATTACACATGCCTACCGATGCTACACTGGCAACTTCCAACTCTACCCTTTCAACTTAAAGCCCTAAGGTGCACTGACTTACTGGCCCACGGTTGCAGGTCATTGCGACAAGTGGCAGGAATAGGATGAGGGTGCTCAAGCTCCAAGCGGAATACCTGTCTTGAAGGGATTTTCTTCTTCACTAGGATATAGGCAGTGAAGAGTTGGGGGAAATTATTTTGCAAGGAAATAAGCAAATACATTAGGTCAGACCTCTTTTCACAGGGGAATATATTTAAAGAGTTCATCCAAGAGTAGGTAAAAACGAATGTTAAGGGCTTCCCTGGTGGCGCAGTGGTTGGGGGTCTGCCTGCCGATGCAGGGGATGCGGGTTCGTGCCCCGGTCCGGGAAGATCCCACGTGCCGCGGAGCGGCTGGGCCCGTGAGCCATGGCCGCTGAGCCTGCGCGTCCGGAGCCTGTGCTCCACAACGGGAGAGGCCACAGCAGTGAAAGGCCCACGTACCGCAAAAAAAAAAAAAAAAAAAAAAAAAGAATGTTAATAGTTGTAAAGTGCTAGAACAGTGCTTGGCACATAATTAGAGCCATGTTAACTTAAAAAAAATAGATCACATCTCTTAAGTATCCCAGGAGGAAGGGAGACCAGGAAACTTTATTAACTTTATGTGGTTAACGATAATCCCATGGAGCACAGGAGGGTGTTTCTTAATGAATGTGGGACAGTCTCACACATGGGTGTTTTCTTTAAAGGTCTGTTTTCATTTCTTGCTGAGTCTCTTTTTACTTCCCAGTGTCATAAGATCTCCTTTCTGGTTGTAGGAGAAAGAAGTTTATTCAACTTAGAGCTGTGTTACAATTAGCAGAGCCAAAGAAAGGGTCAGGGCAGGGACACCTCCCACCACTTAGCAGCTGAGTGGCATGTGTGTGCCTCTTGGCAGCAAACGCCGCTTCCGCTGTGGACAAGCCTCCCTGAGTTCTGTGGGAATCTGTGTGTGACAGATTCCTAGTACTTGGGAAAATAATCTCTGATTTGTTTGAATAGCATAAAAAGGGTAACTGAAGTCCTAGAAAGGAGTAGCAGCGTTCTAGAAATGATGCTCTCCTTTCCAACCAACCAGGTCCTCCAGGTACCTGAGGGAGAACTCGTCAGGGTCAGGGGTTTGAAAAGCCTGGGAAGGACTAACATTAGGGGGATTGGAGACAGCTCAGCGACCCAGACGAGCAGACGATGTTATACCTAGTCCCACCCTTCTTCAAACAGTGCCTGCGGTTATAAGCTCCTATTTCTGTTGGAATCTACATCCAAACCTCTTGGTCTGGCTCATCAGACTCTCAACCCTAACAATATGCCTGACAATATGGAGCAGAAAGGTCCTGCTGGGTCTAGGTGTACGTCCTCACTGTGCTGCAGACACAGAACTACCACTCCTATGTTCAAGCTGGACGGCAAGATTCTGCGCCCTCCTCCCAGCCACCTGGCACAGCTCGCCCCTTCCTCAGGAACCAGCCCAAACCCCAACCCCGGGATCCTTGTGACACCAGGAGACCCGTGCTGGTCTCTTCTGAGAACCAGCTCCCCACACACACCTGAGACTTGTTCTCTGGTGGTTCAGATTTGTGTGGCTTGTCTCTCCCACTGATTCTGAATGCCCTTAAAGCCTGAAATAACTTCTTCCTTTTTAACAGAAAGGTGAGTTTGAAGTCAAGCAGTCCTGATATGTGAATCCTAGCGATGTGACTTTGGTTAAGCCACCTGGTAATCTTCTGAGTGTGTCGCGTCTGTAAAACGGTTGGACGTTTGGCATAGGATTAAATATATGTGGAAAGTTCCTGCTCGTGCTAAGTTTTCAAAAAACGAGTTCCATCTCCTTTTCCCATCCCTGCAACTTGCTAATAGCTCTTTGCACAAAGCAGGTTCTTCCTGAATGATGTTGGAGCAGTTTGGACCATCGTGTGCCAATTCAATCTGTAGAAGTCGCTGGATGTCTCACCACCTAAGAGGCCTCAAGTTGAGGATGAGAATTACCTTGTTCATCCTTATACTCCCACTGCACATGGTGCTTTGTACCCAGAGGGTGTAAGTTAGCCTGCTGGATCCAGAAATGTAACGCTGCTCAAGTTCATGAAATGCAAGAGCTCACACACTTTGAAGGATCCACAGAAGCGCTAGCGTGCAGATACCTGAGCTACTCCACCTCAGCTCCCAGCCCAGGGTTCCCAAGCAGAAGTGCTCCTCAGCCCCCCTTACCCTAGTCCAGGCTGAGAAGTCCAGTGAGGCGGGCTCCCAGGGATAGTAGGTAGGAGGGGCTCCTCCCAGTACCGGCAGCCGGAGAACTCCGAGCGAGGTTTTGAGGATGCAGTGGCCACCTCAGCCACTGAGGAGAGGATTAACCAGAGGAGAGAAAAGGCCTACGGGATAATGAACACCGCTAGCAGAACGCAGATGCTCAGCCCTCCCTTCACCACGACTCATGCACCTGAATTGAGGAAGGAGGGCTGGACACCTATCAGTGTAGTGTGGGCCACGGAGAGCACCAGTAGAATGGCATGTTCCCGCCCAGAACCCCAAAGAGCCACCACTCTGAAAATGGGGGACTGGCTGCTCCCCTGGCCAGAACATGAGCCTGCCCGGCAAGGCTGCTCTCGTATTTGGGAAACTATTCTCGTTTTCTAGAAGAAAGCTCTGCCTATTACACTTAACATCCTCTGCTGAAGCCAGGATACATGCAAGGAAGCAAGAACCAGAGGCAGCTCAGCTGTTTTACTAAGTCAGTGGAAAAGTAACAGTACAGATTTCAGGTGCAATAAGGGAGACGGGGCCGACTGGGCCCCAGCATCAGAGGCCCCACCCCCATGCTAGACAGCTCCAGTCCAGTCCAGCGTCTGAAGCGTGGTCCACATGTGTGTGCGTATGAGCACATGACCTATCTGGATGCCCGAGAACATCTACTAAGTGTGCTGCCTCCGTGGAGGGCACCGGATTCCATGCCCAGCAGCTGGGCCTGAGAAGAGGCTGAGGGGTCGGGCCCTAGAAGCGGCCGAGCACAGTGGCTAACAGAGCCATGCGGATGTACATGCCATTCTCCGCCTGCCGGAAGTAGGCGGCTCGGGGGTCCGAGTCCACCTCCACACTGCAAGAGAAGGAAGGGTTACCATGTGCCCACGACAGCCTGAACGGACTGAGTGCACTCCCAGAGCCAGACCCCGCCCCCAAGCGTATCCTCAATTTTCACGCCACGTCACCTTATCTCATTGACTCGGGGCATGGGGTGCATCACCACCATCTTCTTCTTGGCCCGGGTCATGATGTGGGGAGTGAGGATGAACTGGCCGAAGCACTGCGAGGCAGAGAGGGGCCCCGTGAGCACGGCCGGGCAGGGGCGGCTGCGAGCCCACGAGCCTGGGTTCCACCCCCCGTCCTCGCACTCAGTTGTCGCAAGCGAGGGACCCAGCTTTCCCGGCTGCCAGTCTGGATGCCCAGCAGCTCCAGCCCTGGCTTCTCCTCAGCCCTCGTGCTCACAGCTTCATACTCCTGGCTAGACCCAAAGCGCTCCTTCTGGATGCGAGTCATGTAGAGCACGTCGGTGTCGGGCAGCGCCTCCTCGATGCTCTCAAATTCCTCCTGGAGGGTGAGGCCCAGCCAGGGTGAGTGTGGTGCCGGCACTGACCGCCCAGCCCAGGTCCCCCACGGGCTCCCAGGGCCTGACCTGCTTGGTGCCGCGGGACGCCACGAAAGCCCGCACGTCGGGGGGCATGCGCAGGCTGGGAGGCGCCACGTAGCGCAGGCTGACGCGATACTGGGTGAGCAGGCAGGCCAGTGAATGCACCGTGCGTCCGTGCTTCAGGTCCCCAACCATTGTGATCTGGGGAGGAAGCCGGTCACCAAGAGGGCCCCCAGACTGAGCACACCCGCACCCCCATTTTAAAGCTCTCGGCCTCAGAACCAGAACGTAGACCTCAGAATGCGCGCAACACGCGCTGAAATGCAGAAACCACCTCCCCACTGTCCCCCTCTCCAGACCATCACCAGGCAGGCCTCCAACCCCTGCCGCCACCCTCACCGTCATGCCGTTGACCGTCCCAAGCTCCTCCCGGATGGTGAAGATGTCCAGCAAGGCCTGGGTGGGATGCTCTCCGACCCCATCCCCGGCATTGATCACTGGCCTCCGGCAGTGCTTGGCTGCCAGCTGTGAACACGGGGACGAGGAAGGAGAATCCTGTCTTCTGCGTCTCAGGGACCCCTACTCCCTGCCGCAGTCCCACTCCTCCTGGGGTCCCCGCACCCATCTGGCCCGACTGAGACCTGCAGTCACAGGAAGTGTGGGCAGGAGGGCCCTCGTGTCCCTGGGTCCAGCCAAATCAATCCTGCCCCGGCACACAGGCCGGCCTCACCTCCACCGCTCCGGGCTGGGGGTGCCGCAGCACCACGACGTCGGCGTAGCAGCTCATGGTCTGCACCGAGTCAGCCAGGGATTCACCCTTCTGGACGGAGGACGTGGCTTCTGAGAAGCTGAGCACGGCGCCCCCCAGCCGGGCCATGGCCGCTGCAAAGGAGCTGCTGGTCCGCGTGCTCACCTCGTAGAACATGGAGGCCATCACCTTCCCCTGGGGGAGGCAGGAGTCATGTGTGCACACACGTGTTCACCTTGGGGAGCGCGTGGGCTGATGCCTGCCTCCCCAACTTACGCAAGAGGGGTGCTAGAACCCTGTCCCCCAAACCTTCCCATGACCTGTTGTAGCCTTGACATTTCCACCATAGTGTCACTCTGAGCTAAAGGTCTGCCTCCAAAAAGCCATTGTTAAGAGTCTGAACGAGACATTCATTCTCTGGGAGAGAAGGAAATACCCTAGACTTCACTCCCACGAATACACCAGCACCAATAACGTGACCAGATCAGCGGGCCTGTGTGCTGGTGCTCAGGGCCCCGCAAGTCAGCTGAATACCGATCGGAGGAGGGCAAGCGTGGGGGCGGCCTAGAGGAGCAGGACCTCCCAGAGTAGGGCTTACCTATGGAGGGTGTGGACTCACACGAGGGGACCTATGGCAGGGGAGGGAGACCCCTCTGACCACCGCACAGCCCTGCGGACACGGGCCTGGATCCCCAGCCCACAGTCCTGACCCTGACCTTGAGGATGTCGAGGCTCCGCTCCTTCTGCACCATCATGCGCAGCGTGTGTGCCACGTTGAACAGGTGAGACATCTAAGAAAGATCCCAAGTCAGCTGGAAAGGCGGTGGCCCCCAGGGGCCCTAGCCCCGACTCTCCAGGTCCTCAAAGCTCTGGGTGTTCCCCTCCTCCCTCCCCCAGGCACCTGATCCTTGGTGAACTGCTGGACAGACAGGATATGTTGGCCCACCAATGAGTGCAGCAGGGGTGAGGTCTGGGGGTGCAGCAGGCCAGGGGTCCCCAGGTTCTGGGGCGACGCCTGTCTAGGTATTGGTGGTGGAGGGTAGCAGGTGCCGTCAAGGGTTCCCATCAGCTCTGCAGAGTGAGGGACGGGGCGGAAGAGGCTGGTCAGAGGGTTCCTCCTACCCAGGCCAGATCAGAGAGGTCCCCAAGGTGAGCGCGTGTTCCGGGGCATCTCTCACCTGGCTCAGCTGCCTTCCGGGAGGTCTTCTCCTTTGGCTCCTCAGCTACAAAGAGGGCAACAGGACAGATGTAAGCCTGTGGCTGAGGTGTGTGAAGAGCCCCCGCTTCCCCAGGACTCCAGACCACAGTGTCTGTGTTAAACCAACTCACACCACAGTAGCTACAGCAGGTTAGGTGAGGGCAGGAAGGACCGGCAGCTCTGGGCACGGACACGTGATTTCCCACAGGGGCTGTTGTGTGTGATCAGTGGTGCCCTCCCGGAACCCTCCCAGTTGGCAAAAGGCTCCTAGGCAGGGAGAACGGCCAGGCTCACACCAACCAACAACCTGGATTTACCCCACGCTCTGCTGCCCCATGGGATCCCAGCTCCCAGGCGGAGGAACACAGCTGCCCACAACAAAAAAGGGCCTGTGAGAAGAAGCTGTGGGATGCCTCCCTCAAGCTGGGCGGGCTGATTTAGGCAAAGGCGGGCACAGCAGGTCAGATGAGGGCAGCAGGAAGGACAAGGTAAGTGGACAGAGGTGAGGTGCTGGGGGGCGCTGGGACAGTTCCTAGGCCACAAAGCCCCCAACCTCAGCCCACCTGGGACACTGCGGGGGAGAGGAGCCCATCTGGACACGTCTCTAAGTCCAGGTGGCCCCACCCTCCACGTCATAGGACCTTCCTCTTACCTGGCAAACCTGGGTCAGAGGCTCGGTGGATTCGGGGCGGCAGGTGGAAGCGGCCATCGGGAAGCGCTGGGATGCCCCGGCGGGGCCTCTCTGGGGTCTGGAGAGACAACACTGGGTACTGACCTGACCCTCCTCAAATTCAATCCCTCAAGAAAAGCCAAACTGCTCCCTGTCCGCTAGGATTCTACCTCCATCATGTCCCCTCAGCCCCGCCTCCCACTGGGCTGCCCTCAACAGGCGCGGGCCCACTGGCCTCTCCAAGACGTCTCTCTGCTTGGGTTAATAATGGGGTGTGTTTCCTGTGGGAAGACTCCTAAACTGAGTTAATTCTATGTTTTGCAGTAGAGGGGGTAGGTGGTGAGGATATTAAGTGTTAAGTGACGAACGTTCCACTGCCCCGAACCACCAATGCTGCCAGCCGGACGCCTGACTGTACCCCCAACCCCGCCCCCCAGCCCGAAGCAGCGCGCATACCGTGTTTAGCTCACTGGCGGCGGGGGCCGAGGGCGTGAGCTGGGGAACAGCCCCCTGTGGCCACTTGCGTACATCCTGTCCGTAGCCCGGCGGCACCAGCACCTGCGGACAGAAGGCAGGGGCGGGCAAGTGAGCCAGACTGGGGTCCTAAAGGGGTGGAAGCCAGCGAGAAGAAAAAAATGCCCTGGGGACCTGCACCACCCGCACCCAGGGCAGTTGGACGGGTAGTGGGACCACAGAGATGTGCTGGGGTGGGAGGAGAATATAGCACGAGCGGGTCACGACCGGCCTGAGCATGGGCCACACACATACCTGCCCGTCAATATAGGCAACCTCTCCTCGCAGGACCACACGGCGGACGGTGCCCTTCACCTTCTGCCCTTCAAAGGGTGTCCAGTGGGCCTTGGAGAAGGGCATGTGGTTGGGGACCGTCCATTCATGCTCCAGATCCACCTGTCAGAGTCACGGGTTACGCCAGGCACGGGCTGCGGCGTGGAACGGCTCCCAGGGCTGGGGAGCCCCCGCCCCCCGGCCTTCAACCCCACACCTCCACATAGGTGTCCTCCTGGGGCGGCAGGTGGAAGATGCGCCGGGGGTTGTGGTGCAGTCGCTGCAGCAGGTCATCCAGGCTGAGCCGGCCCTCGCTCACTGCCGTCAGCAGTAGGGGCAGCATGGTCTCCAACCCCGGGAAGCCGGGGGGTGGCTGGGGCCCACACTTCTCATCCACGGCGTGGGGGGCTGGGAGAAGAGAGCATGACCCTCGGAACCGATCGCCTCCACACACGAGAGGTCACGCACGCCACCAAGATGGTGCCTCACTACCAACCCCGATGCTAATTTTTTCTGGGAATCAGAAGGTAGGGAAACTGGGACTGCTGTCATCTTTGGGGGCCCACCCCTTTCACCCACATTCTCTCATTTACAGTTTACTCATTCGTTCTTTTAGTAAATATTTATCAAGCACCTATGACAGACCAGGAACTGTATTAGAGGCTGGGATCCTACCCAGATCAAGGCCCAATCTTCACGGAACCCAAGGTCCTTGCCCGTGAGGATGGGGCACGAGCCCGCCCGGGCAGAGGGGGTTCGGCCTGGGCCCTCTCACCATGGTCGGAGGCAAAGCAGTCGATGACGGCCATGTTCTCCCATAGGGCTTCCACATCCTGCCGGGAGCCAAGCTCAGGCCGAACCTCCCCCTTCCCGGGCCCCAGACGCTCCAGGTCATCGCGGCTCAGGAACAGATGGTGGGGCGCCACCTCACAGGTCACCGGCAGCCCCCGTGCCTTTGCGGCTTTAATCAGCAGGATCTGGGGGAGAGCAGGGAGACCTCGAGGAGGCCTCCCTCCAGGCCCCACCCTGCAAAGTCCCCGCAGCCCACCTCCCCTCTCGGAAAGTCATGGGGCAGATGTGCTGGGTACAGGCTCCAGGCTCCCCTGCTCGTGCCCTGCCCCTCTCCTGCCCCCAAGGACTACCCTGATCACCTGGAGTTACTGGGAAAGCAACAGGGGCACCTCTGCTGGGCTCTCACCTCTTCCTTCCGCGCCACGTGACAGATGTGTACCGAGCGCTGGGTCAGCTGGGCCACCATGAGGACGGCGGCCACACTCTGACGCTCTGCGTGGGCCACAATGGGGAGGTGGGACGGCCACGTCTCGAAGTGCTGGGGGCAGGAAGAACATTCCGGGACCGTGCAGAGCCCAAGCCCTCACAGAGCACCTGACTCACTGCTGCCAGCCCACTGTGTGGGGCCCTAAGCCAGGAGGTACTGGTTGGCTGCCTCCTCCCACCTGCCCACCCCTACCTCCATCCACTGGGCCACACTGTCCAGCCGCAGCTCGGAGAAGGTCTCGTTGAGGTAGAGCTTCAGCCCTGCAGCAGACCCAGCCACAGCACCCAGGGTCCCTGCGTTTTCCGACGAAGCTCCGAGGAATAAGGCATAGTCACAGCGGGCGCCGGCCTCTGCCAGCTGGAGAGGGTACAGTTGAGATTAGGCCCCTCAGCACCGGTGCCAGCGTGGCACCCATGCATGGTCTGGGCCCCTGGGGAGGGGCAGAGGGAGCAGGGTTCAGGGAGGTGGGGGAGGCTGGTGGGGGCATGGGGGTCACCAGGAAGCAGGAGAACAAGGGCTCACCTTCTGTGCCAGGGCCAGAGCAGGGGCATCGATGATGGGGGGCCGGGTATTAGGCATGGCGCACACCATGGTGATGCCCCCGGCCAGGGCAGCCGCTGTGCCTGAAGCGAAGTCCTCCTTGTGTGTCCCCCCTGGTTCCCGCAGGTGCACGTGGACATCAATCAATCCTGGGAGAACACGGAGGCAGCAGATTAGAGGAAGATTCCGAGACACGCAGGGCATCAAGGAGGTGAACTGGGGTGGCAGGAAAATAAGCAGCGACCGATACAAGTGAGAGGTGGTGAGGTTTGTCAAGGGCATCGTGGATGGAGGAGTAAAAGAGCTTAGGGTGAGGCAGATTCTGGGCCCTCCCCACTCTGTACACTCCAGGGCAGAGTGGGCCCCACGGCCATCCTGTGCTGCACCCAGGGTCCATGCAAGCTTCTACCAGTGTCCAGAAACCAGGTTCTCTCAAGAGATGCACTTACCAGGTAGCCGCACGAGCTTCTGGGAGGTCATGCAGTCAACATGCACCTTCAAAGGAGGGGCTGGCCCAATCTGTCCTAGGGCCTGCAAAGTGGGAACCACGGTCAGCTTTGACTTAAGGGCAGCCTGGGAGGTGCAGAGAGGGATTGGGTTTTCCCATAAACCAGGCTTCGGCCTCTCTATACCCACCTGCTCTCTCTGCAGCCACAAAACTTGATCACTAGCATAGCTGTTTCGTACTGAGATTTCCCAGCCCCAGGGCACGCTCACTTCTCCCTCTTCCCCCACTGACGCTGGCTGCCCCCTTCCCGGCACCCAGGTGTCAGTTACCTCCACAAACAGTTTGGTGCACTTGATATCGATGATGAGGGGCACGGAGAAGTCAGCGGCCAGGCGCCGGGTGCGGTAGCCCTTGGTGACAAAGGAAGAGAGACGCCGGCCCCCGGCCCCGCGCATGGACAGGTTAATCACTAGCTCGAAGTTCTTCTCAGCGAGCTGCTCCAGGATACTTCGCTGTGGTGGACACTCTCCATCCACTGCTTCTTCAAAGTGCCAGTCCACAGCCGTTACCTGTGGCCCAGAGACAAGGTCGGGGCCAACCCGAGCCTGGCAGGGGCCAGGAAGGCCAACCGGAAGGGAGGAGAGGTGGTCCGGGAGCCCATGAGGAGGATGGGGACCAGGCTACCTCTCTTAGCTACAGGCAAAGCATTTTTCTTGACAAGAAAGGCATCTACACTATGGTTACCAAGGACTCTGCGGTATGAGCCCACACTTCACGCAGAAAGATAAAATTCTGGAAGGAAACATGCCAAAATGTTAACAATGGTGGGGAGGTCATGAGGGAATTCTTTTTTTCTCTTTGCTTCTCTGTATGTTCTACTGCTCTACGTGGAATATATAATTTATACAATGACAAGAAAAGCAGGCGAACAGGGAGAGAATTCCTGGGTGCTCTCACACCCTTGGAGAGTGGGCAGCGTGGGGTAGGGCAGGAGCAGCCCATACCTTGACACCGTGCTCTGTATAGAAGTCAGCAGTGCCCAGGCTGGCGTAGAGGCTGTAGCCCAGGCTCTCCAGCAGTCGCACAGTTGGGAGCAGCTCACTTTTGTTCTGAACCAAGAAGGAGGATGAGGCTGTGTTTCTCCCGTCTTCCACTTCAAGGTCAGCCCTGGCCCAGGGAGCCAAGGCCATCTGTCCCCCCATCTTCAGGCACCCCCCGGATTCTGTACCTTATAGCTGCCAATGGTCAGCAAGATGTTCTTCTTGGGGATCTTAAAGCCAGTGCTTAGCATGGCCTTGAGGTAGGCCTCACAGCGGCTCTCCCCGAAGCCAGCCACTTCCCCGGTACTGGTCATCTCCACACCCAGCACCACATCAGCACCCGCCAGGCGGGAGAACGAGAACTGGGGCACCTGAGAGAGCAGGAGGTGAGTGAGGCCCAGGCGTGATAGGCCCATATCCTGCACCAGTGGGGGGGCCTCAATCCCCTCTCTCGGCCTCCTCCAGACAGCGGGGTGAGCCTTCCCTGTGCGGCTCCACGTGAACCCACCAATCATCAGCTGCTTCCCAAACATGCTCGGGCTCCCCTCGGTCTCCACGAGGCTACTCCCTGGCCTCGGAACACCTCCTCAACAAGCTTGGCCAATCTCAAATCTCACATCCTGACCGTCCTCCAAGGCTCATTCCAAATACCACTTCTTTTCTTGAGCCTTCTTGAGGGTCACCACCCTCTCTGGAAGTCGCACCTCCTTTAGCATTTTGTTTTTATCTCTATTATGCAGGTTTATCACACACTGTTCTAGAAACAAGCTGTTTTTGGACCCGACTTCTCTTGCCTCCCATCACTAGAGTGGAAGCTCCTAAGAGACAAAGACCATCTTATTGCCCTGACGGCCCAGGAAGGCCTTGCCCACAGGAGGTGCTTGGTTTATATGCCGACTGACATATAGCTTGTGCAGGAGATGAACTCCCTCCACTATTTGCCTCCCCGCTGACTGATAACCTCGGGCTTCAATCCTCCTTACCTTTACCCCCACGACTCCAGAGCCAGTCATGAGCCCCACAGGCTCCACTTCTTCCCCCATGATGACCCGCGTGGCCAAGGCTACTAGGTCCACACCCAGGGTCTTGGAGACGAAGGGGAAGGAGCGGGAGACACGCACGTTGCATTCAATGACTTTCAGCTGGTCGTCCTGGGCAGAGAGGGACTGGTCGGGCCTTCCACAGGTGGGCTTGTGACACCATCCCAGGGACCTTGGCTCTTCCCCCCACTCATCGTTCTGTGGGTCATCAACCCGGGACAGGGGGCAGGGTGACTATTAGAAACCCTGACAATACTGTGGGCTCGAGCTGTGACCCTGCCCCTCAGGCTTTCCTCCTCCGATGAGGGCTCCCTGGCGCCAGGGCCGGCACAGAACAAGGAGGCACCACGGACCTCTGGTCCCTGCCTTTTGCCCCCTCTTACTACCTTGGCAATGAGCTGCAGATTGAAGGGTCCTGTGACCTGCAGCTCCTGGCCCACGGCGTGCACGATGGCTTTGATCCGCTCCAGGGTTTTGGCAGTGATGTCCTGCGGCGGGGTCACCAGTGTGGCATCACCTGAATGCACACCTGCGTTCTCCACGTGCTCGGAGATGGCGATGGCTGCCACCACACCATCACAGGCCACAGCGTCCACATCAATCTCCTAGTGGGTGGTGGGGGGTGGGCGGCGTGCAGGGCAATGTGATGTAGAGCAAGGGCCATCTTCTTCTCCCGCTCGCCCCCGCAGGAAGCTTCCCTTCCTTTAAGAGCCCTGGCACAACCCGTCCTATCCAGCCCCCTGTGCCTACAAACTTCTGTAGGACCAGAGAGGGGAGTCGCCTCTGAGGCTGGGAGCCTGCCTGCAGAGACCTGTCTGCAGCCTCCCACCTTGGCCTCCTGGATGAACTTGGAGATGACCACGGGGTGCTCCTTGGAGACAGCTGCCGCACTGCTCAGGAAGCGCTCCAGGTCCCCATCGGTGTAAGCCACGTTCATAGCAGCACCACTTAGCACATAGGAGGGGCGCACGACACAGGGGTACCCCACGGTCTGGCAGAACTGGCGGGCAGACTAAGGGCAAAGGGAGCTTAGCTGGGTTGCTCACACTCACCCGTGATGTCATCCAGCCTCCAGACCCCACCAGGCCCCAGCCCACCTCTAGGTCACTGAGCTCCCTCCACTGAGGCTGGCTGATACCAATGGTGTCCAGGAGCCGGGAGAACTTAAAACGGTTCTCAGCCGAGTCGATGGCTTCAGGGGAGGTGCCCAGCACCCGGCACTGCTGCCGATGCAAAGCCATGGCCATGTTGTTGGGCAGCTGCCCGCCCATGGACAGGATCACGCCTTCGGGGTTCTCTAGCTCATAGATGTCCATCACCACCTACGGTGCAGGAGGAGAAACAGGTGGCGGCAGCGGGCAGGGTCAGGGGTCTGAGTCTTCTTGTTCACTGCTCTTCAGCCTTCACCCTCAAACCCCACAAGTTCTAAAGAGTCTTAGGTCCGTCAGCTACTCCTACTTGACTGGCCTCCCAGGTTAACGGGCAGCCTTCACCCGTCTCACCTCAAAAGAGATCTCATCGAAGTAGAGTCGGTCACACATGTCATAGTCGGTGCTGACTGTTTCTGGGTTGTAGTTCACCATGATGGTTTTATACCCCATCTGCGACAGCGAGGGGAATGACATTCAGCAATCAGATGGGAAGAAGAGCACCGAGAGAGTAAAGCCAAAGCAGTACTCCAGAGAGCACCGCCTCAGCTGTCTCTGAAACTGCTGTACAGGACGGCTGCCTTGGGAGGGAAGTCAGACCAGCAATGAAGCTATCGGAAAAGCAGATACAGAGTTCTGGAGAGGAACCACATGTGAGGCACAGGACGGCTTAAGGGGACCCCCCCAACCCAAAGCCCTGTAATAGATGTTAAGGTGCAGCAATGACTAGAAAGCGCCAGGGTTGAGTGTGGGTGGAAGGCAGCTGCCAAAGCTGATTAGAACAGCAGAGAAAACCATAGGAAAGACTAGCTCTTGGACCTTTCGGAGCTGCTGGATGCAGCCCACAGCACACCAGTCAAACTCGACGCTGGAGCCGATACGGTAGACGCCAGAGCCCAGGACCAGGACATGAGGCGTTCGAAAGCTGAGGTCATGGGTGGTGCCCCAGTATGTCAGGTACAAGTAATTTGTCTGGGCTGGCCATTCAGCTGCAACTGTGTCAATCTGCTTCACCGCTGGGCAGATCCCCAGTTCCTGACGCAGCTTGCGAACAGCCAGCTCTGTGCTGAAGAAGAAGGGTCAGAAACGTAGGCCCTGGGAGTGGGGTATGGACCAAGTAGAGGGCGGAGATCCCAGGTAGGGATCAGAGAGGAAAATTCCCAGGGCTGAAGGTCAGGGGCCTCCAAAGCTCCCCACACCCTCCCCTCCGAGGGCCCCTCGCTGGTACAAAGGTTCTCTGCCCGGCACTTCTCAGCCCGAGGCCCTCCCCGCCATCCCTGACCTGAGAACTGCGAGGGCAATCTGCTTGTCTGAGAAGCCGAGGCGCTTGGCCTGCTGCAGCAGGGGTAGGGGCAGAGACTGTCCACGGTGTTGCTCCAGCAGCTGGGTGTGTGCTACGATCCGCTTCATTCGGTGCAAAAACCAGCGGTCGATGCGAGTAAGTTCGTACAGGCGATCCACCGAGTAGCCAGCCCACAGGGCAGCTGCCACCACAAAGATGCGCTTGTCTGTTGGAGTCTCCAGCTCCTAACGGGGAGAGGGCAGACAAGCTAAGCCTCCGCTTCCCCATCTGTAGAAACAAATCTAGTGATACGTCCTCAGAATAATGAAACATGAGAAATGAAGTCACCGAACTCTCAGCAAAGTGAAAACACAGCAAAGGTCCGCCAGTGACTGCTGCTAGTACTACTGGCAGCAAGCTCAGGGGCTGGGGACAGAGAGAAGCAGGGTCCGTCCCGAGGGTACTGCCAGGGGAAGGGGAGCCGCTTACCATGTCACTGACGGGCTTGACTGTGTGATCAAAGCCCACGCAGTTCTCATCCACCATGCGCAGAGCCTTCTGGAAAGCTTCCTCAAAAGAACGCCCAATGCCCATGACCTCACCTGGAGGGATACCATGTGAGCACTGAGGGCCAGAGGGCAGAGGCAGCTGGGGGCGTGCTGCCCAGAATGTCTGTAGTTGTTTTGTTTTTTTTTTTTTGGCCTCAGCTTGTGGCCTGCAGGATCTTAGTTGCCCAACCAGGGATCGAACCCGCACCCCCTGCAGTGGAAGCTTGGAGTCTTAACCCCTGGATGGCCAGGGAAGTCCCCAGAATGTCTGTAGTTTACAGTCAAGTCCCACGGTTGTGGGATTTATGGTGTTTCATTGAGAATCTTACACTTGCACCTCTTCTCCCTACCATTTTCATGTTTTGTGTTTATTAGTGAAATGAAACTAAAATGCCTACAATGGGCATGTGGATACTGGAACATGTTGCACTTGTATCACAGAGGCCCCACCCACCCGTTGGGTTATCCAGTTATTCGGTTTGCTTTATTCATATTGTGATGATACCATTTGGGATCTGGCTTACCCTTTAAAACTTTTTAAAAGTCTGGGAACAGGAAGATGATCCCATCACTCTATAAATCCATCCAGAGCTAATCACATTTACAGCTATCACTTTAGAGTACTTCCTCCTGGACTTTTTTCAAATATGTTTTATACATGATTATAGTACACACATAACTTCTATCCTGCTTTTTCCCTCATGGTAAGCTTGTTCCCACATTCTATGTCACTTTATTACCAGCCGTTTAACTCCTGTATGATTTACCATAATGTAACTGCTCACTTACTGTAAGACATTTAGTTTTGACGTGTTCATCATTCTAAGTGAGGCTGTGATGTTTTCCGTGCTTTAGGTTATCTCCTTAGGATACATTTCCAGAAGTGCATGGGCAATAGGTAAGATAAATCTTCTGGCCCTTGATAAGTATTAGTGGCTTTATAGAAGTCTGCGCTTTACAATACAAAGTATAAATTTAACCAATCTTCTAAGAAGTGTGTGTAATCATTTAAAAGTTTTTGCTAATAAGCAAAAATTATTATCTCATTTTAACTAGATTTATAACTACTAAAAAGAGGGAACTTCCCCCATCCCCCAGCCCTGCTTATTGATTTCCCATTCTATAAAGTTCTGTTCATGTCCTCTGACAATTTACCCTAGGGTCTTCAAATATTCCTTACCAAATGTATTTTTCTGTTTACAATCCTAACATTTGTTTCTTTAAAAAAATTTTTAAAACGTCAAGATGGTACCAGTAATGTTAAGTAAGTGGATGAGTGATTTTGCTCAATTCCTTTGTAATGTGGTTATATTATAAAAGTTTTTATTCTGGGTAAAAGAAAAACCCAATGCACTAATACATGCAGGCCTAGAAAAATCCTGGAATCACACATATCCCCAAATTAATCTCTGTATGACAAGATTACAGGTGATGACTCTTCTTTGGTTAAACTATCTTTTCTAATTTCTCAATGATTCATGTATCTTACTTGTATAATAAAAGTTACAAAAAGTGACCATGGCAGATCACACTCCAAGAACACTCAAATAGATGTAAGATACTTAAATGTCTCATCTAGGAATCAATTTTTGATTGTCCTATTTTCAATCCACTTCTTTTAGCCACACTTTATGGCTTCATTCCCATGTTTATTATAATTTTTACGTTAACAGAAATTCATCTCCAGAAGGAACAACTTGGCAGTCCTGTAAGATTTCTAAACATTCTGAGATCATATCTGAGCTTAGACTTACGTGTTTAAAGGCTACTATTGCTCTTAATGGAAAATCTGGAACACAGCAAAATGCTCTTACCCTTAGCTGGTGGCACTTTGGTACATGCACATGCTTGTTTTAATGGAAATGCTTTGCAGGACAAACCAAGGCAATTTAAAGGGTCAGTATAAGGAAGCATACTAACTCAATCCCAGCACGCTCTCCACTGCTTGGAGGCTGACCATCATGCCCATTCACTATTCATTACTAAGTGTCCCTGTTTTTATGAAAAGGTGTCTGATGTCCTGCTCTGATCTTAGACATTGTATTAAACAACATTTCATTTAGTGCCCATGGCAGGAAGTGCCCAGAGAAGGAGACACGCTCAGCGTGGCTGCCACTGCGCTGACTTGGCCTTAGAAGTGTTCATAGGAAAACAGCAGTCGTCGTTTCCCTGAAGCAATCAGTATTTAAACAAGCGTGGAGAACAAACTGTCACTGTATTAACAGCCTAGTGACGAGGCCATGGGCAAAATGCCATGAAGTGCTGTGCGTGGAGTTTCATGGAACTGGTCTCACCCATGACAGGCAACATACTGTAAACAGAGGAACATAAGCAACTAGCAACTGATCTAGTTTTCAGTTCTTGGCTCCGCCCTTTACTCAGGCACACACTTGTCTTCTGTGGGACCTGCTTACTCATTCGTAACATGAGAGAAATGAGACAGTCCAATGGCTATCACCCCATCCCAAGATTTTTGACATGCCATCTGGGGAGTGGAGGTAGCATGTGTATTCGGACAGATTTCCAGATGTCTTTGATTCCCGCCCCTGAGGAGGACTGCTATCTTAGTTGGAAATATTAGTTCTGAGAAACCGTGTTCCCAAGAAGCTGCTCATATAGGAGCTGAAAGATCATGCCAGGGAACTGACTCTATGACATTCTAGATGCTTGGGACATGTGGGACCCCATGAGGTGATCTGGGGAGGGGGCTCCTGGGGTGTGTCTCTCACCGACACTCTTCATGCAGCTCCCAATCTTTGTGCTGACACGGAGGAACTTGCTGAGGTCCCAGCGAGGAATCTTCACCACACAATAATCCAGACTGGGTTCAAAGGCTGCTGTTCCCCCTGTCACCGAGTTCCTGGGAGCCATCGGGTGAGGGTGCCAGAGGACAGAGCAGGAGATGTAAATGGTGAGCTTCCAGATAGTTCTCTCCATCCCACACATCCAGGCCAACGTCCTTTCCACGTTCCCTGTCCCATACATGTTTTTTTAAGCTCCCCACCACCTTTCCTCCCTGATCTCTCCCCAACCCTTGTACCTGAGTTCAGGTAGAGGGATGCCCAAAGCCAGCTTGGCTGCCACGTACGCCAGTGGATAGCCTGTGGCCTTACTGGCCAGGGCGGAGCTGCGAGAGAGCCTGGCATTCACTTCAATGATGTAATACTGCAAAGAGAGAGAACAGAGAAAGAGTTACCAGATAACTGGCTTAGAAGGCCTGCCTAGGAAAGGTCTCAGAAAGGCAGGAAAATAAAGCAGCATCCTCCGACCCTACCGAAGATAATCCCAGCTTCTACTCCAGGGTCTGTAGGGTTAAAGGGCCTCTTGGCCTAGAGGCCCCAAAATTATGGAAGGCAGTCCAACAGCTACAGTATCAGCCCCACGGCCTAGATTCTCACCTGCTCAGACTCAGGATTCAAGGCATACTGCACGTTGCACTCCCCAACAATTCCAAGGTGCTGAGTCACCTTGATGGCCGTCTGCCGCAGTAGCTGGTACTCCCTGTCATTCAGCGTCTGGCTTGGAGCCACCACTATGGACTCCCCAGTGTGGATGCCCAGTGGATCTAGGTTCTCCATGTTACACACCTGTGAAGGGAGAGTCCCAGAGTGGTCACTGCCAAAGGGAGTCAGGAGAGGCAGAAGGCTGCATCCCAGGGTCCTGTTGCCTCTGGAGACGCACCCATCCTGGGTCTGAGGGACATCGAACTCTCAAAGATATCAGCTGGACCCCGGCTCTTACAAGGGCTCATACTGCCTGATGCTATGCCCCTCCTCCGTCACTCACCGTGACACAGTTGCCATAGGTGTCTCTCACCACCTCATACTCAATCTCCTTCCATCCTTTCAGGGACTTGTCTACCAGCACTTGGCTGGTATGGGCAAAAGCTGGGGCCACGAGAGCAGAGAGCTCCTCTTTGTTAGAGGCAAAGCCAGAGCCCAGGCCCCCCAGGGCAAAGGCTGCGCGCACCAGCACGGGGTACCCCAGTCTCTCGGCAGCTGCCTGGGCCTGCAACGAGCAGAGACGGACAAACGGATCAGGCCTTGACTGCGCGCTGCGCGGAGGGCTCCTGGACCCGGAGAGAATACGACGTCAAGGAAACAACACCTGTCCACCCCAACCATGCCCCGAACCTGCTCAAGAGAGTTTGCTGCCTCACTGGGGGCCACGTGCTCTCCGATCTCGGCCATCCTGGAGGCGAAGGCGCGCCGATCCTCAGTCAGCTCAATGGTCTCCACGGGTGTGCCCAGGACCCGGACCCCATACCGAGCGAGCACCCCAGCCTTGGTCAGCTCCACACCACAGTTCAGAGCTGTTTGGCCCCCAAAAGTCAGTAACACGCCATCTGGGCGCTCATTACGTATCACCTGAGGGAGGAGAGAGGAATAATAGTCATTAAGACCCTGGGGTTAGGGAGTGGATCTAAGAAGTTGGAAAGGGCTTCCCTGGTGGCGCAGTGGTTGAGAGTCCGCCTGCCGATGCAGGGGACGCGGGTTCGTGCCCCGGTGCGGGAAGATCCCAGATGCCGCGGAGCGGCTGGGCCCGTGAGCCATGGCCGCTGAGCCTGCGCGTCCGGAGCCTGTGCTCCGCAACAGGAGAGGCCACAACAGTGAGAGGCCCGCGTACCGCAAAAAAAAAAAAAAGAAAGAAAAAAGAGAAGTTGAAAAAACCCAGAGTGACACAGGATCCCCCTGCCCACGTGGGTCCCCTCCTCAGTCTAGCCTCACCCGAGTCATACCTGGGTTACGTAGTGAGGCGTTATTGGGAGGAAATAGACCTTGTCAGCCAGCCCCTGGGAGGTCTGCACGGTGGCAATGTTGGGGTTGATCAGCAACGTCTGGATGTTCTCCTCCTTCAGGGCCTTGATCGCCTAGGGGGACAAAAAGGGCATATCGGCCTCGAATGCAGAAGCAAGATTTTCAGTCTTAGACCAGTATTTCTCTTCCTCTTCTCCCCTCCCTGGACTCTCAGTCCCTAAAAACCCACTTCTGTTCCTCACCACCTCACCTTTCTGCACATTCCCCAGATCTCCTGGGTCACTTCCTCCCTACAACTAATGCTCATGCCTCAGCCCTGTCTGCTCCTGAGGGCCACACACCCAGAGGGTCAGGGACGCACGTGCTTTACCTGAGAGCCTGAGTAGTCAAACTCTCCAGCTTGGCCAATGGAGAGGCCCCCTGAGCCCAGAATCAGAACCTTTCGTGGTGGTGGAAGCCCAGAGCCTGGGGTGGGAATCCCACGGAGACAGAGGCGCTCAGCCAGCCGCTCTCGAACTATGGAGGCAAAGAAAGTCATAGAGTGTTAGAGCTGAATGAGACCGAGAGGTCATCTAGATTAACCCCTCACTTTACAGAAGAATCAAGAACAAGTCATGCCTCTAACGAGTGGCAGAGGCAGGACCAGAAGAAGCCAGGACTTGTGATTCTGGGTTCCTTTGAATAGAAAAAGCATACATGAATCATCTTGGCCTGACTGCCTTCCAGCCCTCCCGCCTAACCTCCCAAACACCTATCAGTTTCCCGAGACAGGTCCATCTTATGCCTCTCCTGGAGCCCATTCTTAGATCCACAACCCAGTTCTACTCAAGTGCTTACCTGTCTGGCCCCCAGGGTTCCTGGTGGTGGCTTCTTTCACAGTGTCCAGAAATATATCAAAAAGAAGTTCCATATCTGAAGGGCCAGCGTGGTGCTCTGGGTGAAACTGGACACTGTTGAAGAGAGTGGATCACGAAAATTGCCAGCATCATCGGCAGCCTTGGAGGTAGGTAGTGGGAAAGGTGACGGGGGCCACTGCTGCACTTTACTTTTTGATCTTCAAGTCCCAGTGGGCTTCAAAGCCGTACAGATCCAGTCATCATGCCAGAACCACCCAGGCTCACCTGAAGAAGGGCAGGCTCTCATGTACAATGCCTTCGTTGGAGTGATCGTTGGCGTTGGTGAAAAGAGGAAGCCAGCCTGCTGGCAGTGAGTCTGTTTCCACAGCAAACCCATGGTTCTGGGATGTTAGAAAGCAGCGCCCAGAGCCCACCAGCAAGCATGGCTGGTTATGGCCTCGGTTCCCATATCTGGAGATGGAAACGTACTGAGTCACAGGCCCCTTTCACCCTCCCTTCACTACTGTACCAAACCCAGCTCTTGCTGATCTCACGATTCTCAACAACCCGCACTCCTATTTCAACACTAATGAACACCAACTCTACTCCCAGTCCCAAGACTCCCCACACCTCATCATGTCAGAGGTGTGGGCACTTCCTCTCCCCACAAGTCCCACCTCATCTTGTAAGTCTTGGCCCCAATGGCTAAGGCCAACAGCTGGTGTCCCAGGCAGATCCCAAAGACAGGTCGGGGGTTCGGTTCAGATAAGACACGGCTCAGTGTGGATACCACGCTGGGATAGGAGGCGGGGTCGCCAGGGCCATTACTCAGAAAGAGACCCTCATACTCTGGAGTGGGCAGAAAAGATGATGTCAAAACCCGTGGTTCAACTAGAGAGAAACACCACTAGAGCAAAAGCCCTTATCTCCACCTTCTTCCCTGCAGCTCATGTTGACTTTCAGCAACTGGACCGAGGGCCAGACCTTCCACCCATGCTGTTTGTCTGTCACCTTGTACAGACCTAAGCTACTCACCCTGACTGTCTAATGTGTGGTCCCAGGGTACCACAGTGACCTCTGCCCCACGCTGGCACAAGCATCGGATCTGATTATACTTGAGGCCACAGTCCAAAGCAAGGATCCGAGGGGTGCCCCCTGAATTGAATACCCGTGGGACCTGAGGAATAAAGGGCGATGGTTGACAGCTGTGATTAGTAGGTATAATGTGCACACACAACAATCCCTACCTTGGAGGCCTCTTCTGGTTCTCCCTCAAGTGTTCACCCCTCAGTATGGGCAGAATATAACTACTGTGCTTAGTCTGGGATACTCTCCCACTCTACCTCTGTACCTTAATGGAGACCTCCGGCACCAGGGCGCGGGCATTGGGGTCCAAGAACGGCAGGGTTGAAGGCTCCGTCCCATCCTGGACCAGCTTTCCCAGCAGAGACCCTTGCTCTCGCAACTTCTTAGTCAGCTCCCGAGTGTCCACTCCTGCCCAAACAGCAGACTCTGAGAGATCACTCCCCCAACGCAGTCACGCATGACGTCAGACTTCCATTTCAGAGCCTGAGTCACACACTGTGACTGTTCCATGGGCATCAAAAATCCCGGGCTATCCTGCTGGAAGTACCCTACCATGAAGTACTCTTGCCCCCAAATATCACATATGAATTGAACCACCACTCCAGATCTGTTTACAGAAAATAATACCAAGGAACAAAAGAACACGCTAAATGACAATACAGGAATGTAATCAATAAAATGCAGACTGTGGGGTATTCTAAAGGAAAATCAACGGTTTGTGTCAAATAGGTTACAAGGCCCAAAGAGTAAAGATTATCAACCAAGTGCAATGTACAGACCTTGCGCAGACCCAGATTCAAATAAACAAAGTTTTTAAAAAATCAGAAAGTTGGAGAAATTTGAAACATTCCTTGTATATTTGATATTAAGGAATTAACTGTTAATTTTTAAAAGGTTACCGTAATGTTACTGTGATCATGTTTTTACAAGGGTTTTTTTTTCACAGCTATTGAACTCTCTGTGGGTGAAATGATATTATGTCTGAGATTTGCTTCAAAATAATCTGGGAGTTGTAGTAGTGGTGATGAAATAAGTTTAGCCCTGAGTTGATGAAGCTGGGGGTTCATTATCCTATTCTCTCCTTTTGCATGTTTGAAATTTTCCATCTGAGTGAGAGCTCAGTTCCTTCCCCCAGCTCCAGCCCCCAGTCTAAAGCTTTGGAATCAGGTACACTGTATCACAATCTTGGACTCAAGTCCCAAGAGTCCACAGAGTCCTTGATTCTTTCCATCTGGGTATCTGTGCTCCACTCAGACACCCCTGTGCTTGCACCATACCTTGTAGGCCGGGTATGCCACGCTGTTGCAGCCACTCATGCAGGGTACAGGTGGCACTCCAGTGGCTGGGTGTGGGGCAGCACTCTCCTACCACCAGTCCTGCCACGTGGATCCCCGAGGATTCAAACCACTGTCGATGGGAGGAGGAGACTGTGAGGAGCCAAGGGCCACACACCTTCCTGCAGGGCCATGGACCCTGTACTCCAGCCACACTCAATGACCTGTCGTTCCTTTAACATGCCAAGCACCTCATGCTTTTGCCTTTTATCAGCAATGCTGTCCCCCGCATGAAACACTGAACACGTGGGCCTGGGGTGCCTGATTAGTAATTGAAATGACATTTTCCTTTTCCCTTCCTTTTCTTCTATCCCCTTTTCCATGAAGTCACCCCCATTCTCACCCACTGCAGCTTGTGTCTCCTCCTTAGAGCTCACCTAAGTTCACTTTGTTTCTACTTGACTTGCTATTTCCATTGTATTACAAATGTGTCCAGATGTCTTCATCAGCGAACTATGAACTCAAGAGCAAGGTACCTGACACATGATAGTAGTCAGCGTTTACTGAGGGCCCACCTGGTGCCAGGCACTATAACAGATGCTGGGGGAGGAGCACGAGCATAAAAAAAGACAAGGTCCTGTTTTCAGAATGTTAATTTGCTACCTACGGAACCAAAAAATAATAAAGTAACGTAGATAAAACAATATCATAATCACAGGGTGTGATAAAAACATAGTGTAGAATAGGCAGCGGCACAATACCTTACTAAATAAAAACAAAGCTTCAGGGTGCAATACTAGGCATTATACCCCCACCCCACCCCCACCCCCCACTTCGTAAGGGATTATCATTAAAAAAAAAGGTAATGTACGGCTTCCCTGGTGGCGCAGTGGTTAAGAATCCGCCTGCCAATGCAGGGGACAAGGATTCGATCCCTGGTCTGGGAAGATCCCACATGTCGCGGAGCAACTAAGCCCGTGAGCCACAACTACTGAAGCCCGAGCGCCTAGAGCCCGTGCTCCGCAACAAGAGAAGCCACCACAATGAGAAGCCTGTGCACCGCAATGAAGAGTAGCCCCCGCTCGCCGCAACTAGAGAAAGCCTGCATGCAACAACGAAGACCCAACACAGTCGAAAATAAAATAAATTTTTAAAAAAATTAAAAGAAAAAAGGTAATGTAAATTTGCTACTCGATAGATAAGTTTATAATAACTAAGTAGAGAAACAGATTGTTTATCTAGGAGAAAGTGGCATATTTAAACTACATCTGCTTAGTGGTGGAAGGTTTAAAGAAAGATGAATGGGATCTGAAGGCTAGTTTGGCAGAACCCTCCATGGCTAGGTGTCTGCACATGGACAAGTGCATTTATAGCATATGTGCTGCAGAAGCATCCGTGGTGGGCTGGTGGCTCCAGGAGGCCTTACTCACCTTGGCTGTCAGGGCCTCAATTTTGCAAGTGTATAAACTCAACTTTGACATGTATCTAGAGTTGACAAAGCTGAAGACTTAGGTCAATTAACCAAGATAGTGCATTATAAGCTAGAATGCAGTGAATTTATACAGAATGCAGTGAATTTATGTGATGAGGAATGGTTCTTCCAGGAATACCAAGCACTTCTCTTTCTTAGAGTTTCCTTTTCCAAGTGTCAGGGTGACAGGGAAAGCATATTAAGAATTAAAGGCTCAGTAACCCTAGAATTAGGACAAAGTGAGTTTTGAGGAATACTGCACCGGAGGCTATGGCTGCTCTAAAATTAACTTGTGTTGATTTTTTTTTTTTTTTATTACTTGAACTCTCAGAGGGCAACTTAGTTTCCAAATTCCAGACGAGGAGGAATAGGAGAAACCTCACTGAGAAGGAAACTGAGTTTCTTATCTACATACTGTAAGAACTCTACTGAAAAGTGGTAAAGAATGAGGCAAGGTAAGGAAAGCAGGTTTAGATGACAATCAACTTCATTGGTCTGGTAGGTGAACTGTGACCCACCATCACTGAGAAGGGTGTGACCCTAGTTTCCAGTCTCTTTCCCATTAATTTACGCACTCTTAAAGCACTGCTCCCATCACATCACTCTGCTGCTAAAAAATTTTCACTGGTTCCTTACTAGAGCCCAGACTCTTCGCCTTCGCCTCCAGCACTCTGTGCTTCTCAAGGTGTTACCTAACAAACCCTGCAGAGTGCTTGTCTATCACTTTAGTGTGTACCTGCTTTCTCCAGAATGCCTAGCGGAATGTCAGTGTCTTCACTAACAGTTAACAATTACTGATTTGAAAAGGAATGTAGAGAAAGCATTGGATGTGGCTACCTTGCTGAGTCCGAACTCATCCACTTCATCTGGGGGAATGCCGTAGTTACCAATCAGAGGATATGTCAGCACTAAGATCTGTGCTTTGTAGGAAGGGTCAGTGAGGGCCTCGGGGTAGCCGACCATACCGGTTTGAAACACTGCAAGAAAGAGGCAGAGCTGGGGCTTAGGCAGGGCACTCTTCGGAGCACTGCCCCGAGCGAGGATAATGCCCCAGTGCAGGCTGCCCTGACCGTCAGGGATAAAAGGGGCCGGGCTGGGGAATGGCGGGGGAGGGGGTGTGCAGGCGGGAAAATGGCGGGGTCTGGGCAGGGCAGGCTGGGCAGAGAGGGGCAGCAGAGAGTGGGATGAGGTCGGCAGCCAGCCCGGACTTGCTTACCCACTTCCCCGGCAGTCGACACAGCGGCCCCAAAGGGCTGGCCCCGCAGGACCGACCCGTCCTCCAACACCAGGGCCGCCATGGGAGCGGAGCTCAGAAGCCGGGGTGATTACAGAGAAGCGGGAAACGCAGCAAGCCCCAGCGGATGCTAGAACCACGTGAGGACGGCGCGCCCGGATTCGGTCCACGTGGCTAGCCGCGCCGGTGTCTGGATCAAGGGCGGCGTGGACCGCGCAGGAGCCCAAGCGCTCTAGGCGGCGGCAAACTGCGGCGGCGCGGGCAGCTGGCGGCGTGAGGGGCGGGGCTAGGAACGTGAGGGGCGGGGCCAGGGCAGCGAAAGGGTTGGGTCACCTCCTCTACTCTACCCTGCGCGAAGCGATGGGATACCTGAGAAAGCCCGCTCTCCCAAAGCATCCTTTACCACGCCAACCAAGAGACGAAAAAGAAAAAAAGAAAAACTGTTTATTATGGTCAACAGCACAAATGGGAACCGGTACTAGTCCACTCCTGGACTGGGTCTACAACACCCAGGGTTGTGCAAATTTCCACCCTCCTTCCGACGGCGGCCTCTGCCTTGGGAGGGAGGATCCGCTGACCAATGATGTCTAGGAAGCAAATCTCCCTGGCTGGACTATGATGGGGATGATCTTTAGTCAGTAGGAAGACCTATGTGGTTCATGAAGCCTTGGCTTTTCGACGTTGAGTCCCCCAAAGGAGGGTGGAGATGGATAATGTGGTGGATCCCAGAATACCAAAGAACATGAGCAGTGAGAAGGAGCCCTGTGAATAACAGACCAAAAAAACTTCACACAGGGTTACACCAAGGGCTTACAACCTAACACCCAGTTCTTTCCTAGCATACCTGTCCCCTCACCCAGGGCAATTCTCTTATAGTTTCCTTCTCTAGGTGATTTGCATCAGCTCCTGGTCTTATGGCTCTTCTTTCAGAGAGGTACTTACTCTATGCATTTCTCTTATCCCTAATTAGAAGACCTAATTCCTCACCTGGCGCATACACTTGTAGCCATGGAAGCCTTCAGCACAAACACACTGCAAGCGACCTGGACCATCAGGTGCACAAGATCCATTCTCAGGACACATTTCTGGGAGCCAGAGAAAAACAGAGAACATCACTGGATTTCATTAGGTATGTTTCCCAAATATCTCCTTCAACTTAGATTCTCTCAACTGTTTCTAGGTCAAAGGTAGCGAGGAAAGATTACAGATAATCAGAACATTGTCATCATCATCATAAAATTATTTTAAAAATATTAACAAAAGGTTAAGACCTTTTCTCTCCGAGGGGTTAAAGCTTCAGAAACCCAAACAAAAGGCACTTAAGCAACTTTACTGTCTTTCTGATCTAAATCGGAGAATACAAGAGAGGAAGGGCAGTTTCTGGAGGGGTGGAGGTGAGACAACATACCTGGGTCCCCAGTGCTGTTGCAAAGGTTCCTTTGTTCTTGGCAGGTTTGGTTGTTTATATAAGAAGTGATAGTTTTCCAAGCATTAATACCTCCAGGACAGTTGACATCTTGTGGCAGTATCCTGAACACAACACAGGCAGTCATAATATGCAGCCTGAAGTTGCTGAGTTCACAGCACTGCCTCTCTTTGGTTCTCTCCCACACCCCACACCTCTTACTCACAGAGTCTGGAGCTGGGTAAAGCCACGGAAGGTGTTGGCCAAGTCACCCTGGAGGGAGTTTGCCTGCAGGTCTCTGCAAAGCACACACTGTTAGCACTGTGCTCTAGGAAAGCACCTTACTTCCATTCACACATGAATGTGTGTGACTGGTAATCCAGTGTGTTTCTGGACTGGTAATCCAGTTCTCATTCTGAGTTGTCCAAATGTAGACAATATTTAAACATCCTTTTAGGAGTCCATCCTCAAAGACTTTCCCATCAACCCTTTGCCATAATCACCTTTTGGGAAGGATAATTAACGACTTACATGATGATAGCAGTACGCGCCTGAGGAAAGTATGGACCGGGGTCCTTCAGAGAGCAGTTCTGGAGATCCAGCCTGAGGAAATAGGTAATCAGCAAAACTGTGTGTCTCTCCCCTTCATCCAAGGTAAGCTAATACAACCCGCTTATCAGCTAATATTAATTGAACACAGCTGTGTCGGGGCCACAACCTAGGTACTCTGGTAGATGTTTTAATCCTGCATTGTCCAATTAAGTCACCACTAGCAACATGCAGCTACTTAATTTAAATTTAAAAAATTCAGTCTTTCATTTGCACTAGCCACATTTCAAGTGTTCAGTAACCACTAAGGTGGTTAGTGGCTACTGTATTGGAAGGTACCGATACAGAACATTTTCATTGTGGCAGAAAGTTCCACCGGACAGTACCGTTCTTATCAGTATATCTATGCATCTGTGCATATATTGAAAGAAATTTGTTTCTTGTCAGGATTAGTGAAACTCACTCACATTGTAATATTATGATTCTCAGATCCACAAAAGGCCATCATATGGGAAAAAAATTCAAGTCACATAAATGAAAGTTTTTTCCAAGTGCATTTCCTACCACAGATTGGATGGATGTAAACTACTGGATATTAAGGTCCATGCCACACTATTTTTTATTCAGTATCTATTGCTGTCTGTTCCTTTATTCTACAAATATTTACTGAGTGCCTACTAACTGCAAAATTTCGGAGAATTAAAAATAACATTCAGTATCTTAGCTTGCAAGTGGCTTACAATGTAGTAGGGGAACAAGACCATCACCAAAAATAAAAACAACATTAAATTAAAATATGAACAGTATATAAAATTAATTTGAGTGGTACAGACACTAAGAATTAGAGGAAATAAAAAATAAAAAGAAATTACTCTGGTTTTTAGTAGTAGGGAACATTCACAAAAGATGTTGGAATTAAAGGACAGATATGTTTTAATTTGGTGGAGGAAGGCAATTTTAGGCAAAGAGAGAGGTTTGAACAAAGAAAGAAAGGCGGAATGCTTTTGGAGGTAGGAGAGTCTGGCTGCTGCCAGACCCTCATGAAGGGTTTGGGTGGACAAATAATTGAAAGTAATGCTGAAAAGGTGGGTTGGGCCAGTCTATGGTAGTTTCTGGTTTGAACTTTATCCTAGGACAACAGACAATTATAAGTCTAATTTTAAAGCCAGAGAGTAATAAGGGAAAAAAATTGGTTTTCATAAAGTTTAATATAAAGAAGTATTTAGGCAGATGAGGGAAAGAGAAGAATGGAAGCAAGACATGAGACATTTTGAGTCTGAAGTGAGGGTGCTCTGAAAGAGGAAATGTTTAACAGGAACCTAGAGGTACCCACATGTATCTGGAGCTTGGAGAGAGGTCAAAGGAAACTAAAAGAGATCTAGTTTTGGGAGACACCTGCATAATGGTTGAAGCCATAAGAGGTGGATTCTCAAGAGTGTAAGAGGAAAACAATGCAGAGACTAATCTGCATAAGGGGACAAGAAGAGAAATTTGCATCAAAGACAAACATGAATTAATGAGAAGGGGAAGAAAACCATATTCCATAGTGTCCTTCAGGCCAAAGGAGTCATTTCATGCAGACACACAGTAAATAAGCCAAAGAGTTGACAATAAACAAAAGAAACAAGCTTAAAAAAATGCTAAAAATTATGACTTTTATGCATTTCAACCAGGCAGAACCACAGGGTTGTTTACTTAGCCAAAAATGCTATAACAGATTAAAAAGTCTGAGACTCATGGTTTAGATGCCTCCAAAACAGGCACGAATATTTATCTCAAAAGCCAATCAGGCAAGCCTTGAAGAATTTGGTTTGGGAACTCTTTTCCAGTATCCAGGGATGTCTTCTCCTCCCTCACCCCAGGATGGTGCCCTTCCTATTCAGGCAGCAGCGGGCGTGCAGCATTAGGTCTGATGTCTGCTTACAATAAAGAGCCACTTCTGACAAATTTTGCACACTCCCTGGACACTGGATGCATATCTGCAGAAGAAAGAAAACTGTTAGGACTCCAGAAAGAAAAGCCAAGAAACAAACAAGGATCAAAAGTTAACTGCCAGTACACTCTCCAGAAATCCTCTAACACAGGGCATGGACGTGTCCTACCTTTATGTCAGGTTTACTAGAAGACGCATTTCTTTCCCTTGGAACCAGGCGCCAAAACAGCGCACCAGAGAATTTCTGTACCAGATCTTGTCCAGGGAAGGACCTCATCTTTGAGAATCACTATTCGGACATACATATTATGCCCTCTCCAATGACTTCTCAATCTGCCAGCCCCGATTTGGCGGGTGTAAAAGGACTGCAGGTACACAAAGAACTCATCAAGCATTACAGAAAGTACAGTCCTGCCAACGCACGATATACGGCATTCGTACGCTGTTAAGCTTGCAGAATGGCCAGAGGTCTCGTTTGTAGAAAGAACGACTTAAAGTTATTCAACGATTTTAAGGTGCAAGGAGGTCAAATTTAGAAGGTCTTTGGACGTCGGCAAGGAGAAGGCGCTGCGAGACAGCGGCCTGAGTACTCGGAGTGGGAGCTGTATGGGCTACGTCTAGGGAGGCCCCAGGGACGAAATCGGGGCTGCGCGGAAGCAGAGGAGTGGGGAGAGCCGAGGGCCGGCAAGCAACTCTGTTTCAACCCAACCTTTAATTTGCTTCAGTACCTCGGGTAGCGCCAAAGCCCTTTCCACGCTCAGAACGAGGAGTAGGGCTGCAGCCCAGGGCACCACGGTCAAAGGACTGTCGAGCCCGCGAAGGGCCATTTTCCGCTCCCTCTGTCCTTCTTGGCTGATCGCGAGACTTGCGCGTGTGGCCCCGCCTCCCACCGTGTCACGCCCTCGCCGGGGCGTGGCCTAGTCTGCCAGGCTAGTCCGTTGGGCCCGTCGGTCCGGGGAGGGCTAGGGGACGCTGGTAGTCGCGGAGGTCAGCGCTCTTCTCTATGTGCCCCAGTCCTCGTTCGCGGGGAACTGACCACCCCCTTCTCCTTTTCCCCCTTAAGCGAAGGCCTCCCCGTCACTGCTCCCTCAGCCCCGTGTTCCTTGCGCTTGGAGCCGGAGTCGCGTATCCGTAGCGGCTGGGGGTTAATCCATTTGCCCTCAGTAAACATGGCGGCGCGGCGACGTGGGCGGGCAGGGGGCGGGACCCCGCTGTCACCCGGTTTGGCGCTGCGGGGCCGGCTCTCAGGCGGCTGCCGGACCCACGTGTGGAGACCCGGCAGGTGGGCCGGACTGGGGCGGGCCGACAGGGGGTGGGCCGGAGCACAGAGGCTCGGGAGAGTGGCGTCAGGGTGGGAAGGGACGAGCAGGGGAGGGGAGGGGAGGAGCGGAGAGGTGAAGGGCGGAATGGGCCGGCCCCTAGAGTGGGGGCCCGGGAAGATCGGAGGTGCCGGCGACGAGGTGGTAGTAGTCCTGCCGCCTCGCGTGTGGAGGGAAGGAGAGAAGCCAGGAAATAAAGAGGGTAAGGGTGATGGAGGAGCGAAGGGCGAAGGGCAAACCCTGTCGGGAAGGGACGAGCCGGAGCACCCTGTCTCCTTCAGCTCAGTCCTGAAACCACGTGGCGTCCTGTGTTCTGGCGAGGAGGTAGGGGCGGGATAGATGCTTCCCTAACTCCTCATTTCTTTGCCTTCCCAGAAAAAGGGAGCGATTCAGATTTCGGGAAGAACCACGGGACCGTCTTAGCCTTGGCTGGGCCACGGAGGTAAGGGAAAGACGAGCGCTGTCCCGTGGTGGCCCGGCGCCCTGACCGAAGGGCGCCAAGCGAGCCCCGTGCCGGGAGGGACTGAGTGTTGGCTTTGGTTAGGGTTAGAAGAAGCTCATCAAAGCTAACCAAAGCTCGTCTTCAGTAGCCTGGCTTCCCTTCCACCTACCCCCAGGTGTCTGGAATCTCCTGAAAGGATTTACCTTCAGAGGGCTGGCACATTTTCTAAGGCATTAGTAGTTACTAGCATTTTAATGAGAGCCCCTAAAGCCTTTCAGAGCTTGAGGAATTCCAGGCACAAAGACAGATTTTTTTTTTTTAGTAATTTCCTTGGGAGCTATGCAATTTTTTAAAATTAATTTATTTTATTTTATTTACTTTTGGCTGCATTGGGTATTTGTTGCTGCGCGCAGGCTTTCTCTAGTGGCGGAGAGCAGGGGCCTCTCATTGCAGTGGCTTCTCTTATTGCGGAGCACGGGCTGTAGGCACACGGGCTTCAGTAGTTGTGGCGCGTGGGCTCGGTAGTTGTGGCTCGTGGGCTCTAGAGCACAGGCTCAGTAGTTGTGGTGCACGGGCTTCGTGGCTCCGTGGCACGTGGGATCTTATTGGCCTAGGGCTCGAACCCGCATCCCCTCATTGGCAGGCGGATTCTTAACCACTGCGCCGCCAGGGAAGTCCACAAAGATGGATTTTGAAGGCATCTTTTTGGGAAGGTTTATCCTTCAGTGGCACCTTTGCCTTTTGCAGGAGTCAAAGCAATTCACTTTGTGACCAAAGTGAGAGTGGAGTTAGGGTGGTGAAGGATGATTCTTTTTCTTGTCTGTGTGTATCTTGGACTTTTTAAAAGAGTCCCACAGCCCGCTGTTTGTGCCCTGTGTGTTAGAGTTTTAGTGAAACAAGTTATCTCTTACTTTTGGCTCCCCTCTTATGCAAATCCATGGGGTTTAGATCAGTGTACGGTTGTTGCTGTGTTGCTGTTGTGGTTGTTTGGCCACGCCACACGGCATGTGGGATCTTAGTTCCCCGACCTGGGATCCAACCCATGCCCCCTGCAGTGGAAGCACAGAGTCTTACCACTGGACCACCAGGGAAGTCCCCACTGTAGCAGTTTCAGAAGGCCACTATCCTGTTCTTAGAATCATGTCTAATGAAGCCTTTGTTTCTGGGTCAGGTTTTTCCTGTCTTGCCTGGCTCTCTCTTCAGCCATTCAAGAGAGTTCTCTGTATCTCATGCAAGTAGAATCCACAGGAACCCTGCCAGCTTACCCCAGCAGTAGAGGGTCTCCATTTCTGTACATCTGTTTTCCTGTCTATACTTGGACCTTTTTCCTTTCTCCAACCACCTGCCTAGCCGTATCATTAACGCTTTACCTCTACACAGTGTTATGTGCACACAGCAGGCATCTTTTCTCCCCTTAGTCTCTGGTAGTTCCCGTCACCACTTTCACAGTAATAAAAACTTGCCAAAGAGGAGTGAGAAAACTCAAGGTGTTGCAATGCACAAGGGCCCAGGGCCTCTTTAGGTTCAACCCGACTGGCCTGTTGGGAACATTGTTCTGGGGACTAACATTTGTGACTCAGTAGAACATGTGATTCAAGAGTTGCCAACTCTGATTTCCTCTCCATTGGCTCCAGGAGGTTCAGAGTGCAGGACTGGTTTGCATGAGGTCATATCTCGCCAGCCAGGCAACATCTGTCCAAGAACGCAGTGTAGGAGAGCCGAAGACAGCTAGGCTGATCTTTCTCCTAGTGGACAAGGACAAAAGACATAGTTTATATTCATCTCTCTCTAGATTAGTTGAAATTTAATCTTTGCTTCAGGAGTGACTGACAGCAATTAACACTCTGCTCCAGCCCTTGTTCTGGGAGCAGTGAAGGAGGGGCTCCTGGTGAATTAGCTGTCATACCTACTGACAGCATTGTTTTTTCTCCCTTGTTTTATATCATGCTGTATAACCCTAGGGAACTAGAGAGTGTCATATAAAGTACAGAACCTGAGACATGGTGTTTTGAAAGTGGTAGGTATGGTTACTTATTTATTATTGTTAACGTTTATAAAGTACATAACACACTGCTGGATTATATGACAGGTGTTCAAAAAATGTTAACTAACATCGTATTAGGTTATCTAAATTCATGGGCCTCAGTGTGTTTGTTGGTAAATGAGGGGGTTGCAATAGTGATCTCTTAAGATTCCTTTAAGTTTTGACATGCTGTGATTTGGTCCTTGTTCTGAGGATAATGTAGGTATATTCTTTGAGGATTAGTATTTCTTGTGCAGGAGTTAGAAAAGCAACTTTCCCATCTCTCAGCAACTCTTTTCTAGTTCCCCCTTGCACACAGTGCCAAGTATGACTTACAGTGAAAGCCTAATCCATCTAAGAATGCTATTGAATGTGAGCTCCCTGCTCCCCATTCTGGAGCCTCTAGGGCCGAGCTGGAGTTTGGGGGCTGTAGGGTGATAGGGCCATTTGGTCCACAGCGATTGGTTCCCTGAAGGGTCCAGAACAAATAGCTGCTGAGCTTCCCTCTACTCCCAGTTCCTCACCTCACCTCAGCCACTTACAGACCAGATCCTCAGCCTCTGCCCAGCTGCAGACACACAGCTTCTCCAGGCAGCTTTGATTCAGAGCAGGGATTGCTTCTTGAGGTGGGTGTCTGCGCCCGAGGGAAGGACCACGTTCCCTGACTTTCTCTTGCCCGCAGCTCCCTGGCTGCTTTGCTTGTTTCCAAAGTGCCCCTGTAATTGTAACTGTGAAACCCTGGCTCCAGCATGTTGCCGTCTCACTTTTGTTGTTGTTGTTGTTGTTGTTGTTTTGTTTTGCGGTACGTGGGCCTCTCACTGCCGCCGCCCCTCCCGCTGTGGAGCACAGGCTCCGGATGCGCAGGCCTAGCGGCCATGGCTCACGGGCCCAGCCGCTCCGCGGCACGTGGGATCCTCCCGGACCGGGGCACGAACCCGTGTCCCCTGCATCGGCAGGCGGACTCTCAACCACTGCGCCACCAGGGAGGCCCCTGTCTCACTTTTGAAAGGCACCACTCTTCCTGGATCTCCTACTGACTGTGGTGTCATAGGTGGAGGAGCTGAGAGGTGGGTGGCCGGCCTTATTAAGTAGTGTTGGGAGAACAGAGTGGTTGGCCTGGGGTTGCCTGAAATGGAATTTGGCGCTGCCGTGGAGGTGGCCTCCCCGGTGATCAGTGTTGAGAAGGGCTGCTGTTCGGACGGTGACACTGAGGGTCACGGGGGTGCAGGTACTGAGGCTGGGAGAGTGGAGGAGGCCATGCTGTCATTCGTCTCTGTTTCTTCCTCCCGGCTGGCTTGTGGCGCCAGGCTGGGCTCTGCTGGCTTAGTACATTGTAATGACTGGGTCTGTGCCTGCAGGTGGGGGCAGGGAATTCTGAGAAGAACCATGGGCTAGAGTTGATTTTTCTTTCACTGCTAGGGTGGAGACCTAAGAAGGTTCTTAAGTTTCACAGCTGTGCACACCCAAAAAGGACTTGGCCAAGTAGTTGTCTCCTGGCCATCTCAGTCTGCTGCTTCCTCCCTCCCCTCTCTGCCCTACCAAACCCATATCAGTATCTCCACACCTTCAAGGGCTGCCACAGAGCTGGCTGGCCCAAATCTGATGGGTGTGGGATGCACAGGCCCAAGGGTGGGTGGCCATGAAGGCAGGGTAGGCCTGACTAAGAGCCGCTTTCTTTGCAGCTCACCTGGACAATGTCACTTGGTGGTGGAGGAGGACGGTGAGACGGTGGCTGGGAGTCAGATTGTAGCCACTTGCCTGCCACTGCCCAGCCAAGGGGCAGCCCAGAGCCCAGGAGCAGCAAGTGGCTGCAGGTCACAGACACAGAGAGGGTATGCGTGTGGCGGTGAGCACCTCCGCTCCCCTCCCCCCAGCCTCAGACACCAACATGGTCACATCCACCTTCTCCCTGGTGGACTATGTGGTCTTTGTCCTGCTGCTGGTCCTCTCCCTTGCCATTGGGCTCTACCATGCCTATCGTGGCTGGGGGCGACATACCATCGGCCAGTTGCTGTTGGCGGACCGCAAAATGGGCTGCTTTCCTGTGGCGCTGTCCTTGCTGGCCACCTTCCAGTCAGCCGTGGCCATCCTGGGTGTGCCGTCCGAGATCTACCGATTTGGGACACAGTATTGGTTCCTGGGCTGCTCCTATTTCCTGGGGCTGCTGATCCCAGCACATGTCTTCATCCCAATCTTCTACCGCCTGCATCTCACCAGTGCCTACGAGGTAGGTAGGGAGGAGCACATAGGACCCCCAGAGTCAGGGGTGGAGAGGAGGAACAGGGCACCTAGGGATCTGGGCCCCTGGATCTCCTTTGCCTGATGAGAGTGACAGGGAATACATTGTGTGTTTATAAGTTCTCTCTGGTTGAAGTTGGGCGGGGTGGGAGTTGGGGGAGAAGAAGGGTGCTGTGCTGAGTGGGGCCCAGAGTGGATACGAGTTGGATATTTCCTCTGCTCCTAGGTTTCTTGAGGGAAGTTTTGTGTGAATTGTTGGGGGTGGAGTGGAGAGAAAAACCTTTTTATAAAAAAAAAAATCTACTCCTACCTAGTACCTGGAGCTCCGGTTCAATAAAGCTGTGCGGGTTTGTGGGACCGTGACCTTCATCTTCCAGATGGTAAGTGGAATGAGGATAGAAATTGAGCCTGATGCATGGTAGGGGGAACTGGACTTAGGCTTGCTGAGGCAGCTGGAGCCTTCCTTGCTCTCAGACTAGCAAGATTGAAATTCCTGCTAGCCCCCAGAGGCATCCTGCTTCCCATTCCTTCCAGTTCTGGCGCAGATACTATGGTGGCAGCAAGCCAAACTTTGGAAGAAGGGAGAGGGGGGTGAGCCTAGGTGAAGGGAGGCCATTGGGATATTGGAGCTGAGGTCCATCTTTCCTCCTCTCTCTGCCCACCCTCATCTCCTCTTCCCCTCACATTCTCTTTTCCATACCCGACAGGTAATCTACATGGGGGTTGTCCTCTATGCACCATCACTGGCCCTCAATGCAGGTGAGGAGTCACAGCCCCTGACTCCCAGCCACAGCAGGCTGGGAAGAACCTTTGGGAGGGGCAGGTAGAGGAGAGTGTGCGGAAAAGAATCCAACCTTGACCAGGGTATTATTTCACTGCCTGGGCCCTTGGCTGGTCTCTACTAGAGGTGGAAAGCTAATCAAACATTACCAGGCCCCATCTGAATTGGTTAATCAACACCTTTTGGTGGAGCTTTGCAAACTTTTTTTTTCCGTTGTGGTAAATGATTTATAGCATCCTTAATGACTAAATGCTTCATATCTTACCAAGGCTTCTCTGGCTTCTCTGCTGGGAAACCCTCCTCGGGAGACAGGAATGTGACTTTTATCTGTTTACAGTGACTGGCTTTGATCTCTGGCTGTCAGTGCTGACCCTAGGCATTGTCTGTACCGTCTACACTGCTCTGGTAAGCGCAGTTAGTCTTAGGGGAGGGAGAAGAGGTGAAATTGGGAGGGAGATGGGAGGAAAGGGAAAAGATGGCATAAGATCAATAGGTGGGTGGTAGATGAGATAAGAATATAGGTGAGGAGAGGGCATGACCTTCTAGGGTGCTGTGAAATGGGATGTAGGAGATGGGATGGGCTTATGGTGGGGGGTGGGTGATGAAGGTGGGGGTGGGCTGGGAGTGACGTCGGCAGAATCTCAGCAGCTATACACCGCTGGCGGCTGTCTGGTGCCCTCGCTGGTGGTGTGGCTTCGTAGACAGCTGTGGCAGGTGTGCTGTCTTTTCCCTGCAGGGTGGACTGAAGGCAGTCATCTGGACAGATGTGTTCCAGACCCTGGTGATGTTCCTAGGGCAGCTGGTGGTTATCATTGTGGGGTCGGCCAAGGTGGGCGGTTTGGGGCACGTGTGGGATGTGGCTTCCCAGCATGGCCTTATCTCTGGAATCGAGTAAGTACACCCCTTCCCCGGCTGGGGTCTATAGTGCCTGACAGCTGAGCCCATCTAGAGCCTGCGCTTAGGGCTGTAGTAAGCAGAGGGCAAGCTGTGGAAGTTGAAGTGCAGCACTGAGGCCAGTGGGAGGCTGGCACTGTGGAGATGGGTGAGCACAGCGTTCTGGCCGGTGGTTGAGTGTCAGGATGTTTTTAGCACCTGGGATGAGGCTATGGTTGGAGGGATGGAGCCACCCCCTCCCCACCCAACCTGCTGCCCTGTCTTGAGTCCAGCTTCGCCCTGGCAGCCATCTCTCTGCCCTGCCCCCTGTTGTAGGAGGGCGGGGAAGGCTGAGTCTCTGGGGCAACAGTGACATGTTGGTGTCTCTGGCAGGCTGGATCCGGACCCTTTTGTGCGGCACACTTTCTGGACGTTGGCCTTCGGGGGTGTCTTCATGATGCTCTCCTTGTATGGAGTGAACCAGGCTCAGGTGCAGCGCTACCTCAGTTCCCGCACGGAGAAGGCTGCAGTGCTGTGAGTGCAGGGCCAGGAAGACCGGGGAGCACAGGCTGGGGGAAGTGTGGGCCCCGGCTCCACTGAGGCAGGTGGGATGGGACAGGATGCTGGAGCGCATGCGCACCCATTGGGCAGGACGTGGAGTTGCTTTCTGGGGCTTGGGGACGTGCCTGCTAGCACCGTCTCCCTGCTTGGCACTGGCCTCTTTTGCAGCTCCTGCTACGCCGTCTTCCCTTGCCAGCAGGTGGTCCTCTGCATGGGCTGCCTCATTGGCCTGGTCATGTTCGCCTACTACCAGGAGTATCCCATGAGCACCCAGCAGACTCAAGCAGCCCCTGACCAGGTGAGAAGGCCTCCCTGACGCCCCTCCTGGACCCCCCCAAGGGGAGTGTCTGGGTGGCTGCAGGAGGGACTCCCACCCTGGGTGGGAAATGGATGGAAGGTCCTTCTTGTTCTGGAAATCTGCAATCCAGCATGTGAGGATCCCAGCCCCCAGCTAATCACAGTGCCCACCCTACTGAGGCGGGGACCTACCTTCACTGACTCACCGCTCTGCACCACCTGCTCTGTGGGGAGCCTCCCGACAGCCTCATTTTACAGAGGAGAGAAGGACGCACAGCGGG
Organism: Grampus griseus; assembly: GCF_964374135.1. NCBI lineage: Eukaryota > Metazoa > Chordata > Mammalia > Artiodactyla > Delphinidae > Grampus > Grampus griseus. The sequence goes on along the minus strand of NC_139009.1, from coordinate 20,717,158 downwards.
GCGGCCAGCATGCTCAAGCCACACCACTCGCTGGGGCAGAGCTGGGCTGTGGGCTGCGTCCTTCTCTCTCCAGAGCCTGCTTTCTCTCCACTTACTGTGGGCTCGCCCTCAGTGCCTGGCCCCCTTGCTAGCGCGCAGTCTCCAGACGCTGCCTGACACAAGCAGGGGCGGGCGGCGTGCCCTGGGGCGGCTTCTCTGAGGGGAGCTGTGCGTTTCTGCTCCGCCTGCAGTTCGTCCTGTACTTCGTGATGGATCTCCTGAGAGGCCTGCCAGGCCTGCCTGGGCTCTTTGTTGCCTGCCTCTTCAGTGGCTCCCTAAGGTACACTCTGACCTTTTCCATCAGGCTTGACACAGCTGTTCCCTCCTTGGCACAAGGTGATGGGTGGAGCGGGGGTCCCTCTGAGTCTCTCATTGTGTTCGTTCATGTGTGAATGACAAGGGGCAGCTCATCTGTGTGGGACAGAGTGTATCCTCTCCTGGGAGAGTCCCCTTTTTGGTGAAGGATTCTTTTATGATACCAGGAATTGATCTACTTGAACCAAACCTGTACCCCACTCAGAGAAGGCCAGGTGTCCCTGCCTCCCAGGCCTCTTCCTCTTCTGCCAACTGTCAGGATGGTGTTTGGGCTGCACACGTCCTTGCCTGCCTTCAGGGTGCTAGTCCCTCAGTGGGGTCCCTTGTTTTGCGTTTCTCAGCTTCTGGACTTGTCTTTCTCTTTCTTCTTTCAGCACCATATCCTCTGCTTTCAATTCACTGGCAACTGTTACAATGGAAGACTTGATTCGACCCTGGTTCCCTCATTTCTCTGAAGTCCGGGCCACCATGCTTTCCAGAATCATCGGTGGGATTATGCTTCCTCATCTCTTCAGCCTTGTTCTTTCTAAGACACACCCTAAGAACTGTTGTCCATCTGCTTTGAAGCACCAGTTTTAGCCTGGGCTCAGCACTTGCCCAATGAAGCACCAACCTTGTTTACATGTCAGGGAATTTCCTGGGGAGGTCTCTGAGTCACATAAGAGTGAGGACGGGGTGGGAGAGACCTGGAGGTGGGGCCTGAGGTAATGTGCCCTGTTTCCAGGGACACAGAGGTAGTAGTTGGGCTGGGGAAGGAGCTTTGCTCTGCTTTTCCCTGTTTTATTGTGTTAACTCACATCTGCTTGTTTCCTCCTTTCTTTTTCCCCAGCCTTTGGCTATGGGCTGCTTTGTCTGGGAATGGCCTATATTTCCTCCCAGATGGGACCTGTGCTGCAGGTAATGACTATGGAGGGAAGAAAGCAATTTTTAAGGGAGAAAAGGAGCTGATTGAAACCAGAAATTGAAGAAGACAGCTATTGTGAAAGGAATGACATAGGGGCAGGTGTCAGAGATTCCCCTTTGATGAGCTCCCTTTAGCTGTGAACAGAGTCTCAAGTAGCCAGAAGCCCCAGGGTCATTGTTGGCTGAGAGATATCTAAGGATCGGCCTCAGGAGAAGCCCGAGCACATTCCCTTAACCATTTCTGCCCTCTGGAATCCTGCGTTCTGATGATTCCAGGTAGAACAGATGGACAGATCTGACAGGTAGGGCTCTGAGGCAGTGGTGGTAGCGGTGCCACGCTGGTGAGACTGGGGATCTCTGAGCCTGAGTGTTCTTTGCTTTGTCTCAACCCTGTCCTCCGCAGGCAGCAATCAGCATCTTCGGTATGGTTGGGGGCCCGCTGCTCGGACTCTTCTGCCTTGGGATGTTCTTTCCTTGTGCCAATCCTCCTGTGAGTGACCCATCTGGCTCCACGGTCATGTGCGGGGGTGGACCTGGGGAACGACTTGGCAGGGCTCTCGCCGTGACTGCTGGGAACTTACGCGAAGGTTTGGTGGGGCTGGCATTGAGACAAGAGAGTGTGCCGTTTCTCTGGGCAGGGTGCCATCGTGGGCCTGTTGGCTGGACTGATCATGGCCTTCTGGATCGGCATTGGGAGCACAGTGAGCAGCCTGGGCTCTGGCAGAGCGCCCACTCCCTCTAATGGGTCCAGCTTTTCCCTGCCCAGCAATCTGACTGCTGTCACCATGGCCACACTGATGCCCTCGACTACTATCTCCAAGTGAGTCAGAGCTCACTCTCTTTCTCCTTGCGGAGAACAGCTCATTTCTGAGGGGTTTTCCAGGGGCCTTGCTAAGGGATGGCCACCAGAGGACTTGGGCCAGCTGTCGGGTGTTGGGTCCCAGGATTCTAGGACCGTGTAGGAGGGTGGAGCCAGGTGCCTGTGGAATGCCTGTCACTGAATTGCTAATTGTCCTCACCCTCTGCTCTCCCCAGACCCACAGGGCTACAGCGGCTCTATTCCCTGTCGTATTTATGGTACAGCGCTCACAACTCCACCACGGTCATTGTGGTGGGCCTGGCTGTCAGTCTGCTCAGTGGTGAGGGGCTGTGGCATGGGGGCACAGGGAAACAAGGACCAGCTGAGGGAGGGCACTCAGGGGTCTGGAGTCTGGAGCTCAGGGAATCCTGGGCTCCTGGGTGCCTGGAACAGTCACGCTTCTTGGTGGAGCTCAAGGAGGTGGGCGGGGACTGGGGGTTTAGAGTCCTGAGAGAAGGGGGTGAGCAGGGGGCTGCGGGAGTGACCTGGTTACACAGTAGGAGCCTCAGGAGCGCTTTGTCTTCAGGCGGAATGCGGGGCCGGACCCTGAACCCTCGGACCATTTACCCAGTGTTGCCGAAACTCGTTGCCCTCCTGCCCATGTCCTGTCAGAAGCGACTTCACTGCAGAACCCACAGCCAGGTAGCACGTCTGTTGTCAGATCGCCCCTCCCTTCCCTCTCAGGCTACTGCCGGGCCTCCTGGGTTCCTGTGCCTCCCTTTTCTTTCTCCTCCCAGCCCCCCTTTCTCTGCTGATCGGCCTGAGCTGGACTGTCCCGCAGCAGCTGCCTGGCTCCTTCCCACAGGGGAGCGGGGGCTTGGTGGGCAGAAGGGTCTCGGCCCCGAGAGGCCGCAGCTGCTGGCCTTTCGTCTCCATCCTCCCAGCCCCGTGCTCATCCCCGGGCCTGCTCCTCGTTGGCCTCCTTTCTAGCCAGGATCAAAGCAGGGTCACCTTTGCTGCAAGAGAAAGGGGAGGTTCCTTCACCTCCCTTTGCCTCACGTTCACCCCACCCACTCCCTTTGCTCTGTGTTCCCCAGGATCTCTCTGTGGACACGGCTGTGTTTCCGGAGAAGGTGAGCAACGGGATGCTGAGGGGCAGCAGAGACAAGGAGGCCGTGGATGTGCCTGAGGAAGGCCCAGCCCACCAGGGGATCAGCCCCACCTTCATCGTTCAGGAGACCTCACTGTGATCTGGACTCGGGACCCAGCCCCAGAGACCACCCTGTGACACAGGAATGAGTTCCTTGGTGATCCTCAGGGGTGGTCAAGGACTGGATGACCTCGCCCGCACCACAGGGCCTTGTTCTTGGGAGTTTGTGCTGCAGTAGAAGCTGTCATGTCACGGGAGGTGTGAGAGTAGGACAGGGTTTTTCCTTGTTCCTTGCCAGTCTGTTCTCTAGAGAACCAGGCTTGCAGAGGGTAGGATTTTGCCAGAGAAAGGGATAGAGGTGAATCCTCTGACAAAAGGATAATGGCTTCTAATTCCGCATCATCAGGCTCCTTTGAAGTGAATAGAAATAGCAGTGCTGGACCCACTTTGTCAAGATTGACCATCTCCCCGTAAAACTCAGCTGCGTCGGCCAGCTGTTGCTTCCCTCGCAGTCCCCTTGGAGCACACGTTCTGTCAGCCACAGAGGGCCCCTGTGGCACTGCTTTCAGGTTGTCTGTGATACCCAGGCCCCTCTCATTATCTGTCTACCTCCATTCTTGAGAGGGAGGTTTTGGTGTCCCTGAGAGGTGTCTCGGAGCATACAGGTATATTCATCTCTCTTGTGTAGAGTAGGGAAGCTTTCCCTTTTCCTCGCTGCCCCACCCCCCACCTCTGTACTGGGTACTTGGAGACGGGGAAAGTGTTAATTTAAGAAACTAGGGCATGACCAGGTCCACTGTGGAGCGTGCCATCCGCCTGACTCCTGAGCCACGCCACCCTAGTGGCATTTGGTCATTCATGCTGTTTCCTTTTGGAGTTTCTTCCCCACATTTCTTTGTTCCTAGGGAGTAAAAACTGCTATTGGGCTAGAATTTGGGCTTCTGTACTGTCTGCACCTGCTCTTGTCCACCTTAGTGCTATCCCTGGCAAAGATAAAGAGCCCCTCTTCCCATGCACAGGTCTTCCTCTGCTGAGGAGAGAGGCACAGGGGACCAGTGATGGCTTGGTGAGGTTTCTGGTCTCTGTGGCTGATGTGTCTACAGGGGGTAGCATTGTGCTTATGGGGTGGAAGATGCACACTTTCCCTCTGCTGCTTCTCTTCCCCTGTGGCTCAGTCTGTTCCCTGTCCCACCCACCATGTCCTCGACCAGTACAGTCACTGCTGCTCTGGGAATGTTCCCTTTGGGGCAGGAGGAAGAATGCTGCTGTTTGGCTTTTAAAAATAGAACATTCGAGGTGGATTTTAATGGTCTTGTGAAGAACACTTTGCTCCTGTCCACCCACACCTGGTCTCTAGCTCTGCTTGGCCCCATCCAACTGCCCAGAAGCAGCTCTGGGAAAGCTCTCCAGGCCCCTCAGCAGAGACTTAGTCCCACACACATCCATGGCCAGTCCCAGAAAATGCCAGGTTGACTCTGCCCTGAGGTCTGCCCTCCTCTTGACAGCCCCCCACCTTGGGGCTGAGGGCCACTGCTCAGCCCACATCCCCACCCCAGCCAGCTGCTAGAGTTGTAGACCTAGCCGGGCTCTCATTTATTCATTCTTCAACATACTTATCCATCACCCACTTCATTCAAGGGCCTTACCTTGACTGCCATCTTGGAGCTAAGGAAATGACTGTGCCACCCAGGGACTCTGCACCAGGTGCCACCGTTGGCCTTTGAGTTGCCCCTTTTTGTCTCAAATTCTTGCATTTTGGCTATATTTACATAGAAAAAGGGGAGACCCTACAGGACTCAGAACTTACAAGAATTATATTTAAGGGGAATGGTAAAAAACATTCATTCTCCATATAATTCAAACTCTGTAACAGAACATAGATGTTCCTTTGTCTCTAACGCAGTAACTTTTATCTTCATGCAGAGTTTTAAAAGTACCATTTAATGATTGAGGGTGGAGTCCAATGGACAGACCTGGGTTCAAATACTGACTTCAGTTACTTCATCTATTAGGTGTGAATGTCACAGTTAAAGATTCAAAATTATATTGTGTGTAAAGGACTGATGCATTCCTTAAATGCCAGTTATTGTGATAATTATTGTAGTTTTCAAAGCACTTTTCATGTGCTACCTAATTTTATACTTCGGGAGAGAAGTACGTTCCATATCATCTGCATATTTAATGTATAAGGTAACTGGATTGCTTGCCTAGTGAAGGGTTGAAGCAGAGCTAGAACCCGGGTCTGTGACTCCCATTAGCCCACCAAAGTCACATCTCTTGCCTGGAAGCAGTGTCCTTTTTGATAGGGTGCTCACACAGGTGACAGGGTCTCTCCTGAGATAGCAGTCCAGAGAACAACGATGTACTAAATGGGGTGCTACTGTACCATCGTTCTAGAATCTTTCTAAGTCAGTGGCCTTCAAACCTTTCTTGAGACCCACAGTAAGAATGTATTTCACAGCATGACCCAGTATACTGATATATTGCGTTGTGTTACTAAAACATTTCATGAAAAAGTGTCTGTGGGTATAGCTAATATTTCTGGAGCTCTCCTTTTTCCTTCCCTCCTTGAATAATTCAGTCCTTAAGCCATTATGTGGAGCAGAGCAAGGTAGGCACTCATGCTGGGGGCTAGGTGTCAGAGCACAAGTGAAAGGAGGGAGGCCATGCACAGGAGTGGCCCAGCTTGAATGCCAGAGCCCAAGCTGGATGAGGAGAGTGTCCATGGGGGTCGGGAGCCTGGTGTGGGGTTGGAGAAAGAGAAAGGAGCCCTCACAGGAGAAAAGACGTGCGGGTTGTCAGCTGGAGTGAGTGAGGTGGGAGCCTAAGAGGGGGGGCAGCTTGACGTGGGGTGTCAGCATGAGGAGTGCATCCACAAGGTAGGTGGCTCAGCATGGCTTGTCCGAGCCAGTGTGTGTGTGTGTGAAGGCGGCGGGACTTCCCTGGCAGTCCAGAGGTTTAGATTCCGTGCTTCCAAGGCAGGGGATGCGGGTTCGATCCCTAGTCGGGGAACTAAGATCCTACATGCTGTGCGGCCAAAAAAAAAAGAATGAAGAAGGCATCTACAGGTGCGAGCAACACATGCAAGCAGCTCACCCTGGGCTGTTAGAGTGCGAGTGCAGTGAGGAGGGCATCTATACAGGAGGAAGATCTGTCATCAGGTGGCAGTCCAAGTAGGGTGAGGGGGTCACTTGCCATAGAGGCAGCCAGTGGTGGGGAGATGAAGACGTCCACACAGGGGCCAGCCCATTACAGTCTCAGAGCCAGAGTAGGATGAGGAGGGCATATATGTGAGAGTGTTGGGGCTTTGACTGCATGCTGAGAGATTAATCAAATAAGTATATTAGGAATAACCTGAGCCACGTTTCTCACTAGTGGAGAAGGGTGTTACATGCATGGAAAGGGAGAAAGCAAGAATGAACTCTGGTGGTGGATCGGAGAAAGGGATATTCGCATGTGTTCATGGTTTTCAACAGATCTACGTAAATATAGAAATAAACAGGGAGGGAAGTAGCTCTGTCCACTGAGGGTTTGGGAGCAGAAGTGTGATAGCAATAAGTGTTTTGTGCCTAGATCTTGGATTCTAAATACCACTTTCCACTAAAACAACAACAAAAACCCAAGGCTTCTTGGAGAAATAGTTGATTCTAGGGCTGGGACCAAAGTACAAGATAGGCCTGGAACATCTTGTACCAGAAAGCAAAGAACTTATCAAGGAAAGATAAGATCATATCAAAGGACACAGAAGTTAGCTTGAAGGGACTCTCACTAGCCAAATCTGGAACATTCTGAGCATTAAAATAATAGTAATGGAGTATAAGCTATTGAATGAAAAAAGGAAATCATGAATTCATACTGATAAAAGTAGTAAGTTGGAAATTAGATAAGGTATGGTATATTTATATAGTTTCAAATACTTCTCTCTGCACAAAATACTTAATTACAAGGGAAAAACAACTGTAGTGGAGAAGCCTGGCAGACACCATCTTAAGTGATCAAAATAAACATCATCTGTAATGGGATAAATCAGTCATGCATCACCTGATAAGATGCAAAGGGAAGAACATGTAATTACTTCTGTGATTCTCTTGTCAGAAATGTATAACCTGAATCTAATCATAAGAAAACATCAGACAAAATAAAATTGAGAGACATTCTATAAAATAACTGGCTTGTAATTATTGGGACCATAGCTGAAAATTAAATAGGATCTGAGTATTAGATGGAAGTAACATTAACTTCCTGACTTTGATGCTTCTGTTGTGGTTATGGAGGATAATGTTCTTGTTAGTAGGAAATACACAACTTCATGTATGATCTACTGATGTGTTGCAATCCGCTAAAAACACTGTAGTGCTAGGCTTCCTTCCCAGCTTTCAGGCAGGGAATGGGTTTCTTTCCCACTTCCCACCACCAATGGTCCCAGAATTCCAAGGCCTCCATGCATTTTCTATTTTCCTAAAGCGGTCATGTCCTCTGAGAAGCCATTTCTGGCTGTTCCCCTTCCTGTGAGAAGCAAAAGGGCTATCACCCTCCAGTCCCAACAGCCAGCCTTGGCTCCCCGTCATCTGACAAAGCAGAAAACAGATGACTTCATGGCAGGGCTGGTGGTGGTGGGTGGGTGGGGTCTTTGGTCCATTTAACTATTTTTGCCAGTTAGAGAATAATCCTTCCAACCATTCCTGTGTGTTCACTAAGCCATTGGCAGAGGTTCTAGCTCCCGAGCAATAAACTCTTTGGATTTATTGTCCGAGAAACATGTTTACCAACCCAGAATTTTACACTTAATCAAAACATAATACAAATGGAGCATGAAATAAAGACATTTTCAGATATACAAGGGAACATAAAGTCAACAGACGTCAACTGTTAGAGAGAATGATGACCAAATTAACCAATAACATTTATTGTTACATCTAAATAAGCAGGGATTATTTTTCAAACAATTAATATAATTTGGAACTAAAATCCAAGAGCTAAGATTCTCTAAGCTAATTGAACTAAGATTCTCTTTTCTGTTTTTTAGAGAACAGGATGTAGACCAACACTGGATAATAGAAAAATTAAGGTATGAGTTATACATTTAAAGATAACTAATAGAATAAAAGAAATATGATATATCACTCCCATACCGTTAAAGCAAAAAATCAAATGGAACAAAAAACCCCTGATTATTCCAAGCATAGGTGGAGGGGGGGAGGGGATTTTTCTAAATAAAAATGCTGAATAACGTGGTAAAAATAAGTCCAAGAGTATCACTCATCTCAATATTTATGAATATATGGAAGGAAAACAAAGTCATAGATTTATACATTTGGCAATAAGGAAAGAAATCCAGCTTTCGCTATTATAAAAGATATACTTAAAAGGGAACAGCATGGGGCTTCCCCGGTGGCACAGTGGTTGAGAGTCCGCCTGCTGATGCAGAGGACACGGGTTCGTGCCCCGGCCCGTGAGCCATGGCCGCTGAGCCTGCGCGTCCGGAGCCTGTGCTCTGCAACAGGAGAGGCCACAACAGTGAGAGGCCCGTGTACCGCAAACAACAACAACAACAACAACAAAAAAGGCCTCTCAAGGCTAGGAAAGCCACATCAAGGGCTTGCCATCAGATTCTGCCAGAGATATCTATAGATGTGGGTGGATTCCTCTCTTCTCAAGGTCCCGAAATATCTTGAAATTCCTGCAACCAGCAGGAGGTGGTCTTCATATTCACCTGATAAGGCTTTTGGGAACCTAAGAATTTCTAGTTTCTGGAAGGAGCAGGTAGAGGAAAGATAAATGTTTCAATTCTACTTACAAAGTTATAATTCATTAAATTTCTGTAAGTCATACTTAGCTTGAGGGGAAGGGTTTCTTTATATCTGGAAAACACAGATTAAAAACCAGAGATATTTCAGGCACCCCTCCCCTTGCCAAATTACAACCATATCCATCAGTTCACTCAGTCCTATGTGACTAATTCTTGATCTTAATCTTCTGTTGACAGTTTTATGAAGCCATCAGGTTTTCCATTAAAACTCTCTAATTTCTTACCCAGTTCAGTGGAAACTATTTTTGAGTAGAAACACAATAAAACATAATTATTCCTAAAGAGTTCACCTAAAAACCTCTTATCTCACTTACATTTAACTTAAAAATTTCATCATATCAAGTTATTTTTCTTGCAGACAAATTTTGTAACAGGAATAATAAGATCTTATTTGACTTCTAGTAAACTTAGGTACAATAAAAGTATTATACTTAATGTTGATGACTCTAAAGACATGTCTGTATTAATTAAACCAACAAACTTAAACTTGTTTTCATTCATTAAAAATTAATCCTAAATCATGTGATCCTGAAATTCATTTGGGTTAGTTTCATTTATGTTTCAGAGTATTTATATAAGCACCTAATTTCCTTTAGGTCGATTATATACAGATCTTTTACAAACTAATTTTGACAATACTGATGCCAAAATATTGGCTCCCTGTACACTGATGCTGAAATGAGATACGGAGACATGGTTTTGGAAGAGAAAGAAAGGGTGGCTTAACATAGCAGGCTAGTGCCTCAAGAACTGTGCACTCCTCCTTGGGGAATAGGGAGAGGTCTTATAGTCAGGGCTGTCAGCTGACTGAGGAATTAAAACAGCTGGTTTTAATTCCTCAAAGAATTGGGTGGTCACCTCAAGGATATCAAAGGACTGATGTACCAGTATTTACTTAACGGTTGTAGTGGGGCTCCTCTGAAGGGCCACCGCAGTCACGAGGATTGATCCTCAGATACTTCTGCTGGGTTCTCAGTCACCTGAGGACCCCTTGTGGCCAGAGAAGCAAATGTCCCTTGTTCTTAGGACATGAATAATTGTCTCTCATTTCGCTAGCAAATGGTTTGTTCAGATCATACACTGACCTTTTTTTTCAACATAAGCCAAATTTAACAAAAACCCAGCCACCTGTATTTTTCCTAAGCCTACGGCCCAGATTCCCCTAGGTCCCTACTTAGGACATGTACTGGTACCCCTTAAGACTCCAAGTCTTAAGTAAAAACAGCTTGAATAACATTTTTAGAATGATCACTTAAAAACAATGAGATCCAGATATGAGGAGAATTCACCAGAACACCTGAGGAGTACTGAGAGGCTGGTGGGGCTCAATGGGCCTGTGCTGGTACTGAGTGCCAGTTCGGTGTAGATTCTAGGTGTCCTCTGGTGGGTATCACTGATATCCTGCCCACTATGCCATGCTAATGTCAACCAAAAAAATTAATCAATAGTTGATCTAAGAAAGAAATGGAAGAATTTTATTCAAGCCAGTGTGAGGATTATAACCTGGGAGATGGTCTTTCAGAAAGCTCTAAGGGCTGCTCCACCTGTTAGAGGTCTAAGCACAATTATATAAGTTTTTTTTTTTTTTTTTTTTTTTTTTTGCAGTACGCGGGCCTTTCACTGTTGTGGCCTCTCCCGTTGCGGAGCACAAGCTCCGGACACGCAGGCTCAGCGGCCATGGCTCACGGGCCCAGCCGCTCCGCGGCATGTGGGATCCTCCTGGACCCGGGCACTAACCCGTGTCCCCTGAATTGGCAGGCGGACTCTCAACCACTGCGCCACCAGGGAAGCCCCTATATAGGTTTTTGAAACAGTTTACACAATCCAGATCTGCACACACAAAGGGAGTATTGGGTCATTGTGACCCATTGGTTGTGCTGAAGACCAGGTTTTCTCCTGGATTTTAACAGTTACACCCACTTTTTTTTTCTTTTTTTCTTTTTTGGCCACGCCCTGTGGTTTGTGGGGTCTTAGTTCCCCAATCAGGGATTGAACCTGGGCCCCCTGTAGTGGAAGCGAGGAGTCCTAACCACTAGACCGCCAGGGAATTCCCAACAGCCACTTTCAATGCTGGGGCTGGCATTGCCCTCAATGACTGCTTTGTCAAGTTCATTTCCTGGTTATGACAGTGAATTTGCCTATAGCAACAGGGTGGTCGACCTTATGGTCCACATGGCATCCAAGGAGTGAAAGTCCCCTGGACCACCAGTGGAGAGAGAACAAGAGGGAGAGAGAGGGTCTCAGCTGCTGGGGAGTCCTTGCCCCAGTCCTATCCCCCAACACAATGTGAATCTCCTGTTCATGCCACAGTTTCCATCCCAGACTCCCTGAAGGAGGGGAGGGGCTCAGGGAGCTCTACCTTGTCATGTACCATCAATAAAAAGAAAGTCCTGGTTTATGCAGCCCAGGGTTTTCGTGTGTGTGCGTGTGCGTGTGCGTGTGTGTGTGTGTGTTGGAGGGTTGGGGGAGTGGGTTGGGCAGGGGGAGATCCAAGATCATAGTTTTATAATATTACAGAACAAAATCCAAAATTTCAGGGTCAGCTGGCATGGTCAGATGAAGAGTGACAGATTTGTTAAAAATAATATGCGTGTAGGGCATGTTATCACATGTAATTTACATTTGTGTGAGCCAAAGTTTGAAAAGCCACCACCAGCTTTGCTGTGCATCTAAAGAAAAGGAAACACCAGCCCAGATGCTTCCTGAGACCCTGGAGTTTTCTGTGTGGAAGACTTGAGTATCACTGCTTTTTCAAAGACCACTTGGGATTGAAGATCAAGGTGCCATAGAAATGATGAGAGTGAACAGGAATGTTTCCCATGGGAGTCAGTGCCCATTCAACACTATCTTTATGCTTTTATGTAAGGGGATGATTATGATGTCAGTAATGAAAAGGCATTTCTGGGTCCTGATTATAGTGACTACTGGGAGGCTGCTCAAAGACAAACATGGGCCCCCAACCCCTCTGCAAGTCACCAGCTTAACACTGTTAGCAGCTGCCCGGCTCCCCCAGCCCTGTGTAAAACCATTGGTTTGTCAGACCCCTGTGAACTCTGGCCTACAGCCCAGGCAGCTCAGAAATTCCGGCTGTCAGACTGGAAACAGTGTGACAACCTTTTTAAAGTGTCCCTTCTGGGAGACAAAAATCCAATGGCTTGCCTGAAGATACTTACTGGGATCATGTCTGATAAACACCTAAATTTTCTGAGGTTGGCCAGAAATAAACTTCATATGTATATATATTTTTTGGTGAAAAAATAATATCATTTTCCTAGACTATATGTTGCCGACTTGATTAAAGGAGAGCTTGGGTAAACATGAAAGATTGAATATGTTTTATCCTTTCCTTCCTAAATCCCCACTATAATAACAGTAAAGAAGTAAAACAACCATAAACCCATAGGGTTAAAGAGAAAGGAGAAATGATGACAGGAGTTAAGAGACGTCAACACGATATTGGAAAATGAAAGCAGATGGAAGATTGATAACTGATTTAGAAGAATGGAGAGACTTAAACAGATGGGAGCTGGTGAAAGGGGTGCAGCAGATAGAGGGGGCCAGTGGAGGGCACCAATAAAGAGAAAGCCAGTTGGCTCAACAGAACACAGGAAAGTGTGAGGAATCAAAGGCGCAACCACTGGTCTGTTCCTCATCTCTCTATTTTTGCCTTTTCCAGGGTTTTCTTAAATGGAATTATGTAGTCTTTGGAACCTCGCTTCTTTCATTTAACGTAATATATTTAAAAGTCATCTGTGTTGTACTATCAATACCTTTTTCCTTTTAATTGCTAACTAGCAATCCATTTTATAAACGTGCCACAATGTGTTGGATTGGTTCCAGGTTCTGCTATAAACATTTGTGTAGTGGTTTCTCAGTTTTTCTGTCAACATGGGTTTTCATTTCACTTGGGTAAATACCTAGAAGTGACGTTCTGGGTCCTGGGAAATCCTCTGAATAACGCTGATTACTTTGTTGTCGTTTTAACAAGCAACCAATCCAGCAAGTTTCAGACTGCAAGTTCTGGTTCACCTTCTTTGGGAGGTAGTTCCCGCATCAGTTCAGTTTTCAAAGACTTCGCTGTACTGTTTGGATCTGCCCTTTCATGTCTCACTCTGGAGTTGGTCTGGGACTTGGGTGTTGATTTATCGATATATTTATGTTGTAGTTTCATACCTAAAGCTTTGTGTGCTTCTTTGGGTGTGTCTTGCACATGAACAGCCTGGGGTGAGCCTCAGACTTGTGTCAGTTTATAGACAAAATCAGAGATACCCTTCTCCAGCTCTCTCTTATGAGGGATTTCCGTATCACAAATCAATTGATCGTGTGGCTTCTCTTGCCCTGTCATAGTTTATTGTGAAGGATGACAAATTCTGCTGCTATAAATGTTTAGTGACAGCATTTCACTTTAATCTTCACCCCGTGCTCTGCCTCTCAGGTCATCCATAACCACTGTGTTCACACATTTCGCACGAAATAAACTCACTGTCATTCTGTGTTGTCAGGAGGACTCCCATCAACAGAATGTTTGGGAAACGTGTTGTAACCTCCTATACAAGGGCTGCCGAACAACCATTGCACCATATGATTTTTTCTGGCACTTTAGAGACTCTTCAATGACCCTTTTGATGTAAAAAAAAATTATCTGCCAATAAGTTTTTCTCTAAAATAGGAAGTCATGACAGGATACAGACACAGAAAATATTTTTGCAGTTGGACCTATAGGACTCAGTAGCCATAAGGGTACATTTCAAAACTTTTGGATACTTTTTAAAAAAAAGTTTCTCTCTTTATCATAAATAATAATTTGCCTTTTGTCGTATCTAATGCTGCTCCGTTTCATGACTATCTTTGCTTGGTTCAGCTTCCCAAACTGAGCAGTGGTTAAAAGCACAGGGTCTTTTAAGGTGTCAAAACTGACCTTTGGTGCCGTATCCAACGTTCAAATAAGAATCCTTGATCACATTCTTACCACCTTTAATTTCATACTTCTGCGACTTGGGGCAACAGAAATAAATATGAAAGTGTTTCCCTGTCTAGAGTTTGTTTGTGAGTCCCCTTCAAACAAATACATCACAAGAAAATAAAACTACAGACCAGGACTTCCCTGGGGGTCCAGTGGTTAAGACTCCACGCTTCCACTGCAGCGGGTGCGGGTTCGATCCCTGGTCAGGGAACTAAAATCCCACAGCCTGTGTGGTGTGGCCAAAAAGATAAAACAAAAAACAAACCAACCAAAATACAGACCAGCCATAAGGACAGTCATTTTTCTCACAAAGCAAGATGTCTGGGGGCTAGGTGGTCCATAGCAAGGTGTCTGGGGGCTTGATAAGGTCATTGCAGATCCCAATAGACCAACAAGTCCATCTTTCTGCCTTGCCATCCTCAGCATGTTGGAGATGCTTCCACTTGGGGTTTCAAGATGGCTGCAGCAACTGCAGACAATGCAGGAAGACATGATTTCATCCAGCAAAAAGGAAAATGCAGTGCTTCTTCCCATGCATCTCTTTATACTAGAATAGACAAAAAACTTCTTAACACACCATTCTACGACAACAAATATGCTATATTAGTGATTATATCAATAATTCTTTGGCAAAAGGAAGAAGAAGCCAGCAAAATAAAACTAAAAAACTTTCTGGCAAACAGCAAAATCCAGAAACTTAAGTAGCTGAGGTACAGATCCAACACTGACTGGTATTTTACAAGATAACTCATTAGCAAGTCTAGGAGATTGATAATTGCACTCTATAAGGGATAATATGAAATTTTTGGATGCCTAATGTCTACAAGAAAGTTCTTATCAGTAACAGTGAAAGACATTTTTATGATTACACAAAAAGAACAAGAAGAAAGAAGATATTGAACAGGTAAACAGGTAAAAATTTCACAACAGAATCTCTTTCCTGAATGTAGGTCTGCACAGTTCACCCTGGCTAGATATATAGTCAACATAACTTCTGGGGTGATGAAGTGGTCTGTACTTTCTGTAGGACTGCACAGTGATTAATGCTGGGAGCATATAAATGGTATCATACAATATGTGACCTCTGTGTCTGCCTTCTTTCACTTTGTATCATGTTTTCAAGGTTCGTTTGTGTTGTAGCATGTACCAATACTTCATTCTTTTTTATTGACAAATAACATTCTATTGTGTAGATATACCACATTGTGTTTATCCATTCATCATTTGATGGACATATGGGTCGTGTCCACTTTGGGGCTATTTTGAATAGGGCTGCTATGGATGTTCATTCATAAGTTTTTTATTTTTTGCGGTACGCGGGCCTCTCACTGTTGTGGCCTCTCCCGTTGCGGAGCACAAGCTCCGGACACGCAGGCTCAGCGGCCATGGCTCACGGGCCCAGCCGCTCCGCGGCATGTGGGATCTTCCCGGATCGGGGCACGAACCCACGTCCCCTGCATCGGCAGGCAGACTCTCAACCACTGCGCCACCAGGGAAGCCCCATAAGTTTTTATTTAAACACATGTTTCTAATTCTTTTGGGTACATACCAGGGAGTGGAATTGTTGGGTTATATTGTAATTCTGTTTAACTTTTTGAGGAACCACCACACTGTTTTTCACAGTGACTGCACCATTTTACATTCCCACCAGCAATATACAAGTGTTCCCTACTTCCTCATTAACGTTTGTTATTTTCTGTTTTGTCTTTTTTTCTAATTATGGCCAGCCTAAGTAGGTGTGCAGTGGTATTGATTTGCATTTCCCTAATGACTATTGATGTTAGTTATTGTTTGGGTATTTGGTTTGAACACTTTCTTTCTAGCAACTAAATCACCCAATGAATGCCAGTGCTTCTGGTGAAGGTGGTAATTGAAGCAGATAAGTGTTTAGATGGTGCTCTGGTAAAAATTTGAGTCTGTACATAGCCAAGTCATGGAACCAGTGCAGAGTATTCAAATAGATTAACATATGCCTGATGACGCTCTTGCCTGTCATCATAAATGTCATTTCAGTCCGTTATGACCATCTCTGAATGGTACAGGACTTAAGTACAACTCAGGATCCACACAGCATGCTTATAATAATGCCCTAACTCCCTCTGAAGATGAAACACATTTGTTTGTGTTCCTTAAGCCAATGCATAGAAAAATTTCACTGAGACACTCTTTGGACCACTGTTCTTTGTTTCTCTTTTTAAAAATTAAATAATACATTCATATAGTTCAAAAGCCAAACAACCTAAAAAGGAGTAGCCTTAAAAGACTCACTCTCACCTTATTCCCCATCCACTTCAATTCCCCCTCCAACAAGTAACTGCTTTTCATTGTTTTGTGTGTGTGTGTGTGTGTGTGTGTGTGTGTTTCCTTATGCAAATACAAACAAATCGTATATATTCTGGGAGAGTAAAATACATGCTGTTTTGTATTTTTCTTTGTCTTCATTTATTTCTATCTCAAAGATCTTTTCACACTAATGTTACAGAAATATATGAGATCTGCTTTTCCATAGAGCATGTTGTCAAACTTTTGGATTTTTATTAGTATGATGGTTGAAAATGGTATTTCATTGTCGTTTCAATCTTTATTTCTCTTTATTATTAACGAGTGTGTCTATCTCTTTGTATGTTAAAGGGCATTTGATTCGCTTTCCTGAGATCTGTCTGTTCATATTCTTTCTCCATTTTTCTGTTGGGTTGTTGGTCTTTTTCTTAATAATTTCTAGGAGCTTTTTGAATATGATTGATGTTATCACTATGTCTATGACCTGAACTGTAAATGCTCTTTGTCAAGTTTGTCATTTGCCCTCTAACTTTACCTATAGTGACTTTTGCCTTGCTAATTTTCTCCATGCTACTTTTATATTTATAAGGAGAACAGAGGAGGAGGAGCCAGGAAGAAGACTGAGAAGGAACAGCTGGTTAAAGAATCTGGAGAAGAAAAGTATTTCAAGAAGCACAGAGTTGTCTAAAGGGTCCAATGATGCAAAACAAAACAGAAACTAAGACAAGGCCATAGAAATGAACATCAAATTCGGCAGAAGGGGGGCAGTTTTAATGGTGGAGATAAACACCTTGTTGGAGCAAGTGAGTGAGGAAAGGCGATGGAGAGAACTTTGAAAAAGTGTTTCTCTGTGGTGGGGCAGAGACATGTGGTGGCAGGTGGAGAAACAGGGTCAAGGAAGGGTTTTTTAGTGGGAGATGCTATGCTAGAGAATATCTGTAGGCTGATAAAAGTGGGAGGAACTATCTAGTGGTAAGAAAAAAGCCAAGGATGCAGAAGGAGGCAGAGGGAATACTTTTAAGAGTGAGGCCCTTCAGAAGGGCAAGAGCCGGTGGGATTCAGGCCCACACAGAGGACAAGCTTCATCCATCGTGAGCGTGGACACAGCTGGAGAAGTGGTAGGTGTGGTTGATGGTATGCTGATGGAGGAGTTCCTGCCTGACTGCTCTTGTTTTCTCATGAAGTATGTGATGAAGACAAGCTGAGAGGACTCTAGTGGAAAAAAAGAAGTGGGAAATCAATGTGTTAGAATGTGGGAAAGGAAACGTACTAGGGAAGGTTGCTGCAATGTTGAGTCCCATTTGAGATTTATGGTGAAAATGTCAAGGGAAGCCAGGGGCCACAGTTATGGTTTCATCTCCAGCCGTGCTCAGGCCTGGATTGGGAAGATAGTATCAGGTCAGGAAGCTGTGGAGCAAAAACAATGGAGGGGGAGGGGCAAGTGAGAAGGGTAATAGCAAGGGAGCAATTATGATAATGAACATGGAATCGGAGATGAATGAAGAGGAAGTAAGGATATGGGGGAAGATGGTTAGTAAAACAGAAGGTGTTAAAACAATCAGAGGCCTCAATAAGATAGAAGAAATATGGGACCGCAAGCACTAGCCTGGGTGAGATGGAAGGATGGGAAATAGGGATCAAAATATCAAATCAGAATGCTTGAAACAGAGATTTGGGAGATGGTGCAGTTATTGGTGAAAGGGTATGACCGTAGGAGTGAGTGGCTGCAGTGAGGGAACAGGAACTTGCATTTGAGCAGGTCAGGAGCTGAGTTCCCAAGATGTTGGATAACGCCTCTGGGCGGAACCAAAGGATTGGCATCTAGAACGTATACAATAGGGAAATCTTCTGAGAATATTCTGGCTGAAAGTGTAGATAAAAATAGATTGTTGAATAAGCAGCTTGTGTTCTGTTTTATTTAGACACAGATTTAAATGGTGGGAACTATGGAGATGTGTACTTAAGTGGGTTAGGAAATTGTATACCATGAGGTTATTTGTTTTTGGGGGGATGGAGGGTGGAGTGGCTTTATAATAATTCATAACAGTTGGTACAAGCCTGCTAGGGGAAGAACGCTGAAAGATCACGGCCCATCAAGGTCTCAACTCACGTTATTTTTCTCACAAATTACACAACCTTCTTGTTCATTTGCTGGGCAAGCTCTGCACACATGTTTACAATCTGGTTAAAGAATCAGCCTTTACAATGACGTTATTAAACACAAACATACACAGTGGTGGCCATAGTAACAGCAGGGAGCCTCTGGAGTTGGATGCTCTCAAATCCAGTTTCCTCAGCAACATCTGAGGAGGGTTGTGAGCCTTTAGGAAAGAGGCCATTTTCCCATGCACATGCACAGGAGAAAAAAGCACGCAGCCAGAGAATGTTCCTAAGGGTTGGTGTGACCTTCCTTGTCCTCCTGGCAGGCAGTCACAGCTGTAGACGCCCAAGATGCTCTCCTCTCCAGCTCTGAGGGATTTCTGTGACCACGTCAAGATGCCATTGACAATCAACCAAGTGAGGCTGGGAGGATCTGTGAACCTTGTCGCAGCCCTCAGGTTCCCTGTTTGAAAGAGGAGTGATGTTCAATGCATTCGTGGTCAGGAGGCAGGTCAGGAATGAAACCTGCCAAAAAGAATTGCTACGGCTGTAATATCATTCAGGGTCCAGTCAGGAACATAAAAACCGTACCAGTTATTTTTAACAGAGGGAATTTATTATAAGGACTGCAAAGGCCAAAGGAAAGGGCCCAGGAAACATAGACGTGGCAACAGAAGGAAGCCCCTGTATGGGTAGTGGTGAAAAAAGGCAACAGGAATCCAGAAGCTTGGAAGAGGTGCAACTCAGGCCTCAGAGGAAGGAGTACTGGACAGTTGGTGCAGGTATCTTTGATGCACACAGTAAGATTGGTTCTGAGACGGGGAAAAGCTGGAAACTTGAACTGCCCTAAAGAGCTGTTGCTGGGCGCAAACCACAAGAAGCCAGTCCCTTCTCTCTCCTCCAGCCTTGCAGGTTTCCCCTACGGGTGGAGTCCAACAAGGTGCCAGCTGGTTTGCTGAAGTCCAGCCCCGAGCAGCCATAGGAAACAAAAACAAGTTTCCAGTTCGGGGCTGTCACAGACAACGCTGCTATGGGCATTCTTGTGTGTATCTTTTGATGCCATTTGTGCACTCATATTTGGGGGGTATATACCTAGGTGTGTACTTGCTGGATTTAATAGATACAGGTAGTAATCATTCTGGAGAATGTGTAGTGGTATCTCGGGATTTCAATGTGCATATTTCTAATTTCTATTGAAGCTGACTATCTTTGATCACTTGGATATCCTCTTTAGAAAGGTTTCCAGCCAGGGTTCTAGCCCATTTATAAGTGGGTGGTCAGTCTTTTTCTTATTGTTCTATGGGGTTTTTAAGTATATTCCTGATATAAGCCCTTTGATTACATGTATTACAAATATTCTCTCCCAGTCTGTGAACTTGCCTTTTTTCACTCTCTCAACAGCATCTTGTGATAAATAGATGTTCCTAATTTTATGTAGTATAATGTATCAATTTTTTTCCTTTAGGGTTAGTGCTGTTTGTATCTTTTTAAAGGAATATCTCCTTATTCCAGGGTCATGAAGATACTCTCTTATATTCTTTTTTTTTTTCTATTTTCCATCTCTTTGTCCATATGAACTGAATTCTAGTGATTTTTTTCAGACCTGTTTTCTAATTTGTTCTGTTTTCAGCAGTTTCTAATCATCTACTGGATTTCTAACTAAAATATTATATTTTTAATGCCTAAAAATTCTACATTTTCCCTCAATTCTGCCTGGTCATGTTTGACAGCCTCTTGTTCCTGTGTTGTCTTTTCAAAATACTCTTTATTTCTTTAAACATATTAAACATATTTAATGTATATTCTGTACCTAAAAATTACAGTATCTGCAGTCATTGCAAGTGTGATCCTATCACTCCCAAGTTCAATGTTTCCACTCTCATTGCTTATGGTAGCATGTTTCCTTCTGATTTTTAGAACTGTTTGCTATGAGCTCAAGTCTGTCAGAATTTTATCCACGGGAATCCTTCAATGCCTGATTTAAAGTATGTTCTTCTAGAGAAGAATTGTAATTTCTTGTGCTTAGAATCATTACTAAATTGAGATCACTTAAAATTTGGGGCGTTTTTGGACCCCCGAACTTTAAGGGCTTGGAAATATGTGGGAGACTCCCTCCCCCACCTTCCACCCCAAGCCAAGATCTATTTGGGCAAATATTCTCATCTCTCCTTTACTCACTGAGGGTGTTGGCGTTTGGGGATCCCAAGTTTATTACAGAGTCTTTGATCCAACTTTGCATTTTGTATGGGCCCGGGCTTTTTGTCTCTTGTCCCCAGATTTGGCTTCTTAAAACCCTGGCCTTGGGCACCAGGAACCTGCAGATACCACCAGGGCTACACTGGCTTCAGTGCTAGCTTACCAATTTTTTTTGGCTGCATTGGGTCTTCATTGCTGCGCGCAGGCTTTCTCTAGTTGCGGCGAGCGGTGTGCGGGTTTCTTATTGCGGTGGCTTCTCTTGTTGCAGAATACGGACTCTAGGCGTGCAGGCTTCAGTAGTTGTGACTCATGGACTCTAGAGCGCAGGCTCAGTAGTTGTGGCTCACAGGCTTAGTTGCTCCGCGACATGTGGGTTCTTCCCGGACCAGGGCTCTCACCCGTGTCCCCTGCATTGGCAGGCGGATTCTTAACCACTGAGCCACCAGGGAAGCCCTGGCTTAACAATTTTGGTTTTATACTTTCTTATTCCTTTCCCTCACTTTTCTGCCAGCCCAGCAATGAATTTTAAAACCTGTAAAGCTTTTTATCCATCATTTTGAGTGTTCTGTACCAGGAGGGTTTTCCTGCACATGAGTCTACCATATTGTCAGAAATGGAAGTCCAATAATCTTTCTTAGAAAATATGAGGCTCATGCAGGAGCCGCATAAGGCATATAGTTTCTTCTTCAGCAGTCGGTCGAAGCCTTTTTACAAACCCAAGTTTTCTCCTTCCTACTGTGTTTCTTCCTGTTTGTTTAGGGCGTCTCAGGAGAAATTCCCTCTATAAATGTGTAGTTGCCATAAGTGAGAGCAAATTGAATGAAGACTCCCTACAAATAGCAGTTATTGCACCAGGTAATGAGATGACCATCCAGGACCATATTAAGTTGGGAAAAAATAAAAGCTATGGGAGAAATGATTAACCCAAATGATGCCTTTCTGTCAAGATCAGAGCCATCTTCTTTCACAATTTTGCAATTTAGGAAGAGCTAGGAGTTGTTTAAAATAGATGAGCTCCCTGTCTTGGGATGTAAGTTTAAGTGGAGCAGTTCTGGTAAAGAAACCAGAGGGGGTCTTCTGAACAATTCCAGTTCTGACTTTGTACAAAGATCATCCTGGAAATGCTTTAAAGAAAAAAAATACAGGAATTCCCTGGTGGTCCAGTGGTTAAGACTCTGCGCTTCCAATGCAGGGGACGCAGGTTCATTCCATGGTCAGTGAACTAAGATCCCACATGCTGTGTGGCACAGCCAAAAAATTTTAAAAAAAAAATTTTTTTTTTAAAAGAAAAGGAAAAGGAAAAAATCCTCCAGCACAGGTGGTGGGCAGAAAGCCCAGCCAATATCTGTGTCTTCTTAAGCCAGAAAAGACGCTTTTCTCCTTCATAAAAGGCCTCAGGAGGACCAACTTAGGATTTTCACTGTTCCTGGGAGGCTACTGATGGTTTCTTTTAATATGCAGGAGACCAGCCCCTTTCCATTCTAGGTCTTAAATAAGCTTGGTGTTAATGACACACTTCATCACTTCACTGGTAGTGTTTTTTGTTTTTTGGGTTTTTTTTTTGCGGTACGTGGGCCTCTCACCGTTGTGGCCTCTCCCGTTGCGGAGCACAGGCTCCGGACGTGCAGGCTCAGCGGCCATGGCTCACGGGCCCAGCCACTCCGCGGCATGTGGGATCTTCCCGGACCGGGGCACGAACCCGTGTCCCCTGCATCAGCAGGCGGACTCTCAACCACTGCACCACCAGGGAAGCCCCACTGGTAGTGTTTTTAACAGTTGGTTTCTTGGGAGGATTTATAATACCAGGATCTCTTCTACAAAGTGTCACTGCCTTTCAAAAAGGGCTATCCAGTCTTCTCGTCCAATGCTCCCATGGCTCACATATAACAGGAGCCCCACGAAACTCTGTTAACTCTGGGTCCTGTAGTCATCAAAATACAGCCTAGGATTTCATAATTTTTCAGTAACACCAGTTTTTCCCCACGTAGAGTTCCACTTTCAAAGGCACAGGTAAATGTTCATTTTGTAGTAATGTATGAGAGGCTGCCTGTCTGGGTCAACGGCATATTTTATGACAACCTTCCAAGAGCAAAATAGGTCTGCCTTGGTTTGCCTTTCTGTCCAGGGAAATGATGGTGGCAGCATGTTGTTGCCAATAGGCACCGGGTAAGACTGGCCAAAAGAGAAACTCCTTGGCTAGTTGGTGGAGTATTACCACTGTGTTTGAGGCACATTAAACCAGCCCTGACCGACACTTCCCATGTCTGGCAGCCCTGCCAATGTCAGGGCCAATGGCCTCTTGTGATGAGATGTAGCCCTTCCCAGCTGGCGTGGCATATACTCCCACTTCAGTTAGAACTGAGCTTTGCTTCAACTTCTGCTTCATGCTACTGTACTTCCTCTCAGAGCATATCACATCTTGCTAGTTTTATATTCACCTGGACCCCTCTCCAAGCCCTATTCAAAGTTTGCGTCTGTAGAGAGAGTGTACCTGTGTTTTCACCAGGACTCTGCCAGCCACTGTGCAGTTAACTGTGGTTTCTGGGATGTGTGACACAGAACTTATTTTCACACCACTTGGACCCGACCCAGACGTTCTTGACCCCTGAAACCTTGATAGACCTGCTGTTAGGCCAGCCTGATTTACTCAACTTTTAATGTGGAGGAGTGTTCGTAATCTGATAATTTGTCAATTTCTTTTCAGGTTAAAAAACGCCCAATCGTCTTTGCCCCTTCATAACTTCTCAGCTAATTCAATGGTCCTTAGCTCCCGCTCGGTCCGCATGATCTCCCCAGTGGCTGGTGGTTGGCTACTCCGTCTTTCCAGCATCTCCTGTAGGTTGCACTTAATCCTGCTGCTTCTGCCCTGGGCAGCTGAGGTGGTCCCTGTCCTTTATTTCCCTGCTCAGCAGCTGGCCCCTAGCTGTGTTGGGGGAGGAGGCTCCTCTCCAAACCTGAGGCTGGGGAGGCAGAGCCCCAAAGAGGGGAAGTGCTCCCAGCAGCCAGTCTGGGGGTGGGGGAGTAGGAAATCCAGGCTCAACAAAGAGGAGATAGATCTTCACTCCTGGAGTTTCTCATCATCAAAGCAAGAACCGTGGTGGTTCTTTTGGAAGCCACTTGCCAGCCAGGTCATGGGACCCATGCTTGGCTGCAAGTCTAGTGGGATGGGGGGGGCGGGCAGGCAGTCTGCACAGTGGTGACAGGGTGTGGCATGGGGGTACAGGGAATCCTGGGCTCCTGGGTGCCTGGAACAGTCACGCTTCTTGGTGGAGCTCAAGGAGGTGGGCGGGGACTGGGGGTTTAGAGTCCTGAGAGAAGGGGGCAAGCAGGGGGCCGCGGGTGTGCCCTGGTTACACAGTAGGAGCCTCAGGAGCGCTTTGTCTTCAGGCGGAATGCGGGGCCGGACCCTGAACCCTCGGACCATTTACCCAGTGTTGCCGAAACTCGTTGCCCTCCTGCCCATGTCCTGTCAGAAGCGACTTCACTGCAGAACCCACAGCCAGGTAGCACGTCTGTTGTCAGATCGCCCCTCCCTTCCCTCTCAGGCTACTGCCGGGCCTCCTGGGTTCCTGTGCCTCCCTTTTCTTTCTCCTCCCAGCCCCCCTTTCTCTGCTGATCGGCCTGAGCTGGACTGTCCCGCAGCAGCTGCCTGGCTCCTTCCCACAGAGGAGCGGGGGCTTGGTGGGCAGAAGGGTCTCGGCCCCGAGAGGCCGCAGCTGCTGGCCTTTCGTCTCCGTCCTCCCAGCCCCGTGCTCATCCCCGGGCCTGCTCCTCGTTGGCCTCCTTTCTAGCCAGGATCAAAGCAGGGTCACCTTTCCTGCAAGAGAAAGGGGAGGTTCCTTCACCTCCCTTTGCCTCACGTTCACCCCACCCACTCCCTTTGCTCTGTGTTCCCCAGGATCTCTCTGTGGACACGGCTGTGTTTCCGGAGAAGGTGAGCAACGGGATGCTGAGGGGCAGCAGAGACAAGGAGGCCGTGGATGTGCCTGAGGAAGGCCCAGCCCACCAGGGGATCAGCCCCACCTTCATCGTTCAGGAGACCTCACTGTGATCTGGACTTGGGACAGTCTGTCCACATTCTGCCAGGCACACGCCCCCTCCCTCACCATAAGCCCCTTGTCTCTCGAAGGCCAAGACCGAATCAATGTGTCTGCCCCAGGCAGAGGGTACAGCTGTCACGTACAGGGTCACGGGGATGGGGTAAGAGCTTTTCTTCGCCAATCTATTCTAAGGCGGAGATTCTAAGAATTTTTGGTCTCAAGATCCCTTTACGTTCTTAAAAAAGTAGGGCTCTGAAAAGCTTTTGCTTCTGTGGGTAATTGCGATTGATATTTACCATATTAGAAATTAAAATAGACTTAAAAATATTTATTTAAAAATAACATTAATTAACCCACTATATGTGAATATAGATACCATTTTTATGAAAAATAATTATTTTCCATATTGGAAAATATTTAGTGAGAAGAGTGGCATTGGTTTACATTTTTGCAAATACCTTTAATGTCTGTTGTAATCGAGAGCTGGATTCTCCTATCTGCTTCTACATTCCATCTGTTGTTGCCATATCACATGTCATGTGGCTTCTGGAAAATTCCATTACACTCATGAGAGAATAGGAGTGAAAAAAAGGCAAATCGCATCTTGTATTATGAAAATAATTTTGGCTACTTAGGGCACTGAATGGGTCTCAGGGACCCCCAGGGTTCCCGGACCACACTTTGCATATCTCTGATCAAGAGCAAAACTTTTCCTGTAAAGGGCCAGAGTTCCTCCACAGGAACTCTGTAAATATTTTGTGCTTTACTGTCTGTCGCAGCTATTCGACTCTGCCTTGTATCAGGAAAGTAGCCATAGATCATATGTAAACAAACAGGTGTGACTCTTTTCCCATAAAAACTTATTTAAAAAATCGGGGGCTGGATTTGGCCCACTGGCTATAGTTTGCCAACCCCGATCTCGAATACCAAGATTGCAGGGACCCTGGGTTTAGGGCTTAGGCCACAAAGGGGAGAGGACAGTGCCATCTGACTCATCCTAGCCAGGCTCCTTCCAGAGGAAGCGAAAGGGAATTTCTCAGACAAGGCCAGATTTTTCTATTTCTAATGACGCTAGTTCTCGATTTAGTGAAATCTGCAGTCTCCACCTTAATACTTAGATACCCCTTGGCCAGCTCTGCTGCTCCCAAAGTGCATCGAAGCCTCTCCCCTGTAATTCTGCTGCCTCTCAGAAAGCACGCGCATATCCAGCCCCGGGGAGGTTGTCCCGGCCATCACTGCCTCACCCCCACCAGAGTCACAGGTACCTGGGGATGGGGCAGGTGGTACAAGACGCTCAAGTGGACCAATCAGCCCTCTCACGCCCGAGCCAGGCCACCTGAGCGTCATTTTGTCATCCAGGCTCCTGTTTCCTTTTGGAGCTTCTTTCCTACATACCCCTGTTCCCAGGGTCTCCCAGTGAGAGGGTATTTTTCTTCCTCCGCTACAGAGGAAAATGGCGTTACTCCTGATTCTGGTTCATTTGTGGGTCGAAGTCTCCAACCTGACATTTCCTCTGGTTATTCCCATTCATCCCCTGGTCCTTTCCTTGGTTCTGCCTGACCCCGGCAGTCCTTTCGCTTCCTGACCTGACTGTGCTGGGTGCTGTCCGGCTGGAGGAGACGGTCTCTGGACCCCTTGGGGACGGTCCAGAACACTAAGGAAATGCCTGGAAAGGTCCCGAGACAGACTTAGAAACTTGTAATGATGGTACTTGCCCTCCCCCAGCCCCCCACCAGCTGCATCCTTCTTTGGCTCTCCTTGTCTTTTCTACCGGGGTAATGTGGTCCCCCCTCTCCCGAAGGGTCTGGCGTTACTAGGCAAAGGCTGGAGTCTGAGTGGGGCGGATGGAGCACGCTCCCAAACCTGATTTCTCAGGAGACGCTCCGTGCTGTGGGGGGGCCCCAATGCGCACCCAAAGCCAGCTTTCCCGGCTTCGTCCCCAGAGAGAGACTGTGTGCTACCAGCTTGCGAGGGAACTCATGCGTTCTTCTTCTGACCACATTCAAATTCAACAAGGAAGATACTGCTTTTTGGCTTTAGACATAGAACATTCGCGCTGGACTTTTATGGTCTTGCGAAGAACACTGTGCTAGTGCCCACCCACACCTGGTCTCTGCCTTGCCTGGCCCCGTCCAGCTGCCCAGAAGCAGCTCTGCACAAGCTCTCCGGGCTCCTCAGCGGAGACTTGGTAGATTTATGAGTTTGGCCTTGGCTGAGGCCTTCTCGCCATGGCTCCCAGCCACGGTCCAGCTGCTCTCCCACATCTCATGCTGCCGCGGCTGGGACGTTCTGTGTCTGCTTTTGTGCCTCCACACCAATTTGCTGAGTCACCCCCTCAGCCCCCTCTCCCCGGCTGCCCTGGTCAGCCCTGTGGAGGAATAGCAGTTCCTCACACCAGAGCTCAGACCCCCGGCCACGCCCAGTCGGCCAGAACCTCATCCGTTCTCATGATGGCAGTGGTGGCGTCCGTCTAAGGCTACCCCTGTTGGGACTCTAGTTGGCCTGACCCGTGCCTTCCCACTCTGAGGCATGGAAGTTTAACAAAAAGATGATTCCTTCTCTGTCTGGACTTTAGGCACCTGATCTGAAGCCACACCTGATCTGGAAAGTTACTTTCTGTTATGTATAGACACTGATTTTTCCTCAAACTATTTCTACAAGGCCAGAGATGAATTCCATTAGAGCACTATCTGATTTCTGGCACCCCATGGCAGGACTAAGGGAGAGCCTGGGAGGGCAGTGCCTGTGGGGGGGAGCTGGCCGGAGGGAGCTCATTGTAGGCAGATTGTAGAAATACCTCCTGAGCCAGTGGGGCCTTCGGCCAAAATCATACAAGGAACCCAGTGAACCCAGGCCTATCTTGTTTGTCCTGGAGATTAGGTTTCTAATATGATGGAAGATTTTAATTATTATCCCCTGGAAAAGATACACGTTCTCCTTCTCAGGTCCTTCAAGGATGTAACTGAGTCTAGCAAAACCTTCAAACGCAAGGGCTTAAGGTGCTGCCTGGTTCAGTTAAGGTAGAGCTGCCTCTGGGATAAAATCTCAAACTAGACAGCTAGGACTATGTAAAAGTTTCTCTGGATACTGGAATGTAAGCAATGTAAGCTTTATGGTTTAACCTGTAAATATGACTCATAACAAGAGAAGAGTGGAAGGGTGCAGGGCCCAGAGGGGGAGAAAATGTAGTGATGAGGGGCAGCTGGAGAGACCGTAATGCAGATACAAAATTCCTGAATTCCTGATGTTGGGTAAGCATCTTGCAGTGCAATAACAAAGTATGTTCCCTTCTTCAGTTTCCTCTCTACCTATGCGACCCCGGCCCAGCTCTGTTCACACGCACAGCTGCCGAGAGCCTGTCTGGCCCCTGGCTTTCCCATCAGCACCTGAAGCTGCTGCCAGCCTCAGCCGCTACCTCTGTGCGTGTGCAGCAGTGTCTGTCTTCTTGCAATCTCCAGAGGCTTTGTGGGAACCTTAGGGGAGAAAAGCAAGGGACGGAGCCCTAACTCAACTTCCAACTCAGTCAGACCCTTTCCTTGCCCACTACCCTGTAACTGCCACAAGGGAGCCACTGGGGCATCACCCGTGGGGGACGAGATGAGGATCTGCTCCCCGGTCCTCCTGAGTACTCTCTGTCACAGAGCTGGCCACTGCTGTGCCTGGTCTGTGTGCTGGAACCTGGGAGTGGAGCCTGAACCAGATCGATGGGTGAGAGGCAGAATGAAGACAGGCAGGGCCTGGCAGAGAATCCAGGTCCCTAAGCTTGAGTCACAGTCCAGGAGAAAAGGGCGACCGTGATGATCACTTGTCACCAGGTGCCGGTGAGAGCGGCCTGGCGAGAAGAAGAGCGTCTGCCTCTCCAGAGACTTGGGTCCCGGTCTCTGCCTCCTTTGTTCTTTGGCCCGAGGTGACGGCTGTGGTGGAGTCAAGGCCAGAGCACCCCAGGCCTCCGGCGTAGAGACGCGATCGCATCGGCCACTTCTGCAAGACATGGGGAAGGGATGAGGGTCATGCTCACTACCACAGCCCTCGTAGCCCTCGGCACCCCAGACCGGGCCTTCCCTAGCCTCCCTCCTCGAGACCCGTCCCCCCGACTGCTCCGACGACAGCGGTCCCAGGCTCACCACCACTCATGGCCTCACAAATTCTCCTGACCACCTGAGCCTGGCCGAGAGGCACAGGAGGAGCCGTCTGAGAAAAGCAAGGGCCCCGAGAGGAGCCCCGGATGGTGGGGAGGGAGGCGGGCGGCAGAGCTGACAGCAGCCAGGGCCTGGGCAGTGGGGAGGGCAGCAGCGTGGGGCAAGGACAGGCTCCTCCTGACACTGAACAGTCCTGACCCTTTCTCTTGCCCAGTCCCGGCCGGGCCCAAGTGCCTGTGGCCCGAGATGTCAGTGCTGCCCCCTCCCCCTAAGCAGGGGACCTCCCAGGATTGTCCATCCTTCCAGCAGGAACGCGGCCAGTCCCAGAAAAGGCCAGGTTGACTTGGCTCTGAGGTCTGCCCTCCACCTGACAGCCCCCCACTTGGGGGCTGAGGGCCACTGCTGCTGGCCAGCCAACCCACCCCACCCAGCTGCCAGAGTGCTAGACGTAGCCGGGCTCTCAGCTGTTCATTCTTCAACGTATTTATGCATCTCCTGCTTCCTGCGAGGCTCTCACCTTGGCCGCCGTCTTACAGCTAAGTAAGCAACTGTGCCACCCGGGGACACTGCACCAGGGGCCACCATTGGCATTTCAGAGTTGCCCCATCTGAACTGTCTCAAATTCTTGCATTTTAGTTGTATTTATATGAAAGAAGAATATCTTAAGTTTCAAGACATTTCAGAACTAGGATGTTGAAGGAAGAGAGATGGTGAAAATTATCCTCCATAGAAATAAAGTTGCTGTCCTCAGAGGGCAAAGACGACCCTTTATAACAGCTACACTCCCAGTCAGCAGCTTACAGTGTGCTCTACCCCACCCCCGGGGCCTGCTTAGTGGCTATGAGCCCGGGGCCTGAACTGCATTCAGCCACTTAACCTACCTAAGCTTCAGTTTCCTCATCTGTAAAGTAATCTTCATGTGGTTCTTTTTCTTTTTTTTTTTAATTTTCTTTTTTTTAATCCTCATTTGGTTCTTGTGCGGATTAAAAGATAAAAATGCACTAAAGCATTTAGTCTAGCTCTGGGCATAACTTTAGCCCCCAGGTAATGTTAGCTGTTATTGCGATGATGATTACTGTTAATCATACTTCTCCTTCATGATCTCATTTCATACGCTGGAAGCAAAGTCAGACTCATGTTATCTTCCCTTTCCGTATAATAAACTGAGGTTCAGGAAAGGTAGGTGACAGTGTGGTAAGTGATGCAGGCAGGAAGCCCTCCTTCCCCCTTTCCCAGCCCCTGCCACGCCCCCACCCAGCTTGGTTACTTCTAGAGTGATGCTTTCTTAGAGCTTTGTTCTCCAAAGGGGGCTCCCTCCTGAGACAGAAGTCCAAAGGACACCAAGGCACTGTACAGTGGCATAGTGCCCCTCGGAATCTAGGAATCTCCTAGGTGTGACTTCTTTCCCAGACCCCAGCCCTGGAAACTACTCCCTTTTCTCCTCTACCACTAAGTGCCCCGGAGTCTTGGGGCCTCTCAGAATTTCCCTCCCCTTGGAGGAACCATATTCTCATGAAGTCATTTCCAATCATCACTCCCACTGCACCCCATGAGAAACATTGTCATTCCAGTCCCAAGAGCCAGCCTCAGCTCCTCTTCCCATGAGAGAGCAGGAAGCAGCCGGCCCCAGCGTCAGCTCTGCCGAGGGCAGGGGGACAAGTCCGGTATCCCCCATCCCAAACCCCCTTCCCCAAGGCCCCGGGCCCGCGACCTACCTTGAGAGGGTGCAAGTAGCGGAGTCCACGCAGGAAGGGCGGCCAGGCGGGGCCGGGCGTCTCATGGCCAAGTGTGCGGGTGAGGTGGGCTATGTAGCTGGTGGCCAGCACCAGCACGTCCAGCTTGGACAGCTTGGTGTCGGGCGGCACGGCAGGCAGAGTGGCCTGCAGGGCCAGGAAGGCCTGGCGCAGGGTCCTCACCCGGCTCCGCTCCCGAGCGGCGTTCTCAGGGCTGGCCTCACTCTGCACAGAGGACCCCAGGTGAGTGGGGCTGACCGGACGCCCATTGCCCCTGGTTGCTAAGAGCATCCTAGGGCAAGGTCTCCTGCCAGAGTAGTAGCATGCCAAACGACAGGGACCCCAGGGCCTCGTCCCCTCTTAGTCTGCTCTCAGCCCGGCCCCGCTTTACGGCAGAGGAAATGGAGAGAAGACCTCATCTGGGCTCAGAACTGAGTCCTGTACTCTTTCCCACCCTCCACTGTGCCTCCCCCTGGCCCTTGCCGCATCCACACCTAAGTCTGAATCCTGCTTATCAGGGTGCCCTGGGCCCACAGGGAGCACACGGTCCTGCCCTGCTCTGTAGGGCTGACCCTAGGCCCAGCCAGGTCCTGAGACGTAGAGGCAACTGTGGTAAAGAGGAAGGGACACCAAAGCGTGCTGGCCCTGTCGCTGACTGCTGCTCTGGGACCTTGGGAAACATGTCACTTCTCCGGGCCTCAGTTTCCTTGAGACAAGTGAGTTGGGCCAGCTCTCTGAGCCATGCTCTGGTTAAGACCGGCTCTGATTTCCCCAACCGCCCAAGCATGGAGCCTTGGAGCGGAAGTTGGCCAATGTCCCCTTTCTTGGGCAGGACAGTAACCATGAGTGAGGCTCTGCCATCACAGGTGACGTCGCAGCCCCTCCCATGCCTGCCTCTCCCAGCTACCTCTTCAGGTCCTGGCTTTCTTACCCGGCCACGAGCCAGCCTCCTGGCGCCGGCCCCTCGAGGGCTTGGGGCAGCTCTGCTCCATCTTGGGTTGCTCCAGCTGGTCTCTTCCCACAGGTCCTGCCTTGTCCTGCTCAGACGGCTCCTCTTCCTGTCAGTGTCTGCCAGCGACCTCGGTGTGGCCTTGGCCGGGCTCTTCCCTACTCCTGGCATGGCCAGTGCCACTCTGGCCTCTCTCTGTGACATGCCACACCCCTGAGGTATGATGCTGCAGCCCCCAGGACCGGAACACAGGGCCTGAGGCAGCCCTTAGGCTCACGCTAGCGGGGCAGGCTGGTCATCCAGACAGCGACGGCTATATCTGAGGAAGCAAGCGCCAACTCAGTCCTGCTCCACTCCTTGCTCTGGGAAAACCGCCCACCCGGCACAGCCCCCGCGAAAAGCCTCCTGACTGCCTCCCAACCGGCTGAGGGCGGGGGTGCTGGATGCGGGGAGTGGCCAGGCCCTGGGAGGAGGCCCCTGCTGTAGAGGGCAGGAGGACGGTGGGAAGGGAGCTCCTTTCCCGGATCCCAGCCTGACCCTGACTGTGGTCCTGGGATAGACCTGCAGCTTCCGCTTTGGGGCTTAAGTCCATGGAAGAGCCCTGAACTCCCTTCCCTGTGCCAGAAACCTGGCTGTGCTCATCCCTGAAAGGACCTTTCCTCCCCTTGCCAGTGAAAACGACCTTCCAGCCAGAGGGCGCTACTCCCCATACCCCAGACATGCCTCTTATTTCCACCTCAGTGCTTTTACTTTTCCCTTTTTGTCCGCCTGGAATACCTCCCTCCAGCTGTGCTCCGGGAAAAGCTGCCCATCCTTTGGGTTATGTCCAAAGGATTTGTGAGGATTTCTTCCAACCCCACAGAACCCAGAGCCCACGTCTCCCTGTTTTATTGGTACCCCATTCTATGCACAACCACACCCTGGCTAGCTTCCTAAGAGTTCAGTGTTCTAGATCAGTACATGCCAAGCACTGTGCTAAGTACTTTACATGTATTATCTTATTTCTCAGATCAACGTCTTAAGAAAAAAAGACTGTCACATCATCATTTTGCAGATGGGAACGCTGAGGTATCAGGAGGTGAAATAACTTGCCTGGTGCCAAACATCTAGTAAGTGATGGTGGTGGACGAAAGCCCAGGCAGTCAGTGAGACATGGAAGGCTGCTCCTCACCCTACACCGTTCTGCCTCGGGTGGGTTACTCACATGTCTTTTCCCTTGCTAGGCGCAAGGTCTTTGAAGGCAAGGACCAGGATGTTTACTGAGCTGCATGAGATCCTCCATTCCGCTAGTTAGGAGGAGGCAGGCTGAAGGAATAGCAAGCCTGCCACAGTCGGCCCTGCCTGCCCTCAGGTTACCACCCCTGCCTGCAGCAGAGTCATTGCACATCCCTTATCCCCCAATCTTGAACTCCAGAGGAGACAAAATAAGTAAAGGGAAAGTGCAGAGAGGACAGAGGAACAAAGGTGGATGTACAGAGACAGACATTCAGCCAACCAGAGAGAAAGGAAAACAGAAGAGAAGTAAAATTCACTTGAATGTCCATCGATAAGGAAGGGATTAAATAGATTGTGCTATATCCATTCTGTGGAATGATATGCAGTAATAAGAAGAAGCAGACATCTATATAGTGACATGGGAAAACTCTCCAAGATGCACAGTGAAGTGAAAAAACCTAGTTGTAGGTCACTATGTATAATAAGATCCCAGCCAGGATTTTAAAAGAAGACACTAAAAAACAAAAGCTATAAGTATCAAGGTTTAGGGACTTCCCTGGCGGACTCCCTTCTGCCAGTCCTCCCTTCCAGTTTAGGACTCTGCCATTGACTGCAGGGGCACAGTTTTGATCCCTGGCTGGGGAACTAAAATCCCGCATGCCTCATGGCGTGGCCAAAAAAAAAAAAAAAAAAAAAGTATAAAGGTTTTTGTGCTTATGTGAATATATAGAAAGGAGACTGAAAAGATGCACACTGAGTTACTTTTTTTTTTTTTTTTTTTAAACTCCAGATGCAGAGAGTTCGGTGCACACTGTCATTTTTGGTCCATGCAGGGCCTCTTGTTAGCCTTCCTCTCTCCCTCCTTCCCCCCCCGCTTTCATCTGTTCCCTTTTATCCTATTCCCTATCATAGACAGCCATTCCAAACTGTTTAATGTATATTCTTTCGTTTAATGTCTACTTTTTGTGGTGGTTTTAAACTATGTACACAAATTCTTTGACACTCCTCCCTTCAAAAGGTGGAGCATACCAGATGGTTTCGCAGGCAAATTCTATCAAACATTTAGAGAAGAGTTAACACCTATCCTTCTCAAACTCTTCCAAAATATAGCAGAGGGAGGAACACTCCAAAATTCATTCTATGAGGCCACCATCACCCTGATACCAAAACCAGACAAGGATGTCACAAAGAAAGAAAACTACAGGCCAATATCTCTGACGAACATAGATGCAAAAATCCTCAACAAAATACTAGCAAACAGAATCCAACAGCACATTAAAAGGATCATACACCATGATCAAGTGGGGTTTATCCCAGGAATGCAAGGATTCTTCAATATATGCAAATCAATCAATGTGATAAACCAGATTAACAAACTGAAGGAGAAAAACCATATGATCATCTCAATAGATGCGGAAAAAGCTTTTGACAAAATTCAACACCCATTTATGATAAAAACCCTCCAGAAAGTAGGCACAGAGGGAACTTACCTCAACATAATAAAGGCCATATATGACAAACCCACAGCCAACATCGTTCTCAATGGTGGAAAACTGAAACCATTTTCTCTAAGATCAGGAACAAAACAAGGTTGTCCACTCTCACCACTATTATTCAACATGGTTTTGGAAGTTTTAGCCACAGCAATCAGAGAAGAAAAAGAAATAAAATGAATCCAAATCGGAAAAGAAGTAGTAAAGCTGTCACTGTTTGCAGATGACATGATACTCTACATAGAGAATCCTAAAGATGCTACCAGAAAACTACTAGAACTAATCAATGAATTTGGTAAAGTAGCAGGATACAAAATTAATGCACAGAAATCTCTTGCATTCCTATACACTAATGATGAAAAATCTGAAAGAGAAATTAAGGAAACACTTCCATTTACCATTGCAACAAAAAGAATAAAATACCTAGGAATGGACCTACCTAAGGAGACAAAAGACCTGTATGCAGGAAACTATACACAGATGAAAGAAATTAAAGATGATACAAACAGATGCAGAGATATACCATGCTCTTGGATTGGAAGAATCAACATTGTGAAAATGACTATGCTACCCATAGTAGCATATTCAGTGCAACTACAGATTCAGTGCAATCCCTATCAAACTACTAATGGCATTTTTCACAGAACTAGAACAAAAAAATTTCACAATTTGTATGGAAACACAAAAGACCCCGAATAGCCAAAGCAGTTTTGAGGGAAAAAATCGGAGCAGGAGGAATCAGGCTCCAGACTTCAGACTATACTACAAAGCTACAGTAATCAAGACAGAATGGTACTGGCACAAAAACAGAATTATAGACCAATGGAACAGGATAGAAAGCCCAGAGATAAACCCACACACATATGGTCACCTTATTTTTGATAAGGAGGCAAGAATATACAATGGAGAAAAAGACAGCCTCTTCAATAAGTGATGCTGGGAAAACTGGACAGTTACATGTAAAAGAATGAAATTAGAACACTCCCTAATACCATACACAAAAATAAACTCAAAATGGATTAAAGACCTAAATGTGAGGCCAGACACTATAAAACTCTTAGAGGAAAACATAGGCAGAACACTCTATGACATAAATCACCGCAAGATCCTTTTTGACCCACCTCCTAGAGAAATGGAAATAAAAACAAAAATAAACAAATGGGACCTAATGAAACTTAAAAGCTTTTGCACAGCAAAGGAAACCATAAAAAAGACAAAAAGACACCCCTCAGAATGGGAGAAAATATTTGCAAATGAAGCAACTGACAAAGGATTAATCTCCAAGATATACAAGCAGCTCATGCAGCTCAATATCAAAAAAACAAACAACCCAATCCAAAAATGGGCAGAAGACCTAAATAGACATTTCTCCAAAGAAGATATACAGATTGCCAACAAACACATGAAGGGATGCTCAACATCACTAATCATTAGAGGAATGTAAATCAAAATTACAATGAGGTATCACCTCACACCTGTCAGAATGGCCATCATCCAAAAATTTACAAACAATGAATGCTGGAGAGGGTGTGGAGAAAAGGGAACACTCTTGCACTGTTGGTGGGAATGTAAATTGATAGAGCCACTATGGAGAACAGTATGGAGGTTCCTTAAAAAACTAAAAATAGAACTACCATATGACCCAGCAATCCCACTACTAGGCATATACCCTGAGAAAACCATAATTCAAAAAGAGTCATGTACCACAATGTTCATTGCAGCTCTATTTACAATAGCCAGGACATGGAAGCAACCTAAGTGTCCATCGATAGATGAATGGATAAAGAAGATGTGGCACATATATACAGTGCAATATTACTCAGCCATAAAAAGAAACGAAATTGAGTTATTTGTAGTCAGGTGGATGGACCTAGAGTCTGTCATGCAGAATGAAGTAAGTCAGAAAGAGAAAAACAAATACAGTATGCTAACACATATATATGGAATCTAAAAAAAAGAAAAAAGAAAAATTGAAGAACCTAGGGGCAGGACAGGAATAAAGACGCAGACGTAGAGAATGGATTTGAGGGCACAGGGAGGGGGAAGGGTAAGCTGGGACGAAGTGAGAGAGTGGCATGGACATATATACACTACCAAATGTAAAATATATAGCTAGTGGGAAGCAGCTGCATAGCACAGGGAGATCAGCTCGGTGCTTTGTGACCACTTTGGTGAGTGGGATAGGGAGGGTGGGAGGGAGACGCAAGAGGGAGGACATATGGGGATATATGTATACGTATAGCTGATTCACTTTGTTATAAAGCAGAAACTAACACCATTGTAAAGCAATTATACCCCAATAAAAATAAAAAAAAAAAAAAGGTGGAGCATAATCCTCCTCCCCGTGAGTGTGGGCTGGACGTAGGGACTTGCTTCTAACAGGTAGCATGCGGCAGAAATGTCAGTGCGTTACTTGAGAAGCTAGGTTATAAAAGACACTGCAGCTTCCTCCTTGCTCTCTCTGGGATCTCTCCCTCTGGGGGAAGCCAGCTGCTAAGTCATGAAGATACTCAAGTAGCCCTGAGGAGAGGCGCAAGTGGTGAGGAACTCAAGCTTATCAACCACACCAGCAC
Organism: Grampus griseus; assembly: GCF_964374135.1. Lineage (NCBI taxonomy): Eukaryota > Metazoa > Chordata > Mammalia > Artiodactyla > Delphinidae > Grampus > Grampus griseus. The sequence goes on along the minus strand of NC_139009.1, from coordinate 20,680,462 downwards.
TAACTAGCAACCATGTGTGTATGTGTACCACCTCAAAAACGGACCTTCCAGCAGCAGTTCAGCCTTTAGATGACTGCAGTCCTGACCAACAGTTTGCGTGCAACCCATGAGAGGCCCTGAGCCAGAGTCACCCAGCTAAGCTGCTATAACCTGTAGAATTCCTGACCCACAGAAGCCATGTGAGAAAATACATGCTGATTGCTGTTTAAGTTTGGGTGTAATCTGGTAAGCAGCCATAGATAACTAATGCAATGCATGTCGTTGAACCATGTGCATTGTTGCGTGAATGGATTTAAAAATCATTAAAATGATAATGCATTTATATTGCAAATATATAATACAATACTACTTATGTCTCAGATCACATTGTTACTTCTTCCATTCCATCCTATGTTTTTAAGCCCTTTGCTTCTAATTTGCTGCAGGATACTCCACAGTGTGCACCCGTCACATTTTGACCACCCAGAGCCCCAGGGATGGACAACCAGATTGTTTCCAACGCCTTATCGCCCCAAACAATGCTGTCACGAATACCATCGCATATCTCCTTATGGATTCATGTCAGATTTTTTTAAAACACATGTCCAGGAGCAGAATGCTGGGTACTCCCAGAGTGCCATCCAGAATGGCCACAGTGTCTGCACGTCCAGCAGCACTGCATGTGCCCTAGAGCCCCACATCTTCACCACTACCTAGTGTTAACCAGATTCCTAGTTTTATGGTTGAATAGCTGTAAAGGGCCATCTTATTTATAAGGGCTGTTTTAAATGGTCCTTATCTGACAACTGATGAATTCGAGCATCCCTTGTGTACGGAGCTTGGTAGAGATTCTGTTGTTTTCTCCATATTGGGATACTGTTTTCCCAACATCATCTATGAAACAGTGCCTCCTCTCCCTGTTTTGTTGCAGCTCCCACTTTACCACATACTAAGTTCCCGTATTTATATATAGGTCATTTTCTGAGCTCTCTGCTGTGTTCTACTGATCTTTTTGTCTGTGTTTGAGCCAACATCACACTGCTTTATTATTATGACTCTGTAGCATGTCTTAATACTTGGTGAGATAAAACTCCTCTCTTAAAGCTTTATTTTTCCAAGGTTGACTTAGTTATTTCTGGACCCTTATTTTTCTATATAGATTTTAGAGAAAGTTTGCTGAGTTTCTAAAAAATTCAACTGAAATTCTGCTTGGGATTTCATTGAATCTATGGGTTAATTTGTGGAGGATTGCCGTTTTTATACTTTGAAGTCAATCCTTCCAAAAACGTGAAATACCTCTCATTTTATTTCAAACATCTTCTATATCCTTTATTAATTTTGTAGTTTACTCCACAAATGTCTGTGTATTCTTTTTTTCTTTAATTTTATTGATGTATTGATTCAATAACAATTGATTCATTGTTGAGTTACAATGTTGTGTTAGTTTGGGTTGTACAGCAAAGTGATTCAGTTATACATATATATATATATATAACTATTCTTTTTCAGATTCTTTTCCATTATAAGTTATTACAAGATATTGAATACAGTTCCCTGTGCTATACAGTAGGTCCTTGTTGTTTATCTATTTTACATATAGCAGTGTGTATCCGTTATTCCCAAACTCCTAATTTATCTCTCCCTCCTTTTTCTGCTCTGGTACATAAGATTGTTTTCTATGTCTGTGAATCAATTTCTGTTTTGTAAATAAGTTCATTTGTATCATTTTTTAGATTCCACATATAAGTGATATCATGTGATATTTGTTTTTCTCCGACTTACTTCACTTAGTATGATCATCTGTGTATTCTTGCTTAAGTGAAATAGTTTTGTTCAACTAAGTAGTTCATAGTTTTTGTTGCTCTTGAGAATGCTCTTATTCTTATTATATTTTCTAGCTGATTACGGCTGCTATACAGAAATATTATTACATTTTAAAAGTTTATCCTGAATCCAGCAACCTTGCTGGGCTTTCTTATTGGTCTTAATACTCTGTTGATTCCATTGGTTTTTCTAAGCAGATAAAATAATGACAATTTTATCTCTTCCTTTCCAATCTTTATACTTGTTTTTTCATCATTCCTTAGAGGATCGACTAGTGCTTCCAATACTGTTAACCAGAAATAGTGATAGTGGGACTTTCCTGGTGGTGCAGTGGTTAAGAATCTGCTTGCCAATGCAGGGGACACAGGTTTGAGCCCAGGTCAGGGAAGATCCCACATGCTGCAGAGCAACTAAGCCCGTGAGCCACAACTACTGAACCCCATGCACCTAGAGCCCTTGCTCCGCAACAAGAGAAGCCACCACAATGAGAAGCCCGCGCACCGCAACGAAGAGTAGCCCTTACTCACCGCGACTAGAGAAAGCCCGCGTGCAGCAAGGAAGACCCAACACAGCCAAAAATAAAAAAGAAATAAATTTTAAAAAATAGTGATAGTGGACACCCTTTTCTTCTCCTAATCTTAAGTAGAACGTATCTATATTTCTTCATTAGACGTAATATTTGCTGTAGGTTTTTGACATATGACATTTACCAAGTTAGGGAAGTACTCCCCTATTCCTCGTTTGCTAAGAGGTTTTTAAAATCATCAGTAAGTGTAGGTCTTTATCAAATCCTTTTCCTGCATAATCATGAATTAATCGTGATTTTTCTCCCTCAGCTTATTAATATGCTAAATGATGTCATTAGATTTTCTGATGATAAATCTTCCTTGATTTCCTGTGAAAAAATCCCACCTGCATGTGATTCATTTTTTAAAAATACACTGTCTGACTCATTTAGTAAATGCATTACTTAGAATTTTTACAACTACTTCATAAGTGAAATGAGATTATAATTTTCTTTTCTTTAATTATCATTATTTGCATTTAGAGTCAAGGTTACACTAAACTCATACAATGCAACCTCATACAACCTCACTTTTTCTATTTTCATTTTTTTAATTTTAAAAATTGAGACATAGTTGATTTACAATATATTATTGTTTATAATATAATAATATATTATAAATATTTATAATATTTAAATTAATATTTATATAAAATATAAATTATTCAATAATTTATAATATAAGTTATTCACATGTACAACATAGTGATTTAAAATTTTTATAGCTTATACTCCATTTATAGTTATTATAAAATATTGGCTATATTTCTTTTTCTATTTTCTAAAACAACTTTTTATGTAAGATGTAAATTAACTTTTCCTTGAAAGTCTGGTAAAACTTACTTGTAAAACTACTGGGCCTGGGTGTTTTCTTTGGTAAAGAGGTGAAGAAATTTTAACTTTCATCTCAATTTTAGTTCCTTATTTCTTCTTATAAATATCTGGTATTTTATATTTTTCTATGAATTTATCCATTTCATCTAGGAATTCCAACACTTTAATGTACAGAATGCTCTTAGAAATAGGTCATCAAGGAAACGAGAAAAACCAAAAATCCTATACAGCAAGAATTTTCTTTCAAAAATCTGGGCAGTTCTCTTGGAAGAGAACAGTGCAGAGCTCCGAGAATGGCCAGGCAGTTCTCCTGTCTAAGAGCAACACTTGGCTCAAAATGGACAAGGCCTTGGGCCTCTGGGAAAACCCAAATTTCAAATGACTCCAACAGGCCAACCATTCTGTGGCAGGACTCGCAGGATGAGACTGACAAGAAACATCTCCAAGCTCTGCCTGAGAGAGCCACACCTTCTAAGGGGCATAAGAACCCTGCCTTGTACTTGAACTTTTCTGCTGTTGAAATTCAGAATCATAAGAAACTATTGTGGCAATCCTCTTGGGGGTCAAAGATCATTCTAATCTTGACAGACTTGTTCACCATGCCCTCAAGAGAGAAGAATGGCATTTGGATGGAAAGAGCAAAAACTGCATACTTTTCAGACATAACAGAACTGTCTTTTGTTATTCCCATATACATGTAGCTACTCCGAAGTTATCAGATGCCAACTTCAAGTGATGAGCTAAGAGTCAAGTGATGAGCTAAGAGTCTTCCATCCCAAGACCCTCAGACCAGTTTTGAAAAGTCACCCACAGAAAACACCACCGTGAGGGGACAAATTGGGCATTCCAGAGTTTCTTGCATTCTAACCATCTGTGAGATGAGAAGTGGCTCATAGAATGAGTGGCAAGTATTTTTAGGCTTTCAGTTCAATATTGTCTTTCTCAGAATGCATTCAGTTTTTGTTAAGGTAGGCCTCTCCGGAAGCTTCCATTCAGAGCCCATCTGAAATGTAATCAGGTCAATGCCAAAGCCAGACTTCTAGGGGAACCCATGAGCCCTTGCCAGATGGTAAATGGGTATGATCGCTTTCCTTCTGTAGGAACTTACCTATCAGGGAAGGAGGGAAATCTGGCTTCAACTTTTCTGAGCCAGGACACAGAGTAGGAAGGAAGAAAAAGATAAATCCACACTTGCAGCCACGTGGAAAGAGATCTTCTTGTGCCCAAGGGCATTCCCAGAGTTAGGTGACCTGGACACCCTCAGGGAGCTCCTCTACCTACATGCTTAGTCCTCAGGAGTGCAAAGTCATGGCCAGTTTAACCTGGGACTTCTCGGACTTTCACCTCAGGGTGGCATCCTCAGCAGGGATGCTAGAGTAGAAAGGAAAACTTACACAGTGAAAGACAGTGCCCACAAAGCCCCAGGTGGTGAACCCAGACAGGGTAAGACTGATGTACAGGGGTGGTGCTTCCCAGGCAAAGGGGTACAGGGGCCATTTCTAGTGCTCTAACATCTTGCACAAGTTTCCTACCAGGCAGCAGAGCAGGCAGACTGGGCCTCAGCAACCTTATCTTGAAGGCAGCTACGGTTCTGAGTGCTGAGACTCATCTATAGGGCACAGCAAAGGTTCATGCTGTGCCTGGCTACCTCTGCTGCTACGGGACCACCTGCATGCATGTGTGTGGACAGCCATGTGAAGTACAACTTTGTCCCAGTCTTGGGCTTCATCCCCGGCAGCCAGGCCATGGATATAGCAGGGCAGGTTCTGCCACATTAGTCCAAGTGGGCTTCATGGAGAACACAGGCAGCAGATGGGTGAAGACAGAGCTTCTGTCATGCGTTCTCCTTTGAAGTTGGTCTGGGACATCTATTTCTTGAGTAGGACATAGGTAGGGTCCCAGGAACTGGTCTAACTAATGGAAGTTGGGTCTCGTGGCTCCTTGGCCTCTAGTACTAATGACAAATTCTCTTCCTCCGGGTTTTGTTTCAGCGCACCATCAGTCCCCACTATTTCAGGTGAAAGAAGAAGCCCCTGCATGGTTCCATGGGTATTGGCTCTGTCCACAGAGATGTGGAGAGGAAGTGATGTAGGGTAGGATCATCTTAAACCTAGAACTTGAGCTCCATCTCCCAGGAGTTGTCATCTACATCTGGAACAATGACCTCTTGGATACTGTTTGAGGTCCATTTGAAAAAGAAGTACTTGGTAAGCTCAGGATCCATCTGAGTGACCATGGGGCCAGTGGGAGGGGACAAGAAGAGCAGGCTTCTCTCTCTCCTTTTGGAACAGTCACTCATGCTTCTCCTTTCTCCTAGTGCCTCAAGTGCTATAGGAATGCCCTGGAAGTGTCACTACTTCCAGCCCCAGATGGAAGCCCCCTTTTATTATTTTTCAATCTCCATTATGTCTCTAGATATTTTCCCCTTTTTTGTTCTGTATTTTATTTGCACCCACCTGTTTTTTTGTCCTTGATCAGTGTTGCCAGAAATATGCCTAGATTATTAGCCTTTGTTTTTTTTAATATTCTGCGTCTTTAAAAATTATTTATTTATTAAAAATTATGATTAAAATGTACCATTTTTAAGTATACAGTTCAGTGGCATTAAGTATATTCACATTGTTGTGCAAACATCACTGCCATCCATCCACAGAACATTTTTCATATTGCAAAACCGAAATTCCATACTTGTTAAACAATAACTCCCTATTTCCCCTACCCCAGCACCCCTGAACTTTCTGTCTCTAAGAATTTGGCTATTCTAAGTACCTCATATGAGTAGAATCATACAGTATTTGTCATTTTTGTGAAACAATATTCCATTGTATGTATTTATCACATTTGGTTTATCCATTCATCAGTCGATTGGTTATTTGGGTGATTTCCACCTTTGGGCTACTGTGAATAATGCTGCTATGAACATTATTTGTACAAATATCTCTCTGAGGTCCTGCTTTTGATTTTTTCGGGTATATACCCAGAAATGAATTTGCTGGATCATACGATAATTCTATTTTTAATTTTTCAAGGAACTGCTATACTGTTTTTCATAGTAACTACACCACTTTACATTACGACCAGCAGTGCACAAGAGTTCCAATTTCTCCTCATCCTCTGCAACACTTATCGTTTTCTGTCTTGTTTTTGTTTTATAATTGCCATCCTAATGAGTGTGAATCCCTATTCTTTTAAAGTCTCCATTTCACTAATTTTTAGCCTTATCATTTTTATTTTCTTCCTTCTCATTTCTTCAATTTTGCCCTAATGTTCATTTTCCAACTTCTGGAGAAGAAAGCTGGGTTGTGTGATTTGCTAAATGATAAGAGGAACAACAGAACAAGAAGACTTAATCATTATAAATATACTTTTGCACCTATTAACACAGCCTCAAAAATCCATCAACCAACAGCTAACAGAAATGCGAGAAGAAATATATAAATCAACAATTAATAGTTGATTTTAACACACCTCTTTCAGAAACTGATAGATTAAACAGAGATACATAAGCAGAGATACTGAATTATAATTTATAAACTCAAATATTATATATATACAAAAGTAGAGGACAAACAGTGGACATCCCTGGAGAGAGTAAAAATAGGAAGAGTGTCAAGGACAACTTTTAAATTTTACTCTGTATACGTATGTATTGTTAGGATTTTGTATAATGAATTTATTTGTGCATTATTTGTATACTTCAAAGAACCAGAAGAGTTAAAAGGCAAAAAAGCAATAATGGTTCAACTGGCTGGCTCACATTTTTCCACCACAACACTCTGTCAAAACCTTGATGAAATCAATATACATGGGGATTATTATAATTCCTTTGAAAACTCATTTACAAAGTAGGAAGTAAGAGTAATGTGGGAAATTTTATGTGGTAAGTACTTAAGGATTATATTAAGGATATAGTGCTTAATATAATCCTTAGTGCTTAAGGATACAAACAAGCACTTGAGGATAAGGCAAATTGCACTGCTGAACTGCAAAAGCAACTCACAGTGGGTCAGAACACAGGTGTGCACATTTCAATTCCCATCTAGCAAGTCTTCATAGTAGCTAGTTTGAGAGAATGTGTCCATCAACTTTGGAAGAGTAAGAAAAGAAGAGTCACAGAGACAAACCTGATAATACTCCTCCCAGCATTGGTCAGAAAAGATAGAGCTTTACCCAGCAGGCTTTGAGTATTTCTATTGAGATGCATGAAACTAACCTCTTAGCTTCGTGCTATCAGGCAATCAATTTATTAGTTTGCCCAACTTTCCTTGTTCTGAAACAAGCATTTCTGACCCCCAGGCAGTTCTGTCTACATGATTTGAGAATATTGCTGATGTTGAAAGCAGTAAGTCAATCCCTGCAACTATGATTTCTCATGGTAAATCAATTTTGTGGATTCTGATTACATTTTGACTTCCCAAACAGACTATATATAGAGAATATGCTAATTATTTCCTATCCGTGTGAGCTACATTTTTAGGGTAAATTTATTTTTTAAATATATATATATATTTAAATATTTATTTATTTGGCTGCATCGGGTCTTAGTTGCTGCACACAGGCTTCTCGTTGCAGTGCACAGGCTTCTCTCTAGTCGTGGCGTGCAGACTCTCTAGCTGTGGTGCGTGGGCTCTCTAGTTGCATTGCGCGGGCTCAGTAGTTGTGGCACACGGGCTTAGTTGCCCCGTGGCATGTGGGATCTTAGTTCCCCGACCAGGGATGGAACCCAAGTCCCCTGCATTGGAAGGCGGATTCTTAACCACTGGACCACCAGGGAAGTCCCTAGGGTAAATTTATAAATTGGCATTCTGGCACTTATCTCAGGCTGTGTGTTTTAGTTGGCATGGTCAAGAGCACACTTCTTATCCTAGAAAGTGAAAGGTATAACTGCCTTCCCTGATGACACAGTATATATGCCACTTCCGGACGGCTGTATGTTCTCTACAAACTGTTTTACTTGAACCCACTCTGGCCATTGTGATCATCCATTTCCTTTCTAAGAGCTTATATACATTCTGTCAATAATTCAGTTTAAAATTTTCCTGGCAAGCAACTAGAAACTGACTGATTTGAGATTCTAGAATTTATCATTTTTCCCTTTTTGAATATTTACCTATCTCTGTTTTCTGACACCTCTCTCATAATCATGATTTCTCCAAGAATACTCAGGTGGTTCTGTAAGCAGCCCCTTCCTTCCACTTCCTACCATGCAATAATGTAGGGCCCAAACAGAAAAGAAAGGAAAAGAAAAAGCAAAGTGCAAAGGTCAAATTTTCTTAGATAACTATCCCTTTACTCATTCATTCATCCTCTCAACAAACATTGGTGGATTTCTGGAAAGAGCATGCTATAGAGCATTTGAAAGAAATTGAACACAGTGTTCTTGCCCACCGTTGGAGTAGTGGGGGGTGGTTAAAGTGTGTGTTAAATAACATCTACAATAGGAAACAACTAGCAAACAAGAAAACAACTGCATTAAAATATCATGTTTCCAACTTGGATGCCAAATGCTTAGAGTATTTCCATTTGCTTGGTCAGCAGAGTTTTACTAAGCATATAGTAATTAACACAAAATAAGGGAGAGAGTGGTTAGTGTAAATTGAAGTTACTATAGAAATTTTTTTTAGACCAGTAACCTTCAAACAGGGATCCTCATACCCTAGGGGAACATGAATCTTTTCCAAGAGGACTCAAGTTCTAGGGTTTAGTTTTGGTTTATCTAGGACTGTTTTGGGTTTAGCGCTGAAAGTCTGGCATCCCAGGAAGCCCTCAGTCCCTAAGGCTTGACCTCAGGCTCCATATTCGCTCCTTCCTAAAACTGATATGACTGAGGTTTTGCCTGGTTCTGCTTTCCCACCACTCACCTCTTCATAAGAACCCTTCTCTCACTTTATACTAACCGTACATCTTACTCAGTCCTAATTTTATTATGATGACTAGTCGTGGGGTGAAAAAAACTCCAGGGCACCAAAAAAAGGAGACAATTGGAAATATTGATATGGGCAAAGCCTCCTTTAATCTAGGCATCATAGACCCTTGGAAAGGCATCTCATCTTTCACTTATATACTGTGACGGTTAATTTTATGTGTCAACTGGGCCAAGGGGTGCCCCGATATTTGGTTAAACATTATTCTGGGTGTGTCTGCGAGGGTGTTTCTAGATGAGATTACATCTGAATCAGTAGACTGAGCAAGCAGATTGCCCTTCCAAGGGTGGGCCTTGTCCAATTCATGGAAAGCCTGGATAGAACGAAAAGGTGGAGTAAGGGAGAATTTACTATGTACACTTCGAAGGTGTTACAATTTTAGTTGTGAATTATACCTCAGTAAAGCTAAAAAATTATAGAACATAACTGATTAAAAAAAAAAAGCAAACATATAAGCATTATCCCAAGGGGGGAAAAGGTGTGGAGCATGAACCACTGCTCAGAAAGCAAAGAAAACAAGAAGTTGAAGGGAGGCTCTAGGCTGTACAGCTGGGGAGAAGCCTGGATGGAGGAGGTGGTGGGAACTGTAAATATATGGGCAGAGAGCAGAGGTGGGGGCTGGGCCCTGAAGGAGAGACTGAAGGCCCCAGGGAATTTTGCTTGCTTCAGTTTTGTCAAGGGCCAGCCTGTGGATGATCTCTGAGAGAAGGTCCTAGAGCCTTGAGGAGGAGAGTCTATGATGTCAGCCCCCGACCTCTGTGACATAGGCACTAGATGCCAGGGACAACTGCCCCAGGAAAAGGGGCTCCCAGCTCCCAGCTCCCGAGGGCTGCTGGGACAAAGTGCCCACCTCCCAGAGGTTTTCACCAGCTAGCCCCACTGCTACTACTGCTACTGAGCGTGAAAAGCCATCGTGGCTGGGGCCAGACTGAGCCAGAGGACATCAGCGTTAGGGAAGACTGGGATTAGGGCAACCAGAGTGCCAGGAAACCAGGATGCTTGCAGAATCACTGATTCAGGTTTAGGAGAACAAAAACCTGGTAACAGAAGACCTCCGCCTGGCTGAAGGAGGACCGAGGGCAAGGCTCAGACAGAACTCTTGGTCAGAGTGAGTTTTGGGTGACAGACGCTGGGGGCAGAGAGGGGCGTACCCACCATTTGTTGACTCTGTTCCTCTCTCTCCCAGGTCCCACATCAGTGAAGTGCCTTGAGAAACACAGCCCAGAGGAACCCTCATTGGTAAGAGCTCACAGCACCAGAACACCCTCATTTCCTAGTCCCATCTCAGTACCCATCTCCCAAGCCCCCTCCTCTAACTCCATCCTATCCATCCTCCCCTCCTTCCCTACTCCTCTCCTCCTTAGCTCTTACCTTCTCTGGAGCTTTTTGCCAGCTCTTCTGACCCCAGGGTGACATGGATCTAGGGCCTTGGTGAACCAGCCTGCATGGTACATAAGTCAGAACCAGAAATGGACCCAGCCTCCCAATATCTTGGGCTCTGTTTCTTTCTCTACAGATCCTATGGGCTGTGTCTTCCTCCCTGGCCCACCCAGATAACTTCTGCTGTCGTTCAGCTCCCAAGAGTCAGTCCTGATTCTCCATCCCCTCCATCCCTCATCACTGGCCCACTGCAAAGAAGTGAGAAGGCAAGTTTAGAGCCAAACTCCCGTCTGAACACCCAGAGAAGCTGGTGCTCCAGGGCTGGGTGTCTCCTTGGCTTGCCACCAACAGTCCTACCAACACCAGGCTGGAGCCACATTCTGTGCACAGAAGGCCTTGATTTCTCGGCCACTTCTGGCCCCAGAGATGCTGGTCCTGCCGCTGCCAGGTCTCTAATCTGTGGGCTTGACACTCCATTCTCCTCTGGATTCAAGGCAATGTTGCCTCAAAACAAGGACCAAGTGCTGCTACAGAACGCAGCACCCCCTGGGCGCCCCCCTCGGGGCCCCTCAAAAATTGTGGACTCCCTTCCCTGCAACCTTCGACCTCAACCTCCCCAACAATCACTCCGTCCCACCCACCCACCTTGCTCTCCTCCCCCATGGTCCCACTCTGCAGGCTCCCATTTCTACTCTTCTGACTCAAATTCAGACTTTGTCCTACATCCCTACTCTTCTTATCTCCCAAGTTCCCCTTCTTTCTTTCATCAGAATTGTCTCTCTGTCTCTGCACCACGTTCTTCCTCGCCCTCCCACTGGCTATACCCATCTCCTACTCTCACTCACTCCTCTTCTCTCTCTCAGCCACAGAACTCCTCTCTCCTGAGCTCATGTTGCCAGTCTCCTTCCCACCCCGAAGACGTACCTAGCTCCACTCTCACCTCCCCAAGCCCCAGTCTACCTTCTCGTGGGGTTCACTCTAACAGCCGGACATGGCACTCGCAGCAGCACAGGAACACCGGGTCCCCTGTGGGGGAGGGGGGCTGCGTGGCAAGCGAGAGGGACCCTGCAGAGTTCAGGGACCCAGGAGCCCTGGTCCAGGCCCTCGTGGTTCATCTGGGGCAACGCCGTATAGCCCACGACCTGCGGCTACGGCTTTTGCAGTGCCTGTGGCAAGGCAAAACCGGCAAGTCCCCGGTCGTGGAGTATCCTGTCTGTCTGGTATGTCTCCGGCCCCGCAGCCCCTCTTGCCCTATCCCCAGGTACAGGACTGGACCCAGGCTACTTGCTTTCCCCCAGCTATTGCCCTGTGCGCAGGGCCAGGAATCCGGACCACTGCGCATCGGCATTGGCTTTGGCCTCCGCCTGCCTCGGGGCCAGGCCAGGGCCTTGCATCTGTTGCGAGAAAGAAGGCCGGAGGAAGTAGGGCCTCGGGGAGAGGCCGCTCAGGCCCGTGGGTGTTAAGCCCAGGCATCTCAAGCCCCAGCAGCTCAGGCCCAGGCAGATCTAGGCCCAGGCAACCCCTCCCAGAACGGGAGCCTCAGGTCTGTAGGCCCTCAATCACCAAACTCCATGTGCTGGTCAGGGTCTCAGACTCAGGCACCAAAACAGGCCACTGTCTCCCTGAAGCCCAGACATTCCTCTGCCTCAAAGAGGCCTGCCTCTCCAGAGCCCATTCTCCGAAAGTCACCACTCTAGAGCCACGGAGGCTCCCTGGAGCACCTCCTCCGAACCCCACCATCCCTGCCCGGCCCCAGATCTCAGGGGGCCCCCGAGACACTCTGAAGGGCTGGCTGGCTGGAGGTCAGCTATGTTCTCCAGCCCTGAACCCTGGGAGCCCCTTGTGGAGTCTGCTTTCTCCTGGCTGAAGAGGACCAAGGGCACCCGAGGCCCCACTCAGCCTTCGGGGTATCCAATAAAGCCTGACCCTGCAAAACTTGTGTTTGTGTCTTGCTGAGCAGATCCTGTGGGTGGCTGTACCTTCAGGGTGACCAGAACCCAACAAGGGGTGGAGGAGAGTCAAAGGAAACAGAATGACCAAGGAGAGTGAGTGCCATATATCTGAGGAGGGCAAGGGACCCATAAGCCCTGAGCACCTGAGACGTGCAGAGGGCTCTGCCAGGCCCTTCACCCATTTAATTCGATTTGTTGGGACAGGTAATGGCATCCCCAGAGACGAAGCCACTGGGCCCCTTCCTCTGGCTGCACCTTAGATTAAAAGGACTCATGCTGACAAGGCCAGGGGAGCAGCAGGACATGTCTCCTTGCAGGCAAGGGCAAGCCTAGCGTTCACTGCAGAGAAACACGGGGTCCTCACGTTGGAGATCAGAAATCCAAGGGCCCCCTCAGGAGGGTGGGGTGCGAGGCAGACCTTGGATAAATCACTTCTTCTCTTGGGTAAACGTAAAGGCTGCGCTCGACGAGTCTGCGTATCACTCCTGAAGTGTGGACAGTCCTGATCCACGGATTTCTTTATTAAAGGCTTATTAACCTCCCTTAACCTTTATTGGCACACCCCGTCCCCACCCCCCACCCACCCCGCTACTGCAGATCAAGACATTTCCTTGAAGCTGGTGCGCGCCCCCAAAGCCCCGCAAAAAGATGGCGGAGTCTGCCTTCACAAGCGGGCGGAGACCGGCATCCTGGAGCTGGGGCTCCGCCTGCCCGCGGCCGGCTAGTGCTGACGCGTATTGGCGGCTCTGCGCCTGCGTGAGGAGTGCGGGCTCGGTGCGCCTGCGCCTTGCGCGTCTGCGAGACCGGGTTAGGCGGCCCGCGGCAGCGATAGGGAGGCTTGTGTGTAGTTACAGTTTCTGCAACCCGGCGGCTGTGAGAGGGGTCTGGAGTCCTCCCGGCGGCGACCGGACCAAAGTCAACAGCGACCGTAGCAGCAGTCGAAGGCCGGGCGGCATGTCCCCGGTGCCTCGGCGCAGACAGTGAAGCGCTGGGCGAGCGGGATGGGTCGGCGCCGGGCGCCAGAGCTGTACCGGGCCCCGTTCCCGTTGTACGCGCTTCAGGTCGACCCCAGCGCTGGGCTGCTCATCGCTGCGGGCGGAGGAGGCGCCGCCAAGACCGGCATAAAGAACGGCGTGGTGAGTACAGTGCCCCTGGGGCCGGGTCGCGCCACGGGCTGAGGGCGATTCTGGGAGGGTCTGGGGGCGGGCCGCACCCCTGCTTCGGACCCGGCCCCTCCCGGGTGGGAACCCCGGCATGCCGGGCGTCCCGGCGCGAATTTCAATCGAGAACTCACCGGTCAGTTGAGAGGCTCCTAAGGTAAAGTGAAAACTGCACACGGCGCTACCTAGGCACGAACGCTTCAGTTCGACCTCAGGATTAGCACCAGGGGTCTTATCCTGGCTTTTTCCAGGGGGACCACATAGACTTGTCTGCCAGACTAATAGCAGCGGCGAGTGAAATAGAAGCTAGGGTTTCTTCACTCTTCTGAGCGTCATCACATTGTCCTGCAAACTAGAGCCTTGCTTGCTGTACAGATTCGTGAGGCTCAAAAAAGAAAAAGATTGCAAAAAGTCTTTTAAACTAGAAAGTGTAGTTAGCAAAGGGGTAGGGCATCAGACTATAGAATGTAAGTTTGCCCTTGAGGTGCTCTCTGAACCTCACCCTGGTTCCCTCTCCCACAGCACTTTCTGCAACTGGAGCAGATTAATGGGCGCCTTAGCGCCTCCTTACTACACTCCCATGACACAGAGACACGGGCCACCATGAACTTGGCGCTGGCTGGTAACATCCTTGCAGCGGGGCAGGATGCCCACTGTCAGCTCCTGCGCTTCCAGATCCATCAGCAGAAGAGCAAAAACAAGGCAGGGAAGGCAGGTGAGAGCCCCCTTTCTAGGTTTGGGAGGAGGGTTAAATAAGTAAGATCTCTCTCATCTTGGTCTCTGATGAAGTGGGGCTGGAAGTGGGGTTATGGTAGCAGGCGAGAAGTTCGATGTTCACCACTAGAGAGGGGGCCAGTACTACTTACTTGAGAAACCTGGAACCTGGCAGGCTGTTTGTGTTGCAGGTTCCAAGGAGCAGGGGCCTCGACAAAGGAAAGGGGCTGCCCCAGCAGAGAAGTCTGGAGCTGAAACCCACCAGGAGGAGATAGAATTCAGCGTAGAGAATTTGCAGGCGGTGCAGACAGACTTCAGCACTGATCCCCTGCAGAAAGTTGTATGCTTCAACCATGATAGTACCCTGCTTGCCACTGGAGGGACGGATGGCTACGTTCGTGTCTGGAAGGTGTGGTTTTGGGAGGTTAGAGGATGAGTGTCAGTAGCAGCAAGGCCAGAATTGTGAGAAACTGAACATGGGTTCTGGGGAACTTGTGAGTGAAGCCTGCACTGAGCGGCCATTAGTAGAGAAGAGGGGTGAGTATCATTGCGCTCTTGCCGGGTACCTAGGCTAACTGTGGTGGTGGTTTGGCTGCAGGTACCCACCTTGGAGAAAGTTCTGGAGTTCAGAGCCCACGAAGGGGAGATTGAGGACCTGGCTTTGGGGCCTGATGGCAAGGTGAGGAGTTGAGAGGGCGGAGAAAGTAGGTGATTATGCTGCTTGCCCAGTAAGTGGATCCCCTAACCGTCCATCCTTGGAATCTTGATTCCTGACTAGTTGGTAACTGTGGGCTGGGACCTTAAGGCCTCCGTGTGGCAGAAGGATCAGCTGGTGACACAGCTGCACTGGCAAGAGAACGGACCCACCTTTTCTAACACGCCTTACCGCTACCAGGCCTGCAGGTGTGGAGACCCCAGAGGGTGGCTGAAGGAGGCACAGCCTAGATGTGGGGGAGTGGGAGGAGACTGGGGGGAAGCTGGGGAGGGTCGGAGCCCTGTCGGGTGTTACCCTAGGCCTCACCAGGGTGCAGGAGGGCACACACCTCTGAGGAGGGTTGGGCGGGCCCCAGGAGCTGAACAGCTTCTCGCCCGGCCCCCAGGTTTGGGCAGGTTCCAGACCAGCCTGCTGGGCTGCGACTCTTCACGGTGCAGATTCCCCACAAGCGTCTGCGCCAGCCCCCGCCCTGCTACCTCACGGCCTGGGATGGCTCCACGTTCTTGCCCCTTCGGACCAAGTCCTGTGGCCATGAAGTCATCTCCTGCCTTAGCGTCAGGTGTGAGACAGTGGTGGCTTGGCTGGGTATGGGGGGACCAGGGGGAGCTCAGGGAGACGTGAGTCCCTGAGGACTGTTGTTGCGGCACAGACTCCAGGACAGTGAGCATTTTATTGTTTGTTGCAGTGAATCGGGCACCTTCCTAGGCCTGGGCACGGTCACTGGCTCTGTTGCCATCTACATAGCTTTCTCTCTCCAGGTAATGAGTGGAGGTGGGCACAGCCCTGAGGGCTTTTGGGGTGGGGATTCTAGGCCTGCTTCTGCACTGAGTGTGCAGGAAGGAGTCTGGCCCAGCCTGTAGCGGGAAAGTCTTCTGGGGGCAGAGGCCGTGTTTTCCGGAAGGAATGTTCCCAGTTGGGCCTTCCCTCACTAGTTTTCCTCCTGTCCCCAGCGCCTGTACTACATGAAGGAGGCCCAT